>NC_138509.1:60672568-61916318 GCF_964252035.2 Podarcis erhardii
CTGTGTCTTGTTTTTAGGTTTCAGTAGTTATCACCTTAGAATTAGACCTAGAAGCCACTCCATGCTTAACAACTGTTGCCATGTTAGGGAGGGTTTATTGCCCCCTGGCAGAGAGAGGTCTGAAGCCAGGAAGTGTGGCCTGTGGGAATGCGTATTGCTAAAGGCGGAGCATACCAAGGGAAGATGCTCCTGGAGAAAAGGCAATTAATAACTGATGAGACAGGAGCAGGGGTGGAGGCGGCAGAAGGCAAGTGCACATTAGCCAGCCTGGATGCAAGAGCGAGGAAGTCTTTGCACAATAGGGCCTGGTTTGGGTGTCCTGGGAGATTCCGCTGCAGAACAAGAACTAGAGCAAAGGGAGAGCTGGAGGCCATGTGGCAGGGTATCCTAGACCTGCCAGCAGGAAAGATCTGTAAAAAGGAGAAAGAATCCTAAGGCAGCAGTCTGACAGGCTGTCAGGCAAAATGGCCCAATTGTGCATGATCTGTGCCTCTTGCCAACTGATTAAGGAGAGTGGGAGGTGAAATAAGCTGTCACTCGCAGCAGCTGAGGGAACCAGGGGAGCATGTGGGTAGGGTTTTAAATGGCAACAATCAGTTCAATTTTGTTTATTTGCAAATTCAGTTTTCCAGCCTTCTCTTTACATTTCATCCAGTTCTCTCTCTCTCTCTCACACACACACACACACACAAATAACTTGAGTACAGTACTGTAAAGCCGGCAAGGACTTTTTCCTTGGAATCTGAATTCCAAAACTCTTATTTGGAAATGTGGAAACAGAGAGATATCCTCTCCCACCCCTTTCATCAGTAGATTTAATGGCTTGTCTGTATCTGTATATATGTACACAAACAAGAGCCCCTACACTTTCCTTTGCTAATATTCAAGGTAGAGCTGACCTACAGTGTTGCTAGCCTATTCTATTCCTGGCTTATTAAACTTTTCTTCAGTGTTTAACTTTGATTATCCGTGCTGTGGTACAGTGAAGGTCGCAATTTCTAAGAGTTCTTTGCATTGAAGCACAGACCTTTTAAAGGGCGGCTTTGTTTCACTTTCTGGCAGCTTTGGGGAAGCACTCACTCTGCAAACTTTTTTTGCCAGGGGTTTTTGTGAAGATGATGGAGGGGGTGCTTGCAAGGAAGGGGAAGAGGAAAAAGGAAGACACCAGCACCCACAGCTTGTTAGAGCCATTCACTGAAAAGAAAACAGTGCTTGTGCCAGACTGAACAGCCCTTCTCCTAATTAAGCTCAGGGAAGCAATGGGATGGTTTAATTGAGAACAGCATCCCTGTTTAATGGTGCCAGCAATATAAAAAAGCACACCCAACCAACCAAATTCAAAGCATAAAGTGCACAGAAGACAGTAGCAAAGGGTGGGGGGGGTGTCGTTCCATAGGGCCATGTGGTAAAACCCTCTTCCCTGCATGTCATTTGGAAGAATAATTGGATTTCATTTATAGGTAGAGTTTGTACTTAGTGGCTTAGGGAACTGGATATTTGCTAGATGAAGAGCCAAGCAGCCCAGTTTTGGGAAGAAAGCACTTCCTGGTGATTTTGACAGTGGGTAGTAAAAGCCGGAAAGCTTCACCTAGATCGGTATGCCTCCAATTAGCCTAACTTTAATATTTGAAAAGGCATCTCCTCAGGTCATAAGGTGAACACCTTCTAGCATGTGCAATACTTTTGAATTTTAGACCCATTAAATATACCTACTAAACTATTAAATTTGCTTTGAAACACAGGCTGGGATCACACACACACACACACACACACACACCCGCCAGATTTTATCCATTTTTTAAAAGCAAACACTTACTTCCAGATCTATGCTAATCAGGTTTGTCACCTGCTCTGGCTCCTGTTTTCATATTGGTTAATGATGTGTGACATACTGATTTAGCCATCCCACCCTTCTCAGCAGCGCACAGGCAATGGAGGCATCAGCCTTTAAAAAACTCTGATGCAAAGGACTTAGGGGCATCGCTGCAGCCCATCTGTTGTCCTTCAGTGCCAGGTGGAGCCACCATCTTGAGTATGATCACCGTTTTCAGACACTCATAAAAACAATTTTCCGACCCTGTATCTTTTACAAGTGCTACATAATGTTTGTCCCACACTTGTAAGAAATCATTTTTTTAATGTGGCAGCACCTATTTTCTGAAAACCCCTGCCAGTGAATATTCAGCGGGCACCTTCATTGTATTGTTTTCTATGCCTGCTCAAAACCTTTTTGCTTAGGCAAGCCTAGCCAGACATGTAATTTTATTGTGCATATTTTCTTTTTAAAACTCTTGATGTTATGCATCTTTTCACAGTATTGTCTGCTGTTTTTAAACTCTGTATTTATCATTTTTAAAATATTTGTATACTATTGTGTAAACTGCTTGGATTTTTTTATTTTATTTTATGAAGCGGTGTATAAATCTTGCGAAGCAGAAAGCAAAACAAATCAACATTGATAGCTGCTGTCATTTAACCTCTGGAAAAAAAAGTGCCATTCATATAGTACAGCACACACGCACACCCCAACTCTTAGCTAACACACAGCCTTGTGTATACTGAGTGCTGCTTTAGACTAAGTTGCCTGATACTGCTGGTAATTTGAATATTTTAGCTGCACATATTGAATTTATTATACCTAACCACAGTGTTAATGAAAGCGATAGCAACCTACAACTGGGGCTCATGTGGCACTGTACTTCAGATCTGTGCAGCGCAGGCTAGTCACCTGTTCTGTTTGCCTAATAGGAAACTGTCTCCCTCAGATGTGGAATGCTCGAGTGACTCAAGAGGTGATGGACTAAGCACTCCCCCCTCCATGAAGGCTGAGGGGCAAATGGTTGACCTGTCTTCCTGTTGTTATTGTCTGCTGTCTTTCACTGCTTCTCTTTACCAGGGGTCAGCAACCTTTTTCAGCCGTGGGCTGGTCCACCGTCCCTCAGACCATGTGGTGGGCCGGACTATATTTTTTTTGGGGGGGGGGGAGAGAATGAACGAATTCCTATGCCCCACAAATAACCCAGAGATGCATTTTAAATAAAAGGACACATTCTACTCATGTAAAAACACGCTGATTCCCAGACCTTCCGCAGGCCAGATTGAGAAGGCGATTGGACCACATCCGGCCCACAGGCCTTAGGTTGCCTACCCCTGCAGTCTCTACCTTAGTAGGTAGTTGCTGCCTTTTTAAAAAGTTGAGAATTGCTATTCCAAAAGTCATGTATTTCAAGACATGCATATTCTGTGTCTTCAGCGATGAATTGTGCCTCAGTCCAGTTTAATTTCCAGAAAATCATGCATAAAGTAATGCATAAGCAGTTTCATGAAGATGGCTTGGAACCTGCCTAAACCCAGGCCTTTGGAATTTTACTGCAATATTTATTTATTTTTAGTGAGGTCGAGTTAGATTTGTTCTTTTATGCATATTACTGTATTTTAGGTCATTTTTACTCAAAGCAAGTGACTTTGAGGTTTTTTTTTATAAAGAAACCAATAATAATAATAAAAATAAATCTATCTGTTACATTAAATTGGAAGGACAGGGAAGCAATTTTATCAATTCCAGGGTTTTTTGTTTTGTCCTGTTCCCAAAGTGAATCACTCTTGCTTCTTAAACTCATTCTCTTGCCTCTCCTGCCAATCTACCTGAGCCACCTTTCAGAGACTAGATGTCTGAGAGAGCTGTAACCCCATCACCACTGTTAGCAGGTTGCCCAACTTCCACTGTGCTTTCTTTAATGGAGTCCTCAGAAAGTGAATTTATTCCATTCATGGTTTTCCAGAAAGCAGCATTTTTGGAGTCTCCTCAAGGGGACAAGCCTGTCAGTCAAATTGTCACAGACAATAATTACCCCCCACCAGATCCGCACACTCTGTCTTCAGAGCAGTCAGTTAGAGCTACCAATACAGACAGGCTATTCTTACCAAGTTGGTTTTCAACCTAATTAAAAGGATCCTGTCATTCCTTTCCCGTACCCCTCAGGCCTCCAATGGTCCCTTGTTCATTGCAGAATACAGACAGCTAAAACACATTCTTCCCTAGTACCTTTTCTGCACAGATAAAGCAAAACACTGAAATTCCCAGAGGAAATTCGGCAATGTGTAGCTAAAATTACAGCTGGCACTAAACCACTTAGGCAAGAAAAAATAAAAATCCAATCTATTGTCCCGATCTTAGACAGGTTTACTCAGTAGTAAGTATCATGGATTCTACTAGGGTTTTATTCCAAGTAAGTATACTTCAGTTTAAATATTAGGGGTGAAATAAATAGCTTTAAGCTCATAACATTAAAAGTGTAGAGTAAGAATTAAAATTGAACAACACTTCTGCATTATTCTTTGAAAACTTTTGTTTATATTTGTACTACCAGCTATTGTGCCTGTATACAACGTGGTAAAAGCATAATGGATGGTTTTTGTTTTTATTTATTTATTTTTAAAACTTTCTATACTGCTTCCCTCATCAAGTCTCGAGGAAGTGTATAGCAATATTAAACACATTTCAAAACATTAAAATACGGGATTAAAAGAAAACCTAGGACAATGTTAAAATTTATAATATTCTGAAATCAAGTCCTGGCAAAGGCCAGAGTGCATGAATCAGTTTTAAAAAGGTACCTAAATGTCATTAACATGCGTGTTCACCTAAGCTCAGAGGGAAAGTGTTTCCATAGTATCTGAGCACCACCACAGAAAAGGCCTTCTCTCCAGTAGCCACTAACCATATCCCACCACCATTAGGGCCTCATCAGCTGATTGTAATGATAACATGAGGTAATAGAGATAGATTTTCTTCCATGGGAACCTGATACTAAAGTTTGTACATGTGATTTTGCAAACTTCCCTGGCCAGCTGGCTCAATTCTAGCTGGATCTATAAATCTCTCTCGAATTTCACTCACCTTTCTGAAGATTAAAGAAAAAGGGGCCTGATAGAGAAAAGGGGTGAACTGGAAGCAATCCATATCAGCTATGCACCATTAGCTGTGGGTGTAAGATCCCAGAGTGGGTTACAACAATATTATGTATGCTTACAAGAACAGATAAAACCAATACAATTATTAAACAAGTAAAACCATTCCAAATGGAACAGAACTTTATAAATTCAACAAAAGAGGTGGGTCCCAGAGCTGTATTAGCCAGTCTATAAGACAGGCTATAAAAACTCTACAGTAGCTGTTAGCTGGTGTTAAGGTAGTACAGTAACTTGTCTCTTACCTCAGTTGCAAGATTGCTATCCATGGTCCTGAATTCATTCCAGAATTTGGACTGGTACCAACAGTTCTGACCAAGTTGCTGAAGCCAACTCTGCCCTAGATCAGCAGCAGGGATCTGCCTTACCCCACATAACCTGGGGATTACTTCCTAATAAGCAACTTCTGGAGAGCACCATATTGACTCCCCCAGTATACAGTACTGTACATACGTTTTAACGTGTATTTGCCAGACTGGTGGTCTATGGAAAGTGTAAGATCTTGAAATATTTTCATATACCATATATGTCAGGCCTCGTCCTCCTAGTGCTCTATTTTGGACTTGCTGGCTGAGGTTCTTGGGAGTTGGAGGTTGGGAAAAATGAATGTATGTATATATAACCTACAGCCATGACTGTTCTTGTGAATGTGATGAAGTAGACTTGAATTTTGCTTATGGGGAAAAAATCAGCAGTTCGTCTTTTTTAGATAATATAGGAGAAAAAGTGCTAATACGAAACCATATTTCTTCAACTCGCAATAGAAAACCTTATGTCTGTTTTTCCTTTGTTTGCAACAAAACTCTCAGCCAAATGTATTGATTTTGTTCACTGCATAACCTTACAATTATAGGGCTTCAGTCTGATTCAGGAGCTCAGTTTTTTAACAGTTTGTGCATCAAAATAGTTTTTTTATGGTGAGGAAAAACTTTTAAGGCATTTTACGCCAGGACTCCAAGTAATATTATGGATGTGCCTGGTGAACAATGCAGTATTCAGTATGGCCTCCCATACTGCTTATCAGGCCAAATGCCATTGGTAAGGAAGTTGGGCAGAATTTAAAGACAGCTTGAATTTTATTTTTCTTACTTTGTTAGAGACAAGTAGTATTATTTCTGTCCTTTAACTCACAAGTCCACAGAGACAGTAGAAAAGGAACTGGAGCAAAGAAGATTCAAATCGATCTTTTTTCTGCCAGGATTTAAACCACTGAAAATCTGATTCCCAGTTCATGGGCTGTGCATCTGTGGTCCAGAAAACATTCATTGCAGTCATGAAGCTCCTGGCAGCATATTGACAAGGAGAAATGAAATCCACATCTGGCCTCTCTTGAATTATTCCTTATTGCTATGGAATCTTATTCCACAAATCATCCTGAGTTGAGTGACACCAAAGCTTCTCTCTTCACATGACAGATTACAAACTCTTTGTTCCTCCTAATCCTCTTCAAAAGCTAATGAATGGCAAATTTAGATTAAGCCTGCCCCCAGCAAAACTGTGTTTATTCCACAATAGTCCCACAGTGCTGAAATTTGGCAAGCCAAGAATCCAAATGGCTAACCCAATTGGTGATCAGATACTTCTTTATTTCTGCATAACCCACCTAGAAACAGAAGAGAAAACAACTCAGTACAGTTGGCAGTGAAAGGAACAATAATCTGAAAAGGATCTGATCTGCAATATGATGTTTGGAAGTGAACACACTGAAGCCAGCTACAACAACATATCAGTTTCAAGCTACCTGAATTCGTATGAGAATAAAACTCGCAGTAAAGTAAGAGCGCAACCCTGAATAGGTTAAGCCTTTGAAGTTCAACTGTTACATTATGAAGGCTTGTACCAGAACTACTAGCGTGTTTGAAACACACATCTAGCAAAACAAGTTTAATGTTTTATGGCTCAGATCAGTTGTGTTTTGAGCAGGTTTGTTCCATAAGTAAAAAAGAAAACTCTACAAAATTTAAGGAAAACGTGGCAGCCCGTGATTTATCTTGTTGTTGCACAGGTTGCAGTCCCATGAACACTGGTAAGCCTTCTAGGGCTAAATGGGTAGGGAAATAAATATCACTCAGAAGCTGCTGAGATCTATTCTCTGCCAAGAGAGATTTATGATGTGGTGGGAAATTGCTTTGGTAGCTTTTAACCATACTTCATATGCTATTGCAAGCAGCAAATATTAAAATGAATTGTTGACTTAAAAATAAAGAGAAGAAAAGGCCTGTTTAGCTAAAAATGCAAGTCTTAAAAAAAAAATCAGCTGAGGTGGAATTTGGCAGTACTGCCAAGAGTGCCTTTTTCAAAGATTATCTGTTCATTGATATGGTTGAAGAAACACCCTGACGTGTGTGGGCCCAACATTCCTTGCCTGTGGCAATGCAGTCTTCCCTTTCATTTTTTCCCCCTAGGATCCTTGACCTTCTTTTTACTTCTTTTGCGCAGTCAAATGCTGCTTTGTAGTTTATGGAGATAAAATTAGAAAAGGCGCTTCTTAAAGAAACTGCTGATCCATTTGTCAGACACCGAGCACTAACACATTACTTTGTGTGCTATTTTAGCTTCATCTTTCACATCTGATTCACTGTGACTGAGAACAGACCCCAGCTGCATGAAATATAATATATAATATATATGTTATATATATATATTAGATATTTCTACCTAATGCAACTTAGAAAGGAAAACCACTTGGTGGAAAGAGACCATGAGAAAATAATTCTTTGAGAAGAATTATAACCTTTAAAGTTGGGGTAGAGGGGCAAGTTTGAGGTCTTGGACCTCATAGCTGGTCCTAAAATCAGTCCTAAAGAAGTAACTATAAGGAGCTCTCCCAGACCAACAAAGAACCACAACAGCAATAAGCCAGAATTGGTCAGCAATGCTCCATTCCCCCAATTTTGTGAAAACAAATAGGCTACAGGGAGAGAATGGTTAATTGAGCTATGCTACAGGCCAGTCAAGACAGTATCATTGTAATCAAGGGTCAATGGTGGCTAGCATCTCTGTAGTGTGAAAATGTGCGCTCGGTTCTGTATTTGTTTTGCTTTAAGAATAAAAGTAATAATTATTATAAGAAGGTATGATAAGAACAATCTTTGAGGTCAGACTCGCTTGCTGACCTGAGCTAATGGGGGTGCTGCAGATTACACTGTGCTTGTTATTTTGAACCAGCACAGCAACCTGCAAACGACCCACGACAGTAAGCAAAAGGAGAGTCACTGAAACATCATGAATTTCCTTATTCATGTAGATAGGACCTGGTATAAGCAACCTTGAGATAGCAGCCCTGGCATCTTGATTGTGATAACAAATCCCGAATTGGGGGGGGGGAGGACATGTTTCCAGTTTTATTGTAGTCTGACAAGGTAAAGGAATGAATCAGTGGATCAGCCTGGATTAGAACAAGAATCCTCCTAAATTCATAGGGATCCTCCTAATAACAGATGGCAAGACTAATCTTGATGTGGCTGCCTTATCTGCAAATGTGCTGCATCATTTTGATGAGTTTCCTCCTTTCAGTAGCTGTCTCAAATGAACTACAATTTTCCAGCTTATCTTTATGTATTATTAAAATTGTTTTTTTTATTGTGCAAGGTATATTTTTGTTTGTAAGGTGCCTTGAGTTTGAAGTGAATCCCTATCTTCTACACAACACAAGTATAAAAAAAATATTACTGAGCAGCATCAGTAAAGGATGGAATAGATTTTGAAAGCAGCCTACTCAGTCCCTCCTGTAAGGTTCCAATATCTTGGAAAGTGACGCTAAAGAAAGCAGGGCGACAGGTGTGGAATCACTTATGAGACCTGCACAGTGTTAGGAACGTTTTCACCTGCTGCATAACTCTGTCAGAACAACACCTTGATTTTGCAGACAGCATTCAAGTCCAAATAGGATATGGACATACAGCTCCTCACGATTGCCCCATAAGATTACCTGATTGTGCTGTGGCAGGGAACATGGATTTTCATATCAACATGCCACCATTTTTCTTAGAATACTCCTTCCCTTCTCTGGACTCCATCTTGATCAATTCACTTCCTGTCTCAAGGAACTCCCTCCCCTTAGCAACCCAATTATTTAACTCGTTCTTCTCAAGAGACCACATTGTTCAATTTGCTCCATTGCTTATTCTACATGGGACACCCCATTTATCCCCAGTTATCTCCCACCCTTAACTGCTCTGTCCCACCCCCTTGCTATGTATCCATATTTGATGTTTTCTTTGGATTAGTCAGGGACCTTAAGGCAACTTGAAACTTTGGGCACTCCTTAAATAAGCTTTTCTACTATTGGAACCATGTTGGGAGACTTCAAAGTAATCCAGGTTGTTTGCTTGGAGACTGCAAAACACAGAGACCCTGAGCTGCACCATATGCAGAGCTCTGTCATTCTAGGGTAAGCATGCCAGGAAGCAGTGAGGACCTGTTGTAAAGTTGTGCCCTTGTTGTGGGCATGTTGTGGAAACAAAGAGGCTTAGAATGTGATATAGCTATACACCCACATTCTCTACATGACACACACTCCCCACTCCAATCAACAAAGCATCTATACCAGCAGAGGTTTCCATTAGTATTCTACATCCTCTACTTCCTTAGGCCTCTTAGCCAGGAGATCTTGGGGACAGAGTTGCTCTCTGAAAAGCTTCTGTGTTCCGTTTAACAAACTTAAGACACAAACCACTTTTAATCCTCTATGAAAGCAAATTGCAGCATTAAGATTAATGTAAGTGATTTTGAGGCCGAGCCATGGTCTATCCAGTCTCCTTGTCGTGCTACTTTTGGAACCTTTGGTATCCTATATTACTTAATGCAGCTGGTCTCTTTTAGCTTGTTTGGGATAAATAAGACGAGTATTTTTTAATAACGGGACAAGAGTTATCCTGTTGCATTTCCTTTTGCAATAGTTCCAACACAATTTCTAAGGAAGCAATCTTTAGGGCCTTCATATTTGTTCTATGGATCATCTGTTCTAAACTGTTTCCATTTCTTTACTTATTGTATTTTCTGGTTTCTCCTCCTACCCTTCCTGCTCAGTTGCCAGGAGGGTGGAGTTAATGAGAAAGAGATTCTCGTTAAATACATTTTCTACCTTGAAGGGTATTGATTCACCTGCATTTATCTAAGACCTTAAAAGTGATGCTTCTCCCTAGGGTAGGGTTAAAGGAAGGAATTCCAAAAATCTCCCTATTGAATTGACTTGTTAGAGGAGCCAGAGGAGGGTGTGTGTGTTTTTCCTGCCCCCCCCCCTTTTTCAGGAGAGGGAGTGGGCATACTTCAGCCTGTCATTCTTGTGTTTTCTCTTTTTGATTGTCAGGTATTAAATTCACTGTGAAGATGGTCTGGGCCTTGCAAAATGCATTCCTCTTCATATATTTAGTGGCTGCTGGTTATCGAAGGGGAGGGACCTGGGATCAGTTGGCTTTTCTTTTCTCTCGCTCTCTTAATCCCAGGCAGCTGTCACTCACTCCTTCACATTCATTGTATGTGCCCAGTGGCGGAACGGATGGTAATTATGCACATTTAAACTACAGTACTTTTCTCATGCTGAAGTTAGCATTGCTGCCACGCTAACTTCTCATATCCTTTCAAAACACCTGGCAAAATATTCAGTGCCGTTTCTCTCATTGTTAATTAAAAGGTTGAAATAAAAGTATTCTATCTTAACAATCCATTTTCCTATCAGGCTCAAAGTCTGGGCATAATTGTTAGGTTTGGCAACATGTTTTATTTATACAAGTTCTCTCTTCATTCAGGCAAAGATATGCTCTTAACCCACCACATTTCACGAACATGAGAGCTAGATGAGAAAGTTAGAGCATGTGCTTGCTTATTTGCGGAGACAAAGTTCAAATCTCTTACATGGGGTTTTAATTAATTATTTGAATAACCCCTGATTGACTAGGCTTGTCCATGTGACTAGTTTGGAAAGTGTTGCTGTAGTTTTAAATGGGCTTCATTTGCCCGTAGTGAAGTCAGAAATCTGATTAGATGCAGAGCAAAAATGTGGGATCACATCCGCAATGAGCTAGAATTGTTTGTGGATGAACGAAACTGCACACACAAATGCTACAGAAAGAGCAGCATTGCAGGGAGAGAGGGGAGTTAAGAACTGCCACAAAACTGTAGGATTAAAGGGGGGTTGGGCAAAGCCCCCTCAACCCTGAAAGTTCCTGCTTTCAATGTGAAAAGGGAATCAGATCAGCCCTAGTTCTCTTAATCTTTATGCTAAATGGCTAAACATGCTGAACAGAAAAAGGAGGGCAGTAAAACAATCAGACTGAAAGATACAGCAATATGGGAAAACATAGGACGAAACTTTATACTGAATTGATCCATTTGGTCAGTACTGTCTACACTCGTTAGTCCTGACTACCCAGAGTTTCAGACAGGATGCATTCCCTGCCCTACCCAGAGATGTCACGATTGAAACTTCATTTTGCATATGAAGCAGATGATCTACCACTGAGCTATGGCCCTAAAAATTGCTCACTCGCTCTTACAGTACTAGATCCCTTCTGTCTGTCAGACAGAGCAGAAGCAATAGCATCCTGGCAGGGACTTACTGGTTGGGGTGCGAAGGCAGCAAGATGGTTGGTACACCACCAGTGGAACTGATGGATTGGCTCCACCAATATACCTTGTAGCACTGACATTGCCGATGCCTTGCCCCTCTCCTGCCAGTTAGCAGCAGCAGCTACACCCGTTCCACCAGCCATTCTTAGTCTCCTGTCTTGGTGTGATGTACTTTAGAGTTTGGCTACCAGGATACAGCTCAGTTAGACCTGCACTGTCTGGGATGCTGCAAGCAGATGCCCTCCAGGTGTTATTAGACTCCCAACTCTCACTAGCCTCATCCAGCATGGCCAACGTACAAGAACGTTGAGAGCTATAGCCCTGCAGCATGGATTCCCCACCCCTTCTCTGAAGGAACTTGCTCACCTTGAAAGTAAGTCAGAAAAGTTTTCAAGAGCAGACTCAATAGCTTGCAAGGTTATGGTGCCCTCAAGATGGCTAAGGCTGGTGGGAGTTGAAGTCCAACAACATCTGGAAAGTACCATGTTGGCGACTGTAGCATGAGATTAGCTGAGATCTACAACATTTCTGCACTCTTTTCTGCACCTGTCTTTTCCCCCCTTGTGTGCTATTTTAGATTTTAACCCAGCAGATAGGGACTGTCTTGTTTTGATTGCATGTAAACTGCTCTGGGAGCCTTTGTGGTTGAAGAGCGGGGCACAAATGCTCCAAACAAATAAGTACAGTGGTACCTTGGGTTACAGACGCTTCAGGTTACAGACTCCGCTAACCCAGAAATAGTACCTGGGGTTAAGAACTTTGCTTTAGGATGAGAACAGAAATCGTGCGGCGGCAGCGGGAGGCCCCATTAGCTAAAGTGGTGCTTCAGGTTAAGAACAGTTTCAGGTTAAGAACGGACCTCTGGAACGAATTAAGTTCTTAACCCGAGATACCACTGTAACTAATATATATATAATATAAATATTGTTCTTCTTCCCCCACTATCCTCTACCCTTATAATCTGCTACAGCCTTAATGCCTCAAGCCTCCATCTTGCTTTCTGCTTCCAAGTCCTTGAAGACAAATACAGAAGCCTGCACAGATTCCAAAACTATACAAATCTTCACAGATGCCCCCCCCCCCGCTTATTTTGCTGAGGGTCAGCTATTAGCATTTTATCAATATTGTTGTTTTACCAAACATGCCTTTCCGGTTTGGGTTTAATAAAGACTCTGATATAAAAGGATTTGATTCTATTCTTGTTAGGAATAAATAAAGATTAGATCTAGTTTTCAGCAGGTTCAGTTTTGGATCCCAATGAAACGATGTCTATCAAGACATTCTTTAAGGAGTAGGGTAGGGACAGATATTGCAGATTAGGAGGAGGTCCTGACCTAGGCCAGCTTCAAGCAGGTTGGCCCTTAGTTTCTCCCATAAACGCAATCCTGATACTCTCTTTGAGTAAACCTATTTTCCTGTTTGAGTTCTGGATAAATAATATTAATAATAATAATTTATTATTTATACCCCGCCCATCTGGCTGGGCTTCCCCAGCCACTCTGGGCGGCTTCCAAAAAAATATTAAAATACTGTAGTACATCAAACATTAAAAGCTTCCCTAAACAGGGCTGCCTTCAGCTCACACTAGAAAGAGCATTGTTACAGTTGAGGAGTGCAATCTTAATGTGAAACAGACATAGATGTTAATGTAAATGTGAAGACTTTTTTTACAGGCTAGATGAGAGGTGGGGAATCTGTTTCCTTCCCTAAAAGAAATGTTGTTTGGAGCGTAACAAGTTTCTTATATCTGGGCTCAATCAAAGAGTTAGTGGTGGCTTAACTATATGTTACTATAAGTTATTGGAGGAGGTACCAAATGAGAGAAGTTTAGAATAACAATAATTGTATCTTGCTCTACCAATGCTTTTATTACAGAAGAGAAAGTTAAATTGGGAATTACGATCCTTAAATGGAATGAATCTAAATGAGACTTTCCATTTTAAATTTGCTTCTCCTTTTAAAAATACTGTTTTATTTGAAAAATTGAGGTACATTTACACAGCATCTTCCTTAATATTACCTAGGTTTATTACATGCTAATGGGCCACTTTGTCCTGCTTATAAGACTGCTACAGTTGGGCCCATTCATTGTCAGCTCACAAGACACAATCATAGCTCTCTTGCTTGGCAAAAGCCTATCTGGCTCATGTAAACCATTGCAAAACTTGTTTTTAATATGTAATGGACTAGCAGTTAACTAGTGGCTTTTTGAAATTCAGTAAAAACTCAATAGCCAATTTGGGTTTGAATGAGACAAAGAGTTCTGTCATTATATTTGTGCATTTTCATAATTTGATAGACAGTTTTAAGATTGTACTCAAGTCTTCAGATGGACTGTATTATTTAGAATTCTATTGGGTTGTGTTTTTTTTTTAAGAAAACTGAACTTCCAATAATACCACATTGCATTTCAACCAAGGCTTTTATTTCCTGGTTAAAAATGTAAAAGATTGAAAATTGAGGGCTTTGCATTTGAAACTTGATTGCATTAGCTGTGGATGAGAATTTATTACAGAGTCTCAATGCAGACATCACACCCAGGCAACTGGTTGGTATTATGTTCAAGTTGACAAACCGTGATTTGCTGTCAAACCAGAATCTGAAACCATGATTTAAAGTGCAAACTGTAGCCTGTCTATGCATGGTTTGGCATTATGTTTCTATTGAGTAATTATAAATATGGCCCTAGAGACCAAAGTGTTGAATGGGAAAAAAGTGAAAGCAGATCAGATACTCTCCATGTGTGTGTGGTGCTCGCGCACACAAATGGGACTGTGCACCAGCCCCCCCCTGACATTTTTCCCACGTTAACTCCTTAGATCAGTGTTCACCAACTGATGAACCACACCAGCTTTTTAAGTGTGGGCACATTTGAATCTTGAATGAATACTGGAGGCACCACCATAACATGGCTGCCATGTGGCTGTTTGATTATAAAATAACTGTTCTAAAAAGTATCCAGTATAACAGAATTTTGTATTGTGTCCCCACATAAAGATAGGCTGGAAAAAATACAGTCTGCATTGGCTCCATATTGTACTTTGGAGGTGTAGTAAACAGAGGAGAGCCCAATATGATGAAAAGAGGGATCTGGCACACATATTTACAGCAGTGAGCTAGCTGTGTGCTTCTGTCTGTGGGCTCATGCATGAGAATTTTAGAGTATTAGAATACCGTAAAAAATGTTCATTGAAGCAAGATCTAAATAATGTTTTACATTTTAAATTAGATATGGCTTTTGGTGCAAACAGCTGGGAAGTGCAAGAAGGGGAAGGTAAAGTAAGAGAGAAGTAACGCAACGACACTCCTTAAAGATGCATTAAAACTTGGGGATTCTAAAGTAGGCTTATAGATAGATGAGCCTGCAGAACTGGGACAAAGTCTGCTCAGCATCCACAGATGGGCCTTGGCTTTCACTATTATCTGCTTGAGATCACAAAAGGGGAGTTTAAGGTGATTCTCTCTCCCAGCTCCTTTCCACATTTGCATTGAGTGAAACCTATTGTTCGTTGCCACTTCCACAAAGAGAGGAGGATGGGTAAGAGATGCAAGCAGCCTGTTCCTATTCCTGGTAGCTTTGGGGATCAGACAGGCAGCACTGGATTCTTCTACTCTACCTCTGCCAGGCAGGGTGTTAATGTGGCGTGAAAGCAGTTTAAAGCCTTGGGCCTCTCTTGGAGCCAGCAGGGTGTCCGAGGCAGGCCCACATCCCCAGTGGGTGGCTGTCAGTGGCAGTGCGCTCTGTTAGGCAGAAATTTATTAGTATTATCCCCCCCCCTTTATTTTTTGTTAGAGCAGCAAGGAGTGTAAGTGACAGCTGTATTAAGAACCACAGTGCCTCCGAAGGGGATCAGAAGCCATCTGCACAGAGGTTCTTGACAAAAAGCCTTTTCAAAGTGCTTAGTCGCGTCTTAAGAAATGGGAAGGAGAAAAAAAGGAAGGAAAATGAAGGGGTGCCTGCTGTTTCTGCAGATTTTTAGCCTCCTCTTTTTTATTATTATTTTCCTGTTTGCTTCATGCAGTCCTCATTCTTTTCTGCCCCTCCAACAATGTGGAGAACTCTCTAATTCAGATCCCAAAGCCCAGTCGGAGGAATGACCTCTTCTCTCCCTCCTGTGGTTTACTGTCTCCCCGTATCTGTTTTCCCAAATGGTTGAGAGTGGCAGCTTGGATTTTTCTTCTTCTTTTTTAAGGAGACATAAATTCAAGACTCGCACTGCAGCACCTGGCTTTGCAACGGGTGCTGCTATCAGGCGGGCCAGAAACATTTTAAGAAGCCAAAATCTCTTTGTTCTTTTTAATCTCCCCTTCCCCCTGTCTGTCCTTCAAGCTTCCTGGCATGTTCAGCTGCATGGCTTTGGTGAAAAATAATGCAAGCAGTTTTATCATTAACCTGCTCAGCTGCAAATCTTCCCACCCTTCCCCTGCAAATTCACACATATATTTGCATATGCAATAGGCTGTATTCTTCCATTCTACAGCAGCTTCCTATCTGGGGAGTTCCTTGTGAAGAGCTATATGGGAAATGAGACCTCTACAGATTAAATGTGCACAATTAGTTTCTTCATATTAGATAAGGTGGAAGTGGGTGTGCTGTGTTGCTTTTTTGTGCTACTTATAATTGAAACTGCCTGTTTTCACTTTGGCTGCTACATTAAGACTTCAGGGAGGGGGGTATTTAAGTATATCAGATCAGAATTTCTGCCAGTAGCTTTAGAAAGCCTCAAAGTACTCCTGAGCTTAATCCTTTATTTTCATGTTATCTTATCTTTCTTTGCAGTATGTTTATATTTATCTCCATTTTCTGGTATCTTACAGCTTCAGTGTTATTTTAAACATGCATGTTTCTTTTAACTGTTTGTGGGATTTTCTAGTGATGCAGCATTACTGACCCACAGACGAATTATGACTGATAGTGCATTTCTACATGTGGCAATAGCCACAAGCTTAGATGGGTTTTTAAAAAGCTTTTTTGTGACCGATGGAAAGTTATCTGCATATGCTAAAATCACCCCATAATGTATGGAGTGCAAATAAGAGAATGTGATAACTTATCCATGTCCAGAGATTTGCATGCATCAGAAATGCTGAGTCCAGGATCATTAAATGGAAATAAATTCAGTTTGTTTCAATGTGTGCCTTTGTATCATGACCATAGTCACACATTCTTAAAAATGCACACAAGTATTTGAAGTGCATGCAATATAGTAGCCAAAAATCAATCGCCAAAGTAAGTTTATTTCATATATACACTCAGAGGTCAAAATTCTCTTCCTATGTATAACAGTACAAGCATATATTGACACCCTGCATAAAGATGCAGGAAGAAATTTATCTCTGTAAATATTTGTATGGGTTGTTTTTTACCTTGAAAATGGTTCATCCTGAAATTATGGGGAAAGGAATGTACATTCTTTTCAGATATGTTCTCTTTACATGCTGTAGGCTGGGCCAGGTTCAACACCTAGGCAACTTGGGATGCTTCCTGGTGTCCCAGCGCAACAAGGGAACCCAGATAAGCAACACTGGAGCCTGGCACTTTCATCCTACCTTCTTCCAGGATTCATGTAGAAAATCCATTATCGTGCAAAGTGTCCAATGCTATCACAAAATTACCTACTGAATCTTGAACTCTCTTTGCCCAGAGCCCCTCTCCTCGGCTGCCAGGATGGCATTTGCAGGGGTTTAACTCAAAGTCCTGAGCATGAGCCACACAAATCCCTCCGAGCAGGGCCAACTGAGAGTAGATAAGAAATCAGGAGTTTTCTTGCATATTCTATATTTCAGAACTGCAGGAGTGACACAATAATTAAGGTGAGTGACTTTCTCCCTCCAAGCATTCTATTTTTATAAAGCCTGAAAATTCTATTCCTCATAAGTGAGACTGACTGTCCTAACAGTAAGACATGTGGCATAGAGAATCTACCTCATGAGGGGTATAATTTGATTAAATTTCAGAAAAGTCTCAGGAATGATGGAGTTAAAGCAGTTTAAAAACTTCTCAGTTAAGGTTAAGTGGCTGCTGCATGCCCACACAAAATATATCTGAAATTTCTCCCTTGGTTGGTTTAAATAATATTTGCAGAGAAACCAAGTATATTAAAAGAGTGTGACTTTAGCAGGTTTGATGTGAATCAGTTATGTATCATTAGCCTATGAGATTTCAAAGTTCCCATTTTAAACTGTTCATTAATTAGGTGCAGGAATGACAACTCATGCCTATTTAGCAGATTGAAACTTCTCTGTTGGAACCCACTTCTCTGGAGTTAACAGTCTGCAGTGGCATGTTTGCATTTGACATGCTCCTGTGTGTGTGTGTGTGTGTGTGTGTGTGTGTGTGTGTGTGTGTGTGTTTGTGAGGCAGACAGAAAGAAGAACTACCTCTTATTTGTAGTGTCTTGCTTGGCTCACTTCACTGATCTGCTCCATGCACCCATACTTCCCCTGGTTTTTCAGTTCCACTCTTACATCTGCAGACCAGAGGAATATTAAACCACTAAAGCATCATGCCCAAACAGGAAATAGCAACCCAGATATCTCTATCCCTAACACATGCGTTGGGGAACCTTTTCTAGCCCCAAAGCCACATTCTCTCATGGAGAACCTCCCAGAGGCTATGATACCACTAGCAAGGTAAGGGATATGACAGTAGGCTCAATTCCAACCACACAAAGCCGTAGTTTGCCAGTCTGAATGCAGTTGCAAACTATGGTTTGCACTAAACAGAGTTGAAAGGAGCACATGAGCCTGAAGTGCGCTCACATAACTCCAACCATGGTGTAATAGTAGTATATAGGTACTGAGCAAGTTGTGATGCGAGAAGAGGCAAGGAATTCTCTCTCTCTCTCTCTCTCTCTCTCTCTCTCTCACTCTCTCACACACTCACACACACACACACACACCATTTTTCCATCCCTGCCAGATGCCAAAGGAGACAGTTAAAAAGCTGGTCTTCTTTCTCCTTTGTTGTAAATGCATCAAGGGAAAGAAAAGCCTGGTGGGAGACAGAGGGCTCTTGCATGTTCACAGCAACATAAACAGAGGATGAAAGGACTATATTCCTTTGGGGCATAGAGTAGTTGTTGCTAGATTTCTAATAACTTGTAATCTCCAGTGTGCATGCACGTGTCCTAAGGGATGGAGGCCATGGTATACCAGGACCAGAAAACCCTGTTGGCAGCCCAATTTATTTGCTCCTATTCTGTATATTACTGGAGCACTTCAACATTTAAGCTTTGTGTTTACAGCTTCTCACAGTACCATTTGAATTCAAAACAATTTCCAAAAGAGGGGTTTTATGTCCTTTATCTAATACTTCTCTTCTGGGATGTCTTGCTCTGTCGATGAATCTACTCAGGGGAATTTAGAATAAATGAGTTGGGGAGCAGGGGGCGGGGAGAGATGCTGTCTCTTATGAGCTAAGCTCATTATTGCGCTGCCTTTTTAGCCCCTTTAAATGCTAACATGCTTGTATTCCTTCTCACAATTTAGGCTTGCCATATGTCAGGGGGCAAAAGGTCAGAGAAAACCCGGATGTATGGCAACGTGGTGGAAAAAGCAGTGGAAACAGCTCAAAAAGCTTAAACTCACTATTTTGGGGTTAGGTTACTCCCCCCCAACCCCCCCAACCCCCCCCCCCCATATTTGTACTTTCCTAAAAGACAACTTTGCGGGTGTCAGGAATTTTAATTTTTGAAATATGGCAACCCTATCACAATTATCAGACTTGAGATGTACTCCTAAAATGATAATATAATGCGTATAGTTAATTGCTGTGATTTTTTTTAGGAATAGAGGAGGCAGAAGGAATAGTTTGTTAATAGGGCTGAGTTGCTGTAATGCTTTCTTATAGAAACTAGTATTATTATTGGGAAGAGCTTACCAAACCAAGACTTCTTCCTTTGGAACAGAGGCTCTCAACCTAAGCCTTCTAGGGTTCAACCTTTATGGAAGCAGAGATGGGCAAGCAAAATGTATGCAAGGTATAATTCCCAATTGACTGTATTCATACTTAGGCAGAGAGCCATTCTTTAGTTTGAATTTTACATCTATACATTCTACTGCAGGCAGGTGCCTCCAGAAAGATGCATGTCACCATAGTCATTCATCTCTGCTTAGGGTAGATATATGGGCCTCCTCCCTACTTGAAGCCTGGTGTCCACTAAAGAACTGCATGTCCAACTCACGATTAGCTGAAGTTCAGAATGCCCAACTGTGAGTCAATCGAAAGTTTCCCCTCCCAGTTCAGAGCTGTTGTTCTGTAACAATTTTGGTAAAAGACACACAGAGGTTTTCAGTTATTCCCTCCTTAGTCCTGCAGTTAATATGTCAATGCAGTAGTACCAGGTCCATAGTGGGATGCTGCTGTTGCACCATTCTAGTTTCCAGAAAAGGAGGGGGGGGGAGAAACAGACCGACAGACAGACCTTGCTGCTAGCAGTGCATCTCTCTGCAACAACAATGGAGGGGTGGATTTGGGGGAAAGAGAGTTGGAGTGGACATGGGAGGGAAGACTAGCTGGCAGAAGTAACAGTGGTGGGCAACTCCCAGTACATCGCATTCAAAGGTGTGGGCCTCTCCAGCCTTTTGAATGAGTGGAATTCATATTCCAAATGCCCCATTCAAACTTCACCTCCAGCATTACTCCACACAGCATCCTTCTAACAGCTTGGTTTACGCAAAATGGCATCTGCTTTATCCAGACAGGCTATATCTCTTGATCAGAATCTCATAAAGCAGAAGAGTGACTCAGTATATGCATCAGATACTTCTTAGATAAAGAAGAATCTGTTCAGCATACAGTGTAGATTGTGGGAAGCATAAAGGAAGAGAATAAATAGCATATACTTCTAGGCAGTTGGGGGACAGTAGACTTAAGGTATTAGAAGTAGCTAGCACAAAACCAGTAACACATGATTGAATTACAAATCCAGGATTTTCACATTTGAAGGCCTGATAAGACCATGTCATTACCCATTTTTGTCAGCATGGGGAGAATCCTTGTTCAAAACGAACTACCGTTCCAAATTTCCGTGGATTTTGGTGAACCCGAAGAGCAGGAGGGGTTCAGGTAGACAGGTTAACTTAACTGAGACATGCTACAAATCACCAAAGTTTTGTCTTACATCACATTTTCATAAAATGTAAGTCTGGCCAGAACTTATTGCTAAACCCCTGTTTGTCAGAAAGGAGTGGGATTGGAGGAATGAATGCTTATTTGTCCTCTCAGCAGCAGAAAGAAAAGTCTGGAGGTCAGGATTAAAGAGCCCAAAGGTGTCCCCCTCTAAATCTCCCATTAGCCTGATTCCTGAAAACCAGAGCTGAAAACTGCAAACAACAAAGTCTTGAAACATCCATTGCAAATAGCTCCTATTACTCATCATCTTACACCCTTAGAATAAAATCCTTAGGATGCTGTCAGCCCTCCATACATGCAAGCACAAATTAGAGTGTGTGTGTGTGATCGCTCATGATTGTATCAGATATGTGAGAAGGCAATGCTGTTGTCATTTGTGCATCAAACAGATTCATTTCAGACAGTCTCTAATCACAACGTGTATTGAAAAATACGGTCACATTTTTAAATTACCATGGAAAGCAAATATTCCCTCAATTAATGTTGTCCTGTGAAGTAGCCATTAAAATGACAAATGCATTGAAAGGTCCTGCGTATAGAGAACAACTGATTTGATTTCTCATATGACACAAAAGCTTCCATACAATAGGCAGGGTGTTCCAGAGTGCAGATGCTGCCACACTAAACAGTTGAATTCTTACAAATGTGGACCGGGTGTTACGTGGCACCTGTAGTAGTGCAAATTCTGCCGACCGAAGCGGTCGAGTGGGCACAGGTGTGGTATGGCCCTTCCCCTTCATGTGAGAGACTTTAATAGCAATTCCCATATGAACTGCAAGATCTGATTACTACAATTATTTCTCCTTTTGCCTCTTTTACGGGAGATGGAGGAAGTACCATCTGTTTTGCTCTGAGACCATCGGTTCTTGTTAATTAAGACATGCTGCACTAGTCTCTTGTTATTCTCCAGATAAGGAACTGCCAGCTTTTGCTTTTCTTTGCAGATGTCTCTCCCCCCCCCCCCCCGCTGGGTTCCATCCATACTCAGGTGACAGGTGGAAAGCAGCCAGGTTCAGCCCCCAGTTTTTATAGTGGCTGAGCCACATAAACACGGATAAGGAAATTTCCTTCAATTAGAGCAGGGATGGAGAGAACCTGTTAATTCTTCAGGTATTCCTGGACTCCATCCCTGGCCATTGGCCATACAGCCTGGGATTAATGATGGAGTCCAATAAGACATGGAGGGCAACAGCTTCCCCATCCCTCATTCAGGAATATACTTCTTTTCTTTTTTTACTCAACTTCCACTATTCTTTTTCTCTCCATGACCATTCTTCCATTTACCTTGTCAGCTGAGGGAATTTATATCATACCTGCAAATCTCACCCTACCCAACGCTGACTCTATTTTAAGGCACTTAGCAAGGTGTGACCCACATTGGCCCCAAGTCAAAGGGCTGGGTGCTGACAGGTTCCATGCACAAAGTAGGACTTCTGGTTTTCCACCTTTCAGTAGCAACCCACTCAGCTACGCTGGTCCTTGGGAACAGGATCCAATGTCATGTTGTTTTGAAAAATTTGGGGCACTTGCACTGAGGATATCTCCACTCAGCCAGGAAGCACCCTGGGTGACCTTAAGCCAGTCACTGCCTCTCAGTCACACCTACCTCTCATAGCTATTGTGGGGGTAAAACTGGGAGGTAAGGCATGTATGTCATCTTGAGGTCTGGGAAAGAGAGACATGATATAAATGAATAAATAAAATTACCAGTTTCTGGGCGCTTTTAGGAACACACAAACCTGGCCAATGCAACGCAATAAAATGTTGTGAGAGGCCTTTAAAAACATAGCTTTGGTTCAAATATTAGCCTTCATGGGCTTGGAGATAAATTTACATTCAGGTTCAACATACAGTAACAGTGCTTGAAATGTCATCCGCTCTCTCCAGTGGACCTACTTTTTCTGTTGGTGGCTCCTATGTGGCTAGAATAATGTTTAAATGAACCAACAAAGCAGTGATCAGCCAGGCAGCTCTCTACCATTTCCAGATGTTTGTTGTTTTGCTGGTTTTCAGAAAAAGAAACAGCATGAAACACATGTTATAAAATATATTTGCAAATATTACATAGAAATAAGTAACCCCTGGAACATTTGATTGCACAGGCTTAATTATTTGACAAATGTTTGTGTGGGTTTTTTTATTATTATTTTAGGAAATTTAGAAGAAAATAATAGCCTTCCAAGAGAAGCTACCAAATCAGAACACAAGAGAATTGTTTGTTTTAAACTTCTGTTTCACTGTGATACTTCAGTCTTTGTGATACATAATTTTTAATGTTTAGGGATAGCTGTGGTGAGAGAGGAGTGGAAGACTATAAACAGCAATTGAATTTTTTTTTTCTGGGAAAGGAGCTCAGATTGAGGGGGAGGATGTGTCAGAGATTAGTTGGTTCTTTGTGAGATGGATGATTGTTCAGACAGCTAATGGGGGGATGTGAGCTTGCGTAAGCTGCCTTCAGGCAGTATTAGGAAGGTGTTGAAATAATTGAGGTTCTTCTGAGTGGTTTACAGAGAAATTAATTAATTAGAGCAAATTTCAGGCATGCAGTCTTTGTTTGCCTGGGTCATTCTCTTCAGGGGTGTTACGTAATATTCCATTCCAAAGTATTATTGTAGTTCCCTTCCTTCTAGATTTTTTTTTTAAATTATATTTTATTAAGGTGATTTCAGTTAAAAGAAATAAAGTGATACAGAAAAAAAGAAGGAAACATGAGAGAGGGAAGAACAACAACACAGTTACATATAAAAGCGAAAATATGCAAAAAAAAGAAACAATATACAATATTCCCATACATTCGTGTATAAATTGGTATAGTGTTATTGTCCTAGTGATTATGTAAATAGCCTACTACATTTTGTATAAACTCATTCCAAATGTTATCATATTTATCCATACAGTGTCTGTGCCTATAAACAGTCCATTCATAAATTACCAGTGATATCCTATCATCAGTCCATTGATTGAAGGGTATCATATTTTTATTTTTCCAATTCCTCAATATCAATCTCTTGGCCACCATTAGGACATGGAAACTCCATTTCCGTTGTCCCATTGATAATTTCCATACTGCATGTATATACTGTAGTTCAATAAAATATTCTCTGCTGAAACATTTTAACTTTTTCTGCACAGTCATAGTTACACAGTCCAACACTTTCTCCCAAAACTTGTTAAGTAAAGAACACTGTACAAACATGTGTTTCAGAGAAGCATTGTCCTTGCCATATCTCCAACACTGAGCTATCTTAGCTAACCCTTTTTTATACAATTGTAAAGGAATCCAATAAACTCTAAATATTATTTTCTGTTGTATTAGTCTTAGTTTTAAATCTAATGACACCTTAGGTATTGAAGCTAATACCCACTTTCTGGGTAATAATGAAAGTTCCAATTCTTTATTCCAATCATCTCTTACCGTCTGCGTATTGAACGTGTGTATTGCTAATAGATATCTATAAAAAGTAATTGCTGGCTTTTTTATTTTTGAATGAGTTGTCCAATTGCTCCAGTGTCTCAGGTATCTCAATCTACCTTCTAGATTGATGTGAGAGGGAAGAAGCAAATGGAGAGGAATGTCATGCTTATTGCTTATGGCTTATTGTATCCATTTTTCAGTAAGAAATATCTTGCCTTAGCTTGCCAATTCTGTAAATGTGTTTCCAGCCTGATTTAGCTCTCAAGGAATTCAAAATAAGCTGCAACAATGTCTGTTTACTTATGTCCTTAGCCATACAGCCCCACTTGCCCCAAGGACTCTGTAGCACGTTAAGAGATCCTCTAGACTGAGCTAAAGGACATGCAACTGTGTGCCAGTGTTGGTGACGCAGTGAGTGCATCACTGCCTTCTAGTGATTCATCCACTTAAGGTCAGGGAGAAGGGCTTATCATCTGATTCAGCAGCATAGTATAATGTTCTAGCTCCTTATTCCATCACCTAACTTTCCCCAAGGATTGAAAAAGCCACATTGCTATTTTAGACAGCTGCGTTTCCATGTCACCTCCTTTTAGCTAGTTACAGTATTTGCTCTGTTCAGTTCCCACACTCATATATCTCTGCCACTTGTCTTCCCTGCTTGTATTCACTCCCTCTCCCCAGCAGCCTTGTTCCCATTTGAGAGTAAGTGGTCCAACAGCTCCGAAAAATATGCAGTCCCAGTCGGGTTGGAATTTTTCTTTGAGAGATGCTCAGGTCCTGCTTTTGGGCATCCCATAGGCATCTGGGTGGCCATTGTGAAAACAGGATACTGGACTAGATGAGCCATTAGCCTAATCCAGCATGCTTTTCTTACATTTTTAGGATGATGGTTTTACTGTTAGCAGCCACGCTATCAATAGGGCAATCAAAACTGTTTGTCTTGCCCATTTCTGGTGCCCTCTAGGTTGTTGCTGTTGTTTAGCCATTTAGTCGTGTCCGACTCTTCGTGACCCCATGGACCAGAGCACGCCAGGCACTCCTGTCTTCCACTGCCTCCCGCAGTTTAGTCAAACTCATGCTGGTAGAGAACACTATCCAACCATCTCATCCTCTCTCGTCCCCTTCTCCTTGTGCCCCCCATCTTTCCCAACATCAGGGCCTTTTCCAGGGAGTCTTCTCTTCTCATGAGGTGGCCAAAGTATTGGAGCCTCAGCTTCAGGATCTGTCCTTCCAGTGAGCACTCAGGGCTGATATCCTTAAGAATGGATAGGTTTGATCTTCTTCCGGTCCATGGGACTCTCAAGAGTCTCCTCCAGCAGCATAATTCAAAAACATCAATTCTTCGGCGATCAGCCTTCTTATGGTCCAGCTCTCACTTAGTCTGCGCCATTCCTTTCCAGCTGAGAGAGATTGCTAAAGATTATCTTGCTGGCACTCTTCTGTTAAGAAATGGACTTTTTCACTTCCCTTGTTGCTTTGATTATATTGACCTCTGGAGTTCAATTAATCATTATTTCCCTTCAGCCAGGTTGCTGACCCTTCCTTTGTTTCTATGATTCAGTCACTGAATTTAACCCCTCTTTTTGTACCTACTGTAAACAAAAAGAACAGACTTGCAATGAATGATGGGGCAAAGAAAATCACACATCTTATGTAGCTAAAAAAAAGGTAAAGGACCCCTGACAGTTAAGTCCAGTCGCAAACGACCCTGGAGTTGCGGCGCTCATCTCGCTTTACTGGCTGAGGGAGCCAACGTTTCTCCACAGACAGCTTCCGGGTCATGTGGCCAGCATGACTAAGCCACTTCTGGCGAAACCAGAGCAGCACACAGAAACGCCATTTACCTTCCCACCTATTTATCTACTTGTACTTTGACGTGCTTTTGAACTGCTAGGTTGGCAGGAGCAGGGACTGAGCAACGGGAGCTCACCCCATTGCTGGGATTTGAACCACCAACCTTCTGATCAGCAAGCCCTAGGCTCAGTGGTTTAGACTACAGTGCCACCCACGTCCCCGTGCAAACCCTTCCTGTCTAATAACACCAAAATGGGTTGATAGTTTCACTTATAAAGTCTAGAAATAAACACCCCACACGGTATAACTTTGCCTGACATGTTGAGCAAGATGCTACGCTGTGAAAAGTCAATTCTTGTCACACATCTTACTTAGTTTTCAGAATGGCTGGTCACAGGATAACCAGCCAGTTATCATGTATTATCTATGTTTCATATATCCTCCAGGATTAAGAAGGTCTATTTATCATATTTGCAGTGCTGGGGCCTGAGAAGAGAGTGAAAAATTAGGAGCCTGTTTCAGGTACTGTATAGAAATTACTATTTACAGGACTACAGGCCAAGCTACCTACAGACAAACATAGTGGTCCCATGGGTGTCCACAGCAGAGGTGATGGGGGAGCTGTTGTGTCCCCAGCCTCATATAACTATAATCTCCAGATCCCCAGTTTTTGTTTTTTAAAAAAATAATGTAAGTTTTCAGTCTTCGTAGAAACTTAGATATGAGCTGCTCTTCTCATTTTTGTGTGAGAAGAACTGGACTGCTCCCCCTTTCAGTTTTTTACACCCCACCCCACCCTTGCCATAGCAAAATTCCTATGGGTACCCGATAGCCCAACACCCCCTTTTAAACCAGAGAAGTTGCTTTGAGATGAAGCAGTTGGGATTAGAGAGACACAGAAGTGCTTAATCTTTCCCTGCCCACCCTTTTTCTGAAACATACTTCTCCTTCCCCACAAAGATTTCCTTCCACAGGATTTGAGATTCTGGGTTCCAAAAACATGAGAGAACAAGCATTCATTTAAAATCCTGCATGTTGATGAGCTGCCAAGAAAAGACTGGGTGTTCACATCTCCGCTCCCGGTTGCATTTCTGCTTTTCTGAAGTGGTTCTTCTGGTTTCACCCCCAGAGCACACAGAGATCTAGGAACTATTTTTCTCTCTCCTGCTGCGCTCCCCCCC
Organism: Podarcis erhardii; assembly: GCF_964252035.2. Taxonomy (NCBI): domain Eukaryota; kingdom Metazoa; phylum Chordata; class Lepidosauria; order Squamata; family Lacertidae; genus Podarcis; species Podarcis erhardii. The sequence goes on from NC_138509.1 coordinate 60,699,636, forward strand.
CCCAAAAAAAGATGGCACAAAGAGGAAGGCTGGCATAGCCCATACTAAGGTAAAGGACCCCTGGACTGTTATGTCCAGTCAAAGGTGACTATGGGGTGTGGCATTCATCTCGCTTTTCAGGCCAAGGGAGCTGGCGTTTGTCCACAGACAGCTTTCCGGGTCATGTGGCCAGCATGACTAAACCACTTCTGGCACAATGGGACACGGTGATGAGTGCCAGAGTGCATGGAAACGCCATTAAACTTCCCACCACAGCAGTACCTATTTATCTACTTGCACTGGTGTGCTTTCAAACTGCTAGGTTGGCAGAAGCTGGGCCAGAGTAACGGGAGCTCACCACTGTTGCATGGATTCGAACCACCAACCTTCTGATCGGCAAGCCCAAGAGGCTCAGTGCTTTAGACCACAGCGCAACCTGCATCCCTAGCCCATACTAGCTTGATCAGAGCTTTGCAATCTGCTTGTAATATATAGCAAGCCCAAATCTGGTGTTTTAGCATGATATAGTATGTATGTATGTATGTATGTATGTATGTATGTATTTGTGATTATCACGTGAGTAGGAGGATGACTGAGAATAGTTTCTTCCCTGTGTCATTTCTAAGAGCTCAGAGGCTTAGTGGATTAATCTTCCATCGGGGACTGTGAATCAAGTTGAAGTATAGGACAGGATTATTATTAAGACTGAGACTCTCTGTCAGTTCACTGATGGAAATTGGTCCTTCTTCATCAGGACAGCAGCAGGGAGGTTCTGTAGCACGTCTGGCCTTCAGGGTGGGAGCATGAAGGGGCATGGTGGACATGTCTTGTTCCAGTATACTCCAGTGGCAAAGGTGAATGTATTTCTGTTCTGCATCATTCCCCTCAGGCTGATTTTGCAGTGTCAGCCAACTAAAGCAGGATTTATTGTCATCTTTATAGTGTCTATTAAAAAACTTCCCTGGATAGTCTGTATTCTGTCTAGATTAAAGAACATTCCTGTCATTTTGTGGAAGGTCTGCTGAATTTCTGTTGTGGTCCTTTGATTTCCTCTAAGACAGGGGTGAGCCAATATGGTGTTGTTGACCTACAACTCCCATCAGCCCCAGCCAACATGGCCAATGGTCAAGGATGATGGGAGTTGTATTCTCACCAACATCTGGAGGGCACCACATTGGCAAACCCTACTCTAAGGGTATGTATATATAATGTGTTTGGCAGGTTCCACCATACCAGTTGGGCAAACCAGTCCCCATACGCCATATGGCAACTAGGTTGATCCCCATTTAGTTCCCCGCCCCTCAACCTGAGTAAACAAATGCAAATAGGAACAAAGTTCAGGGACTTATTTTTTCCAGGTATATTCTTGGCCTCAGTCAGCAAAAACAGCAGAGTAGAACATTAGATTCCCACCCCCACCCCCCTTTTATTGGCATTATCCTTGTGCCTCAACAGCAGTATGACGTGAATAAATTTAAGTGGATGAAGCTTTCCCCCTAACTTTACCACCATGAAAGCCCTGACATCTCCAGCATGAAGAAATTACTCAATTGGCTAAGATATCTCAGTTGCAACCATTAGCCACTTAAACTCTTACCTCTGCTTTGGAAGAGGCCACAAGTCAAAAAATGACTAGTAATGGGACAGGTTTCTAAACATGCAGGTGCATGAACTGGAGAGAGAGCAAGAGCAGATCCTGGTGAGATTTATAAAGCTTGGCAGATGGGAAATTTAATACAGTGGAAATTTCCTAATAAATAGCGTGGGATGCTCAGAAATTTGAAATAGAGAGAATGTGAAGGTGCCAGTAATGGTTTTTTAATAAAACACCAGCCAGAAGGGATGAAAATTATTTATAGATATATGTCTGTAATTATTTTTATTTTATTGTGGGATAAAGTGTGTGACAGTATGGGGTGCATGTATTTTTAGACACATGCAGGCAGCAAGTACTGTGTGGTTTTGTGAGAAGTTTAGGTCCGAAAGAAGCCCCTCCCATTTTCTGATTCCAACGTCCCCATCAGCAGCGTGTCTTGGGGCCAAGCTAGAAGGATGTTAAATTAATTCAGAGCAGTTTCAGGTCCACAGTGGTGGAGGAAAAGGTCCAAGTTCCCCTTGTATTCTGCAGTGATCCTGACAGTTATCAGCTGCTAATATTATATGCATTTTCAAAATCCTGCGTGCTAACTGCATATGTAATGGGTAGAAAATTAATTTGGTGTAGCCCCAGGAGGGGCCCCATCACTTGCAGACAAGCTCCAAATTTAACTATGACTTATGCTGGAAGCCTTCTGATAACCCAGATGTTTTTACAGCTCAGATCTCCAGCCAACCCTCACACCTAGGTCACCACTGTTCTAAGTACCTAACAGGCCTGGATGCCTACACAGTGGGTTAGCAGCTTTATCTAAGATGAAATTCTGGATGCAGTAGGTCTTACTAGTCACTGGTTTTGCTTAAAGGAGCCACGAGGTGGTTGTTATTTCCTAATCTCAAAAGTCTTTCTAACTAAGATAGTTTGAAGTACTTGTTAAATCACACTTTGAGGACCATGCTGGAAGACGTAAATGTTCCTAGGAAATAGTTAGATAAATAAATAGTTAGATAGTTAGATAAATAGTTAGAATAGTTAGATAAACTAGATAAAACAGTGGATGTATCTTGGAAAGAGCGTTAGCATTATTTGCATTACCGTATTAATACAAACTCAGTCTCCGTCTCCTGTTCCCTTGGCTGCAGGGAACAAAGGCCATTCCCCCGCCCCTGCCATCTCTGGCCTAGAGATGGACATGGGAAGCAGCATATAAAATAACAAACCCTACATACAATTGCAAACTCTGATAATCTCTTTAGCTTGGTTTCCTCTGGTAAGCACCAGTTCTTTCAGTCCCCTTTGAGAAACTCAGAAAGCACCCCTGGAGCTGTGCTACGGGAAACTCACTTTTCCTGACTTCCAGACTACATTTTGTTTTTGTTTTTATTCTTTTCTGCTGTGCACCCCTCACCTCTGCCGTTGCCTTGTTCTCTTTTTTTCCATGCAAACATTATGAAAGGCCTAAAAGTGGATAAGTATCTGCTTCTAGGTTATTTAAATGGGATGCCATGCAGAGAATCCCTTGAGGCAGCTGCTTTGGTTCCAGGCCAAGCCTGCATTAGTCCTACAGGGAATTAATTACAATACATTAATATGTAATATGTGACCATTATATCTGTGGCTGTATTGCCATTCTTTAGTTAATACGATGAATGATTATTATGCTTTGCATCTGCAACATTTTCACCTTAGGTTCAGGAAGAGCTGTGAACGGTCAATTAACTTGCAAAATATTCTTGCCAAAAAGGGTTTTCTAAAAAGAAATTTATTAATATTATCCCCATTTGAAATCACACATTTCAGGACTATAGGCGTTTTCCTTTGGAAAGCTGTCTGAACCTGTTTCAGACTGGTACTCACTCCTTAATATTTCTTTTCCTGTGATCTGTTTATAGTTTGCTCATAAATCTAACCACAGTATATCATAAAACACCCTGTAATTCTTGGATGAAGGGCAGTATATAAATTTAATTTATTATTATTATTATTATTATTATTATTATTATTATTAGGTTATTAACACAGGTTTTAAGTCCATGTAGTTTAATAATTAGTCTCTCCTAGGTAAGAGCCAAAATCTTCTTTTTGGCGTTCAGACTTTGCACATTCAGTTTCTGCAAGCTAGGCATTGTTGGAAGGATCTTCCAATCTAACAGGCATATTGAGATTCATAGGTATGAAAATACTTTCCAAGGTCTAGTGCAGCTTTAGTGTTTCCCTAGAATTTCCCTCCAAAGCAGTGTGGTCCCCTCCAGTTTCCAAAGCATTGTCTTCAGATTAAAGTCCAAAACATGCCTTTGCACATGCTTCTGACAAATTCATCGTCTGTCTAGTGTGAACTCACTGCACATGGGTAATAGCACAAATTAGAATCATTGGCCTGTTGCCTGGGAGAGAATAAATGAGGATATTTCAGAGAAGATTAATATCCACCCCTTGCTTCAGCACCTCATGTAGGTAGAAAAGTGTGACCATGGAACACAAAAGTCTCCTGGCACACAGAACCTTTGGCCTATAGTTATGGGAACTGAGAGCTTTAAAAGACAAAGTGATCATATAATTCTCTGCTGTTATCCTGGATCCATGCCTCAGAGCAACCAGGGGAAATTTAGGGGGGAAAGAAAGGTGAAATTATTGTAATTGAGAGAGAAACCAAAAAGTCCCGTGGAATGGACTGGGAATAAAGATAATATTAGAGGAAGCCAGCCGAATTTTCTTTAAAAGGGTCAGGTAGAAAGAATTAATCAATATAGACATGTACACACAGAGAGACACACCCCACAAATTATCTTCATTCAGGAATTATATTCAACATTTAATTTTTTATTACAGAAATGCAAGAGAGAGAAGGGGAGATGGATGCTTAAATGTGTTGAATCTGTTTGTTGGCTTGGGAATGGCTTGCAGTCCTGCATGTGCTTTTAGTTTAATTGTGGCAGACAGCCGCAATTGGACAGCAGCAGAGTGCATACATCATCTGGCCCCTCCGAAAGACTTTAAGAAAGATCTGTACTCACTAATTATGTTCACCTGCTGAGTACACTGGATATAATATTAATGGGTCTAGTTCCAGGGCCTGAATTACATGAATAGTTGTCTTTGAAAATGCAGCAATACGCCCAGATTATTAGGGTTCCTATATTACAGACAATGAACTTGGGCTGTGTATTCATTCATCTTAAAACAGTCATGGTTACCAACTCTCTTAAATGGTGCTTGGCATAAATAGCATTGTAGGAACACAATTCATTTTATTCAGCACTGCTGATATCTGCTCATACATTTAAGATACTACATGGTGCACGTATTTGAAACTGGCCAGAAGCCAACATTTCACCCTTCTGCATGAATGAAAAAGTGACTTCCGGGTATCTTCCAAGTGTTAAATGGTGCAAGCAGAATGCAATTTAAGTATTCTTCCTTCTTTAAAAGAATGGAGAGAATTCTAGATGTTCACATAAAATGTGTTAGAGGTATATATGTGACAAAATTATTTGATGGTGCTTGAAAAAACAAAGCAAAGAATAGTATTTTACTTCTAGGTTTTTATTTCATCAGTGAGCCTCTACATTTTACAGTCTGGCAAAGGAGGAGCAGGTGGCATATCACTTTGTTCTTCTTTTAAGCAAAGGAGAAAGTAGATTTCTGCTATTGTTTCCAAACACTACCAGCACCCTTGTCTTTCACTCATCCCACAACACCATCAACAGGCTGTGTTTGAAATTAAAGCTAGTTAGGGACCATTTATTAATTAATTTTCTGCTCAGTTATTAGAGATTGTTATGGCTTATTGTGCTGCCGCCACTACCCACCAGATTACTGCTTTTAACAGCCAGCCAGTTGCAACAGACTTGGAAATCAGCTGTCCTGGGCTAGTGAGTAAGCCTCCATCTGCTTGCGCTTCAGCAAACGTAGTTATCTTAACCAGGACCCCCCTGACTTTATTGCCACAAGAGAAGCCAGCTCCTCCACTGGTCATTCACTGCATCTGCCCTCCAACTTCCATCACTCCTCCATTGGGTGTCCCTGTCCCCCTTACTCTGGCCACAGGAAGCAGCCTGCAGTTGAATCTTGAGGCATACATCCATGTAGCCTCAACCTCCTATCCTAAATGCTTGCCTGAGCAGCAGCTTATAAGATCAGACCACTAGCAAAGTATGGGCACAAAAATAGGCTACTGCAGTACATTTGAAACCATCTCTTTTTTTGTCTGTGCACGTTTTCTCCTTTCCACTATTCCCCTGATGAATGGCAAAAGGCCCTTATTACTTTTTTTTATATTAGTTTGCTATGTTATCACAGAATCAAGCAGTAGCTCATCATATACCATTTACCCCCGTTATGTTGTCAGTCACAGAAATAACTTCAGATTCACAAAGCTACACTTTATTGAAAGCAATTGGGTTTGATCGTTTCTTGATTGTCCTGGCCTGAGAAGTCCTTTTCTGTAGGAGCATTGCATCATTTCTGAAAGCCTTAAGTTCTTTCCTTTTCAAGTTGGGGATCTGTTTGCAGTCCATCCTTCTTCTCATACTATTTGTTTTATAGCATGTACACACACACAAACACCCACCCACCCACCCACCCACACATTTGTACTGATCATTTCTGAGACAGATATCCCCAGATGGCTAATGGCGCCAGAACAGAAAATCGGCCCAGTCTAACCTCAACTTGAATATCCCCAAAGGAAAGTCTACTTGTTAAAAAAAAGAATGTTAGGTACTTGCCAACTAAAATGTTAGGAGAGAGAACATTACATAATATACAATAAATCTCATCCCTATTGTGTGGACAAATTTGTCAAGAATAATTTCTAAAATGGCTGTAGCTGCAGAAAAAGCTGGAAGAGCAAAAAGATGGGACAGGGATAGCCAATGCCATGCTCTCCAGTTGTTTTTGGGCTACAACTGCCATCAGACTACTTGGCTCATGGGAACTGATGTCTAATAATATCTGGATAACACCATGTTGGTTCCCCCAGCAGTAGGATAATGAGGGATCTGTAATTGCATTGGTACATCAAACTGAGGGGATAACACCAAGACCGTGCAGTAGCAGCACAAATGGTTATCATCCCCCCCCCCCTCAAAAGCAAACTCAGGTGGTGAAAGTTGAGCCAATAGGAATGGAGCCAAATAAGGAACACTGAAAAACAAGAGGGAGCTATCACTAGGCTCAGAGGATGAGCCTGAGATTTACGGAAGTATGAAAAGCCTTTTTTGAAATACAAAGCAAGCAAATCCATCTCCCTGCCCCTCCAAGAATACAACAGTGTAGTGGGGACTGAGCTTGCTCAGTAGACACAGGATGTTGCATGTCAGTTCGAAAAGAAAAGTGAAAAAACAGAGAATGGGGCAGAGAATGTTATGCCCTGGTTGAACTTTTCCAGGTTATATCTTGAATGAGGTAATGAGTGGCTGGAGTTCATTTGCTGGAAGGTAACAATACAATGCAGCATTTCTTACAAACCTCACAGGAGTACATTAGGAGCGACTATCCATCAGTGCCCACTCCCCAGTATTTGATAAGCACAGAGGGGCAATAGGCCCCACCCTCCCAATTCAGCTGATAAGCGTAGAGCCAGTGTGGTGCTAAGGGTTGGAACAAGAACTAGGAGAATAGAGCTCAAATCCCCAGTCAGCCATGAAGCTCACTGGGTGACCTTGGGCCAGTCACTCACTCCCAGCTTTACCTCCCTCACAGGGAGAAGAACTATATATGCCACCTTGAGCTCCTTGGAGGAAAGGAAAGGTGGGATATAAATGTAATAAATAAGCCGAGATAAAATCCACAGCTGAAGATGAAGGGCAGTGCATCCTGTTTGTGTGCGAGAGCAAAAGTGGACAAACCCACTTTTGGACATAACCACAACTGGCATGGAGCCCCTGGAGGATTGTCCAAGGGTGAATAGGTAGGCTGTTAAGATAAGGTGCTGTGGGTTAAACCACAGAGCCTAGGACTAGAAGGTCGGCAGTTCGAATCCCCACAACGGGGTGAGCTCCCGTTCTCCCGTTGCTCGGTCCCTGCTCCTGCCCACCTAGCAGTTCAAAAGCACATCAAGTGCAAGTAGATAAATAGGTACCGCTCTGGCAGGAAGGTAAACGGCGTTTCCGTGTGCTGCTCTTGTTCACCAGAAGCGGCTTAGTCATGCTGGCCACATGACCCAGTGAGATGAGCGCCGCAACCCCAGAGTCGGCCACGACTGGACCTAATGGTCAGGGGTCCCTTTACCTTTAAGATAAGGGAACAGTAAATGTTTTGGTCAGAGAAGCACAGAAGCAACAGCTTTCTAGATCCTTGTGCCATTCCTGCTTATTGACTATTGTTGAGATTTAAATATCTATTCCATGTTCAGTGAAGCAAATATATATTTAAATAGAAGCTTAGAATAACTGCCTAAGTACTTAAAACAACAACATAAGATTAAGTGACAGGATAAAATTGCATTTTTGAATCCATCCAGGATCCATCAGCATGCACACGAAAGCTCATACCTAGAACTAACTCAGTTGGTCTTTAAGGTGCTACTGGAAGGAATTTTTTTATTTTGTTTTGACCATGGCAGACCAACACGGCTACCTATCTGTAACTCCATCTGGGTCTTTGTTAGTCAACAAGATTCTGTCTTTGCTGCAACAGAATTACCAGTAACCTAGTCTTTCTTCCAGTGGAAAAGCAAGTTATCCTTTGGACTGCTGGCCCAAACAGCTTCCAGAGATGTTGGTCTTGATTTTGAAACAATTTAAGAAGCTAATTTTATCCCTAGCCATTACACAAAGGCCTGTACACTCAGATGACTCAGGACTACTTCCTTTGAAAGCAACCTTCACTTAGTATGCTGAAAAGTTTCCCCAATCATGGTTCTTTATAAGATTAAAGAGTCTAGACTTGCAGAGTTTACAGCTTCAAAGGAATGGATGGGCTATTAAGATAAGGGAAGGGTAAATGTTTTGGTCAAGGATGATCATTTGCATTTGACAAGCACCTTAAGCAAGTGAGACTAAAGGACACCTTAGTAATTACTTTGAAACACATATTTCCTAGCAGTGATATTCTGGGCACATGATTCTGTCAGCCTGCCTGGTCTTATAAAGGACTTCTAAATGGATCAAGGGGTGGGGGCTCTTCTATCACACCATCATCACATCTTGCAGTAGTGAATTAATAGGCTGTTTGCTGGTTCCTAATGCAGGGGGGGATTTAAAGGCTGGTCTTAAGGGGAGGTGTTGGTGACTGCAGCCCTCACCTTTTACCTCTTATGTGCACAATTAGGCTTGTGGGGCAGAGGATCCCCCTGGTTTAAAGGTAAAGGTAAAGGGACCCCTGACCATTAGGTCCAGTCGTGACCTACTCTGGGGTTGCGGCGCAGAGGGAGCCGGCATACAGCTTCCGGGTCATGTGGCTAAGCCGCTTCTGGCAAACCAGAGCAGCGCATGGAAATGCCGTTTACCTTCCCGCTGGAGCGGTACCTATTTATCTACTTGCACTTTGACATGCTTTCGAACTGCTAGATTGGCAGGAGCAGGGACCAAGCAATGGGAGCTCACCCCATTGTGGGGATTCAAACCGCCAACCTTCTGATCGGCAAGCCCTAGGCTCTGTGGTTTAACCCACAGTGCCACCCATGCCACCCCTTTTTTACATTGTTTACAGTGGTTTACATTGATGTAAACATTTCAGTCATGTTTTCAGTCATCTCTTTTTCTAGGCAAAAAAGACACACACACCCCAAAAAACCCCATAAAATAAAGTTGCAATTCATTTATCATTTTAGTTGCTCTTTTCTGTACCTTTTCTAGCACCTTGATGCTAAACTTTTCTGAGGTTAGGTAGACAAAACTATATACAACATTGCAAACACGGCATATTGGAAGATACTTTTGTAGCATGCGGAAAATCCTAAATTACTCAAATATGCCATGTTTCACCTCACCTCACTTTGAAGGGAAGCCATCAAGCAGCAACCATTCTGATATCCTACAGTGACCCTCTGGCTTCAAGCCAGGAAGGGTTTTAAAAAATAAACAGGATATCTTAATGCAATGGTTTTCAGTTTTGCCTAATCTATGCAAATTGATGACTTAAATCCCTTTACATTTCCACCCATTTTGAAAATTCACATGGTGAATATTGCCATTCTTGTAATTTATTTCTTCCTTCTCCACTCCATATTACCATTTCTGTACAGTATAATGCTAGTGTCTATAGCTTCATTTCAAAGTATAGCGTGTCTGTTTGTGTATAATTCAATGGTTATTTGTGCCTCAGAATTCCCCAGCACTGCCTGTTGCACCCAAGCTTTTTAAAGGGGAGACTAGAATTTACTTCAGTTTTATTTAAATAAACATCATTTAAATGGGAGTGGCTGGGTGGGTGTTTAAAATCCTAGAGTTCTCATATCTTCCACAGAAGAGATTCCAGGCTACCTTTGAAGTTCCTTCACAAGTATTTACTGTGTGATTTGGCTTTAATAGAGGAGACATGCAGTGCACTCATAAATGAAGTATCTATGTCATCCAGCTGCATCCAATGTACTAATAGCAAACTCATTCTCTGAGTGCCGAGCCTTTTGCAACCAAAATGGCATCAACCACATACAAGAGAGAGATGTCAACAGGCTTTGGGGAGCCCCAAGGTTTGCAAGAGTCCAAAAAAAGGGGTGGGGGCAAAAGATAGAGAGATTCCAAAACAGCTCATTGAGTACTGAACACACTCAGTAGGAATAATTTTGACTGACTGTTGTGAGGATACAGAAAACCCGGGAGGGGAGGTGAAGGAATGAAAGAAGGCCACAAACCTCTGTGGCAAAGGCACCCACTTCTTATATTTTACAGATGAGGAACCTGAAACTGAGAGTTAAGGGAGTAACAGAAGGCCAACCCTAGCAGGGGGTCTGCTGTTATTGTTGTTTTGTAGTTTGCTGCTGTTGAACTGCTGTGTGCCAGGAACCATTACTGAAGTAAAGTAAACCCGCAACTTATGTGGGAGTTATGTTCCAGGGATCATGCCTAAAGTCAAAATCACATATAATCAAAATGCATTGGGTTCAAGGGCAGGTGGCATTGCTAAAGTCAAAAGGGGGAACCATGGCCTAAAAATATTTTTGCCATCCACGTAAAGCTGAATGTGCCCAAGTGCATAAGTTGTAGGCTTACTGTACTGTGAATCTGGCAGAGGCCTACCACTAGATCCTGTTCCAGCTGCCGTACTCTAGGCAGATGAGGAACAGGAGGGTTCCTGTACAATGCGAACACGTTTCATAATTAGGATCCAAACATGTATAATCTTCTTTGAGATCGTTCTCCTTCAGTTAAGTGTATTTTTCCCCCTTTGATGGTCAGGAGAGAAAAAGGGATTTTCTGCCACAGAAGCACTACAGCTGCAGCTGATGGCAAGCTATTAGTTAGTTGCTTTTGGGAGATTTCCTCAGTTTAGCTGCCTAAAAGCATTACTTTGCAAAGCAGGAAGATTTCACAAAGCCCATTTGTCTGGCAGTTTTCAAACAGCTTGTCCCTGGTGCAAAGTGGTTTGAATTGAAATAAACGGTACAGCTTGTCTGCAGTAGATTTCTTCAGGGATGCTTGGCCTGCCAGCCTAGAGGTCAGTCTATTATCTCCAAGATGATATCTCGCTTTTTATGTTTACCATTGTTTGTTGTGTGATTCTTAAGCTATAAAGGAGTCAACTTTTTGTGGGTAGAGGGGAGATGGCTTTGCTTAAACTGCACTTGTTTACACTTCTCCACACCACTGTTTCTGAATCTCAAATCAGTTAAAGGAAGGCCAAGGTTGTTCCCAGAAATCTCAGGAGAGAAAAAATAGAGCAAGCAGGGGCCTCTTGAGTTTTTCTCTTCTCACTGAGGTCATGCACAGTTGGGATTCCAGATTCTCAGACCAAAAGGAATGTGAAAATAGGATGTGACGAATATATGTATTTGGTTGAACTATAGATTAAAAAGATGTGATAGCAAGTGGCTAGCCAAACTTTGGATACAGCTGTAAACATGGAAACGTCCTTAAGAGCAACAGGAAAGGCAGCCAACAGAAACATTAGTCTATGTCAACCATGGCACTTCATTTGTGTAGAAATCGGAGAAAGCCGACCGTCTCTTTCCGCTTCCAGACTATTGGGCAGCACCAATAATTCAAAAATATGAATTGCTAGCAAAGTAGTATGACATGATCCTGAGATTTTCCTCCATCCTCTCCTTCCTCCCATCTTGTTTTTGAGCTTACTCCTTATAAATACGTAACATCTTGTGTGGCATTCTTTTGTATTGTCCTTGTGAAGCTTTGTCATAAATGGCATGTACATCAGGGACAAAGGTGGGAGAGACGGAAGAGGAGGAGGTGGAGAGGGAAAGACAGACAGCTCTATAACTGGCAAAGTGAGGTGGCCACCTTTGGCAGCAGATGGTGTGGAACAGCAATCAAAGCTAATCCCGGATGTTTCTCCTGAGCCATTCACCTCTGCAGGAAGACAGACTTGGTGGATCATGCAGTCTGCTTATTGCCGCTAAAGCAGCCTGCTGATCTCAAAGATGGTGGAGGATGTGTTCTTATTACCAGCGCCAAAGTGAGATTCAACTAACAGTCCAGTCAGCATCTTTAAGAGGACTGATGGGGGAAACCATCTTGTCCTTTGTCTCCAGCAGCAAAATCTCTTGGGCTGAACCAGGAGAAAGAAATGCATCGGAGCAAAAGTGTAGGGAAAGAAAGATATAAGCAAGGAAGTAGTGAGGTGGGGAAGAGATACTATTGAAGAAAAGACAAGCTGGTCAAGAACATAGTGAGAAAGACAGTTATCTTTGCAAGAAAAATAATTGGAGGGAGAGGAAAAGAATAGTGAGAAAATGGAGGGAGACTGATAGAAAGGTCCCCATGGTTTGCTGTTTGGGTAGCATGCATTGGAATTTACATGACAAAATGTTGAGTACAGGCCTCTGCTTTGTGAATAAGATAAAATAAGTGTACCAAAAAATGCAAACAAGGTCTTGGAGGGCCTAGAAAAATATTTTAAGTCGTGTAACCACAAGGAAATGGATACTTAAAGCAGCACACAAAATAAACACTACTGCAGCAGGAAAGTTAAATGTTCTGGAAAAACAAGAAATTGGCCTGTGAGGAGAGCATTCTAGAAGGCTCCCTTGCAAATTGCTCAGGGGTGAGGAAAATGTAGCGCTTGCTTACATAGCCAGAAGCTATGGTGATTCACATACCTTTATTATATGTGGGAAATGTTTCTAGTTACGTAGTTCTCCTGCCTTTCCAGCTTAATTTCTGCATTTGACAGGCAGAAGGGGCAGTAGCTTTCTTCTAAAGCTAAAATGTGGCCAGTTACAGGTTAAGGTTTATCTTTCAGTTGTCAGCAAACACATATGTAATAAAAAATACATACGTAAAAACAAAATACAAACAATTTAAACATTTTTAAAGTGTTAAAACATCTAAAAACAATGAAACACAACAAAACATGTAACCAATCATGTGTCTGAATAGGTCCACTGAAAGAGAAATCTTTTCAGCAAGTGTCTAAAAGAATGCAGTGATGACAGCTGTCTAATGTCAATAGGCAGTGAGTTCCAAAGTGCAGGTGCTGTCATGCTAAAATAATGAATTATGGCAAACAGAGAATGTGCATTGTGTGGCACTTGTAGGAGTGCAAATTCTGCACATCAAAATGCTCAAGTTGGTACATATGAGATAACGCGATCCCTTGATAATCCTAACCTCCTTTCTATTCCATTTTAGCTGACTAATGCACCATCAGTTTTATTAAAAGAGCTTCCATCACAGCTTTAGAGACTGTGTGTTATTAAATAATCTGAAACTCACCAATAGGGTGATTCAAATAAGAGATTAAAACATTTCATTTTTAAAAACAACAGCAAGCACCCAGACAATTGTTTTTTCCCAACACTTTTTTTCCTGCCGACTCAGCAACATTCATTAACTTAGGCTGTAGAGCAGCTGAATCTCATTTCTCTGGAGATTATCAGGAGGGAATTAAATTAATAATCTTCAAGAGGAACGACTGGTGATCACTTTTAGCAGGCTACTATATATATGTAAGATATTGTCAGCCAGTCTTTTTCCTTTTTTGAAGGATGCCTTGCGCATTCCCAGGATATGCAAGATACTTCACTCTTCAGCCAGACAGAGCTCTGTTTTTCTTGCGACTGTAGTTAAGTCATGGGTAAATGGGCTTTTGCTGCTCCTCCACTTCCCCACTTTTCATCTCTGCTCTGAATGTGTCACTTGCATGTGGCATACGTGAATATTTGGTGGAAGGGAATTGCTGTCACTTCAACATAAAATGCAGGGCACTTGTGACAGCAAAGGAGCTGGTTGGGACAGGTGCATTTTTAATGGCTTTTTGATGCACAGCCATGTGACAGACAAAAGACAACATGGAAACCATGCCCCTTGTTTCTAATGCATATTTTTTTTAAGAGATGGGACTTTCCTCCCAACACATCTGGGCAAACTGCTAATACCTTGAAAACCTTCTTGGTTCCCCAGATACTACCAGAATTTTCTTTGAAAACTCTACCTTCGGCTTTCCCTCACCCAAGTCTAAAGATAAACACAGAAACACTTTAACCAGGTTGCAGTGGCTTCCGCCTGGCACCTTAGATACATATTTTAGGCCAGGAAAAAGTATTCCTCTTTTCCCAGGCCTTTGGCTAATTAAGCTAATTAAGCAATCTATGGTCTTTTAAACTGGGAGGAATTGTTTTTGTGTGTTGCTATGGTATGCATTTTTGTGTTTTATATTGTAAACTGCCTGTGATCCTCGAATGAAGAGGGGTGTAGAAATGTAATTGAAGATGATGATGATGATGATGATGATGATGATGATGATGATGATGATAGTACACACCCTCTCCCTTCCTCCTCTCCCCACTCTGTCTTCCCTGGCGATGCACTGCATCAAGTGTCAAAGAGCAGGGCTGTCAAATGCTACAAATTTTATTGTGAGTCTCCTGAGATTTGTTATTCTCCCTCCCTTCATGAAGCCATGGGCCCTTGAGTGATTTAAATAAATCAGAATTCTGCCTCCAATTAAAAGGAAAGTGTGGCATTTCTGCTTCTAGCCTGCAGAGACTCACAAAACCTCTAAGCAAGAGAGAGAGAGAGAGAGAGAGAGAGAGAGAGAGAGAGAGAGAGAGAAGAAGAAGAAGAAGAAGAAGGCAATGGCTCTTCTTAGAAGAATTGCAAAGTCTTGGAAAACTTAACACTCTGAGCTGCTATGCTGGCTCCACTGGTTTTTGGAAACAGATGGGCAACCTATGCTGGCAAGATTCCCTTGCCAGTTTGCTAACAAAAAGGCATTTCAACGGCAGTGGTGGGCAGCATTGAAGATGAGGTGGCTCTGTGTTGCTGCTAGGGAGTAAAGCAGGCATAGGGTGGGGGACTGCAGCCCTTCAGATGTTACTAGTCTGCAGTAACCGCTGTCTGTAAGAGTTGGCCATGCTGACTGTGGGATGATGGGAGTTGGAGTCCAACATCTGGAGGACTATTGTTTTCCTGCCCCTGGACTAAGAGAACCTAGTGGCACCTTGAGGGTGGTTTTACTTCTAGTAAAACAATCCCTGAGTGCAGAATTGCCTTGGCAGGAGACAGCCAAATGTCTTTTGCCCTAGTTACCAAAGTTCAGTTATGATAATGACCGCACTATTACCCAAGTTCCTGGGGACGGTTTATGCCCTTGGTGAAAGGGCATATGCTAGAATTTAGAAACATAAGCTACTGTCAAATGGGACTATGTCGTAAAAGTTACCTGTGTAATAAGTATTTCACCTATGTCTTTACAAAAGCCCTGACATTGTTATAGAACAATGTACTTGCAACTTCATATTAGTTAATGGTGTAATATATACATGTTTCTACTTTGAAAAAGCTGTGATAATTTATAAATATTTCCAGCAGTGTTAACAAAAATGTAAATAATTAAAAACCCGTAAAGTTTTCACTAAAGAAAAAAGTTGAACGGCTTTTCAAGAATAAAATGTTTCGTGATATCTTGAGGAAAATACAGATTTCCTTTCCTTTCCCCCTCAGGAAGAAGCTTTCAAAATTGATAAGATATTCGGAGTTGCTTATATCTTTTGGTGGTGGTTCTAAATACTGATGTGGGATATCTTCCCAATGTTTTATATTGTTATATATATATTTGTGTGTGTGCGCGCGTGTGCACAAAGATCACATGGAAATGTAGATAAGAAGCAAGCTGATCATAGTCCTTCTTTAAACTCCAAATACACTTCCTTCACTTAAGCCATATATCTTTGATTCCATACTAAGCATGACATTCAGTTTTCAGGAAATCAATACTACATCCTTTCCCTAAGCCAGAATGCCTCTCTCATTCATCTTACATACTGTGTTATAACTAGACATATTTCCCACAGGCACATTCTTCAAACACTTGCCTCCTCCTCTCTGCCCCCATGACTGACAGCCTAGCACGCTATCTCAGAGAATAGTCATCATACCTGAACAAAATTTGTACCTTTTCCATGGTGCCATGTTATACAGGGTCAGGCTGCCCTTTGAGCATTGCCAGAGCAGATTAGGGCAAATGGGAATTGCTCAGTGCTATACACAAGCTGCTGTATGTGAAATTAGGAAAATGCAAGGAGTGTTGTGATTAATAGGCAGATTTGGGAACTTTGAAGCAGGGCAGCCTGTAGATTTATCACAGCGCTGATACCATTGGCAGTGTTTTAACTCTCGGCTGCAGCTGTGTTGATTTATTCATTATTGTATTTTTAAAAAAACAATGAGGCTTCAGAGGGCAAAGCTGTAGGATCTATTTGAAAGCTGAAATGGAAGATCATGTAATTAAAAATAATTATTAAACTTCATTTATCCAGCTAGTTGTAGTTCTCTCTCCCCTCAGATACGGTCATCATTAAAATTATTGCTTTTCTTGTTTTGTTTTTTAAAATCTGCTGCTGTCCAGTGAGGGGAGAAGAATATTGTGTTTAAATTAGAGAAGCTATTGTGTTTGCTTTAGACAGTTTGGAGAGCATTTTCATCTTGATGTCCTGCAAAGGCAGTTGACTGGTGTGAATAATGACCTAGCTCATGGAAGTTGGCTCCAAATAATATAAGCAAAAACAGAAAGCTATCTGTTTTGTGCAAGCTTGTCTTTTAGATGAACCTCTCAGAATTGCTCTAGATTTTGTAATAACTTGGATATGTAAAGATAGATTTTTGTCAAGACAGAGAGAGTGGCCTCTGTAGAAAAAGACACAAACAGGAATCAAGTTTAGCTCTTTACATGCAAAATTGCTTTGGCTCATTCTCAATAATAATACTCAGTTATGTTCATACTATCTTGCGTGAAAACTCTCGTGTTTCATGTGCAGGCACAATCGTAAGAGTGGACAGGAAAGCCAACCACTCTTTGTTAAGTTGTCATTAAATCTCACAGGTAACACTGTTCATAAGACTCCTTCCATACTTTGTGGTCTGAAAGTACAGTGGTACCTTGGGTTACATACACTTCAGGTTACATACGCTTCAGGTTACAGACTCCGCTAACCCAGAAATAGTACCTCGGGTTAAGAACTTTGCATCAGGATGAGAACAGAAATCGTGCTCCGGCGGCACAGCGGCAGCAGGAGGCCCCATTAGCTAAAGTGGTGTTTCAGGTTAAGAACAGTTTCAGGTTAAGAACAGGCCTCTGGAACGAATTAAGTACTTAACCCGAGGTACCACTGTATCTTCTAAGTACAAAGGAACTTGGCCACACAGCAGCATGCTTTCTGAACCAATAGATCTGTAATGTATTCTAGCTCAATTCCCTGCAGTGGCAGGATATCTAGATGTGCAGCATAATCCTAAACATATTTACTTGAAAGTAAGTCCTGACATCTCAAGCTGGCAGGGTTGGTGACTTACTCCAATTTTAAGAACATATACTTTAAGATAAGTCACCTCCTCTGATGTGCAACTACAGGGCTTTGGGGGGAAAGTTTCCATTAGTGTCACGGGATATTTTTCCCAAGCCTTGTATCCACATAGGGGGATAGGCTTCTTGTCTGCATCACAGCTGGGGGGGGGGGCGGGATAAACCTCACTTCCTCATGCACTGCAGTCCTGATAAGAACTGAGGCTATGGCTCCTGTAATTCATTAAAGGGAAACCAAAGTCGTAGCTGCACATGATGCATTTAATATAATCTGTTTGGCCCTGAGTGTACAGACAGGCCTGCGAGAAGGTAGCTGATCCTTGATTCGAAGACCTGAAGGGCTTTATGAATCAAAACTAAAGACAAGCCAAAATTCCCCACCCCACTTTTGTGGTACCTTTTATCTCCTGAAAAAGTTAAGGGATTTTCAGCTATGTTTGGAATTTCTGAATAGTCTTCAAAGACAGCTCCATGTAAAACATATTGCATTAGTCTAATCTGGAATTTATCAGAGCATGCATTAGTGAATTGCAGACTTAATCCATCCCTTCCACATTTATAATTCTTCTAGAAGCTTTAAGAGGCAACTGACTGAACATCTATAAGGGGTGCTTTTCAAGCATTGTGCCCGAACATGAAACCTCCTGAAAAGTAGGAGCCTCTCAACACCATCCACCTTCCACTTAGTCCCAAATCTTCCCAGGGATGATCAGGGAAAGTCTACAGGGAGTTTTTACTTGTGTTTGTGAGCAGAACCCTCTGTGTGACCATATTCTACTCAAGCAAATGTGATTTAAAGCCCCCTATAGACCATCCCCAAGGGACGCGGGTGGCGCTGTGGGTTAAACCACAGAGCCTAGGACTTGCCGATCAGAAGGTCGGCAGTTCGAATCCCCGTGACAGGGTGAGCTCCCGTTGCTCGGTCCCTGCTCCTGCCAACCTAGCAGTTCGAAAGCACATGAAAGTGCAAGTAGATAAATAGGAACCGCTCCAGCGGGAAGGTAAACGGCATTTCCGTGCGTTGCTCTGGTTCGCCAGAAGCGGCTTAATCATGCTGGCCACATAACCCGGAAGCTGTACGCCGGCTCCCTCGGCCAATAAAGCGAGATGAGCGCCGCAACCCCAGAGTCGGTCACGACTGGACCTAATGGTCAGGGGTCCCTTTACCTTTACCTTATAGACCATCCCCACCTAGCATGGGGAAGGCCAAGGACTGAGTGGGTGGGACAATGTGCAGTGGGACATTGCTAGTGGGGCTTGCATGCATGCCCCTTATCCCTCCCCTCATTTTAGAGCTCACACGTTTAGGCGAATACCCACACAAAGGTTTTAATTCTTGGGAATCCTGCTGTACAACAATGATTTAATGAGTGTTAAGCGGAAACGGAATTTCTTAATAATAAAGGTGTATAGAGACCCTCATAGGGAGGGCATGATACGCAGTAGTGCACAGACCCTCTTAAGTTTCTCAAAAATGTTCCCTCTTGTTTGAAGAAGGGGAAAAAATTGAACAAAGTAAATTGGTTCCCCGAGTTTGTTTTCATGCAGAATTGAGAGCTTCTAAATTAACCCAATCCAATCCTCTTGAGCACTTTACAGTGCTAGGTTTTCATTTACTAGAGCTATTAACTGCTTTCCCTCTTATTCAGTCACTCTCAGTAGGGACTGCATGAATTGCCTCCACCACAGAACTTGATCTGTCACAGAATAATGGCATCTTAGCAGGCACCCTGTTAGAAGGCTGACGTGCTTTCTGGTATGAGTCATAAAGATAGTCTACGCTCCTGCTTATTTAGGTGACCCCGTGAACCCAGAATAATGTGTATCTCATTACAGTTCTTTTTATTCATATCTCATTCATCATTCTTTTTAAAAAATACTTCAGAAAGAATGAGATCATAGCTAGTGTTTATTTAATAAATATACTGCCTCCACCTTTCTGGCTATTTCCATAGACTGAGCTTATGGAAATTGTCTGACCTTTCATGTTTTCAGGAGTATCTACAATGGTCTCCTGAAAGAACAATGCAAAAGAATAAATATACTAATTGAATGTCATATACTTTAAACAACATAGATATTAAATGATTTTAAAACTTTGCAAAAAAATAAATATAGGGCCTATAGAATATACAGTGATAACTATGTTGAATATCCAATAGGCCAAAGCTTTATTTTTGACAAGTTTTTTAATCCTTTCATCTCTATGTTATAAAAATACATTTAGTACCTTGACATTATTATGCATCTATTGATTGATTAGGTTTGCTTTTTCATTCCTAGAAAAGCAAACTTTGAGACTCTGCATTTAAAGATGCCTTTGATTTCTTCAACAATTGAAATCAGGATAGTAAATATCTGGCCTAAAGACTTTCAGTTAACATTCCCCTTCCTCCTTTATTGATTTGTAGTCTTCCTTTTCATTTTCACCCTGCTATTATTTGGCCGGGAGGGCACATCTGCACATGAATTTCTCCTTGTTTATAAAAGAAAAGCAAGCAAGTTAGGAAATTTGTGGCGAGCGCTGCCAAAGAGATGAGAAGTGGATTAGTTGACTGGCCAAACATGCCAGAATTGGCCAGGTATGCCACACAACTATGCACACCAAAACTGATATAATAATACGTCATAATAGGCAGTCCTCTCTTTTGAAGTGCTGTCAGAGGACAGTCCTCTATTCAGGAGTAGCTTGCCTGGTGGGGCAGAGCCCCAGAAATAGTCTCCTGGCAGAGGAGGAGAGGGGAGTGAGGAGTGAACAATGAGGTCAGCTCTCTGCAGGTGCACCAGTGGGAGTCCCGGATTGGCTCCATGCAACCCCAACCTCACTACCACCTCACCCTTCCTAATAAGCAGCTGGCTGCTAGGAGGCTGCTACTGCAGCTCCATCTCACTGGGTGAGGCATTCCTGCCCACTCTAGGTTTCTTTCAAAGATAAGGAACCATAAATGGGGAGAGCAGGAGCCTTGAAGTTGTCCATCAACAGTTAGCAGCAGACAAGTCACCTGGCGTGTTGTATTCCTATTTAAACTATAATAATTTAAATTACTTCTAAATTTGTATCTAATTGTATAAATTAAAAAATGCAAATTTTATACAAATTGGCACCCTCTTTCTCTTATTTTATAGCAATGCAAATCCTCTTTTTTGTGGTGTGTGTGTGCGCGCGCATAACTGTCCACCCAACTTAACATGAAAAAATAATGGTAAACCAAGCGTTTTGGAGTGATGCTTGCAGCAGGTCTTGGTGTTGTAGGCTGTAATTGGACAACTATGGTGACCCTGTTCTGATTTCCGGCTGTGATGCAGGGAACAAGACTCTTTAAACCCTCTTCTCCAAAACTTGGATCAAAGCCTTTAGGCCTGAGTCTTAAGTGCTTGAAGAACGACACAAAAAAAATACCCCATGTTCAAAAATGGAAGACTTCAGGACAGTAATACAACATCTTTTGACCATTTGAAACTGAATGAAGACTCTTCACCAGACACGATACACACATTTTCATATATATTTTTCATGACCCTGATCTAGATGCTTCATTAAATATTGTCAAAATAGCCTCTGCATTGTGACACTGTGTTGTTATAGTTCATCAGTTGGTTAAAATGTAATTGTAATAATTAAATAGTGACAGCCATAATTAACATCGCATGGAATTGTTAACCAAGACACCACAGTACCACTGCATGTAGATAAATATTGAGATGTATGCTCTTTAACATTAGTTCTTGGGAACTCAGGATATCCTTTGGAGAAGAGGCACTGAAAATGTAGATCCATATTAAAAACCCATGTATGAAAAGCTCTGAGGATGCTTGTATGACAGTTTTCCATGTCCTCCAGATTCTAGCCAGCACAACAAGCTCCCCCAGTCCTGCTTCTCCAAGAATTTCTTACTAGCTATACAAGATAAGAAAAATATATTCTGTCTCTTTCCTCTCCCCCTGCCCCCACACCACATACACTTTTGTTATAGCGGGTAGGGACCATCTGCATTCCAACAAGACAAAAAGCTTTTAAGCCTTCCTGCTGCAGCTAGTTGCCTATTAATCATAATCAATTTTGATTGTTCTATCAACTAGCAGGTTCCAGCAGGCCCAGGAGAGGTCAGTTTCTCCACTTTGTGTAAGAGAAAGCAATGACCATGTTATCCTCATTTCTCTTTTTTATATCCAGATACCTGATTCTTCATTACACCCCAATAATATAATGGGTAAAGTTTTAAACACATGAAAGTCTTTCCTCATTGTCCCCAGAGGTCGTCAAACTCCTTTCCTACCTTTGCACAAGCAGAAATCTTTTCACATTCACAACAGCCCCTCTTTGTTGTGTTAGTCTTTCATGGCTGTTGTATTTCATGGACTGAGTTTTTCTTAAAACTTTTTTTAAAGGATCTGTCTTTACGGTATTATTAAAAGAAAAATCTAACTGTATTCCCCCTTTTTTTCTTTTCACATGTTTGGTCTGGCTTTGTTCTCCCTTTGGATCTAAAATCACCATCCTCTGTGCTTCATAACTATCACTGTGCTGCAGGTAAGATAAGTATATTTGCAGATAGTCTTATGCATAGATCTAATATTTTTAGCATCAAGTGGAAAACAACTTAAAAATCATCTTGAATGTCATGATCAGGAAGAGGAAAGCAGGAGGGACGATGAGATTAGGAGCATCTAGCTGAAGTGCACGTGTTCAGGCTAGATAGATGATTTTTAAATTATGTGAGCCTCTTTCCAGTGTGAGGTTTGGCACTTAAGGGATGACGTTTGATATATTCCATGAACTCGTATGTTTGGGAAAGTTGCATTGTATTTGATTATCTGTATAACATTTCCAGGGACAGATCTGTCAGGAACTCTAAGTTACTTTTGGCTCATGTTCAAAGTACATGCACATTTAATATCCTGCCTAGATATTAAAGGGCATTAATTTGCTAGTGCATTGGTTTATTTTTAAGCATTGTCATGGCCCCCTGTATTTTGTCTTCCTAAACATTTCAAGACAAAGTCAAGCAATGTGCAAAGGTTGGGTGCTGCAGAAACAATTTGGGGGCTGATTTTAAAAATATAACGATGTACATTTCATATAAAAAAATTGTCCAGTAGCACCTTAGAGATCAACTGTCTTTGTTCTTGGTATGAGCTTTCGTGTACATGCACACTTCTTCAGATACACTGAAACACCAGACCTTTATATATAGTGAGAGGGTGGGGAGGGGTATTACTCAGAAGGGTGGTAGGTGTGGTAAACCTGTTGACGACTGTTAACAACTGCAATTGGTCTTACAGGAAAAAGCAATGGATGAGATGGCCAAAAATAGCTTTATCATGTCAGTCGTCCATTTATCATGTGTCCGTACTGCTTAGCAGTGTAAAAAGTGCAATTTTACCAAAAGCTTGTTACAAGAGCATGGCATTTGAGCTAAGGGATTCTGCAAGGATCTTTCTTATCCTCCATGCTCTTTAACATCTGTATGAAGCTGCTGGGTGAGGTCATCTGAGGGTTTGGAGTGGTGTGCTATCGATCTGTATATTGATGATACCCAGCTCTATTTCTCTTTGTCATGTGAGCCAAGTAAAGCTGTTGATCGGCTGAACCATTGTCCAGGATTTGGTAATTGGCTGGATGAGGGTCAATAAACTGAAGCTGAATCCTGACAAAATGAAAGCACTGTTGACTAATGGTTCTTGGTTCTGGGAAGAACAGGCATGGAGTTTGGGGGTGCTCCTTCATCTATCAGGTATCCTTGATATTGTGGAGTACATTTTACCAGATTCAGCTGGTTTGTCAATTGTAGTCATTACTGTAAAGCAATTCATGTCTGGTAGTCTCCTAGTTAGATTACTTTAATGTGTTATACATGAGGCCTCAGATGCTTCAGTCAGCCATATTGCATCAATATTTAAATAATTATTTTGGCTGCCTATTTGCTTCCAAGCTCAGTGGCTTAGGACCCAAATACTTAAAGGAGCACATTCTCCCATACCAGTTTGACCATGCATTAAGATCTTCAGAGGAGGCCCTTCTTTCAATAAAAATAATTGGGGAAGTATGTTGTACATATTTGGAAGAGGCCACTTCTGTGGCAGTAATCCATCTCTGGAATTTCCTCCGTAAGGAAGTTTGATCAGCACCAACATTACAATATTTTCAGCACCAGGTCAGGCATTTCTAATTGATTTTTACAGCCTCTGCCTACTTCATAGTTTGATAGTT
Source organism: Podarcis erhardii (assembly GCF_964252035.2). Taxonomy (NCBI): domain Eukaryota; kingdom Metazoa; phylum Chordata; class Lepidosauria; order Squamata; family Lacertidae; genus Podarcis; species Podarcis erhardii. The sequence continues at coordinate 60,723,344 of NC_138509.1, forward strand.
GCCTCTCAGTTGTAAAGCAATGTTGATGTGATGTTTTATTAGACAGTATTGCTGCTGCTGCTGCTGCTGCTGCTGCTGCTGCTGCTGCTGCTGCTGCTCTTGTTACTGTTAGGCACCATTCTAGAAACCATCCGAAAGAAGTTACAGGTAGGTAGCCATGTTGGTCTGCTGTAGTCAAAACAAAATTTAAAAAATCCTTCCAGTAGCACCTTAGAAACCAACTAAGTTTGTTACTGGTATGAGCTTTCATGTGCCTGCACACTTCTTCAGATATACTGGTCTCGTTTTTTGACAGAATTACAACCCTGGTAGATGAAGGGAACGCAGTGAATGTAGCCTACCTTGATTTCAGCAAGGCATTTGACAAGGTGCCCCATGATATTCTTGTAAAGAAGCTGGTAAAATGCAGTCTTGACTATGCTACCACTCAGTGGATTTGTAACTGGCTGACTGACCGAACCCAAAGGGTGCTCATCAATGGTTCCTCTTCATCCTGGAGAAGAGTGACTAGTGGGGTGCCACAGGGTTCTGTCTTGGGCCCGGTCTTATTCAACATCTTTATCAACGACTTGGATGATGGACTCAAGGGCATCCTGATCAAATTTGCAGATGACACCAAACTGGGAGGGGTGGCTAACACCCCAGAGGACAGGATCACACTTCAAAACGACCTTGACAGATTAGAGAACTGGGCCAAAACAAACAAGATGAATTTTAACAGGGAGAAATGTAAAGTATTGCACTTAGGCAAAAAAAATGAGAGGCACAAATACAAGATGGGTGACACCTGGCTTGAGAGCAGTACATGTGAAAAGGACCTAGGAGTCTTGGTTGACCACAAACTTGACATGAGCAACTAAAAGCAGCTAAAAACATGAGCCAACATGAGCAGCTAAAAAAGCCAATGCAATTCTGGGCTGCATCAATAGGAGTATAGCATCTAGATCAAGGGAAATAATAGTGCCACTGTATTCTGCTCTGGTCAGACCTCACCTGGAGCACTGTGTCCAGTTCTGGGCACCACAATTCAAGAAGGACACTGACAAACTGGAACGTGTCCAGAGGAGGGCAACCAAAATGGTCAAAGGCCTGGAAACTATGCCTTATGAGGAACGGCTAAGGGAGCTGGGCATGTTTAGCCTGGAGAAGAGGAGGTTAAGGGGTGATATGATAGCCATGTTCAAATATATAAAAGGATGTCACATAGAGGAGGGAGAAAGGTTGTTTTCTGCTGCTCCAGAGAAGCGGACACGGAGCAATGGATCCAAACTACAAGAAAGAAGATTCCACCTAAACATTAGGAAGAACTTCCTGACAGTAAGAGCTGTTCAACAGTGGCATTTGCTGCCAAGGAGTGTGGTGGAGTCTCCTTCTTTGGAGGTCTTTAAGCAGAGGCTTGACAACCATATGTCAGGAGTGCTCTGATGGTGTTTCCTGCTTGGCAGGGGGTTGGACTCGATGGCCCTTGTGGTCTCTTCCAACTCTATGATTCTATGATTCTATGGTGTGTATTCTTCAGTGTATCTGAAGAAGTGTGCATGCACACGAAAGCTCATACCAATAACAAACTTAGTTGGTCTCTAAGGTGCTACTGGAAGTAATTTTTTTTTTTTTATCAAAATGAAGGACAGCCTAGAAACTTCTTTTTTAAAAAAAACAAACAAGCACCACTGGGCAGTGTGCCTTAGGCACTGATGTATGATAACATATGTCTGGTATCCTTTCAGCAACCACAGTTTTACCAAAAAGGGTGGGAAATGTTGGGCTACCCACTTATTGTGAATGTTAATCCTCAGCCCCTCAGGAGATATACATGACAGTGGATTATCTCTGTGTGACACCCTTAGTTTTTATTCACATTCACTGTACAGTGCGTTTGAGACAACGGTTTTCTCAGCAAGTGTTGTTTCAAGTCTAAAGGAGAGAGCCTAATACCCTCCTACTGTTAATGATATTTAGGAACCTTAAATTTTTTCCCCAAGGATCCTTATGAACTGCTGCTATTATTTCCAAAGCAACAGCTGCCCATGGAAGGCTTGATGTTATGTCTGCCATGTGGTAAATGAAGTTCAACATCTGTACTATTTTCTCCCCTTAATGTTTCAGTGGTCAGTATGGAAATCAGCATTAACCTTAACAGATCAGAGAAAGGTCTGTTAGGGAGAGTCAGTGGAGCCTTCAGGTGTAATTGAGAGACTCGCTATTCTAGTCAGGGCAAACACACGCTTGATTAATCTCCCTGTGCTCTTGCGTATGGATAAATACTGCTGCCAATTCCATATTCATGTGACCTAACAGCATCAAACAGGTTATCAAGGTCGGGCAACACTGAAGGTACTGATGAGGGAATGTCAGAAGACTTAGTGAGCTGAAACAGAATGTTGAAAGGGAGAGCCATGTCCTTGCAGTGACAAGAATAATAAGATGGAACAAACTGCATTCACTCAGAGTGAATACATTCCATTTGAATTTTTAATATTTTAGCTTCATCTAGTTGATTCCTGATTTGGATTGTGTTTATCCATAGATGGCTGCGGCTGTGGCGGCTGCAAAATTTAGGATTATTTGTGATACTTTAGGATAATTATTTCCCATTTAGGAGGTTTCCAGGAGCATGTTGGGGAGTGATGTGAGGCCTCCAGTTTGAGTAGCATGGCTTGGTCCGGTTTTTGTCTTTGGCTCCATGTCCAGTTTGGCTAAATGAGTGATTTTCCCTCAAAGCAAATACCAACTCCAGAAGACAGATTTTTCTTTGAACTGCAGCAGGAGAAGGAATGGTTACACTCCATCTCTGTGTCTGCTTTGATCCCATTAATTATCAACCTCCACAGATGATGCAACTTGGGTTTTAATAACCTTGCACTTTAGATGCAAATAATGTTTCAGTTAGGATTTGGCCACTGTGTGCTTCCTATGATTTTTTTAATGGGCAGATTGGAAAGTAAATGTGAAACAGGACATAACTTAAAACAGGAGTTGCCAACCCAGCAACCGCAGGTGTCCTGGTGTTCATGTTAAGTCTTCCAGTAGTTTCCCTGGACAGGTGCCCTGAGCTTTCATTTTTCTAAAAGTAGGTCTCTAGCCCTCCTAGAAAGAAAGTTATGTGGCAAAATGTGCAGGTACCTCCTAAGCCAATTTCTTTACAATGCGACTGGCACTCCACCACTCTCAAAATTCAGAATGTGCCCATAAGTCTATAAAGCTTATCAAGCCTTGCCTTAGAATATAGGGACAAAAAAGGACAGTTGATGCATATTTGTAAAGCTGTGGTGTGAATTTTGTGAGGGATGTGTTCCCCTAATCCAGTGCCTGTGCCATTAAATTACACTAACTTGCCCCCCAGTCTTACACCTACATCTTTATCTCTGTGTGTTTATACACATTTGAGACTGAAATTATGTTGCAGGCAATAATTCTTTCTTACAGATGGGATAACAGTTGGAGATTTGGACTTCCTGCTATAACTTTCATGAGTTGGCTTGATTTCATGGTTGTACCAGCAAATTGTGCATTCATCATTCCCTTGCTTCCTTTTCACCTCTCTCCCAAAAATATACCTTGCTGGGAAGATGAAAGCGATAAAAGCCTTACGAGTGAGGTCTCAGAGTGACTTGGCTTGCGGCTGTAATTTAAATGATTGCTTGAGTGGCGTTTGCACTCTCTGGATCACTTCCCTGCCCATCCACATGCCCTGTCAGCTCCATGTAGCATAGACTATCAGGTCAGAAACAAGACCTCTCTCCTCTGTACTGTTGCTGCTAAACTTTTCATTGTTCTTGCTTTTTGTGTGGAAGCCTGAGGCAGTTCTAAGTCATGGATGCTTAATCAGATCAGAGTTCAGGATTATTTTAGTCCTAGGTCACCATGTCAAGTGCTGCTGTTTACAACAATAGTTTGAAGGATTTAACTTCTTAAAGAGTCTAATTATCTAGAGAATGAGCATGCAGGTTCAGGGAGTTACCATTGCTCAGACCAGCAAGTCATTGTAAAGCATATTTCCTGTGAGCATATCTTGGGAGGGCTAAGTGGAGCCATAGCTAGTTTTTCTTTCTAGCCTTATATTGAACTTGCATATCTGACAATTTAGTGGGAATGTCTGACAATTGGGTATTCCACACCACTTGCTACCCGATCCTTTTAACTGGAAATGCCAGGGATTGAAACTGGGAACTTCAGCATACAAAGTTATGTGCTCTACCACTGAACTATAGGTCCTCCCCAAACAAAATTTTGTCTTAAATCTCCATTTCATACATAAACTTACCACACTGTGCTATTCTATTGAGCAACCATATCTGAAGAATATATTGTAAACTTCTAGATCAGCCTTTCTCAACCTGTGGGTCCCCAGATGTTGTTGAACTACAACTCCCATCACCCCTAGGTAGCAAGGCCAGAGTTCAGGGATGATGGGAGTTGTAGTCCAACAACATCTGGGGACCCACAGGTTGAGAACCGCTGTTCTAGATAGAAGCCAAAGAATTGACTGCTTAGGTCAAATCAATATGTGAATTTTAGCTCCACTCCATTCCATTTGGTTCTCCCTGCCCACTTAAGCAAAGCACAGAATTTGCTCCTTATATGCTACTCTTAAGGGCTATCTTAACATTAGTTTTGGTGACCTTATGCCTACTTGAATCCTTAGCATACTGTCACCAACTCTTTGCATCAGGCCTTTAGTCTCTTCCCCTTCTCTTCTCTCAGACTTCTGAACTCAACTATCTACTTTGTGGCTTTTCTTCAGCCAGTTTGCTTCTGGGCAGTCTGCCCTTTTGGCATCCTACCTTCTTTTGGCATCCTACCTTCCTTCCTGTCGGCTTGCCAGTACTTAGCTGCCCTACATGGTTCCTTCTCTAGGGCTTGGGTGAAGCTTAATCCTAGCCAAAATGACAAGATTCCCTTCCTTCACAGAATTTGGACAGTGATAAGCTGCCATAAGCTTTTGGAATGTTCACAGACAAAATTAGTCTCAGAAGCTTCAATTCACAGAGTACAGTACAATATATTGTCCGTTCTTCCTTCCTTCCTCCCTTCTTTCCTTTCTTTGTAATTTTTATTAAAGATTTTCTTTAATGAGGAGGGGTGGGGTGGTGAGATTTATATTCTTTTCTATAGTGTATGTGTGGGGTTTTGTGTCAGCATCAACTGGGTAGGTTCTCTTTCTATTCGCTTGTTACGTTTCCTTGGCAGTAAGAGGGATTGGGGGGGCAGAGTGTAGTTGGTTGGGTGTGGTTGGCTGCAGTGAGGCTTGTTTGCATTTATGAGAGGGGGCTTGTTGGGTCACATATGCCAGATCACTTCGTATGCTGTCAGTGGGTTCTAGTTGTTGGCTTGTTGGGCTGTGTATGTGATAAAGGGGAGCCATACTGAGGTGAAAGCGTCCTCTTCTATTTGTGCCAGTGTCAGTTTCAGTTTATTGGTTAGCTTTTCTAGTAAGGCTGTTTCCTACACGATTCAGTACTACTGGTCCATGTTCACTCCTGACAGGTCTTTCCAATGTTTGGCTATGAGGTTTCTGGCTTCTGAGAGTAGGTGGGTTATAAGCTCTTTATAGTGTGAGTGGTCATTATGATCCTGGAAGATGGCCAGGTGAGGTGAGTTCTAATACCGCTTTAGTTATTTTGCATATCTCTTATAGGACCGCTATCCAGAAGGGTTGGATTTGGGGCATTCTCACCACATGTGGAGGTATGTGCCTGTGAAGGTTCTGCCTCTCCAACATTTTGGTGAGGTTCCTGGGTGTATCAGCTCCAGTTTCCATGGTGTTAAGAATCACTTATAGGAGTACAATATATTGTCAATCTGGTTATCTATGGTGATTTCTATAGGATTTAATCAGCAGCAGTTGTACTGACAGACCAAAGGGGTGTGGGGTCATGTATTTGGGTTGGTGAGCCAGCTGGTTGCCCCAAACCCCTGTACACTAATGCCAACAGTGTTGCAACAGGGAATTTTATTAGCGCAAGCAGTTTCTGAGCTCTGGGAACAGTTCTGCGCCTAAGATTTCAGGTTAAAACTGCAGAGTGGAAGGAAAGGAGGACCATTTTCTGCCTCCACACTTACAGCTACTCTCTGAAGACTGGAGAAGGGACCCTCTTAAGAATACTAAGGGGGTGGGCAAGGGGAATGTGAAATGTGAAAAATGAACACAATATTTTAGCTGCAGTTCATTCATTTTCAGCTTTGTATTCTTGTTATAAAAAAAGTACACCTAGACATTCAGTTGTTGCGCCCATAACCTAGGTTTAAGGTGCCATTTAGCTTCTAGCTTTCATATCTCAGTTTTTAACACGGGATACCAACAATTAAACTCTCTGGCCATGCAGCTAATTTTCAGTGATCTAGGAGTTAACCTTTTACTGTGGCCATGAAGAATTCTGTGGTTGGGTAATTAATTATTCTCATTGCAGAAGCCTGACTTCAACTTGCATCTCTTTGCAAGCCATTTGACTGGAATTCTGGTTGCTCATCAGTTTCTGAATAAATACAGCATTGCCAGCTGTCTACAAGTTTCCCCAGTGTGCTTAAGCAATGTATTTCAGTTCTCCCCAGGTCGGATGCATACTTTTTGGCTTCTTTAGGGAGAATGCCACTTTGCTGTAGATTTGAGTTGAGCCACAGCTCCTGCTTTTTTTAAAAAAAAGGAAATTGTTTTTACATATTTTTACCCCAACTTTCAGGGTATAATATACCTTTGCAAGGTGGCTTTCACATACAGCAACATACAACAACAATATAACAAAATCCCATTAAAAGCCCATAAAGCATCAGCGTTTAACAGCTGGTGATTATGTTCTGAAGATACTGATCTGGTCTTAATTTAAACCAGTGATCTAGACATGAAACATTTCTTAACAATCCTATGAGGTGTTCTTTATTTTTACAGTTGCAACTTGATATTTTAATAGCCTGTGAACCAGAGGGAACTTTCTTACTTAGTTTTACGCAGCAACAAGGTGGGATCCCATTGTTGAAAAGCATAAGCCAATATCCATCTAGCTTTAATGTGCTTAATAGCTGTGGGAAGGGAAAGATTTTCACTTCACCTACTAAACATCTAGAGGTGAAAGCCCACAAACCTGATTACTGACTCCATGCAATCTTCTGCCCCATTACCGATAATAATTTATCATGCTAGTAAAGTCACCTCTTCATCCCAGGATGCCCTTGTTAGTTTTATACTCCTAAGGGATTCCAGCTGTATAAGAAAAGTGATGTATGCACAGTTAGGAAAGGCAATTTCCTTTTTTCAAAGCCAGCCTAAGAGAGAGAGAATTTGTTCAGTTACACAAAAGCAGCATCTTGGAGAACTCTGTTTCTGGTCCTATGGTAAAAGCAGGATTTCAAGGCAAGGACCGTATTTCCTTCTCCAGCTGCAAAAGGCCTCTGGAGATGGAAGTACATTGTATGCTTTCAGTCTGAAGACTCTGTTTGCTTTCTTGTACCACTGTGTCTAATGCTATTTTCATCCTAAGATGAACAATCCTCCTGTGCCATGTTTGAAGTGGTCTTCTCTGAAGGAGGAGGAAGGAAGACTAAATGCAACAGGGGTGGCGTCACTTAATGTGGGACCACTGATCGTGAGAGAAACCTGCAGGTACCTCCTCAGCAGGAGAGTCCTGGTGGCTTCAATTTGTAGATACCGGTACCTCTTTCCCTGCACACCAGATGTGAATTTTAACAATGAACCCCAAGCCTGCCCATTGCTTCTTTTTATGATGTGGTCTCATTTGTTATGTGGCCCATACCGGATTCTTGGCTGCCTGGTCTGATGCAGCTAGATTTCAGTACACACGATTTTTATTAGAAATGTTGATGCTCTGCATTGGAACCGGAAATAGGCTTTTTCATTTCATTCAAGAGCCTAATGCCCTAGAAGCCACTCGGCAAAAACTGCTATTGAATTTGAGAAGTAATAAACCGTTCCCAGTTGAAGGCATCATGATGATCACAGTTGGAAGTAGTAGGATTAGAATTCATTGGCCTTAATGGGTGTCTGCCACTTTCCCCATGATGATTTCAATCATGCTGGCTCTTCTCTTTCACTCTTCTTTGAGTGCATTGTTGCTGCCAGTGCCAGGGGAATATGGCTGTCACTGAAAAGACAAAAGGAAGTGGAGATAATAAGGGAGCATCCAGACTGTGCCCCAAACACATGCTATGCTTTGCATAAGAGTCCCCCCCACATCCCCATTCAGGCAGTAATGCAAAACCCAGTCAACATGGAAGGGATGGAATCTTGCTGTGTGAGGAAAACAGGCTAGATCTGCACTCCAGCAAGGGAAAGACAAAGCACAAAGCCTTCAAAGGACAAAGAGAACAAGAAAAGGTTCATAAATGGTGCCAGGGGCGGGGGATTGCTGTGCCATAGTGCAAGGCAAGGGGTAGCTTTGCTGTCGCTTAACACCAAAAATGTTGGTGTTAATGCCTTCTTAAAGTGAAGGAGGCCCTGTTGGATGCTATTGCTCATCATCGATTTTGTCACAAGCAATGTCCATTAGGGGTAGCCATGTCCCTTCCAAGTTGGTATTTCTCACAGCAACAGATAGCACTGCCTTAACAGAAGCCACACATGTCCTAGTCTATAGGATAAAGCTTCCTTGCTTCATAAAATCATAGAATTGTAGAGTGGGAAATGACCACAAGGGTCATCTAGTCCAACCCCCTGCGCTGCAGAAATATTTTGCCCAACATGGAGCACAAACCCACAACCCTGAGATTAAGAGTCACATGCTCTACTGAGCTATCCCAGCCAAGAAAACACATGTTATGGAGTATGAGTTGGGTTTCAATCAATTTGTATTTGAAACTAGCAAAATAGCTGCAGAATATGGTGGGAGGGATGAGGAGAGAGCCCATACATTGCATTTGCAAGGTGTAAGTACTGACACAGGCCTTTGTGTCAAGAATTCAGACCAGACCACAAAGGTGAATTCACAAGACTCAGTTTTAAAATAGCAAAAAGCATATAAAAGGAACACAAACTGAAGTTAATCATGTTAAATAGTTCTCACTTAAAGATGTCCCTCTGCTAGCTGTTTCTTTCATACAATTTTCAGCAAAAAAAAAAAACCAGTTCACTGAGATGTAAAATACAATGCCAGCTGCCATGCCAAAGTCATCCAAACAATATAGGGATGTCAACAAACCAAAACAGTGATGTCAGAAAACCAGTGTAGTATGTTCAGCAGAACAATATGAACCCTAATAAAATATTATATTAAAAGTTCAGTAATGTATGCTGTAAGATAAATGTATGCTGTAAGATAATATTTAGATTTTAAGCAACATCATAAACCACTTCTATAGTCCCCATAGTCCAGGCATAGGCAAACTTGGCCCTCCAGATGTTTTGGGACTACAACTCCCATCATCCCTAGCTAACAGGACCAGTGGTCAGGGATGATGGGAGTTGTAGTCCTAAAACATCTGGAGGGTCAAGTTTGCCTATGCCTGCCACGGTCATCTCTTGCACTTCTTCATGGAATTTGTTCTTCAGGCCCTCTCTTCATGCTCCCATCCATGGCCCCCTGTTTATGTCAGTATCTAGTAAGTTTTATACATTACGTGTTTATCCTCATGCAAGCCCTGATCCATTAATGGAGACTTTTTTCCACACTGTTCTATGGAATTAAAATGGGAAGGTTGTTGCAGCTTCTAAATGATTCATAAAGAATGGGAGAGTCCCAGATCTGCAGACCTCCTCATTCCTCGCTCAAAGCATTATTTGATTGGCTGGCACAATATGTCTTATCACAAGCAGACTTTCAGCTTCCTTCTTGAAATCATGTTCTTTAAAAATTAGGGGGAAATCCAACTGGAAGTTTTCCTGGCAGGAATTTTCATTTGTAAACTCTCACAGTAGTGTTCTTGGCCATTCCTGTTCATTTCAGTGGGACCTGGATAGAAGTGCCTGCGCCCCAAATAGTTCCCCACATAGCCACATTTACCTCCATGGCAGATTTTGGAATAATTTTCTTGGAGCAAAAACAAGTACAAAAACATCCCTTCAGAGTTGGTCATCCATATTCTGAAAAGATCCCATAAACAGGTACTGGGGTAAATTTAGCTCCTGGAACATTCTATGAGCACGTGGTTGCCTATTCTTCTTGTTCTGAAAGGAATCTACTATAAGGATTGATTTCAGTGTCATGTTTCCACTTATACCTCTATGACAACAACTCAAAAAATGCCCTACACCAACAAGTCATTTTACCTTAAAGCTGACGATGATGAGAGTTAAAGAAATGTTTACTTAATATTAATTCAGGCCCCCCCCCCCCTCTTCTTCAAGAGTCTGTTTTTGGCTATCTCATCTATTGTTTAGATTTTGATTTCTTGTTTAAAGTGTTTCATATGTAGGTTTTGGAAGATCAAGGTCTCTTTCTATCGCAGAGGGCCAGCGCGATCTTTAAAAATATATAAATATTAAGCAGGAACTTGTTGGTTGTCAGAGATGAAATGTGGATATTTGGCACTCAGCATCCTGAAAAATCTCAGCAAGGTGGAAGTAGTTAGTGAAATGCTGCAGGTTCACTCAGGTGTAAAATGGAACATGCTTTGTAAAACTAACATCCATCAGGTGTGATGACTGGTCTCCAAGGCATCATGGCAACCTAGTGTTTCTGGTGGTGAAAGAAATAAGACGAATAGACCCTTCCTTTGAATTGGTATGCCTTAGGCTCTGTTTGAACATTCAGGCTTGGAGCTTTCTCTGTGTGAATCATTAATAGGACCCTTCCTGGTATTCTTATGCCCTCAAGTTAAAACTGAGCCTCCAAAAAGAATTTCCCTGCTCTGAGTGTAGGACTCTTGCAAAGACCAACTTTTCTAACTCATCTCTATGACATGCATTAAATTTTGTCTAGAAAGGGAACTCATTTGCTCTCTATATAGCTATATCTTATGAGATCCACTGTAATTGTACTGGATAGAGATATCTGATTTAGAATAGGGAAACCTTGGCTCGTATCCTCACACCATCACTATAACTTACCTGACTTACTCCACAGAGCTGCTCTGAGGATAAATGAGATATGGGACTGTGTATGCAGCTCTGAGCTCCTTAGAGGTTGGAGGAGATAGAAACGTAAGAAATGCTTAAGTATTTCTGATTTGGCCTGGTTGTCTGTGAACATGATATTAAGGCCCTTACTGGGGTTGTGCATTTCTCAGAGACAGTTTGCAAGTTGAAAAGCAGCCAATTTTCTACTCCTAGGAAACAATATTTTCTCATCACTGTCAGCTTTAGGGCTGAAGATCAGGGACCACACAGTAAAAAACCGTTTGAATTAGTAACTCTTATACACAATTCCCCACCCGGTCCTTAGCTTTTGGTGCTTGGAGGAGAGTTGGCTACCTTTTCTAATTCTCTTCTCAAGCAAAATATACCATTCCAGTGGTTCACTTAAAGAAAATGCTGCTTTTCAGCGGTTATCTCTGCTACAGTTGAGAAGGAATCTTTGTTGACTTCATTTGGGTTGAAACAAAAAGCTTGATTACATTTTTACAATAAACATTGAGACTTCTCTTCATGCTAGCATGATATTCTGTTAATGGAAGCAGACGTTGTGTGCTTGTCTTGGGGTGAGTAGCCACCATCTGAGTAAATGTGTGCTGACTATGAGGCAGTGTTCTTTTGTCTACTGCTAAAGTATAGGAGCCCAATCTGTCATTTTTAGCTAATCTAATGGAGGATAATAGCTCTGTAATGATGCATTGCCTCTTTGTTCCAGGACATGGATGAGAGGGAATAACCTGTTTGTTCTTTCAAAATGACATTCCTTCCAGTCACATGAAGGAGACGCAGGCATTGTATTTCTGGTACCAGAGTATTCTCTTAACAGTACATTTCTGGGGAACACCAGTAGAGATTTGAAAATGAGGGTTGCTGTCAGTGGGGAAAACCCAGAGAATAAGAAAAAACAAGAAGCTAGAGGAAGTTCTAGACTTGTATCAAGAGAAGAACCTGGAACTAAATAATAGAAAATGCAAATCTGTTGCATCAGAGATAAAATTCCTAGGGCATATCTTAATGGAAGCAGGGTTGAAACCTGAAGCAACCAAAACAGAGTCTACATTTGAAATACCTAGTTTAAAGAACAAGGCTGATCTATGAATATTTCTGTGAACAGTTGCTTATCTTACACAGCTTATCCTGAATTTGGCAACAGTGACAAAACCACTAAGAGCAATGGCCCAGAATAGTGAGTTTTCTTGGATGCCAGACCATTCAAACAGTTAAGTAGTTGTAAAGGCCCAAAAGAGGCAAGATATGGAATATCTTTCATCTGGTCCTCCAGTGATCTTGGTTTTACCTGTAAGTTGCCTTTGGGGAGCTCCAAATCTGATCTGAGCAGTGATGATGAAGGATATCATTTTTTTTTTCTATCTAAATTGCCTCCAAGATACTATTTGCCCTATTGGAGAAATCACCTTTGTGATTTCTGCAGCAGGAGCAATGCATTATTTTGTGTTCTCATTTTGCATTTTTTATATTCTGAACCACCCTGTGTTCTTTGGATGAAGAGCAGTGTACAAATTTAATAAATAAAATAGGAGATATTTGGATCAGTGAAATCTCATTGGGATGAAGAGAGTTCAAAATCATTATCCTTCAGCCAGTCATCCTCAGTGTAACCCATTTCACAAGATTGTATGGAGAAAATTGGGGGTGATGGAGATGAATGCTGTCCTGAGCTCTTTGAAGGAAGGATAAGATAAAAGAGCAAACTATCAATAAAAAGGATGCGGTTGCATTAGTTAATATTACTTTAAGAGTTGGAATAAAAAAGGAATACAGAGAACAGGGGAAGGAGATGCAATGATAGTGGAAAACAAAGAGGGAACCAGCTATATACCCAAGTCCTATGTCTGATTTGCACCAAAGTGTTCCATGACGAGGTGCATGGAGGGAAGCAATTGTAAGAAGCATCGTGAGAGAGCTTAAACCTTGGTCAGCAGCCATTTTAAATTATTAGTCATAAGACTTGCAAAGTGTAAAGTTTGTTCCACACTTCAGTCTCCTGTGGAACAAAGTTTATAGCCGCAGATATTACAGGTGGGGGTACAAAATTTTCTGTAGTTTGCACAGTGTATGCATCAAAGCACTGTCATAAATACTTATACATCAAATACATTTCTTCCTTGCAATGCTTATTTGTCAACCTGTTTGTTGACTTCCAGTATCAGTCATAGATAACTACTAATTGCAGTGTAAAAATGCAATGCTTATAAATCAAATAAATTTAAACATGCAAATATCACACAGGAGACTAATATGCAACATAAATATATTGACTTGTTAACCACATATGCGGTTATGTGCATTATCTTTTTGCTCAGAATTCATTTCTTATTGAAGTGGGTGCTCCCTGAGCTTCTGCCCTCTAGTTTTCCTGCTTGAAAATATCTCAGCAAGTGCTTTCATCTTCCTTTTCAACCTGCCCTGTTTGGCTCTTTCCTCTCCTTCCCCCACCCACACGTCTGATTTTGCTTCTTAAAAGTCCCCAAATTCAGTAGTGACTTAAGGGGCTGATCTTTGTAGGACTATATTCAGCAGCGATTTGTTTTATAATTTTCTTAGTTCATTTAACATAATAAATAAATAAAAAGTAGAAATGTCTCTCATGTTTAGGAAACCCTTCTCTTATAAAATCATACAGCAATGGGGAGCAAATGATCTAAAAAGGCAGAGGGGGCATTTAAAAGATTCTCACATCTTCTTCCAACAAAGAAAGAAAGTCTCTGAAGCAAAAGATCAGTGTCAAAGAAGTAGCTGACTTACACAAAAATTCCTTTATGGGACCCCATGGACCTTCGGAAGCTCTGTTTGCGTTTGACCAATGTTTCCTGCAGGGTTTCCCACACCACCACCACCACTGTCATTGTCAATCACCGACATGAAATAAATGGATTTATGCAGCCTGCTCTAACAAAAAACATTTTAACAACATACTTTGGGAACAAGGGTCTGTCTAGAACAGAGGGACTGGGGAAATAAGCACCTCCATAAACATATGAAGGAAATCTACTTCAAAGGATAATTGAGTGGGAGACCCATCAATAAATAGGCATTTTGGTATTTATGCTCAAGTTATTTCAATCAGGTAGAAAGGGAGATAGTCCCTTGACTTCATTGAAAGGAAATTAATAGAGTAGCAGAATAACTTGGAGGTTTTGCTCTTGGTTTAAGTATCCCACTGTGCATATTAGGAGTATTCTCATTTAACAAATGTTTATCCTTCCATGCAGTGGCGTAGCGTGGGGGGTGCAGGGGGGGCCGGCCGCACCGGGCGCAACATCTGGGGTTAGGGCAAATCCACGGGTTAGGGGGCGCAAATCCACGGGTTAGGGGGCGCAAATTACTTGCCTTGCCCCGGGTGCTGACAACCCACGCTACGCCACTGCTTCCATGGGAGAGTGTTGTCATGCGTAGTCCATCTTCCTATTATCTCATTAACTCCTATCTTGGATAATTCTTGAAGAAGGGTGAGTTCTGCTCGAGGCATATTTGAGTCAAAAGCAAAATAGAATATCCAGTTGCAAAGTCTTAAGCTGAATATTGTATTGCTTAATTCAATATTCTTTGCTACTAAAGGCGCTCTGACAGGGTATTCCATATCAGAAAAGCTTGCCCATCTTCTTGGTAAACACCTGGGTGGTTCAAAAGTATCTTTAGATAGCAGCCCCCGCCCACCTTCCTGTTGCCTCTCATACCAGCTCAGTTATAAACACAGGTGTGCTGCACTGCCTTTCTGAGTAACAGCTCAGCACTCTGAATAGACCGACTAGGGTCATAAAGGACATGAGCAGCTTTTCCAAGTAGCAGAAGATTTACTCATCCCCCCACCACTTTCTTCTTCTAGTGTCATGAGTTCCATGAGACAAACGTGACAGTCTCGTTTTTTCATAAGACCCGATATGTAATAGGGTTTTACTGATTACTTTTGTATGCTACCCTTGCTATCAAACCTGCGTATGTTGTATTGGCAGCAGGTTTTCCATTGATGTAAAAGTCAAGCCCAAATGCATTTGGCTTCAGAAATGGAACAATTTGTATGAGAGAGAGAGAGAGAGAGAGAATGAATGAATGTATTACAAAGAGGCAAGTATGAAGTCTACAAAGGCTCCAAAAAGACATTCTAGAAATCAGCTGCTATTTGTTATAGATGTCAAACGATTAAAGATTTTAGCTGGTTATAAAAGGATATCAGTGTAAGCAATTTTTTTTATTTTTTATTTATTTATTTATTTATTTTGCATGCTTACTGGAGATAGCTGACCCTCTTGACTAAATAATGTTGTCAAATCTTTTAGTGTTGATAATAATAATAATAATAATAATAATAATAATAATAATAATAATAATAATAATTTATTATTTATACCCCGTCAATCTGGCTGAGTTTCTTCAAAACAGCACTCCTCAGTGTTGAATACCCTTTCACAAAAGACAGCTTTACTTACATTCAATGAAAGCCTACCTTTCCAGACTATGGTTTATGAATGAATCAATCGATTCCTTCAATTCTGCCATAGTATTGGTCAGAGCCCAAAGCAAACTGCAGATTACAAAGCACAGCCATTGGACTGGCACCATTCAAGCAATCAATGCCTCAGATGAACCCAGTGTTGCAAAGCCTAAAGAGTTTACATCCAGCTGGGTTGCTTCTTGTTATTTGCAACTGCCAACACAGTGAGGCAAAACTGGGTTTCTGTTTGGAATTGGTTCTGTCTATTCCACTGTTCCTTCCTCCTAATCTGTAGAACTAACAAAAAGCACAGCAAAACACTCCACTGCTTAACATTTCCACTCTGCATTTACTCTCCCAATCATTGTTTGTTGCCCCTGGAGGCTAATTATCACCTAAGAGATGTTAACAGCCAAATCACTGAAACTTCCAAAAGATTTAGATCAAACGAGAGCAAGATGTAGTTTGTATATTGCTGCCCCATATTCAGGGAACAGCTGGTCTCCTGAGGTAGCAAATGCGGACTAAGTTAATGAATTTAAGTATATTTCTGGTAGATCTTTTAATTGTAAATGTAATTGCAGTCAGTAGTTGTTTAAATTTTTAAATCTAGATTATATGTTTGATTTAAAAAAAAAATGTTGCTGCTAAAGCACTTTCCTCATGAGGCCCTTTTTATCATGGGCTATCCCTTCTCTGCCTATTGGCTGGTTTGGTTCCCTGAATATGGTTTCCATATCCCATATCCCGCCTGTTATTTTATTCTGGTGGAACAGCTAATAACAATTACCAGAGTCTGTTCCAAGCCAAGCAGATCAGGACCCTGGGCAGCTCCAGTGGGCCCTGCCGTGGAAACTGTTGTCTCAACAAAGAATCAGAGCAATCTGATAGCTTAGGATGACTGGTAGGCCTTTTCTTCCCATTGCCTCCATCCCCCTTGGAGAGTGGGCAATCCTTGAAGGACTCATAGCTGATTCTACATTCGCATGCTCCTGTGTGGCTGTGGAGATAAAGAAGCTACAGTGGAGACATCCCCAGAGGCCTGGGATGATGGTAGAGCCTCAGGTGTCATGCAGAAGAAGGTTGTAAGAGTGGAGTGACCTCTGAGCCATCCAAATCTTAGTGCTCCTCAGGGTGGCATTCAGACCCATATGAAGAGGAAACAACACCTGCTTCTCATCTATTCCTTTGGGAGTATATAGTGCACTGAGATGCTTGTGATCATCCTAGCATTGATTGGGAGATATTTAGTGTTTTTCAGTTTCTGGGTATCATCACACATTTATTTATTTTTATGGCAGCACTTTCTGATTAGCAGGGGGCATGCCAACCCCTTTTTCTCAGGGACAGAAGATAAAAGTGTTAGCAAAGGGTGGTTCAATCCAAAGTTTTCCCACTATGACACAACAAGTTTGTTGTGTTAATCAATGTGGATTTTAAACTGTTGTTATTTGTGTCCAGTCATTCCCTACCAAGAGTTCAGTGGAAGCAACTGTGGCAACCATCCCATTTCAGGCTCAAAACAGCCTTGTGAGGTTGTTCAGGAGCAAGACCCTTGGATGGCATCCACATGCAAGAGCTGTGGATCAGGGCTAGCCTTTCCTCCACCGGCAATGAAACTGCCCAACTCCTGCCTGTAAGCCCAAGGGCACCACTGTGGCCGTGGCACAAGTCAGGAGGCCAGAACCCAAGGAAGGAAAACAGTGGTGGTTGCTGCATTGCCAAACTGGTGGGCTTAATGTCATCTTCCCAGGCCCCAGATCACAATATGTTGGAGGGCCCCCATACACATATGCAGGATGTTGATCTTTCTTTAAGTAGCTGGAGGTCAGGGCCAATGCAGAGACTTGCCAGGTGCCTCATTAGTCAACTAAAGGGGAAGGGGGAGGATGACCCATGGCAATACTAAACTCACCCCACCACATCTTGAGGCCTGGGGTCAAGTCCAGAACAGAGCTTCTAGGGAGAATAAGCACAAGTGATAGACCAGAAGGTTGCTAGTCCCCACTCTCTTGGCAAAGGTAATTAGACTGAAAGATAGTAATTGGCTCTAGGAAGTGGTCTCAGTAAACTTTGTTGATGAGCAGGGATTTGAACTCGCATCAACACTGGTCCAACACTTGATGCTGTCTCAAATAACCCACACTTACCCTTAGAAATGGGAAAGTATTTACCATCTCCAGTTGTCTGCCTGTCTGCACAGACTTAATATTTGTAATGTGAATGGTAGAATAGCTGATGGTACAGTGGTACCTCGGGTTACATATGCTTCAAGTTACAGACTCCGCTAACCCAGAAATATTACCTCAGGTTAAGAACTTTGCTTCAGGATGAGAACAGAAATTGTGCGGTGGCAGCAGGAGGCCCCATTAGATAAAGTGGTGCTTCAGGTTAAGAACAGTTTCACGTTAAGAATGGACCTCTGGAACTAATTAAGTTCTTAACCCGAGGTACCACTGTACTAGTAAAAGGACATGATATGAACAACTCTACTCTTTATCTTTCAGAAGCTTTAACCTGGGGGAAAAAATCCTTTACAGGAGAGATCAATATGCAGTAACTCAATAACTCTGCAGATATAGGGCCCCTTATTTGAAGATCAACATTTCACAGCTGTAGTATATCACCAGGGCTAGAAAACCACTTTTATAATTGCAACCGTTCACCATGGGCTACTCCTCCTCTATAGCGTCTGCCTCAGTACAAGTTCTTTGGGAGTTATCCTCACAGAGAAGCGCACGTGGAAGATGCTATGTTAGGAATGGTCAGCCACATGAATATTCTAAGGAAGATCAGGAAGTGGCATTAACTGGAATCTTGTGTCCTTTTGCAGAGGGGAGGGGAGGAATGTAGATAATCAATTATGGCCTAATGTTCAACACAAATAGTGCACCATAGCAGAGGCAGCTGCTGTAGGGTGGGGTGGCATTGGTCCCAGGTTTCTCCCTTTTTTAATTACCGTATTTTTTGCTCTATAAGACTCACTTTTTCCCTCCTAAAAAGTAAGGGGAAACGTGTGTGCGTCTTATGGAGCGAATGCAGACTGCACAGCTATCCCAGAAGCCAGAACAGCAAGAGGGATCGATCCTTCTTGTTGTTCTGCCTTCTGAGATTCAGAATATTTTTTTTCTTGTTTTCCTCCTCCAAAACTAGGTGCGTCTTATGGTCTGGTGCGTCTTATAGAGCGAAAAATACAGTATTCCAAATGCTTGCAGGTTATTTGTGTTTACATAGAGCATAAAAGGATCGTAGTCTATTGTGCTTTTGATAACATTGCAATGAGAAGCCTGCATGATTTAGCGGCCTTTTTCATATGGGGAAGACCAAAGCCTTATCCAGGTGTTCTTTAATTGTATCTGTGGAGAGGGACGTGGAGGCGTGTGCAGCAACCCCCTGCCACCTCACCCTGACGAAGGAAGGTCCTCCATGCAATCAGGAACCCTATGCACAATCAGGCAAGGGCTTGTAGGTACATTCAGTCAAACACGCTTCCATTTCCCCTTCAGTGTTTTCTGCTCATCGTGGCAGGTTGGAGTTGGAGGGGCAAAGCCAGTGCATGTCGCCCTCCTCCCACTCCACAAATTAAAATTAAGAATGCTTGAAAAGGCTAAGTTACTTGCTTGAATATATTTATAGTCCACATTTCCTCCAAGAAGCTCAAGATGGCATGCATGGTTCTCCTCATTTATCTTCACAACAACCCTGTGAGGTCAGTTAGGCTAAGAGCTGGCGACTGGCTCAAGGTCACCCAGTGAGTTTCATAGCTGAATGGGGGTTTGAACCCTGGTCTTCCAACTTCTAGTCCAGTGCTCTAAGCACTACGCTGCACCGGCCATGCATACAGCTCATCATGCATACAGCTGTTGACTGAGCTGAGCTGGAAAAAGCACTTCCTCCACTTCTCTCTGGAATTTTCCCTTCTCACTCTTGTCTTCCACTCACTGCAGAGTAAAAGAACTATTGGAACCCTTGAGGAAACAAAGGGAATCTTTCCTGTTGTAGGCCAATTGCAGCGTACTTAAAGCGAGCTGCAAAGAGACTTTATTATGCTCACTCAAAAATAAAGGAGTTCTTCTGAACCAAGTGCACAACCAAAGTTGTGTTGGGATTCTGAACATGCTACCACCAAGCAGTGGCCAGGAATTGGGGGGGGGGTCCCTACATTTGGCAGGCAGTATCATTCCCAGCACCCCCATTGGCTCAAACTGTGAAAGCCACAAAAGTACCTCAGTTTTGTTGCTAGATTTTTTCCTCTCTCTTCCATTTCAAATACTTTCGGTGAAACTCCAGAAATTGTTCTGCTTGGCTATCTGTGTGCATGCTTCAAGCACATTTAAAATGCTAGATTTTGGCATTCATGTCAGAGAAACCTTGGCGCGCCCTGCTTTTTTTTTAGCAAGCAGTGACTATGTTGTACAAAGCTGCAACCATTAATATAACACGAAAACCGGTGGCACGTCCTGTGAATTCTGCGCAGCAGAAGGGAGGTTCCATAATACGCCAAGGATGTTCTTGTTTGGCTTGGTGTGCCCAGCTTTCCTGGCAAAGCATGCAGTTGCTACCCAGATGTGTCCTGGCGCCAGTTGGTTCTTCTCGTAGATCCTTGTCAGCTCACTAGCCTCCTGCAGCTGAGACCAGCACAGCAAATGCAGGCACTCACAACTGTCCCTCCCCCACAGTTATGCTCGCTTCCACTTGTGACCTTAATATGTAAGACACATAGGAAACCCCATGGGAACCAGAGTAAATGTGTTGTAATAATATGAAATGCTACAGTATTATTGTGGGGTTTTTTTAAAAAAGAAAAGACTGCAATATGTTCGCAGACTGTTTCTTCTCATCAGATAGATTTTCAAAGTAACAAAGTGCCATCTAGTGGATTTTTTGCACCCCAGAATTGCCAGACATTTGAAGCATCCTTTGCTCTGGCTGCAGCTACTGCTATATTATCATCTATAGAGGGCATTTCAGGGTGGTTGTTTTCTCTCTGTGTGTGTCAGTCTCACTTTGTTTGATATTACTTTATTCCTATGACTCTTTTATTGTTAACGGGTTTTTCACATGAAAACTTATTGTCGTGTATGAGTCTTCACAGAACGCCAAGGACACGGGCTGCTGCATTAACTAGAATATGTATGTATATATGTATGTATGTATAAAACTGCAGCATCGTAACCAAGTAACTGTTGTTTTATACTACATTGATGTATCTCTTGCACAATGGTGGTGGGTTTGTTTGTTTGCATAAATAAATCATTGTATTTTGTTGCAAGGGAACTAAAGCCAATATGAACCTTTTGTCATTGCAAAATTATTGGATCGTGTCAATTTCACATGGCTGATCTCTTTTGAAGGTGTGTTCATGCACATAGCACACAATGGCATCTCAAGTGTGACCGCATGCGAGGCGCACTGATAGTTCACTTTGTGAAACTGACAAGAGAAAATAACTTTGTGATTTCCTCACTCTCCTAAGAACCTAAGAAGGGCCTGCTGGATCAGGCCAGTGGCCCATCTAGTCCAGCATGTTCTTCTCACAGTGGCCAAGCAGATTCCTATGAAAACCCAAAAGCCAGGGCCTGAGTGCAACAACACACCCTTGTGTTTTCCAGATACTGGTATTCAGAAGCATAATGACTCCGACAGTAGAGGTAGAACATACTCATCAGGGTTAGTAGGCATGTTTTATCACGTTTCAGGCATGATAGTTACACTTTAGTAATGAAACAGAAAAATGACTTTTCCATTTACATTTAAAATATTCCATTGTGCTCTCTTTTCCTACAGGGTTTCAGTTCCCAAATGTAATTATTGTTTTTCAGAATTGCAAAAGCAATTTAGGAATGCAGGATTTAGAAACACTCAATAATGCAACTGTAGTCAAGCTAAGTGAACTTCCTATCAGACTATCCAACTCCTTTTTAAACAATAGGCTACACCTAATATGTGCAAAATATTAAACAATATTTCAGGCCTGTTTGTGATTTGCTTTATAAGAATCAATCCAAACGGATCAAGGCACAGCGTTTTTCCAGAGTTAGCTAGCTGGCCATGTGCTGGGAAAGAACAAGGGATGGTGCGAAGAAATAGTTCCAGTTGCTCTCCTTGGGCATGCTTATATGTTCAGTGCAGAATAATGGCCACATGTCCATGTCAGTCAAGAGTATCAGGGGGGAAACAAAAGGAAATACATAGTGTGCATGCATGTACATTTGCCAGCATGCTGTTATTCTTAAATGTCCATCTTCTAAAAGGGCATAGGAGTTAACCTAGGAAACAGTAATGCAGAAGATTTAGTTGTTTTTTGGTGCTTTTTAAAGGGAGAAGCTGATGATGGTGAAAGAAATGAAAAGGAAGGGACTGTCATCTGTGAAAGTGGGCTGATTACAAAATACAAAAAAAATGAAGGGAAAGGGCAGGAGGACGTGAGTTCTGATGAAAACGAATGTGAATTTTAGGAAGAGGGGAGTATAAAATATAATTCTGTTGCTTAATCATGCACAGTAGGTCAGAGGAGCCTTTGCAGATTGCAACAGTGAAAGTTGAGGATAAAGGAATTCAGCCCTGATAGCTTTTGACATCGAAGCTTGGAACATGCAAGGCCAAAACACTAGATAGGGCCATAAACTTCTAGACGAAAAGACATTTACAATTTCTTACAAATCTGTTTATCTGAAAGAAGAGGGCTCCCTGTGAAAAAATAAAATTTTCCTGGCCTCAGCAAATTACTTTTGTCACACCCAGAAAGTAAAGAAAACATGCTGCTCCAGTTCCCCCCCCCCAATAGTGCTTAATATTCACTCTTATAATGAAAAGAAACAGAAGAAACTATTCCTTTAGCCAGGTACATATTGGAGGGCAGCTAGATAAGGTCACTGTGCATTCCCAGCCTTTCCTCTAGCTTGTCCTGGTACCAGCCACCTGGTCTGCATCTCCTGTTCACTATGTAAAGTAAGTAAGATATGAGAGAAACCCATATGAAGATACTTAGGCAGCTGAACAGAAAGTACAATCCTTTGTGGTTTGATTAAGGAAATGTGCACAGTGGTTCAAAATGTCTGTAATGGAGAGCTCTAGCCTGCTGCTAAACTCCATTGGTCCAGTTCTTTCTTAGGTGCCTTTTCTACCATACCAGTGATCCTAAAGTTGGAAATAAATGTACAGGAACAAACGGCTGGATGGATCTCTTATCTGATTCAGCTTGATGGCTTCTGAGTGCTTAAATTCGGTCAGCTAAACAATTTTGCCATCACATTACAAGATGCCTGAGATAAGTCTTTGGGTGTGATTATTTCTACACTGCAATAATTGCTTTTGTTATTTAAGAAGCCACTGCAGGTTATTCGGCTAGCCATTACATATGTCTAGACCAGACTGTTGATACAAGTTAGCCTGGTGCTTTGTGCAGCATAGTACTATGGCAATTGCGCACTCCTCTTCAAAACAGGAGGAAAACCTTAATTTCCGGAGAAAATGTGCTATGGTCTTTTCAGGCAAATGAAGTTGAAACCACGAATTGCCCTGCTGTTTCCAGATCAGCAGTTTGTGAAAAATGATTAATGAGGCTCATAAAGTCTCTAGCTGCATTTTCAGAAAGCAGTGGTCTTGGTTATTCTACTAGAATAATGAATAGTTTTGCCATGTTCAATTGGCAGTGCATTTCCAAGCCGCTTGCCTTCTGGAGAGCAGCTCATATTTCAAGCCATGTTCCCATTGCACTTCTAAGACCAAGTTTTCGCCACCATTTTGACCATCTCTGTAAGATGTTTCCCTCTCCTGTTTGCAAAACCACTTGACTGTTGGCACTTTCTATAAGTGTCATTCACAGCAAGAGCTTTGTGTGCTACATAAAGTACAGAGAACATCGCTTCACATTTTTCTCCTTTGATTTCTGGGTTCCCCCTTACCCCAGAATTGTAAGTTCCTCTCTGCTGCTGGGGATAGTCCCCCCCCCCCCCGCAAAAGCCTAGGTGTGTACACCTGCTACACGTCAGTTTCTCAAAGAGAGTAAATGTAGTTGTTAGGTACAGTTTCATTTTCATTTTATTTCCATAGGCTGCTGCATAGTCTAGTGTGTAAACGTATGGAAGTTGTGCCATGGCAGTGATCAGTTCAATGCCCCCTTCTTAAACCACTGCAACAGCTGTGTTAACTGGTGTGTTTTGCTACAGACTTACAGATGACTATTGTTTGAGTCGCTTTATAGTAAATCATTCAAGAATCTATCCTAGCCGGTAAGAGGGAAGATCGGAAGCAAACAGAGCATGATTTACAGCACCATCTGGCAAATCAATCCACCCCCACTCTTTGTTTTATTTTGGTATAGAATATTTTAATTCTACACAAATGTGTTTTCTTTTTATCTGATATTACAGCACTAGGATTTTCCACAACCAAATACTAGTAATTAAATAATAAGTGCTTTACCGTATCTGTCTGACTCATCCTCACAGCAGCCCTTGATGAAACATTAATCACTAATATTTCCAATTTAACAGATGGGAAAGTGAGTGTAAAAGAAAGTGTGATACCCAAGACCACCCAGGGAGGTCAAAACAGAGCAGGGAGATGGCCTGAGATTTGGCATTCTGCCTGCATTCCATGCAAGCCATACTACTTCCATCAATCTGCTTTAAGGTCTTTATGCTTTTGGTACTCACAACTGTATCTTTATGTTGCCCTTTTTTCAATGAGTTCAGGGCACCACGCAGAGGACACGTTCCCCTCTCCATGTTCCCCTATCAGACAAGGTGTTGGGATCAGCTGATAGATAATGAGCTGCCAAGGTCACACAATAACGTCCATGACTGAGTGGAATCCCAGGCTTCACCAGGCCAGGACTGATGCTCTAGTCTAGCCCATGAATAGCCAACATTGTGCCTTTCAGTTGTTGACCATTGGCCATGCTAGCTGAGAGTTGTGCTCAAACAACACATGAAGAACACCATGTTGGCTACCCATGCTCCAACCACTGCACCACACAGGCTCTCATTTATGTCCCAGAAGTGGCCTTTTTCTCATTTATATTTAGTTTTGCCTTGCTTGTCTTTTATTCAATCTGGC
The DNA here is from genome assembly GCF_964252035.2 of Podarcis erhardii. NCBI lineage: Eukaryota > Metazoa > Chordata > Lepidosauria > Squamata > Lacertidae > Podarcis > Podarcis erhardii. The sequence continues at coordinate 60,747,880 of NC_138509.1, forward strand.
ACTTGCTTCGCTTGGATCCAACTAATCAGAGAAGCAGAACAATTGGATCACAGTCGAATTAAATTTAATTATAAAATTCCAGAGGGGTAGCCATGTTAGTCTGTTGCAACAAAAACGGTACATTATTTTGGGCCTCAACACTACGAAATTATTGTGGCATAAGCTTCCGCAGGTTTGTGGTCCTGGTGTGTGCACTAATTAAAGTAAATGACTAGTATTTATACAAACCACAGTCTCCTACTTCAGATAATACAGGGAACTGTGGTTATTGTAAAACCTGAAGTAGATGTTTCCAGACTCCTCCTCTGACAAGCAAAACTTGAGTCTCCCCACAATTCATTCCTGTTGCCCATGTTTTCCTGTTACATCTCCACTGGTGGCAAGAGAGATAAAATCATAGCTTTGCTTAGACCACCTGGTATTTTGAATGCTGCAAACTCTTTAACCCCAGTAGTTCCTTCATTTGGCACAGATATTTAGCAAAATGATAACAAACATAGATTTAATTATTGGAGTTTTCAATTAACGGCAGACAGGCTTGAAGGGCACCAAATAGCTGTTCTTTGAAAATGGTGTTTGTGTGGCTTATTTAAAGTATAGCAACCAACTGTTGTTGTCCAATGTTGCCTGATTTATTTATTATTGATTATTTGGATGACACTGCTGAAGTATTAATTATACTCCCTCCATATTGTATTTCTGCTCACTTTCCTTTTATGGTCCTGGTCTTTTGACCTGTTCTCCATGCAAACAGCTACTGGATCAGTGTTATCTGCTGGATCAGTATATAGCATGTGACAGGGCCACCGAAAGCATTCAGTGAGTTATGACCTGCGAGCAGAGCAGTGTGTTCATGAAGCTGCTCAGCATTTCACATCATAAACAATTCATCTTTTTAACTTCCCAAGGGTACCATCCATCAAGGGTTTTTTGTTTGTTTTAAAAAGGTCTTTTATAATAAATGCAGCTAGCAAAGCACACATTCACTTGATATGCACAAAGCCATGACTGCTGGAAACATGAAAAACATAACGGTTTGTTTTGCTACTCCTCCCCGCCCCCAGCCGCCTTTAATAGCCTAAGAAAAGAGGACTGGATTTTTCTGGCTTTTGTTAATTTGTACTGCAACCATTATTTTGCATACGCATGTACATATATAGGGAAGTGTGTGTGTGTGTGTGTGTGTGTGTGTGTGTGTGTGTGTGTTTTCTTTTCGCTGGTGACATTCGGAAGTCTGAGAGCTTTATTTTGTTCATGCAGGGGAACAGGAAGAGCTATAATAAGTGCCATATGAGAGGAAACAGGTTGAGGAAAATTAAGCCTATTTTCTACCAATCATTATACACATATTAAATTACATTCTAACAGATAGGGCATGTTATGTAAGGATGGAAGATGAGAAATGGAAATCGAATCGTGTGGCGTCAAATGGTAAAAGACTTCTAGGGAAGTGGCTTTTTCAGATTTTTCCTTTACAGGGAAGTCCATTACATAGTTATCAAATAAATTCCTTTAACACAGAAGCAAGAGCACAATGAATTAAGAGCTCTGACTTGTGAAACAGGCACTTTCAGTCAACAATTTTATGCGGCCAAAAGAAATTCCATCCTCCTCTTTCTCAATGCGTTCCCAGTACATTCCTTGCCGGTCTTTCTGACCCAAGAACTGTGTCTTCTTCACCTTCAGCTAGGACAGAAAGTATCTAAAATGTCTTTTTGGCATGTTCCTTAGGTGTAGTGGGGGGTGTTTGTTTGGCTGTAGGTTGCTTTGGGCTGCCTTAGGCAAGATAAAGCGAATTATTATTATTATTAGATAAGTGTGTCAGGTCAGAGTACCCTTTTGACCTATATAGTGGTACCTCTGGTTACGAACTTAATTTTTTCCGTTCTTAACCTGAAACCATTCTTAACCTGAGGTACCACTTTAGCTAAAGGGGCCTTGCACTGCCGCCGCACAATTTCTGTTCTCATCCTGAGGTAAAGTTCTTAACCTGAGGTACTACTTCTGAGTTAGCAGAGTCTGTAACCCGAAATGTTTGTAACCTGAGGTGTTTGTAACCCGAGGTACCACTGTAACTACATTGCACTCATGGCTTGAACCAGTAAAAGTGCTCCTTAGGTTCATTCCATATGGTAATTTATCATGTCAGTGCCCATCTACTTGGGAGTAAGTTACTGCTTGTTTCTTCCTAACTAGTGTGCATCCCCATATCATTTTTGCAAGCATAAGGTGAGTCCTTTGCTGTTTGTTCAGCCAGACACGAAATATGGGTTAATTGGCCCAAGTTAGACTGGTAAAGATGAATGATCTCCCAATGCTTGGCATGGCCTGGTCATATGGTCCTAATCTTGCTGTACATTTTAACCATGGTTTTTTACAGGCTATGAGTCCTTTATACCATAATAGGCACACAGGATACAGGTCTGTGTGAGGGAAATAAGCACTTTATTTTCTTGCTGTACATTTTAACTACCGTAATTAAAAATGGCAACCTCCAAACCAGCCGTGTGAGTTATATTTCCTGCATATGGCTGACTAACCAAACTAATACCAAACGAAAGCCTGTGCACATAAGTAAGTAAGTGTGCCTTCGTCTTGGTTAGGACCCTATGACCAGGAGAAGGGCAGGTGGGCCTGTTGTACCAAGACGAAGGCACACTTACTCCAAAAATGTTAAAGCAGGTGGCACAGTGGGCTGCAAGGTAGCTTATGGGAAAGAACCACGGAATGGGAAATGTGGGTTTGAACCCCCCACACTTGTAAGCCCCCCACCCTGTAAGGGTAGGTATTGTGTTGTAGGAGTCCTGACAGTAACAAATATGCAGTTGGCAGTGCCAATTTATTCATTTCAGTATCAACTGAAAAGTCACTTACGTGCACAGGCTTTCATTTGGTATTAGCTTGGTTAGTCAGCCATATGCAGGAAATATAACTCACATGGCTGGTTTGGAGGTTGCCATTTTATTCATGTGGTTATTACTCCAAATTACTGTTAAGATTTTAATGTATGCTTATGTTTTATGGATGTTTATATGGTTGCCACCCACCCTGAGAACATAGTGATGAAAATATTCTAAGTAAACAAGTAAAAATTTCAGAGCCATTAGAATGGCCGACTGCCTAAGTGGCAACTCTGGAAGCAAGAGAGAATCCTCTCTTTCTTTTCTGTAACAGATTGGTGACCTCCTGTGTGAATGGCTCATTAAATGGCACTGTGTTTGATGCAGGGATAACCTTGGAGAAGGGATCGATAGGAGCACAATAATTTGCTTAATTGCTTCCATGAAGCTAAAAAATGAATTAGGCAAAGCAGCAAGAGTTCTTCTTTTGGTGAGAGAAAGGCTGACACAAAGAAAGCTTACTCTCTAGGTACTCAAAACCCAGGTATATTTTTTGCAAAAGTCTAGACCAGATAAGCCCTGCTGCATTTTATCACGGGCTGTTAGCACCAAGGATAAACACTCTGGATTAAACCAATGCCCTATAGGTTGCAATATAGGCAAAGTTGAGCTTGGCACAGAGGACTGTCTTTTTCCTGAGAAATATATATATTGTACCACACTGTTAATATTTGTTTAAACAAAGCTTGAGTTTTATAGAGGTAGGAGTTTGACAATTCCCTAATGCGGCTTCCCTTTCTGTCCCAGTTTCTCTTGACAACCATGAGGGACTAAAGTGGAAACATTTAACAAGATGGAGGCTCATTAGGCTTATGGTTGCAGGCCACCAAAAGAGGATTGTAGAGAGCCATAGCTCAGTGGTAGATAACCTGCTTTGCAGGCAAAATGTGCCTGGTTCATTCTCCAGCATCTCCAGGTACGATTGGAAATGTCCACCATCTGAAACACTGGAGAGTCACTGCCATCCAGAATTGGCAAGACTGAGCTAGATGGACCAGCAGTTTGACTTGATAGAAGAGAGCTTTTGATGTTCCTGTGTTATTCCTACATGAATGTTGTTGTGTGAGAGGAAACATCTGTTGTCCTTTTTGTCCATTAAGAAAATAATGATCTAAAACACCCTTCATCCAAAAGGGATCCAGGGCAGTGTCCTATAATAACATCAAATACATTATAATCAAAGCACATGCAATAAAGTAATAAAAACTAAAAGAGAAAAACCAAACGTAGCCCTTTTAACATGGCTGAGCAAACAAGGATGTCTTAACCTTGCTGGAAGCCGCCCAGAGTGGCTGGGGTATACTTTATTATTATTATTATTATTATTATTATTATTATTATTATTATTATTAACCTGGTGCTGAAAACATCGTAAATAACCAGTCTTCATGTCCTCCTGTAGTGCATAAGATACGGGGAGCCGGTTCAGTGGTCACATCTGAAAGATCAGCACCATGAAGGGCAGAGACCAGCCCTGCCAATACACCCACAGCTGTGGAATAGGAAGGATTAGCATACAATATAGAAATAGTACAATCCTATACATTTCTAGTCGGTAGTAGATCACTTTGGGTGTGATTCACATAACAAACCCCGTCAGTGGAAGCCCTGTGCAAGGGTGAGGAAAACATGCTCAGGTAATGTCAATAAAAAGCTAGGACCAGAGTCTCTGTGCCCTGCAGTGGCTGCCTCGTTCTTTTAGAACACATGGTTGTGTTTCCCTTTCCGGGAAACCCAAATCCCATCCTGCACCATGTATTGATCACTGGCAGAAGTTCCATATCTGGTTCAGAGCAAGTCATGCAAACCAGTTTAGAAGCAATGAATTTCCAACATATTTGATAGGTGTATGGGATTTATATTTTACTAAGCATCCATCTGGGGTTTCTTGACACAGGATTTGGATTCTTGTGCGATTGTAATCATCATCCACTGCCAGGTGCTCACCTTTCACAGTGGAAAACCCTAGCTCTAAGCAGGACTGCAGTAATAATAAAATACTGCCTCTTGGAAGAACCAGGGTGAGGAGGGGACGACTTAAAATTATATTTGGAACTTCTAGTCTAAAGACAGATACATCCACCAGAGTTCACCCTTTTTAAAACTAAAAGGCTATAATGTTTAGAATCTGTCGCTCACTCTCGCTCTCTGGAACATCTGGCATCAGTCATCACTTTCCGGTGCCTTCCGTTGTCATATTTTATCCCTGCCTGTTAGGGGTTTCTTAGCACTGATAATTTAAATCAAAGCTGCATCCTGGTCAGAGAAGATGAATCATTATTATGGGCTGCTATTAAATGGAATGAGAAGAGAAAGAAACACATGGAAAGTTGACCCTTCCCCCTCCACCCACCCTCTATGGTTACTTATTAGACAGTGCGACATCTTTAGCTTGGTGAGAGCCTGAATAGCAGACATTCCTATTTGCTCTGCTTACAAAAGGAGAAGTTGAAAGACATGCACTCTGGACTTCCTCCAATGCCCATTAAATGAAATTAAATTTCTGTCAGTGTGACTTCAGCTGGGGGGCAGGGCAGGGGGAACGATGCATTCAAGACCCTCGTGAATTACCGTACTAGCCTGAATATAAGCCTCACTTTCCCTCCAAATTCCAACCATGAAAAGTTAAAGTGTGGCTTACATTCGCAACTTTACAGAATGCAACCAGGAGCGTGGGGCAAACAGTGCCAGGAGCAGTGAGGAATGGTTGGTCCGTCCCCCCCCCCCTATTTTTCTTCCCCCCCTCCAATTTTAAAGGTGCAGCTTATATTCGGGCACGGCTTATATTCGGGCCAATATGGTATTAAGAAGTAAGGACATACCATTGTTTGCAGTTTAATTTATTTGCCAGTGTCTTTGGTGCACTTTTAAATGAAATGGCTGCCTTGTGCAGCAGTGGGCATTGCCCATGAAAGAAAAGTCACATTGGAACTGTTGACAGGTGGAAAACTTACCTGCTGGTTTTAAGAAGGGCAATTTTTTATTTTATTTTTTATGTTGGGCATCAAGAGCTAAATACAACCATGTACATCACTAGATAATTGGTGACCTGCCTCCGCCGGAAAGTGCAAGGTCATTGGGAAGGAAGCTCTGTTTGAGGTGATGAATTGTGTGGTGCCTGATTCAGACACACAAGTCTTTTACTTGACGTTGCACTCATTGCCCGATGGACGTGCATGTGTCCTTCGTACAGTGGTACCTCAGGTTAAGTACTTAATTCGTTCCGGAGGTCTGTACTTAACCTGAAACTGTTCTTAACCTGAGCACCACTTTAGCTAATAGGGCCTCCTGCTGCCGCCATGCTGCCGGAGCACGATTTCTGTTGTCATCCTGAAGCAAAGTTCTTAACCTGAGGTAATATTTCTGGGTTAGCGGAGTCTGTAACCTGAAGCGTATGTAACCTGAAGCGTATGTAACTCGAGATACCACTGTATATTTCCAAACAGCACAATATTGTCTCAGTCTACTTCAGCATTCAGCCTGTTAATTTCTGTTTGCATTTTTCAAGCAATGCTTTCAGCCATGGTATATCACAGTCAAAATGATTTGGGGTTGGCCATGTTAGAAAGTGTGAGCAACCATTTTCAGCCTTCACAGGCAACATTGGTCACATGCCAGTGGTGGCAGGCTACACTCCAGCCATGCAAATCCACAGGTTTCTTTCTACACATCCATGTCCCACATCTCTCCATCCTCCCTCCAGGCAAAAACACTTAGGGCAAGTGCAGAGTAGGCCATGGCCAGGGGAGATTCCAGCAATGCTGTAGTTATGCCTGGGCACTGTGTGTGTGAAGTGTGAGTTATCTGAGTAGTAACTGTTGACCAGTGCTCCAAAATGAGTCTTCTTGACTGAATTTTAAGGTGCATGGTAGTCTGAAAGGCCAGTTGATCCCTAAAGCAAGCAAGCTATATGAGGGTGGTAAATCATTTGAATTCCATTTATTTATTCTGACATTGAAATATGTTGCTGGAAACAAATACAATGGAGCATTCCTGATTTTTTTTGGGGGGGGGAGACGGAGATGATTTCTGATTAGGGGAATGTAATCCTTTTGTACATAAGTGAGTTTATCAAAGAGATTCTTATGAGAAAAAGGAGACCAGTCGTAACTGCATTTAGAAATTGGTCTGTTTTGCACGTCATGGTAAGCCATCGTTCAAAATAAACTATGGTTTTCTTTGAAGCTGCAGTCTGCTGGTGCATGCTGCTCAGTTTCACATTCAGCATTAAGTGCAAACCATGATAATTGGAAACCAAAGCTTATTCTTGACTTTCTACACATAGATTGTCTGGAAGAAGCAAACCATGAGCATTGATTCATATATTATGCTAAACCAGCACTCTGGTTTGCTTTATCCTGACTGGAGACATGGATGAGTGAGTGAGGACTGAAGTGTGCATGATTGTGCAGTGTGCACCAGCATGTTGCTTACAGCAATAATTTATCGCCGAACATGATGTGCAAACTCTGGGAGGAAAAATATGAATCCCTGTTTGGGGAGTAAATAACCAAAGAATTGGCTGGGTTCTTGGATTCAAAACCTGGGGCTAAACTTACTCCTCCAGCAGGAGAGAGCCCCAGTAGTAGAGTCTAAATTCACAAAAATTACCGGTAAGCAGCAGTTAGCACCACCCATGTCTCATTCTACAGCTTGTTAGACCCTTTTGTCCCATTTAGTCTGCTTGCAAATTTCTACCCCTCTTGCAATGAACAGACCACACACTGTTAAGTATGTTTAAAATGATTTACTTATAAAACATTCCAAACATCAAATTCATGCATTTATCTAAGCAGCAACAGTGAGAACACAGGCAGAATGCTCTTGAGTAGGAAAAAAACAGGGAGATAACTTCAAACATGTGCTGTGAACGTGGAACTTGCTTAGACACATCTTTCTTTGTCATTTACATGGCACGGAGAACAAGGGAACAGGAAGTGGGGGCGTGACTTGGCTACGTCTAGGAATCCAACTCTATTGTCTTAGCCCCTTCATGCACCAACTTGCACTCATGCATAGTTATATTTGACTGCAATTTCCCACACAAAGCAGCTCATTGATTATTGTCCCATCTTCTATATATACTAGGCCTCAGAGTGCCAAACAATTATATTACAATGTGTATAAAATCCTTACATACAATTCTTCTTTCTTACAGGAAGTTTTATTACATCACTCTGCTGAGAGATCCTGTATCCCGTTACCTCAGCGAATGGAGGCACGTCCAACGAGGAGCCACCTGGAAAACATCCTTGCACATGTGTGATGGCCGGACGCCAACCCCCGAAGAGCTGCCATCATGCTATGAAGGCACAGACTGGTCAGGCTGTACTCTTCAGGAATTCATGGATTGCCCGTATAACTTAGCCAACAATCGCCAAGTGAGGATGTTGGCTGACCTGAGCTTGGTGGGTTGCTATAATATGTCCTTCATACCAGAAAACAAGCGAGCACAGATACTGCTGGAGAGCGCTAAGAAGAATCTCAGAGACATGGCCTTTTTTGGTTTGACAGAGTTCCAGAGGAAAACACAGTACTTGTTTGAGAGAACTTTCAATCTGAAATTCATCAGGCCGTTCATGCAGTACAACAGCACAAGGGCAGGTGGAGTAGAGGTAGACAACAACACCATAAGGAGGATCGAAGAACTTAATGACTTGGACATGCAGCTGTACGACTATGCAAAAGACCTCTTCCAACAGCGATACCAGTACAAGCGGCAGCTGGAGAGGATGGAGCAGAGGATAAAGAATCGGGAAGAGCGGCTTCTTCACCGGTCTAATGAGGCACTTCCCAAGGAAGAGACGGAAGAGCAAGGGCGCTTGCCTACTGAGGACTACATGAGCCATATTATAGAGAAGTGGTAGCCTTGACGGAATTTTATACTGAGAACAGGATTTTAGGGTTTCCATAATAAAAGAATATGGAATTAAAAACAGCAACTCTTATTTAAACAAAAAACAAAAAAATGGTCTGTAAAACAGAAGGTAGAATGCTTCTATAAACAAAGGGTCTTTTTACTGTTTCTTATAAGACCAATGGGGTTCTTAATAAAATAAAATAAAACAAAAAAATATTAAGGAATCAGTCCTAGAGAGCTCAGAGTTTAAAATGCACAAGCGTAGGTCCCCCAGCTCTGACGCCAAATACAGTGTAATGTTTCATATCCTCCTAGATGCAAATCTAGAGGTCACGGATAGTAGCTTTGTAACCACTGTTCTCCCTTGGCAAGAGTAATTTGATCCTCAGAAATGTCAAATGTTTTTCTCCCTTGCTCAAGCGAGGTTTTCAGTTGCGAAAGTCATAATAAATGGCAGCGAATTTGCCAGACAGTGACTTCCTTCCAGTTTCAGCTGCTTGGCTTCGAATGGAAAACTATGGTCAAAAAGAACAGAGCAGTATCAAAACAAGCAATCAGAAAGGGAAAGGGAAAGTTGAGAAAGAGAAACATTCAAGGAAGCAAAATACAGCCTGGACCGCATATCAAGCACAGAAGTTTGAATACATGGCACTGGTTGACCTGCATGCACACACTCCCAATCCTACATACTGCACTACCAAAACAACCGGTGGGTTTGTGCACAAATATTCTCAGCTTTTACCTCATGGGCAGTTATTCAAATGCTAACTACTAAATCCCACATAAAACCAAACATGGGTTCTTATCACATATTCATGAAAACGTCCTTTCCTAGAAATAACTGGGGGGGGGGGTACACCAATCCCTGACATTTAAAAGGAGATGGTCTATGATGTTCCCTGCAAACTGCTGATCACCACATTGTTGGCTGTTTTCTTGCTTATGTTTATAACAGTCTTTGCTTCCAGTGAGAAGGCATTTTCTTTGAATTGGCACAGATATTACATATTCAAAATGCTCATTGTTTGGCATTCCATGCTGTCCTCAGTGCCCACGAGTGGTATGGAGTATAGGGCTTCACTTTAAGCGTTCAACTGGGCACAAACTCCATTGATTTCAATGGGATCTGGAAGCAACTAACATTTGCTGCATTGCATCCACCAGCTGTAGGAGTGCTGCTTTGTTGAACTTAAGAGGCAGTGTTACCTTTGCCTTATTTTAACAAAGCTGTAGCATTTGGAAAACTGGGCATCTTGACTGATTCTCTGCTTCAGGCACTGTCTGGTGTTCTTTTCCAGCCTATAATAACCACAATAATCCCTTTTCCTCTCTCTCTTTTTTTAACATCTAAGTTTTGTTTGGAGAGCATCAAGTGATAATTTGATCTCCATCCAAAGCATGTGTCTTTCTTTTCTACTAAGCCTTTCTGAAAGGGGGGGGGGGGGAGGCTCAAGCAAGCTGTGTTTGTCACCTTCCTTCCCTGTTCCCTAGGATGCAAATGACTAGGTTATAGATGAAGTCGAAATAAGCTGGCAGTTAGGTTGATGCTCAATGGATGGACTCGCTATGTATCGGAGAGAAAACTGGAAATATAGAAAGAGAGGCTGATATACTTGTTCACAAAGAAGCACTGTCATTTCCCATGGTTTGTAATGGATTTCCCTCTTCCTAGGCTACTCTTGTCTGCATAGTTGCCAAAGCTTTGGGTTCCAAACTGTAGTGTGTGTGTGTGTGTGTGTGTGTGTGTGTGTGTGTGTGTTTCCCCAGAAGGAAGGAAGCCATGTCTCTAGTATAGAAGCCTGCCTGATTAAGCACACAGAGTTTGTTATGTCTACGCATTCTCTACAACCAGTCAGTGAAAAGGGACTTGGAGTGATATGGAAATTAAAAACCCAGTAAAAAAAATCCCACCCCATGCAGGCTGATTGAAAAACCTGTCCTTTTCTTTCAGTGTTTCTCTGATCAGCCCAAATGCCCAGGTGCTCCTGATTACCCTACACTGAAAAATATGCAAGTTCTTAAGTACTTTGCCAGATCTATTTGTCAATCAGTACTAGTGTGGGTCTCGTATGGGCCTGGCAGTGTTTCTAGGAATAAGGCCTTCCTGTTCTCTGAGTGTGCACAGCTGGCTAAAAAACCCTTGAGGTTTAGGAAAGGAAAACTATCTCATCCTAGTTATTTTGGGTTGTCGTTTTTTTTTAAGCATTATTTTGGGTAGAGGAGGCTGCAGGTTAAAAATCCTACATTTGGGGATGAATGGCAGTTTGCTAAATTCCCAGGACACCTGTGCATTTCTGTAACTAAAGAAACTCTTTACAAACAAAAGCAAATGCTATTTCACATTCCCTTTTCCCACAAACGTATGTGTGCTATGAAGAAGCAGCTGTTCTATATGCAGAGCATGTAGCTTTACCTAAAGGCTTTCTACTGTGCATTCATAGTTATGGATCTATAATATAAAAATGGTTGCAGCAGCTAATCCATATTCATAGCATGAAGACTGGAGAGCCTGCTGTGTTATACTTTGCAAGATTGGTAGCAGGTTCCAAAGGCCAAACTCTGCTTCCGCATTTTGTGTGGTTAAGGATAAAAGTGGAGTGTTTTGTTTGTTGTGCCTAAATTTTATTTCCACAACAACCTGAGTAAACCTTAATGGATCTTGCCTGTGGAAATCTTAGACCTCTGGGGAGATCAGTGGTAGTCTTTCTCCAACATTTTCTTTGTGTAACATTGTGTTTTAAGAACAGACTAAGGAAATAAAACTACTGAATGTTGTTTCATCAGCTTCCCTTAAATCTACCCAAGGAAGGTGAGTAGGTGGGTGATTGTTTCTGCATAGACCTCTATACTTGCAGCTAGTGGAGGGGTTCCCCATTTCAAGTCCCAGCTTTGACATATTATCTCCTTCCCCTGAATTTTCCTGTTTACAAATCAAAAGCATTAATCTTAATGCATTACAAAAAGACTTACTAGTAGGCATGTCATAATTTGAACTTAAAAGCCTGAAGGAACTCAGGATGCAGCTAAATGGCTAAGAAGCTATAATAGAGTGCAGGAGGCAGAGGGAAACTGGTCTGTGGCTTTCTCGAGGGCTGAGAAGAAAAGAGTGTGATAGAGTGTTTGCTTGGACACCAAATGTCCTTTCTTGGGTGGCTTTAAGCATTGATGGGCCTCCAACATTTTGGTGAATAGTGTTTCCACCCTTTCACCTCCTGTGTCATTGACTGAACTTTTCCTGTGTTGACAGCAACGGTGTATAATGTTTGTAGTCTTAGTGCCAGAGAAGTCTTGCAAATATCTACTGCAGCCACTGAAAATCAACATCTGTATTCAGCCATGTGAGTGGCTACTGCAGAAAAAACACTTCTGGCTCAGGACAAACTTCTCCCCCCAGTGCTCATAGCTTTCCACTATTGCAGTCCTTAAGACAGTAAGTAGGTTTTGTAGTGTCAGCCAACCACCTAAAGTCACACTGAAAGTGATTGAGAAATGTTTTTTCATGGAAGCCATTTGGAGCAAAGGACCAATGAAAGGGCTCTGAAGGAACAAACACAATACCTTTAAAGTACATTCAAAGTACATTGTTTCCCTCAAAGTATTCTGGACACTGTATTACCCCACACAAAATTACAATTCCCAACAACCCTTAATAAACTACAATACCCAGAATTCTTTGAGAGGGGAAATACACTTCAAATGTTCTTCAAAAGTGTACATGCTTTAAATGTGTGTACACAGCCTATGATAGATCAGACCCTACCCTAGCAAAACATTTTCCGTAAAAACAAGATATATTAGATGTGTTGTCTATCAACCATCACTGCAAAACTATTTCCAGAAGAAAGCATTGTTAAGAATGCTTTCCAGTGAGTAACAATGCAGGACGAGGATGAGGGTAGCTTTTCCTAACAGTGGTTGTACTAAAAATAAAAGTTGGAGCGAATAACTCTTCACAAAAAGAGGTATTAAGTAGCCAGAATGGCAATTCCAACACATGCACACAGAACATGAGAGAATAAAGGCCAGTGTTGGTCCAGGATCCTATGGGATTCCAGCACAGCAAGACATCGACTTGGGAAGCAACTTTAGCTCAGTGGTAGATTCATGCAGAAGGTCCCTGGTTCAACCACTGGAATTTCTACTTTTGGGGGGGGGGAGCAGGTGATGGGAAGGTCGTCTGCCTGTTGCCAAACACAAAGTAGACAGTGGGCAAAATGGACAAATAAGCTTGACCTGCTTTAAGGCAGCGCTCTATGTTTCTTCTTCACTCCTCAGAAGCATTCTGGCCAGCACATGTCTGCTCTGGTCCAAGGAAGAAGGTGTAGCCTGCAAAGCTTTGCAGCATCTCTACTAATACCTTGCCTAGATCCTGGGTAGCAGGAAGGAACTAGGCCAAAAAATAGATTGCTTGATTTGTGCAGCCTCTGAAGTATTACAGCAAAGGGTCACAATGGCATACACAGTATGCCATTTAGGCCCCATTTTCAAGGAACTTCTCCTTAGACAATATGAAATACATGCTCATTTGGGTTTTAGGCTGACTATATCACCAAAAAGGATGTTCAGAGTGCCTGCAAAGAGCTTTCCTTGGGGACCAGGTGCAGTTGCAACACCTGACACCTGCAGTGCACATCCTCATTCAGCCCACTCTGATCCCTCAACAGGCATGGCTAATAGCACACTTTGCACTGTGCAGTTTCCGCATGAGGCTATCTCATGAAGACGCCTACCTGTCTAGGAGAAAGGCAGGTCAGAACTTTCACAATTTAGTGCTAAAGTGTCAAAGCTGGAAGTAAGTTATGCGCCTTAATCATAATGGGAATGTCAGTCTCATTGAAACTTGTAGATGCTCCAGAATAGTTCTGACCAGGTTCCGGCTGGTGCTATAATGCCTTAACATCCATTTCAGCCATGCAGCTCTTCATAGTTAATGATGAAAGGTAACGAATTGACGCCAGCACCACAGAAATCCTCATACTGTTCATTCCCTCCACTGTTTTACAAAGCATATGCTTCAGATCGCAGCTCTGCTCAGTTTTCCTCTTTGTTGAATGATGCATTATCACATTCCACTAGCAGAAACAAATTCAAGGGTTGAATTAAAGTCCCTTAAAGCACAGAGCAATTACCCAACCAAATAATTGTCACCAGGAGTTGACTGCATGCACTCATGCGCTGATCCATTGAAAAGAGGCTGGGTTTTTTCTTCTTTTATTATCATTTTGCTCTACCGTCAGTGAATGTTTTGGTTTCCAATAAAATCTGAAGGGCATTATATGCAAATGAGCCTCTGCCCCCACCCCCACCCCACACTTTTCTCTGTGGTTTCTACATTTCTCTTCCCCTTTCTCAGGTGCTCCTTCTACATGCTGAACTTGGGAGCCATGCTATGAAAAAAAAATTATGTTAAAATTATTTTCAAAGGATTATTTGTTTTGTACATGTTGGAGTATGTTTTTAACTTATTTTTATTGCCTCTTTCAAACTGCTTTTAAAGTGCTTTTTGAAAACACTTTCACTGTGATGTTCCTATACTCCTGTGTTAATCGCTGGACAAATCCTCAGGCGTTGCCAGGCTTTGCCAACATAAATACTCTTGGAATCAAATGAGATCTATCTTGTGTCATGTTGCTTGCTTTGCTCATGTAGTCCTTGCTTTCCCCATCACTGCGTAAGAAGCACCAGGAACCACATGGACAATCCACACACAGGATCCCATTTCCCTTCCTTGAGTGTTTTTCTCTGCTAAGGAACAGAGTGCTACTTACGATCTCTCTAAACCAAGTCCCTCCCTATTTTCCCACCCACTTGAGATCTCAGAACAGGCTCTTCTGATCAACACTGACTGAGAGAAGATCCCAACAGTTGTTTTCCAGTGGACTGAATCTGTAAGGTCTGCATGTTCGCTGCAGGAACTAAAAGCAATGTTTAATTTGAATGAAGCAACATTTAAAGCTTTATATATTTATTTATCACATCTCTCTCTTTTTTTAAAAAAAAAAAAGTGTTAACGAAAAGGAAGCCTGTTTCCTTTTCCTCTCAAAACCTATGACGAAAATGGACAAAGCAAAGTAAAAGGAACAGTCATCAAATTGTGGTTTTTTCCCCTTTTCTTTTTTGTCTAGATCGAGACTGGATGTTAGCAGATTAAAATAAACCCTAAAAACATTGTTTGGTGTACATGTTATCTTTGTTCTGCCTCTCCAGGCTCTGTTTTTCATTGATTTTGGCTAGTACAAAAGTATGACAAATCCCCAGGCCTCTATTACAAGGGATGGAAGGAACATGTTAAAATGGGCTATGGGTGGGGAACTTTTCACAAGTTTTCCTGTTCAAAACAGAAGTAGGCAGTAAGATCATTATAACATAGTTTGAATGTGAATACTTGGGTGCTGGGGGTGGGGGACTGTGTTGTTTGGGGTGTTGTATGCTAACATTATGTGCCCTCCTTTGAGAAAGCTTTTTTTTTGGCTGAAAAGTAATACAAGAATAAACTTTATCCTAACCTTCCATTCTTAGAGCTAGCTTTTGACAATAATATTAATTGTCATTCTTTGCCATTGAACACGACAACCATTTTCTATAGATGTGTTAAAAATGACCACTCATGGTGAGCACATCTGAAAAAGTGGCTCAGTACTCAGGGATACTTCAGATACCAACTGTAGCACAATGAAGTAATGCCATGCGATACATCTACACCCTGAACACATCAATTTCAAAAAGACCGTCCCACCAAGGCGCTATGTATCATGTGCAAATGTGCATGACACAGGCAAAAAATTAAAGCACTATCCCTGCTGCTTTGGCTGACAAGGCTTCTAAGAAAGAAATACCTGTGGAATCAGAGGTTGGTCTCTGTTCCTCTAGAATGCAAAGTCTCATTAGTATGAAAACGCCATCTGGCTTCTGCTAATGGCTAGCAAAATCTCCTTGCACAGGAACAAGAGTAAATTAATGGCTGCTGCAAGATAGCTGCAGGGACAAGGGCGCCAGCTCACTGCCTCAATAAAAACTCCTGGTTGATGCCTCTGGGAGAAGGGAGAGAGGGAAGAATACCTCCTTGGGGGATCCCTGTCTACGTTTCACTGTACTGTGTCCTAAGATGCTACAGCACCACCAGCAAAACCTATTCGCCTCTGGAGCAGGTAACATTTCCTGGAAGGCACCGGGGGAGGAGGGAAGTAAAAAGTACGCATGCATGTGAAGGAGCCACCTGATTGACACGGAAGACACCAGAGCACCAGAATCAAAAGTAATACAGTATATGGGATGTGCAAGCACAGTCTATGGCCCCCCTAAAAGAAAAGTCACACCTGGGATGTCTCAAACTCAATGAGGCATATGCTAGTGGCAACTCTCATTTTTTTCTGAAGAAGGCCATTGCAACTTGCAATACCAGTGTAGCTCACAAATGTCTCTCTATACATGATCCATTCAGGGTGTGAGTATAGCTATGATCACAGGACATTGTTCTATCCACAAATGGCATCACAGTAAATTGTGGGCCGTTCAAAAACCCTCAAGGTCAGCATAATGGAACAAAAATGAACCCGAGTGGGGAATGTGCACATTTTTTTTAATGTCACACAGCAATGTTTCCATAGGGATCTTGCCAGTAAGTAGAGAAAATAAGTAGAGAAAAGACAGTAATTCATACCTTAAATCAGAACTTTTTTCAGCCGGAACTCAGTTCCAGCACCTCTCAGGTGGACGCCATTATCATCTGAAGAGAACAAGGAAGGCATTTGTAGTGAGTTCTGGCACCTCTTTTTCTAGGGAAGCCTTGTATAAGGAGCTTTTTAGTGTTTAATATTTTATTATGTTTTTATATATGTTGGAAGCCACCCAGAGTGGCTGGGGAAACCCAGTCTGATGGGTGGAGTACAAATAATAAAATAATAAGTATTATTGTTGCTGCTGTTGTTTAAATATTGCACTGCCTTAAATGCTTGCTTCTTTGGAAAAGAGATTCCAGATCTATATTTTCATTTCATTTCATTTCACTTTTAATTTGTATACCGCCTTTCTTTATTACTATATGCAAGGCGGTTTACAAAATGGGCAGCAAAGATCACACACGTATTAACGATCTGATCCAATACAAAAATGTCACAATAACTTTAAAATAAACAACATATCAAATAAAGCAATATTCAATAATCCATTAGAATATAATAGTAAACAGTAAAATTAAATATCAGCAAATAATAATCAGTTTACACTTATCAGTTACAATAAAGAATTATTAAACTATCATCAATAAAAATAATGGTGAATCACAATGCATAAAATACCACAAAACATACAAAACCATGTAAAAGGATCAAATTGAGAAACAAGGACACACAACTTATAAAATTATTTTTTTTAAGTATCCGTGGACTACTCTCAGTTCTTGGTGATACTGAACACAGACCTGATAACTTTATCACTGCAGGTGACACACTAAATGCACTCTCAGCCTTTATACCTTACTAGCTCTCCAAATGCCACTGAGTCATTATTTCCTCGCACAGTGAGGAAACAAAGTGGATGGATAGATAAGCAAATGCTTGATTGCTATGCTAAAACTGAGCTTCTCGTAAGACTCTGCCCATCCAAAAGTTTGCTTCCATATAGGCTGTATACCCCACCTTTCAGTGTGGGCAAGAGGGCTTATCATCATCAATAAAATAAATGTAAACAATCAAACCCACAAAGGTAAAAAGGATTGAGCCAGCAGATAAAAAGAACAGTTGAAACATTAAAAGGATCTTAAAAACTATTACTGTATTTTTCAACCTATAGGATGCACCGGCCCATAGGACGCACCTAGTTTTTTGGGGGGGAAATCAAGGAAAAAAATTTTATTTCCCCCCCCCCAGGTTTGCGCAGCCATCCCCAAGCTAGAAGAGGGAGATGGAGCGCTCCGTCTCCCTCTTCTGCCTTCAGGGACAGCCTCCCTAGCCTCTGTGGGGCAGCGCACTCCACTGCCCTGCAGAGGCTTTGCGCAGCCATCCCCAAGCTAGAAGAGGGAGACGGACCTCCCGCCGGGCTTGCAAGACTTGTGGATAGCTTCCTGAAGCCTGGAGAGCGAGAGGGGTCGGTGCGCACTGACCCCTCTCGCTCTCCAGGCTTCAGCGAAAGCCTGCATTCGCCCCATAGGACGCACACACATTTCCCCTTCATTTTTGGAGGGGAAAAAGTGCGTCCTATAGGGCAAAAAATACGGTATGTGCACAAGACAACAGAACAGACCTTGCCTGATGCGCCAAAGGTAAAGGAGATGGTGCCAGCAGAACATGTTTAGGGCACATTTGGGCACAATCACAAGCCTGTCCACACGCTCTGCTGGGTAGTCCTCCCTGCTCTGTCCCTGATCACTATGCTTTGACTGATTCCAACCCCTAACCTCCACGTGGTGAATATTGCAACACTTGTCACCCCAGTTGTCACTTGTCTACTCACTTTCCACCATAATCCACTACGATTCAGTTACTTAGGCCAGACATCTGAATGAATTTGAATGAATATCTGACAATCCGAATGAATCTGTAAACCACAGGAGAGAACAGTGTTCTTGTGCTCTGGTGCTGCTTCCCACCAGCATCTGAGTGGCCACTGTGAGAACAGGATGCTGACCTAGATAGGCCATTGGCCCAATCCAGCAGACTCTTCTTATGAATTCAGAAATAAAACCTCTACAATCTAATTGTATTAGCTTTACTTGGAGTGGCAAAAAAGGGAGCGGGGCTCCAAGATTAGAGGAGCAGATATCTACCTCTTTTGGAAAAGTTGAGGTATACCCAGAAGTATACCCCAAAGCAATAAGGTTGACAAATGATCTGTTTATATTATGCTTTGTCATATTATGCTTTCCAAGATGAACTCCTGGGATTGGGCTGGATTGCTGATTAAACCTTCCCACTCCATATATCTTTCGTATGCTCCTAACAATAAGCAGCTGCTCATTATTTTGCTGCCCCGAGAGACTGCCTGCTCTTCTGGCATGGAAGAGCTGACCCTGACAATCCCAGCGTCGTATCGGAAGAAGAGACAATGGCAAATTGCTGTCAGAACAACCTGCCTGGGTCGGCAGAGCAGGGCTTCTATCTAATCCAGGATTTCAGCTTCCATTTCAGCCTTGGAGACTTTTAACAAGTGTGCTCTGTAAAGGACTTAGAAGCAGTCCTCTGTTTGAAGGGCTGTCAGGGGACAGTCCTCTGTTTGCCCCATAGAAAAACCTTAAAAGGGGGGCCTTGAATTTCAACAGCTTCTATGTTATGTGGGTGCTGCAGTTTCAACAGCCTTGTGAAAGGAGGCAGTGAGTGTAGGGGACCTGGCTGCCATGTTCCAACCATTTTATTAGGTGACCAATACCACTTCAGTCAATCAGACTCTAGTCTTCTACCTTGATATATGAGAAATACTTAGGTAGTGTTATGGTTTGAGGAATCAGCCTGAATGATACGTCTGCATGTGGGGTTAGACTGTATGACAGGAAAGCAGTCAAACCAGTTCCTTTGTTAAATTCATGGTTAAGCACCACCACTTACATTAGAAAATATTGCCCTGCTGCCATAGAGATTGGGGTAACTTACTTCCTCACCTAGTTGGAAGCTACATCACCTTGTAAGGTAGAAGAATGATAGCCAGAGTTTGTATTAGTTTTGTTTGATGCTGGAAGCTGGAGAGACAGAGACATGTCTTGCTGGGGGTTTTCCTGGAACTCTAATGAGGAATGCTGTGAGCCCCTCCATCCTGTGATCAAACTGTATATATGTGTAAATGAAACCACAGTCTCCAACAACTTTCCTTCTAAGGAAACCAAAACCTGGGTAAGCTCAGGCACCCCTGGAATCTCTCACAGCTCAGAGATTGGGCTGCACGCAACCGTCTGTTCTCATTTTTGTGAGGCCTACATCACTCTTCCAGCCAAGACATCTCCTTCCCAATCTAGCCAAGAAAAGTTGTACGAAGCCAACAGTAACTTCACTATGTCCTCTAGATGGGCTGTTAAATCACCTTGGCGAAGCATGAGACACAGGAGAGTCAGCATCCCAACTGGCTACCAAAGGGGAATGCCAGGAAAATAGGTGAGTGCTTTCAAAATGTTTAACAAGCAGCAGGACATTTCCTCTCTGCTCTTTGGACTGAGAGCATTCTTCAGTCTGGCTGTGGTGATGGAAACCAGATGCTTAGTTAGCAACATACAATCAAACATCACATTGCTCTGAATGTCTCCAGTATATGTCATTGTCACGAACTGGCAGGACAACAGGGAAGAAGAAGAGGATCCTGGTGAGGGATGTAGATGGGACAAGCAGAGGAAGGGAAAGGAAATATTCACAGGGTAATGGAGGATGGCGAGGGGATGGAGGTCAAGGTGCAGGAACCAGAGCAGCAGGACTCATCGCCAGAGCCAGAGGAGCTCTTGTTCCCATAAACACAGTGGGCTCTGAGGCATAGGGAGCAGTGGGGAAGGTACTCTAGGAGGCTGAGGCTGGCAAGGGCCCACAGACCAGCTGGCCAGGTGGGGCTTGCTACCTCTGGGAGGAAGTGTGTGATTCCTCAGCTGCAGTAGGCTTGGAACAGGTGAGGGTCATCTGCCTCGTCAAGCCAGGATGATGCAATCAGCATGCAAAGTATAAAAAGGAAGCAGAGCTGAGGGGCTGTGTGTGCTCCACTAGCCATGTTTCGATGCTCCTGGACCTCTATGGGGCTGTGCTTTGGGTTTGGCTCAGGACTGTATCCTGGCTGCTGGACTTCAGACTTGGCTACTTGGATTGACCCTGGACTGTGTTTCCTGAATGCTGGACTTTGGATTTGACATACTGACTTGCTGCCAGGTAGGCCAGGAGTTCAGGACAGTCATGTACTTATGAAGATGCCTTTTGATAGATTGCATTCAATAAGCATGTGTGTTGTTCCAGTCAAACTGGGCTGGGCTGTGGGAAGGGCCTTAGGGGCAGCATTGGCACACATGATTTGCATGCAAAATGCCCCAGGTTCAATCCTTGGCATCATCAGGTAGGGCTTGGAAATCAGACAGGATATCCACCGCCTAGTAGTGCAGTCAGTGGTAAGTAAGATGGGCCAATGTATCTGACCCTTTTGTTCCATGAGTTCTGCTGCCTTTTCTTCTCTGGTGAATCTGGGCTGAGGATGCAACTGCAGAAATGAGATGCCCCAGTTATTGTTGTTTTTTTTCTATTTTCCTACATTGCAAGACCAGCTTCACAGATGGAGTTCAGTATTTATTTTATTTTCAGGAAACCAAATTATATGCTGTTTGATTGTTTGATTATATGCTGCTTAATTGATAATTAAAGGAGTTTAACAGATAATTAAAATTAATAGTAAACTTAAGAGATTAGACATGTATCCTAAAAAAATTTTTAAAGTTGGCATAGCAAACAGTACAGCAAAGGTGCCTGCCTGGTGTCACTAGGCAGGGAGTTCCAAAGTTTAGGTCTGATTCCTTACAAGTGCAGAGCAAGTATTATGTGACACTTGTAACAGCATCAACTCCACGGATCAAAGTAGTCAAGTGGATACATACGGAGTAAGGTGATCCTGCAGGTGTGTGGTGTATGAGCTGGAAAAGAATTGTTGAGAAGATTCTTTAAAATGTCCTCAGAAGAACAGGGGTTATAAAAAGACGGCTAGATACTTACTGGATATCGGGCTGTCCTAAGGCCATTTGGTGAAGGGCAAGCTATACATACAATTTGTACTTATACAGCTTTATTAAATATATTAAATAGCCTTGCCCATTAAAGTTCATGCCACACTATTTGTTAGTTTTGTTTTGTTGTTCTACAACAGCATAACACAGCTAAGTATCCCTCTGGACTTTGGAATAAGCTGGCCAAAGGCCTCTGGCAGAATATTTTGCTATGGTTACAGGCATCCCAAAGGCCCAGCACTTGTGAAGAATGCACAATATCCTTTTCCCACTCCTCCTGCTCCCATACTGTTTTCCCCCACCCTACCCCTTGAAATTGTCATTTCCCCCAAACTTCAGAGAGCAGGAGAAAGCATAAACATTATACCTTTCAAGTTCATTTGAAGCATGCTTTCCCCTCAAAGAATTCTGGGCACCACAAGTTTGTTAAGGGATTCTGGGAATTGTAAATCTGTGAGGTGTAAATGGCAGTACCCAGAATTCTTTGAGGGCGGAGGAAATGTGCTTCAAATATTGTGTGTGTGCAGCCTGTGTCAGGATTCTCCCATTCTTCCCCTCAGCCCTTGGCATGACACAAGCAAATGGAAGCAAGAAGCTGGAGTGCAGGGCGGGGTGAGCCATCCTAACTCCCACTGCCATGAGTATGTCATTGTCTGGCCTTTAGTTCCATTTAATTTTTAAAATATTCCACACTTCCTCAGTGCTGGAGCACTCACCCTGCATTCATTTAAGTTCAAAGAGCAGAAAGGTTTTTCTGACAGATCCATTCATTGGGCCTTCCTTTTTTTTAAAAAAATCCTCCTATTTCTAGTCAGTGGAGGGCTTCCTTGCAGTATAAATGAGCATAGGAAGTCTTCTCTAATACAATTTTAGTTGTGAACATAAGGATCTCTGTTCCCCACAACCCCAGCAACACAAGGATATTCCCTTCTATTATTTCAGGATGATATATTGCACTAGGCTCATGGGAGCACAGCATTGCTAACGCTCGGGGGGGGGGAACACTTTTAAAATGACTGGGGCACCTTTTTATTTTATACTTTGGGTTCATGCTTGCTGTTACATAGGTGGATAGTTTGGTCTGTCAGCTGGATAGCTCAGTTGGTTTGAGGTGGTGCTGATAATGCCGAGACAACAGGTTCGAATCCCATATGGGACAGCTGCGTATTCCTTGATATTGCAGGGGGTTGGTCTATATTATCCTCAGGTTCCCTTCCAACTCTATGATCTACAAAGGGAGAGCTGGATTAAGAAGGTAAACACTTAGGCTGCTTACACACCATACATTTTAAACGTGTTTAAACACACACACACATCAAGAATCCTAGGAACTATATTTTGTTAAGGGTTGCCAGGAACTGTAAATGTGTGAGGGGTAAACAACACTTCCTCAAGATTCTTGTGGGTGTTGAGTGTGCTTTAAATGTATCCCTAATGCTGATAGCATCTGCTAGAGGAGCAGAATTAGAAGCTAAGTTGGCATTATCTACTTTTTTAGGGAAATGTTTGATTTCAATTTGGGAACCTCGTTAGGTGTGGGTGTCTTTAGAGCACAGCTTTTGAAAGGTTAATTGGGAGGGTGATACATTTCTCCTCTTCCTTTGCATAGGCAATCAGTAAGTCTTGGTTTTTTTCTGAAAGATTCTAAAATTGGCCAAATGCAAGATCTTCAACAACAAAGTACTTGTTGCTTTTCCTAGTAAGGAAGTAAAAAAATAGGGACTGTTTCTTTAATTCCGGCCCAGTGAATTTCTACATATATATATTCAAAAAAATTTAT
This sequence comes from Podarcis erhardii, assembly GCF_964252035.2. Lineage (NCBI taxonomy): Eukaryota > Metazoa > Chordata > Lepidosauria > Squamata > Lacertidae > Podarcis > Podarcis erhardii. Next base: position 60,771,090 of record NC_138509.1, read on the forward strand.
TCTGTTCAACCATAGGACTACACAATACCTGCCTTGAGGTTTTAACAAGAGGGAAAACTCCACTTCTTGATATTGGCAGGACTGAAAGTTAACAAATGTTTCTGTTTTGAGAGTGAAGATCAATGCTGAAGTTAGCTTCAAGGAAGAAGATTCCCCGGAATCAAATTGTATTTACTTCAAAAGAGATTTCTTAAGCACTGCTTAAAACTAGTTACATTAGTGCATGTCAAAATGTAAAGATCGTTATTAGAGTTATCTGTAGACTGTTTAAATACCCTATTAATCTATCAAGCTCTCCTTCTCTGCAGACTAGAGAAAGCGATAATTTATAAGGGACAATGATTTTATGACACTGATGAGGAAGTCTGAACTCTCAAACTCTATTAGGGTGAATGAATCACAAGGTTTCCTCATGAGTTAATTAGAAAATCATTTTTCCTAATATAATGAAGTTGTGTTTGATTCTTAGATTGCTATGGCTGTCAGATTTATTATATCTCCAGATGGTCTGGTGAGCTCCTCTCCCCACCCCAAAAAGCTTTTTCATCATATTACGAGGTGAGGCTATAAGCCTATAATGCTGGCCAGATTCTGTTGGATTAATACCTCTTCTAGCATTGCTTCAAACTTTAAAATGAAAACCTTCAGAAAGGTGCAATTCACCTTTTGGGACCACAATCAGTTCCACATGAGAGATGATTAATAGTCTGACAAGAGACCATTAATTAACGCAACCCGAGGGCATTGCAGCCATAACTCTAACTAAATATTAGAATTATTAAAGGCAACATGTCCCTTAGATAAATGAGATCTGCTCAGTTGGTACTGGCTACTTACCAACAGGAGCATAAAATTGCTTTGGAAAGTAAGAGCAGCACTGGGGCTGCCCTCCTTATCTGGCATCTCTCTGGTCGTGGTGTTGGTGCATCCCATGATGGAGAAGGGATGGGTGAGGCATTGGTAAGGTCAGTCCGGGCCAAATGTGATGGTTGCAGCCAAGCCAGTGCTCTTGCTGGTATATTTGTCCCGCACATCTCTCCTTCCGACTTGCCCCTCCCACTCTCCATCACACTATGAAGCAAGGACTCATCCGGAAGGAGGTCAGGTAAGCGAACTTTCATGTTCCCTACCCTTGGGAGTTCAGCTATATCAATATCTGGAAGGCTAGTTATGTCTTAAAGGCAGTGTTCATAGATTTTCCTCATAATAATTTATCTTTCTGCAGCAAAATGTTTCTCCAGGCATGTGTTAAGATTATTGGAACTATCCTGCTGCCTAATGATCACCATAGGGCCTCCATAACCTTTAAACAGAAACCTCTCCCTGTTAGGTTGGTAATCAAAATGGTAGTTCAACATGAACTTGAGGAAACATTACACTTAAGTATGGCTCAGCACAATACCTATGACAGATTACTATATAATTATTATGTGGTCAGTAGGTTTTGACTTAGCTTAATTCCAAATTCTTTATTACAGATTTTGATGAAATCAATATATTCTATTTGTTTTAATCGTTGGGCCCCCTTTTAAATAACAGCCTATTTATTCATTTTAGACGTTCATGTCCCTGTGGTTCATCTGTTTCTGTAGCAATAAAGATTCAGCTGTGCCCTGAAAGTGTTCAGCAATTGACCTTTGGCTGATGGCAAGACCCTGATGTCCGGTAGGAATCTCAGCTTTGCATTTTAATTCTTAATTGCCGATAATGAGCAGCACAGTCATCACTAAGAGAGGACCCATGCTTGTGCATCTCTTTTGTTATAAACCTTTTGGTAGCTCAAGACTTGCTGACAATGACAACACTGTGCTTGATCTTATCACTTGCTCCGCTCTTCATTAAATTAGCTTTAAAATGCTAACACAAGGAGTTAGGGACCTTACTCTCCTTGCCTTGCAAAAAAGAAGGGCAATACAACTATGGAACAATCTTACCTTTTGAGTACTGCATACCAAGGTGTTTGCAAAGCAGATGCCAATAAAGAAAAGAAAGTCCAAAGTAAGAAATAATTTTTCCAAACTATGTACATTCAGACACAATCATGTTACAACTCTGAGAAGTGATCCCAGGCTGCTGGGTTAGTAGATTCTCTGTTGAAAACAGATACCAAGTTGAAGGGTTACTTCATGAAGGAATTGAGGGGATGCTCATAAGATTTGCAGATGACCCCAAACTGGGAAGGGTAGCTGATGCTGTATAAGACAAAACTGGGATTCAAAATGACTGTAACAGATTGGAAAACTGGACCAAAACCAACAAAATGAGTTTCAGTAGGGACAAATGCAAGGTTTTGCACATAGGCAGGAAGAACAGCTGCAAAACTATAAGATGGGGTGGTGGTAATCTGGCTTGCCAGTAGTACATGTGGAAAGGATTTTGGGGTCTTAGTGGATCACAAGCTTAATATGAGTCAACTGTGATGCAGCAGCAGATCAAGGGAAGTAATAGTATCGCTCTGATAGTACCGCCTTGGTCAGACCACACCTGGAATACTGTGCCCAGTTCTGGGTGTCAAAATTTAAGGTGGGTATTGACAAGCTGGAACATGTGCAGAGGAGGGCGACAAAGATGATCAAGGGTCTGGAAACCAAGCCTTATAAGGAACAGTTGAGGGAGATGAATATGTTTAGCCTGGAATAGAGGAGTCTGTGAGGAAACATAATTGTTTAGTCATTTAGCCGTGTCCGACTCTTCGTGACCCCATGGACCAGAGCACGCCAGGCACTCCTGTCTTCCACTGCCTCCCGCAGTTTGGTCAGACTCATGTTTGTAGCTTCGAGAACACTGTCCAACCATCTCGTCCTCTGTCGTCCCCTTCTCCTTGTGCCCTCCATCTTTCCCAGCATCAGGGTCTTTTCCAGGGAGTCTTCTCTTCTCATGAGGTGGCCAAAGTATTGGAGCCTCAGCTTCACGATCTGTCCTTCCGGTGAGCACTCAGGGCTGATTTCCTTAAGAATGGATAGGTTTGATCTTCTTGCAGTCCATGGGACTCTCAAGAGTCTCCTCCAACACCATAATTCAAAAGCATCAATTCTTCGGCGATCAGCCTTCTTTATGGTCCAGCTCTCACTTTCATACATCACTACTGGGAAAACCATGGCTTTAACTATACGGACCTTTGTTGGTAAGGTGATGTCTCTGCTTTTTAAGATGCTGTCTAGGTTTGCCATCGCCTTTCTCCCAAGGAGTAGGCGTCTTTTAATTTCGTGACTGCTGTCACCATCTGCAGTGATCATGGAGCCCAAGAAAGTAAAGTCTCTCACTGCCTCCATTTCTTCCCCTTCTATTTGCCAGGAGGTGATGGGACCAGTGGCCATGATCTTTGTTTTTTTGATGTTGAGCTTCAGACCATATTTTGCACTCTCCTCTTTCACCCTCATTAAAAGGTTCTTTAATTCCTCCTCACTTTCTGCCATCAAGGTTGTGTCATCTGCATATCTGAGGTTGTTGATATTTCTTCCGGCGATCTTAATTCCAGTTTGGGATTCATCCAGCCCAGCCTTTCGCATGATGAATTCTGCATATAAGTTAAATAAGCAGGGAGACAATATACAGCCTTGCCGTACTCCTTTCCCAATTTTGAACCAATCAGTTGTTCCATATCCAGTTCTAACTGTAGCTTCTTGTCCCACATAGAGATTTCTCAGGAGACAGATGAGGTGATCAGGCACTCCCATTTCTTTAAGAACTTGTCATAGTTTGCTGTGGTCGACACAGTCAAAGGCTTTTGCATAGTCAATGAAGCAGAAGTAGATGTCTTTCTGGAACTCTCTAGCTTTCTCCATAATCCAGCGCATGTTTGCAATTTGGTCTCTGGTTCCTCTGCCTCTTCTAAATCCAGCTTGCACTTCTGGGAGTTCTCGGTCCACATACTGCTTAAGCCTGCCTTGTAGAATTTTAAGCATAACCTTGCTAGCGTGTGAAATGAGCGCAATTGTGCGATAGTTGGAGCATTCTTTGGCACTGCCCTTCTTTGGGATTGGGATGTAGACTGATCTCCAATCCTCTGGCCACTGCTGAGTTTTCCAAATTTGCTGGCATATTGAGTGTAGCACCTTAACAGCATCATCTTTTAAAATTACAATACAAGTACAAATTACAAGTACAAGTAGATTCAGAGCTGATGAAGCGGCTGGCCCAAAGCCGAAAGGACGCTCAGTTGCGGATATGCCTGGAAGCGAAAGGAAAGTCCAATGCTGTAAAGAAAAAATATTGCATAGGAAACATAATAGCAATCTTCAAATATCTAAAGGGTTGTCACATAGAAAATGGAGCAAGCTTTTTTCTCCTGCTCCAGAGTATATTTTTGGATGCCATGTTCTATTTACATATGCATTTATTTGCATGTCTTTGGGTTAGAGAACTGCACTGCATTGGGGGGGAAAAGTCAGAGATATGAATATTGAGTGATCACTGTGTTTTGATTTGTGTATGGTTTTGGGAAGTGTGACCCAGATAGCTTCAAAATGCAAACCAAACAGAATTCCTGCCCCCATCCCTAACATGTGGCACGGATGAGCCATGTATGTATGGACAGGAAAGAGCACCCAGCTCTCTGGAGCTCCCTGTCCAGGGAAACCTGCCTGGCAAGCCTTCAGCATAACTTCTGCCAGAAGGCAGAAGCGTTTTCACTCTCATTCCAAAGGTCTTCCCCACATAGTGACTCGACTGTTACTTACTGAAGTCTAATGATGCAGCTGCTGCTTTTAATGTTTGTTTTGGTATTCTATTTTAAATGTTCTAATTGTCAGAAAAGCTGTTAATAACAACTCGCAAGACGCCACCAAATGGCAGCTGTTAGACTAGGGCTGCCAGTATCCTGCTTGGGTCCCACAGCAGCTGGATAAGTGTGTTGGCTGCTCCCTTGTCCTGGCACTCAGATCTTGGCCGCTGGTCCTGCTGGCTTAACACAGCAGCAGCAGCAGCAGCAGCAGCACACCACTGGCCTGTCAGACGTTCTTCAGTTGTAATTATGGTACTCCAGTCTACTTCTGGTAGAAATTAGACACAGTGAAATCATGCTTAAATAGTTTAGTTTCAAATTTAGCATTGCTCTTGATGACTTTTCCCTACTTTGGGGCATTTGGAGAAAGGCTGGACTGGGACAGGTCCTGGTTTTTGAACAGCAGCTGTTCCCACTAGTCACTTGTGCACCTTACTCAAAGTTGCCATTTTACAAAACATCTGCGTCAAATTACTAAGTAGCTGCCACCCCACACAGACAGCTGTAAAAATTGTATCAGGGCACCTGCAAGTATATTATTCATTCCTGTGAGTTATTAGCGACCTTGTAATTCTCCAGTGACACAGCATATCCTGTCCACAAGTGAACTATGACAGGTCATAAATAATCGAAATAAATAATGTATCCACCAGCAGAAGGCAATGTATGTTTTGTTTCCACAATGGTGGCCTTGCTCTCTTCTGGCACCTCCCCGCTTATTTCTCCTCATTCTTTGCCCGTTCTTCAGGGACTGCTCTTATCTGGCCATTTTGTGTGCTGCTTGGCCAGGTGTATCTGATCTTCTCTGTCAGCAGAGCATCTAATGACAAAGGTCAGCTTCCTGAAATCAAAACAAAACTAAGAAACACTGACATAGCCTGTAGCTCCTTAGTACCTTGTGGAAGACCATAGTCTTTGACTGTGTTCTCATGTCAAAGCAACAGTTACTGAGAGAGAGGAGGGTGAGGCACAGGCTGTGACATTTTTCTAGAAAAATGGTGCCGAAGTTCCCCATGTTCTCTTGTAATGGCAATGGCGCCCACTGAGAGGTGCCAGAACTGAGTTCTGGCGAATTCTGGCTGGGAAAAAACACCCTGGGCACAGAGAGCTCAATGCCAAGCACCACTGCTGGGTACCAAGAGGGGGCGGGGCAAGGAGCTCTGTGTGGTGTGGGTGCAATGGCAGCAATCTGATGCGGCACCTGCACTGCACTGACCTCCTTGCACCTCAGTCCTCTCCCTCTCAGTATCTGGCAGTGACACTTGGCATTGGAAAACCAGGGGCGCAATGCCACCCTGCCTGTGCCACCCTGACAGCAGCTACTGCAGTTGCTATTCTGATGGTAGCTTAGAATGAAAAAGCAGCTGGCTAGGCGCCAATTGCCTAGAAGCAGCCTTAGGATTTGGAACCCCCTCACACAGGGCCAGATTTAGGTTTGATGAGACCCTAAGCTACTGAAGGTAATGGGGCCCTTTATATGTCCAGCTGTCCTTTGTCAACAACAAATTGTCACTGTTTTTTGTGTTGAATATATGCTATATTGTAATTTATGGGCTTAATAGATATCTGAGGGATGCAGGTGGCGCTGTGGGTTAAACCACAGAGCCCAGGGCTTGCCGATCAGAAGGTCGGTTGTTCGAATCCCCACGACGGGGTGAGCTCCCATTGTTCGGTCCCTGCTCCTGCCAACCTAGCAGTTCAAAAGCATGTCAAAGTGCAAGTAGATAAATAGGTACTGCTCTGGTGGGAAGGTAAACGGCGTTTCCATGTGCTGCTCTGGTTCGCCAGAAGCGGCTTAGTCATGCTGGCCACATGACCCGGAAGCTGTATGCCGGCTTCCTTGGCTAATAAAGCGAGATGAGCGCCGCAACCCCAGAGTCAGTCACGACTGGACCTAATGGTCAGGGGTCCCTTTACCTTTACCTAATAGGTATCTAAAGCCATTTGCACATAACAAAATATGTATTTTATCAAAGTAATTGTTGAACTGAAATACAATTAAGAAGTATATTATATTTATCTTATATTTTGGAAATGTACACCCAGTTTTTGTTCCCTTTACATTTTGGGGGGGGGGGCAAGAGAGTGGGGCTCTAAGCTTTGGCTTGTTTAGCTTATACATAAATCTGGCACTGCCCTCACAGCCCCTAAGGTCATGACAGCACTCTGGTTAACACACAATACAACTATCCTGCTTTGCAGGGCCTGTAGGAGAGAGCAGCTTTTGTTTGTTTTTCTGCTGCATGGACATTTAAACTTTAAAGTCTTAAATAAATGAAGCAGTGGCTAGAAGGTCAGGCCCTTCCTCAACAAGCCTTTGATGAAATGAAGTGACGACTTATTTTCATTCTCCGGCCTTCCTCGTGTTCCAAAATAACTCCCATTTGCTGAAACATCTTTAAAACAAAAATTCACATGCATTTTAAAAACAACACAGCAACTCAAAATACTACATCAGCTTATGCTTGATAGTACTGGAACAATTTTCAAATCATTTTTCTGCTTGTGGAGCACAGCTCTTGCTTTGATCAACGCCATAAAGGGAACAGGGACATTTATTATTCTGTTATAGTCAAGGGCGAGTGCAGAAGGCCTTCTGCATCGCCTCTTGAGCTAGCAGAACAGACTAAGGCTGTAATCGCAGCCCCACTTACTGACAAATAAGCACCATGGAACAATTTGGGGCTTACCTTTGAGCAAAGCATTATATGATTCAACAGACACCCCTGCAACCTAACATTTCCGCCATAACTTGTTTGCTTTGTGGCAGTCTCACATATGCCCAAAATGAAAAGACTGACCACGAAATGGGAGCATGAGGAGGGAAAGACAAGGGATACTTCCTACTTCATATATATTACGTCTGATGAGGAGTAAAATGATTAAGGGTTATTTATTTATCTTATTTGAAAAATGTACTTGCCACTAAACATTTCTGGCAGAAATCCCTAAGTAGTCTACATAAATTTATAAAATCAAAATGACAAAAATGCAATTAAAATACAAATAAAAGTTCACATACATACATTGTTCTGAAAATGAGCCACACTCCCCCCCACCCCCACCCCCAAAATAATCTGGCTTGTATAATTGCATTTTTATATAGATAGAGAAGTGGTGACATGAGACCTCAGGAATTGTGCAGCATTTTGGTAGTTTTTGTAAAAGGATCCCCCATGCTTCTTGACAAGGTGGTGCTGGTTGCCCAGTGAATTATTCATTGTGAGATAAGTCTAGAGGTTGCATGTGATTTTAAGATTATAAAAAGCACTGGATGCTACCAGAGATTTATGGATGTGGGTGTATTCCATTTAACAATACCTCATTATAGGGGTGCAACCTATATTCAGGTTTGGCTTAAAATTGAAACAACACAGTACATTTAAGACCCATAATTTAAAACAAGTCAGTTGCTGAACAGGATAAGACTCTCAAACTTCCAAAATAGGCCTGGGGAGACAATTGGGTTTTTAGGAGATGTTTGAAGGACATTCCAGAATATCTTTTTGGCGAGGGTATTCTACACATGAAAAGAAAGTGTCTGAGAGGCTGAATGCAAAAAAAGAAAAAATGAAATGTATTAGCAGAAACTAAAATCCCCAAAGGGAAAGCTTTGCCAAATCAGTTAACCCATAAGAAGTCAGGGGCGAATTATACTCCCCTAGATGGTTGCTGCTCATCAGAGGAACACCTGAGCTTCTTGAAGAAAGGGTGGGGTAGCTAGATTACACAGCTATTTACGAAAAGGCTGAATCCTACCTGGTTTTTAAGGGGGAGCACAAACTCCTCCAAAATAAGCCATTTACTTACTCCTAGATCACCAGAATCTTTGTCTTATCTGGATTAAGCTTCCGCTTGTTTGCCCTCAACTAATTCAAAACTTTGTATTAATTCTGGATGTTCAAGATCAGGAATGTAACCCAAAGCTGCTTATGAGGCAGTGGTTATGCTGCAGATCCTAATTTTTATGAATTTGGTATTTGTGCTTGCACTCTCTCACCTTGGCTGTGTAGCGAAAAAGCTGTAACGCATAGTAGTAGCTGCTCTTGATTTAAAGACCAATATGCAGGAAACCTTAATAGACCATTCTAGGGGTACATGCAGAAACGCAAGAACTGTGCATTTCCTGTACCGAGGCCTAATTTTAATAGAGATCACTAAGAGCCATTTGCCTTTCTTCTTTGTTAATTCTCCTAACTGAAATGTCATTTCAAACCACATGGAACAAATGCGTCTCCCAATTTCAAAACACTGCTGGGAATTTCTGGTTCAACAGTGCAAGTGCTCCACCTACAGTCACCATGGACAATACTGTATTCCGATGAGCAGAAATTCATGGAGGTGTTGCTAGCCTGTGTCCTTCTCCCTGCTCTTCTATGCCCACAGCGGCCGCTGGTGTGTAGAGGAAAATGCCTGCCCAAAGATGTTCAGTGCTAAGCCCCAAAACAGGTTTGTTTTGATTGTCTCACTGGAAATAATTGAACAGATTGTTCCATAAGCCTCTGGCATGCAGCTGGGAATCATGTGTGGTTATCAGAAAGTCAGGAAAGACCAGCAAGCTGGCACAAACAAGATGGAGAGCATATAAGTCACATAACCTGTACATGATTGGTCTAGCTCTACAACTTGGAAAATGGACCTAAATACTTGATGATAATGGACCTACTAAAGGACAGAAATTCCTCCAAAACTGGCCATATACGCCCCAGTTTCTTTGGAGGAAACTGGAAGATTCACAGGCTAGCTGTTAAGATGCTACTGCTTAAATACTGGTGTCTGGAAAACAGAGCAATAGAAACACTTATTTCCTGCTTTGCAATATTTAAAACTCCAAATGAATAATCAGCAGTGCGTCCAGCCCTTGACTAAGTAGAGCAGGAGAACAGACTTACCAGTGTACTTTCAATAGTTTATGGTTTCAGCTTACAGTTAACTATATTTTAGTTAATATACTGGCAACTGGGTAATCTATCCCAACTGGGTAATAAAAGTGAAACATTTAGTTAAAGCCTATTTTGGACATGAGCACTTCATTGTGTAAACTCTTCATATGACAGAATACACTGCATATAGTTACCTTTGTTTGGTTGGGTATCTAGGGCTGGGAGCTGGCATTTTCTGCCTACACATACTCTCTCTGAAAAGGTAGAAGTAGGAGTGGCATTTGTATAACATGGATGCAATTTGCAAATGTACACATGCTTATTAACATGAGAACTAGATCCTGGCTACAAAGCATTAATGGCATGCAATATTGGGCAATGTAATGAAGAACAGGTAACCCAACACCTTGAATATTTTATTATAATTGCTGAATGGGAAACTCCATGATACTTTTGAGTTCCCTGCAAGAACTGGGTACAAGTGTGAATTCTAAAATAATTCTCTCTGCTCTTTTATGGTTATATTCCATCTTTTGAAACCTGCTCTCATGTGTTCTGTCAAGTCATTTATTCATTTAAATAGTAGTCTGAGTTATGCATTCACCCTGAGCCCATGACACAGCAAGGACAAAAAACAAATAAAACGTCTCACCTGAATGGCCAAGTTCCTTTGATACAGTGGGAAGGACAACCTTTTAACTACTGGAATACCTCATACCACTTTTCAGTGGCTAACAGAAAACCCTGACACACTGCAAGGCTTTCTCAGATACAGTTAAATTCTGTAAATTCTGCAGACGCCAAACTTAGTACATTATCAGAACCCAATAAATCAGAACAACATTTGTTAAAGAGGAACAATGAAAATAGCTTTATTGTGTTTAGCAGACCTGGGAGGATAAATTATAACCTGGTAACATTCTGAAGGTACTGAACATTTTGTACATCAACAGATATGAGGAGCTTCACTCAGCACATTATTATTGAATGGGGACACAGCTGAAAGAGAAAAAGGTATATAAATGCTGCAAAAAAACCTTTGCTCATTCCCATTTTAAGCCCAACAGCTAGCTAACAATTACTTCCATCTCTGACTTTCATGCTTTAAAAAGAAAGGGTGGGGGAGAGAGAAAGGGAACTGCTGGAATTTCTTTTGGGGTGGGCAGGGGAAAGAGAAGAGCAGAAATTACTACAACACAGGCAATCTTCAAAACAGAGTTTGCAAAACCAGCTTGATATTTAAGTCTCAAGGACATTGAAAGTACAAATAGGGACCTGTCTATTTGTGCTTACAGTATTCTGTACAATGAAGGTTCTATAGTGCTTTTGTAAGCCAGCATTATTCTTCAACCAGTGTGATTTAATGATCACTAAAAAATAGTGCCGTTTTTCCTGGTCTAACAGATAGGGAAGCCTATAAATGAGCCGATATAAATAGTAATGTACTTATAACCCAAGTAACCCAGCAGTACCATCCTTTTAGGAGAGAATGGTTTGTGCAGGGACATGACCACCATAAGCTGTGTAACTACTGTAAACCAAATTGCTTAATACAGCCATCTAGGTCCCTTAGCTTTGTTATCCCTTTCACCCCTCCAATACCTGAGCCAACCCACTTTATCTGATGGGCCTCCTGATGGGCATAACTACTCCAGGTTTCTAAGCTTCTCCTCCATACTTAAGGGAGAGAAATTGAGCATGAAAAGCAATGACCTTATGTGGATCCCTTATCAGCTTGCTTCACCACCACCCTGCACACCAGATATCCCCAGAATCCCTTACTAGCTAAGCACCTAGGTTCCCCCTTCAGCCAGTTGTCAGGATGCAGTAACCTAGATAAGGAGCCAACAAATACAGATAAGGTAAGCATTTCATAGGAAATCTGCTAGAGTTATTTTTCAGGCAATGCTTTAGATTTAGATTTAGTTAAGCACTAAAGTTTAATGTGTGTAATTATGTCAAAATAAAACAGATTTTATCTATAAGTCAGCCTGAATATTTGTGTTCTGCACTGACTGGCAGGGGCTGGAACTTTGTGTTCTCCAAAGTCTTTAGGTGAAGGAAGTTCCCTCATTTGGGGAGAGCCCTCTTCATATAGCGTCATAATGCACGGATGGTGAACAGAGACACTTTCTGTTGAACTTCAGTCTTATAATGGGACATCGAGGTGGCTGTGAATCTGAGCAAATATGAATGTCTGCTACCTTTCAGTTGCCACAGATCCTATGTGATGCAGAGGAAGCAGAGAGAACATGGAAGAGGCAACTGCATCAATAGCCTCTCTCATTCTCTTTTTCCTTTGTTCAAGTTGTGAAACCTGACAGAGGAGTTGTCATCTCTTAAGGAGCTTCAGAACCCACAAGTCTAAAGACAGAGCATTGTTGCTTGATCACCACCCAAACTGGGGGCAAATGAATGTTAAATAAGGGGGTGGGGGAGAGAATCAAACTGCCAATCCCAAAGAAACGGCAGTTTAGAAAAATATTGGTTTCCATTTCCTTATTTTTCTACTTTGATTTTCTGGAATGCTAACACAACCTTCATACACAACTGGAAAACATTTCACACTGAACTTTTAAAAATCCTCTTTATGAAGCTAAGCAAGCATATAAAGCTGTCTCAATAGCTGCAGCAAGTTTAATAAATAGCTTTCCAAGTGCCTTTCTTTAAAATAGCACAGTAAGCGCTATACTTTATGCTCTATTGGTGGCGCATATGTCAAGAAAATGCAGTTCAATTCTGTTCTTGTTGAAATCATGTCACCCCTAGCTCATTCAAGAGCTAGAAAATTACTCATTTCTTCTATAATTAAATAATTGCTCACAACTAGAGGGTTTGGCATATCACCCTGACTAGAGCATCTGCAAATCTTCACACTGGATCATGTACACCATATTTCAGAAGGTAAATGTGTTCCTTTACAATCAGCCCTCCTGGTGTTTCCATAAATTTAGCACTACATCAAGTCATTTGTGTACCAGCTGAATTACCTTCACTGAAAGTTGGATACACCTAAGCCTGAGCCACTTACGCTCCAAACTCTTTCTGATGTGCATGGTCTGGTATCAATCAGAAAGGCATTTGGCAGCAAGGTGACCTAGTATCCATGTTGTGTAGAGAGTATCTGGTGTGGTGGTGAAACTATTTTGACCTTCATGAAACTGAGATAAGCAGCTCTATGCTGAAAGCGAGATTTAGGTCCATTTTACAGGCTACGTGAGAAGCACTCTATATTTACTGCTTAAGTCCTCCACCCTCAGCCCAATGTGGAGAACCTGAAGAACTTCTTCTCCATTATCAATGGACAAAGAATTTTTTCACCCACAGTCAGTGAAGGCTCATTAGTCTGTTCTCTCAAAGAAGCCCTGCTCACTGGTCAATCTTTTGGAAACAGCCCAGAAAAGAGCATTTGGGTAGAAGATATTGGAGAGGGTCCATGTTCCTCAAGGCTGTGGCTCACCACTTTGGGAGCCTTACCCTAGGGATATTTCGGCTCCTGTATATCCCCACTTCTGTAAAGATTGTCCTTTGGATTAAAAAAGAGAGACTGGTTAAAACAAAAGCATGAGTTCTGGGCATCCAGAGGGCTGTCTACCCTATTTGGCCTTGGGTGTTTCTGGCCAGCCCTCACCTTTTGCAGGCAAGTGTATTAGATGTCTTAGGCAGCTCCTGGGAGGTAGGGGAGGTAGGGGAGGAGAGACAGCCCCTGTTCCCTTTTGGAGGCATCTCCCTCTTTGCCTCATTTATCTTCAGAAAACTTATTGATACAGACAACTCTGGCCAAAGAAAATCCCATCATGCCCTTTGTTACCATTAATCTCCCCTGAGTGTTCTTCTTTTCCAGCTCAAATCAAATAGGGAACGGGCTATATGATCCGCCTCAATCTACGGGATCCTTGCTACTGCTGAGCAATTTATTTGGTAGGCATGGAATCCTCAGCAGGGGTATGGATGTGAGACCAGGTCTACCTGTGGACTTTCAGGATGTTGTGCTTCCTACACTGTGCCTGGATCTGGAATGCTCTGATCTGGACCCAGGTAAGCTAAGGGAACTCATATGGAAGCTGCTGGATGTTGAGTATCAACATGATGTTTTTTGTCTGCTGCCCATCTAGGTGGGAAGCAGCTGGTGTGTTCAGTCCAATTTTCTCTTCCCCAGCTGAGGGGGAAGGCAGAACCAGATGTCAGGACAGAGGGGGAGATGAAGGAAGAAGCTGCTCTCTAGTCAGCTTAAATTTATTTAACCCCCTTTATAATTTCCCTTCCCCAACCATCTGGTTGCACTGAAATAGTGGGGGAAACAATAGCAAATACTCAGGGAAAAAGTGAAAAAAAGTGAAATCCGAAGACAGAAGATGAAAGAACTCTGAAAAACACCCTGCTTCCTTGCTATGAGCCAGGGCCAGTCAGGGAAGAGGAGCTTCTGCCCTTAGTGAAGTTAAAAGAATGACCTGGTTTGATACTTTTTGCGGTGATTTGACAAGATTTTACAATCACAAATGGCTGTTTAGTACATCTCAAACATGGTGGTTTTGTGCCAGACTTGCTTACTTCATATGAAATGGAGATTGTGGCGGTGGAGGGAGAGTTATTGGAGATAGAAAACGGAGTAAAGTACAAGGTTGGTTATCTCCTTCAAAGGTCAGTTTTCTAGAGGGAAATGTTTTCCGCAGCTGGAAACCTGGCCCAAACAGAATTTGAAAAGTGTGAAAGCAAGAGAAGACTGACATTTTATAGTAAGAAGCATTTAAGGAAAAACTGAAATGAAGCAATTAGGAAGGGCATGGAGCCCACGAGAGGAGGATTAGAGTGTAAGATTTAGGAACTCTAAGGCTTTATTGACCTGAAATCACTCTTGTGTTTGAGGGAAAATAAACTTATGAAACTTACAAAATCAAAAAGCTTCCACAGTTTTGCATAAACAAAAGTACATTCATGAGAGCCACAAATTCACAGAAGTCTTAATGCCCTACTAATTTTGCAGTCTTCAATAACAACTCTCTTAGGTCTGCAATGAAAAAAATATTAGATGCCACACACAGTTTGCTTCATTAAAATATGCATTCATTTGTAATGTATATTTCTTGAAGTTGGCTGGGTTGCTTTGAAATTTTGCCTTACAACGAATGAGTTATTCACAATGCATTTTAAATAGAAGGAACTGTAGTTCTTCGAGAACTGAAGGTATAATTTTCTTTTTTAAAAAAACCTGAATCCGTTTGACATCTATACCTGTGTAATTCGATTCAAGGCATGACAACAAGCCCTGTTCAAACCTGAAAGAGTTGGCCCTACCTCAATCCACAAAGGAGGGCAGTGCCTGTGTATTCTCAAGGTTTTACCCTCTCAGAGTAGTACCTTTCTTCTGGGCTCCTGAGAAAGGCAGAGGTGACCCAGAATCTCGATGTCCAGTGGTGCAGTAGCCAAAAAATAGATGAAGAGACTTGCTGCTTTTCAGCATACATCAATCATTTCCAAAACTGTATATTCCTCTGTGGGCTCCTCCATCTCTTGCAGGCGTAAAGAAAGATAGTTCCGCTAATCCCAATCATCCAGATTCTATTCCATCAGCCAAAATCAAATTCGAATCATGTGTAATACAGCTTGTCACCCTCCCCTTTAGTTTTTCTTAGCAGTCTTGCAAACATACTAGAAAAAACTAGCATTTGATAGAAAAATTGTCTATGAAATAGTCTCACATGGTGGGTCACCATAGATCATAATTCCATATGCGCTGCCATTTCTGTGGAAGAGGAGAGGGGGAATATGTATGAAAGTTACATAACCATGACTTTAGAACCACTTTTTAAAAAGCAGTTAATATACTGATTTTCCAAAGGTCAAAATAACTGAGGGACTGACTACCATTTCTTCTAGTGCAGACGTCTCACCTTTGGCACAATAAAACCTGCATAGTCAGTTATCACAGGTTGAAGTTTAAATGGCTCACTATAGTATATTTTCTGCATTTATGCCTTAAAATGGTCCAATTTGAGCTTTTGTGTCTTAGGAAATGGGCAGACAACTCCATCACCAGGCACACCTGACCTCAGTGTACAGGTAACAGCTGCATCTTAAAAGCAGTGAGGGAAACCAATTACCTTCTCGACTTTGTGGTTTAGTTTCATTTGTCTCAAAAAGCACTCCCGATTCTTTTTCTTCGTGGAAACGCCTAAAAAGCTGCTTAATTTCTTGATCATAGTCCTGCCACTCAGGGACGATTCTCATCGCCGCCTGCAGCTTTGGCTCTTTGGTCATTGGGTTATTGCACTGCAACACAACACAACACATAAGTCATTGCCAATAAATCTGTGGCCTTTCATACATACAGGGAAAACTTACTGAACAGTGCCTGTGTAGCTCAAGCCCTGAATATGATTGGACAGCGAAACTATGCTGCTCATTCTATTTTAATTTCACTGTTATTGGTCTGATTCACATGCCACGTTAAAACCATAGTTAAAGCTGGGAAGCATTCCCATGCTGGGAAGCAAGTCAGAGTCTGGGCTTGAGCTTGTGGTTTGTTTCTTTCCAAACAAACCTTTGTTACTAAATTAAACCATAGCTTGTATTTAAATATGGTCTAATGTGATATGCGAACCAGGCCACTAACAACGGTTGCAGTTTTTCCAATTTAAACACTGTAGAATTCCACAAAATTTAGGGGATGGGTCTGAGATCCCTGAACATAGTTTCATACATATGCATTGCTATGCCAGGTTGCATATGGTCCACAATTGTGAAGCACTCACTGCCTGAAGGCAACACCTTTACTAAGAGGTCACAATTGATGCTTTTGGTCCCCAGGCCAGTCTTTGGAGATTAAATTACCACCTGGGAATGCAAAATCTGAACACAACACCCCCCTTATTTAACTGATGAAGTTTTTCTTTGAAAAAGTATGAAAGCAGGAAAGCTAGAGAAAGTATCCTTACTGCTGTGATAAAATTATAGAATTTAAACACATTGAAATCTTACTGAAATGTGGCACGTGCCCCTTCCTGCTTTGTTGTGTACAAAGGAGTCTTACCAGATCAATGGTTTTTGCTCTTTTCTTCGAAGTATCATCGCACCACGTTTCACACCAAAGCCACTCTTGCGGGAGTGATTTAATGGGCACCTGATGGATCATGTTGTTTGGCAAGTCCTGTTGGAAGGAAAACAAAATTGCAGTTCTTTTAACCCAGTAATCATATGAAAACTAAGAATAGTGTGGGTACAAGAAATCCTGGAAAAGCAAGCATGAACACAAACAAACAGCCCTCCAAACTTTAACAGCAAAAACATGACCAAAAAAAATTATACGCTGGAACACAAATCTAGCTGAGATCACCCCATGTGGTTTTCAGACCATAAAAGATTCATGAAGAAGAGACAAGAATGATGGATTACAGTTATAACAACATGAAGACATTGGACAGAATGAGAATTTGTAAGCCCTCAGTATCTAGCTGTTTTTCTTTTTCAAGCCTGGCAACTATCGAACCATAAATTATTGGCTTTTAAAAGCAAAGAGCTCTAGTTCCATCTAAGTGACCACGTTTCCTCCTGTCCCACAACTGATACACTTGGTTGTCACACCGGTCCTAGAGCCCACATGCCACAGAAGGTCCCTTCAGTTTATGGTTATTGAGTTCCACTTGGCCATTCACCTGCCACTAGTGCTTTATGTGTCCTATTTTGCCTCCATACCAACCTCAATATGTGTCCTCCCGCCATCAAGCACCCATCTTAATTACCGTATTTTTTGCTCTATAAGACTCACTTTTCCCCTCCTAAAAAGTAAGGGGAAATCTGTGTGCGTCTTATGGAGTGAAGGCAGGCTGCGCAGATATCCCAGAAGCCAGAACAGCAAGAGGGATCGCTGCTTTCACTGCGCAGCGATCCCTCTTGCTTTTCTGGCTTCTGAGATTCAGAATATTTTTTTTCTTGTTTTTCTCCTCCAAAAACTAGGTGCGTCTTGTGGTTTGGTGTGTCTTATAGAGCGAAGAACACGGTACCTATGTGCTGACCCTGCAGCTTTCCAAAAGATAGAATTCTGCAGATGCTTTAAAAATTAAGTTGTTTAAAATTATCTTAAAAAACACAAAACTGTAATGAAAGCATAACAAGTACCTGATCAAGGTTGGAGAGACTGTTGGGATCCTGGCTCAGGCCTTGATATTGTCCTCTAAGCCGATCCCCAGCAGCTATCTTCCGGAACTTCTTCAAATCCACAACATAGAGAGCACTAAGAACAAAGAGAGCAACTGTTTCACTGACTGCTACCTTAGGAGGTAAAATGCAAAATGCACAGATAAGTTTCTCAAAATAAATATATCACAAGCAGGCAAATTGGATGAATGTTCTAAAAAACAGAATGTATCACATTAATCTATTTGCATTTGTTCCTGTCAAAGGTAAACCCATATGTCTTATGATAAATTAACCTATGACAATGAAGATTTTGTGTCTAGGAAAGCATACAAGAAATAGACTACTATTGTCTAAAATGTCAAATGGACACTCTTCATTTTGTGATGGAACTTCCAATACAAGAGGCACAAATCCTACACACAAACACATGTTTTCAACACCATTTCACCATCACTAGACAGCAGCAGTTGGATGATGCAGCGCTTTCAAGTAGTACTATAAAAAAAAGCAGAAGCAAACAGCAGCACAGTATCAGGAACAACAAACTTCTATCACCTGATGTGGTATTTTCTTCCTGCCAAGTGACTTGCCCAGTATCCTGACTTCCAGAATCTGTATCCATCCATCTCTCTGCGACTTTCACAGAATGGTGTGTAACCGTAAGGGGCCCCGTCCAAGTTGAAATCTCTTAGCTCCTTGAGATCTGTACGCACAATCTAAAGAAAAGTCATTCATACCCCACTTTCAATTTCAGTTCTGTTGAGAATGTGGGACTACAACCTCCAAAAGTTATGAGAGTTATTAACTAAAGGCCCATCAAGATTGACAGGTGAGATACACATGACAGTCATGGCTTCTCAACTTCGCTCTCATCTCCACTAGCAATGCCACTGCCATAGATGGGAACAACTCCAGACCCGCTTTACCAAATCAGGATCTGCCCTCTGTTTCTTTGACTGAACATGACCCAAGATGGCAATGAACTCTTCCTTCCCTTCTCCTGGGAACTGTACAGCTTCCTTCCACCATCCTAACATAGGCTCTGGGTGGAGAGAAAGAGCAATCAGCCACAAGCAGGTGTTAGTAGAGATATGGGATAGGCCTAACATCTGCTGAAGGCACAAGACTTGCTGTGTTTTGGCTCCCAGAGCATTTTACTGCACTTTTCTGAGAGTACCCTCTTGCACGTGCCAGCAAAGATGTATGGCACTGACCTGGTACAGTGGTGCCCCGCAAGACGAATGCCTCACAAGACGGAAAACCTGCTAGACGAAAGGGTTTTCCATTTTGGAGGTGCTTCGCAAAACGAATTTCCTATGGGCTTGCTTCGCAAGACGAAAATGTCTTGCGAGTTCCTGCGGGGGTTTTTTCCTTTTCCTCCCCCCTTTTTCTAAGCCGCTTATCTGCTTATCCGCTAAAAGCTGCTAAAAGCCGCTAATAGCGCTAATCCGCTAAGCCGTCAATGGGCTTGCTTCGCAAGACGAAAAAACCGCTAGACGAAGAGACTTGCGGAACGGATTAATTTCGTCTTGCGAGGCACCACTGTAATTTTTGAAGCTTGAAGACCACTTACCTGGTCAGCATCTACAAACAGGAATTTATCAACAGCAAGGGGGAACAGCACATCCAGAAAAAGAATTTTGTAACCCCAGATGATGCGCTGCTTCTCTGTTTGCTGGTGAAGCCATCGTGGCCATTTGTACTGGACTAGTTCATACTGGAAATTGTATTTTTCAGCCATATATGGGATGAATTCCTGGAACAAAATAATGCTTTGTGGTACCAACAGTTTCTGATACAAAATTATATTTAAAGTACAGTCATGCCTCGGGTTACAGACGCTTCAGGCTGCGTTTTTTGGGGGGGTTGCGGACCGCCAAAACCCGGAAGTACTGGAATGGGTTACTTCCAGGTTTCGGCAATCGCGCTTTGTGCATAAGCGCCACATTGCAACCCGCGCATGCACAGACGCACCACTGCGGGTTGCGGACGCTGCAGGTTGTGAACATGCATCCCGAACAGATCACGTTCACAACCCGAGCGTCCACTGTACTTTATGCTTATAGCAACACAAAAACAAAACCCAATAAAAACCTTAAAGGAACCAGATATTTATTCCTCCCTGGTCTGCTTTGGGAGGAAGAGCAGGATATAAACATGACAAAAAGCATCTATTGTCTCTTGTATATTTTAAATGCTTTCTAAGTTGGCTCGGGTCTTGTTTTTGAGAAAATAACTTAAGAAATTTAATAAATACAATTACTACCACTAATCTCTCAATGACAAAGGTGCACGTGCAAGTAGCTGAAGATACACAGAAACAGACATAGTAGAGGGAGAGGGGCTGGGAAGCTTCGGGCTTCCAACAAAGAAAATATAAAGCAAGTTCTTACAACAAACCTTAAACGTAGGTGACAAATAGTTCTTCAGGAACCAGAACTTCACTGGAGTTTGTGTGTGTTTCAGCACAGATAGCATCATTATCCTGTTAAGGCAATAGACAGGCAAAGGTGATTTAAAAATAAATAAATCTAGAACTAACCCAAATTAGCAGCGTACAATGTCCTGCTTTCACATCTCGCTCCTTCAGGCAATTTGTATTCATGAAATTACTGATGGCACCACAAGAAGATCAATATTATATGACCCTTGCTATATCAGCATACTTTGACCAATTGTATCTTAATAATACATACCATAAGGCAAGTTATTTTTTTTAATTTTTTTTGGTGCTGCATTATGGCTATATTCATACAGGGGGGGGAACCCACAAGGTTTTTACATATATGGTCTTATATTCCAGGTACACAGAACCATAGAGTTGGAAGAGACCCGAAGGGTCATCTACTCCAACCCCCTGCAATGCAGAAATGTAGCCTATAAAGGTTATATACAGAGTCTCTCAAACTGTGGTTTACAAGTAGTAGTAATATGCTTTCCAATTTGAGTCATGCACTACTGATTCTAGACTAACCGGAGAAATCTCTCATATAGATGCCCTGATGCCACAGAAAATATGTTGATCACATCATCCTTTTCCTGCTTCACCTCTTCTTTCTTCTGTCCGCCTGTGAAGCCCCTTAAAAAGGAGAAGGGGGGGGGGAGAGCAATGTTTATACTGCAACGTCACATAAGACAGCCAGGTTTACACTTCCACTCTATATTCTCCACCTAACCAACACTTGTTGGGACTGTAGCAGGCATTGCCTGCCTGCCTGGGATGCTTCATATTATCATAACCTCAAGATGGGAAACCTAAAGACAGAAAATCCAGCCTCTTTTGAATGTGAAACATTCCATTCAAAAACAAATGCACTGATTTCATAGAACTTTCCAATGGAAGCTCCTGCCACCAAACGTTAATCACACTCGCTGAAAAAACAATGAACAATTCTGCAGACAGCATTACAACTCTTCTCAAATTTATTCACATTTGATTTAGTGGCAAAGCAATACCTACTCCTATGAAAGGATGGCATCAAGTCATTCTTAATCAAAAAATTAAAAAGTACTCTAAATTTAGTGATGTGGTATTTAATTATAACGAGGCACATCAGGATTATATGTATTCTGTAGCAGCTACAAGGATCAAGGAATCTTTCAGGTTAGCAAACTTGAAAGGCAGTGAATGAAGACAGCCATGCTCACCATTTAAGAGATTCCCAAAATCCAGATTCGTTTTCATTTGTTCCATCACTTAGCAAATCTTCATTCAGCATATCCAATTTCTTCTGAACCTGTGAAGAAAGAACAGTGAATTAGCTTAAGCTTCTTACTAAAAGCTTCTTTTGAAACACCATCTGGCTTGATGTCCCCCCAATTAGAATTGTGCCACACTACCAAGTAAATTGTAGACAATGACACCTTGAGGGGCAGGGAGGATATGTTTGGCTAAGAAATCTCAAAGTGAAATTCCAGCTAGCTCTTTGGCTTGAAGGAAAGGTGAAACATTCAATTTGAGTAAACTGCATCTCCTACAATATCACTTCCGGATTACCTCGCATGATGAGAAATACTAGAAGAAAAGGTGGGCACACTTCCTCTTTAATATATGTCAGGGGTGGGGAACCTGTGACCTCCAGGACTGCAGAGCCTTTCATCCCTGATCTCTGACCACGCCAGCTCGGGCCGAAGGGATTTGGAAGCCATCATCTGGAGGGCCACAGTCTCCCCATCCTTGATGTATACAAGTAAACTCAGAAATGCAGGTTTGGCAACTATATTCAAACACAAAAGGTTATTAAATATATTCTAGGACCTGCAGTGTGTAGTTCTGTATATATATAGGCCACCCTTCCGTTTGCATCTTTCCCTACCCCCTCCTGTTCATGGGGTGTGTGAAAGCTTGGTTTCCAATGACCCCTTCTCCACATCAGCATCCCATTCTGTGAGTTGGCAGAGCATTTGTAGGGCAGATGCTCCTACCTAACAGACAAAGAAGGAGCCAAATGGAGCTTCCTTTTGCTCTTCTAATAAGCTGGGAAGTATAAATTCTAGGAAGAGGTGTTGCATTATGGATGATTATTCAGATGTTGTCCCATCTCCTAACTTACCCGAAACTTTAAAGGATTGCATTTCTCTGTTTTGTCCAGAAAGCCCTCTCTAGGAGGGCAAACATTGTCATATTTTTTTATAAATATGCGGTGAGTGTGTGCATTTAAACAAATGTTGCTGTAATTACTACTTTTATTGTGTCTTTTTCAAACTCACCTTCACTTTAATAATTTTGCTCTTGAAGTTGTTGATAACAACAACAACATCACTGGCATCTGGTGGAGAATCTGTACCATCGTGGCTAAAATTGATCAGAATAATTAAATTAAATTAGCTCAATAATCACTGTAGGAGGAGTGCTGTTTTGTTACTAGTTCTGCTAATTCTTTCCTACTTTTCATCATGGACCTATATCAAACAATGCTTTTCCTTCACAGTACGCCTCCCAAGTATTTCAGAAAGAAATATAAACTGAAAACATGAAACACATTTCACACAATTCCTAATTTGTTAGCTTAGGGAGCTGAAGAGAACCCAGATGTGAACTCGTGTATTGCCAAGTAAGAGAGAAAAAAACCCTGCTCAACACAATGCCATGCTGAAAGACCATACTAGCCCAAATGGATTTTAACCAAAAACATACAAACCCAAGAGTAATGCTTTTTACCACCTCACCTGTAAATTCTGTAGATATCATCAGACCTTCCCTTTCTAAGTCTCAGAAACCAGGAACCAGGATTGGCTTTCAGCTGGAAGTAGCCCTGTGAAGGGAAAAGAGGAAAGACAAATACCCGTGATAACTTGCTTAGTACTGAGCATCACATCAAGATGAGAGAGAATAAAATGCTTCCCTTAATTAGCAGTGGTTACACAGCAAACAAGCTCCCGAGAATATGATGGCCAACCCGCAATCAGAATGCTCTGTTAACTCTGTGTTCAAATTAGACCTTAGGAATTAGGCACTTCCAACACCAGAAAATTTAGGCTTGCCTCTTCCCATATTAAAAGCATAAGTCACTTGAGTGGCCAATTGGAGCCCTCAGATCTGTTTCAACAGGTTTTCCACTTTAATTCAGTGAGGAAAATAGTTGCTTACTAAATTGGCCATAACAATGGTGTCGACAACCACGGGGTTTGCTGATGTTCCCAGTGTGAACTGGAGCCCTCGCGGGGGCTGCCCTGTCGTGATATCATAGCAGTGCCCTTCCAAAAGGAGGTGCTCTAACTCATACTCAGCTGCCACAACACTCTCCACCTGGGAAAAGGAAAACACATTTTTTAAGCAGTCAAAAAACATAAGGTAAAAACTGAGGCTGGTGGCAGATAAAGTCCAAGAGCACCTGGAGGTCCCCAAGGCCCCACCCCTGTCTTAAAAGTAATACAACAGCAGCAAAATGGCTTATTAATAAGAACTCCCATATGCATGGTGGGGAAACCTCATGCAAGAAAATGATCTGCACTGATTTCAACTGAGCACAACTGGCTTCAGTTGCTTGTGGTTCTTGCTGCTATCAGGCAAGGCACAGTGGTCTGCCCTGAAACAAACAAACAACATTTGGCAAAGGGAGGAGTGTGTTTGTGCAGTTTGCTCTCCAAATTTAGCCGCACCAGTTAATCAGAGCAGTTTTAACCTGAAATTAAGGCTAAAGTTGATTAAATGGTTTTGTTTGCAACCCAGCCAGATGCATGGGGTATAAATATTTTTATTTCTTATAATTACTAGTAGTAGTATAAATTCTGAAATGAACCCTCCTCTTCAGATTGGGACACACACATTGACTGGACTTACCTCCGCTAAATAAATGTTGTCAAGATCATATGGTGTCCTTACTGACTCCACCATCCAGCTCTCAGGCGTGTTTAGATTCAAAGTAAACAAGGGGGACTGGGGCATATCCAAGAATTTGGCTACTGGGCCAGGAACAAAGAGTTTCTCTGCACTGAAAGTTATTTCTGGCTCCAAAACGTAGCGATAAAAACTAAAATTTAAAAATGACAAGTATCAGAATGTTTTAATTTCAAATCCTGCAGGTGTTACAGTCAATTGTCTTTATGTTATGCCTTTCAAATCTGTAACCTTGATAGCCTCTGCATGCCTAGCATTTAAGATACACGGCTTTGAAAAAGCATACTGTTGGAACCCCACAAGCAAACAACCTTCTAGGTTCTGGTGCTTGAAGATGTGCCTCAGCTTTTCCTTTTCCTAACAAAACTCAAGCCAAGCATTTTTAAAAACTATGCGCCTCTCATATTACTCATTCCTTTCTTCGCCTTTCTGTGCTTCTATTAAAAACAAAACAATGACTGGGGCGTAAAATAGAGAATTGAATTCCTATGTTAGCAACAACACCAAAGCATCAGAAAGTAGAAGACCGAAATGAGTCAGAAACTTCACTCTCTTTCAGCAGTCTCCTGAAATGCCATCCTGAAGATTGACATTCCATTATGCACAAAAAAACTGCAACATGAAGAGAAAAGTCCCAACCCCCATTGCATGAACCTTTATTGTAATAAGGATTAATTTTTGTCATTTCTGCAGATCTACTACAAAGCTGACAGAACATAGGATGGCTTTTATCACTGAAAAGAAGCCTAAGATCACAAAACAAGATTTATGTGGAGGCATTCCTTCCAATATGGAAATCACACCTCAATTGAAGTGGAGGCTAATGCAGCTCTCTTGAAACTCACACAGCCCTGCCCACACAGTTTGAATCTACAGTTTTCTAATAGTAGTATCAAGAGGCAAACTTGCAGTATTTTTTAATAAGCAGTGTAGTTTTGCTTCCCACTTGATTACATTTTATAAAGTTAGCCATTCCTCACCTTTTCAAAGGCATGTCAGAGAGTTTGGACTGGCAATTCATAAAAACTCTGAGGTTCATGTTTATTAGTTTGTTCAATACCTTAAAACAAAACAAGGGACATAGAAAGTTAAATTCACAGCTAATTGTGTACATTTCTTGCAATGCCCTGCAAATCTGCAAATTTGTCTCTTTCTATTGGCTAGCTAAAGCTGAAATGCTCAGATAACTTTCTGTGCAGCAGCCACACTAAGGTTATTTAGAAATGATCTGGGATGAAAGAGAAAGGTTAGAAGGATCGATTTTTAAAAGGAAGAGATTAGAGGGGAGAAACAGAAAATCTTGTTACATGATGAGCTGAGGTTCCCATTAAACAGGTTATATTTTATTTAAATAACCACCTTAAATGTTTTAGTCTTCTCCATATTGATAATAATTACTTTCCAATGTAAAACAACTTAAGTTCTGGATATTAAGCTTTACACAAAAGGCAATGTGTTTTCAAGAGTGATGAAGACAACCTTCTATATCAAGATAAGGAAAGGTAATGTTTGGTATATTATGAAACATTCTTCAGCTATTGGTTATACTGCAAACTAATAGCATATTCACACCATTAGTAGTGGAGCAAGTCTTTGTGCATCTCTGGTAGCAGGGTCCACAACAGCTACAACGTCAAAATACGTCTCTCCTTCCCTTGGTCTTAATTTAATTGCACTAAAGAAAAAGAAAAAAATACAAACTGACATTTGCATGTTATGTTTTAGCCCATGAGAGAAATATAAGCAATGCCTACCCCCACTCCCACCAAGAAGTGCATAATATATTCATCAATGCCTTCTATAAACAGAGACTGAATTGTCAATGCATAGGAAGAAGCAATCAATTTCCTATTTAGTCTTACATCCCAAATGATGTATTAGCATTCTCTAATTCTAGCAAATAAAAAAAACCCAAGTTAATGTGAAACTTTTTGAAGATTATAAAGCAATTTACATAACCCATATACATAAAAGCAGAATATCTATATCCATATATTTACCTGTATCGGTCCTCAAAGAAGTGGTATTCAATTCTTGCCTCTCCTTTTGGCTGAGCAGACAGAAGAGCATCCACCTTCATTACAAGATCACTTGCACTACAGAGACAAATTCCATCTGCTCAAATATTTGCTTTCCATGCTAAAATGGCCTAATCAAGTGATATTTTTAATATGGAAGCCAAAGACACACTAGATGCTTTAGCAAAAGATAAAATAGTAACTAGTTTGGATCCAGCAGTGTCATGCACAAATAGAATGACCCCGCCTTTGTACTTGCACAAGAGTAGCCTACTTCTGTGAATATAAACCTCCCCCCCCTCCAATGCTGCAAACCCCACCTGAAGGTTTCCCAGTCTTCAAGTACGGCTTGGGAGGGGAATGGCAGAAAGGCCCTGTTCTGCAAGAGGAAGTCTGTCCTCGGTTCATAGAATCCAACCCATTATGAGAACTTACTTGGAACCTAAAAACTGGTATTTTGTACTAGTACAAAAATAAAAAGAATCTCCCTCATCTACTCTGTTCCTACTTATAGAAATCAAATGAACAAATGGAATCCCCAATTTTCAAACTGTCACTGGCTCATTTTTACTTACAGATCTTCCTCCACTCCTAGCTCCTGAACGTGAGATTTTATTTTCTGCCCAGAAGTCTTTAAAATAATATTCTCCAGCAAGTGAAAGTCATCCTGGTTAAAAAGCTCACCATCTTCCAATGGCCCAATGATCTAAAGATAAAATGGAAAATTAGGTTGCATTAGAGCAGTAAGACGGTCAAGGAAAGTGAAGAAAACTGTGGCGGGACCATAATTACTCACCCCCTGTGATGCACACAGTAATCCAACTCATATTACTGTTCAGAATTTAACCAGTCAAATATTCACTACTTCGAAAGTTCACATTGTCTGTCGTTGCACGAGCAACTGTGTCAATTGCTTCCTACCATATGAACCTTCCCAATGAGGTCAACATCTGAGGTCTTGGCTTTCACTTCATGAAAGTGAAGTGGTCACACAAGACAGGGCCATTTTGGTGCTGCCTCAAAGGCTCTGTAATGTGCTCCTGCGAGAAGCATATTTGTGCTTTTCTACTACTACTACTACTACTCCTGCTACTGCGACTATTATTAAATTTATTACACACTCTTCACCAGCAGGTCTGGGATGGGTTACAATAATTTAAAATTCAGTATTAAAAAGGCTTAAAACAAATTATAGTCACAGGGATAGAATGGATGCTGAAAACACACATCTCAAGTGTTGAAGGCCAGAGATGACAAGACACACCTCTGTGGGGAGGGAATTCTACAACTTAGGGCTGTCACAGAGAACGCCCTCTCCCAGGCCATCTTTGTCTTACTCCCTGCCAAACGTCTGAGGAGGCAGAGGTACCAAGAGGGCCCCCTCTGCTGATCTTAACATCCAAGAAAGTCCACAGGAAATGAGGTGCTTTCTCAAAAATTTGGGGCCTAAGTCATTTAAGGTTTTAAACACTAACATGAGCACCTCAAATTGGGCCCAAAAACTAACTGGCGGCCAGTGCAGCTGTTTTAAAACAGCAGTTACAGATAATGCATTCTTATTTATCATCTGGTTGGTTGTTTTTTGCAAAAGTTTTTTTTTTAGTACAGATATTGTCAGAAGCCCTGGGGGCTTTGTTAAACTGAAAAGTATTATACAAATATGGCAAGGAAACAAATTTTCTTAGGATCAAAACCATTTCACTGCCAATCAGTTAAGAAAAACTGAATTTCAGGGAAAGCAAAATAGACTGCTTATAATTGACACTGCTGCCTTCTTTATTCTTACCGCTAAGACAAATGCTGTACATTAGAACAGCCACCAAAGTGCTCTTTGGATCCATTAGTTATGCATTCCCAGAGGACTGGTATGGGAAAGTGTTTCATTCTGAGAAGCTGAATGCTGCTGTTAATTATTCAAGGTGGCTTTCTCTCTCTCTCTCTCTCTCTCTCTCTCTCTCACATACACACACACACAAAAGGATGTGGGGCTTATTAGGATAAACAGGTGTAAACAATAAAATTCCAGGCTCCAAGATACATTACTCAAATATATGGAAAACTCTGTTCATTTCCCAAAGTATGAAATCATACACTTCTATGTAATACAACATTCAACCTTTTTTGGGCCTTCCATTACAGGACTTTAAAAATTATATAGGAAGTAGCTCAATGAAAGTAAAGTGAACCCAGCTATTAATGCCACCTTAAACAAAGACCTATCATGTACTGGTAATTTTCAGCTCCAACTAATTTTCAAACACATCTCAAATCAAAAGACTGGATCCCATTATTTTTATTGACTAATATGCAAAGTTAAAATTATCAACTCCCTCAAGTGTGGAGAATTAGGCGGGCTAAGCACGTTGAAACAGTTTCCTGGAAGTGAAACAGCTCTCTTTGCGGGGGGGGGGGGGGGAATCCAGCTTACCCTGCCATTGCTGATCACTGCCCTCTGCCCTTTTTTCAGTTTAAGAACATCCCTGGAGTACATGGTATGTGAAAGAACAAAATCCACTTTAGGAGAGTCAAAGGCTTCCTTGAAAATATCAATATCCATACCCTGAAAGAAAAGAGACCCTGAGTAAAAGTAAGTTCAGAGACAAGACAGGAAAGCTGTAAATTAAAAAAAGAAATGGGTACTGCTGCTCCATTTTACTAGTGTACCACCTCACAGCAAAAGCCACCTTGTACTTACTCCAACAGCAAATTCCGTAATATCAGCTCCAGCCTCCAGCATCTTTGCATTCTCTTCCTTGGCTAATTTTGTGATGAAGTTCTTGGCATTGTTAGATGTTTGCGTCTGTAAGGCTGCCCATATAGCCCTAGCAATGATTGTGTTGTTGCTGGTTGGGTCTTCACTGGGGTTGCTGATCACGCCAATCCGGACATGGTTACTGGATTTCTGCATAAAAACAAAATGTGCATTAGAACACAGTTTGTACAAGCACCGAAGGCCAGCAAACAAAGGCAGTGTTTAAATGTAGAGGAAAGCTGATTGTGCCTGCTTCCTGCTTGTGCTGGGTAGAAACAAACCATCATTCCTGGGCTTAGCACTATAGTTGAACGAGGGTTTGTGCAAACAAAGCACGATAAACAAAAGTTTGTTCTCAGTTAATCTATTTTTCTTTGCTACGAGAAAACAAAGTAAACCCTGGCTGAAACATAATGCTAAGCCAAGGATTATGGCTTGCTCCTCTCTGGTACTCAGATCTTAGGGTGCAGCAAGGCATGGTGGCATGAAAGAACAATTGGTTCCTCTTCCCTTAAACACAGAGAGCCTAGCGATTAGTCATACCTGTCCCTCAAAGGCACAAAAAACAATCAGGTGGTGTAGCTCAGTTCCCCAGGTATGCTGACAATACTGCTTCCCTTCCTTCCCTTCTTCAACAAAGGCCACTACATACCTGGTGTTTGATAGCATCATACAAAAGCTGCCTTCCAGATGGCTTGTCAAAGTCTCCCACAATCCAGAAAGTCACTGGTCTAACAAAAGAATCATCTGTAAAAGGAACAACAACGCATTCAAGAAAGAAAATTGAAGCTGATAATATCATAATGCGCATTTCCATTTCAACCTGGGCACATGCAGTGTTTCGAAAAGTCATTCAGGCAAGATACAAAAAGATCCCAATGGTATTAGTATTTATCAAGGGTAACAGCATGTGTATATATCTCTGTTAAAATTAAGTTTATATTTTAAGGTACACAAAATAAGGCACATGCATAATTCTGTTTATTATCTGGGGTTTATTTAGCTATTCATTTAAGATTTTTATTCTTTTTATCAAAGAATATTTAAGCAACTTAAGTTTTCCTGTTAGCAAATAAACAAAACTTTTTAATGTGGACTCAAATTATATTTCTGGAAATATTTTAAAACATGCATCTATTTTTCATTCCCTACAGATTCTAAGTTCAATAACTAAGGGCTCTGAGCATGATTTAATGTATTTAAATTAGTAATGCAAAAAAGGAAAGAAATGCACTCAAGCTCATTACCATAAATTTCCTTGGAGGACATGCCTGACAGAAGTAAAACAGGAAAGAGTGGGAAAAGA
The DNA here is from genome assembly GCF_964252035.2 of Podarcis erhardii. Taxonomy (NCBI): domain Eukaryota; kingdom Metazoa; phylum Chordata; class Lepidosauria; order Squamata; family Lacertidae; genus Podarcis; species Podarcis erhardii. The sequence goes on from NC_138509.1 coordinate 60,801,248, forward strand.
TATAATTAGTTTACAGAATAGACCTTGCAAGTACCCAACAGCCACAGCAGGGTATGCATGACCCTTGTAAACAGTGACTAAAGTCAGAGGCAACTATGAATTAATTCATTTCCAGCAATAGGAAACCACAACATCTCTAGTATTTCTCTAATTTTCAGAAGTCATGCACCCCTTCCAAATGAAATGGATCTGTCATGCCTTGTCCTCTTCACACTGAAGCCTAGTTGATACACCTGACAAGATCCTATATGACACATGATTTTCCAAATACCTCCAGTTTTCAAAGACAGCTCTAGTCTTTAGCTGTATGTTCACAAGGAGTGAATCATGATGGCAGGTGTTAATTATCAATAACAGGGCTTATTGAGAAGGCAGTTGGGCCACAACTGGCCCCCGGGCCTTAGGTTGCCTACCCCTGCTCTAGAAGGTAAGATTGCTTGTGCAGGGGCAGTTTCATGGGGATGGTTTGACTATACACGTTTTTGCATATACGCTCTATAACCCCTGTGCAAGATGCATACTGTATACTGAAGATACTGAAGTCAAAATCTCTACCACATTTCTCACACTGATTTTATGTAGTTATCAAAAAGCATGGGTGACAGAATAAAACCCTATCCCATCCCAAAGGGTAACTCCCATAAGCGCTCCCCAGCACTGCCTTCTGAGAACTACCCAACAGGCTAAGTGGACTGTAAAAGTTGTGTGTCCTGCATTTCCAATCCCACCAGGAGGATAGCATGGTTGATATTAAGTCATTGAGGGGTACTGGAAAATGAACAGGCGCACAGTGCCCCATGCTACCTTGCAACAAAGATGATCCACTAGTGTGACAAGAACATTTTCTGTAACAAACCAAGGCCTGAAGTCAGGTTGTCTCATTTAATCGAACCTAGAGCTAGCTGCCCAGCTACTATCTGCTCTTATCACCATACCTAGACAATACACATTAAACTTGCCCATAATTGCCAGGATCTAAACTTTAGACTCTAAAGGTTCCAGGGAGGCTTTAGCTGTTGCCTAACTGTGGCTGTGTAAGGGGACCCAAAACCACATTTTCACCACAGGAGGAGATTAGAACCTGCCAAGTAGGACAGTTCTAGATTGCAGCTTGCTGGTCAGACTATTCCAAGGTTTTCACCTAGATAGTTGGAGCTCAATATCCGAAACAATTCAAAAAACCACTGTAAGATGAGGCCAAGGGCACCTCTAGTAATGAGTCTTAATGAGCGGGTTCCTTAATGAGGGATAAAATGTTTACTTTACCCCTTTTTTAAGTTGTTGGTGTTAAAAGCCTAGACAGGCAAGAAGACTTGGTCAATCATTGATAAATCTACCAAAACAAAATCCCCAAACTAAGCTTTTGTAGAATGTCTCAAGTGCCCTTCCTTAGCTGTTATATTCAAAGTGACTTATAGAAGAGAACTAAATAAAACCACACATACACACTACAAAACAAACACATTAGATACTCCTACATCAAAAGCCAGAGAGGATCAAGAATGTTTTCATGTGCTGTTCAAAATCAAACAGGGAGCATGTTCTATATTTGTGGTACATCACTAGAATGAAGCAAGGAAGTCTGTTTCTTCAGAAGAATTGCTGAAGCCCACAGACACAATCCAACACAGAATTTGACATATTTATGCTTCCTCTAATTCATCTTTTACTTGCAACTTCACCAGGGTTATGGGCAACAAGGAGAATTTTTTTCAGGATTGATATTAACCAGGTTGTTGAGATTGGCTTCAATCGCAGTCAATAGCAATCTCTGGTTCTTATTATCTGTAGCTAAAGTTGGTGCCAACATAGGCCTTAGCAGAGAGACAGAAGAGAGGGGCTAAGGATGGGAGCATGTGACTCCCCCCTCTCTCCCAGACTCATTACCTAAGCAGTGCATGGTTTGCAAAGGCATAATAAATCAGAATAAAGCCTTGATTTGACAATTTTATATGAAAATCCAAACCAAAAAAAGCCCATAATGGCTATAAAAGCCCAAAGTAATAACTTACACAAATATGCAGAATTGCAATAGCACTATATTTCATCCCATTTTTCTCCTAAGCTTATTTGCTCCTTTGGCATATATTCAGTCAACTTGTAGTCTTTTATTGTTAAGCAATAAATAAGAAATGTGGTAACGAAGTGAAGAATTAGTGATTTTAGGGTGGGTGGGTGGGTGGGTGTGTTTTAAAATGTCTTAGCAACAGCTGCAATACTATTCTAAGCCCAGCAATTACCAACTACCATTGGCTGCTATTGGGCTATTTTCAAAATCAATTAACACTTCCATTTTCTATAAGGAAACATATTGCTCATATATCCATATACATTAATAAACTAAGTGAAATTAAATGGTGAAGTTCCAAGCTAACATTTCCCAATAAACAAGACTAGCATTTGACTACTGTTGGGTCTACACAGCAAACACAAGAGAAAAGGAGACTCTGAAAGTCTTTGCAACTTGGTGCGCTCCAGATGTTTTAGATCAGGCATGGCCAAACTTGGCCCTCCAGATGTTTTGGGACTACAGTTCCCATCATCCCTGACTACTGGTCCTGTTAGCTAGGGGTGATGGGAGTTGTAGTCCCAAAACATCTAGAGGACCAAGTTTGGCCATGCCTATTTTAAATGATAATTTCCATTAGCCCCAGCCAGCACAGAAGGCTGCTCTGCAAGGTGATAGAAAATACGCTCTGTGAGTAATAAACTAGCATATCAGGGAGCAGGCTGAGCAAGAACCTCTTGCCCTGCTTCAAGTACAGACCAAGCCTAGCAGAGGAAATCAATTAAGACAACATAAAATATGATGCTGCCTGGAAGCTAGACAGGCCAAAGAAATGCCATGCAAATACTTTTTAACATTATGAACCAATCTGTACTGTTTTCTTCTACAGTACCTGGTTCTTCAGATTATGGCAAAGCCATAATGACATGCTAAATCTATGGAGCCTTTATGAACAACCGAAGAACTTGATCAGATAAAACTGGGTATACATTTAAGGGTCAAACTGGAGGGCAAAGTGAGATTACAACTGGCACAAAGAAGGAGCAGTAACATGGCATCATTAGAAACATTTTTAAAATGCCTTGCTATGATTCACAATGCAAAAGGAACCCTGGCTAAAGAAGTAGCAGAATAAACATTCATGTGCAGACTACAAAAGGGAAAGAGACAGGACTCCCATAATTGTACCTTTCTTGGTCATGTAGGTCATGCTGTTGGCTATAGCAGCTGTCTTGTGCTTGGAATCCATGAATGTAAATCTAGCATAATCATCCACAAAGAAATTATCTGCAAGAAAAATATTAACTCATCAACAATCACCACTTTAAATCAAATTCTATTAATTTTATTTTAAAAAGAAAATTACCCTCTTTGGTAGCAAATTCCCAATAAAATGTTCCTACAGGGCATGTTCCTAAATAATTCATCGTAGAATTTGGACAAGGACAGAGATGAGCAAAGGCTAAGAATGATAAAGCATAAGCAAGAACAGCTGCAAGGTGAAGGAACAGGGGCTAGGAGTGAAAAAGGGCAGAAAACCACCCAATAAAAGTACGGAGCCCTTGTATTTCTCCAATACAAAATGCCTGAAAACTTTCAAACTCTTAAACAACATTTACCAGTATACCTGAAGGAGCATCTCCACCCCCATCATTCTGCCTGGACACTGAGATCCAGCACCAAGGGCCTTCTGGCAGTTCCCTCACCGCGAGTAGGCAAGTTACAGAGAACCATGCAGAGGGCCTTCTTAGTAGCGGCACCTGCCCTGTGGAACGCCCTCCCATCAGATGTCAAAGAGATAAACAACTATCTGACATTTAGAAGACATCTGAAGGCAGCCCAGTTCAGGGAGGTTTTTAAATGACTGATGTTTTAGTGTGCTTTTAATCTTTGTTGGAAGCTGCCCAGAGTGGCTAGGGAAACCCAGCCAAATGTGTGGGGTATAAATAAATAAATAAATAAATAAATTGTTTGTTTGTTTGTTTGTTATTATTATTTAAATACAATGCTTGAATACAGTGTTGTCTGCAGGAGGCTTCAGCTAGTGAATTCCTTCGTCTCCCCTCCTACTCTGCCACAACCATGAGGAGGAGACTGGAAACATTTATTTGCTTCTGTTTTAAGATTAGAATAATTGTATTTTTTATTTGTCTTGACCAACCACAGTCTAAACTAACTGCAGTTTGTCCAAGTTTGGACAAAACAACAAACTGCACACTTAGTTTAACATGGAAGTGGGTATTTCTGAACAGCTTGTGGCCATGCCAGAAATGGGGGGGAGAGTACAAACTAGTGTCCAAATCAGATCTTATCGTCCACTAACAAGTTATTGTTGTTGTTATTAAAATTTTGTATGGATTCAACAGCAAGTGTGCCTTACTAGTTGCGGTTAAATCTAGGTACTCTCTGTCAGACATCAAGATCCGTGAGTTGATTCTTGGCACAACATTAGGCTGGTTCATGATATATTCAACCACATCTTGATCATTTGATAATTCACCCTGAAAAAGAAAGAAAAAATCAGATCTAATACCCTCAAACAAACAAAAAGCATGTTTTGGAACTGGTCTGGAAATCAGAATAATATTGAGAAGTCAAATCATTTTTTAAAATTTTAGTTTTATTCCTTGTTCTCTCAGAACCTCCCCTTCAAAGAGGTCATTTAAAGACACAGTAGCATCTCAATATTTTGCAAGATGTTAAATTGCTTCTTATGTGCAACCCTTTGGATTTTTACAATTCTTGGAACAGCAGAACTGTGACATAGTAGGTTCCTCTGTGGCAATGAGGGGCTGCCATATGGGAAAAGTAAACCTACAGCCTGCTTAGAAGCACAAAACTAGCTGCACAGCTCTTTGAATCTTAGCCATCATCTTTAAGCACCGAAGAGGTCTTTGAAATCCCAGACTACAAGCAACATGGCTTACCAAATACACAGCCCTCTGGAAAAAGCTGGTGGTTTCTAGTATTTTATGCATTGTCACAGTTTCTAGTTCATCGGGATCTAGTTGTTCCTTTTGAAAGGGCATTCCGTTGAAAAGCACAATAGGTAAGGGCCCCACACCTGTCTGTTCATAATAGCCACGTCCTTCCTGAAATGTCCAAAAGATACAAATAAGATTTTTTTCTTTCTGCCTCTACTGACTTTATCTATTGCAACATAGTCCATATTTCCAAAACAACCTATGCGAAAGCAGGTTATGGGGGGTAAATACTGCTGTAACTGGCCCAGAAAATCCTGTTGGCACCTCTGATCACTCCAATGAATAGTTTGGCAGAAATTTTATTCCACAAAAAGAGTTATGGGGTTTGAAATCGGATAAGCCAGACACATGAACGCCTTACCTTCCTATTGTGATCATAAGCAGAATCAACTCCTAAGATGCTGTTCACTTCTACATAAGGATACTGCTTCTCAAGAACACTAACCACATGCTCCACTTTGAGTTTTTCTCCTGTATTTACTTTGTTGTATATCTGTCAAGAAAACATTGACACATGCACAGTTAAAAACATTACCTCTTCTCCTTACACTTCAGAGGATCATCAATAAATCAGCTGTTCTCTCAATTTCGCTTTGCCTGCCCTTATGTATCAAACTCTCTCCAGGAAGACCTCAGCAGTGCCTCTTCTCTCTTTCTACTAACCCAATTTCAAAACCCACATTATCCATGAAGCGTTTGGCTTAGTCTTTTTGTCCCATCATCCCCAGGCCTAAGGTAAACAAAAGTGACAAAAGTAGCAGCCTCATTTTTTGCTCATGTGCAGTGTTTTATAGAGCAACGTAATATCACTACAGCCCAACACTTGGTGTAGGCTAGACCTGCAAAGCTGATGTCTGCAGGAAAATAATTATACATATCATACAGTACAGACAGATAGATGGCTGTATGCATGTATTACAAACTGCTTTGGTTATCTATTTTACAAGGTCTTACAGTGAAAAGTTTCTCATGAGTTCTCCCAATATCTTTATTTTCCCAAGATGTTTAAGTGCCCAGCAGAATGTCATGAGGGGAAGTAAATTACTGATGGTGGCAGGGATGAGCCTCTAAAAAAGGCCGATCACCATTATGAAGCAACTTTGTTAAGAGCGAGTTGAAGGCTAAAATCAAACTGCAGGGACAACAGGAAAGGGAAGACAGCACATGGCACACAATGTAGGGCAGGAAGGATGCAGGAATCCACTCTTACCCACTCCCCCCCCCTCCCCAAACACATACAAGCCTTGGCCAAGAGACAAGTATGACTGTGACAACAAGCTCTCAATTGCACAGGTACATCAGCAATAAGGTAGAGGGACCAGGGTGGAGACAGAAGCAAGGGAAGGGCAGCATTAAAAGCCTCATTGTGGTGCCTAGGATGATTTATATTCTGCCCCCCTATCTTCCAATCCCATGCTGCCATCAATATAGTTACAGGATAAGGAGAAGATGTGAAAATGCACAACAGTGTACCAGATCGTTCCTCACCTTACCTTTCTATTACATTTACATCAGGAATGCACAAGAGGGAGCACATGTAACTTCGATTTTACAGCTTAACTTGGAGAACAGTGCAGTGGGAGAAAAGTAGCTTTGGCAAGAAAAGTTATCTTTCCAGGAAAGAGATGGTCAAGAACTCACAACAGAACCTGCCCTCATATCACTGACAGCAAGTACATTACCACTTTCATAATCATTAACCCAAATATTCTGAAAAGGCAAACTGCTGCAACAAGAAGTGTCACTTCTTGTTGCAACAGCCTCAAGGCTGACATAAACAAATACAGCTGCATTAATTCTCTCCAAAACACTCACAGATATAACCGTCTGGAAGGCAAAATTATTATCAACTTCTTGCGCAACATAATTGTAGGCTCGAAGGAGGGCGACCCCAGCATCTTGTAAACCATCAACATCTTCAGAGTCATTAACCACAAAAACCAGTCCAATCCTATTAATGAAAGAAAACAGACTAAAATCCAAATCAGATATTCAAAAGCACAGCATCTGCAGCGGAAATGTTTAGGTTTGTGAACACGAGTGACACTGACCACCACTAAATACTACCGATCCTTTATCAGTGGTTGAAGGGATGTAGGAATGAGCTGCCGGATTGTGCTCGTTCCCCTGCAACCCCTTCCTCTCTTGATGCACAAACTAACCAAGGTTAATGCTAACCAGGGTTCAATCCTAACCAGACAATGGAACTAACATCAAACTCTGGTTTCAAATCCCAAGTTAGGAGCCAGACCAGATTAGCATTAACCATGGCTGGCATTGGTGCAGACATGGACTGAGCCATGAATCTGGCTGGTGTGAAAAAGTCATACATGAGGAAGAGGCATTGTGGTACACAGTCATATAATGTTACATCTGCATCATTCCTCCCTGTCTGTGGTATTTCACATGTGTGCAAAACTCACATCATAGGCATAAGCATGTGCCCCATATCAGATTTCCCACAGCCCCTTGATACAAACCAGGACCTGCAGATACCTCCCCTATGTGATCAGACCCAAAAGGCTCCTCTCTCATACAGTTAGGAATAAGAGGTAGTGGAGATGGTTGCTCAAGAAAAACTCCCATCATGCCAAATATGTACTTTTCATAGGTTCGGAATGGTGATCAGCTGTGAACATTAAAGGTAAAGGTAAAGGGACCCCTGACCATTAGGTCCAGTCGTGGCCGACTCTGGGGTTGCGGCGCTCATCTCGCTTTACTGGCTGAGGGAGCCGGCGCACAGCTTCTGGGTCACGTGGCCAGCATGACTAAGCCACTTCTGGCAAACCAGAGCAGCGCACAGAAACGCCGTTTACCTTCCCGCCGGAGCGGTACCTATTTATCTAATTGCACTCTGACGTGCTTTCGAACTGCTAGGTTGGCAGGAGCAGGGACCGAGCAACAGGAGCTCACCCCATTGCAGAGATTTGAACCGCCGGCCTTCTGATTGGCAAGCCCAAGAGGCTCAGTGGTTTAACCCACAGCGCCACCTGCGTCCCTGTAGCTGTGAACATTACTCAGCTTCAAAAATAAAATTCTAAGTTACACACACACAGAAACTGCAGCATTACCTCAATGGTATGTGGTTACTAAGGAACATTTCAGCCACGCTAAGCAACTCCGCCGAGCTCTCATGGGACGGGTCTACGATGAGCACCTGAAAGTCATAGCAAAGTAGGGATTCAGATGCCATTACATCACTTCAGAAGGACTAGAACTATGTTTCACAATTTTAATTTTAAATATGCTTTAGATCTCTCTATGGATTCTTATTTGTATGGGTTTTTATATTGGAACAGATATACTAAGCTAAATATATAGGATTATCTTAATTTTAGTGGAAAACTTATAATAGAAATTAATTAAAAATTGCATACAAATAAAATCTTAAGTTGCCCAACTCTGGAAATCTTAGAGTGACGTTTATAGACCAAAATAAGATACCACTTACAAAATTATGGAAGTTTTTCCTTATTTGTCTGATTACACCAGGGAAAGTAGGGCGCAGCAGCTCCTGGACACTGGAAGGCCACAAATTGTATCTGCTGTCAACTTCAAGATTATTGATCCACTAAAAAGAAAAGAAAGTCAAACAAGATAAATTTAAAATACTTGTTGCTTGGAAGATTAGAACTTATTTCAATTTAGAGCCACTATTTAGCGATTCAATTGCAGTGGAAGTAACTGAACTGTATGGATTCGTATGTTGAACTAAAATAAGGTTCAAGACTTGCCTCAAAGAATTTACGCTTCAGTAAAGCATGTGTACAAGTGTTCCAGGATTTTTTTTACTGATCGATGGAAATCTCACCCCACATACTCACTGAAATAGCAGCACTTCTGATATCTACAGCATAGTCAGAGTCCGATGGCTGGATGTTCAGCTTTAACACATTGTGCATGGAAAGGCCAACAATTCCCAAACTATGCAGCCCTTCCATAACACGAGCTTCGTTCCTCAAGACATCAAACAAACTAGAAAGAGCACAGATCAGATAAAACTTTAGAACGCCACCGGCTGATAATACTGTAGCATTTTATATTGCTATACTGTAACCTAAGTTAAGAAGAATTTGAAGAGTTCATACCTAAATATGTCCTGTGTGTCTAGATCTATGTGCAGCCCATTGATGAACAGAGCAGAATCCCCGGATTGTAAACCTAAGGTTCCTTTGAAGTACTGTGGAAAAAGTGCAACAAAGACATTAATAGACTTTTTAAAATACAAGACTTGAATAATACATAACTTTAGATCAAATATTTTCAAAGCTGTGCATTTAAAATGTTAACTGATCCCAGAAATGGAAATTCAGTTGGTCCTGCCTTGACAGCAAATCAGCTATCAGTATTAATCTAATGCAGCACAGAGTGTGGACTATCTTATGATGAAACTAGAATGATGAGGTATTAATAGAGTGATCCAATCCCCTGATCCACCACACAGGAAGGAGTCTGGATGAGGTTTCCCTTTACCTGTATTCATGCTCTGTCATTAGCAGGGCTCACCTACCAATGAAGTTTCAACTGAACTGGAATAGCCAAGTACAGGTGACAACCGTTTTGCACAGGGGTTCCATTCCTGGCCCCTGCGCACCTCAGCGGAGTGCACATAAACCCAACCCAAACCCTGCCCTGTTCCAAAAGGACCTACACATTGGTGGATCCATGCAAAATGGTTGCTGCCTGTATTCATTGGCTTCTAAGTAACTCCAAGTTAATCCAGGCCTCTCTGTTGCACAAACCTGGAGCTGGTGCCACTGAACTAAACTATTTTCCTACCCATCACACCTTGCACCCTGCCTGGCACAAGCAGAGAGACTCCAGATGCTACTGTAGTACCTGTTAAGCCCTGCTGCCAACCACCAGGGGTTTGGATTGCATGCTAAATAAGGCCTGCTGACTGCCAATTCTTTGATGATGTGGAGCAATTACAAGCTGTGCTCCCATTTCAATTACTACTCTTCTTTATAGCACCCAAAGTTCAATGTAGACACGGGGAAGTAAAATGGATCAACTACTTACTTGTCCTCAAGCAATCTGCCTACACACTTGACCGATAAATAAATTTAACAAAGTGGTTTTATCATACTCTAGAATCATGTTAGCCATTTTAAGGAATATTGAGGTATGATATATGGCTGATATATGATATGGGGGTGGCAGCTTACTAGCTGAAAGTATAACAGAAACTGATGTAAAAGGGATGTAAAAGGAATAAAGTCAGTGTACCATAAGCAAAATATAAAGGCCACTATCAGTGGCCATCATTTGCATTCAAGCCCAGATGAAATCAAAATGTGCGCACAAAGCTGTCAGAGGTCACCTCTGGGGGCTAAATCAAACAAAGAAAAATAATCTTACCAAAGTTACTTCTCTCACTTCAACCAACCTACCCTCAAGACTGAGATTCATATATAATACTAATAAGCATTTCTTTTGTGCCATGTAAATTGCAAAGTTCAGCCCTCAATGTAGTTTTAGAGCAATCTAGGTTGCAATCCTATACCCACTTATTTAGTGGGGCTTACTTTTAGGTAAACATGTCTGGGATTGCACTGTTAAAACCTGTTATGCTGAACTGTTAAGTGGTATTTGTATTCTGATATCTGAACAACATTCCGCCCCACTGTTTCTTTTCTAATTGTTGTGACAACCAAGTTCCTCTGAGGTAATTCTTTTCTAGAATGAGACTCTTCTGGGAGCTTGTTAAGACAACATTCCTGATATTTTGCACATTCACCCTGACATTTATTACAGTAAACAGATATGCAGATAGATACATTATTCCCTTATAGAGAAAGTTAAAACAGATATTATGCAGCAGATTCAATTACACTGTGATTTCAGTCTTAAACAGAGATAAAGAAGTCAATTGAGGGGATTGTACTGCTCCTGCTTTGCCAATTGTTAAAGTTTCTATTTGTTTAATCCCCAGAACACATCACAGAAGCCACTAAGTTTCAAGTTTGACACGCAGTGGGACTTGTTCAAAAGCAAGGCAAAACCCAAAAGGCCAAGTTCTCCTTGAGTAACTGCTTGTGACTATTCCCTGGGAAATATCCAGGTAAAACCAGTAAAGAGCCACTTGGCTCATAGTTTCTGAGCTTGTGGAATATAAACCTTGCACAGAACAGTGTTAGGGTTCACTGGAACAAACTCCCTCAGAAGGTAGTGGACTCTTCTTCGTGGGAGGTTTTTAAGTAGAGCTTGGATGGCCATCTGCCCTAGCTGCTTTAGATGAGATTCCTGCATTGCAGGGGGTTAGACTAGATGACTCTTGGTGCCCCTTCCAACTCTACAATTCTGTGGTTCTATGATATGATGAAGAACCTTTCTTCCAAATTCTGCCCTAGGCTGTAGCTAGTACAACAATACAACCAGAAACCAACAAAACATTCTGGACATTCTGGAAGAAGAATAGCATTTCAAAGTATTTAGAGATCAATAAAATGTACTTTTTAAATACAGAGAGGCAGTGTGGCTTAATGGCTAGTGTCAGCCCAGGAGACCTAGGTTCAAATCCCTATTTTGCCAAGAGGCTCCAATACAATAAGGCTCCATACAATTACCTTTTGGTTCTCTTCAATTTCTGATCTGAGTTCTGAAGAAACAACTGTTTTTGTTATTGCCCTACAGAAACCAAAAGAGTCACATGTTATCATTAATTGCCTGTCCTACCTCTTCTTTTGTTTTTATATCTGTTCCACTCCAACGTGTTCCACTAGGGCATACAATTGTTACCAGTAAACAGATATTGGAATTCATACAGTATAGAAAACATTGCAACTGCAAGGACAACAATTTCAATTTCATTTAAGCTCTCTAGTGCAATCAATGGGGGGGGGGACTCCACATATTAAACCCTACAAAGTTTGACATCTTCAAAATTTGTGCCAAAAATGGTTGCACAAGAATTAAGTGCTTTCAGCTTTTAAATCCAAAAGGACACATACCAGGAGGAAGTTATTATCCCTTAAAAGAGATAGGTAATCTGAGCCAACTATGAACTTAACATCTCTTATTTAATAGAAAACACTAATATGCACTTAAGATTACAAATGCTGTAGTACCGATGATGCAGAAATACTGACTTTTCTGATATAGCCTGCCCCCCTCACTGAAGATATGATCAGTGCAGGTTGTTGTTGGCTGTATAGCTGCCCGGTTATGTCTTTCCTGCCCCCATTCCTCACAAACCGATTATGAATGGTTTTCTTATTCGTGGCTGAACGCAGGCATTTTCTCCACCTCCAGCACCTTTCTGTATATGTGAATTCTTTCTGCTGTCAAATTGTCTCTACTTTATCAGAGAAACACCCTGCATTTTCATTGAACTTCCAAGGTGGCCAAATTTAATATTTTCAAATATGCAAGGGGTATTTCACTGCCAATTCATACCAAAGTTTTCAAGATATTAAGAGCAAAATTATAGCAGAGATGTTGAAAAGCAAGTTTTCCCTTTTAAAATGATCTAATTCCACATTTGCTCGTTGCCAAACTATCAGTTAGCTGGTGGAAGCTGGATGGACCACACTGGGGCAACCATTTCCCCACAAGTAAGGGGGCCAAAGTAGTTTGTTTCCGTTTCAACAACCAGGATCCCCAATCTACTCTGAGATCTTTGATCACTTTCACCAAAGTAAACAGCACAATAATTTACATTTGCTTAGCAGCAGCAGCAGGAGTTACCTAGCCTTTGTGGGGAAATTCTGACTTAGATCTTTCATGACCATCAAAGCATCCACCGTAGGAGCAGCCAGAATACGGGCAGCAGTTTGGAAGCTCAGATCTAAAATTGAAAATAGTTCAATCATAAGGCAGTCCTCCAAACCTGGAACATTATAAAGCTTAACTCTGCTAGGTGCCAAGATCAGCCTAATCTCTTGAAGCTCTTAAACACCCAATTATTGCTCTCACACACTATGATGAAATTGCTCACATGGCTGAAGCAGAGTTCGTGCGTAAGGGCATCCCTGGATCAAGCTAGCGCATCCACCAATGTTCTGTTCTTAGCAGAGTACACAATTCATACAACTGGATATAATGCTGAGAAGCATTCACCAGTTGAAAATGAATCAGGAGGATTCGGGAATTTTACCACGCAGGTTTACACAGAAGAAAACGCCACTGCATCCAATGGGGCTTACTCCCAAGTGTGTTCAGGATTGCAGTCTTTTGCCACCTTATATATAATGCAACTATGAGCCGTAATTATAATGCAGCTGTGAAGAATGCAACTGGCAAAAAAAGAAAGAGGCGGCACTGAAATAAGAAGAGCAATCCAAAGCCCTAGCAGGCAGTGTCAGGGTTGTGTTGTCACCACACTGGCAGCCTTCTTGCTCCTGCTGGCCACAGCAGAAGAGGCAGGCAAATCACTGTGGCAGCCTGGAGCTGGTGCAATGATTTGGCTCGAAGACATCACAAGGCAGCAGTGAGGTCTGCTTGGGATCCAGCAGTGACAGTCATGGGGCTGGCTCAGTCCCTTCCCTAGAACACCCCATATAGGGGCTTTCCATGAGCTACCACCAGGTGGAATGAGGAGCTGGGAGTGTTGGAATCCTGCCTCGGTCAGAATGTGCCAACGCTGCAGGCACCGGCTGGATTCCTTGTTGACCTCCCCCTGTGACTCCCGGCAGGAAAACATGCGAGGTCTGTAATCGGCGATCCTTCCCAGATGTGAGAAGAACACACCACTCCTTCTCTCTCCCCTTTGCTATCCCCAGGGAGGGGAAAGAAACAGACAGAAATGTATCTACGTTTTTTTATTCCTGTCTTTTGCAACCATACAGATAAACATGTCTGCACTCTTTACAACACCAGCAGAGAGAACAAATCTCCACCCATGTACTTCCAGTACAGGTCATATGACACACACTGAGCTAACATCCGGTGCTCAGTACGGTGAATGGACTGCCCCTTTCTTCCCATGGCAACAGTCACAAACATCAACATCCTGTCTGGCTTTCCAGCCACCTGCAGCTGACGAAGCTGCTGCTCGCTGCTGCATTGCTCCTTTTTGGTAACAGGGAGTTGATGCTGGCATCACTCTGTGGGTAGAGGGGCACCTTCATCTAATCAAAGTCCATCCCAGCCAGGCACAATGGGGTTTTGGATTGAAGACACAGAAGATGAACTCCAGGTGAATGCTGTTAGGGGCAAAGTTTTCTTCTTCAAAGTATGCAGAAGAGCTGAAGCAGTTTGCAGAAATATTGTACCTATCTGGCACCATGAGGAAACTACTTCAGCTATTCTATGTAATTCAAAAGTTTAAGATGGTTGCTGAAGAAGGAACCTGTGCTTTGAAATATGCTGGCATGTAAAAAATGCAACTGCATTCAACTCAATGCTTCGCACAAAGGGAAAATGCCTTGGGGTGGTGCTGATGGAAAGTGTCTTTGTGCTTCTATCTGTTCCAGGAACAGTTGCATTTATGGATGCTTCTGCTGACACAGGAGCACTTCATAACGAAGTCATAATAAATTTATTTTAGTGTGTGCATATAAGGACTTAAGTGCAGCGTAAGAGCTCCTAGGAAGTTGAAGTTCACATTTCAGATTTGCAGGAGAGGGGTCTAATATGGATACTTACCTTGTAATTGCCACACTTTTAAGGGCGCCATTTCATTGGTGCTTTCAACAAGATGTTTTCTTAGTTCTTTCAGTTCTTCTTTCAAACTGGGGTGCAACTGCCTGGAATAAAAAATGAATTAAGGAAACCTATTTTCAGCGGCGTAGCATGGGTTGTCAGCACCCGGGGCAAGGCAAGTAATTTGCGCCCCTAACCCCTAACCTGCCGCCGCTGCCAGCTTCTACTTGCTGCTGCCTGGGCTGGGGTATTTACGGTAAGGTAGCCACGGCGGCGGCGGCGGGTCCGTGTCAGGTGATCTGAGGCGAGTTGCCACTGGCGCTGCCGCCCAAACGACGCCGCTTGCCCAGAGGAGGAGGAGGGCAGAGAGGCAAGGAAAATGCAACATGGCCCAGCAGCTGCAGCAGCGGCGGCGGCGGCGGGGCTGTGAGGAAGGGCTGCCTGGCGCGCCCTCCGCGGCCCTGACGCGCGGGGACCGCGGCTAGCGCTGAGAGCCGCTGCCTGCCGGACGCCTTCAGCCCGGACGCGCGCACAGCTCGTCGGTTCCGCGAGACATGGGGCTCTGCTACAGCCTGCACCCGAGGCTCTTCGGCGACTCCGGAGGCGGCGAGCGTGCCCCCCCCAGATGTTGCGCCTGGTGCGGCCGGCCCCCCCTGCACCCCCCACGCTACGCTACTGCCTATTTTATTAAAGGTAAAGGAACCCCTGACCATTAGCGGATGACCCTGGGGTTGCACGCTCATCTATAGGCTGAGGGAGCCAGTGTTTGTCCGCAGACAGCTTCCAGTCATGTGGCCAGCATGACTAAGCCGCTTCTGGAGAACCAGAGAAGCACGGAAATGCTGTTTACCTTCCCGTACAACTGCCCTTAATAGATGTGGATTTGGGTCCCTTTTCTTAATATTTTGTAGGCTTTAGTCGGAAAATGCAGCTAAAAGTAACAGAGGAAGCTGCTGTACACAGTTTAGTTGGCCCATCTAGCTCAAGATTGCCAACACTGAATGGCAGCAGCTCTCCAGGGTTTCAGGTAGAAGTCCTTCCCATCCTCACCTGCTGATGCCGGGACCAAACTTGGGACCTTTCACAAGCAAAACGTGTGCGCTATTACGGAGCCCCCTCCCTGCAATGTTCTTTATGTATTTCCTTGCAAGTCGTTTCTGGAATGCTTTAGGTGGAAAAGCCAAGGAAATGAACACGTTTGTCAAGAGTATGACGTACCTCAGTTTTCCAAATAGAAATCCCTGCACTTCATCAATGGGGTCATTTTCACCTATTACGGTTGCATTCACATCTGCACCTATAGAAACATGAAAAAAATCCTGGTTATGATACCATTTAGGAAACGATCAGTCATAAAAGAGTCTGACAAGCTTTGCAAGCCTTCAGCACACAATATTAGCACTGCAGACAGCCATGACAGCAAGCACATCTTGTTTCTAAGATAAGTAGACAATTGCTGCAATTTTTTACAACGGGCACCAAAGTGTAATGGGGTTATTCCCTGGTGAGGGGGGAACAGTAACATTCCTTGCCACTCATTCCCTGAGGGTTTTATGCTGCTACTTCTGTCAACCAGTGAATAATCTGGTGCTGCTCTCCACTGCCACTGTGAAGAGTCTCAAGTGAGACTCTCCTCACTCTGGCTCCAGAGGGAGCAAACATAAAACACTTTTTTCAAAAGAAGTGGCTCGTTGCACAAAAAAGGACAGAACAATGACGACACTCCTCATTCTGCCTCTGCATGTTTTTCTGCAAGTTTTTACTTAGTAGCCAACACCATGCTAGTAGCATTTGAAGCCAGCAAACTGGTGGAAGGGAGGGATTAACACAAAGTAGGATATACAAAACACAGATAAAAATTACAATTACATTTAGAAAATGTGCTACTTTTCATGCACCACAGCTTATTATCATAAAAAAGGATCTGCAGGAGGAAATTAAACATGTGTGTAAGAGGTTAGGCAGCCTTGCAAGGAAAGCAGAAGGTGAAGAATGAAGTGTGAGGCAAGACCCTGAAACTGGGTCCTGAGGGGAAATTGGTCACACAGATTGCTAACAGCCAGGGAGAGAGCAAGTCCAGACAAGCTTCCCACTCCAGCTTGAACTGGTAACCTACACAATCCTGCCACGTCAAGGGAAGCTAATGGGTTGCCTGGGCAAGTTGCCTCATCCTAAAGTACATCAATATATGCATGAACCTTTCAGTCCTTAAGAGTATCAATCCAAAGGTTGCCTAATCTAGCTTCAGCAGCTCCTGTCAACGTGCAATCAATTCCAGAGTGATTGCTACTCAGTGGGTTTTCATTTATTGTTATTTAGCTTGTTACAAGCCATTTTGAGCAGAATTTCCTTGTGGAAAGGTTGTATATAAATAAATACGAATGATTTAGATTACTGCAGTGTATTGCTAATATACCCTGAAAAAGTGATTCAATTCTAAATAGAATAACAGCGAGAGAATATGAAGAGAATTTTAAAAAACAACTTGTGGAACATATGCCAGTTCATGGTGGAACCATCACTGCTCTTAAGGTAGGAATTCACCTTTCACCTGGGTATCATCCTTGGCCTTATATTCTGTGCTTTTAATGGCCAGCTCCACACCATAGCCTGACAGGTAGACTCTTTCTTTACTTGGATTCTACAAGAGAAAAAGGAGTAAAAGCAAGGTAACATGGGCACAACAAGACATTTGCTAGGTTTATCTCTCCCAACTTTGCCAGACCATAATGACAGGCAGTTGGACCATCCTGATTTAAACTTGGAACAAGTGCCCAGCTGTGTTGCAGCTCAGCTATAAACGCCCACCCACCCTCTCTGTGATAAGAAAGTTGCAGCCCAATTCAGAACTCCAGCTGGTAGGAGGATGACAAATGTAGCTTCCATCTAAGAAGCTCTTGTAGTGATTCCTGCTGTCTTGGCAATGCTTCTCATGCTGGCATTTACATATCTGGAACCTCAAATTTCATTGCACATTGCCACAAAAGTCATAAGGGGCAGTAAGACTATAAAAAGAACTGTAACCAGAAATATCCTGAATCTATTACCTATTCAAATTGAGACCTAACAGCTTCTAGATCTTTAAAACAGTGAGTCTGGATTCAGCTTCACAGTTGTCTTGTACGAACAGAGGAATAAATCTTTGAATATAATCAGAAAAGATAACCCCTCTTCAAAACACATAAATGTTGCAATATTGAAATCAATCAAAAACTGGCAATATGGTTTATATAAAAACACACACGATTTTAGAACTCAATGCAAAATATTCTTGAAGTGGCACCTAAATAACTAATATTGCTCCTGAAAAATACTGGAAATCATGTGGAATTTCCTAAAATTGTTTTAGTACTTACAGCGATGTAATGCCTAAGAATGTAGATGATTTCTCCAGCATTGACTTTTGATACAAGTAGTCTGTGAAATCTAGACATCTCCTCAGAGCCAATCTCAGCATACAAGATTACCACAGGACTTTCGGGGTCTGAGACTGGGTATTTGTGGTCGCCTTTGAATATAAAAGGCTTTGGCCTGGAACAAGACGAACACCCCAATATAAATACTGTATTTAAACAAGATTAGATAATGCTTATGACTACACTGAACATATAGAAGAGACATAAATAGGTAACTATGACAGTCCTTATTCTAATGCTTGAATCATTAAATGTGATTCATGAAGAATTAAAATAAAATTTCCATATGAAAATCCCAGCACTTTATTGCTCTGCTTCTCACAATTGTGGAACTGAATGAATTCCTAAAATGTTGTAACTTACAAAGCCATTGCAAATGGAACTGAACAGTATGCATTTTATAATTGTATCTTTGTTGTAATCTATTGTTGTAACCCACCCCAGAATCTTATGATTGCATCCCACTCTGGGACCTTACGTCCAAAGTAGCAACATGTTAAGCTTGTAATCAATCATTTAATCAGAATATTTATAAATCACCAACTCATAAAAAATAGCAAAGCAGTGTACAATAAAATTATTTAAACATCATGAAACTATGAAATCATAGAATTATGTAATACAGAACAAATGACCAACACTGAATCAGATTGCCCTATTTTAACAAAATAAGCAGCAGCATAGTTGATGCCTTGGTACAAAATAAAACTACCTTTCTGAAGCTGTTTGTAGAAGCATTTTGAGTTTGTCAGATTCACAAGTCTTCTCGCCGTGTACAACAACAAATGCATTACATCCCTCTGGTGGGGGCTCATCAGCTGCTATCTGTATTAAAATGGATCTATTATAGTAAGATGTCAACCTTTTCCAGAGGTTGGGAAAATGGCATTATGGTCATAGTAACAGGATCACAAGATACTCTGCTTCTAATAGATTCATCTGTGCATTGTCATTTTTGATCCATATGAATGAACAGTACAGCACTGAATCACATCAAAAAAACTGGCCACGACTTGTAGAATGGGGGCATTTGCACAGCTTTTCTGCTTCCAGCTCAGATGGATACCAGCGAGGAAGGTAGAATAAACTTCTTAGATTCTTTCAAAGACAAATACCACACAAAATAAAGATCACTCCATTTTATAATCAATCAAGAAAGGTCTCCTGCCTTGGAGCTAAATGAGAGAAAGAGGGATAATCTTACAGCAACTTTATTTGTTCCCTCCCCTCCCCCCCCCATCTCTCTCCCCTCTTTTCTTTCTCTCAGTCTTGTTTTGTGTTTATTATTAATGCTGGGTGAGCAGCTATTGAGGAATCATAGGCGAACAAGATGGTGGGCAGGATACTGAAGCAGTTTGCTTTGCAATTGCAAAATGAGAAGCCATTCCTTTAAAATTTAAGTTTTGGGGTTTTTTTAAAGGAACGTAAATATCCATGTGGTAACTTTTGCAGTACTGGTATCATGCCCAATACTTCTCTGGGCAGTGGCCAGGAAAGAGGTGGAAGATTGTCAATGCCTAGACACCCCACCTAACCTTGGTGTCTAGGCTGGCAAGCAATCAGGGAAGGGGATATTATCTGTCAACTCAATAAGGTCCATCAACATATTACCACTCCCAATATACACAGTATAGTCAGTCACTGTCAAAAAATTAGTCATTGTAATATGGTCAAACACAAGGCTTAGGTTGCTAGTTCAGGGAGAGGAGACACCCAGTGTTTCCTTTTTGCATTACTGTCTGTATGAAAACATCAGAATCAGAAATGTTCCAAAAGCTATATACTAACCTGCTGGAAGGCTTGAACCGTAGCTGAATAAGAGCGCAAAGACAAGGCAAATTTCAACAAGTTCTGTTGCAAAGGTGAAAGATTCTGGGAAGCTGCTTGCAGCGTTGCATAGTAAGAGGAATAATCAGTACCTGCCAACCCATAAAGTAAGCTATTTAGTTTTTAATGCAAGTGCAGAGAGATTTTAAAAATCAGCGATAATTGTCGTGGTTCATACTACTACCGTATGCAAAAGGTGACACAATTTAAAACAACACAAGGAATCAGCATCCTGTGGAGTCATCAAGTTGGAAATATATGACTACAAGCTGGTAAACACTGTGATCCTATGCTACCTCCATATAACACTGCATACAGAAAATCTTTCTTTCTTTCTCTGAACTTGATTATTCATACTCATTGGTCACTACTACAATTGCTAAGCACATAATTGCTTTTAAGATATACTTGGAATTCATGTGCATTATAGATATGACTGCTGGAATGTGTCTGATCCGTTTAATGAGATATCCTCAATAGTAAGCAGTTCTATTATATTATAACATAATTCTATTACAACAAAATATTATATATTTTCATTAATAATAATGATGTCTTAGTTACTTTAGCTTGTTAACCTTGCAAAGACATATCAATTATAAATTACAGTCATTAGGCTCTAAAGAGGTGGTGAACCATCTCCCCACCCCTGCAAACACCACGTTCCCTCATAGACAGTGACTGGGGCCAAAGCATACATACACAAAGCTCTCTCTCTCCCCCCTCCCCGCCACACCACATGGCATTCACACCTCTCTCACATACATATCCAGCTGCACAATGAGAAAATGGCTCCTTCTTACTGCACAGCACTGAAATGATAGCCAATCAGAATGGCAAAGCACAGAACTGTCACTGCTTCCACCAGTCTGATTGGCTTCTGTACTAGATATTTAAAAGTGTTTTGTCCACAGTTCAAGTTCTGGTGCACATGTAAAGGGGGAAATGGAATGGGCAATGTGGGAAGGAAAGAGTGTATCATCCTATACTTAGTTTTTCATCCCTTAAGAGTAGGCTTGTATAACTTGTGACTAAGCAAGATGAACGCTGTCCACTATGTATTGTGGCATGTCAAAATATATCTGCTTTTAAAGACCAAAGTAGGCAGCAACGCAGATAAAGGCTCTGAGAGTGGGGAAATGCAGCTAGCAGGTTTATTTGGCTTGGTCAGTCACTAAGTTCTACAGATCTGCCTTAAATGGCCCATTTATATCTGCATAAGCTTTGACTGGTTACCATTTTCCATTAAAGTGTAAAGCATAAATGAAAATCTTTACTATTTTTATATTTAGCATTATTCTACAAATGGAAAGAGAAAAACAAGTTACAGTCGTACCTCGACTCCTGAACGCCTTGGGAGTTGAACGTTTCGGCTCCCAAATGATCAAAAACCGGAAGTGAGTGTTCCGGTTTTTGAACGTTCTTTTAGAAGCCGAATGTCTGATGGGTCTTCCGCGGCTCCTGATTGGCTGCAGGAGCTTCCTGCAGCCAATCAGAAGCCGCACTTTGGAAGTCGAATGTTTCGGAAGTCGAATGGACTTCCAGAATGGATTCTGTTCAATTTCCAAGGTACAGCTGTATTAAGTGTTTGTCATTTATACCAATGAGCCTTTACAAAGAATTTAGCGCACAGTACCCTATCTGATTACAAAGCAACCAAGCAAAGCAATAATTACCATCATGATTGGATGATCCAAAGTTCTGACAGGTTTCAACAAAGCTCCAAAATTTCTCTTGACCTTCTTCTGCTAAAAATTCACTGAAGAAAGGAGGTGAGAGGAATCATTACATTATGTTAAGTTTTGTTTTGGGGTTTATTTAAAAAAACTATGACACCGCATTTCACGAGTCCGGATTCAAATTCCATTCAGTAATTAATTTACTGGGTATTTTTAAGGCAAGCCACTGTCTAAGCCTCCCTCATTTGTAACACAGGGACACAAATTATATGGGAGATTACATATTTAAACTGCTTTTTTTATAAAAAAAAACATTGAGTTAGCCATCTTGCTTACCTTGCTTCAAGTAATAAAGGTGTGGAAAACCACTTAGTAGTCAAAGAAGTCGTCACTGCTTTTGAATCTGCTTTTACCAGGGAGAAGCTCACCCATATTCCAATAAGTGCAATTAGAGTTCCCATCTTATAAAAGAACCTGGAAACAAATGAAGACATTTAACTTAAGCATTGTATTTCAGCAGAAATAGTTAAGCAAGTGTATGCTTCTGTAAATCCGCGGGTGTGCAATCAGTTATAAGGTATATATCTTGACACAAGCCATCTTGCTGAAGCTAAGCAGCACTGGTTGGATAACCACCTGAGAATAAAATGTGTGCCACCTTGGGTTCCATGATGGAAGAAAGGCAGCATATAAGAAAATAAATAAACAAAATCTGGGAAAATAAAGATGCAATTCTAGGACTGATTCAGAGGTAATGGGCTGATTCACATGTACTGGGAGAACACGTGTTGAAATGCCTACACTGCAAAGGGTTGGACTAGATGACCCTCAAGGTCCCTTTCAACTATACAATTCCATGAGTCTATCATGAGCTAGTGAATAAGCAGGTGTTCCAGTCCCGTTTCTTATTTTCCCCTCCTGATTCCAGTTTCCCCTTCTGTATCATGTCTATTAGATTGTAAGTCTATTTACAGGGACTGACTTCTCTTTTAATACATGCACAGCCCTTAGAAAATGCAGGCACTTTGTAAGTGAATAATGCTAATTTTACATTGCAGGAAGCGCAATATTAAAACACATATAAAAGCCTCATGGCAATTCTGACATCTGTGAAGTTGGCCTGAGAGAGTAGAGAAACGGAGGTCTCAGAAAAATGAATCCTTCCCAAAAACGTATCAAATTTGTCTCACTTGTACTTCATACTGTAAAGGTAACAAGTAGCACTGCAGAAATTACATAAGAAGCTGCTGAGTCAGATGCTAGTCCATCTAGGTCATTATCATCCAACCTACTATCTCCAAAATCCTCAGCAGAAACGTGTCATTCTCAACCCTGCTACTCAGTGTTGTGTTTTTTTAAAAAACGAGTGCTTCCCCCTTGCTCCAATGCATCCTACTGTGCATTCACGGTCTACTCTTTAGCACCATTATGGGACTCCACGACGCAGGCATAATGATGATACTTCTGACCATGCCAATCGCGATCACAAATCCCATTGTGCAGTTAAGATTTCAGAAAGGCGATCCTGTCCCTCTGCCGCAACAACACCGAATCCAAGAGCCCTGGGGCTAACACCCTCGTTTGTTAGATCTTCTTTTCCGGGCACAGTTTTAGCAAAAAAAGGATCCAAAGGAGCTCTGCGAATTAACACCCAACTGCCAACCGCATCTCTGTCTGTCCTTCGGTTCGAGATATCCGAATCCTTGACCACGCCACAAAGTTGCCGGAATTCGGGCTGCAATCCTAACCCTGCTCGCCTGGGGGGGCGGGGGTGAAACCCACGGGATTCAATAGCACCTAGATCTGAGCCCACTCCGTCAGGATTGCAGCCTTAAAATCGCGCGGCTGTGTTGCAAGGCTGGAAACACGAGCTTGCTCTGGTTAAGCACCCCGAATTCTCCGCGCCCCAGTCCCTTAGACCCCCCGCTGTCCCTGCTCGTATGGACTCCGCCTCCTCCGATCTCGCCCCAGGAGAGCCCGAAAAAGGAGAAGCGGCGGCGGCGTCTTCAGAGGCGGGCGTCCGGGAACCCAGGCACCCAGGCACCCACTCACCGTCCAGTGCTGGGGAACCGCACGGGGGGGGGAGGCGATGGTGCCGGTGCCGCGACTTAGCCAGAGGGCGCCTCCCGGGGCTCTCGCGCCGTGCGGATTATTATTGCGCCTGTAAGCTACCGCCACGCTCCTTTCCTGCTTCAGCCGCCGCGGCTCCTTCGGTTTCCTGACAGCTCGCTTCCGGTTCCGGCCCCTCGCCGGCTACCAGGAAGAGCTGGGGCGAAGCGGCTCTTTGCCCTACGGAGGGAACCAGTCTGGGAGCAGCCCTTGACGCTCGCAGCGCCATTTCGGCTATGGGCAAACAAAGTCCCGCTCAAGGCGACGCTCCAGTCGCCCATCAGGGGCGCTGTTCCCATCACGAAGCGGAATGCAAACTGCAAGCAGGCGAGCGAGGGGGCAGGCAGCCGACGGTATCGTGAAGCTGTACCCTACCCTTCCCGCTTTATTGCCTGCCGACATAATAGCATCTCCCGCTTCCACCTCGCCACTGAATTATTATTATTAGTAGTAGTAGTAGTATTTCCCCACCCTACGCACAAATACGCACACGCACAGTCCGCTGCAAGAGACTTGTGGCTTTTTCGTTTCAGGGTAACTCGACTAGCGTTAGATAGTACTGCACAGGCTCCAGCGCTAGGAAGATCCTCTTTAGGACCAGGCAGGAAGTCATCCTCCCGAGCCCTTGCCAGGCTACAGTGCCGCTCTGCACTTTCATAGTTCTGCATCGTGGAGGAGGCACCTGTTCTCCAAAGGTGGTTGAGACGACAAGCGACCGACGTCCTCGTGCCTGGGCTCCAGCCATTATAGGAGTTTGAGTCCAACAGCATCTGAAGAGCCTCACGTTTCCTTCGCATCCCTGTTCTACGCTGCAACATTGTTTCCTGAGCCCAGTTTTAAAAACTGCAGGACTTGAGACTCCTTTAATAGCAAAGAGATAAATCACTTCAATAGGGACCTTCTGCCCAACTGCACCCTTTTTCAGGATACACTACTTGATTCCATCTCCTATCCCCCACAACAGTCTGCATGAGTACAGAACTCAAATCTAGTATCTACGCTACCCCTTGCTTGAAAAGACATTCCTTCTGCCTACTTATGTGCCCCCAGCTGTGGAAAAGAATCAGTCAAGTCATCTGGTCTAAACCCAACCCAAGCCTCACCCATATATTCAAAGCCAGTCCCAGGTTTTCAAGTGGCAGAGCCCTCAGCAAGATTTATTCAGTGGGACTACCAACTTCTGTGAACTAATTTTTTGACAGGACACCATCTGTAGTAGTGTCTCCTCTTTGTCCCCTTGCTGCCCCTCCTTCCTGCTATATCTGACCCTTGCTTATATCATATGTTTATGATATTGTGAACCCTCTTGAGCGGGATATGCCCCCAAAAGGCAGCCAATTATTCACCCACCCAAGTGAGGAAGTAAGTGTGTGGCAATGACAGCAAGGAGCACTGGAAGTAGGATCAGTGGTTATTTATTTATATTTTCTCACAGGACTTTTTAAAGGGGAAACTCACTGAAACTCACAGCACCTCTCAGGTGGGCACCATTGCCATTCTAAGAGAATGAGGGAGGTGTTCATGGTGAGTTCCGGCACCTCTTTTTCTAGAAAAATAGCACTGTATTTACTTTATTTAACACTTTCATTCCATTATTCAGGCACAAAGACTCCCACAGTCCCTTACAGATTAATTTTAAAAAAGCACCACAAGACAATTCCTGCCTTACTGTTTAAGATGCATGATGCCAAAGGGGGGGAAACAAATAAATTCAAGCACCATTTTGTAACAGTTACAAAGGTCATACGGTTGTTCAAACTGAAACCAAAATGAGCTGGTCTCTCAGAAGATCCAATGGAGTTGACCTGCTTCCCATTGCTCATTTTGCTGCAACCTGATAGATGACAAAAAAATTAAAACCTTGTAGATCATATAATATGATACGCAGTGCAGACTGCTGGTCATATAGCCATAAAATCTGGATTGCTTATTATTATTTTATTTATTGAATTTATGTACTGTGCTATACCCGGATGTCTCAGGGTGGTTCACATATCAATATCTAATAGTACCCATTGTCATTCTAATATTGCTTGCCAATATTCATTTACCAGCATTGCCCACATCACCACCTCCCCTTTATGAACTTGAACAACCTATATATATTTGAAAACTTCCCACCGAGGCTCCCCATTAGCTCCATATCTAAAATCCTCTCACATCCAACACCACCTAGTCCCTCCCAATCATGCCAGCCACAGTCTTGCTTCACACAAGTCTCCTTTTTTCATAAAGGAATGGCCACCTCCACCATTTCACATTCTTTCCCATAAGCAGAAGTGTTGGCAGATCATGTACTCTCCACCCTCCTTAAAACTGCTGGTGGTGGTTTAAAAGAAGGATGTGGATGCTAAGGCTGTGAATCCTGAATGACCTGGTCCTTTGCCTACTCCTGTACAGATTCTTGGGCTGGGGTGTTTGGAGTTTGTTTTTGTTGCAGGGGGTTGTTGCTGTTGCTTTTTTGTATCTTTATTTTCGATATTGTGATTTATGTGAAAATTGTTCAGTTTGGTTGTGTATTTTCTAATGATTTGTTGATTATGACTACTTTTGTTATGTTGTAGTTATGTATTTTTCACGTTGTAAGCCACCTTGAGCATGGCTCTAACTGCAGAAAGGCAGCATACAAAGAAAATTATGTAAAGGTAAAAAAGTAAATGACCCCTGGACAGTTAAGTCCAGTCAAAGGCAACTATGGGGTGCAGTGCTCATCTCACTTTAGGCCGAGGGAGCCAGCATTTGTCCAGACAGCTTTCCGGGTCATGACGCCAGCATGACAAAACTGCTTCTGGCGCAACAGAACTTCCCTGCCCTAAGGAACCATTTACTGGGCTGAAGTTGGTTCAGTATTTATTACATTCCTCCAAGGAGCGCAAAGTGGTGTACATCTCCCCGAATTATTCCTACAGCAACTTTGTGAGGTAGAATATGGAAATTAGTTTATGGAGCTTCACCATGGAGAAGGGATCTGAACCTGCCCGCCCACCCTGGCTTTCTCTGGCACTGTACGGGCATTGCAATATACTCCAGTGGGTATAAGAGTGCCACAGGCTGCTCTAGGGACCCTGAAGGCCCTTCCATTGTATGACAGCCCAGTGTTGACTGCCATAGTCCAACAGTCCACGCCTGTCCATTATATTACATGTATTACAATATTATTAATATTAGCCCCGTTCATAACCAGTGAATGAGATGCTGCTAAAATGCAGAGAACTTGTGTGTTTTAGAATAACAAGAGATCACAGCAACGGGGCAATAATAAAACTTTTAATAACGGTCAGGCAGGTAAATGTAAGGCAGAGCGGGAGCAATGCGGCTTCGGGGCAGCTCCGCTTTTTGTTTTCTTAGCTTGGGTTCGGAAGTGGGAGCGGGAAAAGGAACTGACAGCTCCCAGGTCGGTTTCCCGCCATCTCACCAAGCAGCGGACCGTCCCGTTCTCCATCTAGAAGCCATTTACTAAAGCGCTCCGAAGAAAGCCGACCAATCCTAATCTTGGTGGGCGGAGGCAGCTAAACGCTCGTCCCGCCTCCTTTCAGGCGGCCAATCGGGACCCTCTCGCTTCCCCCAACCTCTCGCGGCGTTATCTATGGGCGACGCTCAGTTCTCGAACTACAGCCCCCAGGAGCCTCTGCGCAAGCGCCGCCTCAGCCAATCGACGCGCCTAGCGAGGAGAAATTATCACCGCTGTGGGCAGGACTAGGCGAGACCCAATCAATCGAAAGGGGGGAGGGGATGCTTTGCTGCGGCAGCGGAAGCAACACTCCCGACTGAGCCCCCTCAGCGTCGGCGAAAGAAGCGGCTCCGGAGGCTACTCCGAGAGGCACCGCCGCCCCCTCGGCTGCAGGTAACTCGGCGGGCAAGGGGAGGGCTCGTTCGGGGAGCGGGGCGCCAGGGAGAGGCGCCGCTCCCTCTGGCCGAGCCCCGCCGAGAGTTACTCGAGCTGGGCGCCCGACTCCTCCTCACTCACGGCGGCTGCTTGGGGCGTTCGCGGCGGCCGCCGCAGCCTTTTTATTCTCGCTGAACATCCGGGTCCCTGGCCCTGCGCGTCTGTTTCACATAGTGATCAGGGAGGGAAGGGAGGCGGGCCCTGGCTACTCCTGATTAGCCATTACCTGTTTTCCCATTGGTAGTTAGGCGTAGCCTGTGCGGGCTTTCCCATTGGTTGGCAGGTTGTGCTGCCTTCTACGCTGGGCTGGCTCGCCATAGGGAAGTGAGAGGATCCCATTGGCTGCCCGCAGAGGGGGGCGGGCTTCGCTCATGCTCTAGTGGGCGGAGCTTATGCCGAGAGGAGAGCTCCGCCCGAAGCGAGCGAAAGGGGAGGGGCCTCGGGAGCCGCCCCTGACCGGCGACGGGCGCTGCTCCCTTTGCCGCCTTGTGCTGCGCGCTGCGGCGTCTCCGCTGCAGAGTGTCGGCTTCTCCCGTCAAGATTCCGCACTAAACTCGCCCCGATCGCGCCTGTCTCGGAAGCCAAAAGTTTGCGGCGGGTTTGCGGGCGGGTGAGCCGGCCCAGCTGTTGCAAGCGGCGCTGTTATAATCGTATTGATCGTAGTGGCCCTTCCACGACCAGCGCAGTTTAGGGTCGGGGGTGCGGGGTGGGGCGAGGTATTAGGCTTGTTTCCCAGAACAAGGGGGAAAGAGAGCATCCCCGAATAAGGAGCTGCTTCTGGATTCCCCTAGATCTCGCACTGTGCACGTGCAGTCATTACCCCTGATGACTTCAAGTAGCTGCGTTCTGCTGCCAAGCAGGTAATTGAGATACTGTAGGTGTTGCCTGCAGTTGATGTTAAAAGAGGGAGACAAACACATGAAAGTTGAATTTACGTTTGTATTGCGGTGTCATAAAGTGGTTTTGGAGTTGATGGTGATGTAGAAGTTATGATCGTGAAGGATGTGAAGACTGTGAAGACTGATTTAGTCTTCCCTAGCTTGCTACCATCCAGGTGCAGTTTGACTTTATCTCCCATCACTCCTGCTGATTGGCTATTCCAGCTGTCACTGATGGGAGCTGGAGTTCAGAACTGGTTTATGTGATTACTGTACTGATGTCAGTATCCAACGTCTAACACTCCATTATGCAGCCCAAGATTTGCTTATTCAGGAATAAGTTCTCTGTTAAGTGAGGCATTCTCTCTGGTAAGTGTGCACAACAGATGCTTAGCTGTTCAGTGTAGTTGTATTGTTCTGCGTAGTTGTACACTTCCTCTGGTTTTTGCATGGCTGCTGTCAACAGAAGTATATAGTAGTTTGTGTAGAACTTTTGAGTTGTTTGGAAGCCCTCTGCCTGAGATCTTGGAAACTAGACAGTAAAGTAAACAATGCTGATATAATTAGATCAATGGTCTGGTTTTACAGTTATAGTCACTTTCAGTGTTTCTATGTAGTTTGCTCAGCTGTTGCACAGAATTAGCTGAGTCTTTCTGATTGCATTTGGGTACCTGTGTGTGACAGCTGTGTTGCTCATCATTACATTTACTGTCATGTGTACATGTGCAATCTTTCAATATAGATTTAGTATTTAATACCAGCCTTACCTCCTTTGGAACTGCATGAGGAAAGAGTATAGAGAATTATAGCCATTTACAAAGTACAAGATAATTACATCTATCATTTCATTTATTTAAAGCATTTCTGCCCTGGTCTATAATCTTTAAACTGTATTTGTTTTGTGTAGTTGATGGTATGTTTAATTGATGTTCAGTACACGATTAAAATACTTTGATATAGGTGTCTTACACAGATGTTTGCATAGCAGCTGTTATTTATCGATACTACTAATGCTAATATTGAGTCTTAATTTCATAATTATAGCCCTGGTTTTTTTTCCAGATAGTTAGTAGAGAAGTCCTAATGTCAAAATATTGGAAGGTTAATATCCTCTGGACACATTTCTGGGAGTAAGATTCATTGAAGACAGTGGGACTTATTTCTCAGTAAGCATAAGTTGGCACTGTAAACATTGGATTTGTGCCAGGCCTATGTATTGCTACTTTATTATTTGCATGTGGTGGTTGTCACTTGAACCTGTGTTACTATTTTTATATTTCAGTATATTAACGGACCAACATTTGTCTATTAAGTTACTGAACTTGGCTGAACTGTTTGTATTTTATATTTTAACCAGATGGAGAGCTTGCATATCATTTGTCAGTGGCTACTCTG
The DNA here is from genome assembly GCF_964252035.2 of Podarcis erhardii. NCBI lineage: Eukaryota > Metazoa > Chordata > Lepidosauria > Squamata > Lacertidae > Podarcis > Podarcis erhardii. The sequence continues at coordinate 60,831,015 of NC_138509.1, forward strand.
TGCAAACATACGTAACCTAACTGAATTTGCTGGGATTCCTCAGTAACAAGGGCTTCAGTAATGTGGATGTATGAATTATTTGTAATTCTGTGTGTTCCATAGGTGGAAATGAGTTCTCAGCAGTTTCCCCGTTCAGGACCCCCTCCTGCAAGTCTAGGACCAGCTCCAGCTCCGATCTCTACCAGTGGATCTACTGGATTGATAAACCCAACAACTACAGGTAAGGCAACTACAGGATTTCTACTAAGGCTTCAGTATACTTGTTTTGGAAGTAAGTTCCATAGCAATCAAAGACAGCATTCCTGTGCCTTGCCTGTTTCTAGTCCTGTTTTCTTTCTAAAATTTCATACATTTTTCTATTTAGTGAGTGATGAACCCAGCCGAGAAATGGAAGTTGCTCCCAGAGATCATGTGGTCCCTGGTGGCTCTCTGCAGTCCCGTGAAGAGAAGCAGGAAACAGTGGTAGTCCGGCCATATCCGCAGGTGCAAATGTTGACTCAGCACCATACGGTACAATCTGGTGTGCCAGTTACAGTAGCAGCTCCTCCAGCACATTTAGCTCCAGCAGTGCCACTTTCTTTTTCTGAAGGTCTTATGAAGGTAATGAGAGCATTGCTTTTCAAGTATGGAATAGGGGTATTTAATAGCACAAATTTAATGCAGTGGCAAAGTTAGCTGAGGCTAGATTTAAGTTTAAGTGCAACTTTCTCTTTATTTTAGCATGTACTTGTTTATATATTGCAACTGTCTTTGGTTCCCTGGGACAGAGAAGGTTGAATACTGTTATCTGGTGCTTTCTAAAGAAAATCTACTGAAACCTTTACCATTGAAGGCAGTCTGACAAGGGATTGGACTAGTACATAGTTCACAGTGATGGAGCAAATATGTTTTCTGTTATGCCAGAGGGGTAGGACTTGAACCAATAGGTTGAAATTACAAGGAAATGCTCCCCATTGGTACAAACTGTGCCTCAGAAGATGGTGGGCCCTCCTTGTTAGATGTTTTAAAGCAGAGGCTGGTAAGCTAACAGTTATGCTATAGCAGCAAATTTTCTGCATTAGCAGGAGGTCTACGTGATGTTTTCAAGTCCTTTTCAACTCTGTGAATCTATGAAAAACTCAGTCAAAATATCCTACTGCCCATCTCTTAAACATGCCGCTAAATTCTTCCTAAAAAGTGCTGGGCACACTGGTCATGCCCTTGCAAGAGCATTGTAATTGTCAGCTGTGCTGGCTGGGGCTAATGGAAGTTGTGGTACAAAACATCTGGAGGGTACCAGTTGCTGAAGGCTTCTCTTTGCCATGCATGAATAAGAACTGTCGGAGGAGGAGGAGGAGGAAGAGGTTCACAGTAGTTAATTGGAAAGAGGCATCTTGTCCCTTGCATCATCTTCCCCGTACACTGAGGCTGGCGGTGAAATGATAATCATTGGTAATCTTAATCCTAAACAGTTTGGCTTAGAGAAAATACAGCCCCACAGGTTTTGAGAGTTGACTGTCTCTGTTCCAGCGCAACCAGTAGTGAGTTGCATAATTTCAAACCCTAGACCTAATTTTTGTTAAGCGGGGGAGAGCAGGATTACAAAAAGTTTCAAGGAAATTGGTTGATGGGGTATGTCTGTCTGTATAATTATTTGTGTGCTAACTTCCAGTAGCTGTCTCCAAGATTAAAGCTTTTTGTACTAGTGACTTGATCTTAAGAAAGCAATATTATTGCACAAAGATTCATCTTTTCATATGATTCTCTTCTGAGGAATAATGTGTATAGAGAAATTCAAAATAATTTAATTAGACTGTGGCTACCAGTAAGTTTGTTACAGGTTTTCTTTTCCCCTCAGGGTTAACTAACTGGTGCATACTTGTGTTGTTTTTATTTGTTCTGTTGCCACAGATTTCTAAGAACCAGTAGTTGTATCTTTATGTTCTTTGCAGCCTCCCCTGAAGCCTACCATCCCTAGCCGCCCTATTGCACCAGCTCCACCCTCTCCTCTCTCCTGCCCCACCAAAGTCCCAGGGCAAGTTACTGTAACAATGGAGAGCAGCATCCCACAGGCCTCTGCTATTCCTGTAGCAACAATCAGTGGACAACAGGTAATCATTTTCTTCTTCTAAAGTAACTTTTTTGTTTGTTTAAAGTCATGGAAAGCAAATGAAGCACTGTGAACCACAGTAGCCACAGTCTTGGTTTGTATCTCCTACCATAATAATTCATATCTAACCTGTACTTTCAAGCGGCTTAACGGTAGTGTGTGGTTGTATATGAAGCCTTTCTTGTAAATTACATCTAGACGATTTCCCCACACACAATCTGTTACTGTCTGCAGGGACATCCCAGCAATGTGCACCATATCATGACAACCAATGTTCAGATGTCAATAATCCGAAGTAGTGCTCCTGGACCACCATTACACATTGGAGCGTCTCACTTACCTCGAGGTACTTAACATAATACTTTCTTGGGATGATTGATTATGTAATAAACTTATTCTGGACAATGTTTATACTGTGGTTAATGCATGCGTCAATACCTTGGTAGAGTAGCTATAAAGATAATGGTTGCAATCTAAAGTAACGATTTTTAGCTTCTTGGTCTTGGGAAAGTGTAGGGTATAATTAGGGTTACAGTAGAATATGGTGTGTTGATCATTTTTTTAAAAAAACACACACACCCCTCATATGTTTTAGGACAGGGGTGCCCTTCAGACATTGTTGACTACAAATCTCATCATCCATAGCCAGCAAGGCCAACAGTTCAACCAGTGGGCAGGGTTGATGAGAGTTGTAGTCCATCAACATTTGGAGGACACCATGTTGGCTGCCCCTTGTTTACAATATGCTGTGGATCACATGCCGTCTACATTCTGGGCAAATCCACCATCTCTAACTGCAGTTAACATTAATACTGGTGTCAACGGCAGTTCAGATGAACCAGATTCTTTATATACAAGGGTTAACAAATTGGTTTCAAGTCCTGTTCAAGAGATTAGGCTCAATTCAATATCCCTGTAAAGTAATCTGCAGTTCAAGCCAGCTGGAGAAACTTGATACATCTGAAGGGAGGAGGGAGCATACAGCTCCACAGCCTATTGTCTCATGAGATGCATGAGAGAATGCAGCTGAGGGATATTGCAGCTATACAACCCTGGTTGATGTGTTTCCCAACCTTTGGTCTCCAGCTGTTTTTGGACTACAATTCCCATCATCCCTGACCACTGGTCTTGCTAGCTAGGGATGATGGGAGTTGTAGTCCAAAAACAGCTGGAGACCAAAGGTTGGGAAACACTGGATGTTACCACTTTTTCTTTCTTTTATGCAAATTGCTTTGTTTAGCCAGCACTACTAATAGCACTCTTAATTCTTTGTGTCATGTATAAAGAGTCGTGGCTGCTCTTACACTTTTTGAAAAGTGGACTGTCTTAGGGATTGTCTCAGTTTTACGTGGGATTTTCCTCAGGTGCGGCTGCTGCTGCTGTGATGTCCAGTTCTAAAGTGACAACTGTTCTGAGGCCAGCTTCACAGTTGCCAAATGCAGCGACAGCTCAACCAGCAGTTCAGCACATCATTCATCAACCTATCCAGGCAGGTGACAATTGTGCAGTATGATTGTTGTTGTTGCTTTCAGATTCTTTTGGGCTTTTCTTAAGTGGGAAACCACTTACATAGTTAAATGAACTGTGAAATCTGACAACTGGTTCTTGTGACTCAAATTCTTCAGCATTGCAGGCCAAGATTTAAAGACCCTGTAAAGGGAGCAAACTAATAATATTATCCAAAGAGTGAACTTCAGATTAACTCCCACAGTTAAGAGCTCTCCATTTTGTTTGAAGCCCTCCTGTTAATGGTTGGTTGGCTTTTAGCTCCATTTGTGTGCAGTAGTGGCTGGCACAGGTGGGGCTGCATTGCTTTCCTGACTTCCCAGTGCTGCACTTTGCTGCCAGTTACTAAGGGGGATAAGCAAGGCAGCAGGGAGCTGAGTGTGGTGCAAGCACAGTTGTGGGGCCTACCATGCCAAGCTCTGTTTATATGTAAAATAGTTCCTAGTTTGTAAGGTTGCCAACAGTTTTTCTTTATAATATGTTTACAAAAATGATCTACATATTGCTAAGGGAGAAAAATGTGTCTGGCAATCAAATTACCGTATTTTTCGCTCCATAAGACGCACTTTTTCCCTCCTAAAAAGTAAGGGGAAATGTGGGTGCATCTTATGGAGCGAATGCAGGGGGGGGGCAGGCAGGAAAAGCCCCCAAGAGCCACACACAAGCTCCGTGCGGCTCTTGCGGGCTTTCCCCCAGGAGCGAGAAGGGACTGACGCGGCTAGTCAGTCCCTTCTCCCTCCTCATAGAAAAGCCCGCAGAAGCCACGCGCTCCTTAAAGGGTGCACGGCTCCTGTGGGCTTTTGCGGGAGGTGGGGGAATTGCCATAGTCAAGCGCAGCCTCTCTCGGCTGGAGAGGTTGCGCGCAGCTAAAGAGGAAGCCAAGACAGCGAGCAGGATGGATCCCGCTCGCTGTCTTGGCTTCTTTGCTCTTTGGGGCTGGGGAGGGATTATATTTTTTTCTTGATTTCCCCCTCTAAAAACTAGGTGCGCCTTATGAGTGAAAAATATGGTATCTGACCCTTAGGAGGCTCAGAGGTCCATTTTTACAAAGTTTTGCTATGTGTAATTTCTTTACATTTTAGGCAGTGAATAATTTTTTTAAAATTATTGGTTGAAAGCCCTAATGTAATACTTTTTCCTTACGTACCACAGTCCCGGCCTCCTGTGACAACTTCAAGTACCATCCCTCCTGCTGTAGTAGCAACAGTGTCGGCCACGAGGGCCCAATCACCTGTTATTACAACAACGACAACACATGCCACAGAAGCTACCCTCAGGTAACCAGTATACCCATTAATAGTACAACCATAGATATGTTTATTTGGAAGTAAGTCACTCTGTGCTCAGTGGAGCTTACTCCCTAGTAAATGTGTCTTGGGATTGCTTTCTTAAATAAAAAAAGGTACATTCGATGATTTAACTGAGGGCCACTTTACACAATACAGTGGTGCCTCGCAAGACGAAATTAATTCGTTCCGCAAGTTTTTTCTTCTTGTGAGTTTTTCGTCTTGTGAAGCACGGTTTCCCATAGGAATGCATTGAAAATCAATCAATGCGTTCCTATGGAAACCGCCTTCAGACCAGGTCCGGGGACAGTCTGTCCCCCGACCTCTTCTGAAGGCTGGGGGGGGGGGAACAAGGGCTTTTCTTCCCACCGCCAGCCTTCAGAAGGCTGTTCTGAAGGCTGGCGGTGGGAAGAAAAGCCCTTCTCCCCACCTCCCGCCCCGCAAGCTCCGGGGACAGGAGGGCTTCACTGCCACCCGCCAGCATTTTAAAAGCCCCCGGGACAGCGGAGGTCTTCTGAAGGCCGGCGCGTTTCTCCGCTATCCCAGACGGCTTTTGAAGGCAGGCGGGGGGGGGAGCAAAGACTTTTGCCCCCCGCCGGCCTTCAGAAGAGGTCCAGGACCTCTTCTGAAGGCCGGCGGTGGGTGAAAGTCTTTGCTCCCGACGGCCAGCATTTTAAAAGAGGTCCCCGGAGATTTCCCTATGGGCTTTCTTCTTGCGAAGCAAGCCCATAGGGAAATTCGTCTTGCGGAACGACTCAAAAACGGAAAACTCTTTCGTCTTGCGAGTTTTTCATTTTGCGAGGCGTTCGTCTTGCGAGGCACCACTGTATGGCCATCTAATGGGAGCTGCTTCAAACTGCCTCCCTAGGCAGCTGCTCCATGAAAGGAGCCATTCTGTGTGCAGCATCTTGCTATGCAGCTAAGCACCCTTTCACATGGTGGCCATATAATGTGAAACAGCATTGATTGAACTCTCCAGAAGAAATGCTGTTGGTGCATTAATTCATGTAATGCACAATGAAGAAGCCATTCTAAGCTCCATTGTGGTGTCTCTTCATAAAATGAGTCGACGGACTGTTAAGTGCTTTCAGAAAAAGAACCTTAGATTGTCTTTTCCAGCCGGCCAACACTGTCAATTCAGCAGCACCCACCTTCTGCACCTATCAGTATTCAGCGCCCTGCACAGCCACGGGATACAGCAACCAGAATTACCCTGCCGTCCCATCCAGCCATAGGTACACAGAAACAGCAGCTTCACACCATGGCTCAGGTAAATATTATAAGTGAGATCAGTGCAGTTTCTTCCATGTTGTTGTCTGACTTTTACCATATGGTTTTATAAGGTAGTTGAATGAGGTTTCATGACATAGCATGAAACATATTGTTGGCCTGGACAGGGGGTGGGAAACTTCCAACCCACAATCCTCCATTCCTAAGTCTGGAGCTTCTTTCCTTTCGGGAACACAGTCTGCCTCCTTGCTTTCTTTAATCTGCCAAGCAAGTCTAGCCTTCCTTTCCTCTTCTAGGCTGCTGCTTTTCTACTTGGTGTTTGATATACCTAGCATCTTTCTTTTGCTCAGTCCTCTAGTGTTGCTGTAAGAGGCTTAAAAAGCCCTCTTGGTTCATGGCATCCTGCTATGCTGTGGCTGATAGTCTAGGTAGCTTGTGGACTCTCATGAGCTGGTCACTTAGACCAACAATGGGAGCCCATCTACTCCAGCTCCTCTGTAAAGCATCAGATCAGGGGAAGTGCCATCTCTGTTCCAAGATGCCAAAATATGCCAATCATGGTTTCTTGACAGACAACTTTTTTCCCCCTGCAGAAAACAATATTTAGTACTGGTGCTCCAGTGGCAGCAGCAACTGTGGCCCCTATTTTAGCAACCAATACCATTCCTTCGGCAACTACAGCTGGTGAGTATCTACAGCTCAGCATTTCTTATGCACAAATACAAAAACCATTAATAGGGTTGATGTATCCTGCTTAAAAAAAGCCCTTTATCTCTGATAATTATTGAGTGGCACAATAAAATTAGTGTATGATTTTAACATGTGATTTTGGAGGCTAGGCACACATGGAAAACACTACCCCAGTTACTGCAGGAGCAGGCTAGGGGTCTAGCTGTTCTACAAGGAGCAACAGAAATTTCCCAGCTTAGAAGTGATATACATTTTCTGTCAAAGGCACAGACTCTGAAGAATGTTTAATTGTGTGTGTACTTTTCTTCCTTTCAGGTTCTGTATCCCACACTCAAGCACCTACAAGTACAATTGTCACAGTGACTATGCCCTCACACTCCTCCCATGCAACGGCTGTGACCACCTCAAACATCCCTGTCGGTAAGAGAGCATTAGTTCTGAGCTTCATTGTCCTTTGATCTATCATTTTATTTTCTGCTGGGGCAGAATGGACTAGGTACATCAGGGGTGAGGAAACTTCTTTGCTTCCCACAGGGCAACTTTGACAGGTGTCTGGTTCCACCTACCTGCTGAAACCCCTTGTGTGGGGTTTCCAAGCTTGAGAACTACAGCACAACGGGTGTTGTCAGCCCTGTGCTTTGCAACCCTCCCTGCGCTGCTCCTTTCTGCCCGTCTTGTTAAAGGTGAAAAGTAGCTGCACTGGGTGGCTTCAAACAGTAGTGCTGGGCAGGAGAAGCAGGTTCCCCTCCTTGAGCAAGCCATGCTCCTACTACCCACCAGTTGAATGGAGGTTGGGAGTGCATCTTGCTCCAGCAAAGGAACAATCAGTATCTGTTTCCTAGTATGAATCTACTACAGTTTACTTTGTGAATAACTGGGATGTCTTTTTTCACTGTACAGCTAAAGTAGTCCCACAGCAAATTACGCACACTTCCCCTCGCATCCAGTCTGATTACACTGCAGAGAGGAGTAATCTCATTCCTATATCTGGGCACCGGGCATCTCCAAACCCAGTTGCCATGGAAGCTAGAAATGATAACAGGTAACTGAACGAATTTACTCACTTAGGATAGGTACTTAATCATCTTGGTTATATTGCATGTATGTTATACGTGAGGACATCTGCAAAAATATAATGAAATGTGTTTTGATCTCTCAGTTAACTTCAGTATCCAAAGCTAATCCTATGCGCACACATATCTGAGAGTAAGCCCAGTTGAACTTGGTAAGATTCGTTTCTGAATAGATGTGCATAGGATTGCGCCAGCTAAGACTTTGCATATTTCTGATGAAAGAAGCGCTTGTGATTTTGGATTGATTTGAACCAATCGGGCTGAAAAGACATCTAGGTAACCAAGCCACAATTTATGCTTCCAGTTCTGTGAGTTATGGACAGTGCTCTTCAGATTCTACAGTTTGTTTAAAAGGGTGTGGATTCAGGGAATTGTCAGGTTCCTGAGGAGCAAATAATGCTGCATGTCAAATTTGACTCCTGCATTTCAGGGCAGCTGTAGATGAAGGGAAAGGAGCTGCATTGTTAGGAAGTGGAAATAGTGTCAGGTGTATACATGTTCTACAAGCAGACTACATAGTGACATGAAGTATGTGCAAATGTAGAAACTCTTTCACTTCACTTCTTATGTTTACTCTTTATTGAATTATACTGTTCAACATTGTCAGGGTATAGAAAGAGGGTTTGAATTTGGAAGCTTTTTGGGTGTCCTTCCAAGTAGGTAAATGTGATGGCGCACAAAGAAGCTAGCAAACCAGAACTGTCAATTGCATTGCAACAAAGGTTAATTAACAATCACTGCTACAGTTCATTTGAAGGCTACAATTATACTGTTGTGTCTAACATTTAATTTATCTTCATTCCTCTAGACAGTCAGTACCTGTTCAATTCCAGTACTTCTTACCAACATATCCACCTCCTTACCCTTTGGCTGCCCACACTTACACACCAATTACCAGCTCTGTATCCACTATACGCCAATATCCTGGTAAGGAATCTCAAAGTTTGATTTACAGAAGAGTTTTAGAGCAGCTACATAAATGAGCTTTCTGCATAAACTTTTCTTTTTTAAGTTCAAAGTGGGGTTCCAAAGTACTTTGGGAAACAAGCAAAGGTTATCTGGCAAATTTAATATTTAAATAATTAAAAAACCCTCTCTGCAAAGCTTGCTCAAGTCAAGATAATGATGAAGCAGATCATTTTGCTAAAGACTTCCGGCTTCGCAATGGGTTTTTCTCTCCCTCTCCTCTTCCCCATGCCCTCCCCAAATCTGCTCAGGAGAATTGGGGGAATCCCCAGAAAATACTGGGGGGTGCACTAGGGGCCGAGAAGGAGAGGAAATTCCATTGCACAGCTAGAGCTCTTTGTGCCAACAGAACTACTTTGGTGGCTACAGCATATGGTCTGTTTTTTTGACCCAAAACATAGTGACTACCAAGGGGAATTTTTAATCTAAATGATTTGGGGAATTCTGCAGTTTTTAAGTTTTGGTGATTTGCTGTTCTGAAAAATTGGTATTTTGTAATTACTCTCAAATTGACTTGTTTGTTTCTTGTGATTTGTATTACAATGGCTACTGCTACAAACAATAACAAAAATCCTCCTGACAGTCCTCTTCCACCCTTCTCTTGGATGTCCTGTTGTTTTTGGAAATGGGGGTTTGCTGTTAAATCTAAATTGGCAAATTGTGGTTTGTGCAAGCTCTCCAAACCAGGACTGACAGTGTGAAATAACTTCTAATAGCTTGACAATTGAGGTGAAAGTTTAACTGGCGAGTCTCTGCTTTGTGTTCTCAGCCATTGTATTACATGAGCTCCACGTTTACAGCGTTCAGCTGCTCTATTCCAAACTACTGGAATATCCAGTAATAACCACTTCTAAATTACTTCAGCTAATCAGAAAACTTGTTATAGCTAGACCCTAGCTGTGAAAGGGCCATATGTTTTCCTTGGAGTATTGGAATACATCTTTTTCTTTGCATATATAACCTCAACAGTCCTCATGAGGATTATTATAATTCAGCTTTAGCATTATGAAGCCACTGTTGCTGCTGTATAAACATAATGCTGGAAGGGCTGGCTTATGAATCTTATTTAATCTGTTGGCATCTTCAGCAGGACCACAGATGTGTGCATAAACTACAAGTATTTAAATACAAAATCTAACAATGCTGCTTGGCAACACAAGATAATAAATTGGCTGTTTTGTGTGGAAGTAATTAAGTCTATTGTTTGGTATTTCCAGTTTCAGCTCAGGCGCCAAATTCTGCCATAGCAGCTCAGACTGGAGTAGGAGTGGCCTCCACAGTTCATCTTAATCCCATGCAGCTGATGACAGTGGATGCATCTCACGCCCGTCATATTCAGGGCATCCAGTCTGCACCAATTGGTGCACAGGGTATACAACCAGCACCCATCAGTGCACAAGGAATACAGTCTGCGCCAATTGGAACCCAAGGGCTACATCCAGCTGCCCCAATTGGCACACAGGGTCTTCAGACTGCACCAATGGGTGCTCAACAGCCACAAACTGAAACCAAGACATCAGGTAACTAGCCAAGAATGCTTGTGTTGTGAGCAAAATTGTCCATAACTATTCCTCTTGGGGTTTGCTTTTTAATTAATCGTGTACTTATGGCTGCAATACTACTATGAACACCTGCTTAGAAGTTCTGTTGAGCTTGGTGGGGTTTATGATTAAAAATGCATAGGTCTGGGCTGTCACTAATGTGGACAACTGCCATTTCTGTTTCTGAATCAAACACACTGCTAGAGTCACTTAAGCATTTTATTTTGTTTACCAGTATCTGCTGTTCCCTATCTCCTAGCAAAAATATATGATCAAGTTTGTGGGTGGTTTTCTTAAGCTATGGCTAATTAGAGTTTTAATCCTGTGTATACATTTTTGAGGGGACGCGGGTGGCGCTGTGGGTAAAAGCCTCAGCTCCTAGGGCTTGCCGATCGAAAGGTCGGCAGTTCGAATCCCCGCGGTGGGGTGCGCTCCCGCTGCTCGGTCCCAGCGCCTGCCAACCTAGCAGTTCGAAAGCACCCCCGGGTGCAAGTAGATAAATAGGGACCGCTTACTGGCAGGAAGGTAAACAGCGTTCCGTGTGCTGCACTGGCTCGCCAGATGCAGCTTTGTCACGCTGGCCACGTGACCCGGAAGTGTCTCCGGACAGCGCTGGCCCCCGGCCTCTTGAGTGAGATGGGCGCACCAACCCCAGAGTCTGTCAAGACTGGCCCGTACGGGCAGGGGTACCTTTACCTTTACCTATACATTTTTGAGAGAGCCCCATTGAACACCTTGAGTTAACATTCGTAGAACTGAGCAGCAGATAGTTTTAAAACACTAAGCCTGATATCCAATTTTGGTTATACTCTTAGTAGAGCAATGTAAAAAGACGGACTTAAGTCTATTGAGTTCAGTTGTTCTTCTGCTCCTGAGTATCATTTGGATGGCTGTCTCCTTAAATTTGGCATTTGTTGAGCAAGCATAGAATGGAACAACATTCCCACTTCTTATTTTAAGAGAAACAGTTTCTGGTTAAATTTCTCTTGCTTTTGTCTGCTACCTCCCTATAAGCTTTTTGTTCCTTCCATTAGTGGTCTTGGCAGATGGAGCCACTATTATGGCCAATCCAATCAGCAATACATTCAACACTGCTCCAGCTTCAACTACAGTGGTACAAACCCATAGTCAGAATGCCAGTTCTAGTACACCAGCCCAGGGTTCATCCCCTCGCCCAAGCATTCTCCGGAAGAAACCCACTACAGATGGGTGAGTAAAATTGCAATTGCTTTGATAATGTGCAATCTGCTTGCCACTGTACAAGAAATAGTGTCGTATCTAATAAAAGCATCCTGTTGGTGCAAGGATTTGTGCCCGCGCAACGGGATTTCCTCTCCCTCCGCAGCCCCCCCCCATGTCTTCTGTGGGTTCTCCAGTCCTCTGTAGGAGATTTGGGCCAGGTGTGCAGGGGTGGGAGAGGGAGAAGTCTCATTGCACGGATGAAAGTCCTTGCACCGACAGTACAATATTGTTGGATACAGCCTTGTAGCAGTCTGTTCATCAGTCGTCTTATGTATGCTGAGCATTATGACAGAACCAATAAAACATGTGAGAACTCATGGAATATGTATTTATTAGTGAAGACTTATACCCTGCCTTACCTCCAGTATGTAGCTCAAAGCAGCTTACAAAAACAGAGATGTGTGTATTTTTTAAAAAATTCAAAACTAAAAACAGAGTAACAGATGAGTAAAATAGAAGAGTAAAAACACTTCAACACAGGGACCAGGCAATTTCTTAAAACTAGCCACTGTAGGGGGCAACTGTATTTCTTCAGGAAGTAATTTTCATAGTCTGGAGTCAACGGTGCAGGGAGCACTACAGAAAATGCCTTGTCTCATGTCAGCAGCCTCCTAGCATTTTATGTGTGTGTGACCATAAGCAGGGCCTCAGTGCTGATTTCAAGGCACAAGTTGGACAGCATAGGGAGAGCTGTTCTTTTAGATAACTAGGTGCCAGGTTGTTCAGGGGTTTATATGCTAATAGCAGAACTTTGAATCAGGCCCAGTAACTCACAAGCAGCCAGTGCAGAACCTTAGGAATTAGTGTTACATGACCCAGGCTGTTCAGCAGCATTCTGCACCAGCTGTAGTTTCGTTACCATACAAGGAAAGAGTTCTGTCACCTGTGTTTGGTCAAACCCGCTTTACATCCTAAGTAATCTATGCTCTAGCCATCTTCCGACATGTTTCATTGCCCAAAGTCTCTTGGGAAACCAGGACTGGAGAGGGCCCCTAGGTGCAATTGTGTCAGTGGCCTATATCATCTTGCTTTTCCACAGCAAGACTAGGGTCTTGACAGGAGAGGCAGCTGTTCTGTTTGGAAAATTTCCCTGCGAATTCAGGAATCTTTTGGATTCCATTAATCTGCTGGAGCGAACAATTCTAATCAGCCCCCCAGCTGGAGCCTATATAGGATAAATACAGCAGAAGAGAATATTAGTACACCGCTTTTAAATTAAGCAGCCTTGGCAACTATTGTAATAGTTTTGCTTTTCAGAAACTACTATATTCATGGCTGTTTTGCAGGTTGGCGGTTAGGAAAAGCCTCATCCCTCCGCAGCCATCTGAGGTATCTGGCGCTCGAGTGGAAAGCTCAATGAGGAGTGCATCTGGATCGCCAAGACCAGCTGGGTAAGATCTCATAATAAAAAGATATGTAAAGCATTCGAAGTACTGTAATTCTAACTTGGCAAAAAGGTGAAAGAGATGCTGGCTGTTCTTACCCATTGCAAAATAATAAGCTCCGTGGAGACAGCTGGTGCATACTTACTTCTGGGTAAATGGGAGTTCAGTGAAATATTCAGTGATGATCACTGAGCTGTGCAAGCAGATTAGGACCTGGGGAACATAAAATAGGGAGCTATTTTAAGAGTATTGAATTACTTTTTCTCAGATCACTACAATATGCACATATTGGCCATGTTCAGATATAAGCCTACGCAAAGCCATAGTTAGGCAAGATAGTCTTGCCAATGAGCCATATGATGCTGCCTACAGTTTTAGCATCCCTTGTTTTTCTCTCCCCTTCTTTGAGTGGGAAAACAAACCACAGAGCAGGCGGCTTATTGGATCAGACAAAAATGTGTCGTCCAAAATGGGGTCCAGTGTACTTTCTTATCTAGATGGTCCAAACCAGCACTCCTGGTTCCTTTCTGCATTTGAAAAAAACATGACCAGGAAGCCAATGTTCTTGGTTTCCTGAATGTGATTTCTTGGGGAGAAACAAATCAAAGGTTCTGATTCAGGCATAATGCTAAAACCTCTTTCATTTCGTACCTCATTTTTTGATATAGCACTGGAACCCTAAGCTTGTTGCTTTCTGATGTTTTTACATGGTATTGTCAAGATTCTGAAGAAAAGGCATTAAACTTGGTGACTGTATTTCACCATTTCTGGTGGGCTTGTACTACTTAGATTCTGGAAACCCAGACTTCCATCTACTTATGTGATGTCACCATATTGTAAGATACATTTCTAGAAAACTGGAAAGGGAAAAAAAACCAGAACAAAATTAATCTTTCAGAGGCTCTGCATTTCTATACAGTCATGGTAGTAGGATCTTGAATAAGTGAAACTGCTAACTTTTTCCTTTTTTCCTTTTGGTTTGTTTCATCTAGTGCCAAGCCAAAACCAGAAATCCATGTGTCTATGGCCACTCCAGTGACTGTATCTGTGGAGGCAGTATCCATTCAGAGCAATGAACAACCTCCAATTGCAGTCCCCACTTCCCAGCAGCCACCAGCTGCCATTCCAACCATCATCACAGCAGCTAGTCCACCTTCGCAGCCCACGGCTGCCCTGTCAACCATTCCAGGAACTGTTCCTGCTGCTGCACCGACTTCAACCACAATTGTGGCAGCTCCTCCACCTCCACCAGCCATGGGTGGCGTCCTCTCTACAGTATTGGGCCCCGTTGTGCCAGAGATAAAAATAAAAGAGGAAGTGGAACCCATGGATATAATGCGGCCAGTCTCAGGTAGATTTCTGCTTAAGCAATCACAAATGAGATGCTCAAAGTAGGTACAAAAGCCCCACAGGAGATAATAATTAGAAAGGGCCATAGCTAGCATGTCACTGAAAGCTAAAAGTTGCATAGTTAAAATGGCAGGTAGAAATAAAAGAATACAGTGGTACCTCTGGTTATGAACTTAATTCGTTCCGGAGGTCCATTCTTAAGCTGAAACCATTCTTATCCTGAGGCGCGCTTTCACTAATGGGGTTCCTGCTGCGCAATTTCCGTTAGCATCCTGGGGCAAAGTTCGCAACCAGGAGCAGCTACTTCTGGGTTAGCGGAGTTCGTAACCAGAAGCGATCATAACCAGAGGTACCACTGTACACTTGCTATTAAAGTTTGTGGAGAGATCAAACATTAGTGCTTAATTCTGCTCTGTAGTAAACACTAAGAGAACAGTTGTGCAGCCTTATAGTGAGAAGTCTCTGTTCAAGGCTTTCACTCTTAAATTCAATTTGTTAAGGAATTTCCTGTAAGTTACTTTTGCCGTAGTAGTTTGCATGTCAAACACAAACTGCCAATCGATTGCACTAAGGGTGCCTTGCAGCTTTATTGGGAACTGAAAGAGCCCAAACGCTGTCGTAGTAACCATAATCCCAGAAAAAAAAGAGATCAGGGAGGATTGAAACAAAATACTTCGTCTGCTTAACTCTGCTCACTCTTATTCATGACGTAAGGCCAAACCATTCAAAAGAAAATCAGGGGGAAAGTATATATAAAAGCTCTAAGATCCTTGAGAGGAGGGACTCTAGAAAAACATAATGTTCTCCTCTTACAAAGGCACTGCACTGGCAGTTAGCATCTGGTCTCTAGCATTGCAGTCTTTAGAAGACAAGGGTGTTGGCTCTAAAGCTGCCTTTGTTTTACCTGTCAGTCTCTTAAAACTTGTCCCTTCCTGTCTTCTCTTTCAGCAGTTCCTCCACTGACTACAAATACTGTCTCCCCGTCTCTTACACTGCTGGCCAACAACCTTTCAGTGCCCTCAAGTGACTTGCCACCTGGTGCCTCTCCAAGGAAAAAACCACGAAAGCAGCAGCACATAATCTCTACAGAGGAAGGGGATATGATGGAGACTAATAGCACTGATGATGAGAAATCCACTACCAAAAGCCTGCTGGTAAAAGCAGAGAAGCGCAAGTCACCTCCAAAAGAATATATAGGTGAATGGAAATAAATAAATTAATTAAATAATTGGTTGGTTGGTTGTCATCTTCTCCAAGTAATACCCATCCACCCAAAATGTAAGATTGCCACTAGAAAAGGAATTTGAGCTAAAAATGATCAACTTTGGGTCCGTCTGTCCCCCGTAAAGATCAGTTTTTCATGGCAGATTTTTATTTGGGGGGGCGGGGAGCTGTTGGAGCTGAATTAATCTCGAATTCAAAGTATGCCGGCCCTATCGTGGGATCACATTTTCTTTCCTAGCTCAAAACGCAAGCACCTTAAAAGAGGCTTTAGTTATTTTTCTCAATCTTGCTTTAGATGAAGAAGGTGTGAGGTATGTGCCTGTACGTCCTCGGCCACCCATAACACTGCTTCGCCACTATCGCAACCCATGGAAAGCTGCCTATCATCACTTTCAGCGGTATAGTGATGTCAGAGTGAAAGGTATGTCTTCCTGTCATTACATTTTGCATGGGTCGGTGAACAGATGTGTTACAATATTAGACAGGTGTCTACTTGCAAACATTTAACCTCTGATATAGGATGTGCAGCAAATTGCCTAGAAACATATCCACCATCTAAAGCCACTGTAATATTTGTACTGCAGAGGCAGTGCTAATACATATCAGTTTTCCTATTGTTATTGAGGTTTAGTTATACATAAAGTAATAGAGATCCTCAGCTGACAGGAAGTAGTCCCCGTATAGTTGCTTGCTCTCTGTGTGTCTGCCTAGCAAAATGAATTATGCAAGAAAAGTGGGTGCAAGGAGACTTGCTTACTTTGCATTATGTATTTATTGAATAAGACTTTGGGGTTTCTACATATATAGTCCCTGGCTATCAGACAAACTAAGTTTACCAACACTTGATACAAAGATTCAAAGCAAGCCCCACTCCACCCCTGTTCAGATCACAGAATTTGGCTGTTGCATTATTGCACATCTGACCCTGGATCCCTGTTCCTGCATTCTACCAACATCTGTGGTCAGGTTTCACATACCAGGTACACAAATGACTGCTGCAGTAAACTTAGTATTTTTGTAGCTCAAGGAATAAGGTACATTTCACCTTTTAAAAACTCATTATTTGCTTGTGTCTCGTATTTGACTCTTGTTCTAGAAGAGAAGAAGGCTATGCTGCAAGAGATCGCTAATCAGAAAGGTGTATCCTGCCGTGCACAGGGGTGGAAGGTCCACCTTTGCGCAGCACAGCTATTACAGCTGGTAAGTGGGGGAAATGGGATAGTTTCATATAAAATGAGGAAGAAATTCCTCCAAGAAAAGCCTTAGCCCAGGAAGCTTTCTTAAAGGTGATACAAAACTATATAAATATATATCATTTATATTATTTTTTTAAATTACCACCAGATTGATAAGACTATTGGAGGCAGCACTGTTCGACATTCATGGATGCTTCTATTTCAGGTGGGGGTGATGTAGGTGCTTTGTATTCTAGCACCAAGCTCCCAAGGCCATGAGGAGTACAATGGAAATGTGACATTACATTGTGTATGTAATTTAGGAGTGCTGGGGCTGCTGATGGTGTGTGAAACGAGGTTTTGATCTAAGTATAAGAGGTGATGGTAAGAGGACTAGAACCTCAAAGCATATATTTCACAGGCATTGGATGACAGTTACTTGCATATAGGGAGTTACTGTTGTACTGCATTGTAAGAAGCATAGGCTAGGATCCATGTTTCCTCATTCTGAAGTGGGACAGCCCTGCTTCATTTTGAAGCATATTTCAGAGAGCTTCCTACTGCAGTTGCAATAAAGACATTGTAACCTTAAGAAGAGGAGCACTGTTCTGTCAGCAGTGAAAAATAGTACTGAATCTTTTGAAAGCAGTTGTATGAGCAGATGGAATTTTTATAGCTTATGTAGCCCTTGATATGAAACAGTGTGAAAATGTTAGGTGTTCTTGCCAAATTCTAATATTTTATAGACCAACCTGGAACACGATGTGTATGAACGACTCACCTCCCTGCAAGAAGGGATCATTCCCAAGAAAAAGGCAGCAACTGATGATGATTTGCATCGAATAAATGAACTGATACAGGTAAAGGCTTATTGTTCACTCCTTCAGTTTGGTGATTTGCAATTGATATTTTTTCTTAATTTAAATGGTGGGACATTTTTTTTAAATGTGAAACAAACAATTGTTAAAAGAGGGTAGAAAATGAACCACACAGTATTTTAGTATAGCCACTCAAAATATTAACGTATTAAAAAACAACACATATGATTCTTTAAAAAAATGAATAATTTGGGATGTATTTAAACACTACAACAAATAGAAAATAGATATTCACAGGTTCCATGGTTCCACGTATCATTCAAAGCCTGAGCATAATATATGGGAGCATAATAGTTGGGAGCAGACACATGGGGGAGGAGGGAGAGAGAGACAGAGAGAAGAAGAATTAGTCCATTAGTCTAAAAAAATTGGTCTTCAAACACTGATGGAAGGCCAGTGCCTTGACACACTGAATTACTCCTTTAGGAAGAGCATGCATCCAGAGTATATAACTTCATAATAAAGAGTAGATACATGCATAGTTTTGTATACTTACATTTTATCTTTTTAATCAGAAAAGAGTATGCATTGATCTGTTTCTGTTGGGCTGCTTTGGACATACCGGTAATTTTAAACTGTGATTTAGTGTTGTGTGCAAAAACCTTTGGCTTCTGCACCTCCATCCTCTTTGTGGCAGCCATAAGGAAGATACCCATTTTTAATTAACTGCAGTTTAGTATTCCATTCAAATTCTAAATTACGATTAATATTAATTATGGCTAGGGAAACAAGCCAACTTAATCAACCATGGTTTGAAATTGGCTTGTTTCCCCAAACCGTAATTAAAAATAACCGTTGATCCAGGTTTGGACATGACTCTCCTTGCCGCCATGCAAGAAGTGGAAAGGGGAGTGGGAGAGCACACAAGCCTCATTCAAGCAGCACTAAGTTTAGCATTGCGTCCAAATGAGGTTGCTTTCGCCTTGAAAGTTCACCATTATTACTATGTGTCTTGAAATGCAAATGTCTTACATAATACATTTGATGTAGAGAGTCTAATTTCCCAGATTATTATTAGCAGAAAGTGGAAACATACTTGTTCATCTGTTCCTAAACGGCTGCTTCATTTGTTTTAAAATTCTTTAGGTCATGTACTCTCTGACATTTCAATGTGGTTGTTTAAAGATTACTTGTGTGCCTATGAGGCATTCAGCTGTTTAATATCAGTCCTGTGTTGTGTTTCAGGGGAATATGCAGAGATGTAAGCTCGTAATGGATCAAATAAATGAAGCTCGAGAATCCATGTTAAAGGTCTTGGATCACAAAGAGCGTGTTCTGAAGCTTCTCAATAAGAATGGAACTGTCAAGAAAGTATCCAAATTGAAGAGAAAAGAAAAAGTCTAGAGCCAGAGGTATAAAGACTCTGGAAACAAAGGTTGTACAGAACAGTGTTAAGGCTCTTTTAATTGGGGGTTTGTTTTAGAGAGCTACATCTGAGTAAGAAGGACGATGGATGGATACGTTGGAGCCCAATGACCTTAAGGGATGATTATTGATCTATCAAAGGAACAAAGATTTTTCTCAGGCTTGTCCCTGTTTAAACTCTTCACAGTCACATTTTGTTTAGCCCTCTTGATGTGCCAGTGCCTATTAATTGGAACCATTGATGCAAACGTGATAGACAGTCCTCGCCCTTCCATCCTACAGTTTTAGAGATAACTCCACAGGTTTGTACAATGGATTCTGCAGCAGACCTCAAGAACCATCTATCTTGAAACTGTTTGGAGATGACACTACTTCCACGTAGCCAACTCAGTTTTTTGCTCCTTAAGATCTTGCAGTGGCTAGAGCAGCCTTCATAAACCCAGTGCCATTTGCATTGGTGGTCCTGCTACATTTAGAATCTTAAGTGGTTCTGAAGTCTCTAGCTGTCTATTTTTTAAAAAATACATTTCAAAGTGATTTGTAGTGTTGTGGAGTGTGTGCGTGTGCCCATGTTGGTGCTCTGGGATATTGTTTTCAAAGTACTCTCATACAGCACAGTACTTCCTGTAGCTGGTGTGATGCTCTTCATTGTGTTACATACAATTTGTGCTATATGACATCCTGGAAACATGAATAAAGGATTTGGAGGATTTTGTATAATAACAGGTGCATCTAATTCTGTGCTACAGATCCCAGCAAGGAAAAGCCAGATAAGAACTATAGGGAAGTAGCTGCTTTCGTTCATGACATGTAAAAAGAACAGATTGGTATGCACAACAATTACACTTTTAGCAATCTAGGTTAAACATATTTTCATCCATATTTGCTATTTCTGTAATAAGCTGCTATCAGTTCTCTTAGTAGCATATATCCATATAGGATATAACACTGGCAAAATCCAGCACGTACAAATTTCATTCAGTGGAAGGGGCCACTGCCAGCCAAAAGAAAACAACTGCAATGGGAGGAGTGCAAAGGCACACACATCCATAGCAATCCCACTCGGAGCAGCCAGTCTAGATGCAGCTCCCAGCAGGTACAATATCACCCACCATGTACACTGCTGGCCAGGCACCCAATAGAGCACCCACCCATACTAAGGCAGAATGAGATGAGCTACCATTAGCAAAGGCCAGTGGGTCAGAGCAAGCCTGCTAGTGCAAAGATAAGGCAGGCCAGGGGGAGGTTCACTCAAGTGTAGATTGCCCCTTGACTACAAGCTCCCCAACTTCTTCAGTTTTCCTTGAAGCCCATATCCAAATAGTAGCAGTGGGGGCAAGGGGATGTTTCTGGAGATCAGGACAGTGGTGCTCCAAAATCTGGGGGGAGGGGCCTGGCTAGGCAGTCAGTGGGAGGGTAGCCACAACAGTTGGTGGACCCTGGAGGAGTAGCATGCCTGTACAAAGAAAGGCAACTTATACCAGGGATGGTTCACAAGCTCATTGCACTAGAGCATTGCCAAGCACACCTTTTTTACACCTTTCCAGGAGTGCTGAGCAAAGCCACCTCCATGGTTTGATGACTTTGGGGGAGGGGAGCTGCAGCTGGGCCAGCTGGTCAGCCTCTTGGGCACTGCCAACTCCTTTCTCTGCTTCTCTTAACATGGCACCACCATGTCCATTTCCAGCCTATCATGACTGCTCCATACTAATGGTATCAAGAATGTCCTCCTGGGCTTGCATTACCCAGTAATAGGGCATTTCCAATGGAATGTGGCATGGGTAGTCCAGCCTGTGGTCCCAAGAGGGTACACTGCCAGGCTTCTGTGAGGTAGAGCGTGCAAAATTAGATATGTGTTCTATGAAACTGTTGGCTTCTGTCTACGCTATCTACATGATGGTGATATGCAATACCCAGTGTCCATCTCATGAATGCCACAATGCCAGAAAATGTTCCTAACTTCTAGATCCTTAGTTTCTAACCAGCTACATCTGCTAGAGGACCACAGGGGGCTTTTGGGTAGATGTGTGAGATGGATTAACACATAGCAACATCCAGACAGGAGAGGCCATTGATAACCCTTTTACTTCCCCATGCACACAGCTGAATACCCATGGATACTCAGTGAAGCCCTTTATTCAAATACTCATTGGGGACACTGAAGATGTGATTCCATGGCCTGCATCACATGGTAGGGCAATGTGACCCACTCTCCTGAGAAGGTATCCAAAGTTGTGATGGCCCGTGCTATTCTCTATATTGTCATGCACAGAAAGCTACCCATGGGCAAGGATAGTGCTGAGCTGCCACACCTCACTGTGGAAGGAGCAGACATGGTTGATGAGTGAGTTGCACAGGGTTGCAATCTTCATGCTGTTGGTACTTGGGACCACACAGGTAATTCATTTACAGACAATCCACTTGACTTGTGTAGCCCTTGGCATGCTTTCCTTTCTCCTCCCATGCCCACATTTAATAACAGATTTTGGAATTACTTACATTTCTTTCTAACAGGCATCTTCCATCAGTAATGTGGGGTGGTAACCAAGTAAGTATCCCCAGAGTTCAGGATGTTTACTACTAAAATGCAAGTGCATAAGGCTTGCAGCTCCTGCCAACCTAGGAGTTTGAAAGCACGTCAAGTGCAAGTAAATAAATAAATAGGTACCGCTCCGGCAGGAAGGTAAATGGCGATTTTGTGCGCTGCTCTGGTTCGCCAGAAGCGGCTTAGTCATGCTGGCCACATGACCTGGAAGCTGTTTGCAGACAAAAGTCAGCTCCCTCGGCCTATAGAGCAAGATGAGCACTGCAACTCCAGAGTCATCAGTGACTGGACCTACTGGTCAGGGGTCCCTTTACCTAGCCATCTGTCATGTATGATCTAGTTGAGATTCATGCATTGCAGGGGGTTAACTAGATAGATGATCCTCAGGATCCCTTCCAACCCTACATTTCTATGATTCTTTTAATTCTTAGTGTGAGCTGCCTTGGCTGTTTGTTTACAAATACAGTAAATCAATCGATAAATCCTTGGCCTTTAAGCTGTTAAAAATATCTTTATGTGTGTGTGTGTGTGGAGATATTTCTGCCTGCAGCAGACAACCACATGCACCGCACTGGAGTGCCTATTCAGGCTGCAGTTGTAAGCACAATTGCTGGAGACCAATTCCCCTTGACCTCAACTGAACCTCCTCCTGACTGAAGGCGTTTGGGCTTCAGAGGTACACGGCACCCCCGCTATAAACAACAGAACTCTGGCGACATTTCTAACCCATGGAGAAAGACATCGCGTTTCTGATGGTAACGCTCCCTCTGCCTCGAGCTTCCTTCTCCGTCTAAAAAAACCGATTGGGGGGGGCAGGCGGCACGTTGAGTCACGTGACCTATTCAGACCCGCCCCCGCCCCCGCTCCGAAGACGAGGGCGGGGAGGAAGGAGAGGCGGCTTCTATTTCCATTGGTCTCTTTCGCGCCTTCACGGTCTCACATGACCCGCCCCCCCTCCAACGGATCAGGCGTCGGCGGGCGGAAGTCCCTCTGCTCCCGAGGATCTATGGTTTCTTTGTAGGAGGCGCTCCCCGCTGCGTCTATGGTCCTCGCGGGGCCGGACGGGAGGCTGGCGGATCGGCGTGCACATTCCTCCCCCATTACCTCACACTCGGCGAAGGGGCCGCCGGGATAGTGGAGGACCTGCGCTCTGTGCCGCCTTGCTTCAGCTCCCTGTGTAGCCGGCGGCGAGCCCGGGATTCCTCTTCCGATTTCGCTGTGCGGTTTCCCCCCTTCCCCTCCCCCCGTCCCCGGGCCGCCTCGTCCTCCCCTGCCCCGCTGGGTCCACTTCTCCGGCTCTCGCCCGCCTCGGCCCATGGCTCCATGAAGCGCGGGGCAGTCGAGGTGGTGGCGGCGGCGGCGGCGCTGGTGGCGGCGGCGGGGAGGCAAGAGCAGGAGCGGCGGCGACGGCAGCGCTGGTGGCGGCGGCGTTGGTTGGGCTGAAACGGCGAACTGGGGAAGGGAGCCGTCTCCGCTCCGGGGAGAGAGAAGGTGGGGGCTCTCACGTCCTCGCCGCGGGGGGGGGGGCTGCTCAGATATTACCCCCCCCCCTTGCGGGCTCACCTCATATTCCCCTCAAACCCCCCGGGCTTCATCCTCCTTTGCGCCGCTCTCGCTCCTTGTCTCTTCAGGTCTGGACTCTGGGGCGTCCGTCTTATGTCTCCCCCCTCCCGCATCTTCCTCGCGCCCCCCCCCCCTCAGGACCCGCTTTGTTGCTTTCCCCATGCTCGTGCACGGGGCCCTTCAACCTACTTATTCGCCGACTCCCGGCGTGGTGCAGCGGCTACAGACCGGGGCTTGGACCCGGTTCAAATTCTCGGTTCACCCGCCTGGGTGGCCTTGGGCAAGCCCGGCTATCCTTGTACATCTGTTTTGAGGATAGATGAGACATAATACCTTGTTACGGCGGCGGAAATGCTTATGGAACAGGGCTAGTCACGTCCTCCTCTTGCATTCAGTACAGTCACGTAGGTCGGCTCTTCGCTCCTAAACAGGTTTACTCAGCTATAAGCTCCGTTTCAGTTCAGTGGGACTTGGTGCCTAGCGTGTCTTTTAGGATTGCAGGCTGTAGTCTTTTATATTCGTTTGCCATAAGGTCCTGTGTATTTGTACCAACCTGCTGTGTCCAGCTGGGTTTTTGCTTCCAGATAAGGGAGCATAGGATCGTGGACTTAATTAGGAAGTAAAGTTCATTGGAATTAGGAAGTAAATTATTAGGAATTAGGATGTAAAGTGCATTTTGGAATATATATGCTTGCTCTGATGGTTTTCTGAAACTATTTCCATAAGACATTCGGCTGCTGGTTTTGCCCCCATCGACTACTCTAATAAATGTGTCTACCCTTTGCTGTGTCTTCCTGTTGCTAATCATTTTATCTATGTAATCTGCCTTCTAATGCTATCAGTGCCATCAGCTTTGTATATGTCTGAGTTGAAATAGTGAAAGAGTTGGATCTCATACTTGGAGATGGCTTTAACATTTTATTCAGCTTCACCAGAGCAGAGTACCCCTGTTTTATCTTCTCTGCAAGTGTGGCTGATGTACTAGAGGAGATAATTAGCCATGCCGGTGTATTCTATCCCAGTGTCAGTGTGGTCTTAAACTAAGTGAGCTAAGATGACAGTACATGTCTGGTCATGAGGATCATCTGTAGAGGTGCTCCTGGTTATGCCAACATGCATACCTTTGGAAGTGTATGTTTTCTGTAGTACCACACTTGTATGAAATTGTCTCTCCCCACCCCCCCACCCCGAAATAAGGCACATGCCAACAGTAAAGCAGTTCTGGCACATGCTGAAAACTTTGCTTATCATGGCATTTGCTGGCTACTGATGCCAGCTATTATAAGATTCTATAAGGATATTCTTATTGTCTGTCTGCAAGTGTTTTAATTATTTTGATTGTATTTGTATAATATTTTATATTGTACATCACCTTGAGATGCCTCTGCCAAAGGCAGTATATAAATATTTTAATAAATAAGGCCCAAGCACCCTGCACCTAATACTTCTAGGGTATTTCTTCCTGTATTAGCTCTTTCATTTTGCTTCTTTCACTATCTTTTGTACACTCTCTGTACAAAAGTTCCCCCACCCCATAAGGAAATACAGTAACATTGTCTTTCAATGGTTTCAAAGCAGTAGTTTCTCTGAGTGCATGTCATAGTAGGAGTAAGATGGACTTTGGGTCAAGAACAGAAAAGATAGAAAAGCCCACATTTACTTTTTGTCTCGTACACTGTGTTAACCTACTATACCTCTTTCCATCTATTTCACTAGCAACGAGGTAGTGCATTTAGGTAGTGCAAGTCTAGTAGTGCAAGTCGTAGTAGTAGTGAGGTAGTGCAAGTCTAGTAGCTGATTCAGTGTTTAATTTTGATTCAGTCTTAATTCAATGTTTAATTTTGCCTAGATATGATTTTATAGCCCTTTTTTCCTGAATGTTTTTTTTCCAGATTTGGGGAACAGGAATGGGCCGTGAGAAAAGAAAATTCATTCCAGATATAAAATAGCTTCCCCTTCCACTTGTCCATCTCCCCCCTTGGCAATACAAGGTTTCTGCTTTCAGTAAGTATTATCTCAAGCATAATATGTTGAAACTTATGGCACAATGATGCTGTGAATACTGGTGACTGGTATTACCAAAAAGCATATGAAAGGGAAGAGCTTTACCCACCTTACAACCTCCAATGTTACTGTATTCTTTCTGCACCCCGCCCCAACCCCTAAGCTTGGTGTTTTTTATGTTTTTTTTTACAATTGCTGCACATTTCCAAAGTGATGCCAAGGTTAGATAATATCCTATATATTTTGCAGCCCTGTTTCAGTAACAGAGCTCAAACTGAGATGAAATAGGGTGTTCAACCCAATAATTAGCAAAGCAATAAAGTTATTTGATGTAATGTTATAAGTAATTGCTGCCTATAAAACCCTTTTTTCCATATGCTGAGGTGACTGCAGCCAGGTGGGGGTAGGATGGCGAGTTAATTGTTGGATAAAAATAGAACTGAATAGGTGGTTCATTGTTAAATTGTTTCTTTCTCTTTGCTGGTATTTACAAAATGTTAGCATCTGGAATACACCAGCCAGTTTCATCTACATTTGCTTTCTGACCATTTGCACATAGGGAATAATAATTTTCTTATAAAATCCCTTGCAAACATCATACATTCTGTGCATGCTTTGGATTGACTTCTGAGTAAATGCGCCTAGGTTTGTGTTGCATACAAAAGGCAGTTCTGGCCAGCATGCTAACTAGGCCATTGACACAGGTGCAGCCACAATTGTAGAATTCTCCCTCCTTTTTCATAGCCTTGTATAACCTTCCATTTATAACTAACACTTTTCAGCCCCAAACCAAACCAAGGACTGAGGCCTACACCCAACAGAGAAGATTGTCCTATTCAGTTTTTAATTTGAATTTAAGATAGTGACATAAAAGAAAGTTCAAAATCTAAGGCTGAAGGTCTCATTGCTATCTGTTATCTGTGTTTTGTTAGAGGGATCCTTGATCAAACTCCTTGGTGGTTATTTGTATTTCAGTGATAATGGGCAAATTGCACTAATTCCTAAGAAAGGGTGGCAGCAGTAGACCTGCATATGGGAATGTCCAAGAAAGGAAGACTCACCCTCTTGACTCTACCAGGCTAATAACTAGCATAGGAGAGGTGACTAGTATACTGCCTTCTTCCTCCAAAGTATTTATGACAGTGGGAGTTTTCACCTACTCTTTTTGCCCCAGTATATACCTGTCTCCTGCTGGTAGGTGTAGGGGCTATCACTGCTGATCAGACTTTCGCGAGACAGGTGTGAGCAAGGGATGGATAGAAAGAATAACCTCTTAAGTTATAAGATTGCACATCTAGAAGATAGTGAAATGGCTGCAGCCTTTGTTCTAGCAAAAGGCCAAGTCTGTTAAACTGAATATGTTCAATATCTGGAAGACTTCACAGTTCCCTGTGCCTTGGACATAGTATTTTGCAAGTGAACTGAAACCCTAGGTTGAAAGCAAACTAAAATTGCAAGCATACAGTGAGCACTTTGTAGCACTGTGGCCATTCAACCAATTGTATGTGTGATGATGTCACTGAGCACATCTGGAATGTTTTTCTTGGGTTTATCTAGCAGCATTCTGCTTTAATCCAAAGATAGTTCAGGTTGAGGACTACTCTCCATTCCTATTGCTGTATGAGGTACTAAAACACACAAATTGTCTGCAGTTACATTTAACTATTGGATCACATGTTGCTCATGCAAACTTCACGGTAATGTTCCTTTTCATAAATAAAGTCTACATGACCTTTGTAAAAAATGTCTTCATAACTGTGCACATCGGTCTGCTTTCTATTTAGTTTTCCAGTCTTGTGCAATCATATGTGAGCTATGGAACTCGAGTTTTTAATGTGAGAGGTGTAGTTTTCTTACTGTGGAAAAAATACATCCTTATAATTTGCTTTTCTTTTAGTATAATGCTATGTGTTGCATATTGTGTGTTTTGCCAGGGTTCTACAGTACTCCAGACAGCAAGTGCTGAATCAGGATGGGAAAAAGACGCTGTGTTCCTCCACTTGAGCCCAAGTTGGCAGCAGGCTGTTGTGGGGTAAAGAAACCCAAATTGTCTGGAAGTGGAACACACAGCCACGGGAATCAAGCCACAACCGTGCCAGTCTCTAGTTCAGGTCCTCTTCAGAACCACCAGCATGCAGATGGGGGCAATGGAAGGGAGAACGTATCAGATTTGACTTTATGCCCTGGAAACTCTCCAATTACGCGAATGAATCCCACTTCAGGAGCATTGAGCCCACTCGCCCGGCCTAATGGAACTGCCAACAGCACCAAAAACCTAGTGGTGACAGCGGAGATGTGCTGCTACTGCTTTGATGTACTCTACTGTCATCTTTATGGTTTCCCTCAGCCAAGACTTCCTCGATTTACCAATGACCCCTAGTGAGTAAATCCATGGGCATGGGAGGGAAACTGAAAATTCATCATCCAAAGTTCTTATGTTGTAGGGCTATTTGGAACACAGGTAAACTGTTAAGAAGGAATCTGCAGCGCTGTTTTGATGTTTGTAGGATGACATAAAATTTCAAATGAAACTGTTTTAAATGGTGGAAGCATAGGTAGATTGATCTATATTAGGCAAACATTTAAAATGGGCATGCGCATCCTACGGGGCGCATATTCAAGCACTGGATTTTACAGGGCCTTTGACATTGTAGCACTCTCAGTAACTAAAGAAGGTTAAGGGATTGGGAGCAGGCCAAAGGATATAATGCTCCTTCGCCTCTCCAATGCAAATTCCCCAGCCAAAGCAAGCCTTATGGTAAAGGTTTATCATGACACCCATCTTATCCATAGTTAATGCTACTCCACAGTCGGTATTAACCAGACTTGAGATCAGAGGGGTCTGTTTTCCACCCTTAAAAGAACTGAGAAGGGTAGTGTTTTATACTGAAGTCTGATACTTTGTTGCTGTGTTATATATACTTTACAATATCAAATTCAATATCTTTCTTTGTTGCAATTAGAATCTTCACGTTTGCAGAGCATAATTTGTAAGTGGCTCCATTATAACACGACATATTCTTTATTGTTGAGAAAAGTTGCATTTGGTGTAAAGGTTTTAATTGGGAAACTAGGAAGCAGGAAAACAGCTTTTAGAAGAGGTTTGAAGTGAAATGGAATGAGGAGGTAGCTTTGCTTAGTGTGGCATAGGTTATGCAGTGCATTATATACCTTATAATTATTAAATGGCAGCTCTTTAAGAATATTATGAAGAAGATTGGAATTTGCTCCCCTAGAACTCCATTCTGATTTTTGCTCTAACTTGTTGTTTGAGTGATGTGAATATTGTGAGTCTCCAACAGAAAAAATATGTGGCTGCCTGCTAGATCCAAGGGTGAAGCAGATATTTCAAAAGTAGCATAGCTGTGGTTGCATTTGGATCCCGTTCTTGAAAAGATAATTGGTGTCTCCCTAGCACTTCTTAGCTTAGATTGTGTTTTTCAAATATTTAGATCATTTGCCTCTAATGCAGATTTCACTGGAATTTTGTTGAACCATGACATGATTATTTTTTTTGATAAAGAGTATTTGCCCCACATAGCTGTCTTTTAAAACAAAAACAAAACTGTGCTTCCCAGCCATAGGCCAGCCACCACTGGCTCTGCATGATCAGGGTTGGTCTAGACTCATGGTCTGAAATCTTCTATTTTCCTAGGAAAATGTATTGAGAGATAAATGACTTTAAGGGATCCAAAATTCGCCCCCCCCCCCCAAAAAAAAATCAGAAGCTTGATAAGTTGAGATTTGAGCCAATATATTTGCTGGGGAAATAGTGATTGATCACTTTTCCTGCATTATTTTCTCTACAGACAGATTGGTCCAGTCTGGACAATTATATATTGGGTTAATAAGCAAAGATATGCCCAAAATTTTTACCCACGCATGCAACTTGCCCCTTATGGTGTACCTGAACACAAAGTGGATATCATCAGTTAACCATTTTTTCTGAACTGTAAAACTATGATTACCAAGTCAGGAACAAGCCAGAAAATCAAACTGTTGTTGGCAGTTGGTTTAAGATCTTGGCTTGTTCTGAACCTAGTTGTGGGAGTTTCCAGTTGGAAGAGATGGACACTGTTGCTAATTGAAGACTTGTACCTTGCATTCAGAAACACCAAGGAAGGAAGTGGCTGCTTGCATTGGTACCAGCTTTATTTATATCTTGGTTTATTAAGCCAATATATGATCATCTGAATGCCGCTAGAAAGAAAAATATATATTTCTGAAGGTGATCATTGAAACCCAACATTATCACAGTAACATCACATTATACCACATCTGCAGGCATATCAGAATGAGTGTCTTTGCCTGTGCTTTCTGTGGACCAAATCTGGATAAACTGGCTAGAAAAATCACATTGCCCTAGGTTCCTATAATCTGGAAGCTAGTGTTGAAAAATGCTGATTTCTTACATCTTCCCCATTCAGGAGCAGTACCAAAAGTTTGCTGCACATTCATAGGAATTTGAGTTTAATTTTTATAGCCATACTGTAGTAGTATGTTGAAATTAGGGGGGGGGGAGAAAGTTAGCAAGTAAAAGTCCAGAGTTTTTGATTAGACTAAACAAGCATTTTTTCAACCCTAGAATTTGGAGTTTTTCTTGAGAGTGAGAAATCTGTGTTGTCTGAGCCATCCCTTCATCTTGGCTCCCCTGATTTGCCCTCCCTTCTCTTCCAGAGATTTGTGTCTGTGGAATTAGCACAGGAATAGAAAGTGGATGTGGTCATTCTATCTTTAGTATTCACTTTTTTGTGTGCGCAGCCTAGCTGTACATACTCAGACCCCTGTTGAGAGGGAAACAAAACTTTGGAATAGTTTATCAAATAGCAACACAAGACCAAAAAGGGGCATCCTGAGGAAGTGGCATCTTAAAGATCAGAAGTTACCACCAGGTGGGTAACAATGCTTCTTATCAGCTAATCTGTGCTCTTATCTGTCAAAGTTTGGAGCAGTTAACTCAAGATCAGTCAAAAGGATTACGAAAATTTTCACACCCTCTCCCCAGAACTGTCCAGTGTACAGTCTTCTGATAACAACGTGCTTGGAACCAAAGTGACCATCCATCCATGACCCTTATGGTGCTTTTAGGGCATCTTTGAAGTGGATTAGTCACTTCTAGACTGCTGATCAATGGAACCTGATCTGATCTCGTCTATCCAGAAATAAGTATGCACCAGCTGTGCACTCTGTCACTTCTCTTGTTTTTCCTGTAGTTTTGATGTGTGTAATATATCAAGAAGGCTGACTGAATGCTGGGCTAATCATCTCCCCAGTAGTGGGAATCTGAATACAGCAGACAAGTTAAACAGTCTGCCCAAGGACATGCCAGCAGAGAGTGATATGCTTCTGCTGTGTCAGATTGTGTGTGTTGTTTTCTGTTTTAAAGGCCAAAGACTCTTAACACAGAATGCCTTCCCCAACCTAGTGACCTCCAGATGTTTTGAGCTACAACTCCCATCATCCCTTACCATTGATCATGTGGGCTGGGGCTGATAGAAATCCTGGAAGGCACCAGGTTGGTGAAGGCTAGCCGATAAACTCATGTGCAGTGTGATACTGAATTGGCAACCCTGATTGCCTCTCTTATTTGTGTGTGCAGTTGGTCTCTACATAAGGCTGTATGGAGTCAACTACACAGAGTTCGACTTCTCCCTCTAAGATGAAAAAGCATGCATCACGTGGAGGGAGATAGCACTACATATTTCAGCTTTCTTCAGCTTGGTGTCCTCTAGATATGTTGGATTAAAACTCCCATTATCCTTACAATCGGGCATGCTAGCTGTGACTGATGGGAAGTATACCCCAGCAACATCAGAAGGGCACTGGGTTTGGGAAGGCATGGTTTATTACTCAGGTGCTCTCCTGGGGAACATTGCTGGTTGCAAGAGGTGGCATATTAAGGTTTCATTTTAGTCACAATTATTTAGAACTTGAAATAACCTCCTGAATATTTGTGACTTAGGAGAAGCTTGTCTTTTCAGCACTTGATAAAGCTGCACTGTGCTGGAAATTGCATTCCTTTAATACATCTCTCTATTCTTCCAACCTAAATAACCAGATGATGCCTCCTAGATCATAGTACCTGTAATGATTTACTAGTACTTGGGTCCAGGAGAATCCTACACATTTAAATAAAACATTTTACCAATTGTGTCATTATTTTAATACTTGACTTCAAAAGTCAGACCTGTCCCTTGTGTGGCTTTGTTTTTTGCATTAAAAACAAGTGCTGATTCAATTTGTTTGATGAAGGGTCATGGGTCCAGTTTCAGGTTTCTAAGTATAGGCATGGCAGATTTGTTTGTATGAAGTTTATGTTCCAGGGTGATACCTGAACTTACCATAGTATAATTTATTAGGCCAGCTGAAATATCCCAAAGGTAGTGTTCAAGCTTTCAGGTTCACCAGATCTCTTTTTCAGGCTGGATATTAAGTCAAAAGGGATGGGGGAAGATGTTGATGATTGTGATGAGAGAGCTCATGTCTGCAACTGAACATTTAAGATGGAATAAAGAAGATCCTAAATACACTTACCGAGGAGTAAATTCCATTGAACTTAGCGGGGGCTTACTCCTCATGAAATCAGTTAGCGTTTTGAGATTTTATTTATTATTAAATTTTCCGCAGTGCTTTTATCATTGCAAGTGCATCTCTGTCACTGGAGGAGCCAAAACTGGATGGTGGAATGGGAGGACAGGAGTGGTGTCAAATTCTAAACACCCCTTGTACCTACTACAGGTACATCAGCCTGGCATCCTGCGTTGCAGGGGCTTGGCCTAGATGACCCTTGAGGTGCCTTCCAACTCTACAATTCCATGGTTACACCAACAAAAGAGGTGCAAGTCATAACTCAATTAACCCATTAAGCTCAATGGAGACCAAGAAACTACCCTACTCTGCCCTGGCATAGTATAGGATTCAAACTAAGTTTGCATTTAGTCACAGCACATCCCCACCAACATCTAACACCCAAACATAACTCAGATGATAGCATTTGCTGCATGGAGCTGTACGGCTCTGGTTCCCGCATTAAGGGGGAACTAGCACTTGTCACGAACATCTTGGACTCAGAACACATTGCCGATACTTGTTGTCTTAGAACCCATACAGGTATATCGCCTCAGGACACAAGCAGCCAACAATACCTCTCATCTGTAGCCAAGGATGCAAGAACAAAGCATCTTGAAGAGGTAAGCAAGGGGAAAGGGAAATCTTTTCAAAGTGTAACTGGTGCAACCTTGCTATATCTTGGCTAAACTATATTGGTGGAAGGATCCTTTTTCTCGTCATACCTAGAAACACCTTTACAAAGAAGCACAAGGCTAAGCATGCAGAAAGGGGTGCCCTGGTGGCCATGAAACCCCCATATGCAAGAAAACTCTATTAATGAAGGACAGACCATAGCCACACATGCTCATGATTCTTTTTGTCATACAGGATCGTGACAGCCTGGACACATGGAACAGGACAAATGCAGTACCCAGAGTTCTTTTGTAACTCCCTAACAGAGAGGTAGGTATTGTCTCAGTTTCTACACTTTCTCACCCAACAGAGGGAGGGAGGTTAAGGCTAAGGGTATTGGATGAGCACCTAGGTGATGGCACTCACTCAAATCGCCTCCTCACAAACACCTATTACACATATAGCTCCAGAGACTATGCTGACTATTACTTTAGTGCTCTCCTTTGTCTCTTCGATTTTCCAGGTGCAGAGAACAGGACACATTCCACTCCCAGTGCCATGCAGATCTCAAGTGAAGCCTAAAGCGATACCGGCAGTTGCGACTATTGTGATTCTAGCCATATATATCAATCCAGCTACCTTGAGTACTATATGTAGAAAAGCGAGATTCTGTAAATTGAAATACCTGATACTGTGCAATAAAAGTTTTCATTTGCAGCAACAAATGTCTTTGTCTTTTGTCAGTGTGGATGGCACTAATCCCATCCGCCAGTTCTCACTGGTCTCAAGATGGGAACTCTGACCTGGAAAGGGTTGGCTTATTATTAGAGCTCAGGGTCTGTAATGGCTCCATGCTCAAATGAAGGTAGTGGGTAGGCTCCTCAGAGTTTGCAAATGGCCTGATTACTACAGTAAGTGAAGCAGTCAGTTGGCACTGAGGGCAAAATGCATGATGAGCTCTGGTACAATAAACAGCAGCTAGCTAATTATGTCAATCAATTCAGCATTTTCCCTGATTGGATGACACAGCACTTACTCAGGTGTGCCAGTCTGAACATCTCCCAACAGTGACTGCTGAGAGGCTATAGCAGTGGCTTGAATCTGGAACTCCTTGCATACCTGAGTAGTAGAGCATTGAAGTTGCAGGCAGAAGGTTCTTGGGATCTCCAGGTAGAGCTGGGGAAGACTCCCTGCTTGAAATCCTAAAGAGCTGTTGCCAGTCATTATAGACAATAATGAACTTGGCGGATCAATGGTCTGACATGTTATAAGATAGCTTCCTGTGTTCCTTCAGCTGTTCCACAGGGTATGGGTTCCTTATGTAGCCCATATGCTCCTGATATAAATGGATTCTAATTCTGTCTATTCCTCGCTCTTGCATCTGACATGATTGAGAAAGGCCAGGCATATTGACTACCCCAGTATGAACAGTCCATCAGCCTTGCTTAGCTCATACACAAAGCACTTCCATTTCATCTTAAATCTGTTTAAACTAGACAAGTTTTTTCATCTTGCTTTCTTTCTCACACATGTGCACACTCTTTGGTTGTTATTTGCTTAATATCCATCCTGGAGAAAACATCTGGTGAACTCAAAAACTGGCTTGGTACTTTGTTGTCTCTCAGTTGTTCCTCACAAATATATAACACTGTTGTTGAATTGGGTTCTTTCAACACAAACATGTTTTTTGTCTGCATTGTACACTAGGTATTTTAAAAAAAGGAATACTATAATTGAAATGTACTTTTTAAGATAAAATTATTTTGATTACATTTCTGTATACACTGTGTACAGAATTTTAGTGTATTTTTGGTCTCTGTGGAAGCTGCCCAGAGTGGCTGGGGAAACCCAGCCAGATGGGCGGGGTACAAATAATAAATTATTATTATAAATTATTATTTTGTTCTATTAAGTTGTTAGTGGGATGTAACATAGGGTTTCCCTGCTAATTTTTTAATTCTAGAAATATCCAGATTTTTATCCATTCTGCACCCTATTAATTTTTTTGGCATATCACAATTCTTGCAACTTGTTCAGATTCAACTACAAAGCTGAATCCACTCAAGAGATTTGCAAGTTCATTTGGAGAACCAGGTCTGATCTTAGGATCCGTTGCTCTTTTCTGATGCACACATAACACTCAGGTATAGTTTGTTTAATGAACCACAAGTCTCATAGGTCAAACAAATCATGACTAGTTTCTCCAAAGTTTGGTCTCTCCCCCCCCCCCCAGCTGCTCTTTCTGTCATGCCTTTGTAGCCTGGTGAGGATTTGTGGTGCGGTGGTTTAGGAAGGGTGCTGGGTTCACACACATCACCAAGCCATAGTTAATACAAATCAAGGTTTAGAAGCCAATAAAAAATACAGCTTTAAATCATTGTTGGCAGTAAACAAACCATGGTTAAGCTGCTAGCCAGGGTTACATGCAAACCAGGCTACTGAAAATTTCTCAAATGCCTAGGTAGCCCAAAGCAAAAAAAAAATCCTTTTCCCCAACCACAGTCCCAATCCTGATATGCCAATCACAGTTCTCATTTGGGGCAAATAACAGCTATGGAGATGTGTGATTGGATTGGGACCACAGCAGGGGAAGTATATACTCATAATTGAATCAGAAAAAGGATGTATTTTGTTGTTGTTGTTTTATTCTGATTTGTTCTTTCATTGTGGCCCATCATATATTCTTTTAGCCTCCATATGAGATGCCACTTGAAATCCTCCTTATACTGCTTTATAAGTTCTACTCAGTGGTTTGTGGCTGGAGCAGTAACTGAGTTAGGCATTCTCAGCACTAGAGTTATGATTTGCTCTCTAATGTCATCCTGCACACTGCCTGCATGTGACTTAAGTACTTTCAGAATTGAGGCAGGGAATACTGTGGTCTTTTAGTATAAGCTTTACATGCAATATAGGGAAAGTTATTGGTACTGTGGCTAGCACTTGAGGTTAGAGAATGTTACCTCCAATTTTGTATGCATTGGGGAAAGAGAGAGATGAAAATGTAGAAGAGATTTGAAAGTGTACCTATCTACCTACCTGCAACCCAGGATAACACTTCATGTATCTGATAGTGGACTGTAGTCTGTGAAAGTTTATGACATAATACATTTGTTAGTCTTTAAGGTGACACAAGATTATTTCTTGAATTATCCTCGTTGAGATAACGTGGGGGCTGCATCCCAACATTTGTGACTTAATTATTTACTGTATTTTTACTGGTGCGATCTGTATCTATTCAGAGCAACCTTTATTAAGCTAAAATACAAAATACTCAAATAAAACAGCAGAGGGCATAGCTCTCAAAAAGTACTGCCTTTGGAAAGAAGACAAAGATAAGAAAACTGAACATTTCAGAGTTCAAGGATGACTACAGTAAAGACCTTGTCCTAAAAGCAGATTTGTCCCAAGACCAGTGGCGTAACGTGGGGGGTGCAGGGGGGGCCGGCCGCACCGGGCGCAACATCGGGGGGGGCGCTCGCCACCTCCGGAGTCGCCGAAGAGCCTCGGGCGCAGGCTGTAGCAGAGCCCCATGTCTTGCGGAACCGACAAGCTGTGTGCGCGTCCGGGCTGAAGGCGTCCGGCAGGCAGCAGCTCTCAGCGCTCGCCGCGGTCCCCGCGCGTCAGGGCCGCGGAGGGCGCGCCAGGCAGCCCCTCCTCACAGCCCCGCCGCTGCCGCTGCTGCTGCTGCTGCCGCTGCTGGGCCATGTTGCATTTTCCTCGCCTCTCTGCCCTCCTCCTCCTCCGGGCAAGCGGCGTCGTTTGGGCGGCAGCGCCAGCGGCAACTCGCCTCAGATCACCTGACACAGACCCGCCGCCGCCGCCGTGGCTACCTTACCGTAAATACCCCAGCCCAGGCAGCAGCAAGAAGAAGCTGGCAGCGACGGCAGGTTAGGGGTTAGGGGCGCAAATTACTTGCCTTGCCCCGGGTTAGGGGGCGCAAATTACTTGCCTTGCCCCGGGTGCTGACAACCCACGCTACGCCGCTGCCCAAGACTACTAGAAACCAGATCAAAAATCTAGATAATCAGCTTCATCCAGGAGTCACTAGAGTTATCTATCCCCTACCCAACCGTGTTCCCCCAAAAGAAATTTGAGACATATGCTAGTTGTGTAAGAATAAAAAATAATGTTTATTATGGAGAGGCCTCACAGCCACCTTCAGTGTAGCTGGGAAGCTCTTCCAGATTTGTAGGCAAAGATTAATTTGTAATAAAATTAAGTGTGAAGGCATTGGGTGTGTTTAACCTGGAGAAGAGATTATTAAGAGGTAATATTAAAATATTTGAAAGGTGCAGCATAGAAGGTGCAGCAGATTTATTCTTTTGCCACTTCAGAGTGTTGGACCTGAACAAATAACTTCCTATCAGTATGAGCTGTTTTCTCAGAGGCTAGATGGCCACCTATCAGGAATGCTGTAGTAGTGAATTATTTGAAGATGGAGTTTTTGTGTTATGCATTTTCAGTCCACTCTTTGTGACATGGAAGACAGGGCGAGACAAGCGACTTCGGGGCTGCATCGGAACTTTCTCTGCCATGAATCTTCACTCAGGACTCAGGGAATACACATTAACCAGGTAAAGACATCATCCATACTGCCTCAAGTCTGATGGGAAACCAGGCACAGTGGGGCATCCATGTTGTGACTTCCTATGTCTTGTCTGAGGCATCATTTATATCCTGCTGCTCAGGCAGATGTTCTCCACCAGAATTTTCTGCTACACAAAATTAGAATTGAGGAGTCACTGTTGTAGCTGACTGCATATTGTACTATGGCTTCCAGTTAAACGGTACACTGCATTCTTTTGTTTGGGGCTGAAAAACCATCTTCAAAGCATGGTATGTAAAGTAGCAGTTTTGGATGCAAGCATGTTCTAGCAGTACTTTGATTAGCAGTGCACTGGATTCCTATAACCTACAGGCACAATGTAAGTTAGTGGTTTATTTATTGTTTTTACCCATGATGGGGGTTTCAAGGGTGCACACCCACTTTGCAAAAGCACCCCTCCCCCAGGGGGAATATGGTTGGAAGAAGACATAAGGCTGCAAAGCAGAACCGAATGGCAGGCAGCAGCCCTGCTGCTGAGATAGGCAGCCACGTCACTAGGTGGCCAGCTCGCTTGAGCCAGAAGGAAGCCTCATTGTGATCAATAGCCTGCATAAGGGTAACGGCATGCTCGTTACTAAGGCAAGGTATTCTCTACTAGCATCAAATCCAGTTTGTCCGGGTTCTTGGCAGAATATGAGTGTTTTGGGGAAGCATTTCAATCTCTTCCCATTTCACCATTGTAATAGTCATAGACAGAAATCTTAGTGCATGGCTCTACCTTTGGTTTATCTGGTGTTCCATTCTGTATTTTATTTAATTCTCCATGTAATGTGCTTAAACCTGTTCTGACCTAAAGTGATGTCCCTTGTCCTGGGATGAAATGAGGCTGCAAATGTAAGAAAATGCTTGATTTAAACCTTAATGTGCTTGTTTTTGGTTGTGTGTGTGTTCTGTTCACCTTCTATAGTGCACTTAAGGACAGCAGGTTTCCACCCCTGACTCGTGAGGAGCTGCCTAAACTTTTCTGCTCTGTCTCCCTCCTCACTAATTTTGAGGATGCCACTGACTACTTGGATTGGGAGGTGAGAACAGGTGCATTTGGATCTCTGCATCACTGTCTCATACCATTTGGGTTCGGGTTAGTATATGGTAATGTGTCTGTTTTATTATCAGGGTAGATTGTGGTTATATAGCTAGAAAAATGAGGTTGGAAAGATGGAAGACTGACAAAGAATGCAAAAGTGGAATAATATATCAATATTACTTCAGTTCAGCGTATGAGAAGGGAAGATAATTATTAGACTAACTTTGCAGTCCTAATTCCACTTAACTGAATTCAACAGAAGTCCCATCAAAGTTCCTGACATGATTAGGATTGTACTGTTCAGGGTCATCCTGTGCACATTTATATGAAAGTAAATTTCATTAAACGCTTTGGGACTTGCTTCTGTGTAACAAGCATAAGACCATACTGTTATAGTGGCATATGGGGTGAAGGGCATATATTTTACATTTTGAAATAGCGGGGCTTGCTGAAACTAATTAATTTGGTCTGCCTTGGAGAAATTGCCTCTGGGGCCAAAAGAGATGGCAGTACACAATAGAGTTGTCCTAGGAAATGACTTATGATATTGCAGATGCAAGAAATGGAAGCAAGGTGGAGGCCTTTATCCTGACAAGGTTGGACTGCTGGTAGGATGCATGGCAGCTGGAAAATGTTTTGTACATTGTTACAGGAACTACATCTCAGTTGACGTTTATGTTTCCATTGCTAGGTGGGAATCCATGGAATCAGAATTGAGTTCATCAATGAGAAAGGTGTCAAACGCACAGCAACATATTTACCTGAGGTTGCTAAGGAACAAGGTGAGTTTGAAACAATCTACACTGAAGGAAAGTGGTCTAAATATCAGGATTTGGATTGTGGATTTTGGCTTATACAGCAGCTGTGGAGGTCACCTAAAGCCATTAATTATCTATGGCTGAATTATTTTAAAAATCTGCCCTTTAAAATGCTCAAAAGGTACAGTGCTAGTTATTCATTCAATGGCACATGTTTTTCCCCCTAAGACCAACCATGTCTTAAAAGCAATTTTCTTTATTACTGCTAAGACTTTGGTGTTCTTCCTCCTATCCCCTTGCCATAAAGAATGCCTGGCTTAGTTTACTGTTGAATCAGGTTTTGCCCTTCGGAGGTTTTTTTCAACATTGTGTGTGCGTTTCCTCTTCAGCCTCACCTGATCACACAAGCACAACGTCAGATGACCCTTCTATCCTCCCTCAGCACTAAGTTTTGTGCTGCAAACATGGACAACAGTTGAAGAATGCAGCAGTTGCTACCACTGTAATTGTTCAAAACATTTCTTCCACCATTCAGAGGATCACATCTCCTCCTGGAATTGAGTCAAAAGACCAAAGTGTAATTCATTAAATCAGGTCTCCGCACTGCACCATTACTGGAGAGTAGTGGATTTATACTGTGTTTGACGTGCAGCTGTGTCTTACTTTAAAAATGTGACTAACTTGATTGCTATATATGACTAAAATAGGATAATTGGAAATGTCATATGACTTTGTTGACTAAATTGTTGTTTTCAGTTGGAACTGAATTTGTTGGAACAGTTGGAACAGTAATTTGAACTTGCTTATCTTTCTTTTGAGAGCCTATCCCTTTTTCTTGAAATGAGCCTGTTCACTGCTGCTTGCTTTTTTTTTTTTAACAGATTGGGATCAGATTCAGACAATAGACTCCTTGCTCAGGAAAGGTGGTTTTAAGGCTCCAATTACCAATGATTTTAGGAAAACTATTAAACTCACCAGGTAAATGACATATTTTACTTTTTGGTAGTTGTCAGCAACTAAAGTCATTACTACTTTCATTGCTGATGGTAAGTTTTAAGATTGCTCTTTGTGCTCCAGATCTTGCAGTTTTCTGAATTTCCTCACTGCCCCCAACAGTGGTGCCTAAACACCCACACCCACACACCCACACACCCAGGTTACTGGGCTGGCTGGGACACACTCCTCCCCACTGTTGACAGTGGTGGCTGTCTTCTTTTTCTCTGCCATCAGTTACCATTTCCTCCTTTGTATGCTTTCTTTTTGGGCCCACTGGTGTGATGGTTAGGCAGCAAGACGAGATGCAGCATCCACTTCCAGCTCCTTATGCCTGGAGGGAGAGAGTAAGGAAGCAAATGGAAGCCGCTACCAGCAGATTTAGGCAAATAGGAAGAAGAAGCAAGCACAGAGGAAAGGAGTGAGTGAGGGATCTGGCAGTGAAGAGAAGGACCTTCCACCACTCTGCAGCCATTTAGAAGGGCTCCAGTCGGCAATGACTACTGAGCCCCTGTGGATTGTGGGCCTCATCCATATTAAGCTGGAATTGAAATAAATAATTTGAAAGGTTAAACAATTTTTGTTGCTACAACAGAATTCCGAATACAGCTGTTGGTGATTTGCTGACTTTGTTTCGTAGACAAATGTATTTTTTAAAAAGATCCAATGCTTTTTTCTTTCAGATACCGCAGTGAGAAGGTGACAATCAGTTATGCAGAATACATGGCTTCTCGTCAGCATTGTTTTCAGAATGGCACTCTTCATGCCCCGCCCCTCTACAATCATTACTCCTGACACAAGGCTGCATGACCAGTCCCGCCCCCCAGCTACCACTAACGGCTATGACATCATTGGGGCAGATGCCTCCTCTTCCTGGTCCAGTTACTTCTATTACTGCACCATTTTATGATGCTAGCTTCCGTTGCCAAGTCTGCCTTCCAGCTGACTGAGGGATGGGGGATACCAGTGAGTGCAACTGAACTTCAGGGGCCCATGCCTTTCCTCATCCTTCCTTCAGAATGAGGGTTCAGTTGGACTGAGGCTCCAAGACTAACAGTTGCAGTTGGGTAGAGAGAACCTTGAGGAACAGCAGTACCGCTTCAGATTGCTCTGTGTGTTAAATTGCACTGTGTTCATTTGAATTGTTAATTGTGACAGCCCCCTTGATTAAGTAGGAGAGTTCTCCTGGCAGTCTGGGCAACGGAGTGCAACAACATATTTTTAGGTTATTTTTAATTTTTTTAACCTCTGATATTTATCTACCATGAGCTGATTAGTCCTTATACACCCCAGGCGAGCAGATGACATGACGTGTTACAAGGATGTATGTCAGCAGAGATTCCTCCCTCCTCTTCGCAGAAGATGGCAATTGAAAGGGGAAACAAAATTTACTGCAGATGAAATTTACTGCGTGCACAAATCCAGGAGGGTTCAGTTCTCACACCTAGCTGCTCTTGGTTTTGACGAAGAAGGAAAGTAGCCCACTAGATAGGACAGTAATGCATAAATGAAGGTGAACTGTTCTGGGTTATGTTTCGGAGTAGCTTGCGTTTCCTGGTCTACTGGAAGTACAATCTCCCTCTCCTTTGGGGTTTTTCCCTGGGTTTCTAACTTGAAATACAAGCAGCATGGTCTGCTGTTGGATTGGGGCTGATATTATTCCCCACAAAGCCATCGTTAAAGCAATTCAAAAAGGACGTGAAAATTGTGTATAGGAAACACTCCATGGGACCTGTGTTTAACTGGCAGCAGTTTTATTTAGCATGACCCTGATATCCAGGTAATGAAATACACAGTAAATGTTAGCCTTTAAGTGGTTATCTAATATAGGTGCCATCGCTGCACTGGTGCTTCAATACTAGATACATATAATTGGAAGTCATTCAGATTGATTTAAAAGTACATAGCCTCCAGATAAGTGTACTTAGAACTGGAACCTAAGGAATATTTTCAACCCATACCTCCCCAACCCACCCCCGCAAAGTTAACTCACAACCATGTTTAACTATCCTGTGGATTTTTAAATTGCCCTTCCTATTGTTGCTGAATAGCCGGTACATCAAATCATAACTGGAAAGCTCTTTTTCCCATTCAACTATCCTAATTCTCCTGTGTGAGTCACTATGTGTTATCATGAATGCAGGCATTCTTAAATGAATCCACAGGGACTATAAAATGGTAGTGCAGGACTTGTGGAAATATTGGTAATCAGCATTGATAGATTAAAAAAAATACAGGTGGAGAGCACAGCATTATGAGAATTTGATACCTTATATGCAGTATGTGTAAGGACAGTAGCTTTTATGGAAGGCTTATGGGAAGCCAGGAATTATCTGGGAATTATCTTTTACTGTGGGATGCAAGTTTCCAGATTCTTGGTGAATGAACATTGCCCTGGTGGGGAGGGTGAGGGGAGATTAATGCCTTCTATCTTGAAGCAAAGCCTCAAAGGCAGACTGAATAGATGTTGGATTACTGGAGAGGTAGACATGAATAGCCCATATGAACTGGTGAGCAATATTTGCCAGTATCTGGCTTGGTTGCATCTAAGTGAACTGCTGGCTAGAAGAGGGCAATCATATTATCTTCCTGGCAAAAGGACTGATCAGAGAATCTAGGAAGCCTCCAAATTACTTATTTTTCTACCACTCTTCCTCCTGTCTCAGAAGAAAACCTAACCTTAAAATTTTGCTTGTCAATGAACACATATCTAGATGGTTATGGGTGGGAATGAGAGAGAGAGAGGAGCTCATATTCCAGATATCTGCAGTACTGCCCCAGCTTTGGTTTTGTATCAGATCATTTGTATGGATTACCACTTTTTTCCCTTCTAATGATGATGAAATGTGTTTGAATGTGAAGGGACTGTTTCATGATTTCCTGCTACTGAGAATAAATCAGTCTTCTTACAAATTAGAGTGATTTGTAGTTAATGTTCCAGGTGCCCTGGACTGATGGGAGATTGTAGATGGGAGAGGAGAGTTCAGCTGTGGTCATGCCATCCATCTCTGCTCTCAGACAGTATTGAAACATAGGGCTACACTAATTACTATTCAAGTGTTCTACTTTAGAATTTAAATTGTA
Source organism: Podarcis erhardii (assembly GCF_964252035.2). Taxonomy (NCBI): domain Eukaryota; kingdom Metazoa; phylum Chordata; class Lepidosauria; order Squamata; family Lacertidae; genus Podarcis; species Podarcis erhardii. The sequence continues at coordinate 60,873,774 of NC_138509.1, forward strand.
AAGATTTTTTTAAAAGCAAAAAGGAAAAAAAAATGGTGCTAATCTTTCACCCCTGAGCACATTCGGTGAGACTGGTCATGCAGGCATATAGTGCCAGGCTATTCGATATTGCTTTTTTTAAAAAAAATGTTTGCCCTGTTACGTGTCTTCAACAGTGTATAGTGTTAATTATTTGGTTTCATTTTAATGGGTGTGGGAGTTCAGGAGCCAGGTGGGGACCTTAGTTGCCATTTTAAAGAACAGACTTTTAGGAGTGACTTGACCTACTTGGTTTAATTTAACCATTTCACTGAAGTAAGCTAAATTGGTTTTGGAGTGAGAGGTGGTCTCATTCCCTGCCCTTATTTCCATCCAACCACCTAGTCTGTATAAATGGAAATGCCTCTGTTAAAGTTGGGTTGTGGTGTTTTCTTGTACTAAGTGGAACAGCAAGCAGGCCATGAAGCACGAAATAGTCCTGAGAAATGGATACATTCAGCATTGGTCTCATAATGGAGTTCAGTTACAGTATCTTTGAACAAGTGTGTTTGTTGTGTCATTCCTGCAAAATGTATGGGGCAGAATAAGTCGTCTGCAGAAGATGACACTATATCTGGCTCATACATAGCAGTGATGCACCAAGATGAGCCAACACTGATATTTGAGTGATGTGGGAACCAACAAAATAGCTAAAAGAGAACCGCCTGTTCTGCAGCCGTAACCAGTTGTATTTTTCAGCTGATTAGTGAGTAGCAGGATTGTATAAAGACCTTAGCAATAGTCTTCTGGTCTGATTGGGAACTGGCTCATCCTTAGCTACAAGTAAGTGCCTTTTGGTCTAGATGGGTTTATTTCAAGACAACTGTAGTTGGGAATCTTCCTTGCTGCAGCCATGTATCTTTAGTGCATGGTTTTTGTTTTTGTTTTTTCTCTCCAGCAGATAATGTCTTTCATCACTGGAGTCTCACTGTTCCCCCCACCCCTTTTCATAATGACAACGAGCCTATCTTGATAGAGGCATTTTGGTCAGAAAGATTTTATGGTCAGAATATCAGATCAGCAGAAAACTGCACCTGAAGACCATAAAGGCGAAGTAATCTGTACATTTCAACCAAAATTTTAAGTTTTGCACATAATTGTTTTCCCCGATTCATTGTTAACATTGCAGTCTTCATTGACTGAGTGCTGTTTTGTTTGATTTCTAGCACCAAAATGAGTGACATTTTGGGGTTGTTACTTTTCTTTTCTTTTTCCTTTAAAAGCAAGGAATTTCTTTTGACCTTCAATGCAGAGATGTCAGACCAATTCTTTGTTATTACACTTGGTTGCCTCCTAGCTATATAACTTCTGGGTGTAAATCATTGAACTTTACCCTCTAATGAAGTATTGTAGAAAATAAATTGTAATGGATACATTTTTATCTTGTTCCTCTTTTATTGGTGTCTTTGTCGATTTTGACTTTTCACATTACAATCTAATACCAATAATTCATTTTGTGTTGTTTCTTTTTTATCCTACAAGGAAAATTAAAGTTGAAAGGCAAGCAGTGTGGATTCTTTAACAAAATTAGGAAATGCTCAGAAGTAACGAGATTGGAACTTGTATTTTTTTTTTTTTAAATTAAAACTTTCATGCTTATCTGGTTGTGGTGAACTGCCTGTTCTCATTAGTTTGAAGATAAAAAGTGATTTCAGGGTGGTCGTTTTGAAATTGACATTCACCAAAATTATGTATGCAAAGTGCTTTAAAAGCACAGCTGCAACATAAATGCTGAGAAAGGGTTTACAGTTCTGTATCACTTAGATTATGCATAGCAATAGTCTTAACTCAATATATCTGTAAAAAAAGAAAGCTGAGCCTGTCAGACTCATAGGTAGCAAGTACTTCCTTTGTGTTTTGGTAAAGAATGCCAGCAACAGTCCCAGATCAACTTCAGTTGATAATACCAACCCAAAAATCCCAACAGGAAAAGACTATTGTGATTTTATGCCAATTAAGTGTTAAGCGGTTCTTTCTTGCTTGAGGGTGTTTGGCCTGAAGACAAGTACCACTAACCTGTCCTGATGTGTAGAATGAGCAGTAATGTTTCTAATGGAAGGATACATTCTGCTTTACTGCTGCTGCATTGATTTGGAATCAAACATTCTCTAATAAATAGATTATTCTATCCCTTAAAGCACTTAATCTTATAAGACAATTGGATTCTACTTGGGCAAGCTCTGGAAAGTTTTGTTTTTCAAAACTAGTAAAGTTCTGAAAGTATGGTGTTTTGTGATCTGAGTGTCCACCTTCCCCAGTGCCATGAATGAACAAGGTAAAATGTTAAAAGTGAGTAAAGAGTGTTTCATCAAGCTGCTAGTCAAAATTCTTTGAATCTAATTTCTCATCATAAGCTACAATATATATTTGGGACCTGTGATTTACGTTACTTTTGCTTCAAACACAGACCTGGATAAGCCAGCAAGAGACAAAATACAGTATTATCTAATATCTAATATCTATTGTTCACAATGCGAATGACCCATTGGCTTCAGTGCCTCAGAGTTACCATGCAGAATTTGAGCCTGGTTATTGCTGGGGTGGTCATGGCTATTGCAGAAAGACTCCTCATTTATGTGTGACTCTTGGATAACAGAGAACATTTGTGAATTCACATAAATAAAATGTGAATTCTGGCTTGTATCAATTGATAGCTGAATTTAAACCTCTCGAGCACATTGCGTGCATGAGACACAATATCCAGTGCACAGGGCTATTGATGATACTATTTTAATGCACATTTGACCAACAGACCTATTCTATATATGTTTACTCAGAAGTTAGTTCCACTGGTTTTTAAAGTGGGCTTATTTCCAAGTAGGGCTGGAACAATAGGGTACTCATAATGCAAACCTAAACATCCTAAGGATTGAGTCCCACTGAACACATTGGGAGTTACTTCTGAGTAAAAATGTTTAGGATTGTCAGAATTACTTCCCGACCCTTTGCTTGTTTAAGTAATCATATAAATATGCATGCTCTTGGAAATTGTAATGCATCATGCTTTCCTGAACTCAATGTTATTACAGGTGCACACTTGCTCAAAGGCTGCAATCCTAACCCACTTACCTGGGAGTAAGCCCCAATGAAATCAGTGGCACTTCTCAGCAGATATGGTTCGTTAGGAGTGGGATTTAAATGGAAGAATTGACATCTGGGGGGGAATTACCAAAAGGTGGCACTTGGCACTTTGTACTGGATCTTAGGCAAATAGGTGCTTTCGTTTTTTAAAAAAAGCTCAACAACTTTTGGAGTGTCCTGGTAACCCTACCTATTGTTGCCTTTACCTTTACCTTTACCTTTTTACCTATTAGTGACTCCTTCCACTCCCATTCAGAGGGAATTGTGAGTTAAACTCCTTAGGGTTATATTAACAACGTGAATAAGTTTCTGCTCAATGAGGTGCATGCTCACTTGGGTTTTTTTCTCTCTTATCAATGGGTAATGCAGAGAGTGAAATGTGTTTGCCACTTGTCCATTTTTCACCTGGACAGCATGAAAATTGCAGATCAATATTTGACGTCTAATGGGTGCCTTGGCTGCAAAAGGCAGTTGGGTTAGGGCAGGGCTTTCCCTTCTCTGCAGTCACTTTAGCAGCAGTGGTACTGCTCAGTTCCAGTGGCGTAGTTAGAGAAGGAGAAACAATTGGTTAGGGCAAGGTTTGGGTCTTGACTGTCACTTGGATGCACCAGGGCCTGTGGTTCACGCAGCTCTGCTTGCTGGCCTAGAAGTATTGAGGGGAGAACCCCTTCGCCCGTATGCGCCCTAAGCGAATCAGTTGCAAACGAAGGAAGGTGAGCTTGAAGCAGACAGGGGGGACCCACAACAAACAGGGACCCTTCCAATGCCACATTCTCCCTCTTGCCATCCTCCTGGCCTACCTGCGGGTTCTGAACCGGCTCCCTGCCAGCTAGGTAGTTTTGAGGAGGGATGGGGGCCGTGAGCACACAACACGCCCCATATTGCAGGACTCTAACCCCTGACTATCGGCCATGGCGGCTGCGCTTGAGGGGAGTGCAGTCCGATACCTCGAGGGCTGCTTATTACCCGTCGCGGTTTTAAGCGCCTTTGGGGGGGCTGCCCCATTTCCTAGCCTGCAGACTTTGGGTACTCCAGACGCTTCAGCGGGGTTTCAGCTCTGCGTTGCTTCCTGGCCTAGAAACCTGCTTCCCTTGTGAGGAGCACTAAATATATACAGTTTTTAAAAATAATAATTATGAGGGTGGGCGATCGGGCGTTGTCTGTCGGGTCTGGATTCATTTACTGACAGGATCTTGCTAACAATCGCGGGAGCCGTGTAAACCCCACTAGATTCACGCGTCGCAATCCTGAACACACTTGCTGGGGAGTAAGCCGTTCTGAACGTGATGGCATTTACTTCGGAGTAAGGGGGTCCAGGACAACGGCGCGAGCGGGCGCTTTGAGGCCTTGCGACCCTATCGCTCTCCTCCGCGAAGCTGCTCCGGAGAGAGAGCACACCGTGTTCAATAGAGCTCGACACACTTTCCCCCCTTTCTCTTTCCTTCAGCACAAGCCGAGGCGGCATCGGGGCCGGCTCTTTCCCCGCCAGAGGGCGGCGTCGCGGGCACCTGCTCAGGCCTCCTTCCTTCCATTTCCGGCCGGCCGAGCGCTTCGGGTTTCCGGGGCTGGCTGAGGCGATGGCGGCCGGAGGCGCCGATGCTGTGGATGTGGAGGAGGATGCTTCTCAGCTCTTATTTCCCAAGGGTGAGCGGCTGGGTGAGCGGCTGGGGGCGCAGGAGACGCGAGGTGCTCCCGGCCTTGTCCCGGAGGAGAGCTCGGCTTGGGAGGGAGCAAAGAGGCAGCAGGAGCCTTGCCTGGAGGGGAGCAACAGTCCTCATTCTTGGCTGTAAAAAGCGCTCGTGTATCGCTAGCCTCCCTCACTCGCACCATACGTTGAAAGCGACATGGTACCGCTTTAATAATAATAATAATAATAATAATGGTTCCCCGCCGCCAAATAATTCGCTGAGCTGTGGTTTGTTAAGGGTAATTAGACTGGTTAGGAGACACCCCTATTTCGCCTCACGGAGCTACGCTTTCGGAGTGATTTTAACCAACAGTTCTTCACAGGGAACTTTGGAAATGCTGGCTCTGGATGGGGGGGGGGGGAATAAGGGTCTCGGCGCCCTTACAAAAACTACAGCTCCCAGAATTGTTTGCTGGAAGCCCTGTCTGCTTAACGTGGCACCATACTGGTTTTAAATGCACGGTGCGAATGTGCGTTTAATGTGAGTCTTCTCTCCGTTCCTGTTATCCGAGGCAAGTGGTGCAGCAGTTTTGAAGTTGAGCATCTCTGGCCCTTCCCTGGATGGGAGGCTGTTTAGTATTCTGCTGTATGCTACATATACAATTGTTATATAAACTGTAGATAAATATATGGCTCTGTTTCTGGGGTCCATGCCATGCAGTTAACTTTGATTGTTGGTTTCAGAACAGCTGCCTTGAGCAAGCAACAAAACAGTATGTTTGTTTGTTTTGTTTGCTTTTTGTCTTTCAAAGCAGCATAGGATGCCTTCTGTGTTCCAAAGCAATCTGAGGCCCTTTTTTAAGATTCAAGTTTTATATGTACTAGTACTTTGGAAATATTTTCACATTTACATGTGTGTTGAAGTATTCTGGAGAAGCATGTGACTGTATTGCACAAATAATTGAGCTGGAGAATGATCTCCTTTTTGTAAATTTGGCAGGATGGGCCAGATAATTATTATTGTTTTTATATCAAGAGGTATAATCTGTGTATAACTGGATCTTAATATGGGGTAGTAGAATAAATGGTACCACTTCAATTACATGTTTGAATGCTCCCACAGGTACAGCAAAGAGAGGATTCATCTAGAATCTTTCTTTCATATGTTTTCTCAATTGAGTGAGTGGGTTTTATGTGTCAGATCATTCAAAAATAGTATTCTCTACCCACCACCTGAAGTGCTACCACCATATGTGTACCATATGTTTAAGTGTTACCAGTGGTGGTGTGTTTCTCTGTGCCTTTTGAACTATCAGTTTCTTCCTCACCCATCTTTGCATATAGAATTTGAGACTGCCGAAACCCTTCTAAATTCAGAAGTGCACATGCTTCTTGAACATCGGAAACAGCAGAATGAGAGTGCAGAAGATGAGCAGGAGCTCTCAGAAGTATTCATGAAAACCTTGAATTATACTGCTCGCTTCAGCCGCTTCAAAAACCGGGAGACTATTGCTAGTGTCCGCAGGTGAATAATTTTTCAAATAAATTATTATTTTATGTCAAAGCACTCAGATAAACACTATGTTTCAAAGTTGTTATAGGCAATGGGTTGACACTTGTCCAAGCAGTTTCTTCTTTGCCTTTTGGAACAATAACCATGTAATTCTGTATATTTCCTCAGAAGTAAGTCCCATTGAGTTCAATGGGGCTTACTCAAAGGTATGTGGGAACAGAATTGCTGCCTAAATAGATGTAGAGTTGGTACTTACTTACATTTATTAAAAGCAGTGTGAATTGACAGAAACATTTGGAAATCTAGTGGGTTCCCTCTTGTTGATGGGAATGCCATCCTTCTGAAATCCTAACCAGATTTGTTAAAGAAGTAACTTTCAGTTAAAGTGATCTATCTAGGAATACTAATTTTGGTGGAGTAAATAGTAAGCTACTGTTACTTTTTCTTTGAAGCATGTTACAATATAAAGCCATGTATTTACTTTTAGTATTTTTGTGATAGTTTTGTGTGATCTTTTCATAGACTATATATACCAGGCATAGGCAAACCTGGCCCTCCAGATGTTTTGGGACTACAACTCCCATCATCCCTAGCTAACAGGACCAGTGATCAGGAATGACGGGAGTTGTAGTCCCAAAACATCTGGAGGGCCAAGTTTGCCTATGCCTGATAAAAATAAATCCCTAATCCTTTTTGAGTAGCTGTACTGTTTTTTCTGCAACTTCTGTTCTCTTCTGTATTCCATTTTTTACATACATAGTTTATTTTATTTGTTCCTGCAGTTTGTTACTCCAGAAGAAGCTCCATAAATTTGAATTGGCGTGTTTAGCTAATTTATGTCCTGAGACAGCTGAGGAGGCCAAAGCTTTAATTCCCAGGTGAGTCACCCCAGGCGAAAGGATTCACTTCATGTTCCAAAGGGTTTGTAAAGCATGAACAACTAAAAAGTCAGAACAAAATAAAAAAATTCCTTCCAGTAGCACTTTAAAGACCAACTGAGTTAGTTCTAGGTATGAGCTTTCGTGTGCATGCACACTTCTTCTACAGTTGGATTTAAGGTTAGCATACCAGCCAGTTAACTGGTCAATATATTTTCAACTGACTGCCTATTATTTTGACCATGATCAAGCATCTCTTGAAGCCCTGATGCTTGAAGAAGTGGCCTGCTGCCTATTTAGCTCAACTGTCTTTTAAAAACTCGTTATCTTTTTTAAATAATTGCTGCTACTATGTCTTGTTCTTATTTCTTTATTAAATGTAATTTATAGCTTTACCTTTGTAGGATAATGCCCAAAAGTACAACCCACGTTTGCAGAAATCTTACCTGCCATTGGCTACACCGAGACAATCCTCCGGACCATAATCAAATCAGATATGAGCCCTGTGCTCTTAACACTCCCTCTCACCATGCAACTTAATACATTATTCATAGTTTTTCCCTTTCAGGAAAGCTTGAGCATCAACCCTTAAAAAAAAATAGAGAGAAACTTAACCATTGCTTGCTCCTGTCTTTCAGCTTAGAGGGTCGGTTTGAAGATGAAGAGTTGCAGCAGATTCTTGATGACATTCAGACCAAGCGAAGTTTTCAGTATTAGAAGGAACAACCAGACCCTCCAAACTCTGAACATGGAAAAAGAGAAATCTAAGAATGTTCATTTGTTTCTATACATCTTTGGACCAGTCCTGACTATCTCTCAGTAGAAAAGAGAAGCTGATGTAGGGTGATGACATGCTTTTAAAAAGGGTTTCTTAGCTCTTTGGACTTGTTGAATGTTGAGAGAGTTGGCAAGATTAATGTGGCATGAGCCACAGAACTCTGAAAAGTTTGCCTTGATTAGTTTAATATTTGTTTCCAAACTTTGTCTTCCTCCTGGGAATATACAAAATGTTTATGGGGCAGACAGAATGAACATACGTGACCCAAGATAGGAGCAACTTTTCCTATTATATTTTGAGAATTGTAATAGTAGAATCAGGATAGATAAATTTGTGTGGTTTTTTGATCAAAAGCCTGAGTTTTTCTTTTCAACAATAATTTTGTACAATTGTTTGTGAATTAAAGTATAGTATTTCTAATGAGGGGTCTGTGATTTGTGAATGTTCTCATCCACTCATTGTTTATACAAAAGTCCTGTTGTCTTGAGGAAATACTCTGCAAGGGGTGGATGAACACAAGGAGCTGAAGGAATTTGTTGGATTATTAAACTGCATATAATATTTTTGCTGTATGTTGGTAAATTGATGTAAAGTTATGTATTGCATACATACGTTGCTATAAACAATAATTGCACATACAATGTATGTATGTCGGAGAGAGAAAAAAATAATACTTTTGTGTTTTGGGAAGTGTGACTGGAAATGTCAAACTGGGTGAATGAGCTACCATAAGCAGCACTTCTTAGTTTTGTAGTGTGAAAGGAAACTGCTGGCAGAACCATGGGGCTCATAAAGGTAGAAACATGATCCATGCCCTACACTTAGGCGGAAATGCACTAATGCTACAGAAATTGCATGTTACAATACGTCAGTCAGCTGTCATAAATGATAAGATGTCCCTCATCCAGCTGGCAACAGTGACTAAGGAATGAATCGGCTTACTCCATTCCTTCCACCTGCAGAATCACTTCTAATGTTATTTATTAACAGCATTTATATGCCACCCAATAACAGTAGCCTACAAGCATTAAAACATTAAAATACAGCAATAAGCTGTTAAAGGTTTGCTGAACTAGTCTCTTTACTTAAACCTGACCAAGTGAATAAAACAGGCAAAAGTCAGGAGTCATAACCTCAGCATTTAGTAAAAAATATCAGTGTACAGAAGCAAACAAGTTGAAGCAATCTGATACATCTTGATTAGATTTTTCTTTCTGCTAGACAGTAACCAATAATCATCACTCACAAGCTGCAGCAGTGGAATGATTACATTGGAAAAGCTTATATATGAAACCACTTGTTTTTGTACCAAAAACCTAGCATTTAATTTGTCAAGGAGTGTCAAGATTTTTTTTAAAAAGACGTAAAACCTTGTAAAATTCGGTCAGATGTCAATCCACTGAGAATCACATTGAATTCCCCCCACCCCCCGGTTGAATCTTGCTTGAAAACTACTCATGCAATACCACCAGTCATAACATCTTCCATAAGCTTTTTATCTTGTGCCTGAAATATTTAAGGTTGTGGGTTTTTTGTGGGGGGGCTGCCCAATTGTTCTGCATAATGATTTGTAAACATAAAATCCTAAACTTCTTGGATTCTACCTTTTCCACATCTCTTAGTAAAAGTTGGGGGGGGGGAATAAACCCTCTGGGCTATTCCAATGCAAATATTAAACTAAATTTGGGGAATGAGAGCTACTTTATACCACACTTCTAGTGGCCAGATTCTTTTGCCCTTTTGGAGATGCTTCCTATTCCCTTAGTTCCCTTTCCAAATTGTGTGTTGTGACACATTAGTGTGCCAGCTGGAGTGTGTAGGTGTGTCCCTATACATTTCATTATTAATGTATGTTTCCGTATCTCTTATAAGGGGTTAGTTTAACCTCCGGTTTGCTAGTAAAACTGAATTACTGTGTCACAAAATGATGCTTGTATAAAAAGTGTGTCACCAACATGAAAAGTTTGGAAAGCTCTGCATTAGTTCCCAGCCATACCAAGCTGAGGCTTTTAAATTGTCTTGTGCAGAAGCTATTACCAACTGAGAGTAGGAAGCACATCTTTTTACTGCCATGGAAAGCAGGGATTGCGTAGTTTTACTTTGAGTGCAATAGAAGACAAACCAAGGGCTGGTGTAGATTTGTGCTCGTTACTGGAGCATATATAAGGGATACAAAGAGACTTAGGATGTGGCAACCTTGCACCGCCCTGTCTCCATTGGCAAGACACACCAAGTTTCCATGAGCAGTGTGGTCTTGATACTTCACCTCCATTTGCACTGGCTACCTATGGCCCTTTAAGCTGTTTTGTTAGGGTTACCTTTACCTTTTTACCTGTTATGGTTAGGATTGGATCCTTAACCCCCTAGTTTTTATCTGCTGCAGAAAATTGTGCAAATTGGCCTTCCTTCCCATCTTGTATTTTTACCTCCCAAACCTATGGAATTATTAGGCTTGCCTAAGTCTACTGACTGCATTAGAGATGATAGAAAACCATTGAGGTATTATCTTGATTTCTTGCGATGATTGAGATAACGCATTAATTCATTCTTCGTAAACTACTTTGCAGGCTTTTTTTATTGCACCATACAACCCTCTCCTCTTTAAAAACCGCTTTATGTTTGCTTTCTCTCTTCTCTCTGCACCCCCCAATCTTGGTTTTTCCTGCCAGGACATCAAGGGAGGGGGGCCTGTGCTCGGTCAGGTGTCATTGGGCTCCAACTTCCACCATCCCTGGCCATTGTCCATGCTGGCTGGGGCTGGAACCCTCCTTTTCTCATTCCTCTTCTGGACTATAATCAGCACATACATAATCCTTCTAAAAGTCAAAGAATCACCACTATTTGGAGACCTTTTGGGAAGTCTAATAAGGGTTTAAGCTGCCGCTCCGGCTCCCCGGCCTACTTTCCATGGTAAGCCCTTCCCTTTCCACCACAGCAGCCGGAAACCCGTCTCAAGAAGATGTCGTCACTTATTCAGAAGAGGCACGCGCATGCTCAGCGCCTTTGCTCTCCTCCCTCCCTTTGGCTGGCCCCTCACACGCGCGCGCGCGATGACGTCGTTCATGTGCACCGCCTCCGGTCGCTGGTGGGGAAGATGGCGGATGGTGGCGACGGCTCGTGAGGCAGCAGCTTCCGGGATAGGCGAGCTCTAGGTTTTTGGGCCCCGCGTACGGGGCTCTGTGAGCGGCTGCTTTGTGAGTTTTTCTCCTTGAGGCGATTGGTGGTGGGGAGGCGGGGGTGCGGGAGGGAAGGAACCCCGGCGACCCGGAAGACCGCCGCGGCTTCCGCCATCTTTAGGCCGCGAGAGGTGCCGCTGTTACGCTATTGGCGGCGGAGGGGGCCTGTGGCTGAAAGCCGGGGTAGGAGGAGGACGTTGTGAGGAGAGCGGGAGAAAGGCCGGCGTGGGGTTAGGAGCGAAAGTTTCAAAAGAGCCGCAAAGTCTTCAGTCGAAGCCCGGTAGGGGAAAGCCGACCATCCATCTGCCCTGCTGTTTCGGGCGCAATAAGTAATTTCGGCCTCGCCCTAAGATCCACAAGAGTAGCTGAAGAGTGCCTTGGGTGCAGGGTAGCAGCTGTGTGGGGGATCGGCGCTTTGGGATCTTTTCCACCCAGAGCGCACCTCAGCCACTCACTCGCTAGGTGTCCCTAAGATCAATGCCGCCTTACCAACCTCATCTCGTTTGCAAAGGAGGGGTGTGTGTGATTATGATAGGCCACCTTACAGGGGTGTTGTAAGGGCCAATCACTTGTAGATGTGTAGGACGCTTTAGGGACCTAACGTATGCTAGGTAGATTATAAATACAAGCTTCATATAATTATTTTGGAGTGTAACTTCTTGGTGTACAAACATGCAGGGTTTCAAGTAGCATTCGATTTAAGCAAAATAAGTAGCACCTATAACTGTAAGAACAAGGTCAGGCTGTGTTCCTGAGTGCACTATTTGGCAGAAGCTCAAATGAGTACAATGGGACCTAATTTGAATAAGCATGCATAGGATTGCGCTGTTGCTGTCAGTTGTTAGTTTAAGAGCCGATAAGATGTATTAACAATGCAAACATATTAGATATATATTTCCATTGTGCAGGAATCTTATGAATATGTTAGGAAAGACTAATACTTTTGCATTTTTAAAATGTTAGAACAGCATATGCACTGAGAAATTCAATGCAAGTTCCAGAAATTGGTTAGGATCAGATTTTTTACCAGTTACACTCTTACGTTGAATAAGTACTTGCTAATTTATTTTATCAAGAAGTCATGATTCCACAATTTTCAAAAATACTCACTGTGTGAGTAGGGCCAGTGTGTGAGTAGGATCATGCTCAGACAACATTCCTGCCATGTACTACTTGATATACATGCATTTGTTATAAAAGTTTGTATATAAACATTTGTTATAAAGCCTGTAACTTTCTAGTTTCTAATATATTCACATGTTTTCAGAACGCAGGTGTCTACTTTAGAATTAACTGAAACTTAATACTACAGAATGTTTCAGTTGTGTGAAATGTTTCAGTGGTGCAGGAAGTTAGGATGTAAGTTTACTTTAAAACATACATCCTACCTTCCTGCACCACTGAAACATTTCACACAACAATGTTTGAGACAAACATTACATTTTTGCTGGTAAGCCATAGTTTTGTTCATCTTAAAGTAGAATATTAATAAACCAATAAAATGCTGAAGATTTTATTTCTAATGCTTATTAATCATACATAGCTTACACTTCAAATGGAATAGTTTAATCTGTTAGTTGAAATAGTAGCTAACATCTCAAATATGTAAATATGATACCCTTTGAAATAGTCATGTATTAAATTCCATGTTACATAATTCTGCAAAAGGAATTAGTTTGACTTCTTAATTTTGAGCTTTTATTTTTATTCCTGAAATTTGGATATAAAGCTAATTTGTATTAATTGCATGAACAGTTTTCAGTTGTTCTGCAAACAAATCCAATGGGGAGTGGAATGCCCAGAGAATGCATAGTTGGTACACTTACTGAGCAATCCTAACTAGGCATATATGCAAGGATTTCCAGGAAACAGACACGCTGATGTACCGTATTTTTTGCTCTATAAGACTCACTTTTTCCGTCCTAAAAAGTAAGGGGAAATGTGTGTGCGTCTTATGGAGCGAATGCAGGCTGCGCAGCTATCCCAGAAGCCAGAACAGCAAGAGGGATTGCTGCTTTCACTGTGCAGTGATCCCTCTTGCTGTTCTGGCTTCTGAAATTCAGAATATTTTTTTTCTTGTTTTCCTCCTCCAAAAACTAGGTGCGTCTAGTGGTCTGGTGCGTCTTATAGAGCGAAAAATACGGTATATATTATGTAAGTTGAATTGCACCCTAACTGCTGCTGGCCATGGTGGCACAACCAGAGTTTGGGTGTCCAGTATAAACCTTCATTTTCTGACCTTTCCTTGCCTCTAGTAATTACAGTTGCATTTTTGGTGGTATAAATTAAAGCAAATTCTGTGCATGGGACAAATGAATGAATGAAATTAGGGCACCATGTAACTTTTTTATCTCTCTGTTCAAGACATCCATCCGCACCCTTAACATACACTATTTTGTCCTTTAATTCTGGTAGCTTATTTTGCCTCAATAGGGCTCTCCCTTTGCCAGAGTTAGTAGATATGCCAGAGTAAGTAATGTGCACTGGCCAAAGTGTGCAGTCAGCAAGTGGAGAGTTATGTCTCATCCCAATCTCTCCCACCTGGTGTATCTGGGGGTTAGGATTGCACATTTAAATTTTGACATGTTGAAATATTCACTTTGTCAAACAATCTATGATGAATACCATCACATTGCATGCTCTCTTTAGTTATCCATATGTTAAAAAAAAAAGCAGGAGTATCAATATTATCCACTTGAATCAAACTTGCTCTATAATTTTTTTTTAACTACAAGTCTGCTGCTCATTAAGTTATGCCTTCACTTTACTGAAATATTCTAACAATGCCGGGCAAACCCAGTAGTGACTTTCTGCTCACAGAGGCTTGCTTTCTATGAATGGAAGGAATTTTGGTCCCACAGAGACTTTCGTAATGGGAGAAGGGATTTTTGCTAGTTCTCCTTTCCTGCCTGCAGTGCCCTTTCAACTGTTGCAGAGGGATCTCCAACCCTCTTGAATATATTTGAATGGGGAATTGGCAAAAAGTTCTTACCCACCCCTTCTTCAGTCAGTGGATGATAGGAGCACCCTTCCTGTGTCCAGAACTGGATCTAACCTGCTGGTTTGCCTCACAGACAGTTCCTCTCTGCTTTATGGAGGAAAAAACCATGCATATATTTACTCTAACTAATAATAATAATATTTACAGAATATCTAAAAACATCATAAAAGCAACATCATCAAATAAAACCCTGATACAGGAATGCCTTCAGGTGTCTTCTAAAAGTTGTGTAAGTCTTTTTAAAAAAGGAATATTGTTTATTTAAGTTGTGTAATTCTTTATCTCCTTGACATCTGAAGGGAGGGCATTCCACCGGGAGGGTACCACTACCGAGAAGGCCCTCTGCCTGGTTCCCTGTAACTTCGCTTCTTGCAGTGAGGGAGCTAGCAGAAGACCCTCAAAGGAGAACCTCATTGTCCAGACTAAGGGATGGGGGTGGAGATGCTCCTTCAGGTATACTGGGCCGAGGCCATTTAGGTTGCCACATGCTCTGTTACTGAGAACTTTGTCACTTGGAGTGCTGCTGTTCCTGACTGATACTTTCAAAATGTCTTCTGTTTGGAAGACTCTTACCAATGGCTCGCTCCACTCTTCACCCCATCCTGCATCAGAATGCAGAAGGAGTTGAGAGTGATTCAGGGTGTATCATTGTTTGGTCTGGAAGATGCCTAACTTTTTTCTCTATTTTTTGTCGTGGTCTTGTGGGTCACCTCAAGGCACACTGGGGATCAGAGTCATTGTTTATTTTAAATAGAATTACTTGAAGATCCAATTAATTGCAGAATGATTTTATTATAAGTACATTATCTGTAAGACTATAATCTTAGCATAAAAAATTAGAAAGGCCCAACTAATCAGATGAGGAATCAAATCTAGCAGACGCATATTACAATTTTGAAATTTGTCTCACTGTTTCATCATTCCCCTGAAAATGAGATTTGGTGTGACTTCTTAATTAGTTGTCTTCAACAGTGTATTGAGACACTGTGGGGTGGGGTGATTGTTGGACTAGGTTTGAGAAGATCCAGGTTCAAATCCCTGCTAAGCCATAAAGCATTTTAGACCAGTCACTATAACTGAAGACCAATCTACCTCACAGAGTTGTTGTGAGGATAACATGAAACTATAGAAACCATCTACCCTGCCTTGAGATTCTTGGAGGAAAAGTTGGATATAGATTTAGTGAATAATATAGTTGTTGTGTGGAATAGGCAAAATGTAATTGGGTCACAGTAGCTAGCCACGTAAATCAGTATGCCCATCTGTAGTTTGTCTTGGGCATGTAGTAATTGATATTTATATTACGTTCCAGGTTCTAAATATTTTAAATAAAAACTCATTACAACAAATTTCTCTGAATGGAACCAGTTACTTGAATTATGGCTTTGCAGAAAAGCTGGCTTTCTAGCAGTCTTCAAGGAGCCTGCTCCAGAGTAAGAAAGAAGCCCTGGGAGTTGCAGTCTGTAGAGATTTAAAACCAGTTTTGCTTCTAATTGTAAACAGTTAGTGTCTGGGGGAAATGCCTCGCTTTCTGAAGTTAGATGGGATTCATTATCTTCCACCTCGTTCTACAAATATTTTGTAGAGCTTCATAATTAAGTTACCTTTTGCACTCTGGAGAGGTTATACGAGGGCACGTACATTGTTCCTAAGACATGCAGGGTTTATAATAAGAAAATGACAAAATTCAAATTGTCTGCAGAACAGTTCATTGAAGAATAAAATGGGATATTTCACTTTGGACATTTGTCTGCATAAAATTCAGGTCTATTTCTATTTAAAGAAAGTGATTGCACATGAAGAATAAATATTAATATGCAAGAATCCTGACTAGCAGCACAACCCTAATCATACCTATTCAGAAGTAATTCCTATTGAATTTAATGGGATTTACTCTCAGGTAAGTAGGGTTAAGATTGCAGCCTAAGCAACAAGTGCTAGGATTTAGAAATATGTTGAACTTGCTTAGGTGCAGATACCAGGTGTGTTAAACTATGCCATGTACACTTAAAGTCAGATTTCAGTGGTACAACATCCCACACTTAACCCCTAAAATGGGACTGCTCTCAAGCAGGAAATGTGAAACATAGTATTCATCAGTGGACTAGCTTATGTGCAATCAAATTACTGATTAATCTGTTGCAGAGAATCTGTTCGAATCTGCAATCTTTTTACTAGTAATATTCATTATAATCCATCAATATTCATTTATAGCAGGATGCTAAAACCATGGCTTGTATAAGTGTCCAGAAGCAAATTAGTGTCCTAAGCCCATTGTTCAGCGTCTTTATAAACTATTTGGACAAAGGAATTGAGAGGATTCTCGTCAGATTTGCAGATGACACCAAACTGGGAAGCATAGCTAATGCCACAGAAGACAGAATCAGGATTCAGGATCACCTTATCAAATTGGAGAACTGGGCCCAGACTAACAGAATGAAATTCACTAGGGACCAATATAAGGTTCTAAAGTTAGGTAGGAATAATCAGATAACACAAATATCAAATGGACATATGGCTTACCAGTAGCATATGTGAAAAGGATCTAGGGGTCTTAGTAGACAACAAGCTTAACATGTGTCAATAGTGTGATGCAGCAGAAAAAAAGCAAATGGCTATTATAGGCTTACCAACAGAAGTATAATGTCCAGGACAAGGGAAGTAATAGATCACTCTATTCTGCCCTGGTCGGACCACACCTGGAATACTGTGTCCAGTTCTGGGCACCAAAATTTAAGTAGTATATTGGCAAGCTGGAACATTTGTAGAAGAGGGTAACCAAGATGGTCCAGGGTTTGGAAACCAAGCCTTATGAGCGAGAGCTGTGGGAGTTCCAGGAACCTGAAAAGGAGGAGCCTAAGAGGAGACCTGATAGCCACCTTCAAATATCTATAGGGTTATCTCATGGAAGATGGAGCAAGCTTGTTTTCTCCTGCTCCATAGGGTAGTACTCGAGCTAATGGATTCAAGTTACCAGAAAGGAGATTCTGACTAAACATCAGAAAGAGCTTTGTGACAGAGCTGTTTTACAGTGGAACAGATTCCCTTGGGAGGTGGTGGACTTTCTTTCCTTGAATGTTTTTAAGCCGTGGTTGGATGACCATCTGCCACAAATGTTGTAGTTGAAATTCCTGCATTGCAGGGGTTAGACTAGATGACCCTCGGGATTCCTTCTAGCTCCACAGTTTTATGATTCCATGATTCAAAAGAACAATTCTGTGTACTTTTGCTATAATTTTACTATCTATATGGCACTACAAATGTGAGGTCCAAGCACCTCCTTCCTTTCTCATTTTTGAATTCTACTCATTTCTGGTTCCCAAAGATCCAACAAAGCATCTTAAAAGGAAAATATACTGTGCTATATATTCTAATGGATCTTAGATATATTATATTGATAATGTTTTTGGACTGCGGTTTTAACTACAGATGTCCAGAAATGTTTCATAGTTATACCTTGCTTTGGAAACAAAAGGTCATATATAGGGATTCCAAACCCATTTATGTGATATTTATCTTGTATGCAACTTTCACACAGATGTTTTTCTGCCCTTGCTGATGCAATTCCAGAATTGATCTTGGTAACACTGTTCTGGTTTTTTTGGAAAAAATTCTGGCGTTCTAAATATATTAGAGTCTGATTTAGCATATTTATACAGTACAGTGGTACCTCGGGATGCTAACGGGATCCGTTCCAGAGCTCCGTTCGCATCCCAAACAGAACGCAAGGCGCATGCGCGGGTCACGTTTCGCTGCTTCCATGCATGCGCATGACGTCATTTTGAGCATCTGCGCATGCGCGAGCGGCGAAATCCGGAAGTAACACGCTCCGTTACTTCCGGGTTGTCGCGGAGCGCAACTTGAACGTGCTCAACCCAAAGCACATTCAACTCGAGGTATGATTGTACATGGTATAATAATTTTGTTAATTACCCATTCATATATTTAGTAAGCATAACTAAAAAGAAATTCTGATTTTATGTGCTATATAAATATATCAAAAAAATAAATTTTCCAAAAACATTGTAACTGAAAATACACAATCTTATTTGAAATTTATATTTAAACAAATCCAAAACTTTAGTTGGAAATTATTTTTACTATAACAGTTATAAATATTCCCCCAAATGGAAACTCTGTAGTACAGTGGAACTGTTCAACTTCCAAAACATTTGAAAACCGAAAATCAAGGGATGGTCAGCAAAATCCATTGAAAAAATGGATAAACGTGCCTTGGAAGCCTTCAACGAAAGCATTCACTTGTCGATGTTCAGGTTCTGAATTGTTCGTCAATGAAGTCGTTTGAGAACCGAGATTCCACTGTATATACCATATTTACTTTAATGTGCCATCGAATCTAATGTACACCTCAATTTTCAGAACCTTGAAACCAAAAAGTATTTGCTGGCGAATGTAAATGTGCTATTGAATCTAATGCACACTTTAATTTTCGCAATGTTATTTGGCAAAAAAAGGTGAGCGTTAAATTTGAGTAAATGCTCAAATTATATAAGGTACTTCCTTATATTGATTACAATTTGGCGAAAAATTAAGGCACAGGAAACTTCTACTAATTTTAACTTACTTAAAAAAAACTACATCATCTTCATACAGTGGTACCTCGGGTTAAGTACTTAATTCGTTCCAGAGGTCTGTACTTAACCTGAAACTGTTCTTAACCTGAAGCACCACTTTAGCTAATGGGGCCTCCTGTTGCTGCTGCGCCGCCAGAGCATGATTTCTGTTCTCATCCTGAAGCAAAGTTCTTAACCCGAGGTAATATTTCTGGGTTAGCGGAGTCTGTAACCTGAAGCGTATGTAACCTGAGGTACCACTGTATTTGACTCTTAGAGCTAGTCATCTGAAAAAGTTAATTAAAACTTTGAAACTGCCCAATTTTCCTATGTCAGACATTGCTTGAAACAGAAAAATCTCTTTAGGATTTTTTCCATTACACACAATTTTATGTGGGAACTTTGGTGGTAGAGAAGGAAAAATAAGTAGCAGTAACCTGAGTAGTGAAAGAGAAGATCACTAGTCACCTCTGCTTAATTCTTTGTAAGACTGTTCAGATGAGTGTGATTGGTTGGTCTGCACTTAATGCAGGTAATCTTATGTAAGGCTGTTCAACAATCATTTCTGTACTGAGTTTGTAGGCTGTAGAAAGCCAGTTCTAATACTAGTGTTACATAGCTTCCAGCTTCATTGAGATGTTAAGTCTGTGTGCGCAGCTTGTACACATCCCTTTGGATACTCTACCACCAAAAATGAATGAAAATAATAATAATTTGTTATTTTATAAAAAGTAAATGATGTATATAAAGCAAATACATAGGCAAACTGGTTTTTTTGGGGGGGGGAACAAAAAATTCAATTTTATTTTTTTTACAAAAAAGCCTTTTTTATACTTGTGTGTTGGCACTTTCAGCTTGCAAATGCAACAGTGTTGTGCAGCAGAAAATTTGCCACTACTACATTTTCCATTGACAAAGACTTGTATAAAAAAGTATTGTTGGAAAAAGAGAAATAAATCCATAGCATAATGAATAAATGAATAATTTTTGTCAAGAAACTGTCCCTAGGAAGTATGTATGTGGTTGGTCTGGGTGACGTATTGATACATCACCCAGGACCAGTTTGAGGGCCAGAGTGTAATGGTGCCTTCACCCAGTGGTATATCAGAGGTGAAACCACCACTGCTCCTGAGGTTTCACTGGTAATGTACCATTGGGTGAAGGTGGCATTATGCTCTGGCCCTCAAACCGAGGGAGGAATAAGCCACAAGGTACCTTGGCACGCCAGACATTGGTGGTAGAGGGAGTCCCTCCACTGCCAGAATGCGGAGGAACAAGCTCCATCATGGCTTAGCATGTCATCTGAACCAAGGCTTATGCTTAAGCTGTCTTTGGAGTAACCACAAACTGTAACCTCCTGGTGTGGTATTTATGCAACATATCTACAGTGTACAACACTATAAGGCAGTGGTGGCCAAACTTGGCCCTCTAGCTGTTTTTGGACTACAACTCCCATCATCCCTAGCTAACAGGACCAGTGGTCAGGGATGGTGGGAACTGTAGTCCCAAAACAGCTGGAGGGCCAAGTTTAGCTACCACTGCTATAAGGAGTTTCCTGTGCTTCTAACACAGTACACTTTTTATCATTTAGAAACTGAACAAACTAAATGAAATCTCAGCTTATAAAGGACATCATAATATTTATAGGAAGATAGTACTGCTGGTACTTAGTGTTCATCATTTATATAAAACTTTTATAAAGTACTCTGTAATCTCTATTGACACATTCACAACAGCTCTGAGCAGGACACTTGTTTCTTTGCTACGGATTGGAAACTGGGGAAGATTATTGTCAGGGAACTGCCATCAGCTCAGAGGCGGGAGATAGAGGGGGAGTTGTTACAGGGAGCCTCCAAAAATCTTGCGAAGCAGTTCCTCTTCCAGTGAGGAGGAAAGCCCCACCTCCAGTGGAGAAGAGGTGCAAGGGGCAGAGGATGCTAGAGAGAGCCTTAACACCGTGCCTGAGCAAGCCGGAGAGGAGGGAAGCACACCCCTGCCATCCCCGGTCATGTGCAGTAGTTTGAGGTGCAGGGAAGGGCGGAAAAGGCTCGGGGTGACAAAACTTTTATGTTGGGGGAGGTACAAAAACAGATCGCTCCCAGATTCTGCTAGCGATTGAGCCAGACATGAACTTATGACGCTCTTCACTGTAAATAGCTTGCACCAAAATAAAGCCTGTAAAAGACAGGTCGGAGTCCTGCCTGGTTACTCTCGAGCAACCACAAGAGCATCTGACAATTATCTTCCATGGCCAAGGTGAAGCTTGAACCCAGACAAGGCCTTTGGTATACCCACTGGCTTCTTAATCCATGTTAGCTATATTTTAGCTAAACAAGTAGCCTCTTGCAGGTCTTTTACATGACATCAAAGTTGTTGAAATTTGACATCTGAATTTTCAAGCAGAAATACAGCAGATGACTAATTTGGAAGTTAAGCATTTTAACACTTGTATTGCAACAGATGGTTAAACAGTTTCATATACATAATAACTGCAAAATTATTTCACTCTAGCCTGTTTCTTGAATCTTGTAAATTCTGTAATTATAAGCTGTTTAGAACAAAGATGGGAAATGGTACTTGTACGTACTAAACAACTGGAATCATCATTTTTATAGTTTGGTTGCAAAAGTAGTCTAGTCCCTTTTGTTTAGAAATGGCTTGCCATTGATATTATTGGGGTGACCCAGAAGTTTAGTATTCTTACTTATTTCTTCTTACCAGTTTTCTTTTAAACATACACCTTACATTTGCTCCCTGAAGGTAAAATAAAGGTCGCTGTCACAAAATATTCCAGAGAAATGCCATTTTGATTTTGTTGGTGGTTCTAAAGGGGGTGTCATTGTCCCCATATGGCCTTTATATATACAGAATAGGCAGCATGGATGCATTCCTGTGCCAGACTATGAGAGACGGGGAAAGTTAAGTGTGTCCTGACAACCTTTACCAGCAGCTGCTTTACTTACCGGGCTGTAAGGGAAGGGGAAGGAGCTGAACTGGTATGTACGAGTCACTAGATGCAGCCCTTATAGGATTCAAGGACTCTGACCAGGCAGTTGTAGCTGGCTCCTTCCTCCTCAGTCCTCTTCCAGATACAGTGTGTCATAGGATCTAATACCATCATTTGCTACCTCTCTATCTTCCAAGAGGCATTACAGTGGTACCTCAGGTTACAGACACTTCAGGTCACAGACTCTGCTAACCCAGAAATAGTACCTCGGGTTAAGAACTTTGCTTCAGGATGAGAACAGAAATCGTGTGGCGGCGGCGGGAGGCCCCATTAGCTAGAGTGGTACCTCAGGTTAAGAACAGTTTCAGGTTAAGAATGGATCTCCAGAACGAATTAAGTTCTTAACCCAAGGTACCACTATATCAGAGTACGAGGACATGTTCCAGCCATGCAACAACACTTAGATGTGATAAGGCGCCAGTGAGGCGGGTGGCCTTGGGAGAGCTCAAAGGCCAGAGAGAGAGGACAAAGAGCTGCATTTGGCTCTGAAGCCTGAGGTTTCCCACGGCTGGGCTACATAACGTCCTGTATTTTCTTAGGGGAAAGATAAAAGGCCAGACTGATGAAACCATTTTTCATATGTATTTTTATTGATTTAAATTTGTATTCCAGTTCTTCACTGAAGTCCTTGAAGTGGCTTATAACATCCACAATTCTGTTAAAAGCCTTACAGTGTAATAAGCATAAAAAAGAAGTTAATCCAAGAGAAGTGAGTGTGAGTGGGGGAGAAAAGACATTAGAAAACAGGAATACCGAGCAGAATGAAAATGTTTTTGTTTAAAAATAAAAAATCCTGCCACACATAGAATATGTTAATTTGGAAGAGAGCTGCAGAAGGGACTGCTTGGAGCTGTTCAGAAGTAGGTGTATAATGGGACCTTTGCCTGCAGCCTCATCCCCTGATTTCTCTCTTACAGTGCAGCTAGTGCTGCTGTGATGGGGAAGGTGACATCATAGCTGAACCCAGGAGGTTGTAGTGATGGTGTATTTGCCTGCCTGCCTCCAACAGAACCATTTTAAATTAGAAAAAATAGCCTTAATTTAACACTGACAATTGTTTAACAAACAAGAAATGAGCTTTCACTTTACAAGTGGAGTGTAAGAAAATTCATACGTTGTCCTTCTCAAAAATCGAAGTCAATACTTGTCTTTGGTTGTAGCTAAATACTTATTTAATATAGTATTAGTAACTTGTGCATTGCCACCTATAAGGTAATTACTGTGTTACTTTGCTTCTGTGGTGTGTGAGATCAGTTACTAATCGTTTTAATTGACTCACAAGGGAGTACAAACCTATTCTGGGAAGCCATATCCTGTTTTCAGTATTGCATTGTACATTAGTAGTACAATAGGAAGCCCTATTGATTGTTCCACCACTCTCAGAAGCTGGTGGGTAAGAGTGGGAGAGGACATTATCTATAGCAACCCCTAAGTTGTGGAATTCCCTCCTTGCATGGATGTGTCTGGCATCTTCCTTATATAGCATTTGGCAAATGTTGAAGACACACCTCTTTACCCTGACTTTGGATAGCTGATATGTATATTTTTAGGTCCCACCTTATTTCTGTGATTGTAAGTTGTTTTAACTGTTTTTACTATAGTGTTTTAGTTGTTGTAATGGCTCTGGGGCCTAAGGTGAAGGGTGGATGATGATGATGATGATGATGGATGAAATATTTTTTCATAAGTTTTAAATTCCCTGTTAATGATGGGCTAATGTTGCACATGATTAAAAGCTGCCTTGTTTATGTGAGAAATTCTAGTACTATTCAGATTTCTTATATCTTGGCATTCCTAGTTGAAACCTTCATTTTTAATTGCTTTATTTTAGATCTTCCAAAGCAAAAGACACCATGGCTACAGAGATTGGATCACCGCCGCGGTTTTTCCATATGCCAAGGTTTCAACACCAGGCCCCTCGACAACTGTTCTATAAGAGACCTGATTTTGCTCAGCAACAGGCAATGCAGCAGCTCACTTTTGATGGAAAACGTATGAGAAAAGCTGTGAACCGAAAAACTATAGACTATAATCCTTCTGTAATCAAGTATTTGGAGGTATGTTCAGAACCTGTTGTACCTGCAATTGTTACAAAATGTTTTAGCTTAAAAGACAAAAGAAGCAAATAATTATTAAGCATGAATTTCTAGTTAGTAGAGATTTTGCCAAATAGCTTAATAGATTTTGAAAAATAGCTTAAAATGCTGAGAGTAGCTATGGAAAAGGAGGGATTCTGTTCCCAAGTCTGAACCATTTCTCACTATGCACTTAAAAAATTCACACCAAAAATGCCCTAGAAAGAGGGAAAAAATTATACTTCTTATCAGCCCTCAGGAGACTAATAGAAACACCAGTTCATCTTTCATATCAGGTATGTGAAACCTAGGGAAACAGCAACACTTAGAACTGTTGTTTACTTTTCCTGCCAGTGAGAGGTTACTTTCCTGCCCTCACTAATGAATGTTTAAGACTCAAGCACTAAGCTTTAACTGTGGTCTGATCTCTTTAGAGCACAGGTGTGTTAACCTGTGGGCCTTCAGATGTTGCCAGACAACAGCTTCCATCATCCTTGACAATTGACCATGGTGGTTGGCCTTGGGAGTTGGAATCCAACATATACCGTATTTTACGCTCTATAGGATGCACCGGACCATAGGAGGGGGAGAACAGGAATTTTTTTTTCTTGTTCTCCCCCTCTAAAGCAAGGTGCATTCACCCAAAGCCTCCGGAGTGCAGCGGGAGTTCCCTCTGAGCTCCAGAAGCTTCAGGCGGCTACCTTGGAAGCCTATAGAGCGAGAGGGGTCGGTGCGCACTGACCCCTCACGCTCTCCAGCCTTCAGTGAAGGCATCCCGAAGCCTCTGGAGTGCGGCGGGAGTTCCCTCTGGGCTCCGGAGGCTTCAGGTTCCTTTCAACCTGCTCTTTGGGGCTGGCGGGGGGAAGCACTGCATTCCCCCACCGCCAGCCCCAAAGAGCAGGTCAGGGAACAGCGCAAAGGCTGCGCGCAGCCTTGCCGCTGCCCCCCGAGCTTGTTGGGCTGGCGGGGGGTAGCACTGCTTTCCCCCACCGCCAGCCTCAAAGACCCCTGAAGCCTTTAGAGCGCAGCGCAAGTTCCCACTGCACTCCAAAGGCTTCAGGCTTCGGGGACAGCCTTTGGAGCCTCCACAGGGCAGCGGGGTGCAGGCACCCCGCTGCCCTGCGGAGGCTTTGCGCAGCCATCCCCAAGCTAGCCTTTCTAGCCTCTGCAGGGCAGCAGGGTGAAGGCAGCACCCCGCTGCCCTGGAAAGGCTTTGCGCAGCTAACCCCAAGCTAGAAGAGTGAGACGGAGCGCTCCGCAGTGCTCCATCTCCCTGTTCTGGCTTTGGGCTTAGCCGCGCAGCCTGCATTCGCTCTATAGGACGCACACACATTTCCCCATAATTTCTGGAGGGGGAAAAGTGCGCCCTATAGAGCGAAAAATACAGTATATAGTGTGTCACAGGTTAGCTACTCCTACCCCAGAACAGAAGTGGATCTAGAGGAGCATGACCAGTTTGCCCACACTGGGCACCAAGCCGACAGGGCACCACAGGAGGCGCTGCAACAATGACAAACAATGGAACACTAGAAGTGGGGGCGCCAAATTTTGGTGTCTCACAGAGCGCTATTGAATTTTTAAAGCCCAAAGTCCTCTATTGCCTGGAGAGTGTTTCCCATTCTGAGTGCGATGTGGGATTTTGTTTATCTTGTGGCCTGATTCGAACTGGTGCACTTTGGTTGCAAATTTGAAGAGGAAGGGATTTTTTTTTTTTTTTACTTTGGGACATTGAGTTCAAGTTCTTGAACTGATTTGCACTGATTTGAAGAAGGAAATTGCCTGTTCCTTCTAGAAAATGAAACACGCTGCATTCCTTTTCCAAAAATAGCACTACACTGCAGGCACCGATAGGCAAACATTGTTTCTCATTTGGTACAAGCTAGCTAGCAGGTTTTAACCAATAGTATTAATGAAAATGTTTTTTCATCTTTCCAGAACAGAGTATGGCAAAGAGACCAACGGGATATGCGGGCAATTCAGCCTGATGGAGGGTATTATAATGATGTAAGTACACATGTTTATTTATCCCCTGGACAGTAAAACATTTTTCTTCTTCCTGAAAGATTGAAAAATTGGTTTAAGCTGTAATTCTCTATTTAAGTGTGGGAGAAGTGAATAACAACATTAATTGTACTATAGAAACTTGATTTTACAAGTGGATTTGAAAGAAGATGAATTCATTTAGTCACATTCTAGTATGATGATCCTGCTAAAGCTCTAGACATGGATTCAAAGATCCTATTATGTGAGCAGAAGGCACTTTGGCTCTGTGTGTATGTGTGAGAGAGGACTGCATGGGAGGACTGCATCCATGGTTTTTATCAAAGCAGATGTGCCTTCTGTTCTCATGGTGGGATTTCTGCATCCAAGCCATATTGTAATATAATTCTGAAGAATGATGTTAGGTATGCTTTTGTAGTGTCTCCACAAAATTGAGATTCTTTGGTTTACTCATTCAAGAACATAAGCTTGCAAACAATTTTTTAAAAGACTGTTCCACATATTAAGTACCAAGAATAACTTTTAACATTTTCCCCTCTCTTTTAGCTGGTCCCTCCTATAGGAATGTTGAACAATCCTATGAATGCTGTAACAACAAAATTTGTTAGAACATCTACCAATAAAGTAAAATGTCCAGTATTTGTTGTTAGGGTAAGTATAGTGTTACACTCCATGGCACAGTGATAAATTGCTAAGAATATAGCAAGCCAGTTAGTAGTTGTTTTTTTATGGATTTTTTAGTTCTGTTTTTGTTTTAATCAGTGGTGTAATTCTGTTGTTTATCTTATGTTGTCTGTTGCCATGTTCTGCATTGTTGACAGGGTGATTTATAAATACAACAGATACTACTACTACTACTACTTCTAATATTAATATTAACAACTTTTCAGAATGGATATCTTTTTATGGGATACAGTGATAGTCCAAAGTATTTTTGTCAGAAATGGACAGATTATTCATCCAGTAGTATTCAGGCACTGGAAGCAGGGCATGGGGCAACAAATAAATACCAGAATGTGGGGTGGAGGGGTGTACAGACAGTGTGTAAGTGAACCCAATACAGACAGAGCTGCAGAATACAACTGTGCAGACAACATGTTGTCTGTCCTTGCGATAGACTCTGCTGTAGTGTCAGGGCAACAATTTGTGTTCTAATACATCTTAATTCTTGTCTTCCAGTGGACTCCAGAAGGGAGGCGCTTAGTTACTGGGGCTTCTAGTGGAGAGTTCACCTTATGGAATGGGCTTACTTTCAACTTTGAAACAATATTACAGGTAAATCACTATCAAAGCTGTCTTGATTAGTACTTCTTTCAGTAATCTGCTTTCTTGCCACTGTAAACAGATGGAGAGTCAGCACCGTTTTGAGCTTTATGCTTCTTGCCTTTGGCTATTGAGATTTTGATTGATTAATTTAAATCTTAGCATTTTTGTCATTCTCTGATATGAGAGACATTTCTGTTCCATTGGTGATAAAAAAATCAAATTTGTAGACAAAATACTGACTCATTACTAAGTAATACTTACTGAATACTAACACTGCTGAAGCTTTGATAACAGTCCTCACAAAATGAATGTATGGATCTCTATATAAGGCATTTTCATTCTTATATCTACCTAAATTGAAATTAGAAAAAAATCATTTTAAAAGAAAAGTGAAGGTGCATGATATTATTTGAGTATGCTCACTAGAGGTCTTCCTTTATTTTTGACTTTGTAGGCTCATGACAGTCCAGTGAGAGCTATGACTTGGTCACATAATGACATGTGGATGTTGACAGCAGACCATGGGGGATATGTGAAATATTGGCAGTCCAACATGAACAACGTCAAGATGTTCCAGGCACATAAGGAGGCGATTAGAGAGGCCAGGTTTATACACAATATACCATTTTCTGTAGTTCCTATTTCCATGATTAGACTGTTCTCTAAGTGTATTCTGGGTGCAGATATGCATGGGTATTGTCAGATTCTGGGAAATGTTTTGCACCACATAAACATATTTTCTTTTGTTTCCACAATTTCACTGATTTGCTGGCATATCTCTGAAATAGTGTTGTCCCGGTATCTGCCTCTGCAATATGTTAGAGATGTGTTTGTCTGCTGCATTTTGCACTGGTATTGGTTTCTTTTTATATATGATCGCAATGTGTATCAGTTACTCTCTTTTTATGCTCACTTGTGTACGATGACAATTTCATTCCAAATAAAGAATTCAGTATTTAATAATATAATTGAATAAAATATAATCCAGAAATAAAGCAGCTGCATAGTTCTCACAACATAAAAGAGCTAAATAAAGTGAAGAACTGCTTGGCTTGGTGAGTCCAAGATTTACAGTAGCATGTAGGACCCACACCAATTTCCACATCCAGGTCAGGATTAATATTGAATGGGTTATACAAGTTTGGAATCTAAAGCTGACAAGGCAACTTTAGGACATCTACCTGGTTCAGTGCCAAGTGTTCCAATTGTGCAAATGTATGCTCAGTATAACAAGTGAACTGAGATTTCCTTGCTGAGATGCATGTGAAGAATGCTTACAGTCTTTAGCAAATAATGCAAGTGGAAGAAATCTTACTCATTTAAAGTGTGTCTGAAGAGGAGCTGAAGAAGAAACTAGACCTACCTAAAAAGTTTTGGGTTCTGTCCATTGGAGAAGAAGATTCATTACCACAGAAGCACTTTCTGCTGAATTTATCATTTTTCCTTTTGATTCAGAATTTTCTGGCAAAGTTTAACAAGATGTGACCTCATAGGTGTATGCTATTGTATCTGTGAAGTGGATTTCTCCAAACAAAAAGTTTATCTCACATATAAAAGGTTCCAGCAATTTCAGGGGGAATGACTGTTTGAATAATCTCAACAAGAGCATTACTTGATTCTTCACTGCATCACAAAGGATGTGGCTCCCCATCTGTAACTGATGATGGTCCAACCAAATGCCTAACATAGCTCAATAAGAAACTGATGCCTGGCTCTCCACAATTTACAACAAGCTTTTCAAGTTCTGAAACATATTCTATGACTCTAATGTTTCACTGGAGTGGCAAATATCTTCTCAGTAACTTTTTCTGCATATATAGGCCATATGATATGTTTTTATTCTTATTTTTAGTAAGCAAGTACTTTTACCTGTCTTCCCCCACCCCCTTGTATTTTGAAATGTTATCTGTGGATGAAGAAATAAGCTTAGCATTAACACTCTTGGGATTGCCTATTTCCATCCTTCTTTCAAAAGCATGGAATGCATGTTTTTGTCAGTTTCACATCTTATACAGATGATGCACAGAATTGCAAATCTATTCAGCTGTGGGTGGAACAGTGCAAAGTGTAAGTTCCCCTTTGGTTGGGGAACAAAATGCAGGAAAAAGTGCTTTGGCTGCATCAAAGTACAGAGCTGAGCTCTCAGTTATGCAAACGGACTCAATTATGTCAACGGATTGAAGTATATTTTTCCAGGCACAATATGTTCCAATTTCTCCATCGGTATATTAACACTTTAGCTAAATTTTGCCCTGTCTGAGAAGTTTAGATATGTTAAATGCTGACTTCTTTCCCCTGCTGTGTGTCTTCATGTAACAGTTTCTCACCCACGGATAATAAATTTGCTACATGCTCTGATGACGGCACTGTTAGAATCTGGGACTTTCTACGTTGCCATGAGGAGAGAATTCTTCGAGGTATGTGTACCAGAAAGTACTGATTGAGATATATGAATAGAGGGAAATTATTTGTAGTTGCCTACATAAGGACTATACAAAAACCTCCAATTCCAGCACCCCATCCTTAATAATTCAATCAGTTGTATCACAAGATACAACCTATTGGTTACTGTTTATGATCTGTTTAAATTGCTTTAACATTGGAGCATTGTGTACTATGATTATTCCCTACTCCCAGGACTGTTGAAACATCTGTGTAGGAAAGCAAGCTGAATGCCCAGTTTCATGTGCCCATTTCTGTATATAACAACTGTAATGAGTTATACCAGAAACACTTTCTCAAGAAGAAGGGGTATTTTCCCTCAAAAACGTAACTTGTTGATGCTATCCATTTTCATGTGCCTGTATCAGACTATGCCACCTTATGGAAAGTGCAGCTTTTCATCAAGTAAATGCCATATAAGCACAGCATCCTGACTTCCCACATGGTGTGGACACTACAAAGTTTTAGGGAATGAATTACTGTTTCTAATTAATAGCATAAAGTTAGGTAAAATACATCTTTTACTGAGAAGAAATAAAGTTGTCAACATATTCATAGACTTATTTATTTGACAAGATTTATATACTGCTTAATTAATAAAAAACCTCTTAAGTGGTTTACATTACAAGGATCTGAAATATATACTAGACAGCGAGGAACAGGGATTGTAGCAACACTGCTTTCATTGTCATATCACATGGTATTTTAGTTTTCATTCATTTTGTAGGAAAGTTTATCTAGTAATTTTTTTAGCTTTGTAGCCTGACTTGATGTCAATACAGAAAATAAATAGCAAACATTCAGAGACTATTACACTTTAGGAAGTAAAGAGTTTGTGGTTTGGTTTTGTGTTTGACTCTTCATGCATTATTACCTAATAGTTTAACTCTGAAGAAATCCTGAACTCTAAACTTTTATTTTGGGCTTCAGTAAGGTTCTCCTGTATTACTTTAGGAAATAGAAATCATTAATGAGAAACATTTCTTCAGAATTATATCTGAAACAGCTCCTGTCCAGTTTCTTAAGTTTTCATAGCTGTCAGATAATATACACACACAGGATAGAATCCATACATTGAGCTCTGTCTCCCTTTTTGTAGGCCATGCATATACTACCTCCATTTGAAATACAAAAGTGGAAGCAAAAGAAATAAACATGCTAAATTTACAATGCGGCCAAACACTACTTTTGTTCTTAAAAACTTTGGGGCAGTAGACAGAGAAGCATATGCAGATGTACTTCCTCCCTTACCTTCTTAGAGCCTGATACAGTGGTGCCTCGCAAGACGAAATTAATCCGTTACGTGAGGCTCTTCGTATAGCGGTTTTTTCGTCTTGCGAAGCAAGCCCATTGACAGCTTAGCGGATTAGCGCTATTAGCGGTTTAGCGGCTTTTAGCGATCAGCTGTTAAGCGGCTTATCAGCGGATCAGCTGATAAGCGGCTTAGGGGAAGGGGGGGGAACCCGCAGGAACTTGCAAGACATTTTCGTCTTGCGAAGCAAGCCCATAGGGAAATTGGTTTTGCGAAGCGCCTCCAAAACAGAAAACCCTTTCGTCTAGCGGGTTTTCCGTCTTGCGAGGCGTTCGTCTTGCGGGGCACCACTGTACTGGGTTACAAAATAACTTGTAAAAATGATACCTTACAATCTAATTCTATGCATGTTTACACAGAAGTAAATTCAACTGAGTTCTGTAAGACTTACATAAATGTGTAAACATTTGAGGCTTGAAAGATGCAACTTCATCTTACTCCCCCAGCCATTAGCAACCTCCTGCAGTCTATCCTGCAACCATTTCCAAGCAGATTTGGTGAGAGGGTGCTGATGGGTGCAGAGCGAAGGAGAAAGCTGGAAAGCCCTGTTCCATGAACAGAACAGAAATTAGGATCCAAACTGTTGGGATTTGGCATATAAGCTTTATTCTCTCCCCCCCCCCACCTTTATAAATTAAACATAAAGATCCATTTAAATTGGGGGTTAGGCCCAGTTTAGGCACATAACTGCTTTGCTGGCCATGTATGATGACCTCTGTCCGAGTTAGGGGTGGGTGGCACCGCTTTGCAGTGCTTCTGCTCCTACTTGGATGGACATTTCCAGAGGGTGATGCTTGGGGAGTTCTTTTCAGCCCAGTGGAGCCTTCATTGTGGATTTCTCAGGGTTCAGTTTTATCCCCTGTGCTGTATAACATCTACATGAAACCACTGAGTGGGGGTCACCCGGAGTTTTGGAGTATGTTGTCAGCAATATGCTGATGACACACAGTTCTACTCCTTTACATCTGCAGGTATGGCAGTTGTCTTGCCTTAGTAATAGACTGGATGAGAGCCAACAAACTGAAGCTGAATCTAGATAAGGCTGAGGCACTGTTAGTGGGGGTGGGGTGGAGGTTTCCCTAGACTGGATGGATGGGAAATTACCTGCTCTTGATGTGGTTACACTTCCTCTGAAGGAGCAGGTACGCAGCTTGGGAGTACTTCTGAATCCTTTGCTGTCTCTTGAGTCTCAAATGGGCCTTGGTGGTGCAGAGTGCCTTCCACCATCTTGGGCTTGTGCCCCAGCTGCGCCCCTGTCTGGACAGGGATAGCTTAACTACTGTTGCTGAGGCTCTGGTAACCTTTAGGTTAGATTACTGCAATGTATTATACATAGGGCTGCCTCTGAAGACAGTTCAGAAACTTTAACTGATGAGCAGTTCGGCAACCAGGCTACTCACCGGGGCAAAACGGTTTGAGCATATTACACAGATCCTGGCCTAGCTGCCAATTAGTTTCCAGGCCCAGTTCAAGTGCTGGTTTTGACGTATAAAGCCTGAAATGGCTTGGGACTGCAGTACCTCAACGACCACCTCTCTCCATATGAACCTGCGATATGTGCCTCCTGCGCAGGAGGTCTGGAGGGTGGCAACACAAGGATGGGCTTTTTCTGCAGTGGCTCCCCATTTGTGGAATGCTTTCCTCAGGGCAGGGTTTGCCTGGCACCTTCATTATACACCTTTAGGTACCAGGTGAAAACATTCTACTTCAACCAGGCCTTTGGCTGACTAACGTCCTATTTTAAATGTGCAGGGGGTGGGGGGGAGCAGGGGGTATTGGTTAATTTTGTTCCTGTTCTTTTAATTATGTGTTTTTGTCTTGTATTTTTATGCTGTGAACCACCCTGAGATCTACAGATGAAGGGTGGTATAAAATTTCAAAATAATATTAATAATATTGGCAGCTGATGCAAACTTCCATCAAAATGTGTTAGACTGTATAGTCTGTGACCCTTTAGGTGTTGGATTTCCAAGTCCCAACTTCAGTCCCATTCAGCATCAGCAGACAGAGATGATGGGACTTGGAGTCCAACAACATACATGGGGGAGGCACAAAGGTTCCCCATAGTTAGCTACACACAAAATGTTTTTGTTTAAGGAAGCTTACTTGGGTCATAAATAGAACAATTTGTGTTTATTAGAGCCTTCTTCATATATGTATGTAATTCCTGCTAAGTAAAAAAAAAATCCTGCTCCTTCCTACTTGTGAGTAGAAAAGATTGACCTGGATACAGGTCTTCCTCCATGCTTTTGGTATATAAAACCTGTAAACCAGGGATTTCCAACCTTTTTGGGCTCAGGAACATTTGGAAATATAAGGAACTGTTGTGTGCACCACAGAATACCTGTTTTATAGAAGAAAAACTGACAATGCTCAGAACATTGCAAAGCTGCCAAACCATCCCCCCAAACAAATAAGACACAGACAAAAAGACAGACAGTATCCCCCCAAACGGACAAACCCTCAAACGAAAAGCGTTCCATCACTATCTTTTGAAAATAAAAAATGAGGGGCAGGGGAGTTTGGCAGGTCCCATAGGGTGTGTCTGAGGGTGACAGCACACACTGTGTTGTGGACTCCAGCTTTAAAAATTGTTCAGAACGTTGATAGGAAATCTTAAATAGGTAACTTTAAGCAACTTCTTCCACCAGCCCCCAAGGCACTGAAAGATGGCATAGTTTTATTTATGCAGGTGTTAAAAGTCAGCTCTCCCTACTTGTTGCTGTCCAGTGGTCCAGAACATTGGACCACCTTCTTCACTGTCTGGCAAACAAGTAGAAGGAGAATTCTCAGGTAAGCAAATTATGTTTTTAATCAACTATAGATTAAAACTTGTATAGTGAAATCATAAGTATATTTGTTCAGAAGTGACTCACACTCATTTTACTCCCTATTAAGTTTGTTTGGGATGCAGCCTTAGCATAGATGTTAACAGCCAAACAATAGCACAGCACATAGCACAGCTCTACCTAGTTCTATTTGTGTGGACTAAATGACTATCAGGGATGTTGTACTATGATAGACCCAGTCTCCAGAAATCCATCATACTCAGCTAGTTTATAACTCATAAAATTCCTTAATGTACCAGTCTGTTTTTATATTAAACTATAAATACTGTTTTGGGTACTCCATATGAATCTGTCAACAAACATGACATTTGATGCACCAATAATCTTAGATCACACAACTTAGGTGATACTACCTGCATCATAGAACAAAGAGTTTCTCCTAATCTTCCATGAGATTCCCAACATCTCATTCAAATATACTCTTGAAAATCTGCTTTGCTGAATTATTGGAATTTAGAACTAAAGTAGGAGAAACTGTGGAGGATAAGGCTCAGAGATCTGGGCTGTTACAATAAAACTGAAAGTTTTTCACTTAGGACCAGACAGAAAGCCTCTTTAAGGATAATATATGTTTATGAAATGGAAGCTTCAAACTAAGCCATCTGTAGTATTATTTGTATTTCATGATGGGTTTTTAAAAATTACCTTTCTGGAAATTGCCTTGTTTGATCCTCAGCTTTCCCTCTTGATTATTTTTATAAGTAAACTAATTATCAGGTAAAAAGAATTTTGTCCCTTGAATTCCCATCTAAAATTACCTGTTGGTTTTTTTAAAAATCCTAAATCCATTTTTCTACTAGCTTTGAAAAAGTATAATTATAAAAAGAGCATAGAAAAAGCAATTAGTTTGGTCACATAAGTGAACATCCTGGTTATGTGAATAAGTGATGGATCCTATAAATGCATTCTAGCCATTTGTACATGTTTGGATGACCCAAACATATCATGCAGTGGTGTATCTACTGTATAGAAAACTACAGCTACTTCGGTTGGCAGATTATTTGTGTAACAAATCATATTTTTCTGTTTCCCTATCTCCAATAATTCATGGGGAGTTAGTAAATGCATTGCTGCTGATTTAAGGCAATGGATTTCAAGCTGTGCCCAGAAAACCTGTTTTCTCAGAAATTTGTTGAGATTCCTCAGACATTATCAGCCAGGTCCTTTGAAAGATGCCATGCCCACTACTTGCCACTCACCTTTCTCTGCTCTCACTTGTCATTTTATACAAGGCGATGGTGAGACCCAGTAGATTTGACCAACATGCTTCATGTATCAAGTATGTGCTCTAAAACACTTTCAAGAATCCTCTACAATGCACAGTGGTTCCTTGGCACAAAAGTTGATGTGGAAGGGGTTCCCTGAAACTAGAAAGTCTGAAATCCAGACTGAAGGGATGTTTAAGGTAGTAGCATCCTCATTGTTACACTAAATGGTACATGCAGAATCTACCTTTGAGGGGTTCATAAATTATACAGGTCATATTGGGCGTGGAATGTTATTTTTATGATAGTGCTCTTCATATGAGTTCACTAGGAGGGATTAAAAAAGTAGAAACAAATGAACTTTTTATAGGCCCATTCAGCCTCCAGCAGATGTGAACTCTGAGGTTCTGGCTAATATAGACAGTGTTGCACAACATACGCTTTTCTCCTCCCAGTAGTGTTTTAAATACTCTTGTGTGATTTTTTTTGTGTGATTATTGAGCCTGTTAAACTTGGGTTCTCTTCATCTGGAGTATGAAATATACTCCATACATCTAAATAAGCTGGATTTAGCATGACTTGATGGGCATTAGTTTGGGCTCAGATCTGTCATTGTATGAATCCATTTAACTAGGTACTGCTTTCCAGGTCAGAAACAAAATGTGTCAACATAGACAACTGATAGCAAATTTGATCACAACAGTCAA
Organism: Podarcis erhardii; assembly: GCF_964252035.2. Lineage (NCBI taxonomy): Eukaryota > Metazoa > Chordata > Lepidosauria > Squamata > Lacertidae > Podarcis > Podarcis erhardii. Next base: position 60,909,284 of record NC_138509.1, read on the forward strand.
ATACTGCTAAGAGAAATTTCGGTTGTTGGCTGGTTGGGCACCAAATCTTCCTTTTAGGCTGGAGGGTGTCCTGTGGTCTAAACCACTGAGCCTCTTGGGCTTACTGATCAGAAGATTGGTGTTTTGAATCCGCCCGGCAGGGTGAGCTCCCATTGCTCTGTTTCAGCTTCTGCCAACCTAGCAGTTCGAAAGCATACCAGTGGAAGTAGATAAACAGGTGATGGGAAGGTAAATGGTGTTTCTGTGCACTCTGGTTTACATCACGGTGTTCCGTTGTGCCAGAAGCAATTTAGTCATGTTGGCCACATGACCCGAAAGCTGTTTGTGGTCAAACGCCGGCTCCCTCAGTCTGAAGCAAGATGAGCACCGCAACTCCATAGTCACCTTTGACTGGAATTAACCATCCAGGGGTCCTTGTCCTTTACCTTTACTTTTACTTTACCCTTAAGTCAGAAGTTTTCTGGCTGTTTCCAGAAATCCTATCTTCATTAATTCCTCTGACAATAAATGGATTCATTCCCTTTTGGATAAGGTTTTGAAACAAGCAACTGTCTTACATCTACATGTCATGTAATTCTTTGCCCTTTTCCAAATAAGTGTTCAGAGATTAGCATGATAAAGAGATACAGCTTGTAGCCATCGTCAGCTGTTTACATTTTGAATTTGGAAGGACAAATTATCCTTTTTAATTTAGTTTATCTTTATACCATTGATGATGTGACTCTTGGATCTGTGTAGTCCTTGCAGGGCCACAGGTTCTCCACCCTTACTCTTGAGGTAATTCTTATATCTGGTAGGGAGATCCCAGACTATACACAACCTCTTCAAGACGTCCATAGAGGAGTTATGCGTTTTCATCTCCTAATCACTGGGGCTTACAATGGCTTACAACCTGGGGTACTTCCAAATGCATCATTTCTCCCTGGAGTTCCAAGATTGCAGTAGTGCCAAGGGACATTTATGCCTTTCTCAGAAAGGACCAAAAAAAAACCACACCAGTTGGACTTGCCTATTGACATTCATATTTCATAGTCTTGACCTTGCAGTCCTGGTTACCCTTGTTGAGTTTGCAGGTGCTGAACATGCATTGCTTCTCCAGGGCCTGCAGTTTCCTTTAGCCTCCCAGAAACATTTCAACGTGCTGTTTTTAACTAGTAAAACACAACAATAAGTGTTCATATCACGGACATTACTTCTTTCTATGTGTGTATGACTCTGACCTGTATTATCTGCTGGGATCAAGTGCTTGGCAGTAAGCCTAAGTGGAATTGGTCCCTATGTTACAGGAAGAGACAAAATGGTTGTTTAGGTGATTTGGGAAGATATGCAAGTTCCAAATGAAAGTACTGTTCATTAATCTTCCCCAGGATTCGAGTTCGAGTCTCCGCTCCTCCACATGCAGCTGCTGGGTGACCTTGGGCCAGTCACACTTCTTTGAAGTCTCTCAGCCCCACTCACCTCACAGAGTGTTTGTTGTGGGGGAGGAAGGGAAAGGAGATTGTTAGCCGCTTTGAGACTCCTGAAGGGGAGTGAAAGGCGGGATATCAAATCCAAACTCTTCTTCTTCTTCTTCTAAATTTCCCTTTCTCGTGTTATCCTAGAACTGTAAAAATCAGATACGCAGGGTCACTGAAACGTAGGATAGTCTAGATGCAGGTCCATTTTCATGAATTCTCAAATCCATGAGTAGAGGCATATAGAGAGGTATTCTTGGCTTTAGATTGCCTGACAGTCTAAACTTGTGGATACAAAAGCATTTTTGTTTAAGAAGGCAGTAAAATAATAGATACACAGGATTAGCTGAATAATTTCATTGGATGAACATTTAAATATTTGGAATTTTGTTCATTTCCCTGAGCATAATAACTTAAGAAATCTAAATAATTCTCAAACATTTAAAAGAGCTGCAATTCATGATTGTTCTTGTATTTTCAAAATCATAAGGCTGCTGTTGTTGGTAAAGCTGCTCACATAAGAGTAATACATCTTGATGCAAATGTGTCTTTCAAGTTCAATTATATATATATTATTTATATTTATAAACTGCTACTGCTACTGCTGCTACTAACTTTGTAAACCACCTTGAGGTTTTTTCTTCGATCAAGGGGAATATGAATTTTGTGAAATAAATAAATAACTGCTATTCTGCTGCTAACTACTGCTACTACCAAGTACTTTTTGAGCTGAAAGTCTCAGACACTTGATACTTGTTTTTTGCGCAAGTATTGATTTATCCATATGATGGATGACAAGTTAGCACAACAACTGCAGTTACTTATATGGCTGGCAAACCAGCATTTAGAGTTGGACTTGACTTGCACACCTCAAATGTTTTGATTAAGAAATCTACTTCTAGAGGTTCAAAACACACGGCAGGATTCACCTAATGCTCCCTGTCAGTGGAAGCAATTCTCTCTGCATGCACCCCCAAATTGGCTCAATGTGAGGGGTCAGAAGAACACCCAGAGCAACTTATGAGTGAATTGTGCCATCTGGCAAACTGCAATGTTTGCATAGACAGGGTGTTTGTTTTAGCACAATGTTGAATTCCACCCATAATCCTGAGTTTCATTTCTATGAAAAATAAAAACAGACTTTAGAATGGCCAAGGTTAATGGGACAAGGTCTAGGGACGCGGGTGGCGCTGTGGGTTAAACCACAGAGCCTAGGACTTGCCGATCAGAAGGTCGGCAGTTAGAATCCCCGCGACGGGGTGAGCTCCCTTTGCTTGGTCCCTGCTCCTGCCAACCTAGCAGTTCGAAAGCACATCAAAGTGCAAGTAGATAAATAGGTACTGCTCCAGCGGGAAGGTAAACGGTGTTTCCATGTGCTGCTCTGGTTCGCCAGAAGCGGCTTAGTCATGCTGGCCACATGACCCGGAAGCTGTACGCCAGCTCCCTCGGCCAATAAAGCGAGATGAGCGCTGCAACCCCAGAGTCGGTCATGACTGGTCCTAATGGTCAGGGGTCCCTTTACCTTTACTATATGGAGCTCTAGTATCCTTTTCTCACCTGTGTAAACATGGTGATTGAAAGTGCTCACCCCCTAGATGCGGAGATCTTTTGCTGTCATAGCTGGGGATCAAGTAGATCAGGGGTGGGGAACCTTTTTGGCCCAGTAGACCAGATCTTTATCCCACCCCCACCCACATCGAGGGATCACCCAATAGTCAGTCATCTGACATAATTACATCAGGTGATTGACTCCTGTCAAAGTGCATCACTTTCCACAGTGCTTCCCAAATGTTCAGCTATCAGCTGGTTGTTAGGTGCGGGGGGGGGGGGGCTGAAAAGGCCTCAGGTCAAATTGAGAGGTCTTGCAGGCCAGAGGGTGCTTACCCTTGAAGCAGATGAAGGAAATTTATTACATATGATTCTATTCATGTAAAGTTAAGTTATAAATGATCAAGTCGGCACAGTATTGTAGGAAACCGTATCTATGTATACTTGAGGGACGCTTTGGAATAAGGTACATAGGTTCTCCTTAAATATGATAATAAGATGAAACTTTTAAAATAATGCTGTGTGGTATATAACTCCTGAAGTTATAAGCAAAATAAATAAAAAATATTTCAAATACATATTGGAAACGTCAGAAAGAACCAGGAAACTATTCCCACATGTAGAAGTGTAATTTGTAAGCAATATAGGGCAAAGTTTATAGGTTTTCTATATTTTCATTTAATTATTTAATTATTTAATTATTTATTACATTTGTATACCACCCTTCATCTGAGGTTTATGAAATCCCAAATGACCCTGTACTCCTGTTATTAAATTATACTAATGACTCAGTAAAGAAAGAACAAGGAAATGGAGGTCTCAAGTCACACCTAGTATTACTGAATGAATAGATCAAATTAGGCACTTCACTTTACTGTCTTTTTGGCACATTCTTCTGAAGTCCAAGGAACCAGGACAAAGGTGAAATGATTCTGTAACAAACGGAATCCTGTTTCTCAAGTATTGTTAAAAGAACTTTCTTCTCCCAAAGATACAGTACAGCTTTGAAATGTTCTGAATTTTAAAGAACCAGTTTTGTTTTCATTTATCAGCCTCATATTGTTACTCAACTTAATTCATAAGCACTGTATTTAATGAATTTTCCCATTTTTTCCTTTATTAAAAATCCACGTTACAAAAAAGAAAAAGCGCCAAACCAAAAACACCCTGAGTAATAGTCTCTGCCATTCAGACATTACCAGAATGCAGACATCTATTCAATCTAAGGAGAGAATGAAATTTCTGTCAAACTTATCTTCTATCTTATCATGAAACAACTGCATTATTGGGGGGGGGGGCTCAAAGTGTAGTAGAATCCAGCAGATAAAGTTTTATCAGACCTTTTGGTGTTCAGTTTACTACTCTTCTGCTAGTATCTGTACCCTGTTTTCTGATGCTTTGTCTCTCTATCTAGTCCTCAGTTTTAGGACACTTTCCATTGTCATTGAGTTATACATGAGTGTCAAGGTGCCTATCGCTTCTTATTCTGCAAGCTCTACTTAGCCACTGGCTGAGATACAGTGATGTCTTGGAATATTCACAAACAAAATTTCTCAAGGAAAGATGGCAAAACAAAAGTCAAAGGAGCAGAAATTGGAAAGTAATAGATAAAAATAAATTAACCATCTTTCCAATATGTCCAGTATTTATATCACAGAATACCAAGTATTATGGGGGATGCGGGTGGCACTGTGGGTTAAACCACAGAGCCTAGGGCTTGCCGATCAGAAGGTCAGCGGTTCGAATCCCCGCGACGGGGTGAGCTCCCGTTGCCCGGTCCCAGCTCCTGCCCACCTAGCAGTTCGAAAGCACATAAAAGTGCAAGTAGATAAATAGGTACCGCTCTGGCAAGAAGGTAAATGGCATTTCCGTGCGCTGCTCTGGTTCGCCAGAAGCACCTTAGTCATGCTGGCCACATGACCCAGAAGCTGTACGCCGGCTCCCTTGGCCAATAAAGCGAGATGAGCGCCGCAACCCCAGAGTTGGTCACGACTGAACCTAATGGTCAGGGGTCCCTTTACCTTTACCAAGTATTATACCTTATCGCTGTCCACTAAATGCCAGTTTCTGGAAGATGTAGATTCAGGCTTTGGGGAAAAGAGTGAAGGTTGAGGAACAGCCATTAGGAATGCCTCTTTATGTGCCTTTGCATACTTGATTCTTGAAGTTTATGACAGAACATGCATGCACAGTCAGTCTCATGGATATGCTTAGTCTAGACCCTTTAGAATTCTCTATGCACAGCCAGTCCATACACTAGAGCACTGTTTCTGTCCATTCATCCCTTTAGAAGGCAGTCCTCCAAACTGTCACACAAAATGCATTAAAGGAGTTTAACCTTGAAGTTATGAAGACATGAATGAAGATTTCTAGGTTTACATCTGTGCAAAAAATACCAGTTTTTCTCAGCAATGAGACTGACAGAAAACACCCATGTCTCTTGTGTTATCTAGGTTCTGTGAACCTGAATGATCAAATGGAGCCAAAACACTGTCAGTGCTGGGAATCCTGATACCCTCCCATGTCACAAAGCCTGCCCAATGACATATGTGCAGTATTACCTGTATCCAGTCTTCAACCTTACCCAGATAGTTGGAGCGCACAGATACTGTTCAACCCAAAACAAATGAAAAGGGAGGTGGGAAAGCTGAATCTGATTAGCATCCTAATGGCATCCAGTGCTATGCTTCCATATCATTTTATTCGGAAATATCAAATGCGTACTGAGCAGGAATGGCAGCTAGAGTAAATTACTCATCAGCACTCTCCACTTCCTGCTAAGAACAAGCCAAATATATTGTTTTTCTATTGTGATTTCTATGAGTTATCTCCCCTAAAAAGAGCAATTTGCTTGAAATGCATTGGGAACTGGAATTGTTCCAGCAAACCTCTGTATACTTATAGGTGTTCATAGCTATTTGCCAAGTGTAGCAATGCTTCCATTTTGCTCTCATCCTACATATTCACATAGCTGCATGAGTGCAGGCAGAATTTAACTGCATTTAAATTCTGGTTTTTTTCAGGTGACTTTCCACATGATGGTTGTAGCATACGGTTAAATAAATGAGAATTGTGATCTAGTTCAACAACATTTACAAATTTCAACTATATGGTTCACAACATTTAGTGATTTTTAATTTGGATAGATGAGACCCATTTACTTTTGTGAGTGTCCTGTTTCAAAATGAACTTCAAAGTGTTATTTTAAAACTTGCAGTAAATGCCAAGTGTGTAAGAATAGTACTCTGTTTGGATTTTTCCCCCTCAGTGGTAGTTACAGTGACCACAAAGGACTGCCATCTCATTAAAGAAATCTTAGTTGCTTTAAATTTGCTTATGAGTAAACAGTCATTCTGAAGAAAAATCCTGCTTACTATGTTCTAGATACTGTGTATTCACAGTATAGGAAGGAAGAGAGAATACCTCTTTTAAGACAGTCCTTGATAGCCATGTTTTTGTACATCCTTGTGTGAAAAAGAAATATTTGGGTGCTCCAGATAATTTGATTAACCCAACTAGTTGGAAAAACACTGCAGTCTTGGCATATTTGGCATACTAGGGCCAATAAAATTAGAATTTATGTGGAGAAAAATTATATTCTAAACATCAACATAAAAATCAAAGCTGTCCCTAGAAATACAGGAAGCAGTCTTATACCAGGTTATGTTATTTGTCCAATAAGTCCAGTATTATATACACTGAGTGGCCATGGCTCTGTATGGTCTCAAGAAGAAGTCTTTCCCATCAGCTGCTACCTGAAACTTCTTGCTAGAGATACCAGGGGTCGAACCTGAAACTTTCACCCTGCAAAGCTGAATGGTGTGTATGTACATACCATACATTTAATTTTTTTTTATGACATATTTATTAAAGTTTTCAAAAATAAAACAAAAAGAAAGAAACAACAAAAATACAAAAATACAGAAATAAAAACAATTTAAAAACACGTAAAATTTCCATCCACTTATTTTCTTTTAACTTATTTTCCCGACCTCCTCACACCTCCCTTTCTTATATTCAAATTCCAATTGTTTGTTCAGCAAATCCTCCACTAATTCTTTTAATTATTTCAAAACCTTATTTTCCATATCTCTTAAGCATTACAGCTGAAAACCACTTAATTACTCTCCAACATCATTCTAACATTCCTTAATTTTACAATATTTCTGCAGATAGTCTTTAAACTTTTTCCAGTCTTCTTCCGCCGCCTCTTTTCCCTGGTGTCGGATTCTGCCGGTCATTTCTGCCAGTCCCATATTGTCTATCATCTTCATCTGCCATTCTTCCAGAGTGGGTAGATCTTGCGTCTTCCAGTATTTTGCAATGAGTATTCTTGCCGCTGTTGTCGCATACATAAAAAAAGTTCTGTCCTTTGACACCAATTGGCCGACCATGCCCAGAAGAAAGGCCTCTGGTTTCTTAAGGAAGGTATATTTAAATACCTTTTTCAGTTCATTATAAATCATTTCCCAGAAAACCTTAATCCTTGGGCACGTCCACCAAAGGTGAAAGAATGTACCTTCAATTTTTTTACATTTCCAACATTTATTATCGGGCAAATGATAAATTTTTGCAAGCTTGACTGGGGTCATGTACCACCTGTAAATCATTTTCAGAATATTCTCTCTCAAGGCATTACATGCCGTAAATTTCAAACCGGTGGTCCATAACTGTTCCCAGTCAGCAAACATAATGTTATGTCCAACATCCTATGCCCATTTAATCATAACAGACTTCACCGTCTCATCCTGAGTATTCCATTTCAGCAGCAAGTTATACATCCTTGACAAAATCTTGGTTTTGGGTTCTAACAATTCTGTTTCTAATTTCGATTTTTCCACCTGGAATCCAATTTACTTGTCCAATTTATAAGCCTCCATTATCTGATAATAATGAAGCCAGTCTCGCACTTTGTTTTTTAGTTTCTCAAAACTCTGCAATTTCAATTTGTCTCCCTCTTGCTCCAAAATTTCCCAATATTTTGGCCATTTGGACTCCATATTAAGTCTTTTAAAAGCTTTCGCTTCCATTGGTGACAACCACCTTGGAGTTTTATTTTCCAATAAGTCTTTGTATCTTATCCAAACATTAAACAATGCTTTCCTGACAATATAGTTTTTAAATGCTTTATGTACTTTAACCTTGTCGTACCACAGATATGCATGCCACCCGAAAGCATTATTAAATCCTTCTAAGTCCAAAATGTCTGTATTCTCAAGAAGTAGCCAGTCTTTCAACCAGCAGAATGCTGCTGATTCATAATAAAGTTTAAGGTCTGGCAGGGCAAATCCACCCCTTTCCTTTACATCAGTTAATATCTTAAATTTTATTCTGGGCTTCTTGCCCTGCCAGACAAATCTAGAAATATCTTTCTGCCACTTCTTGAAACAGTCCATCTTGTCCACAATCTGCAATGTTTGAAACAAAAACAGCATTCTAGGCAACACATTCATCTTTATGACTGCAATTCGGCCCAACAAGGAAAGCTTTAAATTTGACCATATATCTAAATCTCTTTTCACTTCTGTCCAACATTTTTCATAATTATCTTTAAATAAATTCACATTTTTTGCTGTCATATTAATCCCCAAATATTTCACTTTCTTGACCACAGTCAAACCAGTCTCATTCTGAAACCTTTCTTTTTCAGTTGATGTTAAATTTTTCTCTAAAACCTTAGTTTTTACATACCATACATTTAAAGCATGTAGCTGCCTCAGAACAATCCTGGGAATTGCAATTTGTTAAGGGAGCTGGATATTGTAGTTCTTTAAGTGTGAACTACAGTTCCCAGGATTCTTTGAGGGAAGCCATGTACTGTAAACATAAGAGTATCTACCCAGCCATAGTGTTTATTTTTTCTTCTGTTTGTCACCACCCAGTGACCCAGAACGCGGAGGTGCTACCCAGTTACAGACATTGTAACCTGTGAAACACTCACCCTTTTTTATTTCTCTTGCCCCCCTTCCCAGTCTCTGCTGGTTTATTGGGGGGTATTATTAAATAATTATTAAATATAATTAAAGAAGCATGGATTGGGGAAAACAGACTAAACACTGAGGAATGCATTCTATATGATAGTTCCTGGTGATGAGTAATACACTTTTCTTTTAACAAGTGCTTCTATTGAATCTTCTTTAGAATTTCAGAGGAATGTTGAGCCAAACTGTTCCCACTCAGTTACTAGGTTTCTGGAGTATAGGATATCCAGAGCTATTTTTGGAGGGGGGGGTACCTCGGAACGAAAGAATATTTTCAGGTTTGACTTTTTTGGCTTATGATGACAACACCGTGCTAGACATTGTAATGGAAACCCTGAATTCTAGTCATTCTGCTAGGACATTTTCACATACTTACAAGTATTTTGTCATAAGGGAACTTTTTGCTAGCCACCAAGATCAAAACAACAAACCAAGGTAACATGAGGGTGAGAGCAAGTTTTCAAGTCTGCTCTGTTTCACTACTTTATTTTTTATTTTAATATTTTCCTTTCTACTCTGCTTTGCAGCCAAGATTAGCTTACAATCATTCAAATCTATCTTAAGGGTACTATGTCTCTTTGGGTTATTGGCAATTTAGTATATGTGCTGCCGAAGCGAGCACGGGTTATTGGCAGTTCAATAGGCTTCAGGCTCATTTTTAAAGATGGGAGAGGGTAGAAGGAGCTACAGGTAGATTCAGGGGCTGGCTGATGATAAAAACAATAATAGCCCACAGAAGCAATCATTCCATTCATCTGCAGTCCTTTTACATATAAATATATTTGTTTTTATCTCGATGTATTCTGTTTCCATGCTTAGGCTATTCTAGAGCTTAGTCAAAAGGGCAGCAGCTGACTTTTGCAAATATTTTCACACCCTCAGAAACCCCTTCCCTTCTTGGTCATTTAGAGGGGTCAAGAAGAGACCAAAAAAAGCCATGAGAGAAATCAGGCATACTCATACTCTCACTGCATATCCAGTCAGGTTTAGTAAAAGGGCCATACCATTTTGGATAAAAAATGCCCTCCTTATAAATTATGGGGAGTGGGGGAGAGGAAACATGTCAGTATGTTGTCTGGTCAAGTGATGCTCCATGTCCTGCCACATTACACTGCAGTGGTTTCATTGCACGCTAGCACAGCCCAACAATACAATAGTGTCACTCAAGACTATGCCTTGATAGTGGCATAGTCTACATTTTCCCTCTTGCTCTATTCATAGTGCAAGGGCTTTTTTTTGCCATTAGCGACATTACCGTGTAGCCATATTTGATTGATTTTTGTGACATCACATTCACTATGTGGTCCCTGATTGGTTGGGATCCTATAGCTCCTGAACCTTTGGGGTATCCCAACAGTGTAGTGGAGCGCCCCTCCTCTAACTCTACTGGACTGTCCTTGGGTACACTAACTACAGTGGTGGAGTCACTTCGTCCAGATAGGGCCTGTGGCTCGAGTCCCAGAATCCCAGGGTCTGGCTCCACTGCCTCAACAGTCACAGGTTTTGTTCCCTCGATACCTCTGCAGTTATTCAGAAAAGAACCAAAAAACCCAGTGAAAATGGAACTGAAGCAGCTTGAGTTTGGAATGCAAACAGGTGCCGAGAAGTAAATACCAAAATAGAAGTGGGGATTGGAAATCACTTTACCCCTAAAAATCACTTTTTATTTCATAAATTTTGGGAGTAAAAATTCTACATGGCCCCAATTTCTTTGGAAGTTATGTGCACGCACAGTCAATAAGATGCTGGGGACGTTTAGGGTACAAATTGCATTTTTTCAGAATTGATGGAAATTTGCCACCAACATTAATAGATAGGATTTGTACCAAACTATTCTTTATAATATTGGAAGCTTTTAACACATTTTGTAATGGTTCTTTGATTTTCCTTTCGGTTCACTGAATATATTTAATTGAGGAGTTGGGGGCTAGTATATTAGGACACATGGCAACCCAGCCTTTTTGCTTCAGTGTTGGGGACAGCTGCTGAAACAGATTTCCACTGCAGCAGCTGAAACAGCATCCTCTCACTTGGTGTAAAACTACCTATCAAGCTCCCAGGTCTTTTTTTAGAGCTAATTTATGCCAGAAGTAGCAATAACATCCCCATCTCATCTCATTCTGGAAATACCTGGTGCCTATGGTGGCAGCTGCCCCACCTTAAGGGGCACGGATAACTCAGTTCTGGAGCAGGGGACTAAGGCAATACCTCTGTTTTGTAAAAAAAAAACTAAAAAAACTGAAGAAACAGTCATCCTACATTGTACTGAATGTATTGTCAGGTGTAGAATTAATTTTATTTAATGTTCCGTGACTTGATTCTCCAAATCCTTTGTATAATTACTCTTACAGTACTATTTTGAGGTAGATCTTTGCAAAAAGCATACATTCCTAATTATAATAGGAAGAGACCAGTGAGACCAACAATAAAATGCTGCAGTGTAGAGTGCATTTGTTTGGGGTTCCAGCCATTCCGCCCCATTCCTCTTGCACCCTCAGCAGTGAATCAACATTCCATAGTATTAAACCATTCCTCATTGGACTGTTTTGGGCACACCTCCTTGAGACTTTTTTCCTAAATATTTTGTGGTGCTTATGCAAACCTTGGAGTTCCCCAGAGCCTGTTCTTGTGCCTGGATGGTAAGTGTTGTTTTAGCTATATAAGCGGCATTGCTTACAGTTGTCAGGAAATAGAGGGAACCAGCCGTCCTCATAGCCTGAATATTGAAAACAGAAGGAATGAAGTAAACATGTTACCATGTTTTATTCCCTTGTTTCATACACCGTGTGTCATAAATGTTCTCCTTCAGGCAACATGTATATCTCTTGTTCATGTGACTAACAGTAGATTGTGTGTTCGCCTGCTCACTCTTACAACAGCAGCCTGAAGTTCCATTCCCAAAACACGGGGGAATTTGTGACATGTAGAGTTATAAAAAGGCAGCTCATGATACATTGAACAGCACATGTACATGTGTAAGAAACTTTGTTTGATTTCAGACTTTGCTAAACCAGGGAAGGACAGTCAATAAAAAGGCAGAGAAATGTTCTGCATGAATTAATGTTGTGCAAAAGTGAAAATGAAATATAGTGTGGTTTAATTCTAAAGATTCTAAACATGCTAAAGAGAATGCTGTTCCTGTATTTGCAAGAAGCTACTAACCTTATCTTAGGCACTCAGAGGTGGCAAGTGGTCATTTCGTTGCACTGGGAGCTAAAAGACTTGTGCTCAGGTTCTGCACACTTGCCACTATCAAAACTGCATTTGAAATATCACACATTATTGACTATCAACATATTAACCTATTAATATGTCTCTTACAGACATGTATCTCAAACTTTCTCTCCCAAGCCACTTCAATCAGAAAAGACCATGAGTTGTTAGGGATTCTTTATTTTTTATTTCTGCATTGCAGGGGATTGGACTAGATGACCCCTGAGATCCCTTCCAACTCTACAATTCTATGATAAAGGGTGGTCCTGAAATTCCGCTAACTACTACTATTTAACAATTATTACCACTTTAATTACGGTTCACAGTTAACTGGGATACAGGGCCTGTTTTGAGTTTGTAGGTTAATTATTCCTTGTCTGTGTCAGGCTTTAGTTTAATTACTGATAAATCATAAGATAACACATTTTCCATTGGCTTGTAAACTTTTATTGTGAAAATACAAAATTGTTCATAATTTTAATCTGCGTATTTCCCATATAAAAAACCTGCAAAAAATTAAAAGTAACCATGAAGCTTATTCTTTATTTTAAGTTTGAGACATAAAGACCGTATTTAAAGTGAAAAATATGGTCCCTGCTTTGCCAGCATCGCTTAAAACAGGGATGGTGAATTTGTGCCCCACCAGGTGTTGTTGGAAATTATGTTTGGAGGATTATTCTGTCAGAGTAAGCCATTTCCCTGTGTGTTGTGCTGGGGGGTTCTCTTGACCATAAGAGTGAATTAGTTCTTTCTGGCCCTATGGATCCAAAGAGTTACTTTAGGTGCACCCAAGGCTGCATAATGGATCCCCCCCCCCCATTTTTCTTCGTGGCAGACTCTATGTCATATCACAAGCAGTTTTGAAAAATTCCGTCACTTTCAAAAATGATTTCCTTGCTTTTGGGGGAAGGAGGCTGATTGATTCAAACGATGAAGCCCATAATATAAAGAATCAGATATTGATTTTTTTCTTCTTTGTCCTGTCTGGGTGGGTAAAGTGATCTCAACCTATGGATGTTTTCTGAACAGTTGTTTAGATCTCTAAGATCAATTAACAGTTGTTGTGGTTCTACTGCAATAATTCATCATTAAGCAGTTAATGTTCTCCAAGAATCTAAGAACAGTCACCACTGTAATACCTCGGGGTTGTAGATTTGATCTGGTGAGCACACAAACCATTGCAATGCTTATGTGAGTGTGTCCAGGGGGCACTTCCTGGATTCACTTCCTGGCTTTCGCTATAAAATTAGATCTGAGAGTGGAAGCAAGACCCAGTTTGCATGCAGGTATTGCAGTGCTGTGGCCATTGGAGTGCTGCTTATGATCCATGCAAGCAAGAGCTTTCGAAATTTGCACCTGTGCGGGCTGCTGTAGGCCATCAGACTAGTGCACCATCTGTACAATGAATTGAAACCTTTCCAGTCGCCACTGCCTGGCTTGTTGATGGCATACCAGCGCTAGCTTTGAACTTTAGTGCATACTGCTTTGAATATAATTCTCTGTTTGTGCATGTCTGTGTGGTTTGGTTAACGCGCAAAGAACTTCATTTCTGCATCTGGGTTTTTGTTTTGCCTGTGGTAAAGGAACTATGAAGTACTTGCACACTCCTTGTTCACATTAAACCATAGTGTATCGTAAAAAAAAGAATAGAAAACCTAACAGTTTAACGTGATGTGGAAACTGGTTCAAAGTAGGGGAAATAGATAGCAAAGAAAATAAAAATAAAGATCAACTTCCTGCGTTTATATCTGTGATCTGCTTAGATGATCCAGTGACCTAACCTTTTGGTATTGTTTGAAAGTTCAAAAAAAAGGATGTTACCAATGAATAAATATTGATCTGATGAGAAAAGTTTTTAGGGTTTTTTGTGGGGTGCAAGTGGGGAGTCTAGAACAAACACTAGTTGTAAAATTATTCATAATTTTGCATGGAATTCATTCCTCTTCAGTAAATAAATAGATTGTTTTGTGTATACTTTGATAGCTGTCCAAAAAAGAGCAAAACAAATATTAAAATGAAAGAGATCTTATTAATTTTGGCAGCTGTAGGTTGAGTCATAGCACAATATTATGAAATGTTTGGTTTTAAAGTAACTTTAAAATAATCTCTAATGTCCATGCCACTTAATTGAATCATTTATTGCCTGTTACCATTAGAAAAATGTCTTTCACGGATGAGGAAACTGTGGGCCTCCAGATATTGCTAGATTACAATTCCCATCTCTCTGAATGTTGGCCGTGCTGGCAGGGACTGATGGGAGTTTGAATCCAACAGCAGCTAGAAGGGTCATTCCTGATTTATATGCATTATTGAAACCGATATATGAACAAATGTTATTCATGTTTAGATTCCAATAAGGAATCTAGACAAAGTTCGTGTTAATACATCTTCCTGCTCCAAACTAGTTTTTGAACATCTATTGAAAGGTAATCACATATTTAATATAGTACAGCATGGACTGTATCCAAAACAATTTTGTATAACTTTGAAATCCTTGAAGGAAAAAGAGCTGTCTTTTAGGGCAATAAAGACAAATCAAGATGTAACCTGTCCAAACAATTATGCCATTTCATAGTTGGGATAGATTGTTTCATTATTTAATTTTCTGTGTGAAGTCTCTTCAACAACAGTACCTTTGTATTTTAAACAGGCCATGGTGCTGATGTCAAGTGTGTTGACTGGCATCCGACAAAAGGTTTGGTGGTTTCTGGAAGCAAAGATAGTCAGCAGCCAATCAAGTTCTGGGATCCAAAGACTGGCCAGAGCCTTGCTACACTGTAAGTGCAATTGCAGTTGGTGCCTGGGCTCTTGTTGCCAAAAATTTCTGGGCCTTCAGCCTGTATAGGTTTATTGAATACTTGTTTAGAATATTATTGCTCAGTGCATTTGGAATAATGTGTGAGATGGCTGCAAAAAGTGTTGAAACAGCAATTGAAACAAGGGTTTAGCACAGTTTCACTATGAGAAAATGCCAACGTGTTTAGATCTGTTTTATTTTATTTCATTATGATGGGGTCAGGGGACACATTAGATGTTTCAAAAAATTATGCATGCTGTGGAGAAAGTGGATAGAATACTTTTTACTATCTGAACGGTTTTGAAGACAAACAGTGGGTTGCTTTAATTGCTCATTTCTTTAAATTATGCACAGTTTATTCTTTTTATGATATATTCCAGTCATGCTCATAAGAACACTGTGATGGAAGTCAAATTGAACCTAAATGGCAACTGGCTACTTACAGCATCTCGTGATCACCTCTGCAAACTCTTTGATATTCGAAATCTGAAAGAAGAGCTTCAGGTCTTCAGAGGTCATAAGAAGGAGGCAACAGGTTAAATATAACTTTTGTGTCAGTTGTTTCTGAACTTGGTGGTTGCATATTCAAAACCCTTGAAAGTAACTATTCAAAGTCTTCATTATATCACGCCAGTTTCTATATCTGTAGTTGATAGGAAAGCTAGCTAATACCATTGCTCAAATCAAGCATGTCCAAATCTTCTAGATCCTTAATCCGTTTAGAAAGCTTATAGCTTCTCCCTCTCTACAACATTTTCCTTCTCCTAATCTGTCTGCTACGTTTGAAGCTATTG
Organism: Podarcis erhardii; assembly: GCF_964252035.2. Classification (NCBI taxonomy): domain Eukaryota; kingdom Metazoa; phylum Chordata; class Lepidosauria; order Squamata; family Lacertidae; genus Podarcis; species Podarcis erhardii. The sequence continues at coordinate 60,925,071 of NC_138509.1, forward strand.
ATCACACTATCCCTCTTGATGTTAACTCTTCAGAGCACTCCTGTCTTTCTAGCAGCACCTTTTGTCCCTGCTGACAATTCACTTTCCACCTCCCATATTACCCATTTTCCTACCCATTGGCTCTGCCATGCTGTGTGTGAACTTCAAGTTTGTGTATTTATTTCTCCATACCATATCTATTCTCTTGTATCTCCTCTCTTCCAACATCCTACTTGTTTTTGTTTTATTCTCTACTTCCCACCAGTGAGCCTTTTGGCAAGCTGTTGCTTAAGTAGCCTTCTCTTCATTCATTAAACGAGGTGCCCCTCCACAGGTCCTCCCATGAAAACTCCAAAGGCTACTCTGAACTGTCAGTCTCTTTTCCTGCCCCTCCACTGATGCCTGTTGTCCACTGCTCATCGCTGCACTGTAATCCATCCTCTCTCATCTAGTCAGATCCTACGTTACTTCTGTTCTAGTACACCATTGGAAAAATGTAAATAAGTAGTAGTAATTGTGAATTTCTTCATTGCAGCTGTGGCCTGGCATCCTGTTCATGAAGGGTTCTTTGCCAGTGGAGGGTCCGATGGCTCATTACTGTTCTGGCATGTTGGGTAGGTACCTCTGATGAGAAATTACAACTGAGAAGTCATCCATAATTTAATATTGTCTTTTGATACTATAGAATTATCCTTGTGATGATTTGTGAATGTCTCCATCCTGAGCTGAAGGGCTTTACTTTAAGAAAACTAAGTAAAATATTTATTAATCCAGAGGTTAGGGACCCTCTGACCTGCAGACCAATATTGACCCACCAGGGGGTCCAGTTTGGCCCACAAGGCCATTTCCCCCCAACCACGTCCACCTGCTCATCAGCTGACATCACTGGTAAAATCCTGCTTTGGTTGTGCATGCCTGTTACCAGCAAAGAACAGATGCATATGGCCAAGCCAGCAGGGTTTAGTCACAGTTAAAGCCTGCTGAGTTCAAGAGAGCCCATTTTCAGAAGTTGAAACCTGGGCAAATAGCTGGCTGAAAGCCCTTTGCGAAACCAGAGGCAAAACAGAGGTTGGGGAGTAGTGTGAAAGTACTTTGCAAAAGTGCTTTCAAGCAGCCCAGCATTCCTATTGATGCTGTTTGCAAAGGGCTCTCAGGCAAGCCACAGTGCTTCTGTTTGAACCTCCAGGTTGAGCCTCAGGCTCAAACAGGAACCCTGGGCTACTTGTAAGCACTTTTGGAAGGCACTTTCAAACCTCCCTTCATGCCTGTTGCCTCTAAGACTCAAACTGGTGGCTCACAGGAACATTGATGTTGCCTGAGAGGCTTTTGCAAACAGCATCCCTTGGTTTCATAGCAACAGGTGACTGACCGGGGGTGACCTTTCCCACTTGCCAAATTTGGCCTGCTAAGGAGTAGGGATATAAAAGTTTTGCCTGCTAGCCAGGAAAGACTCCCCACTGCTCCCCTGATCCTTGTGGAGATAATCATTAAATATATTAATTTTCTAGTGTAAATATTTCTGCCTGAAAGAATGTGGATATGGCTTCTCTTGTTTGTCACAGCAATCTTCCTAATTAAAACAGCAGTCAAAATAAGTGTGTGTGTGTGTGTACACACACACGTGCACACACATACAACCTCTTCTAAGTTTTCACATAAATAATAACTTCTGAACAAACAAATGCAGGTAAACATTAAACAAAATAAGTTTCATTGAAAATGTTGTATTTGAAAAGAAAAGAAAAGAAAATAGGCCTTGATGCTTCCTTGTTCATCCATTTAAGCACTATTTTTGTATTATTTCAGGGTGGAGAAGGAAGTGGGAGGTATGGAAATGGCCCATGAAGGAATGATTTGGAGTTTAGCTTGGCATCCTCTAGGACACATTCTGTGCTCAGGATCAAATGATCACACCAGGTATTTTTATTTAAATATTTTGCTTTGCACTCGTTTGACCTCAGTAACAGTTTGTTTTTCATTGCTTCACTTACGTTTCTTTGTCGTCATCATGCATTTGTTTGTACCCACACGAACATACCCTACCAAGAAGCTTCAAAAGAAAAATTGTAGTTTACTTATGCAGTGGAAGAATAAAATACTAAGAGTGTTGTCAGGAACTAGCACTCATTAGCATTTAATATAGTACATTCCACTTACACATTCTTACTAATGCAATCAGCTGTTATTCATGGTACTTTACCTTTCATCGTGATTAAAAAGAATACACTGTGAAACGAAATGAAATCAAATGTGATCATTCAGCAAGCTGGAAGATTTAACTAGTGAAAGAGACGGGGTGAAATATAGTACATTAAACATAGAAAAGCTGCAGGAGATGATTGTCTTGCCAAAGGCAAGGTGGTTCTTTTAAGATAGATTCAGAAGCAATACAAAATACAGAAGAAGATTACAGATTTTAGTCTTTGACAACAAGCAATGTATACATACCAAGCAAGCACTTCCCTCTGCCACTTGGAAGCCCTCAAGAAGTGGCAAAGCGACTTCCCCAGGTAGCCTCAGTTTGCACGGCCCTGCGGTCGATCAGTCCCTGCACGAGCTTCAAAGAAACTCTGCCCAAACGGTCCGGTTTTATAGGTAGCCTGCGGCTTCCAAGACTGACTACGTGCAGATCATCCATTAGCCATCCCCTCCCAGTGCCTCACTTTCTCAAAACAATGTCCAACATCAAAGAAGGTACCCAGCACTATCCTCAGAACTGATTAAGGCAGCTGTGGGGGGGACTTCACCTCCTCCCAACATTCTCAGGACATTAAAAACTGTTCTCACACCATCGAAATACTTAACAAGAGCGGGGGAGGGGGAAGGAGTAGAGGCAGGAAGGGTAACCGTGTCAGATCACTAACTTCCTGATACATTTTTGTCTTCCGGATGCATTTCCCATACAATGATTTGACTGTTTTGAGAGTTTAAAAAAGACAAATTTATTGTATCATTACCACTGATACTTTGTGCCCCTTCTTATCAAGGTGAAAAGGACTACAGAATGGCCATTGTGCTCAAACAGTTATACACACCAGGGCAGGTATTCAACAGCACAGTTCCCTTAGCATGGGGAGTTCCATTTGTTTAATGGAAGTTTCCATCCCCACCCCCACCCCGCATCTGCTCCCGAGGATTGGGAGAACCCCAAGAACAGATTTGGAGGGGGGGCACAAGGCGAGATGAGGGAGAGAAAATTATGATGTGCAATAAGAACTCCTTGTACTAATAGGACTACTTCACTGGATAGCAGCCCAGATGTAACACATTATTGAACTAGATTATTTCTTTTGGCATGGGTATTACTGAACGTAATGAAACAGTAACTTGTAAGTCTGCTTTATTATAGTTTATTATTGTTTTTATCTCTGTTTTTTATTGCTCTGATAGTATTCATACTTAAAGGGTGAAGTGTAATTTTTAAATATATACATTTTCAAGATATAGCAGAGTTCTGTACAACCCTGTTGGCACCCAATAATATGTGAAACAAGCCTATTGGTTAAATACAAGTTTACACCATTGTAAGATGTTACACAAATTGTATTATTAGTCTGGTTTTGGCTGGTAATAGTTTTCTACTGTGGCTGTTGATGCAGAACAGATTTCCCTTTTCTGCTTTAGAAGCAACTTTAGAAGCTTATTTAGGTTTCTTGGAACTATGTGCACAGCAAGGAGTGGGTACTATACCTCTACTCTCTACTACTGGCAGATGGTGAGGGACCACCCAATTCAGTAGCCATCACAACTTGAAGTGGTCCAGTAGAAAACAAGAAGAAGCTAATACACATTTAAAATAACTTTTTTTAATAAAACTTCAGAGTTAGAGGATGTTAAGAGTTACTGGCTCTGAGTAATGAAGGCTTAACTTATAAATCAATAGAGGATACTATCTCTTAGTTTTATTTTAACAGCAAATTCTGGACCCGGAATCGTCCTGGAGATAAAATGCGAGATCGTTATAACCTGAACTTGCTTCCAGGAATGTCAGAGGATGGAGTTGAATATGGTATATTTATTTGTTACACTTACATTTCGTCTTTCTTCGAAGGAATTCGTGGTGTCATACATGTCCTCCTCCCCTTTTTTACCTTCTCAACAATCCTGTGAGACAAGTTAGGCTGTGAAGTGGTGACTGGCCCAAGGTCACCTGGTGAGCTACATAAATGAGCAGGGATTTCAACCTGAGTCTCCCTAATTCTAGTTCAACACTCTAACCAATATGCCACAGTTGCTTTCTTGGCCATTTGTATGGGAATATGAAAAGACAACAGACTCAAACTTAAGCAGTGCTTAAGGTAATCTTTAAATCATTGTAATGTAAAAACACGTAGTTCCTGAAAACTCTTTCCCCCTTTTCCTTTGGTATTCTGTTTCTTTCAAGTGAGTTATGCATTCTAACACAACAACATAGGAACCATGGTTGTGGTCTTATTTCCAAATGTTTGTTCTCTTTTTGTCATCGCAGCACACCTAGTTGTTACCTTGTAAAGAAAACACATATTTTACTCAATATTTATTTCAGCAGAAAGTTTGAAATGCTGTATAGGTTACAGACTTTAAATTAGGGATGGGGATCGTCAGGCCGGCAGGGGGGGGGACGGGACACACACACAAATATGGCCCTCTAAGGTTTTCTTTTTGGCCCTCAGGACTCTCCCTACACCACATACCCTCCCCAGCCACGCCTCATTTCCTCAAACCCTAAGATCCTGTGAGGAAGGGTGGTGTATAAATTTGATAAGTAAATAAAAATAAAAAGTCCCACCCTCAGATTGCAACCTACTAGAGTCCTTTTACCTGGCTTGATTCTGTCCTTAAACTCTGCTAATGTATTTTGCTTGGCTGAGTGTGGTTTAAAAGAGGATATCGAAATTAACCTACTGTATAAAGGTAAAGTTTACATATTTTATGCGAGCCACTTTTCACTGTGGCCTCACCCATCAAAAGCAACACTAGCTGAAAAGGGTTCTCCAACCCTGCTTTAAATCCTTGCCGGTCAGTAAAAGAGAAAATAATGAAATGGTTGATTGTAGGAAATTAAGTAATGGTGTTGAAACATCACTGAATGGGACCTAAGAAATATCAAATATTTTGTTGATAACAGTTTACTCTCCCTTTCCAGATGACCTAGAACCCAATAGTCTTGCAGTGATTCCAGGGATGGGAATACCTGAGCAGCTGAAACTAGCCATGGAACAAGAGCAGATGGGTAAGAGAGAAATTGTGGCTGCCGTATTATGGATACTTTCCTTGGCGTAACTCCTTGAACATAGTGGGACTTGCTAATAACCAATAGCAAGAGAAATACCAATTGATAGGAAGAGAATCCCAAATAGGATTGTGTTGCTTTTCTGAAAATTTGCATGAATCATAAAGAAATGGGTTGGATCTTCTTTTCTGTTCCTTTTTGGCATCCTTTTGTGCCAAGAAAAATTTAAAATTAGCTAAAGGATTCTGCAAAAACCCCTCCCCCCCATCTCTAGACATGAAATTAAGTTTCCTGATGACTTTATTTATGAAGACATAAGTTGTTCATTATACTGTGTAGAAACCACTATTCAATTATTTTCATTGAAGGGAAAGATGAGACCAGTGAAATTGAGATGACTATACCAGGATTGGACTGGGGAATGGAGGAGGTGATGCAAAAGGACCAAAAGAAAGTACCACAAAAAAAGGTCCCCTACGCAAAACCAATCCCAGCCCAGTTTCAGCAGGTTAGTAACTTCTTTATTTATTTCCACGATCAGCACCTATTAGAATGCAAAGTCCTCATTGATGAATTCTTAAAAGGAGCAAATAGATGATTGACTTCAGCAGCTGGGCCTAAAATATAGTGCAGTTGACATAGTCTACTTTCATCAAGTCTCCAGCGTAAATGCACTTGTGGATGGATTCATCCAACAGGTTTCATTAACACTGTAACCACGCACCTTTATTTTCCTATTCAGGCTTGGATGCAGAATAAAGTTCCTATTCCTTCACCAGCTGAGCCACTGAATGACCGAAAGGAAGATCTTAAACTGGAGGAAAAGAAGAAGTCACAGGCAGAGATTGAGCAAGAAATGGCAGCACTTCAGTACACCAACCCACAGCTTCTAGAGGTATGTGAAAAGTCAGGTCACTGATAAATGCACTTACTCCCACCAAAAATTAGAGGAAACCAATGAGGATATTGATAGGCCCTATTTGCAACATCACTGCAGCTATGGGTAACATAAACTTTTCTGGCTTAATGAATGGTCCCAAGTTACATGATGCTGTAAGTGGGTCTGCCCTTGAGTACTGCTTGCATGAGAGGCTATCTGGGAACCACATATAATCTGATCTGTGTGCAAGGATAAGAATAATGAATAAATGATTGCCACAAAACCCTCTGAAGAAAGTGGCTTTTTGTTTTGTTTTTTTGCTCCTGACCAGTGTCTAATCAAGTGGTGTATGCTGCTGAAGTAAACATTATGTTTGAGAAGGTTATTGCCTTCTAGCTACATTCTTCATTTTGCTTTCGTTGAAAAAATAATTAAAATTAGAAATTGCCTGGTTAGTACATAATGATAAGCCATAGTTTGTTTAGCCAAAGTGTGGCTTGTTTGAACATCTGAGTTCAGCCCAGAGAATAATTATGGTTTGTTTTCCAGTAACAAACTACTATCGGCAACCATGGTTTGTATTGGAGAGTCTAGCCATATTTTATCCTTGGATCAGCATTATCTCCAAACCCAACAGTCTTGCCTAACTGTGGGTGGCCACCCCACTCCAGACACTCACCAAGCTACAGAGGCAACAGGCAAGAGCAGCTAGAGAATAAATCAAGCATTGGAGAAACAAGTCAAGGGATGTTTACTTTTCTGTGAGGCTTAGCATTTGTTGAGCAAGCCATGGCTTAATACTAAGTGGAACAAGCTACACAGAAAGTGTCCTTTGGTTTCCAATAGTTTGTCATAATTGTGTGGGTGTGTAAATTATTTTCTTCTTTTTTGCAGCAACTGAAGATTGAAAGGCTTGCACAGAAGCAAGCAGAACAAGGTCAGCAGCAGCCACCTCCAGGAGGACCTGTTCATGGACCCCAACATTTCCCAGGACAAAGTCCAATGTCTCAGGTGCCTCAAGGCTTTCAGCAAGCCCATCCACCTCAGCAGATGCCAATGAATATGCCTCAGATGGGACCACCTGGGCCACAGGGACAGTTCAGACCTCCAGGACCTCAAGGACAAATGGGACCCCAAGGTCCTCCTTTACACCAAGGAGGTGGTGGACCACAAGGATTTGTTGGGCCTCAAGGACCTCCACAAGGACTACCAAGACCTCAAGAACTTCATGGGCATCAAGGAATGCAGAGACATCCTGGCCCTCATGGACAAATGGGCCCTCCACCTGGAGGGCCACCTGGTCCACAGACGAATTCTGGACCTCAGGGTCACTTAGGCCCACCAGGCCCACAGGCTCATTTAGGTCAACAAGGTCCACCAACACCACAGACCCACTTAGGTCCTCAAGGGCCACCTGGGCCAAGAGGAATGCAAGGACCTCATGGAGTGCAAGGAGCTCAAGGGATACAGGGTCCTGTATCTCAAGGGCCCTTGATGGGACTTAACCCAAGAGGCATGCAGGGACCTCCAGGACCAAGGGAGAACCAGGGTCCTGGACCACAGGGGATGATGATGGGCCATCCACCTCAAGAAATGAGAGGGCCGCATGGTTTACTGGGGCATGGTCCCCAGGAGATGAGGGGTCCTCCACCTCAGGGTTCAATGATGGGACCTCCGCAAGAATTGCGTGGGCCACCAGGTGCACAAGGACAGCAGGGACCTCCGCAAGGTGCTATGGTAGGGCCTCAAGGAAACATGCAAGGGCCACCAGGGCCTCAAGGACAGCAGAACCCTTCAAGGGGGCCACATCCTTCCCAGGGCCCTCCACCCTTTCAGCAGCAGAAAACTCCCTTGCTTGGTGACGGTCCTCGGGCCCCATTCAATCAGGTATGTCTGGGAAGGATACTCTTCATGAGAAGAGGTCTGGTCGGGAAGAAATTAATACCATAATAAATTGTTGTTAATAGCATAATAAAATGATCAGGCAAAACTGTGGCTGTTGCTATAACCCTAGTGTAAAAGAAATTAGATGGATTTGGGGACACATGCTGGTTTTTTTTGTAATCTCCGAATATGGGTGAAATGCAGCATTGCACCAGCGAATATGACTGAATTCCCCTTCCTCCCTGCAGTCTCCCAACTGATTTATGTCAGCAGAAGTGAGATACAGTGGTGCCCCGCAAGACAAACGCCTCGCAAGACGGAAAACCCGCTAGACGAAAGGGTTTTCCGTTTTGGAGGCGCTTCGCAAAACGAATTTCCCTATGGGCTTGCTTTGCAAGACGAAAATGTCTTGCGAGTTCCTGCGGGGGTTTTTCCCTCCCCCCCCCCCGTTTTCCTAAGCCCTACGCCGCTTATCAGCTGATCCGCTGATAAGCCGCTTATCAGCTGATCCGCTAAAAGCCGCTAAACTGCTAATAGCACTAATCCGCTAAACTGTCAATGGGCTTGCTTCGCAAGACGAAAAAACCACTATACGAAGAGCCTCACGGAACGGATTAATTTTGTCTTGCGAGGCACCACTGCATGTCACCTCATTATTTTCATAGTTCCAACAGACTGTTATGAAAATGGGGTTCACAGATATCTCAAACAAGTTGGAGTACATAATGGCCAGTGTATCAGGAGATTTCAATTTTTTTTATATATTCACCAGATTCCGCCCCCCCCCCCCCCCCAGGAAGCAGGTCTTATTGATGACTACAATCCAGAGTTCATAGGGTGACACATGCCCACCTGGGCTGACAAAACATATTTTCAACAGCAACCGTCTTTGCCTCTTTATAAGCCACGGTTGATTTTTTCAGTATTTGATGCAGTATGAGAAGGTCCCTGATTCCTTATAGTGAACTGGAATGAAATATTTTTGTGTTATGGGGTGGGGGGGCTGATAGAAGTGAAAAGAGAAGGAGGGGAATCTCATATATTACTCCATCTGCACTGTTATATATGAGTTGAACTACATCACCCGAGTTGTGTGAATGCTTTCTTAGGAACACTCACTCCCCCATTGGCAAATACATTTTTGTAAATTCCTAAATCTATAGTCTATGAGTTTGTGTATAGGGTGACAGATGCCAATGATTAAAAATAAAAAAGCTTATATACTTAAAAGGTATGTAGAAGAGGGGAGTTCTAGCAGGGCAATTTGTTATTAAGGGCTGAGGAAAGCTGCACCTGCCCAAAATTCCTCTTCTGTACAATCACTAAAGTCAAGGAACACCCTTTTGCTCTTAGTAGGTGGTAAAGAATACAGGAATGTTTTTTGGTGGGATCTTATCCACATGGTAATTGCTAGAATAGGCTGCAATAAAACCTAAATGTTTCTTTGATTTTGACTTCATTTGTCCTACTTATCTTTTTTTGTCCAGTGTAGCCTGATTCCACAGTTCGTCTTTTTTTTGTTTTGTTCTGCTCTATTAGCTGTTTCTAGCTGAAGTTATTCCAAAACTGGGAGAGAATTCCATTTTAATGTTGTTTGGATTTACCCTTAGAGCAGGCATGGAAAGCCTCCAGCCCTCAAGCCAAATTAGGCCCATCAAGAGTTCTGTGTTCTCCAAGCCATGCCAACCTGCCCCACACCTGATATTTTAGATCAGTTGGGAACTCCTAAATACAGTAGAACCAATCCCTAGTGAAAGTTGCCATCAGTCAGCTGATCAGTGGTGACTTTAAACCCTGCTGCATTATTTTTTTGGTGGCATAGTAGGAACTCAACTTACACTTACATAGGAACCTCCTTTGTACCTGGGCTTGAGTTCAAGCAAGGTTATAAAGGAAAAATGGGTCATCTCATGTCCTGGTAACAGGTGATTGACAGATGGCCAGTCAAAATGGCTTGCAGGGGGTGGGAGAGTTCAGGATCTGGGTTGCTGGCCCCACTTCTGCCTCATAATTAGAGGATGAGAACCATATACAGTGGTACCTCGGGTTAAGTACTTAATTCGTTCCGGAGGTCCGTACTTAACCTGAAACTGTTCTTAACCTGAAGCACCACTTTAGCTAATTGGGCCTCCTCCTGCTGCTGCTGCTGCTGCTGCTGCTGCCGCCGGAGCCCAATTTCTGTTCTCATCCTGAAGCAAAGTTCTTAACCTTAAACACTATTTCTGGGTTAGCAGAGTCTGTAAACTGAAGCGTATGTAACCTGAAGTGTATGTAACCCGAGGTACCACTGTATTGCCTGTTCTACGTAGTAGACACAAGGGATTTCTGTTCTGCTCTGCTTTGCTCTATTCTGTTCTTTCCATGATTCGTTAATTCCTAGTTTTTCTTTCTTGCAGGAAGGACAGAATCCAGGTCCTCCACCATTGATACCCGGACTGGGACAGCATGGAGGCCCAGGCCGCCATGGCCCTCACAACCAAGGACCTGGTCCTAATAAAGGTAATTAAATTCACTTTTCCTTTAGAACAAATGGCATAAGCTCACTATTATTGCAAAGCAAGCTTTAGCACAATTCAGTGCTTTATAGTTCTTTGGGGCTTTAATCCATAGACTAAGTCAGGCAACATGTGTCTTTATTTTCTCTCTTACGATACGCTGGGTCTGGAATTCTCTCCCCCTGTAAATATGTTCATTCTCTACCCTAATGATTTTCTGGCATAGGTGAATATTTCCTTGTTTCTTCAGGTCTGAAGCAGTGGGTGGTGCTGATTTAAGAGAAATTGTGCTCTTTGTTGGGTTGTAGTATAACGTATACTGGTTTTAGGTTTATATTTTATGGTTGAAGGATTTCATTTTGTGATTTTTTTATTGTTACATTTTAGTGGAATAGTTTAAGGTGCTCTGTGAACCTTTAAGTTGAAAATGAGGGTACAAATTTACAAAATTAAATGATTAGTAGTGGCGCCCGCCCTGTGGAACGCCCTCCCATCAGATGTCAAGGAAGTAAACACCTATCTGAATTTTAGAAGACATCTGACAGCAGCCCTGTTTAGGGAAGTTTTTAATGTTTGATCTTTTATTGTGTTTTTAATGTTCTGTTGGGAGCCGCCCAGAGTGGCTGGGGAAACCCAGCCAGATGGGCAGGGTATGTATGTATGTATGTATGTATGAATGAATGAATAAATCATTGCCTTTGGGCACAGTAGGGACCAGTGCGACAAACAGCACTCATATACTAATATATAATATACTAGTATATAATATAATATGTGTACCATTAAAATAGGTAAAAGTTTTATAAGAATATTTTGCTGATAGTTGTAACTTCATTGTCTGCACTTACGAAGTACATTCAGTTATACCTTTTATATTATTAATATTTTGTTACAAAGCACACACACGTATTTCCTTTATCTTAAGGTGATTCTCGTGGGCCGCCAAACCATCACATGGGCCCTCTCTCAGAAAGGCGGCATGACCAGAACAGTGGTGGTCCTGATCATGGCCCTGAGAGGGGCCCCTTCCGAGGTGGCCAAGATTGGGGTGATGGTAGAGAAAATAGGGGCATGCCAGACAGAAGAGGACCTCATCCAGAGTTCCATGATGACTTTGATCGACCAGATGAATTTCGTGAAGACTTCCATCCAGACAAGCGATTTGGCCATCGCTTACGTGAATTTGAGGGACGGGGAGGCCCACCCCAAGAAGAGAAGTGGAGACGAGGTGGTCCAGGCCCACCTTTCCCCCCTGACCACAGAGAATTCAATGAGGGAGATAGCAGAGGTCCAAACCGTGGACCTCCTGGGCCTTGGGAGGGACGGAGACCTTCAGACGAGAGATTTCCTCGTGAGCCTGAGGATGCACGGTACCGAGGAAGAAGAGATGAAAGGTAAAAATCATACAGTTTTTATTATTCGATGATGAACAGTTATCTCCCGGTTTCATATTAAAAGAAATGAGCCTCATTTAAGTGAATTTGTACATTTTATGAAAAAAAAAATCCTGTTTGTAGGAACTCATCAAATCATTTATTAATAAAATAAAATTATGAAAATGACATTCTACAAAGTTCAGTTTTCCTAAAGTGGGCACTAGGTCACAGCCAAGTGGACTCATAGAATCCAATTGCAGAGTTGGAAGGGATTCCAGGGGTCATTTAGTCAAACCCCCCTTTATTGTAGGAATCTCAACAAAAACATCCATTACGGATGGCCATCCAACCTCTGCACAAAAAACCTCTTGCACAAAAAACCAAGCTTGCTCCATCTTCCATGTGACAGCTCTTCAAATATTTGAAGATGGCTATCACCTCTCATCTCAGTCTTCCCTTTTCCAGGCTAAACATACCCAATGCCCTCATACCCTTTCCAGACCCCTGATCATCCTAGTTGTCGTCCTCTGCACACATTGCAGCTTGTCAATATCTTTCTTAAACTGTGGTGCCCAGAACTGGACACAGTATTTCAGGTGTGGTCTGACCAAGGCAGAATAGAGTGGGATTATTACTTCCCTTGATCGGGACACTATACTTCTGTTGATGCAGCCTATAATAGTAGTAGCTTTTTTTGCTGCTGCATCACACTGTTGACTCATGTTATTATGCTTGTGGTCCACCAAGACCCCTAGATCCTTTTCACTTGTACTGCTAGTAAGCCAGGTGTCCCGCACCCTATATTTGTGCATCTGGTTCTTCCTGCCTAAGTGCAGAACATTACATTTGTCCCTATTGAAATTCATTTTGTTACTTTGTGCCCAGTTCTCCAATCTGTTAAGGTCATTTTGAATTGTGATTCTGTCTTCTGTGGCATTAGCTACCTCTCCCAGTTTGGTGCCATCTGCAAATTTGATGAGTATCCCCTCAATTCCTTCATCTAAGCTGTCTATAAAGATGCTGAACAATAACGGGCCCAGGACAGAACCTTGCGGCACCCCACTTGTCACTTTTTTCAGGATGATGAGGAACTATTAATGAGTACTCTTTAGGAGTGAGTAGCAAGAGGCTTGGGTATAATAATTTAATTAGGATTATTGAAAAGCCGCTTTTATTGATAATGACTTTCATACAACATAACATGTATTTAAATTTGACTGATTAAACAATTGGAAACCAGACAGCTAACTAAATAATATTCAACTGGTTGAAAACTTTAGTTTCTGATTCCTGGCAAAGGTACAAAGTAAATAATGTTTTTTAATAATACAATCCCATTCCAGCAATGCGGAGAAATTGGGCATTTTTTTAAGTAGTTGGAATTTCTGAATACACAATGGAATTTTTCAGCATGGAGCTATATAGCTTCAAGTATATTCTTATGCTAATTTATATTTCTTTGGTTCAGCTATAGGAGAGGAACACCCTCAAGACATGAGGGCCGGGGTTCCAGGGGAAGGGACAGCTTTTCTGGGCCTGACGACTTTGTGCCAGAAGAAAAGTTTGACTCCTCAGAGGATAACGCAAGAGGAAGAGATCATGGTGGCCGGGGGCGAGGTCGGGGTGCTGCTAGAGGTAAGAGAGCTTTGATGGATAATTTATACTCAGCTGAGGAATGTATTGGTGCAGTTAGAATTTTTATAATTGTTCTTTCAACTTCTTTGCATCCTTTGTCCATTCATTATACAGGAGGACGGAAAGGTCTGCTTCCAACGCCAGATGAATTTCCTCACTTTGAAGGAGGCCGTATGGATGGAAATCGAGAACCAGGTGAAAATATATTACTTTATGCAAGACTGACCACCATCAAATGTGCTGTCCCTTCTATTTTCCAGTTGCAGCTTAATATAGTTGTTACTGTACTTCATAAATAGCCTAATGGCATCTAGAAGCACTTCACCAGATTTTATATTAGCATTTATCTGAATACTGTATTACAAAAAGGGGGGAAAGCTGAATAGGCTACCATATGATCTTTCTTACTGCTTTTAATTCCTAGATAGATACAGGTACAGGTACATATACATGGAACTACAGATTAAAACTGGCCTGGATTTTCCTAGCATGATCCGATGGTCCTCAATCTGTTTTAGATTTCTCCCAAGTTTCTCCAGCAACCCCCTTCAGTTCCCTGTTGGGTAAGGGGTGGGAAATATTTAGCACTCTGGCTGAATCTGGCACACAAATTTCAACCAAACCTCATACATAAGAAGTTAATCAGCAACAGATTGCAGAAACTATCCCATTCTTACAGAGAAGGCAGATTATTTCAGAGAGACACATTTTTCCTTAATATAATGGACTGTACAGTTCAGATAATTGGTAATGAGACCAAGTTGCTTTCCCATCCTTACTGGGTGCTGCAAAAGAGGTTTCCCTTTCTCAGTGCCCAGCATGCAAATGCAGAGGAGGTTCCTGTAAAGGAAGAATGAGCTCTGCTGCTTGAAGTTTTTGATAAGGGAGGGGTGGAAAGTGGTACTCATGAACCATAGAAAGCCACATTTTTACCATAATCTACTCCCCCAGTCTCCTTCAGTAGCACCAAGAGCTTGGTGATTTTTCTGCAAGCACTGTTCTTGTTCCTTTCTCACAAGAAATATGTCCATTGCCTGTTTCCCTATCAATCTCTATCCCTTCTCTGTCTAACGAAAGCAGAAAGTACAATCTCTACAGCAGCTCGCCTGGGGTGGAAAGGGGGTAGAACCTTCACCATGAGAGATAGTGGAACAGGAATTATTTGTGTGCTTAACTAAGACAATGAGCCATCTTCCTGAGGTAAATTGGATGCTACTAAACATTTCTTTTGTTGTAATATTTACAAAAGATATTGCTAGAAGGGGTTCCAAGAAGAGATTCATTGCTGCACTGTACCAAAATTGGTCTCTCTTGATTTTTTCCCCATCATGGTTAGGTCTCCGCCAGGATCATCCACCTCATGATGGTCATTCTCCAGCAAGTCGAGAACGTTCTTCCTCAATCCAGGGAATGGACATGGCATCACTGCCACCTCGCAAGCGTCCTTGGCATGATGGACCAGGAACCTCTGACCATAGAGAAATGGAAATTCAAGGCGGGCCTCCAGAAGAGAGGGGAAAGGGTAAAACATAATTCTTTGAGATTAGAGAATTGTCTCTAGAAATTTTAATTTCAAATATTAATGGAAATATCAATTCGGAAAATGTTGATTTATTTTATTTTTTACTGCATTGATATCAAAATTCCTATACGCAGTGCTAATTTTCCCTACCAATTATCTTTAACTCTGCACTGTTTCTGCAGTGGAACAGGAGGCAGGAAACTGAGACACCATACTTTGATCTTCTGTATTGCATGACTGGAAAGCAAACAAACTAGTGCATTTTCTTATTCTAGTTTGCAATATTTTTATTCCAGGGCGTGGGAAGTCAGGACCTTCACAGAGAATGTCAAAATCTGGGAGATCCAGCTCTTTGGATGGAGAACACCATGATGGATATCATAGAGAAGAACCCTTTGGAGGACCTCCAGGAGGCAATAACCCTTCCCGAGGGAGGAGTGGGAGTAATTGGGGAAGAGGAAGTAACATGAACTCAAACCAGTCAAGGCGAGGAGGTTCTCGAGGTGGCGGAAGGGGTCGATAGAAGAGGTTATGACTGGGCAAGTCCCAGTCTTTCTAGGACAGTATTTAAATACACCTATTGCAGAATCATTGAGAAAGTAATTCTGCAATCCCACAAACCTGGACTCTATGAATGGAGATAAATGAATGTGCATTAGTTCCTAAGAAGGTCTATTCAAAGATTAAATGCCAGCTAGTAATGCCATCACAACTACCTTTGTTTCCTTCTCCTTGCCATCCCAGTCCCTCATCACTTCCATATTTCTTGCATTGATTTTTGAAGATAAAAGCTGGATGTTTTTTTAGTGTTGTGAGACATGGAGCACCTCCACAGATTTCAGTTCATGTCCAGAAGAACTTGTTTCTATATGTACAGTTGTCAGGAAAAAGTTGAGTTGTTTTTGTATGAATACAGAATGCAATTTGTCCAAAAATTAACAAACGGAGTTTGTGATTTTTTTATATACATATTTTCACATCTTCCCTCTATCATTCCCCACACAGTATCTTTCATGTAGTATAAACTGATACATAGACTGCATTCTTGTCTCTGGATACAAAAGCATCCAGTTGTCAGAATCTTGGCAACTTACTACTGTTATACTGATCTTGAGGGATATCAAACAGAAGCAAAATTTCACAAGACGTTATTTGAACAATCAGTTCCCCCAAAATTTGTGTGAATGTATGCAGTGTCTATATTTGCCATTCACTGTGGACACAGAGTCACTGGAATTAAGGTATGAGTTGCAGAAACAATTCCTTGAGCAATCTTCTGACACAATCTTGAAAGTGCAATTTCAACAGCTAATATTACCAAAGTTTTGGATTCTGGCTAGTAAAGAATACCCAGAATTGGCAGGTGAAGCTATTATCCATATTTCTCAACAATAAAAAGGTAAAGGTACCCCTAACCATTAGGTCCAGTCGTGACCGACTCTAGGGTTGCGACGCTCATCTCACTCTATGGGCCGAGGGAGCTGCCGTTTGTCCGCAGACAGCTTCCGGGTCATGTGGCCAGCATGACCCTTAAAAACAAAACAAGAAACAGTTTAGCTGAAGGAAAGGAGTTGCTTTTCTAATATCACCCCTTACTGGAATGAAATCTGGAAGAACAAACATGCTCAGGTGTTCCACTGAAAGTGTCTTTAAAAACAACAACATTGCTTCTCAAAAGCTTTTCTGTCTTTTTGCTAAAAGTCATTAGTGTGTTTTTATTATTATTATTATTACTACTACTACTACTACTAAATGAGTAAACTATATATATTGCTCTAAATTATTTTAGGATTATTAATGTACATTATTGGCATTATTAAGTATAAATCAAAAGTGAAAGTGGGTGCCATGCTGCAGGTTTGGACTTGGAAGTGGGTCTTGGGTCTGGACAAGTTTAATACCACTAAGGGTTATACTGCATACCAAACATGGGGGGGGGGAATCACTGAGCCTTAAGACTTCTGTCACAAGGAATCAAGACTCCTTGGCCTAGGCTTTAATTATTCAATTTTATTAACAAAAATGACACACTGCACATATCTGCAAAGCAAGTGAACGTAAAGCACATACTGTACATGTTTCTCCATTTCTCTTTGGTAGACAGCTTATTCCAATAGTGAAGCCTACCCAACTGCAGAAGAAAAGAACTAGAAAACAGCATTCTGGTGAAGTTTATTTTGTGCTTTTAAGTTTTGTTAAGTCTTTGTAGACATATGTCTACAGAGAAGCTTTGTAGTCTCTACGTTATGCTGGTACATTTCTCAAGAGATGATCTGGCAATATTAAAATATCTGAAAACCTTTTAGATGTGGTCAGTGCAGAGACAATACTGGTTCCAGCTAGCTCTGGGAATGCCCGCTCCTTCCACCTCAACCACAGTTAAATAGGAAATACACATAGCAATCTTAAGCACAGTTATAACCAACCATCTAAAAAAACCACACACACACACCAGTAAAATATTGTTTTCAGCCCCTATTTAGATCTGAGGTTTTTTTAATGTCATTCAAATCAGTTTCACTTCTGAAAGTGCTATCAGCTAGTTCTGTAAACACTTCTATTGAGACCCAAAATACTTCAAAATAAGTTTGCAAAAACTGAATCTAACCATTTCTTTCAAATGACAAGGGACTGAACAACTATGTATCTACATGAATACAAAAATGTACACTAATACAAAAACCAATCACTTACAGCCCAAATCTAATGTGCCCTCCCAATGTTGGTGGCTTGTGGGAAGATAGAATACTATGCTTGTTACTCCCTGACAGCAAAGAGATGTGCTGCTGGTTTACAGGGTGGGGGCTCTACTATAGTGCAGGCTCCACCTTTGATGGGTGGAAAGCCAGCAATAAGACGTGAAATGGGTCAGGATGCCAGGGCTCTGGATCCTGTGCTTCCTGTGAGAGGCTTGATCCATAGGCTTCTCAGCTGTGCTAGCCTGGAGCTGGCACAGCAAAAATTTAAGAAAGAAAACCCCCTTCCACCCTGGCAAGCAAAAGCAGCAAAGTATGAGATAAAGCACCCTCTGCTCTATTGATATCAGGGCAGGGTTAGCCTACCTGTTAGGCTATGTACCTCGTTGTAAGTCCCTTTTAACTCCGCAGGGCTTCCTTCTGAGTAAACAGGATTGCACTGTTAAATGTGCTCTACAATGTGTCATGCTAATTAACACTATTTTTTAAAGTCCCAATTAAAAGATTTCAGAATATTTTTATCACACAATTTAACAACACTTAGCACCATTTTGATTCAGATCTGCGGCATCTGCCATAGCCTGATTTCACTACAATGCAGGACCCACAAATCTCAAGTTTGAAAATGTAAACAAATAGGCCATCTTAATAGCAGATCACAACCTAAAGCCATAATCCTATGCATTTATTTTTTAAAAAAGTCTCACTAGGACTTGCTTCTAGTAAACATGCACAGAATTGGGCTGTACATCAAGTAGTCAAAGTATCTATTCAGACATACTAGCTACTAAATTACTTTCAAGTTTTACACTTCATGTCCCACACTGATGCAGCATTTGTGTTTGACGATAGTGCTCTTAACATTCCCACTACAGCAAGAAGCCTTTCTCAGTAACGTACTTTTGAACTGGAAGTTATTTGCATATCATTTTTTATTGTTGTCAAAAATGTTTTATTGAGAGCTACAGACTTTGAAAAACTAATACTTTAACATTTGGCTGCAAACTCTAAGCCATTTTGCAAGGCTTACTTTACTGACTTCAAATAACACTAAGAGCCACAATTAAGAGGCAGCTTCAATGGTTAGTTTTAAAATTATATTATAGCAACTTACACTGCCAAAGTGTAGTGCTTGCAGCTGCTGTTGGTTTAAGTGGTTTACAGATTACATTTGTGGAGCAAAATGAACTTTACTCAGGTGATTTTGGTAGTGCATATTGATATATTATATTAAATATGTCTATGTGATACCCATCCATCACACCACTTATCAATACTTCTAAGCTGTAGCAAGAACTAGGAGCCTGTGCAGTTCAGATTCAACCCATGGGCTTACAAAATCTTCAATGCAAACATGGAATAAGTTATGACAGAATCATATATGACAGATAGCCCCATGATCCAAAGAAGTTGAGGATAATATATTCAGGCACAGCTTTTTCACATATATTGTGATTTCCCAAAGTCACAACGAAAGCATAACCCATTATGGCAGAATTAGGCCCCATGTCTATATTATACTGTCTTTAAAATCACTGGTGTGAACTTCAGCAGTCTCATGGTCATGCCATTTTGAATATGATCAGACATAGAAGTCATTGCTTGAATAGGAAGTATGCTGGAAGTCAGCCCAAGAAAGAACTTGTGTTATGGATAAACAAAGTACTATATATACTGATACTGCTGACTTTTAGTAAGGCAAGAGGTTACATGGCAATTGGGAATGTTATGATGCTAGGGAACTGAATGGAAGCAAATCACAACAGCTTCCAAATTTATATCCTGCTCTGGCTCTGAAAAGATGAAGAGACAAACTGATGATTTAGACCATCTCATTTTAAAAGAGTTTACCGAAATCACAGTTTTTGAGCAGCTTCTTCTGAAGGAAAAAGAGCTGATCAGGCAAGTAGTAAATAGCAACTTCTCTTTCCCCCTACCATGCATCAGAGGCTGGAAAGGGTAAGGAACCATCCAGTCAGTAAACTTCTAACACATACACACCAGAGTAGCCATCTCATCCTCACTCACTTGTGCTCTTCCTCTGGATGGTGCAGAGATGGGGACTGAACCCAGCATAGTTAATAGCAAGTGGGAATGTCATTCTTGCTACTATCATATAGTCTTTCAGCCACTCTAAGCAGCAAGAGACAGGCAAGTGAGGCTTGCCACTACTTGGGACAGACCATTCCAGAAGAAATGAACTATCTGCTTGTACTCTCTCTTTAAGCAGCGCAACAGACCGGTTGCTTCTTCAAAACAGAAGTGACATCATTGAAAACACTTTCATAAAAGCATGTTTGATATATTATGCAGTTGGGTTCAAAGACAAAGAGATAGGTCTGGCATCAATGTGCACCCTCAGGGAATCTGCCAACACATACTTGTACACTTGGCTGGATCTGCCTGTTAAAAAAAAACAACAACCCTCATCACCTGCCGCTGAGAGGGCATGTGAGTGGTTTCAGAGAGCAAGGGGAGACACAAAAAGACCTTTACCCAGTACCACTGTTAAAGCCCTGAATTGGTTCAATTGCTTGAGTAGCTTGTTCAGCCAAGTTCATACACTTTTGTTGCAATTAACTTCAACTATCCTTTTCAACTGCCTTGTGCGAAGGATGCAGTGTCCCGGTAAGGTTACTCAAGTGCTCCTCTGCCCTCGATTCGAAAAGATAAACAGTAAAGAAACGTTATCCTACAAAATGCCCCATGGGCAGTCGGGTCTGGCCTGGAGACGACGTCCCGTGCTGCGCGTTGGTTTGGAGACGGGCAAGGGGCTCTTTACCACAGACATCGATCTTGTTTTCCCACGTCCATGAAGGGCTTCGCCTCGACGACCGTCCTCACACGGGCAGAGTTTTAGACACGCTGCGTCGCACGGCGCCGCCCAAGAATCCGCCGACATAGCGCAGCCCGGTAGTCCCGCCAGGTACCGAAGACAGCAAGTAGACTCCGCCGGCTCCCAGCTGGACAACGGCCCCCAGCGTGGTGAGCAGGGTGCTGCGGAGCCCAAGCGCCGCGTACAGAGTGCCGCCCACCGAGGCTAAGTAAAGGAGGGCCAGGCCGCGGCGGTCGGGCTCGCCCAGGAGGCGGCTCGGGCCCCGTAAGAAGCCCGCGGCGCCCAAGGCGAAGGTGGAGCCCAGCGACCAGAGCAGCGCGAACTTGCGGAGCAACAGGAGCGACCCGTAGAGAGCGGCGAGGCCGAAGCAGAGCGCGGCCAGCAGCAGGCACAGCGCGCTCCCCACCAGCCGCTGCCAACGGGACAGACCCGTCGGCAGCCACGGATCCGGCTCCGGCTCGGCTGCCCACGGCCACGTCTCCGTCGCGGGGAAGGGGTTGATCCGGCCCAGCCAAGTCCCCAACCCCGAGCCGGGCTTCTCCGCCTCATCTCGCGGCGGGTTCTGGGGCGCCGACAGGGCCGCCGAGCTGCCGCCCGCCTTGGACTGAGCTAAGTACTCCTGCAATTGCCGGTTTAGATCCGCCATCTTGGGGAGAAGGCGAAGGGCCTTTTGGGAAAGCGCCGGGGTGGGAAGGCAGTTGCCGATTGGTCAACTGTCGGCCGGAGTAATGCACTTCCGTGGTTTTTCTTGTCGCCAAGGGAATAGGGTTTGCGTCATCAAGGACTTGGATCTACTTTTTCCTTTAGAGACGCTGAACTATAGAGATATGAAACTTAGAGAGTGACCATCATCCGGAGAAGAAACGCCAGTCTCTTTGGACTTTGTTTTCCCCTTCCCCAGGGCGGAATTGAGAGCTGGCGGGGGCGGGTTCTAGAATTTTACTATCGCTGTGATAAGGCTGTGATTCAGTCAGAAACAATTACGTAGCGGTAACAAAGAAATAAATGCTTGCTCTATCTTATTGTAAAAGTAACGGTATGCTAGTTTAATTGAAGTCATTTATTACTACAGCAGCTCCTCTTTGGAATGCCTCCCTGATTTCATTTGCCATGTCAAGATCACTATGAGCAATTTGGTCATGGGGCAGGGGTGGCAACTTGAATAAAATATTGGGGGTCTAGGTAAGCCCTGCCCCACATATGACCCGGTGAATGCACACTATTTGAATGGTAATGCCCATCAACTTGAGGCCCCCTCTATAGTTCTGCGCCCTTCTCATTCCTATAGAGGTTGGGTTTGGAGATAAGTGACCCACTGATTCTCTCCATTACATCAGGCTTCTGTTATGCCCACAGTGCTGTCTTATCAGTGCTGTCCTGCTCACTCCTGCTTGCTCATCTTGGCTCAGAGGCTTCCAGCTTTTAGCATATAAATGGTGTCTTACCTTCAAACGTATTTACCAGTTGCATTCCAGCCCTCTCTGAATTGCAGCCATGTCCCCTTGCACTCTCGATATCTGCCACTCCCTAACTTGAGGGTGTTAAATAAGAAGAATGCGCGAAGATTAGTTTCAATAAGGGCAATAAGCTTGTCCTGAATAACGGCTGCAGATCTGAGAGGTTTATTGTTGAAAGGATAGCGCAGAGATTCTAGCATAACATTAGGTGGGAGAGGCATGTAATGGACTTCTGTGACTGCCCCTGAATGACCATAATAAGGACAAACCGAACAGCTTTAGGGGGGGTCTTCATAGTCTCCGCTGTCCCTTTGGGGCTGCTCCCACGGCGGTGCTTACACGATGGGTTTCCATTCCCTACTCAGCCTACGGAGCACCAACAGCCGCGCCTTCAGCTCCCTACACGTCCCTCTCTTTCCCGCAAGCTTGGCTCGTGCCCTGCCGCCCAAGCGCTCCCCCCGCCTGGCCCGCCCACCGGCCGGCCACGGCTATTTCATTATTTATTATTTCATTCCCTTTCTAGGAAAAGTATGTGCTGGGCCGAGCCGAGGGGCGGGAAGAGGAGGCAGCCCGTCTTCTGGAGGCCTTGGGGGGCGGCCCGCCACCGCGGCTGACCCAGGGCGGAGGACAGGCGAGAGCCAAGCGGGCCGGGCGCTGCTGCCTGAGCCGGGGCCCGAGTGGCTCTAGAGCGCGGGCGGGTCTCGTCCTCTCCTCACTTGTCAGGACAGCCGCTGCCGCCGCCTCAGCGCGGGGCCGGGAGCCGCCATGACGGGCAGGTAGGAACTGAGCAGCAGGAGAAGCCCTCGGGGTCCCCTCGCCAGCGCCGGCGGTGAGGATGGGCGGAGAGCGACTCCGCGGCCTCTGGCTCTCAGAGCGGGCAGTTCAGCCCCGTTTCCAGTCGTGAGCCTTCCCGCCGCCGACAGCCCCCTCCTGGCCGGTGATATTATCACTTGCACGCTCGGAGCAGCCCTTGGGAGTGCCCAGAAATCGGCCAGCTTAGCTGCTCAGGGTTTTCGCCCTTCCCTTCGGGATAAAAAAAATGAAATGATGTCAGGGAGGTGTTTAGGAATTGGGCTTTCCACGGAATTTGAGGCTGTCTTTTTTTTTATTGCTGCAAACCGCTTTGTTAGGCCTTTTCAACATACAGCCCCTGAAAGATTCCTGTTCCACAGTGCGTCCTTTTTAGGGTGCCCAAGACTCGCTGTTGCTTCTGCTACAACAGACTAACCCCACCCTGGAATGTGTGACGCTTGCCATTTTTGTTTTAATTGTTTGGTTCAATAGTGTACTGTATATATATATGCAAAGCCCAGACACTTAGCTGCTACTGGGCATGTGAAGGAAATAATGAAGGGAGCATCTCTCCAGCAAGGGCAGAGTGAACTTCCCTCAAGGGGGGACCGCAGAGAACTGGCAAAACAAAAGATGGTGTGGTTTGGGTACAGAAATATTGTAACAATGATAAAACAATCAAAGAGCCTTGTGGCAAATTAAAGACTAACAAGTTTATTATGACGGGAGGTTTCATGAACTCAAGCCCACTTTGCGAGATGCATGAAATTTAGTTGGCAGGTATAAAGGAGAACATTTCAAGGTGGGAGTTGAATAGCAATGAGATGCAAAAATTGCAGTCAGTGAAAACTAGAGTTAAAATATATGTTTAAGGACCATGCCCGGAGGCAAATCTAGATGCTCTGCCCCTGTGTCATTCTGGTTACACTAGAACAGGATCTAATAATGGCATCCGCAATACCAGGGGTTTATTCACCTAGTGAGATTTATACTATCATCTGCCAACAGTACCCTTCATAGGACAGACAGGTCAGTCTGATAATTTAAATGGTAATATCCATAAATCAGTGAGAGAATATTTCCACCTCTCAAGTCACTCTGTAACTGACCTTAAGGGTGACCATTCTGCAACAAGAAACAATACAACATGAAACTGCTAATTCATCAATAAGTTCAGTGCCATCACTTATGGGTGAACTTGAAAGAAAGGATTTTTATCTCACTGTGTGTGTGTGAATTAACTTACCATTATCAGGATATGACTTTCTTGCCAATGGTTTTCAGCCAATTAGCACCAATCTGCTACTGCAAAAAGTGTACATATTTAACATATATATATATTTAAGTTCATATTTTTATTGTAATTTTTGCATCTCATTGCCATTCAACTCCCACCTTGCAATTTTATTCTTTTTATACCTACCAACTTTCACTTTATGCATCTGAAAAAGTGGGCATGAGTCCCAAAAACCTTATGTCATGTTACATTTGTTATTCTTTTAAGGTGCCATAAGATTCTGCTTGTTTTCTTGCAAGGAATTAACACAGCTGCACCTCTGTAACTATAATTAGACATTAATTGCTAGTGTGAGTGACCATCCTGTGAATGTTCCCCATGTTATCTGTGCCTTGAATAGATGTAGGTAGGAAGAAGAGTGGATTGGAGATCCCAATTAAGTTTTGTGTTTTATGTATCCCATCTATTGCTTTCTGCGTGGTTTTCTGTGGTCCCTAACATTTAGGGCAGGAGGAATCAGAACTTCTTATTTCCCACCCTGTGTAAAACTAATCGGGACAAATGGAGCACTGACCACATAATTCTATGCATGTTAACTCAGAAGTAAGTCCCACTATGTTCATTCGGGCCTACTCACAGGTAAGTTTGTATAGAATTGCATTTGAATGTGTTTTATAACTTGATTTTATTTCCCAGTTCTTTGGGCTCCCTGTAGCTCAGGTGGAAAAGTTATAATGATTGATTATTACCAGAATGAATTAAAGGAAGCATGTGTTTAACTTTCTCATACTCACCTGTTTGATTATATGGCTATTTTGTTAAGTAACTAAAAGGAGGGAAAGCTATAATAATTTATAGTTACACAAAAACAAGACATGATTGTTAGAATTAGATTCTTAACAGTGTATTATTTAAAACAGGTCTTATGAAAGACTTTGAAAAAATAAGTTTGTTGAAGAATCCAATTTGCTGATGATAGCTTTTCCTCCTTTTAGTTACTTAACAAAATAGCTCAGGTGGAAAAGTTATAATGATTGATTATGACCAATGGTCCTTGATTATGACCATTCTATGAAATGAACTGATACTCAGCTGTCTTTCCATTTTCTCCCCAAAGCAACCTTGCATAAGCAGTGTAAGTTCAAGATTGATAAGGAATTGTTTAGGAAGTACTTGAAACAAGTTCAGGTATTCAGGGTCAGATGAATTTCTTTATAAAATACTAAAGGAACTGGCAGGTCTTGTCTCAGAAGTTATTTGTATCATCTGAGAAATTGTGGAGAACAGGTGAGGTGCCACAGAACTGTAGAAAAAGTTTGTTGTTGTTGTTTTATCACTTATATGCCAAAGTGGCATGTTGTCTCAATCCTCAAAAATGGGGAAAAGGAAAATTTGGAAAATTATAGACTATAGAGTTGATTTTATAAGGTTAAAGTCAGATCAGTGCCTGGTTGAGATACTGCTTGGGAACTACAGAAATGCCACCTTGGGTTGTAGGATAGAGAATGCAGGATATAAATGTAAGAAATTTAATATACTGTATTAAGAAGTCCATTTGTGAGCACTTTGATAATGCAGTTAATAATAGAAGACAGCATTGATTTTTCAAAAATGTGTATTGTTGCTAAACTCAGTACTTTTTTGAACATATTATTAGTTTAGTGGATTGTGGGAATGCTTTTGCATATAAATTATCTTTATTTCAGCAGAATGTTTGACAAAGTTGATGATGATATTTTCATTAGCAAACAGCTTAATGTCAGGTGATTCCCAGAAGGTTGGGAAATTGTTCAGAGAGGGCTAATGGAAATAAGTTTCAAGTGGGGTGCTGCAGAGCTTTTCCTTTGACCCAGTACTCCTTAATGTTGGAATCAATGACTTGGATGAAGAGGTAGAAGGCATGCTTATCAGATATGTGGATGACGCAATACTGGTGAGGATACCTAACACATCATAAATAAAATTCAAAACAACTTTTATCAAATATCTCACCTGGCGTCTTCATTAAACATCTTTAGGCACCAGGTGAAAACATTCCTCTTCAACCAGGGCTTTGTCTGGTTAACATTCTAGGTCCTTTAAATGTGTTTGTAGAAGGGATGTTATTGGTTTGGATCTTGTTTTTATGATGTGTGTTGTACTTTTGTTTTGTATTTTTATGCTGTGAACCACCCTGAGATCTTCAGATGAATGGCAGTATATAAATTTAATAAATGTTTAAAAACCAGAAAAATTTACAAAATGAAATTCAATAGCGACAAATGCAAGATTCTAGATTTAGGCTAGTTAAATAAATAAAATATCCAGGTACAGGATATGGGATACCTGACTTGGCAGTGGCACATGTGGAAATAATCTTGGAATTGTAGTCAATCACATGTTGAAACGAGCTATTTGTGTGCTGTGGCTGCACAAGAGGCTAACGTGATTTTTGGCAGTACAGTATTAACAGAACGGTAATTTCCAAGCCACAGAAAGTAATAGTTCTACTGCATGTCACAGTCACACTTTCTCCTTAGCGCTGTGTCCATTTTGGGGTGCTGCACTTTAAGAAGAGCATGGACAAACTGAAAAAGGTTGAGGAGGGCAACAAAATGATCAGCAGTAAGGAAAATGAGGAATAGATGAACTGTGTACGTATGTGTAGTCTGAAGAAGGAAAGACTGAGAGGAAACGTTGATAGGGCTTTTTAAATTCCTGAAAGGCTTCCACATAGAAATAGGAGACTTGTTCTGCTTCCTTAGAGAACAGGGGTAGACCTAATGGGCTTAAATTACAGGTGAGTAGATTTCAGCTGAACATTAGGACAAATGTTTTGATGGTAAGAGCAGTTTGACAACAGAACTAAAGTGGGTTTGACCTCACTGGAGGTCTTCAAGTAAGGGCTGGACAGTCATCTGTTGGCAAAGTTGCCACTTTAGATTTCCAGGCACTCACCAGCTTTATGATTCTGTGACTAATGGATTGAGAGAGGGATTAAGGCTGCATTATTATATGCATAAGCCAGGTGCACTAGGCCAATATAATGTTCACCTCCATATCTTTGGGTGGAATTAGCAGGTGCAAAACCAAAGGTACTTAATTTCAGTACTCCCTGCTTGAAATATTTGGACCCATTGTTCTGAAAGATAATTAAGAAAGCTATTGTTTCTGTGTTTAAAAATGTTAAAAAGCAGGTAGAATATAGGAGGGAGTGATTTTTGCCAGTACTTTTTTGTCATTTTTATGAAATAGATTTTGGAATTGTCATTTCTTACTTATAATACATCTAATTATGCATCTGTGCTTGGTTGGGATACTGGGAAACTTTTCTGCTACTTGTTTGTGCTTCTTAATTTAAAGGACTGGTTTTCTGCATTGTTGGATTTTGCTACTTTTTCTTTTTTTGGCTTGGATTTTTATATAGCCAGAATCAGCAATAGTAAGCATAATCACACATAATTTTCAGTATATGAAAAAAGTTTTTTTTTTAAAGGAGAAATAAGTTGAGGGGGGTTAGACTAGATGACCCTCATGTCCCTTCCAACTCTACGATTTGATGATTCTGAGGTTAGGGAGGTCTGGATCATCCAAACAATAGAAACGCTAGTCCTGACTCCAGCTTATGTAATGTGATCTCCCTAAAGTGGGCGTGGAATTAGTTGTGTAAAAGAACAGCTTGAGTCTGTAACACTACTGCATCTCAGAGAGAACAAAGTGGGGAATGGAATGTAAAGTATGTTTCTTTTCTCAGCTTATTGATATTCTGACTATATGTGGCTTTTGAAGTAAGCTTCAAAGCTAGCCTGCTGTTTTCCAGCATTTGTTTTCCCAAGTGGCAATCCGATCACTAGGTAATATAGAATTGTGATGGAACTGGTCAAAGAAGACTGATACGAAGGAGTCTATTTCAGCAAGTAGTCTTTGGTGGGGGGGGGTTTCTCTCAAATTCAGTTTTTTTGATTCTGTGATTTTAGTAAAGGAATCAAGGTAAAAAAAAAAAATCAAGATTTTTTAATTTTAGTTCTTGTTCAAATGACTCTGAACAAATTACACTAATTCCATACTTGAAGAAAAGAAGGAAGATGTTGAATAGTTACAGAGCAGCAGCTGCTGCATAAGAAGCACGGACTTGTTCTTGTAGTATTTCTGATAAAAGCAGTTATCCAAAGAAACTGCTTCCTTGAACCTACAGTGTTATTTGTGGACTGCTCTTCAGTTATCCTCATACAGCTTTTCTACCCAGAGGTAATGAATTCCATGGCTGGCGTGAAACTTCGGGGGCTAGCATCTTCCAAACTCTATCAACGCCGGCAAGATCGTCTGAGTGGCACAGGGTCACTATGGAATGATGGGAAAGACAGGGCAGCTGGGATATTTAGGTAGGTTATTTGGATAGCTGTTTTAGATTAATGGTCTCGGATTATTGGAATGTTTCCTTTGAAGCAGGAAGGAAGGCAAAACTAGACAGGCTGACACGACTGTGTTTCAGTTTCCACTCTTTGTTTGAAGAGGTATCTTTGGCTCTGGTATTAACAGTTCTGAACAATAGCAGGAAAACAACCATGGGAACTTTTGCCTCCTTGGTGATGCTGGGCAGGCTAACAATGTGGGAGTTGTAGGCACCACATAAACAAAAGCTAAGGCGCTATGTGTAGTCTTAATAGTCTTGTGAAAGTTCAAGCTTTTGTTGACACCTGGAACAAACCAATACTTTTATACCACCCGAAATAAGTCTTTTCCATTGTAAATAGTTTTCTATGTTATTTTTTTCTTTCTTTTCATCATATATTGAATTGTCATACTGAAAAAAGAATAGGGATTTGCCCTTCCCTTAAGATCTCTAAAGCAGGGCAAAGTTCAGCAAGCACAGTGTTTCCTGTCTTTGTGATATGTCCCCATGGAATTTCGGTGGTATTCAAAATTCTTACAAGAAACAATACCCTTATCCCCTCTGGAACATGATCATATGCAGGATAAATTAAATAAACACGTAGATAACTATCATCACCTAGAAGACTCCTGCTCAATTAGGCTTTTAATTTTTTTGCCAAATAGTCGTCAACTCATGTCTATTGCAGGGTTGCCATATTTCAAGTGAAATCCAGACAAAAATTCATTGAACTTTTATTGGAAGGGGCAAAGCTGTTTCGCATAACATAAAGCTATTTCTGCTACAAGGGTTCACTGGATTGCATTTGGTCTGGTAGTAGAACCAGAAGGCTTTTCTTTTGTTCTAAGCAAATAATGTCTGGTCTGAATTGCACTAGGCTGTAGGCTCTGTGTCTTAATCTCATTTCCCATAGTAATTCATACACTAAAACGTTTCTGTTTTCGTGACTCACTCACATCCCATATGAAAATGTGTGGTTTTGGTTCATGAGAGGGTACTGCTTTAGATGCAGGGGAATTAAAGGGGAAGATTCTACAATAGGAGACAGGTTCATTTACTGAGATACTCCGGAAGAATACTGAAATAATTCAGAAGGGGAAGAATTGTAGATAAAATGGAAAGTGTAGGGCAGTGCTTTTCAAATTGTTCCACTCTCTGAGAGGTGTTTGAGCATGTTGTAGAGAACAGGTGGCATCAGTTGGGTCCACCAATTCTGTCTGGCATCTCAGAACCCAGAATCCTCCGCCAACTAACTTACTTAAATAAGATTTGTTTATGTACATTAAAGGTGAATCAGAGACTTGGCTCCTAAGCTCTTGATTTGTTTCTCTCTACTCCTGAGACGTGAACACTTACATCACAGCAGGTATGTGGAAGTGTTGTAAGTGTTCAATCAGCATGGATAGTGAGTATCTGTGAGGCAGAAACAGCCCTCCCCCAATTTTCTTGTCTGTATTGAAAGGTAGAATTAAGAACAGCCCCTTCTGAATTCTCAGTTGTGCAAATAAGACTGATTGTTTAACACAATGGCAATGAAATACAGTCCGTATCTACAGGAAAAGGGGTCCCCCCCACCCCAAGCATCTTCTTCTTAAGGAATTAAATATAACATTGGTATGTTTAAGGAATTAAATATAACATTCACCACGCCTTTATGCTACATTGCCAACTCATCTTTTACAAGAGACAGAGATACTGTAATTCTTTTGTTAGAGTTCCTAAATACATCAGAGATCAAAATAAATTCTGGTTGTGGACTGCCTCTCTTGTGCCATCAAGCTCCCAGCTGAGTTGTCACAAGGACCTCCTGAGCAGCTGTGAATTTCAAGCACCGCAAAGCTCCAGGAGAATTAATAATAGTGATGTGTTTGGGTGTGCACTTGTGTTATTTCTAATGACCTCTTCCTCATGCTGATTTCCATGTATGTGTGAGCCACAGTGTGAAGAAAATTCCACAGACTTAGAGGTCTCTTTCATTGTTGCCTTTTCTTGCTTTTTGTTGATCTTGACTGACTAATTTGCACATGAAGACTTTTATACCCAAAACAGAATACCTTCATTGTATTAATTAAAACTGATGACTTTTAATTATAAATCTTTTAAGCTATGCATATCTGATTATGCTTTGACATTAGACATCACACTTAGTAAACAGCCTTCCTATGCTATCTACACTGTGCTTTGGTTATGAGTCATCTCTCTGTTGATCTCCAGTGGATCAATGGGATGTGTTTACCAGTCCAGCACAATCCCAGGGACAATTACTGCTACAGAGCTTATGTTGCTCACTTTCAGTGGTGGTGCAGGTGCTGTATTGTCCTGTGTTGTCCCACTCCTTGGTTCTCAGGCACAAACATATGAGCTTTCTTTAAACCATATGGCACAGTCCTTTCCAGATGGCACTTTAAAGATATCTCCATTTCACTGCCTCTAGTCTTGTCATTAATAACTATTACTGTCCTGCAGTTTCTGCAGTGAAGCCTCAACATGAGAATGGAGTTGCTATCTGAAGCAAGCTGTTCTCCACCAAACTTTGCTACCAGCTTTGTGGCATGAATAAGTCTGAAAAGTTTATGCTGTTCATATAAAAGTGGGAAATGGATGATTGCTAGAGCTGCTGCAAAGGCTGAGCAGTCTTAGCAAGGGGCTGGCAAGCACAGTTATAAAAGTAATTAATAGTCTGGTTGATGGAGATGAGTACTTTAACAAGGTAGGAACAATAATGGAAAGACCTTTTGTAGGATCAGACGAGGGCAAGGTTGAAGAGTTACTTCCATTTGGAGATGGAGATGTATATTTAAGGGAATTTTATAACATCTGTGAAGTTTGCAGTTTTAGATTTGTCAGTGGCCAGGATAATAGCACATCCTGTTTGATTTCATAATTATGTGTAATATTTTCTGAATTAATCTTGATTAATTTACATCAGGCTTTCTTTAAGGCACTGTGACTTCTGCATGGCCTTTGTACTTCTCATTACCAACGACATTTTTATTTATAACAGTCACTTATTCCGTTTACCCTTTATCAGTTTTATTACATCTCCGTATATCCCAAGATAGTTTTGGGATGTAGCACCTAATTACTCAGTTTCATTATAATTTTTCCTGTGCTCTCATAAGATTGTCTGGATAGCTGATTGTTTGTAAGATTCTGCTGGGAGTTATGAAAGCCTGCTGCCACTATGATGTTAAATATGATCAATCCTCTCACATTTGACATTTTTAGCCTGTTGTGTGTGGGTGGATGAGTGGGATGGATGAATTTAAGACCTGCATAGCTAGAATCCAGAAATGTTTCCAAGGACAAAAACATGGGCCTGCAAGGACACAGATTAATTATTTGTCTCTTGGTGGGAGTTTTCATTTCTGTTTCGTAAAGCCCATCAGGACTCCTTCAGCTCTTGCATAAACATTCTTTCAATTGTGTTTGTGTCCTGTTCAGTATGTCCCACATTATCTGTATTTACCCATGCTTCCCTGGTAGTTTTTGCACTTTTTGTTGTGGAATATATTTGTGTTTAAATATCAAAGAGTATGAGTAATTCAACTGCATTTTGCTCCAAGGTGACTTTGCTTGCTTCCAGTCCCTTCCATAGTAGCATAGGTGGCCTTGGGTGACTCTGCTCTGCCAAGGCAATGATAGAGGGCAACTGCTGATGTGTCAGGAGCCCTGGTGGCTGATTCCGTACTAACAGATATGACTTTGGTGTTAGATCTCTTGAAAGCATAGTATTTGTATTTTGCCTTTTGCACAGTTATCCATGCTTCATAAAGTGCCTATAGGCTTAACTTTTCACATTAAAACTCTGGAGGGGTTTGTTCACTCTTTCACATCTGTTGAAGAACACAGCATCAAGGCTATCTCCAAACTCAGAAGATTACTTGTGAATTTTTATTTGCATGAGTGATGTTGATTAATAGTGTCTGGCTCTGTGACCCAGTAGCTTTTCTAAGCCATAGATTATCTGAAGCAGATATGGCTGGAAACAAGACTGTCCAGATCACAGAATTCCACACGCAGTCAGAGCATGCTTTAAAACCAGCCAATGGATTCTAAAGGTAATGTAAAGCACTTATCTGAAAGTGGACATTCAGTTATTTGTTTTTTCATTCCATTGTCTGCTTGAGACACTGGCATCTAAACACGTTTACTGTAAATTTCCATTGCTTTCAGTGACATTTAAGACAAATCTAGACATCAGCAAAGTTGACTATTACAAAGAATATTCTGTAAAGGGCACAGAAAATTTATTGAGTTTTCTTGGTTTTCTACTTTGTGCTAGCAAATGCCTTATTCAGTCCTCTTATGCAGTTTGGATTCAAATAGGCTCATCATTGAAGTTGACAGAAAATATCCCACTGACCTACTGGAAGATTTGGCTTTCTAACATGGAGGGGTTGATGAGCATGTATGGAACCCTTCAATATATAGATTTTGTATATGGTAAAACATAAATTTGTAAGCATGGACTTCTCATTGATTTGATTAATTTGACTTAGATGGTTTTGATGGCTTCAATATGTAATTGTGATATTTCTTTTTCTGTTTTGTTCCCCAGTAACATGTCAGATGCCCTTGCAAATGCTGTGTGTGAGCGCTGCCGAGCTCGCTTTGATCCAACTGAGCGAATCGTGAACAGCAATGGGGAACTATATCATGAAAACTGCTTTGTCTGTGCTCAGTGCTTCCGCCAGTTTCCAGATGGACTCTTCTACGATGTAAGATCAACATCTTTCTGATAGTGTGAAAAGCTACTTGACTTTTTCCTCCACTTACATGATTTTAAGAAGCTTGACTGAACTTTCTGTGGGGTTTGATTATCCAAAATTCATTTGCAATTCTTACATCAATGACCCCCTTCCATTTCCTCCATGTATACAGTAATTTAGCTTTGATATGATTCAATGATTCAGTCATCAATGAGGTTTTGCTTTCCTAGGCAGGACACCAGTATTGTCAATAATGCCCTGCTTCAGACATAGTGCTGAGCTATTGTTTAGTGTTATGTTCTTGAGCCAGGGCTTGTTTGCTCCATCCTTCTCTAGGATAGCCACAAGGATGTGATTAGAAGCTTTCATTTTCATTCTCAGTTAACCACAGAGAAGCATTAACATCTGAACCCTAAACTGTGGCTTGTTTTAACTGTGGTTTATTGAAACAAACCAATTTCATAAACCACAGTTCAAAGTTGACTTGTTTTGATTAACCATAGTTAAGACTAACCACAGCTTGTCCTATAATGGGATTAGATGCTAAACTTCAGTTAGTTAAACATGGAAGCAACATTCTGTTCTTTTATTTGGAGATGTATTGGAGGAAGTGTGGGGGTGGGGGAAGTGAGTAAGCTGATGAATTCAAGGCCCATTCACCTGTGGAATGGTGTCACTGCGCTGACCCATCTCAACAAATGCAACATTGCCTGGTCCATAAGGGTACCCTGTTGCTCTGCCGCCCATCATGCTCTGTTCTGCAGCCAATATAATTAAAATGAGAGAGTGTTGTAAGAGTGCAGTACATGCTTATAGAACAAATATATTGTTATTAAAATGTTGATCCAAAATAGGTTGCATTAGGGATTAGCTTTCCTAAGAATTAATTACTTCAAAGGAACACCAAAAATTGCAGTGATTGAAATAATGGTGGTAAATAGTTTGTAGAAGCTAGAACTTTGCACTTACATTCTGTGTAACAGTAGCTTCATACGCACCACACATTTAAAGCCCACCCCCTTCCCAAAGAACCCTGGGAACTGTGGTTTAAGGGTGCTGGGAATTGTAACTCTGTGGTGGGCAAACTAGAATTACATAGTGGAATTTTTTTAAAGATACGTTCTTCTGCATCTTTTTTTACAGTTTGAAGGGAGGAAGTATTGTGAGCATGACTTCCAGATGCTGTTTGCGCCATGCTGTGGGGAATGTGGTAAGATGCAGATCATTCAAGCCTTCTCTCTCTCTCTCTCTCTCTCTCTCTCTCTCTCTCTCTGGAAAGCTACACAAAGGTGAAAGAATTATTAATGATGGATGTTGTTCTCATTAGGCACTCTGGTCAAGAGCAATAAAATAATTAGTTTTGAGGTTTTAAAGCCAAAGTTCCTGACATTCAGAATATAGTTTTTTATGTTTCAGTGGCATGGATATTAGTCCTGAGCCTGAAAAATGTGGGTATGAATTATTCAGTGGCCTTCATTAAGTCACTCTCACTCAGACTCAGTTTCTTCAATAATAGTTAATTGCAGGCTTATTCTGAGTCTAAGATAATTGTAAATTGCAATATAAATTATTAAAATATATCATCCATGGAATTCTCTGTGGGGATGGCGGTGCACATAGAGAAGAGTCCTGAAATAAATCAAGTGTTTTAACTGAAGTGTGGTGCTTCTATTCTAAGGTGAATTCATCATTGGCCGTGTTATCAAAGCAATGAACAATAACTGGCACCCAGAATGCTTTCGTTGTGAGCTCTGTGATGTGGTTCTTGCTGATTTGGGCTTTGTGAAGAATGCTGGCAGGTAAGAAGGATCAGAGGACGTGAACATGAGATAATTCTTTGGATGTCAGGACCACTTCACACTCTAGATGGAGAAATCCCAGGGTGTGTGGTGGGATCTGCAAATGCATGCTTTAAATACGTGCACACCCAGAGAAGGAGATGCCCAAAAATCACAGGCACGTATGCACTTTTGCAGAGCTGATAATGTCTTCCAAAACACACATTCATCTCTCTTAAGTATGATGGTTTAGCACAGGGGTCTGCAACCTTTAAGACAAAAAGAGCCACTTGGACCCGTTTCCGAAGGAAAAAAAAACTGGGAGCCACAAAACCATTGTGACATTTAAAACAAATATATCTCCAGAGATCTGACAGTGGGCGGGAAGGTGACGTCGGGACGGTGCGTGACTAACGCACGCACCACCCCCATGCGACGTCACAGCCAGTACAGCGCCCGCCACAGTGGGGAGTGTCGGGGCGCACAATGCGCCTCCTCCCCTCGCTAGTATCTGCCCCGGAGCCGCGGCAAAGGTGTAAAAGAGCCACATGCGGCTCCGGAGCAGCGGGTTGCTGACCCCTGGTTTAGCATGTGAACTGCATGCATATATGAAATGTGTGAAATGTTAAGCAGCCTTGTTGTGGGGTAAGCAAGGAATCTGGACCTTGCTTTTAAATGCATTGAGGCATATAGCAGAAATGAACTGAGAAGGTATTGGCAGAAAACTAGAGAATGAGTGGAGAACCATAATCAATTGTAAACAAATTACTTTTAGACAAAATGTGAGGGAGTAGAAGAGGAATAACCTATGTAAACATGAAGATTAGGGATTGGATAATTACTCACCAGAAACAACTTGGTGGACA
Organism: Podarcis erhardii; assembly: GCF_964252035.2. Classification (NCBI taxonomy): domain Eukaryota; kingdom Metazoa; phylum Chordata; class Lepidosauria; order Squamata; family Lacertidae; genus Podarcis; species Podarcis erhardii. Next base: position 60,960,800 of record NC_138509.1, read on the forward strand.
GACAGCACACTGAACACACCACATAACTTCTTTTTTTCCTCTGAATTTAATAGTTTTTGATGTTTAATAAGTATTTTTTTAAAGAAAGTATAAAATATGAAGCTAAATGAAGTAAAAATAGACACCCAAGCAAACACCCTTCAACGGGGAATTAAAAAAAACCAACAGCCTAGTAACTGCGTCACAACATTTGAATCTTAACTTTTGGCATCACTACATGCGATTTCTAGCTAGAAGAGTCTCTGAGTTTATATTCTCACTTCTTGGGTAGGCAGCGAATAGAACAGCTATGAAAGAGTGAGGCAGTTTATCTGGTCATAGTATAAACCTTCTGAAATGGCCTTATACTGATACATTTCCTATGTAGTCCTGATGACTAGCCTAGTAGAACTGAGCTAATTAAAAGGGAACAACTTAGTATGATTTGTGCGCCTTTTTTCTTTGTTGCAAGGTATTTGTAGTGAATGCAAAGTCTGTTATAGGAAAGCAGTCATCATTCCATAGTTAACAGGCAAGTTGCAAGACTCCATAATATGGTAGCTGAACATTTGCTTTTCTTCTAAATAAGGGTAGAATGGGGTAATTTTTAATTACCTCACTGAGGACTCAGCTAGACTGGTAAAGAAAAAGTGATTTATATGTGTTGTATGTGTGATCTAACATTGTGCCACCAGATGACGACGTGGAGCCCCATTTTTCTCTACCTGTTTTCCCTGTTCACAACTCTTTCAACTGAAACGCTTCTTTGATGTGTCCAGATCCAGCCAGGGCCTCCCCTTTTAGGTAGCCATGTCCATTACTTCAGTTGTGATGCATACGATTCACATTTCTCTTCTCCCCGGCCCCTACCCTGGCCGTGCTATGCTGTACAACTGCTTTGTTAGAGCATCAAACTAATGGTTTGCCAACCTGATTTAGAAAAAAAGAAATACTCTGAGCATGTGCCATTTCACATCATCATGACTACAGGAATAATATGAGGTTTGCTTATGCTTCCCTGATGGTAGACTCATTTACCTGTAGAAAAAGACAATGTATATTTGAAATACAAAATAAAGAATGAGCTGTAGCTGTGCATATAAAATAAAAAAATACATTGAAGTGACCACCATTAGAATGTATACTCTGGCATGTCAATACCTGCCCAGATGCTGACGTCATCACCTTCCAATCTCCAGTGATAATTTAGGGGGTTGCTGGACTCCAGGGTCATAGATTTAGGCCCAGATGTACCACTGCTTCCAAAAAAGCTATGGCAACAAGAGTTCAGTATAAATGATTTCTTGCACAGCACCTAAGTGCTTAGGTTTGGGTGTAGCAATTATCAAAAATTACAGCACAGACTTGACATTAAGACAACATTAAGACAAAGGTTCTGGTGAAGTGGCTCTTGACTGAGGATTTTTGTTCTGTTAAGGTGGATATGGTAGGTACAGTCTGCATTAAGCAAGGGCAATTGCGTCAGTAAGAGTTGCATCCTAATAGTTAAACTGAACTAGATTACTCATTTGTAGCAAGCTTCCTAGAAATCTTTTAGTCTTGTGCATGTGATTCATGAACCATATACTTCATATAAAAACTTACAGATAAAATGAAACAAGTTGTGTCATGTCATTGTTTCTAAATGTTACTGAAAATAAGAGCTGCAGCCAAGGCTGTAACAAAAGAGAGTTTTACGTTGTAATGTGGTGTTTATATCAAGTTTAGTGCTGTCCGTAGTCAAAAGGTCAACAATGAGATGATTGAGCTGTCTAGAAAAATCAAATGGTTCTCCTTTCTTGCAGATGTGTTGGAGGCTTTCCTTTTCTTATCAGGTCATGTCAAAATCTATATGCACAGTGTTCTCAAAGCTCTGCGGATGTAAATTTAGAACACCGTTCTTAGAGAATGTCAGGACTATTGAATCTTAGCTGTGCAGTTTGCTTGTTTGATAACTGTGAAGACGGAAGTATTTGCCTCAGTTATTTCTCAGTACAAAAAATATTTCATGGAGCAATCATGGCGTTATTAAGCAAATGCTTTCTTCTTTTATTTTTCTTGTTTGAAGACAACCAGAAGGGTGGCTATTATAGTGTAATGCTGGTTATATTTGTATACATTGTGATTGCAGTCTACCTTCCACTGAGAATTAGCACTTGCTTGTGGTACTGTAGCTGTGCAAAAATTACTATCTGTTACTCGTTTTCTCAAGAATGAAGCGTAGATCAGAGTGTGCTCTTGGAGAAACACAGTTTCGCTATCTTGGAGATTTAATTGTATCAGATAAAAAAAGCCTTTCTTTTAAAAAGCGCTTGATTTCATTAGTTACAGTTCAGTTTTAGTGCTCAAGGAGCTGTCATTCGTTTTCCCATCGTAACTTGAAGGTAGCCTTGCAGCATTTCTGCTGCAAAATAAACCACATAAGGCCTCTCGGAACTTCTCAGCTACAAAGAAATACATGATGGGATCTAGGGCACCGTTCAGGCTGGTGAGGCAGGAAGTAATTCGGTTGCCAAGAGCCAGAATCCGCTGCATTTCACAGGAAGTCTTCACACCATCATAATTGAGAATGTAAATGTAACGGTTGATATGGTAAGGCACGAAACAGACCAAGAAGATCATGAGAACCATTATTATCATTTTGATGGCTTTTTCCTTTAGATGGTTCTCAATTCGGTTTCCTCTTTTCAGGCTGCGTATGATCAGCAAGTAGCAGGTCACGGTAGTAAAAAATGGAAGCGTAAATGCCACAGCCAATGACACGAGAGCATGGCGTGATGCCTTTTCTCTGTAGAGCTGCAGGCAGATGGTGGTATTGTTCATCTCAGCTGTCTGCACACTGACCAAAAGAGGCGCCATGGCCACAGCAACTATAACCCACAGGAAAGCACAGGCCAAGTGGGCATAGAGTGATCTGCGGAGTTTGAGGGACTTTACAGGGTGCACGATAGCTAGGAAGCGATCTACACTGATGCACATGAGGAAGTAGATGCTGGCATACATGTTGAGGTAGAAAAGGAAGCCTGTGAGTCGGCAAGGGATCTCTCCAAATGGCCAGTGATTGCCTGAAAAGTGGTATACTAGCCGGGTTGGCAAAACTAGCACAAAGGACAGATCGGCCATGGCTAGGTGCATCAGGAAAACGTTGGCTGGGGTGTCTGACTTTTGGTCCCGGATGAAAAGCCAAAGAGCCAGAGCATTGCCAACAAAGGCTAGGATGAAATCCAGAAGGTAGAAAGTAGCAAAAAGGATGTTCTCCGTATTGGTCTCTTTGCCACATTGTTCTGAACTTTCCAGTGAAGTGTTGAAGAACAGGCCTGAAGAGTCAGCTAGGTTGTTCATTCCTCACTGCGGGACTTGAAATATGAACCTGAAATAATAAAGAAGAAAAAGCTGGAGAAGAACATTACAACGTAGAGGAGGCAACATGGAAATCAGCCAAGCCTGCTGGTTTGCTTATGTTTGTGATCCAAAGCATCCTATGTCATGTTCTGCATATGTTAGAGGGGTTCCCAGTTTTACTCCTGATAGCTTCCACTCTCTTAAAAAGCCACCCCCAAATAGTGAGGGGCTCCCTTAAAGTAGCACCCCATGAGATAAAAGGGGCTGCCATCAGAAGTAAAAATTGGCCAAACCTTGTACATACTCAGTTTGTATGTGCACAAGAGCCTTTCTAGATCTTAGCCACACTTTTTCTGTGCTCTCCATGACCATTAAAAGTGTATGTACTCTATTTTGTTTTAGTAAGTTTAGTTTTTAAAAGTTTTGCAGTATAATAAACTGGTTCTTAGAATCTCTTAATTGCTAAAGCTATAAAGTTTACAGGATGATATACAACGGACAGGCATACCTCACTTTATTGCGCTTTGCAGATATTGTATTTTTTTACAAACTGAAGCACTGGAGGAACAGCTAGTGCTGGATTGGAGACGAGGCTGCAGGAGCCTGTCCTTACCACACAGTGGCTTCTGCTGCTCCTTACAAGAGGGTGCATAAGATGAAATGAAGACTCAGATAATGGATAGCATTTTTAGCAATAAAGTACTTTTAATTATGTGTTTACATTTTTTAAAAAAATAATAATGCTAAGGGCACAGTAGAAGTGAGAATTACAGGATTGTTTAAATGCCAGACTGTATGATGACCCATTAGAACAACAGCAACAGCTGCATAAAATGTTTCATTAGAATTAAGTAAAAAAATCACAAAGCAGAGTGTAACTCAAAAGGATGGAATGGAAGGATCTGTCGATTTCAGTTCTCTGTATCTCATTTTTCCAATCTTAAATTATGTGATCCACCTTACTGCAGCAGCTTGCAATTTAAAAAACAAAACCAGCATTTTAGTGCCGATTTCTCTTAATGAACGCATGTTTGTATGCAGTTTTGTCAACGTTTACATTTTTGCAAGCTTTTCTCTCTAACAGGCATTTTTACATTCTCCCCCCCACACACACACACACAAATGTATCCATTTTTCTGCACAATGTTCTCTAATATGTGCATTTTTAAAAACATTGGTCAGAGAATTGTGTCACATAATTCAGATAAGTATGAATTCCAGAGGATAGCTTTATTGTGGTTTGTGTATTGTTTCAGGAAGTGCCATTTTGGTACATAAGAAAATGCAACATCCTAAGAGCCTGCTGGATCAGGTCAACAACCCATCTACCCTGTTTTCCCGAAAATAAGACAGTGTCTTATATTAATTTTTGCTCCCAAAGATGCACTAGGTCTTATTTTCAGGGGATGTCTGATTTTTCCATGAAGAAGAATACAGTACACATGTATTGTGAGTCAGCCAGACTCCGTCAGAGCAGAGCAAGCAGCAGGCGGCAGCTTGTCCTGGCAGTGGCGTGGGCTCTCTGATTTAAAGAGACCTCGCACTGCCTGAACAGCTCCGGCTGCCCTGTGGCCAATCAGTGAGCTGCGTGGCGGTGCCCGCCGCTATGGTCCAGAGGAGTCAGACGTCTTACGGTAGCTTCGGGGGCTTTTTATTCTGGGGAGGCCTTATGTTCGGGGGAGGCCTTATTATCAGGGAGGTCTTCTTTTCGGGGGATGCCTTATATTACAGCGAGAGGCAAAACTGGAAGTAGGTCTTATTTTCGGGGGTGTCTTACTTTCGGGGGGAAACAGTAGTCCAGCATCCTGTTCTTACAGTGGCCAACCAGTAGATTAGCCTTTAAATGTGAACAGAATAAAATGTCTCTCACATCCTTATATGCCAGTCCTATTGAACTCAGTGAACATGGTTAGGATTGCATTGCTCATTAACCTATACCATGTGTGGTGCAAAGCACTCTCAGGTTGCTGCAAAGCATGCTGGGTTAAAGGACCCATGGCTCCTGCTCTCTGAATACAGTGGTACCTCGGGTTACAGACACGTCAGGTTACATACGCTTCAGGTTACAGACTCCACTAACCCAGAAATAGTGCCTCGGGTTAAGAACTTTGATTCAGGATGAGAACAGAAATCATTCAGCGGTAGGCCCCATTGGCTAAAGTGGTACCTCAGGTTAAGAACGGACCTCCAGAACAAATTAAGTTCTTAACCCGAGGTACCACTGTATGTAAAAGCTGGAAATTGTTTGAGATCTTAACTTGAGCTCTAATTGGGACAGACTGCTCTTTTGTAATAGACTTAAGTGTAATTCCTTCATCTGACCACAGAGTGCTCTCTTGTACAGCATTTTTAAAAACACACACACAAGAAGTCAGCCTTCCCCTTGTTCAGAAGAGAAAACTTTCCCTTAAATGCTGGGCAACAGGACATCTCCATCAAATGCTTTAGAAATTCTCTCCACTTGTTTTTCCCAAAGTTGCAATAACACAGCAGGCTTTTAATTCCTCATTTTTCATAGACAATTTTGATGGCTGACATTAAACAATCTTCAGTGTTAACTTAAAATTATTTAAAATATATATAGCAAATATCTACAGCACAATTAAATGTCACACACAGGAATCTTGCTAATTATTTCCATGTGATCCCTAAATTAGGAGCTTGTTATCGACATGAAAAATATTTGGCAGTGTACTCCCTAATAAACCTATTTGTTTAAACTGCATCCTTATTTGACTTGTTTATCTTAAAACTATTCCCTGAAAGGACTGGCACATGGAAGCTCGCTAACATGGTACAGTATTTGTCTAGTGGCTGCCTCTATGCAATGATTCTGGATAATTTTTCACCATGAGGCAGTTTTGTCTCCACTGTTGCTTCTGGACAACTTGTTCAATCAGCATTCAGCCTGATTTGTCTGCGGAGAGTTTAGGCAACACTGGCTATTAAATGAGCATTCGGCTTTATTTGTTTATGGGGAGATTAGACAATGCTGTGTCAAGCAAGTGTTATCCCACACTTTCCAGTACACTTGCAATCCCTTCCTTATCACAGAAAGTCCATTATTTTAGGGAAGTGGGTTTGTTCTGCAAGAGCTCCAAATCAGCTTCATTTGTGCAACTTGAATCTGCAAGTTGTGCAAAAATAGCAGTAGTCTGGAAACACCCCCATACCATCACCAAACAAACTTATTGGTGATGTGGAGAATACTGAATGGGGGCATCTCCTCCTTGTGTTGAACCGCTGTACCTGCACGGTTCTTCACTGGATGCAATTTCAAGCACCTCCATTTGGTACCTTTCCATGTGAAATAAACAGAACCTTAATAACTGTCTGAAAGATTTTTGTGGAGCAGCTACCTCTGTAGAACACATTGAGATATTCACATGAATAGTTCTTGTCATCACAACCAACCACCTGTCTCCTGGATCCTTGCCCATCCTGGCTAATAAAAGCAAGCCGGGAAGGGCTGGGCGATGGGCTCTGCGGGGTGGTGAATGCTTCCCTCTGTGAGGGAGCATTCCCAGATCCGCTGAAAGAGGCGGTCATCAAACCGCTTCTTAAAAAACCATCTTTAGACCCGGCCAGTATGGCCAACTATCGCCCAGTCTCAAATCTTCCATTCTTGGGCAAGGTGATTGAGCGCGTGGTTGCTGAACAACTCCAGGCACGCCTGGAGGATGCGGACCATTTGGATCCCTTCCAATCGGGATTCAGGCCTCATCATGGGACTGAAACTGCCTTGGTCGCGCTGGTTGATGATCTCCGGCGAGCTAGGGACAAAGGTGAGAGCTGTTTCCTAGTTCTGCTGGATCTCTCAGCGGCCTTTGATACAATCGACCATAACATCCTTCTGGACCGTCTAGAGGGGCTGGGAGCTGGGGGCACTGTTATACAGTGGTTTCGCTCCTTCCTCCTGGGCAGAAAGTGGTGGTGGGGGATGAGTGTTCAGACCCCTGGGCCCTCACTTGTGGGGTGCCTCAGGGTTCCGTCCTCTCCCCCATGCTTTTTAACATCTATATGAAGCCGCTGGGAGAGATCATCAGGGGGTTTGGACTGGGTGTCCATCAATATGCAGATGATACCCAGCTCTACCTCTCTTTCAAATCAGAACCAGTGAAGGCGGTGAAGGTCCTGTGTGAGTGCCTGGAGGCGGTTGGAGGATGGATGGCGGCTAATGGATTGAGGTTGAATCCTGACAAGACAGAAGTACTGTTTTTGGGGGACAGGGGGCGGGCTGGTGTGGAGGACTCCCTGGTCCTGAATGGGGTAACTGTGCCCCTGAAGGACCAGGTGCGCAGCCTGGGAGTCATTTTGGACTCACAGCTGTCCATGGAGGCGCAGGTCAATTCTGTATCCAGGGCAGCTGTCTACCAACTCCACCTGGTACGCAGGCTGAGACCCTACCTGCCCGCGGACTGTCTCGCCAGAGTGGTGCATGCTCTAGTTATCTCCCGCTTGGACTACTGCAATGCGCTCTACGTGGGGCTACCTTTGAAGGTGACTCGGAAACTACAACTAATCCAGAATGCGGCAGCTAGACTGGTGACTGGGGGCAGCCGCCGAGACCACATAACACCGGTCTTGAAAGACCTACATTGGCTCCCAGTACATTTCCGAGCACAATTCAAAGTGCTGGTGTTGACCTTTAAAGCCCTAAACGGCCTCGGCCCAGTATACCTGAAGGAGCGTCTCCACCCCCATCGTTCTGCCCGGACGCTGAGGTCCAGCGCCGAGGGCCTTCTGGCAGTTCCCTCATTACGAGAAGCAAAGCTACAGGGAACCAGGCAGAGGGCCTTCTCGGTAGTGGCACCCGCCTTGTGGAACGCCCTCCCATCAGATGTCAAAGCGATAAATAACTACCTGACATTCAGAAGACATCTTAAGGCAGCCCTGTTCAGGGAAGTTTTTAATCTGTGATATTTTAGTGTATTTCTGGTTTTTATGGAAGCCGCCCAGAGTGGCTGGGGAAACCCAGCCAGATGGGCGGGGTACAAATAATAAATTATTATTATTATTATTATTATCACTTTCACTGTCTTAAAGAACGTGATCTAGAAGAGGTTTTAAAAGCACTCCCTCATTCATGTCTTTCACTGGTGTAGTTACTGCAGTTGTGGGATTTTAAGAATATGACATATAAAACATATATACTTTTTGGAATTATTCGTATTGGCTGTAATAGTCAATAAATAGGAAATAGGAAAATGACTGGCCACCTTCTCTTAGACTGTGTTACTAGTGAGTTGTTAGGGTCTATAGCAACAATTGCTTTATCTATCTATTCAGTTCTGTTTTAGGAGTAAGTTATCCACAATTTTCCAAATTGCACGAACAGTAGGTAGAAGTGTAACTTGGCACACAGCTGCTCCTTTGTTTTGTGTGCTGTGCATTCAAGTCTATTTTATGCAAACTCATTTTGTGTGTGCAGTCTTCTGGATCATTGCTACCGTTTTCACAAGAGTCTTTACGTTCTTACTAGTATTCCAACATGCTACTTCTGTTAATAAACTTCATTTCCTGTCAGGGTTTGTATATCATTCATAAGTGTATATCTAGGTGACTTTGAATAAATGAAAGTAAGATCATTACTTGCACACGATAACATCAATCCATTGTTACTAGGCCCCCAGAAATCATAGTTTGTGAGATATCAAGGAGAGTCTGCTTAGGAAAGCAGAATGGTTTTTCAAAAACGTAGTGGCAAGAACATTTTGTCAACTGGAAAAATCCCAGGCATACGCTATTGTTACAGTGCTGTTGCTCTGTTCTTACGACTTTAAGATACTGTATATATTCATCAGAGGAGCTTTAATTGGCTGTTGCATGCTGTTTGTGTCTAGTTTCTAACTGCTAGACCATTTTCACACAAGTTGCTAAAAAGTGCGTCACTTGCACTGTCTGTGCAATGCATACCCATCATTAAAGGCAGAATGGAAAAGAAAAGTGGAATGCACTGTCTGTGTTGCAGAGCATTTTTAGCATAAAACTTCCAACGTCAAAATGTCCTTGCAACTCCTTGTACTTTCCCATCTAGCTTGTATAATCTGTAAGCCCTGGGGAACACTATGGTGCTCTGTGAGAACTTTCTCAGTTTTCACCCCCCACCCACCCCAAGGTTGTAATTCCCATTGAAACCAAAGTGCTTACCTCTTGCAGCTTGCAGTCCTGTAGAAAAGAGAGGTAAAGATCTTGTTAGCTTCTTAGAGTGCCAGCAAATGTAGGTAAGACAGAAAGGCTAAAAACAGTGGTGATCCAGAAGATGCAGACAGTGGCAGGTTCAGTGGAAGGGTGAGTTGCACTATATAGAGCCCTGTTGGAGATGATAGTCCATTATCATCTTGCTCACATGAAAGGAGGGTAGATAACACATTTGCTGTGAAAGACAGTTTTCATTCCAGCTGGGCTGTTCGGAAGGGGGGAGTTGCTGTGGTAATTATGAATATTCCAATGTTTCTCTAGCACTCTCTCTCACTCACTCTGAACCTCTGCCTTTTACGCTGACTCTTTGGATCCCTCTGACCATTTTAGAGAGTTTGGAAAGCGTTGCAGAAAGGGAGAGGAAATTTGGTGTTGCAGACACAACAGGACATTTCAGAAGGGGATAATTCCATAATAGTGGGAGTGGGGGTGAGAAGGACGGCTGCCATAGAAACGGCTCTGTGATTCTAAGACCTCCCTTTGCTTCCAGTGGAGGAGGGTCTATAGGATGGTGGGGGGGGGTGCTTCTGAATGAGCCTTGCTGATAATGGGTTGTCAGTGGAAAGGGCTTAAGGCCCCTTATTCAGTTGAATGAGAGGGGGCTCTTTTTAGGACACTTGCTATAGGGGTCTCAGTGTCCTGCCCTGTATAATTAGACTCCGTTCCACAGTGTGGAATAAAATTGAGGCCTTTATCCTGAGATGAACACAGCTGCATGCCCCCATTTATAAAGGAACGCTGTCTGCTTTCTTTCTAGGGACCGTGGCTCTTGTCTGGGACAGCAATATCTTCAGCTCTAGGGAGGAACAGAGTAGAAGACTTGTGAAGAGGGAGTGTTAATAACATTCCTTTCCACTTATGCTCACTGGGACTTTCTATTTGAGGCTTGTAAAAATACAAGGCTGTACAACAGCCTTGTGACATTGAGATTTATTATTAGCTTTATTTTACTGGTAGGGACCTGGAGGCTAAGTGACCTGCCTGGAACTCTCAGGAAGCCAGTGAGACTGCCTGGAATAAGCCCAGGGTCTCTTCGCTCCTTTCCCATAGGTATTTGCATTGTTGCATCTACCAGCTGTCCTCTGTGACTATGCACTTTGCTCCGCAGATAAGCAAACCGGGTGTGTCATATGTGCAGAGGCACAGTTGCATACATTGCATTTGGAAATGTACACGCTGGCATTTCCAAATTGTATGCACTCAAAAATATGTATTTGGAACAGTCTAACCATTTATGCTTCTTTTTGTTATGGATATCTAAATTGTGCTAGGAGAGCATGAGTAGGGGAACCAATAGTTTTGGTAATGAAAAAAAATAAAATTCAGTTTGATTCTTGCCATCAGTGCCAGTTTTAGACCATTCATGCAATGTTTTTGTCTCTAAATATACCCTACTGGTTGCATTCACAAGTAAGCCTTCTCAACTACAAAGCTGAGAAGCTCTGTAGCCTAAAAAGCAACCTTGTGTAGCTTATACCTGTATGATGTCCCCCAACTTTTTTCTTTAATTCCTGCTCTAGGCACCTCTGTAGGCCTTGCCATAATCGCGAGAAAGCCAAGGGCTTGGGCAAGTATATTTGCCAGAAGTGCCACTTGATAATTGATGAACAGCCTCTGATGTTCAGGAATGATTCCTACCATCCAGATCACTTCAGCTGCACCCACTGCGGGTATGTCAACTCTCTTTCAGCTGGGACTCTGGAGCAAGCGAAAAGGCATAGAATGAGCAATGGTGGTGTCTTGCAAGGGACCTGAGCGATCTTAAGAATAAGCTGCTGCATTTCTGCAGACTGTCTAACAAGAATGCGGAAGTACAAAAAGCATTTGAATAATAAAAAAGAACCACAGAGGAACTGTAGTGATTGTGCTGAGCTGTAATAAATTTCGCCTTATACAATTCATTGTTCAGCTGGCACTATTCCTGATGGGTGTTAACATCCTTGGAAAGAGCCAGTTGTGAAGGCTCGTTGTTACAAAAGCAACGGCATTAGAACTTAGCAGCAGCTTGATGGGCCCTACAGTTTACAGTATTTTAGAATCCCTGCCATTTCTGATGGAGCCTGCTTATGTAAACAGATTTCAAACTGGATTCACAAAAACCAAGAGGCTCATTATAAAATAGCTTTTTGTATGTCACAATCATGTTGTTAATCAGCAGGCAAAGGAAGGATGTTTGTGTTTAATGTTTGCTTTTGAGAGCTTCTCTTTATCCCGGGTGGCGCTGTGGGTTAAACCACAGAGCCTAGGACTTGCCGATCAGAAGGTCAGTGGTTCGAATCCCCACGATGGGGTGAGCTCCCATTGCTCGGTCCCTGCTCCTGCCCACCTAGCAGTTCGAAAGCATGTCAAAGTGCAAGTAGATAAATAGGTACCGCTCCGGCGGGAAGGTAAACGGTGCTTCCGTCGCTGCTCTGGTTTGCCAGAAGCAGCTCAGTCATGCTGGCCACATGACCCAGAAGCTATATGCCGATTCCCTTGGCCAATAAAGCGAGATGAGCGCCACAACCCCAGAGTCGGTCACGACTGGACCTAATGGTCAGGGGTCCCTTTACCCTTTACCTTTATCCCTATTTGTCAGGAGAGTGCCTGGTTTATTTGGATGGAGTGACTATCAGCATGATGTGTTGAGGACAAGCTTTTTCTGCTAAGGTTTTGATTATTCCTTCTGTTGTGTGCAGGAAGGAGCTGACAGCTGATGCCAGGGAGCTGAAGGGGGAGCTCTACTGCCTGCCTTGCCATGACAAGATGGGCATCCCAATCTGTGGGGCCTGTCGCAGGCCCATTGAGGGTCGAGTGGTCAATGCTCTGGGGAAACAATGGCATGTGGAGGTGAGAATTCTCCTGTTGTGCTGCTTGCTCTGGGATTCATGTTACAGAGAGACTCCTGACACAGCCTGTGTTAATAAGTAGATGCTGCCACAGTTCTTTTGAAGCCATAGGAGCTGCATGCCATTGTTTCAGGTGGTTTATCCATTATTATTCTGTTTGTTTAGATCTCTAGCCTACTCCACAAAATATACTATTTAGGTATCAAAGCACATGTCAAACATATTGCAAGTAATAAAGCCACACCTTCTTCTTCTTTTGCAAAGCATTACATTTCAAAAAGATTTAGTGAGTCATCAAAGAAAGGAGCTTCACAATTATGGGACAGTCACCGGGAATACAGTTCTGTGTTCCAAACAAAGATATAAAATTGACACAAATATTAATCTCAGCAGGGCAGTCTTAGTTTATCCATAGTTGAGAAAACAGTGTCTTTAGTATGCTTTGTCAGTATATTAAATTACTCTATAGAGATTATAAGCAGCACCTTGAAGTGTGGCGGGGAGAAAATCAGAAGCCAGAGCTGATGCTGGAGGGTTGATATAATACACTCCAGTGACTAATCCCCATCAAGAGGCAAGCTGTGCTGAAACATCTGTCCACCACATGCTGATCATTCATATACCTAAATGCTTTATACAGTGGTACCTCGGGTTACATATGCTTCAGGTTACAGACACTTCAGGTTACAGACTCCACTAACCCAGAAATAGTACCTCGGGTTAAGAACTTTGCTTCAGGATGAGAACAGAAATCGTGCTCCAGCGGCACAGCAGCAGCAGGAGGCCCCATTAGCTAAAGTGGTGCTTCAGGTTAAGAACAGTTTCAGGTTAAGAACGGATCTCTGGAACGAATTAAGTACTTAATCCGAGGTACCACTGTACTCAAACTATTATTAGGAGTCTGTCTAAGGTGTGGTTCATATTTGCTGGCAAATATTTGCATACTACTTATTTTATCCAGGCACTTTTCTGGCACAAAACTGCCTGTAGCACAGACCCCTGGACCCTGACATATCTTTTAACCTTCCAGCATTTTGTTTGTGCCAAATGTGAGAAGCCATTCCTGGGACACCGGCACTATGAGAAGAAAGGTCTGGCTTACTGCGAGACTCATTATAACCAGGTAAAATCTGCTCTTATTTGAACTCTGCACTCCCAAACCCCCACTCCCCCCCCCCCAAAAATGAGCAAGAGATAAGAGGTTGTTTCCCAATGAGGGATTTAATAAATCCCTGCTGTTTGAACTGAAACACCTACAAATATGAGGCGTAAGGAATTTCAACTTCAATTTATTAAGAGATTCAGCTGAGTGAGGCTGCTAACCCCTAGCGGTATCAACATGCAAATTTAAAGAACTTAAGCAACATTCTTTAAATTGACTAGAATTTTTTTTGGGGAGGGGGGAGAAGAGAGCCAGTGCCAAGAGTTCTCTAGCTGGAAACTTGGGGGGGGGGCTGCACAAGGTTGCTTTCTTTACAAATACATCTCCAGAGTTTTTGTCTTTCAAAGGAAGCTATACCCAATACTGTAGCCTCTAGCACTCAGGAAGTGGGGAACATGTAACAGTACATACCTATGCCCGTTTTTCTGTATCTCGCTGAGCTTCAGATACCATGCAGCCTCATCACTGTACGGGATTATGCATGCGCTGGAAGGCCAGTGTCAGAAGGAGCCAGTTGAGAGGGGAGGGAAGACAATGGGCTTCTGCCCATTAAGCACACGGGTGGGGGTGGGGCTCATTGTCTCTTCCTACTTCTTTGCAGGGTCACTCAAAGTTCTTAACCTTACCCTGCTTAACTTGTAGCTGTAAAGCTGCATTTGGAAATACTTGAGATTGGAGCATGTGCGAGGCTTTTATTCCACCTCAACAGTGTCATTAATTGCTGCACATTTCCTTTCTCTTACAAAAGTTAAAGAGAGACACATCCACTTTGGTGGGAGAAAGTAAACACAGACAGTCCCACTGATGGCACTTTGCTAGCACTCCATGTAAGGCACTTAGCAAATCTGTAAGGGGAAGAAAACAGACAACTGGGTACACACCTGCAAATTGTCTTTGATGCCAGGTTGCACTGCACTCAGGATGGAATAAAGCAAACTGTATAACAAAATTGCTTGGAGGCAGCATTTAGGGACAGCCCATTCCTGCCTCTTGCAGATCAGTTTTTTTCAAAGCACCAAACACCTGTGTTAACATTAATTCCTGAGTAAGTGAAACCCTGAGGAGAAAACACAATAGAAACCTTGTGAAGATGAAATGGATTGCAGGCATGTTGCCCTCCAACAGATCCTCGGCTTGTCCCTTACGGATTAACAGATTCAGAATAAGCAGTAGCCACTATTTTTTAAGTCCAGAAAACCCAGTACACATCCTCTCTTAGAAAGATATTTCTGGTCCCAAGGATCTGGGTTGTTATTTTTTTAAGCTCACATTTCCCCCCTGGCAGATATACACAACACAATACTGTGATGTGCCATTCCTATCAAAGGGTGCAAAAAGCAGCCTTGGGAATGCAAGTTTGATTGTTGTGCAAATGTGTGAGAAAAGCTATTGAGGTATCTGAAATGTGTAAAGTAATGTGGGGCACTATTGTAGAGGCACTAAATTAATCCATTGTTGGGACCAAGTTGTCTGATTTGATAAAGGGGGCAGACAGACCCCCTCCATTAGTTTAAAAAAGCTCATTTTGTTTTGCTTTTTTGTTTTTCTGCACAGCTCTTTGGAGATGTCTGCTATAACTGCAGCCATGTGATTGAGGGGGATGGTAAGTTTAAGCCTGTTTGTCAATGCAGCTGTTGCAGCCCTGCACGGACAAGGCCTCAGTGATTGATTTCCCCCCACATCTGTCCTTGCTCAATTTGGTACAGTTCTGCAGTTTGATAACCCACCCTTGTTTGATATTTTCCACTAGTGGTCTCTGCTCTCAACAAGGCTTGGTGTGTGAACTGCTTCGCTTGTTCCACCTGCAACATCAAACTCACACTGAAGTAAGTGGCAAGCAAAGGCTATTCTGGTGGGGGAAGGTAACATGACTCAGGGAGTTCCTGCAGCCTGGCAGTGTTACATTATGGTCAGAGTAACTGGCTCAAGTTTGGCAAGAGAAGCATGTAAATCTTAGGAGACACTCCTTGAAATCACTGAGAAAATATGTATACAAGTATACACTCAAACAAGTATTCCATCACCAGCAAGTAGTTTGACATTTCTTTTTGGGACCAGATAGTCCAGACTGCCACTCCTTATCTTGCAGTGTTCCTATGCTAGTCCTGTTACATTTGCAACTAATGTCTGATGGGAACAGTGCCATAATTACTTTCAAGGAGGGGACATGTTATGTCAACTTGCAAGGTGCAGGGCTCATTCATGAGATTTGCTTTCAGATAGTCACTTAAGCCTGCCAGTAGGGTCACTGTATGCATACCTGTAAGCAAATCTTCTATCAAGATAGGCTTTATTCCATTGTGTCGATTGGCTGGCCATGGCACTTGCTCACTACCCAATCTGCTTGTATTTTGATTTCCCAGTTTGTTGATTGACATGACAGGCCGGAGCTTGCTCCACCAGCAAATTTTGTTTTAGAAGAAGTGCCTTTCCCCCCGCCCCAAGCCTGCTGCTTGAAGTAGCAGGCTGGAGCAAGTATGTAAGAAGATCTAGTCACAATTGAGCACACTTACCTGGAATTTCAAGCACTGAGTTTATGAGACATATTCATTTTATTAAAAGATGTGAAAAATGCAAGAGAAAGAAGCAAGCGTCAAGCCGATACCCTTTCAGAAATCATGAAAAGTCCACACATTTTGATCCTAGCCTTCTTCCGGAGCAGTCATGTTTTCTTTCTTTCTTCAGAGAAAGCTCTGATTGGGATCCTTTGTATCTCAGACAGAGAACAGAAATGGAGAAGGGAAGCAGTCTGCATCCAGTACCTGGCAGGCAGTGGCTCCCCAGCCTCACTGGCAAATATATTTCTTTGTTTTACCCTTTTAAACCTGAGATGCTGAACACTGGACATGAGATCTTCTGCTTGCATAGTTCTAACTCATTCATTTGGAACAGATTTTATATTGGCAAGTTTTTTTTTTAAAAAATGAAAGGAATGTATACCACCTACCTTACTCACTTAGATGTTAAGCCTCACATGACTTCCTAACTGAAAATTAAATCCTTCTGTATTTCTTTGAAAGGAATAAGTTTGTGGAATTTGACATGAAGCCAGTGTGCAAGAAGTGCTATGAGAAATTCCCTTTGGAGCTGAAGAAGAGGCTGAAGAAGCTGTCTGAGTTGGCCTCCAAGAAAACTCACCCAAAAGCTCTGGACTTAAACTCTGCTTAAACAGGTCTGTACCCTCTGCTGACTGTGTGCACCCTCACCAGCTACAATCTGCCTCAGCTACTGATCACAAAAGGAACTTTTGAAAATGGTTTCAAGGACTCAAGACAAACAAAAGCTCACCAGTTATATCTTGCACTCTGAATGTTTATTCTGCTCAGGTATAGTGTGTGCAGAGGCTGTCCTCCAGAAGAGAATGGTGGCAATATGCAATAATGCACTATGATTTTTCCTTTTGTATAAGTTGTGTATCGTGTTCTCTCACTATTTGCCCATTTTGTTTTGAGATTCAGGCTCATGTTACACACTTACTTGAATTCTTCTGTCTTCTTCCCCCTTCTCTCTCTCTCTTAGCCTGGCCACACTGCAAGTGGGAACACAGGAAGGTTGGGTAGAAAAAGACTACTTAACCCTTTTCTTCCAAAAACAGCACAAAAACGCTTTTTTTCATTTAACATGCCTCTTGAACATTCTCTTAAATTGCAATGGACTAATCAAAACCAAGTAATAATTTTCCTTGCAATTGTTAGTTAACTCATTTTAATAGTTTGACATTATTTAGTATAAGCCTGCATTGTTTTTATTAGCTGGCTGACCTTTCCTGCTGTAGTAGCTAAGCTGCATAGGCCAGGATTCCATAATATAGAATCTGGATGGACCAAAGTGGCTGAACTGTAAGCCTATCATTTTTGAAAGAGACTGTTCTTGGTGCCTGCATTTTTGAGATTTCTGAGCGTTTAGACTAGGCTTCCTCAGCCTCAGCCCTCCAGATATTTTTTTGGCCTACAACTCCCATGATCCCTAACTAACAGGACCAGTGGTCAGGAATGATGGGAACTGTAGTCTCAAAACATCTGTAGGGCCGAGGTTGAGGAAGCCTGGTTTAGGCCTCTCCTTCTCCATATTAGCGAACACTCTTCTTTTGTCTGTTGTGACAAAGTGTAAGTAAATCCCTGGAGTCTTAACCCAAACGTAGTCTTCCTACAATGTACATTCATTTCAGTGTTAGTTGTAAAGCAATCCTCTTAATGGTCTCTCTCTGAAGCTGGAACTATTTATTACCTCAGCAAAATACATATTCTAGCATGCATCTGAAAACAGCTGTGTGTGCTTAATCCTTTTCTCCCAGCCACTTTTCTGTCATTTCCAGTCTTGGAGCTCAGGGTATGTGCCAGAGGAGAGGGATGGTATGGTGCAGGGAGGGAGAGGTTGCTGGGTATGGGGAAAGTGGCAGACAGTGGAAGTATGAAGCAGTCCTCCACCTGCCAGTTCTTCACTGTGTGCTCCTTCCCACCCTATCATTAGCAGTACCAGACCATGTGGGTTTGGGAGCCCTGTGTTTCTCCATAATTTTGTCATTTCAACCTAAGTTCTCCTCAAATTACACCATAGTATTTGCTTTCCTGTAATAGGAAGATGGGACGCGGGTGGCGCTGTGGGTAAAACCTCAGCGCCTAGGACTTGCCGATCGCATGGTCGGCGGTTCGAATCCCCGCGGCGGGGTGTGCTCCCGTTGCTCGGTCCCAGCGCCTGCCAACCTAGCAGTTCGAAAGCAACCCCGGGTGCAAGTAGATAAATAGGGACCGCTTACCAGTGGGAAGGTAAACGGCGTTCCGTGTGCTGCGCTGGCTTGCCAGATGCAGCTTGTCACGCTGGCCACGTGACCCGGAAGTGTCTGTGGACAGCGCTGGCTCCCAGCCTATAGAGTGAGATGAGCGCACAACCCTAGAGTCTGTCAAGACTGGCCCGTACGGGCAGGGGTACCTTTACCTTTAATAGGAAGATAAACACTAGCACAGAACAAGACTGTTTAATATAGAAAAGCATAAATCTTACTTATTTCCTGCTATAACAATGTAAGTTAAGAATCATGTATTGCTTCTACTGATGGGAAAGGACTGGTTTTTCTATCCTCTTCTCCCAAACTAGTCCCTAAATACCATTATTTATCTGCTACTTACTTACTAGCACTTAGTTTGTATTGTCACAACTAATAGCACAAGAGGATTGCCTATCTCTTGATTTGAGACTATCCTCCAAGCACAAATATAGAGAAACATGTTTCACAATGTAGGACATAATTTTTATTCAGGTCTCTAGGATAAGTACTCCTGAATTTGGACTCTCACTGAATTGGTTGTCAGTCTCATACAGAGCCCTCTATGTGCTCCATTTAAAATGGGACACATGTATACATGCTGTCATATTTAAATGGAGTTAAACACAGAACTTTGATTCTATGTGGTTTGCCCACAACAGTGAAATGAAAGCGATATCCCTTGTGAGTGGAGAAGTTGTGTTGAGAACATTGTGGTTCCCATTCTTACTAAGGCAGTGATTGCTATGGCAGACTGCACTGCTGTAGGAACAAAGCACAGGTTCTACTGTCAAGAAGTCAAAACACAATTCATGCAGAATCTTCCTCTGCAACATGCCTAGACATAGGTGCCAATTCCCTGGGGCTCTGGCTGCCAGAGCACCCACAAAATTCCCCATGAAGGGGCTGGACACACACAAATTTTAGGGCCAGGGCCATGCATGCTGCATGGCACCCACGACCCCAAGTATCCATGGTTGAAGGGCCAAGCTGGCACTCCTGTACCTAGAGAACACAATTCTTATGCCTTAGAACAATGCTGGTTATGCCTTAAAATTGCATATATGTGACTAGTGGAGATTCATCTTTGAAAGTAAGTAAAGCAATATAGATTGATGATACGGATTCCTGATCCAGCAAGTGATATGGATCTGCTTTAACCATTTTAATGTAGTGCTCCATAGAAAAACAGATTTTATTATACTATTCTTCCTAATACAAATATGCCAAGACTGGGTGCCATATCAGATAGGTTTTCAGGCCAGCTTTAACAGTGTAAGAAATCAGTGCTATCCTTTCAAAATGAAATGTAAGGCAAATACATTAAAACATGAAATTTGTGATGAATGGAAATGTCCTGTTAAAGATGGATTAGGGAGAGATATTTGAAATGCCGTAGCTCAAATTAATCTTAGGAGACCTTCAGGAAAGTAATCACTGTGGTACAAATCTCCAGAGTTATCTAATATGAAGTATCAATTGTTTGTCACAATGTTCATCTTCCAAATACATAATCTGTCCGTTGAAAAAGAAACAAAATTGATTGGCCGGGAAATAATTTACTTTTATTGGGGTAAGTAAATGGCTGTTTCAGGGCAGCCTAGTAAGAGTGATTAGCAGAGCTGAACCAAACCAGAAGCCTGAGTTTGTAAATATTTTGTGCCCCTTGAAAAAGGACCCCATCTTTGGGTTAAAATGGTGTACGTGTTGAGGTGGCGAGCAAGATTGAACTTCTACAATGAAGTACTATGAAAAAGAAAGTATTGGCTGGATGTGCAATGCAATGAGCATCCAGCAGTGAGTGTTGTCTGCTGGAATGTGTATTTGGGTGTGTACTGGAATGTGTAAGTCCAATATGAGTTCTTGTGTGACTCTAGCTCGATTGAATCTTCAGTGGGAGGGCACTACAGTCTCATTTGCTCTCACTGTTGTCACCACAGAGTCTAATCAGACTGATTCCATGAAGACATATTGTTCACAATGTGGTTTCTCATTGCCACTCACTTGGTGAATGAAGGAAGAAGCTGCCTTGTTTAAAAATGGCACAGAAGCAGCTCATCAGGGGAACCAGGGCTGTGAGCAAGCATGAAAAATGCCATGTAAAGGCCAAGCATTTACGCAGAGATGCTGTTGTGCAATGGTGTTATCAAATGTGTATATTTCTTATTAAAATAAGTAATGGGGGGGGGGGAGTAAGGGTGGAGTTGCTTTTTTGCAACTGTTGAAAGCACATTTTACATCTTAACTATAAACAAGTATTACAGTTTGTTACAGCTTTATTGACCAGTCTATGACAAGCGACTTTTGCTCCATCAAGGCAATCTGAAAGTGCCAAAATTATAGGTAAATAGCAATTTAATTCATATTACGTATATTATCCTTCCAGTAATTGCACTGAATGTAGATTTAACTGCTTAAAATATATTGTTATAATGATATAGTTTTTGTATTAACATATTTTATATCACTTGCTACTAAAAATGATTCATTTTGTATAAGATCCCATTCATACAATAATGCATGGCATCACACTTTTATAAGACCTACGTAGTTTCCTGCCAGTATTTTGCTCCAGGATCTTGTAATTTCACTAGCAAAAGGGTACATCCTGATGATTAAAATAGTGTATTCCTCCATTTTACCATATACTCTTGAAATGACAACTCACTGCTATAGATCTTTTAACTCTTCACAGTAAAAATTATTTTAAAACTGCACATCTTGGATTGCTTTTATTTGGTGCAAGAACTTGCTGCAGTAAGTTCTTGCAAAAATGTGCAAATGTTATTGAAATGTCATTAAGACGTCTAAGTAATGTAATAGTAAAGGTATAGCATTGTAACCTGCTCTGGCCAACAGGTGTTCTACTGTAGTTACTGGACCATTTGTTTGGTCCTGATGTATTTACCAAATATTCAGCACAATATGGTTAAATGCCTGCCAGCTTTCACTAGTAAGGAAATGAAAGAAATGCTTTACGTTATATTATATATTCCAGAGTGTAATGTTGCATCTTTCTTCTGCAATGTGCAAATGCACATATTTACTTCTAATGTAATGCCCCATAGCTGTGAGACCCTTATTGTTAGAGGATTCCAGCTTTATTGTGGTGTCCAGTTACTTGTGAATACAGTGGTGCCTCGCAAGACGAAAAGAATCGTTCCGCGATTCTCTTCGTCTAGCGGTTTTTTTGTCTTGCGAAGCAAGCCCATTGACAGCTTAGTGGATTAGCACTATTAGTGGTCTAGCGGCTTTTAGCGATCAGCTGAGAGGCGGCTTATCAGCGGATCAGCTGTTAAGTGGCTTAGCGCTTAGGAAAAGGGCGGAAAAAAACCCGCGGGAAGTCACAAGATTTTTTCGTCTTGCGAAGCAACCCCATACAGAAATTCGTTTAGCGAAGCGCCTCCAAAATGGAAAACCCTTTCGTCTAGTGGGTTTTCCGTCTTGCGAGGCATTCGTCTTGCGGGGCACCACTGTAATCAGTTTCTGTGACAAAATATAGTTCCAGCCCCAGGCCACTGTGTGGAGAAAGAGTAGCTCTCAAGAATACAGAAGCTGGTCATTTCCTTTAACTAAAGCAGAATGATGATTTTACTGCTTAATGTATTTCACTGGAATTACAGCTGTTGTGCAGGAAGGATTCTTTGACCCAAGCTGTAGCCTTAAGCATTTTGACAACAGAGGACTGAAGTAAGCTGTTCAAGAGTTTGATTTATTCTTAGATATACATTTCTATAAGAAAGTTGACAATATCACTCCTATTCCTTTGCAATTCTCTTTAGAAAGTGGAAACAATTTGGCTGTTACCATTAACAGAAAGCAGACACCCAAAATATTTTAAATCAAAAACTTCAAATTGAATTTACACGAAGAATTCAAAAATACAGTACAATCTTGACCCCAGGAAAGCATTCCCTGCCAGCAATGGATGCTGTGCATGGAATGTATGGATGTTCTTTTAGTCTTATGTATGGATGTTCTTTTTCAAAGGTCAAGTACTCTGAAAGGTGTGGCACTCATTTAGCTGCACAAAGTTACTGAAGCTCTAATCACCCAATACCCAAGCAGGAAAAAACCTTCATTGCAAAACTGTGCACCTTCTCCTAAGTCTTTGTTCAAGACTAACTATTGTGACTACTTTGGCAAATGACAGGGGGAAGCCAACAGTAGTCTTTCCTCATCTGCTGAAAATGTGAGGACACTAAAGGCAGCTTCACTGCTGAAACTGACAGAACACAATCCTACACATGCATCCTAGCAGACAGCAGAAGCATGTTTCTTAAGCTAAGGCAACAGTCACGGAGTAGACCGACTCTTCACATCATGAAGATGCTGCTTCCATTCATTTGTAGTACTTCTCCACGACTTAAAAGGTAACAGCCACCTTTTGCCATGTGTGCTGCAGGTTTGTGCTGATGCCTGGCATTCCTGTCCCTGCTCAATAGGAAAAGATGGCATAATCTAGTACAGGATATACTTCCAGAAAAGCAGGGGGAATGACAGCTAGCCTTGTTGAAATCAATGAGTCATAAAATGTTTTAAGCTGTAGTTAGTTTATAAACAAATACGTTTTTGCTACAACAGCAGCTTTTGGTTCACTCCCCTAGGGTCAAGAAGAGGTAAAACTAGAGAATGCGCTAACAAATGTAAAGCTAAAAATGAATTCCTTCCAATATTTGACATATTTTCAGTTTGGCACAGCCTGTGAATGATGGTCTCTGCACATCCTTAGGCAGGGAGATGCGAATCCTTCTGTTTGTTTGCAGCGTTCAATAACAAGTTCACATATGAGGTCAACAGGTCATCCATTTTATATCCCTGAAGGAAAAATAAAAGACATTTAATGACCTACCCTGGAAAGAGCAAGACAGACATGAGATCCTTTAGCAGTCGTGGAATGTTTCACAATAGTAGACCAGCCAGTTAAGATAAGCAGCATTGTGTTGCTACTCCTGCAAATACTGTTGGCTTAAGATATTAACACTGCTAAGCAGTGTACAAAAAACTTATGTTTTCCTCTGATAAAATTGGAATCTGGTGGTTTGTGGAAAAGCAACATAAAATATCATAAGTCACAGGAGATGGGTTCTAAACTGGTTATAAAACATTAATTGGGCATTTCAAGGGTGAGGTAAATGATGCCCTTCACAACTAATTTGGTGACTGCACAAGTAGTCATAAGGATGGAAATTTATCTATCAGAATGTCCTGGTTGATCATGAGACAAAGAAAGCCACTTTAAAAATAAATTAAAAGTTAATAATGGTTGCTGATATATACATCTTTTTCAAAAAACTGTCTATCTGTCAAAGTAGTTTGAGGCATTTTAATTTAAAACACAAAACATTTCTCTGTGTATGCGTTTTCCCTTTTGATTTAGAAGGTTGACACTATGGCACAGCTGTGGGAGCTTTGACTCCACAGGAATTGAATCTTCTACCCCATATACCTTTTGTAGTAATATGGCATGTGCCTGAGTTCCCAAAACCACAAATATGCACATAATACAAGCCAGTTCTGTTTCCTCCACAATCCAAGCCCGTTGCAATTACCGTATGTTTCACTCTGTAGGACGCACCTTGTTTTATGGGGGAGAACAAGGAAAAAAAATCTCCCCCTCTCTACCCAGCACCCTTTCAGCGAAGCGGCAGGAGGCACTGCGCAGAGAGGGGGAGATTCCCCCCCCCCTGTTCTCCCCCTCTAAAACAAGATGCCATTCAAGGTGTGTTCAGTCACCTTCAGGCGACTACCTTGGAAGCCTGGAGAGCGAGAGGGGTCAGTGCGCACCGACCTCGCTTGCGCTCTCCAGGCTTCAGTGAAGGCAACCCGAAGCCTCCAGAGTGCTGTGGGAGTTCCCGCTGCGCTCCAGAGGCTTTGGGTTCCTTTCGACCTGCTCTTGGGGGCTGGTGGGGGGAAGCCCACCGCCAGCCCCAAAGAGCAGGTCAGGGAGCAGCAGAAAGGCAAGCACCCTTCCCGCAGCTTCGTGGGGCTGCAGTCCCGCCCCCCCCCCAAAGAAGAAAGAAGCCAAGACAGCGAGCAGGATGCATCCCGCTCTCTGTCTTGGCTTCTGCCATAGCCGCATGCAACCTTTCCAGCCGGGAGAGGCAGAACGGGGCTATGGCTTCTTTAGCCCCGCGCAACCTCTCCAGCAGGGAGAGGCTGCGCATGGCTATGGCAATACCCCCACCTCCTGCAAAAGCCCACAGGAGCCGCACACCCTTTAAAGAGCGTGCGGCTCCTGTGGGCTTTTCTACGAGGAGAGAGAAGAGACTGACTGGCTGCATCAGTCCCTTCTCCCTCCTGAGAAAAAGCCTGCAAGAGCCACGTGGAGCTTGTGTGCAGCTTTCAGGGCTTTTCCTGCCTGCCTCCCCCCTGCATTCATTCCATAGGTTGCACACACATTTCCCCTTCATTTTTGGAGGAGGAAAAGTGCATCCTATAGAGCGAAAAATACGGTACATCTTTCTGCTGTTTAACACACACACACCCTGTCGTCTCAAAATAATAGGACACAAATATCTAAGGCAAGAAGAGACTTCATCTGTTTCAGGATTTTCCCCCAACTACCCAAGGCAGAACTATTACTCAGGTTTGAGAAAAGTGGAGCAATGTGTAAATATTTGAAATAGCTCTTGGTGACATTTACTCAGTGCGCCATTAGAGGAAGGAGAAAAAGGGTTAACCAGTAATTACCAGGTCCTTCCTTCCTTAGTGGATGGTCTTGAGCAAATCTGAAATCATAAGCTTTTCTTACCAGGGAAGTCTCACAAAGGATCCGGCTCCCTCGTACCAGGTTCCCTATGGTCATGTGGAAATATGTGCTGCCACTGCTCCAGTTGGAGATTTTAGTGAAAGGGTAAACTGTCAAGATCTCCTGCAATTTAAAATCAAAATAAATGCTACATGTAAGTTTTATTAGAACGAACAACTCAGGTATTTCTCTACAAAAAGAGACATGTGGCACATCTGGTTTTCCAGGAAGCAGTTCTGTGCTGATGCCTCATCAGATTATCTTCTGCGCCAATCCCTATTGATCTTAAATAGCACTTCTGACCATAGAATAGAAGCCAAGCTTCTGTTTATCTGCTGTCTGGCAATGTTGCCTGAAGGATCCTTCCAAGAAGATACCACCTGAGTTTCTCCTTCCTGGGTGTGCAGGTCTCATGTTTATCCCTTCTTCATAAAATTGTTTTTATTTCCCTTAATACTTAAGGGAATACTAGATAAATGTCTGAGGCGGAAAACTAAATTCTGTTGGCCAATGTACAGTTCTGCTTCTGTTGAAGAAAAGTACATTTCCTGCTGGAATCCACAGCTCTCATCACATCTCCCTATGCCTTTACCTTAAACGGTTTTTTGAATGAAACTTATGGCATAGCTCAGTGTGTGTGTACCTTTTCCAATGGGTAGGTATGCTGTCAAGTATCAAAATATGACTCTTACCTTAGACTTCATATGTATTAGAGAGACACCTTGTTTGTTGATAGCAATCAATACAATGTCAGGGATATTTGGCTCCGAGGTTTGCTAGTAAAGAAGAAGAAAAAATGAGTGATAGCTGTTGAACTATTTTAAATCACCAGCTGTCAGTGTCCTCTTATTTGCACAAGAATCTAAAGAATTATCAGTCAAAATGTATGTAACAATAAGAAAATCAAGTGTGTGTGTGTCATGGGAATACCGCACGCTGCAAATAATGAATGTCCTTACAAACACTCAGTGCCTTACTCCTCCCATATTTGGCTTCAGACACATGGGAGCTATTTGGAACTGGGAACCAGCTAAGGGAGAAATGGTTAAGCTTCATCTCCTCCTCCAATTTCACCCCACTCCCAAAGTGGCTTTTCTTCAGAACGGAGGTGGCATCAATGCAGAGGACGCCACATCACAGGAATGGGCCCTCAAGAGCTTAAAAGAAGCAGGACAATAGAAGAAGCTTCTACTCTGCAGAAAGCAGCTTTCCAAATGGAGGCACACATAAAAACAGCACCTTTGAAACTCACCTTCACTTCGAAGAAGGCTGAGCCAAATGTTGGCCAACGATGTATGTACTTCAAGAAGGCAATCTTGGCCTCGTCCACAGTCTTCTGTTCATGTTTGCTGGCGGCAGAAGTAATATTCTGCACAAAAATACACACGGGTCAAAACGGAGGGGCATCTTTCTCTCACAGTAATGAGTCTCAAGTAATTGCTCCCAGGTATGAAGAATGCAAAACTTATCTAATGCTCCTTGTTACATAAATTTATTTACTGAAGCAGCTCTCCACCCTTGGTTTAGAATGATAGAAAACACCCATCCTTTGGGTCTTCAGGTTTGAGTGAGTTAAAAATCCAAATAAAGTAAGTACAGCATGATGCCTGCCATTTTTAAAGAGTTTTAGCAACTGTGGTGACTTCAGAGGGTCTCTGAAAGGACTGCCATCAGTAGGAAGCTTTGTGGACAGCAAAATTGGTTTTATTTGCTCATAAACTGGGAGGGGGTACTATTGAGGCATGATCAGTAGCCACAGGGTGGTTCCAACCCAAACAAAAGCCAGGACAAATATAAATTTATGACACTCTAGAGTTCTCAAACCTTCAACCCTCAGGGCCTACTTGAAAAAGTTACTGAGGCCACCAAAAACAAAATGGCAGTGCAGGAACACAGTCAGTGGCAAATGGAGGCAGAGGGCAGGCCCACTGATGGGCCCCAGCCCACTGTTCAAGAAGCAACAATCAAATGATTCTTCTTACCCGTTTCCACTCCTCTGGAGATGCTGTTCGGATCATGTTCTCAGGCACTAGTTCCTTCAATATTTTGGGAATTGCTGCAAATTGCATCCGATCATTGTTATAGTTAACCTTGAAAATCAGCCCAGCTAATTGGATGGCATCCTCTTTTGAGCACTTGTGATATCCGCGTAGATACTTTGGTTGCTCCTGAAAGATACAATTGAAGACACATTGATCTGTTAACCCTACTCTCTGCAATGTGTGTGTGCGCGTGCGTGCTTGAGAGAGAATGAGTGATTGTGCTTTGCTTTTGGTTTCAGGGTAGGCACTGTATTTGTCCCTGTAAAATTAAAGCAAGGAACTTAGAGTGAGGGAAAGCATTAAAACATCTAAATTTTAAACCTGGGCCCAAGAGACCACACTCAGTGCTTTATAACATTTACTGGTTTGATGATGAGACATTTTCCAGGAATTGTAAATAACCACTGTCCACAAATTGTGTGAATCTTCATCTCATATCAATTCTCCAGAAATCTGTATGACTCAGAGAAACCACAGTGGGTTCTGCAAGGACAGTCCTTAGTACATTCTATCTGCTCTGGGCATTGGACTTGCAGCCATTCCTATCCAGCAACAAGAGGGAAATGATTACAGGAGAATCCCAGATATCTCCAAGATTAATCTCACCTGTGTATTCCAAAAGATCTACCTCCTTCAAACCAAGTAACCCATCAGTTCCTTTACCTTTTAGTATGATGAATTGCCTTCAACAAAACCACTTGCCAAGGTAATCGTGCAGCCCTCCCTGCTCTGGAAAGTTAATGAAGTGATAAAGAACCTTTGAAGTTTTACTATTGTTTGGGACAGTTAAGCTCAATTTCAAAAGGTGGAGAGACAAAGGAAGCATCTTTAGGAGAATTCTTCCTTAGGCATCTTATCTATGCTAATCAATTAAGCAAGCAGAGAAACCAGATCAAACATACATTGGGGTGGAATTCAACTAGAAACTGGAAATTAATGATCATTACTAAAATAGGTCTTCATTTCAATGGGTCTACTCTGAATAAAACTTAGTTGAATACCACCCATAGAGCTTGATTCCTTCCACCTGCAGCCCCTGAAGTTGCTGCTTTGCCCTGCTGCATCTGCCGCTGGTAGAGAACCATCACCACCATCAGTGCTGATTTGGGGAAAGATTGGATTGATTTTGGGTGAAATCTCCCTCCCCCCCAGATAGTGTGAAATTTTGAGTGCTCTGCAAGCTCTCCCCAAATGGATATGATTCTGCTGATGGCGGTGGTGGGGCAGGTGGGGCACCCATAGGCATGCTGCCTGCAGGGCCTCTGCCGCTTGTGTGTTGTGGTGGGACAGGACTTCACAGTTGGCTAGTAGAAACTAGGACTTTACTATCAAAACTGGCCATGATTTGTAGACCTCTCATCATTATTGTTATCGTTACTGTCAGTGGCATGCTATAAATATCAACCCTGTTAATTACCTGATGATAATGAAAGATGCAGTCAGCCTTCAAGTCCTTCCCAGGAGTCACATTCAACCATAACTTTCTCATGAAATACACCTGGTAATTCACAGTGGTGGGAGCCACTAGGAAAACAGTGTTATTTACATTTAAATGGGGAAGAAATCTCGTAACACTCATTTATATAGCCTGATTATGCATAAGTATTTTTTTATGCTTCACATTACTCTCAAGAAAGCCAGGTGCCAAAAATATTAGCCCACCCAACAATGAAACTGAATCCAAATTTAGAAGTTGGCATATAAGCAAATTTAGAAGTTGGCATATACAACAAACGAAGACAACATGGACTCAAAATTTAGCCTTAAGTGAAAGACTAAGGAGAAATTGTGAAAATAATTGGCTTTTAAAAAAGAAGAGCATTTTCTTCTCCTGCTTCAGATAAGAAGCAGTCAGTATAAAGTATGAAGGTACAATAGGGTTATGCTGATGAGCAACAAGATTTAGCTGAAATGGAGTGTACTTTTCCAGAACAGTTTGTTCCCACAAAAATCCCCCCCTCCTTTTATCAGTCTCTGAACTGGGGGCAAAATGTTTCCATCCTTCACAGTGACAACTGCCACTTTAAAAGAGGTCACCGTGTGCAGTACAGTCTTCCCTGAAGCTGCAATGTTTGCACAGATGGAATGATTGAAGAGCACAATGCCAAATTCCACCCAATGTGCTTAGGGAAGTTGTAGAATTGTGATCCTCAAACGTTTTAAAAAAGAGGATGGATAAGCATCTGAGGGATACATTAATACATTGAGCAAGTCCTGCTTTACCTGAAAGATTTAAACTGAATAGCAATGCTCAAGGTTGTCGGCAAACACACTAAGAGTTTTAGGTTTGTTCAGGAAATGGAATTGTGCTGTCTCCTTTGAGGATGTGGGGGCTTATGATATCTTATCTGGCAATGAACAAATTTCAAAGTGGGACAAGCAGTTGCCAGATCCACCAACTAATGTGGCAAATGAAAATTATTCAGTTATTTAGTGTCTGGACTCATTCCACTATTTTTAAATGAGCCTTTTTGTCAAGCTGAGCCAGCTAATTCATGCCACCAGGTGTAGACACAGAACACACACCAGAGAGCAATGATTAATTATGGCAATAAAATGGGTTGCTTCCTGAACTCTTCCTGTTTCCTAATACCAGAGCTGTCCCTGGTAAACAAACACCCAAGAAGCCATCCACCCATTTCCATACCCTCTCTGCTCGGCCTGTTCTTCCGCGTCCAATCAGTCACCTGTCTCAAAGAGTCAAAGAAGTAATCTGCTTCATTCTGGCTGATCACCTAAGAAAGAAAAGATGAATGAGAGGGGAGTTTGCACAAAGAATCAGTTCAATCCCATAGTTCCCGTTGCAGTAACTGCAGTAGCTTATGGAATTAAACACAAATGATGCTGGCATGTGTTACACCATGGGTCTTATTAAACAGGTACAGTAACCCCGCAACTTACAAACATTTAACTTGTGTGCATTCAGCTTTGTGTGATAAATAAAAAGGGGGTGGAAAGGGGCAGCATCAGATTTAGGACTATGAGGGTGGTTCCAATGCACAAGGCGCCAAGCCAAGGGTGTGCAAAATTGAGAAGATCCATTTGGGGGTGCCAAATTTTGGCCTTGCAAAGTGTGCCATAATGCAGGTTTGCCAAAGTCCACTCCTGAAAGGGCAGGGTTCTGGGGGAAATGACTTTGGCAATCCCACCTGCCAGTGAATGTGTTTTTGAGTATACACAATTTTGGCTTTAGGTGCGATTCCTGGAATGTAAACCCTGCATAAGTTGCAGGTTTCCCGTATGAAGGAAAGAAATTAAGCAAAAAAAGCATTATTCTTTAACCCAGAAAAACAAGTTGAAGCATGCATTATTAGCACACAGAGCTCACAGTGGCTATGTGACCAAAAGGGCCCATCAAAGACACTCGCTTTATATGGCTGCCCTCTCTGCCAATTACCTTGTCTGCAGTCTTGACAAAGAGGCTGAATCCTTCCCAGGAACTCAGTTCCATCTGGCTGGCGATAGTCTCACACAGAGTCCGTACTTTTGTGTTTGTCCCTACCACAAATGCCTGGAACATAACAGTGGAGGGACCAAAGTGAGTAGACTGGAAGGAAAGGGAACGGAGGACAACTTGCATGATGCACACAAACCGCTAAGAGCGGGCATCTGCCTCCTTGGCTCCAAGCTGCACTAGAACCCAGTGAAGGAAAACATGCAAGTCCATGCTGAGAGGCAACACCTCTCTCTATGTCCACTGGATGCTGAAGGCAAACTTGAGGAACTGGCTGTCACTGAAACCCAGTTTCTGAGATCTTCTCAAGGGCATCTGGTTAGCCACTGTTGTCAACAATCCTGACATTATTGTTATTAGCGTTTATTGTCTCCTTTTGTGTCCATAGCATTTTGTTTAAATACATATTTTTAAATCTTGCAAATATAAGAAAAAGAAAAGCAACATAGACAGCTCACATTAAAAATAACCCATCAATCCTGATTTAAGCATATATATTAATATAAGCAGCCCCAGTGGCGGAGCTTCATGCTCCGGCACCGGGGGGGGGGGCAGAGAGCAGGCGGGGGCAGGGCTGGTGCGCATTGTGGGGGCGTGGCACGCCGCCTGTGGGGGCATGGCGCTCAGCGCAGGCGGGGGGGCAGCTGTGATGACACCCCACCAGGATCGTGCTGCCAGGGGCGATGCGCTCACCCTGCACTTCTCTTCTTCCGCCAGTGAGCAGCCCATGTGTTCAGACAGATGCCTGAATGAGTGGCCATGCCAGTTATGAAACATTATTAAGGAATGGTACCTGAATTTGCTAATACGAACAGTAAGCCCACAACCTATACTCATTTAGCTTGAGCATATTCAGCTTTATGCACCTGACAAGGGTGAAAAAGGGGCCGGGTTCCAGGAAAAATAACCTTGGCAACCCTCCCACCATTGACCCAAATGGGTTTTGATGATAATGCGATTTTAGCTTTAGGTGTGATTCCCCAAAATGTAACCCCCATGCAAGGTGCGGGCTTACTGTATTCATTCCCCTGCCTTCCATGTCCCCTTTTTCTGCAGTATCAAGTCTATTAGATTGTATGTAACTGTACAATATGGGACGCAGGTGGCGCTGTGGGTTAAACCAGAGAGCCTAGGACTTGCCGATCAGAAGGTTGGTGGTTCGAATCCCCGTGACAGGGTGAGCTCCCGTTGCTCGGTCCCTGCTCCTGCCCACCTAGCAGTTTGAAAGCACGTCAAAGTGCAAGTAGATAACTAGGTACCGCTCTGGCAGGAAGGTAAACGACATTTCCGTGCGCTGCTCTGGTTCGCCAGAAGTGGCTTAGTCATGCTGGCCACATGACCCAGAAGCTGTACACCGGCTCCCTTGGCCAATAAAGCAAGATGAGCGCCGCAACCCCAGAGTCAGTCACGACTTTACCTAATGGTCAGGGGCCCCTTTACCTTTACCTTTAACTGTACAATACAAAGAACAACCTTCCAATATATTTAACAGATACGGGTAGATCGCAGAGTTGGCCTCACCTGCTCTGTATCATTTGGAAAGTAAACCTTGTGGGAAATCTTTGTGATATTCTTCTGGATCGCCTCCACTTCCACGCTGTGTGGGGCCCACTTCCGACAGCCACTCCTGGAAAATAGCAATGCAGGTAGAAATCTCAGAGGTGGGGATTTGCTCATGGGCAGCTGCCATCCGTCTATTGCAACTCAGCCTTATGCCAAGTCTGAAAATTGGTCCACCTTGTTCAATCCTGTCTACCCTGACTGGCAATGGCTCTCCAAGGTTTCAGGCAGAGAATTTTTCCCAGCTCTACCTGGAGATGCTGGAGAATCTGGAGACCTTTACATGCAAAACAAGAGCTCTGCTACTGAGCCAGGGCCATTCCTCAAGTTAAGCCACTAAACAGCTATTAAGAGAGCAGGAAACAGAGGCTTCTGATGGAAGAGTAACAGCTACCCTGACATGAATTTTTGTGCTCATAGATGGCTCCTCTCTTACCCCAAGTTCCTCCTCCTACTAAGGACTGCACCCTAAGACAGGCACAGGGCTCTGAGGCACCTGTTGCTTCAAATATAGGATTTGTGATGAGGCTTCAGCTGAGGAACCAAACCGTCATAGAAACCACAGGGCTCTCATTCCTTAAATGTAATTATTTTGAATCTAAAATGAACCCCACTAAAGCAAGAGCCCTCCGGCATCACCTGCTATTCAGAGGGAGCTGCCTGTGAGTTCTGCAGAAAGGAGAAATGTGTGTATGTCTTGAGCACACCTGCATTATGCCCACATCTGTCATGCTATCAATCTCTCCTGGCATGGAAGGAAGGTTAGTCCCTTTCAATTTCTTTTGCACATTAGCTTACATGTTGCAGATGCTTTACTGTATATGTTTTACATTTCCTGCCACCTTGTACAAGGTGGGACTCTGCTGTTACCTTAGGGACAGAGGACACAAAACCTTCTCAAAGGATTGATAAAGCCTCTGTACCTCATCACCCTTTGCATCCTACGCCTGCAGTCCACAGCCAGGTTCTCTTTCAGACGAGTCTCCATAAATTTCTGAGCGTGACTCAGCAGGGATTTACTAGGAGGGAAAAGGCCTGTGCAGAGCCAGAGTAATTGCCAACCACTGTTCAGGCTGTACCTGTAGTTTTGAGGGAAATAATAATAATTACTTAGAAACGTTAATATATTTTATTTACTTAACCCAACAGTTCTTGAGACTTAGGAAACTATCCATCCAAGCTGGCTTCTTTGTGACCCACCCCCTCCATTGTTACCATAGGGGTGGAAATGGCTTCCACTGCTGGATTTGGAGATTCTGGCAGCCAGATACCCCTGAAGTGCTAAAAGCTCAGTAAGTTCTTTTTCTGACAATGACCAAGAAATACGGTACATTGATATAAAAAAGAACTGTCCTGTAAGAGATGGTTGGAAAGGTCTGGCCCTTGGTACCTGTTGGTGTTCTCTGTCAGCTGCTTCATGATCTGACAGTAGATCTCATCGCGCAGAACTTCCTCCTGAATTGCCACTACAAATATCTGGTCAGTGAGCTCCACAGGGGACCTCTCCTGCTTTGAGGGGTAGTCTCCCATGTATCTCATGATAGGTGAGCAAAGAGGTAAGGAAAAGTTTGCAGAGATGATGTGCAATTTCAAGCACCTCTCCTTTTTCAGAGAACTCCTAGTGACTGAGACCTCCGGTGACAATTAGGCTGTGCTGCCTAGCAAAAGCAATTAACAGGTCACCTTACCAATTAGCACTGCCTTCTGTGACTTCTCTTTTGGGGGTGTGAATGCTATGAACCCCTCCATCATAGGCTCAGATTGTATATAGTATGAACCATTTATCATAAGGACACCACAGTCTCTGCTGTGCCTCATTTCCAAAGGAAGCATGAACCCTGGAATATGGCACCACTTGGAAATTGGGGTGGTATGCAACCCTATCACCAGCATAAAGGATATCAATGAAGGACTGGCAAGCAAAGTCCCAGAGGTCAGAGTTGGTGCACACCTTCTTCAGCAAAGGCTGTTTTAGCGGTTCCCTAGAGTGAGCCCATAGGTGAGTCCGCCCACGGGACTTGTGTAAGACCGCCTTGCTGATGGACTCCTTTTCAGGAACTCTGGGAAAACAAAAGAACATTTTCTCAAAGCACTGCCATTTGGACTTAACATTTGCTTGGGATAGGATAAAAAATGTAACAGAGAAAATCTATCTGGACAGGTATAACCTGGCTGCAGTATTCTTTGCTCTGGTAAGCTCAAGCTTGGATTGCTGTAGTGCAGTACATGGGGCTGCCTTTTAAGACTGTTTGGAAATTGCAGCTTGTGCAGAATGAAGCCACTCAATTGCTGGCAGGTTCAAAGCAATGCACTTGCACCACAATTTTGCTTCTCCCCCTCCCAGTAAGCAGGGGTAATACACCTGCGAAAAAGCTAGGATTATGGCTGTACCCTGCCTGGCATGGAGCCAACCTAAAATTCCCTGCACCTGCTAACATTTACCAGTACTTAACAGGTCACCCTCTAGCACAGAGGTGGGGGACTGGACCCGGCCAATGGGCCAGGGCCCCCCCCCACACTCTTGACAGCGCCATCTGCTGAACAAGGGAGTTCCTGATAGGCAACTCCCTAGTGCAGTTGATCCCAGCAGCGCTTCCTATTGGCACCAATCAACTGAAGAGTATTAAGAGTGACCTCTGCTTGCCTTGGAACAGTTGGGAGTGCATGTTGAGCTCATGAATGTTCCTATGCAGCCACACCTGATGACACATATGGCTTAAGGGGGGCATAGAGAAACAGCATCACAGGCCAAATTATGACCCTTGCAGGAGCTAACTAGACCCAAGGGGAGGAGGTTTCCACTGTTTCTCTTACACTTCTGAAGATTAGGCCCCTTTTTTCTATGTTGCCAAATGAAGATTGGTGCCAACTCTGATTTGCATTTGAATATGGGGAAAATCCTGGCTGGAACAGTATCTCAGTGCCCATCAGCAGAGGAGTGGTTGACCTTCACTGTGTCCTCTGCTTCACTGCAGATAAGGAACAGCAAGAGGAGTCACCACAAGAGTCATTTCCATCACATGGAAGATGGAGTGGAATGCAATAACTAAAACAGGTTTAAGCGCAATAACATGCAACTGTTGGTTGAAAAAGCAGCATGACTTTCAGGAAGTAAGAGGCTCTGGGAGAAACTGAATAGGAAGCTGCAAGGCACAGGAATAGATATACCTGAAGTGCTCGTAGGAGAATTCTTCCAGAGTATATGGCTTCACTTTTGCTTCTTCTTCCTCATGCTCCTCTGTGCGAGAATTCAGTGACGCCAACCTCCGTTGTTCAGGCGACATCATCAGCAGGCTCTGAAAAGACACAGCCCCTTGAAGGCTACAGGCTCCTTGCCAAGATGTCAGACACCGACCACCCGTGCTGATGCTTCAGGAAAGATTTGTGGGCAGGATACTCATTTCCTGCCAGGTCTGCTTACAGACACTTCTTCAGAGCAAGGAAGGATTACCAGGGCTGCCAACATTTCCCTTAATGAGGGGAATAGTTCCAAAAGAATTCCCACAGGGACAAGCATTGCATTAGAAGAGGCCCCAAGAGAGCACAATGTCAAATCCAGAAATCAAGTCAATGTATAACTGGAACTACTGTTGCTGCTTCGATGTACTTGAAACTTGCATGAAACTGCTAATTGAAACAAATACTGTACTCAAAACAGAGAACGATGTTAAAAATGCAATTTAAATTACTTCAATAATAATTACAGTCCACAACAGATCAAAAGTTCTCCTTTATGGAGGAATAACTTCCAATGTTCTGGTCTCAGTTTTAGTTTTAATAAGCATGTGAAAATTCTGAGCATGCTCTGCTAAAGATTTAGGAATTCAAGAGGAAGCCTGATTTCTACTCAAGCTCTAAAACAGGATCAGAGTTAGCTTTGACAATTTCCCCAAGGCTCCAGCAAGCCCTTGTTCAGTACTGCTATTTTCTTCCATTCGTCTGAAACACTCTCTACGGATTTTTTTGTGGGTTTCAGCATGTTACCTTAATAGAGGTCATATCCATGCCATACATTTAATGCACATGGCTCCCCTGAAGAATCCTGCAAACTGTAGTTTACAGAACTACAATTCCCAGCACCCTTAGCAACCTACAGTTCCCAGGACTCTTTTTGAAAGCGGAATATGTGCTTTAAAAATATGCTGATGATGTGAGCAGAGAGGGGATGGAAGCCATTTATCCTGGGTATCCTTACCAGTAATTGACTAGAAGGTTTCGTAACGGTGGGGATGACGTAGATTGCATCTTGTGACACAAGCCCAGATTTACCAGTTCGCTCATTCTGAGCATAGATCCAGCCTTGGCTTCCTTCCAGTCTTCTGCCACGGGCATGCATCCTGCCTTGGCTTTTTTCTAGTCCTCTGTCCTTGGCTAAAATCAGCAAATCCCCCTTCTTAAAGGCCAGAATTGTGGAGTCATCTGGGAAGCAAAAAAAGAGAGAACTGCAGTAATGCTGTCCAGCCATTGCACATCAGAGAAAATCGGGGGGGGGGGTGTTTTCAGAGTTAGATCAAGCCATGAGTCCTCAGACTTTCTCACAAGACCGGTTATGCTGGATCAGTTATGCACCCATTTTGTGCAAATATTGATATCTGAGTTTGTATCAGGGGGGCCACTTTCTAGAAGCTGAGCCCTTTTGGTCCCCCTGTGATATTTTTTGGAGGGGGCCAAGTGTGGAGCTGAGCACAGTGCAGCTTCAATAGCCAGCTCCTCCTTCTCCTCCTCCTCCTGCCACAGAGGGTAAGGAGCTGCTGGCCATGGAAGACATGCTGCTGACATGTTCCTCTGTGCCCCCAGGTCCTTTGATGTTGGCCCCTCATTCTCCATCAGAAGCTGGTACCTCTGGTTTGTATCAAGCATGTGACAAGTGGGCCATGAGAGTAACTTGCCATGAAATGAACAGCAAATCACATTTGTTTATCTTGTGAACTGCCTGAGATCTTCGGGTGAAGGGTGGTATATAAATTTAACAATAAATAAATAAGGAAGATGTATGTCAAATTGTGTTTTGTGCTCATAAGGCTGTGTACACATCCTGCTCCAAAGAATCCTCTAGACTATAGCTTTGTGTGCCTTAAACTACAATTTCCTGCACTCTTACCAAGAATCCTAGGGTTATTTTTGGGGTGGGGTGGGGTGTGTGCTTTAAATGTGTGGTGTGTACAGTTTCCCTTCTTTCCCAATCTTGTTTTTACCTCAGTGACCTGTCTAGTTTTTGCTCCATTCTTTTACTACATCATTACCTGTTTCTGCTCATGTTTCCCACTGACAATTTCTCATGCCACCTCAGGGGATGTAGGAGATTTGTGACTGGATCTCTCAACACTTTCCACTTAAGAGTATTTCTTAGAATCAAGTGGTATTTAATTGTGTTTAATAAATCAAGAACATGTTTTTCCTTAAAAGAAGGTGGAGAAGCTGAAGCATTTGAACTCAGACTGCAGGAAAGGCAAGGAAAATTTTCCCTCAGTTCTTCCAATAGCAAAAGTCCATCTTCATCAAGAGCTGGGTGTAAAGCTAGGCGATTTGCTGTTTACGAGCCAGGAAAACAGTTCAATGACATCTTTCACTAAGAGGGGACAAATGATGCACACAAGTTTGGATGGGACCACACCAGCAGCTGATGGGAAAGTCATAATCTGCACCTGACATCTATCAGCAGAGAGAGAAGCCCAAACCAGCCCTCCATTGGACACACTGATTCAGTGTAACCTGACCCTTGGAAACCTCTCCATCTCAAAGCACCCTAAGTTACCTTGCTGCTTGTTTTCTTGCATTGCCACAGCATACTGTGACCTCTCTTTCAGTCCTTGCAGAAACATAACCACCAGCTCAGCAATGACAACGCTGTTGGCCGATGTCAAGACAAACTCTTCAGCACGCAAGGTGTTGAGGGTGCAACTTTGTCCGAACGCCTTGACTGCCCTGTGAAACACAGAAGTAATTTGTTAAAGAGAAGATGGCTCCGGAAGCTGCAGGAAAGCAAAGCTCTACATCTACCTACAGCCTTCAGAATAAGAGTTCAAATGTCCTCAGATCCATTAATTCAAAGACACAGTAGAGTCTCTTAACATGGATCAAAAAGCAAGGGGTGGGAAGGATGAGACCTGATCATTTCCAAAGCTGGAGCAGAATCAGCAACTCCTAGAGGGAGGTCAAATTTGTACATTCAGCCCTTCCATGTCTCCTTACAGAGACATCTTATCCTGCAAGGCTCATTCTCAAACAAAGGGGGAACAGGAAACACAGTGCTGTAAGGGATAGTGAGATGATATAAGATTTCATACTCTGAGTAAACAGAACTCCACACCTGCTCCTTGAAAAAGAGGATGCTTTTTAAAACTTTGGGGAAGGGCCATAGTTCAGCAGCAGAGTCTGGTAGGACTAGGAAAGAACACTCACTGAAATCTTGGGAGAGCTACTGCTAAGCCACTGCAGGCAGTACTGAGCTAGGTGGACCAGTGATCTGGCTCAGTGTAAGGCAGCTTCCTGCATAAAACCTCCCCCGGCATAATTGCCGAGAAAGGAAGACAGAGGAATCAAATGTGGCCAACGATATGAAGAGGAGGTAGGAGCTGAGCACCCTTTGGTTTCTTGAGAGTTCCAAGAAGAGACTCTGCTGCTCTGCTGTGAGGGAGCACTCAGTCATGTCACCTGCCTCACTGCAATAGTCCCAGTGGACTGCCAGCCCCTGCATGGTGTTTTTGAACCCCAAGTTCACAATCCCACTGACAATGGAAGACTTCCAGCACTGTCTCCCACTCAGTTCTTGACCTTTCCTTGCATGGTCAATAAGGGATTATTTCTCAAGCTTCCTACGATCAGAATGTGCACTTATTCCAAAGTTTCCCAAGAGGGTCGTGCGATGATGAAATGCATTTCAAATATTGTGCAGAATGTCGGTGAGGATGCAGTACCTACACTCTCTTGGGCCCACGGTGTCCCAGCAGACTTACCTGTTTGTGTGGATGCCAGTGATTTCTGGGAAAGACAGGTCTAGAAGTCTCTTTTCTGACTCATCTAGGAAGCAGATCCCTTTCCAATTAATTGCCACTATGAAATGGTTCTTGGGCAGACTTGGCCCTGTAAACACAATTTTTAAAAAGGTAGTGTGGCGATTTTTCTTACCTCAGATGTTCCTCCCCTCTGTACCCTCACCCACACAGAAGGGGTTGACATTACCTGAAAATTTGGTGACCTCAAAGAATCTAGAAAAGAGCAGAGGCCACTGAAAGCGGGCAAAATCCACCAGCTGCTCCTTCACGTTCTGAGGGGAAAGTCGGTCCTGGGTATAAGGGGCCTGCAACATAGAGATGGAGAGGTGACTAAGTCTGCTCCCTTCCAGATTTCCCTTCAGTGACAGCCATCTCTCTTCTGCGTCTATGCAGACTTTTATGGGGAAAACCCTCAAAACTCTATTCAAGCCCACAGATTTAGAAATACTTTAAAATCCTTTGAAGTGGCAGAGCTATCTTTAAATACCTCCAAGCTGCCAAAGGCTAGATATGAGCTGTCTCCTTTTGACTTAGCAACAGCTGCAGCCACATATACAAATAAGACTGCAATTCCCTTGGGAAAACAGGTACTGATGATGCATTTCTGCTCTCAAGAGGAATTGCAGATGTGCAGGAACGTGGATATTTCCATGGGCATGCATGTCATCACTGCTCTTAGAGACTCTGGGATACTTGACCGCCTGATCATGGAATGTGGACCGAGTGTAGATTCTCAAGCGGACCCATGTCCAATCCATATTTCAGCCTGGAAGGTATGGATCAAGTGAGTCCAGTTTGGAATTCATGTTTGCTGAATTCCTCCAAATGCTCTGCAATGCATAGGCGATACAGGGGATTTCCTGGTGAACATCCACCGAGGATAAAATACTGAAAGACGACAGTCAGTTCTCCCCAAGTGTTTCAAAGACTGTTCACATCAGCTGCTATTGCCACCAACGCAGAGGGGGAAGGGCAAAGGGAAAGAGATAGGCTGCAGGAGAACAGAAGAGGTAAGTGGGAAATCAGCAGCAGCAGCAGCAGCGAATGCTCAGTGAAGTGAAAGAAACAGGGTGCACCATTAGCAATCCATCACCCCTGTCAGGCCCATACACAATTTGTCAACTTGTTGAAACCTCTCAATTGTCATAAATTCATTCAGTGGGATACCCTGCTCAATCCTCCTTAGTAAACCATAGGGGGCAAATATATTGGTCCTCTTTTCCTCTGCCACATTCCTCTAGGACACTTATTTTTTGTTCCAGAAGAAAGCACAGAAGGACAAATGCATTACAGTGGTGCCCCGCAAGACGAACGCATCGCAAGACGGAAAACCCGCTAGACGAAAGGGTTTTCCGTTTTGGAGGCGCTTCGCAAAACAAATTTCCCTATGGGCTTGCTTCGCAAGACGAAAATGTCTTGCGAGTTCCTGCGGGGTTTCCCCCCTTCCCCCCCCCCTTTTTCTAAGCAGCTAAGCCACTTATCAGCTGATCCGCTAAGCTGATAAGCCGCTAAAAGCTGCTAAACCGCTAATAGCACTAATCCGCTAAGCTGTCAATGGGCTTGCTTCGCAAGACGAAAAAACTGCTATACGAAGAGACTCACGGAACGGATTAATTTCGTCTTGCGAGGCACCACTGTATAAAACAAAGGTATGTAAGACAGAAGCTATGGGTTATGTTAGTCCTAGTATGTACCCCTGGGTGTTCTTACCTTAGCGTGAGCATATGTGATGAGGCTCACCCACTTCTCCTTGGATTTAGACTTCAGCAGCTTTGCTGGGATACACTCCTGGAGCATGTTTTGAACCAACTCATTTTGGATGGACTCTCCAAACTGGACGTAGCAATATTTGGCTCCTATCTCCACCAAGTCCTCTTCCTATGACAATTAATCAGGTTGATTTGCTAGAAGAGGCTTTAACCTAATGTCAGTCATTGCCCAGACTAGACAAATTAGATATTCATCTTCTCCCAAGCAGGTTTGATCCAGAGGTTTGCATAGCACACATATACAGAAGAATGAATTGCACTAATGGCATTGAATAGAATATTGAAACAGTAAGGAAAGATCCATTTTGTCAAAGAAATGCCACTGGGAAGACTGATTATGTATACCCAAATCAATCCATTTCCCAAAGTGCCTTTGGACTCCATGTATTAGTGAATTAAAAACTCACCTTCTCACAGCGGTATTCTCCATATCGAATGCCACGGATGATTTGATGGTAGATGAGCTCAGTGCTGACAGGATCTTCCTTAGAGTTGTGCCAGGGAGTGAAGACCTCTTTCCTGAAGTACAGACGCCAGGGAGTGTGTCGTTCGTGGCCACCCTTCTCCTTTTCCATTTGTTCACACTGGGAAATGGCATCCATTATGTGTTCCCGTTCGCCACCAAGCGACCAAGCCTAACAACATCAACATCACCCATTTCAGAGATAAATGAGGTTGTTTTCCTTAATGGATAGTCTAATAATCTCGGGAAAATGCCCCCAAGTCATCTCATGTAAAGGGATAAGTTGTGAGTGAAAATTACACAGTAAGTTATATTTCACCAGGATAATTAATTAGCAGCATGGTGTAAGGCAGCCTTCTCCCCATATGCCCAGACCCTACAATCACCATCTGATACCCTTCCTCCTGCGCCTCCTGCACAAGAGGTACAGAAGGTGGCCTTTTCTGAGGTGGCTTGTGGAATGCTGTCCCCAGGGAGGTTTGCCTGGCACCTTCATTATACAGTGGTACCTCAGGTTAAGAACTTAATTTGTTCCAGAGGTTCGTTCTTAACCTGAAACAGTTCTTAACCTGAGGTACCACTTTAGCTAATGGGGCCTCCTGCTGCTGCTGCGCCGCTGCCGCACGATTTCTGTTCTCATCTTGAAGCAAAGTTCTTAACCTGAGATACTATTTCTGGGTTAGTGGAGTCTGTAACCTGAAGTGTATGTAACCCGAGGTACCACTGTATATATCTTTAGGTGCCAGACAAAAATGTTCCTCTTCAACCAGGTCTTTGGCTGAATAACATTCTACAGCCGTTTAAATGTGTTTGTGGCATGCGGGGCTATTGTTTTGTTGTTTCTGTTTTAACCAGTGCTTTTTTTTCTGGGGATACTCAAGAGTACGCCAGTACCAGCAGTTTTTTTCCTAGAAGAAAAGCACTTGTTTTAACTATTTATTTGTGTTTCCATCTTCTTATCCTGAGATTTTTTGATGAAGAGCAGTATATAGATCTAATAAAAAACAACAACAACTTGGTACCCTCCTACAATTCCTATCAGCCCCAGGCCAGTGTATGGTAATGCAAGGATGGGAAGGTGGTTTCATTTTATGCCCTTCTAGGGTATTGTTGAGGGCAGGGCAGGGACTCGATACAAACACTATTCCTAAAAAAAAAGCCTTGTGTAGAACTTTGTAGATAGACATATTTGTAGATATTCAAACATGAGGTATAAATGCATACCAAAACCACCACATTTATTCAACTGTATTTTGAGATCCAGATGATTGCTAGAAGATAACAGGCCATTCCTTACTTGAGTATCCACGGTAGGTTGATATAAATGGGCTTGTTCTTTAAAAAGAATGTCATGTAGACTTTTTGCCCATGCAGACTGAATTTGCACGTGACTATTTATGTGAATCTGCTACCACGAGCACAAAATCTACAGGCTGCATGCAATGGGCTACTTATCATAGGGATGTTGGCCATTTTAATCTCATAGTATGACTTTCACATGACCAGGATAACCACAAGCGCATTCAATCTACGTCGGTATATGTGTGTGTTTGTGTAAACTCTGGCCACATTAAAAAGCCCAAAATGCAAACTGGTCTTCAGCTCTAAAAGCACACCTTACTTGCTGCAATTACCGTATTTTTCACCCTATAGGATGCACTTTTTCCCCTCCAAAAATGAAGGGGAAATGTGTGTGCGTCCTATGGGGCGAATGCAGGCTTTTGCTGAAGCCTGGAGAGCGAGAGGGGTCGGTGCACACCGACCCCTCTCGCTCTCCAGGCTTCAGGAAGCTATCCGCAAGCC
This sequence comes from Podarcis erhardii, assembly GCF_964252035.2. NCBI lineage: Eukaryota > Metazoa > Chordata > Lepidosauria > Squamata > Lacertidae > Podarcis > Podarcis erhardii. Next base: position 61,003,911 of record NC_138509.1, read on the forward strand.
GTGGGAGAGCTGCCTGCACCCTGGGGGCGCGCTGAGCTCAGCGCCCCCCAGGCTTCGGGCTTTGCGCAGCTCTCTGCAAGCCGTGGGAGGGCTGCGCGAAATCGCGCAGCTCTCTGCAAGCCGTGGGAGGGCTGCGCGAAATCGCGCAGCTCTCCCACGGCTTGCGGAGAGCTACCTGTTCTGGGGGCTGGGGTCGGGGGAAGCTCGGGCTTCCCCTGCCCCAGCCAAGCGCCTGGGGGGAGGAAATAATTTTTTCCCCCTTTATTTCCCCCCCCCAAAAAAAACAAGGTGCGCCCTATGGGCCGAAAAATACGGTATGTGGGAAGATGGCAAACAATCAGGCTTAGAATATGGGAAATTGCATTTTCACATGTGAAGAGTTGGAATACACTGATGGCAAAGAGCCCTCTCTCCCCCACCGCCCCGCCACCCACACACAAAACATAACTGAAATTTAAAAGAGTTGTGTAGATGCCCCCCACGCCCTAATGCATTTAGGCAGATTTCACCCCACATGCAATGTTCTTTCACCTTGTCATACAAAGCAATATATAGAGAGAAACCAAATGTATCCTTCAGGTTAGTTTTCTCAGCAACACGCTGGCAAATTTCCTTTGCAATGGAGGCTGAATCTGCCGAGACTGTGATGCTGCTGCCATTCATCAGGGTCACACTAAGTGTAATCGGCTTCTTATTCTTTGTTGCCTGAAAGCCAAAGAAACACAGGGGCAGAGTCGCACAGCAACTTTCTCCACACTTGCTCTATATTGCAGCTATAATGAGAATCCCAAATCGTTACACAAATATCCACCTTTCAGATAAAGGGGAGAAACCTGAATCTTTTAGATGCTATTAGACGAAAGTAATTACCTATATAGTAACATTCAGGCTTCTGCTACTAAGCCCTTTAGTACTGCAGACACATTGCTTCTCTGCAATTAACTGGAAGTGTTTAATAATGAAAGTTCGGTACACCACTTAATCCAGCAGTGCTCTTGCTTGTGGCCAGCAAAGATCCTTTCCAATATTAATTTTTTAAAAATCTTCCCCATGATCCTGGATATAGGATTAGTAATATATACTGCCTTAATTGTCCCTTGAATAGCATATCTTAACAGCCTTCATTATTCTTGCAGGTGGAGTTGGGGTTTAATTACAAGTATTCATTTTAAGAGCAAAATATCAGTGCTGAATTTCACAATAAAAACTGAGATTCTACATAGCAAGATAGCATATTCACCAGAAATGCACTTCCTCATGGCCAAACTCCAAGGACAAAAAGAGAATAAACGAATACTTAAAGACTCGCCACTCCTGCCACAGGAATGGAAATTGGTACTGGGACAACCACTGGCTGGGGAGCATGTGGGGGGGGGGGGCAGCACGAGACTCAGCAGTATTTTGCCTATCCACACTAGGCAGGTTGTTACTGCAATCGCGTTTTATTGCAAAAATTATATGTTTTTGCCATCTATCAGAACTGGAAAAACAAGCAAGGGAGACAAGACACAAACCATCTACTGCAACAATCTGCCAATGGAATCCACTGCTTCCAAACTGGACACTTTCTGTGACAACGCCACACTTTCCTCACTCACTTTTTAACGTGCATCTGTATGACATCATGAACAAGGCAGGTCTCCCTCTCAAATTTTCCTTGTTCCGCCTTTCACATTTCCCCCCAAAGCTCAGAAATTTTTTTTTTAAAAAAGCCCTGAATTCAATAGTTGCCCTATTTCCGCAAGTGCAGATGCCTATTGTGCTGCTGTTCCAGCTGATTAGACTGCTCTGGTCATTTCTTAGCTTGCACTCTGTCCCGTTCCTTCTGTATCATCTGTCCCTCATCAGCAGGAATCAAAACTATCACTTTAGCCTTTGTCTAAAGAGTAAGTGAACACAAGGAATCAATTCCAGACAGACTAGTGCAGAAAGCAGTAAAACGCACAGACCCCTTAAGGAGGTTAACTGCCTTCTGTTGCAACCCAGCAAGATTAATCAGTGTGAGAAAAGGATAAAATGATGGTTACCTGCAGCTCCAGCCAACTAGGTGGGTCAGATCGTGTTCCATTCATATATGTGCGCTTCAGTCTTTCAGCACAGTATGGGACATATAATGTTGGTCCACCCTGGATGAAATTCAGTAGGTACTGGAAGTATAAAGCAGACCACAGTATTAGAAAGCAAAGAATATCCCCAAATCCTTATTAGCCATCTAATACAGGTATGTAGAACTTGTGAAAATATTTACTCATGGTTTACACCTCTTCTCTTTCTGGGTTTTGAATATCATTTCCCAAACAACATGATATTCTTTGATACTCCTTGACCTCAAGGGAAGTGACTTTTTTCCCCTAGGGTTGTTAATGTGAAAGGAGGAATTTCTACCTACCCTACAATTATGCACTGCTACCTTCACTGCCACAACCACCATCTCCACTGCCTCCTCCTCATTCATCCCCTCTTCTGTGGTTGCCAGGAAAGAAGCCCCAAGATGGCACCAGGATCCAGGAGTGCCAGCTTGGCCCTGTGACCATGGGTGCCTGGGGGCTGGGGCCATGGGTGTCATGCAACGTGCATGGCCCTGGCACCGAAATTTGTGGGTGCCCGGTCCCTTCATGGGGAATTCTGTGGGTACTTGGGCACCCAGGGCTCCAGGGAGTTGGCACCTATGCCAGGATCTTAGAGTTGCCAATGAGGTTATTTTAGGGTAACAGCATCTCAAGATGGTGAAGTGGTGGAAGGAGTGCGGGGAGAGAAAAGAAGAGAAGAGAGGAGAGGAGAGGAGGAGGTGGGGAGGCACCATGAGGGTGAGGGCAGCGGAAGGTGTGGTGGTGGTGGTGGTGAGGGGCAGTAGCTGTGGGCTTTTGTCTTAGGCAGTTTCCCCTCTCTATGCACACCTATCACAGACACAATCCTGTACATTCTTGATATTCTAGATTCCAACATACTGTAAAAAAAACCAACCCTGCACAATAACTACCTTCACAAACTTGTCTGAAGGACAGAAGGAACTAAGACAGAGAGACAGCAGAATCCAACCTCTCAGATAACTGGTTTGGTTTTTATTCTCACTGAGTTGCTTGCAGATCTGACAGTAAATTTCATCCCTGTGAAAGAAGACTAATTAGCAAAATAATCCTCATCCCCAGTGACAGACTTTTTGCTAAACAGATCCATGTACAATTTCCCTGCTACAAGTGGGTGTACTTGAAGTCTGTTTGATTACATTGTGCTTTTTGTTTTGTAAGAAATGCTGTACCTAGGTACCTTATGCTCAATCTGGTAGAGATCTACACAATTTTTAATACATTTTTCTAAGGGCTATATGCAGGACTGGCTCAACACATTTTGCTGCCTGAGGCAAAGGCCCTCGTATCCCACATATGAGCCCTACCTATGCTACACTTCTACTTCATTCTTGTTCTTCCAAGAATGCCTAATTGAGGGGTTGCCAATGTGGCACCCATAGGCCTTGCAGAGGGCTTTCCTGGCACCCACAGGGTCCTTGCTCCCACCCCTCTCCTTGCTGAAATTAGGCTGGAAAGAAGCATCCTATTGTCACCAATTAAAAAAAGCTGGTGTTCTGCATGTGGTGCCCATCTCAGTTTGCAAATGGCCACAGACCCACAAATGTTGGCCTAGTTAATATACCAGATATACAGAATGTTAAATAATGGATGAAGTTAAGATGAACCCAGGCTTTTCTAGCAGGTCATTTGGATATACTCTGTACAGTGGTACCTCTAGTTACGAACTTAATTTGTTTTGGAGGTCTGTTCTTAACCTGAAACTGTTCCTAACTAGAGGCGTGCTTTCACTAATGGGGCCTCTTGCTGCCGCTGCGCTGCCACACACGATTTCCATTCTCATCCTGGGGCAAAGTTCTCAACTCGAGGTAACTCTTCCAGGTTAGTGGAGTTTGTAACCTGAAGCATTTGTAAGCTGAGGTGTTTGTAACTTGAGGTACCACTGTAATCTGAAAATGTAAGCTGCCCCTTAATATATAATACCTGATGGCAGGACGCTGGATAGCATTGCCAATAATGAAGTGCACTTTCTCAAGATTAGACATAGGTCCCTCAGACACAGTGCTTTCCTCCCGAAACATATCTTCCCCATTGCTCAGCTGGTTGGCCACCTAAAATGAAGCAGGAAACCATTTTCCACCTCTTGCCTGAAAAGTTATTTTTCAATAAATACACTTAATTCTGGGATAGGAAATTGTTACATATAACTGATAACATTCTCTTCTATGGAACGATCCCCTTGCCTCTACACTCACACATACACAAATCTCCTATATATACTTAATTTTAATTTTATTCACGTATAGGAGCATAGGAAGTTGTCTTAGACTATCAGTCCATCTGGCTCAGTCTTGTCTGCACTGAATATCAGCAACTCTCCAGAGTTTCAGTCTGGGGCATTCCCACCCCTACCTGGAGATGTCCAGAAGTGAACCTGGGGCCATCAAAAACAGATGCTCTGCCACGGAGCTATGGTACTCCCCCCTCATTTTATTTTGTCATTTATATACATCTCAATTAGCCATGATCTTTGGGCAGTTCACACATTGAATCATCAATGAAAACAACCAAATACAGAAGTAAGCACCAAAACAAAAAGTAGCACAAAAACGTACAAAACCAATAGAACGTCACTAAAGCATAGCAAGGGGGAAAACACAGGAGTTTTAAAAACTAAAATACATTCAATCTTAATTATTAAATGACCTGAAAGGGAAAGAAGGGGGCTTAACCAGCCACTGGAGAGATCCTAATGCAAGCGATTGATGAGTCTTTCTGGGGAGAGCATTTCATAACCAGGGTGCCACCACTTAAAAAGTCCTCTCTCTAATAATCATAGAATTGTAGAGTTGGAAAGTACCACCAAGGTCATGTACCCCAAACCCAGGCAATGCAGGAATCTTTTGCCCAATGTGGGGCTTGAACCCACAGGCCCTCAGATTAAGAGTCATGTGCTTTACCAACTGAGCTATCCCAGTTGACATAATCTGACTCATTTCACTAGACAGGGGAACCTGGTTGAGGGCCTCTGATGAAGATCCTATAGAAGGAAATGATCCTGCCTCTAAGCCATTTAGGGATTTAAAGATTCAACTCAATGTTCAGTGAATGACTGAAGATTCAGGATAGACAAAATAAAGTGCTTCTTTACACAGTGCGTTGTTAAACTAGAGGCAGTGATGACCACCAACTTGGATGGCTTTAAGAGGATTAGACAAATTCATGGATATGGCTACTAGCTGCATTCAGTATGCTTCTGAATACCAGTTTCTGGAAACTGCAAGAAGTGCTATTGTGCTCAGGTTCTGTTGTGAGCTTCTCATACGCATCTGGCTGGTCACTGTGAGAACAAGATGCTAGACTAGATGGGCCCTTGTTTGCTCTCACAGGACTTGTCTTACGTTCTTAATTCTTAATTCAAACTGATGCACTATGAATGCTTATTTGGAAGTAAATCCATCTGTCCCGTCATATTTATTGCTGATCAGAGGATCAGCGCCAACAAAATGTGTTTGGTGGGACTTGGTCCTGCAGCCTTCATTTCCTTTTAATTCTTGAGACATAATCCTCCCACCCCCTACTGCAGGGGTCAGCAAACTTTTTCAGCAGGGGGCCAGTCCATTGTCCCTCAGACCTTGTGGGGAGCCAGACTATATTTTTTTTGGGGGGGGATGAACGAATTCCTATGCCCCCAAAATAGCCCAGAGATGCATTTTAAATAAAAGGACACCTTCTACTCATGTAAAAACACGCTGATTCCCGGACCATCCGCGGGCCAGATCGAGAAGGCGATTGGGCTGGATTCAGCCCCCAGGCCTTAGTTTGCCTACCCATGGTCTATTGTCTTTGTGCCTTCTTTATAATTTTCAGCAAGGCGGTTGGGGTTCTTTTCATCTTTTGAGTTCTGTGCAAGCAACCAAATTGTCCTACTCTTACAAACATTTCTTTTTTCATTTAACATCAAGTCTGGTCACTTGACTCAAAGCACCGGCTCCCCTTGCTTTCAGAATGGACACGTTTTCATATGCAAGTTTTCTATTAAATTACTGTTGTCCAGAGTACTTATTATTAAACAATGTAGTTCAAGCCCAGGGCTTTTCCCCCAGCTGGAACTCATCAGAACTCAGTTCCGGCACCCCTCAGGTGGACACCATTGCTATTTTAAGAGAACAAGGGAGGCATTCGTGGTGAGTTCTGGCACCTCCTTTTCTGTAAAAATAGCACTGCTCAAATCCAATGTCAAAACATAGCCTACCTTTCCAGTCAGCTTGGAGTTGCGTTTTAGTTTCACAGATGAAACGACATTGGAAAACTTGTCCTTCCTGTTGTCCCTCTAAGACAGAAATGTTCATTATGAACTTTGATCCTCAAAAGTCAGTGGCAACTGCTAAATTAAGGGAAAATATTCTCTACAGTCTCAAGCACTGTTTCCTGAGAACTTTCCAGTCAAGTAGTACATGCAGGAATTCTGATGCAAAAGAAGAATGATTTGTTGTCCACAGTATATGATATACTGGTGATTCTGGATTCCACAGTATGAAAGACACACGTGGATGACTTATCAGACTATTGCAAACTTTCGGATTTAACAAGTTCTTCATAAGGCACAGGTAATCACACAAAGAAGTGGAGACAAAATTAAAAAATTCCTTCCAGTAGCACCTTAAAGACCAACTAAGTTAGTTCTTGGTATGAGCTTTCGTGTGCATGCACACTTCTTCAGAAGTGGAGAGAAAAGATGCTAGGGGAGCATGTGGAGCTTTTAGGCATACATAGGACAGCCAGGCTCCAATAAATTCACCAGCAGATCACCTGGAATCAAAAACACTTTCTAGAATGTTGGTAGACTTTCATATTAAACATTTGGTTGAAGAAAACACTTTGAGGAGCAGAGCCAGGTTGTTCTCCAGCTTAGCCAAGGATTTTCTGAAACCACTTTTTCTGAAACCCTAACTCTGCTTTCACTGTAGTCAGAAGCGAGACAAGGGCCTTGCCAAGTACTTTGCAGATTTTTATTTTTAAAAAAGAATCACACACTAGACTATCTCCCCCTCCCAGCACTATAAATCATGTACTGAGTAATGTAAATGGAATGTAGGACTTTCTATTCAAACAACAGAGTACTAATGAACTATGACCCAGTTTTCTTCCAAACCAAAATGGGTTACAATTAACAATGGTCCAATCATAGACAACTAGCCTGTCCTCATTAATTATACCAATTCAAGTCTGCAAGGACTAATTGCAGGAAATTAACAATTAAGCCCCAGAATCCAGCTACAACATGGAACAACCATCTGCAAAATTCCTTTCATCTTGGCCAATCAAACACAGACCCCCTGGTCCATACACACTGTACCAGTTATATTAATGTAGCACTTAATGACCCTCTTGGCTTTGCATCTCTGTGATGGCTGCAAAATCAGGATAATTATCAAGCATCTCATAGATGGCAATTCTTGGTGAGTGTGTTACTGGCAGGAGTTGCATGGGTTTGAATTAGGAGATTTGGCTCTAGTCTACAGCTGCCTGGTGTGTTGCACCTACATGAAGGCCATTTAGCATCTCCAAGTTCTGGATAGACATCCCAATCATCTACGTGGGTCATCAGATCCTCTAGGAAAGGAAGAACTGTAAGAGATTTCCTCTTTCTTATAGGTCTTCCATGAGCAACATGGTCTTCCCAAGCAATGGTGTGTGCCTGTATCCTTCGGTTGCTTTTCAGTCCTGCCTCCTAGTTTCTCCTTTGGTCTGGGCTTACTCTCCACCCCTGCTCTCCCAGCTCACCTCAGGCTGCTCCCCACAGCCCAGCCTTGACAGCCCCACATACAGCTTGAGAGTTTGGGGAGGTCTGCTTCAGTTCTTGAATGTAGCAAATTAAAATGCAGACTTCTAGCCTCCAATTATCAAGGTCAAGCTCAACATGCGTTTGTAACTTAGTGTGCTTTTTCCGTTTTATAAAACAGTTGTGAGAGTCCCTCAGTCCAAGTCAGGATTGCAGCACTTGGAGATGGGGGGTGAAAGGTCATCCTTCCTACACACTGACTTTCCCCCTGTGAGATCTTTTCCCTCCCCAAAGATGCCACTGCAAATACAGTAGTACCTCTGGGGGCAAATAATAATTTTCTGGGGGAGAACAGCACAGGCGAAAAGGTTAAGATGCAAATACTTCAATGAGAGTGGTCTAATTTTCGTAAGTTTATAGCTGTGAAAAACAATGCCCTCCTCTTACCACATCAGGACTGTAGTTGCCTGTGGGCTGCAGCTGGCTTTTCTTGCCAAAGGTATCATAGACCTGAGTCACTTCAGAGCTGCTTTTGCTGCTGGTGTTTTTTCCTAGCTCTGGTAAGTCACCCATGAACTGCAAGATGGTGGTCCAAACGGCTAGAGATGCCTAATATGGATAGGACACACATTGAGATAGTTTTGCATAGTAATGGTAAAACTAACGTGTCACATATTTTACCCATGGGTATTTGTATGCACTTAATTCCCACGGAAGTTTGTGAGGTTCTGTGTGCCTGTACTGAAACCATAACAACTTTGTGATATAATCTGCAATAGTAGCAGTAGCTAGGCAGCAGCAGTCCAGTCAGGAGCTGGCACTGGTTTTTGCTAATACTGTAATGTAAAACCAGCTTGTTAGTTTTTCCTGTGTTGAGACACAATATGATAGTTTCTTTTATGGAGGATTGTAAACCGATTCAGTAAATCTTAGTCAATCTTATAAACTTCATTTATTAAATCTGCATATGAATAACTACATATTCTCCCTGTTTTTAGATAACAACTGCATGAAGCATTCCCTCCCATATGTGAGAGACAGTGGTATTTTTTTAAGTACCTGTGTTTTAAAAAAAGTTCATAAAAAAATTGCTGCCCAGTAAATTAGGGTTTTGCTTTTAACTGAACAAATATATTGTAAATCAATTAGTCTAGCAGTTGTATTGACTGCATACACACCATGCATTTAAGGATGTGCCTTCCCAAAGTATCCTGGGAACTAGTGTTTGTTACGGGTGCTGGGAATTATAGCTCTGTGAGGGGTAAACTACAATTCCCAGTGTTATTAAGAGGGGGAGAACATCCTTTAAATGTATGGTGTATACACAATCTAAATCTTGCATTCTAACATCGGTGTTCTTTCTGTTTTATTTCTAGAACAGCATTTTGTGGCCTGCAGAAAACAAAGGGGGGAAAAGGATAAGATCTAGGGTGCTGCTAGTGTTGTCAGCAGAACTTAAGCAGCACAGCGAAGAAGAGTTACACTACCAGAATATCATCCTTCTCCTCATGGTAGAGCAATGGGTGGCGCAGCGGCCGTCGAATGTGCGTATGTGTAGAGGAACCTTGGAAGTAAGTGGCTGCAAATTTTGGGAATGAATATTCTGCAAGACCACTCGTCTCCTCTTCCTCTTCCTCCAGCTCCATGGCCATCGGGATCATATCCAGGTCCACCTCGTTCAGCTTGTACATCTGTGTCTTTGTCTCTAAGTCCTGCAGGGCAAAGAATCACAGAAACATCAGTGCTTACTAGTCCTGATGGCTGCATTACCTCTGGGATCAGAGGCAGTGTTTGGAGAACATGAGTCAGAGAGCGTTGCTGCATTTGTGTCCTGACTGTGAGCTCCCCACATGCATCTGGTTGGCCACTGCATGAACAGGATGCTGGGCTGGGCTAGATGGACCTCTGGTGTGACCCAGCAGGGCTCTTCTTATACAGAGGCTCCAGCAAGGCTGTCTGCTTGTCTGAGGCATTTGTACCCTGCCTTTTAGCAAAGACACTCTGCAAAACTGTGTCAATGTCGGCTATTAATAAGCATCATTTTAAGGTGTACGTAGTGGACACCTTCATAATAATAATAAATACATTATTATTTATACCCCGCCCATCTGGCTGGGTTTCCCCAGCCACTCTGGGCGGCTTCCAACAAAGTATTAAAATACAGTGGTCTGTTAAACATTGAAAGCTTCCCTAAACAGGGCTGCCTTCAGATGTCTTCTAAAAGTCTAGTAGTTGTTCTTCTCTTTGACATCTGGTGGGAGGGCGTTCCACAGGGCGGTGCCACTACCGAGAAGGCCCTCTGCCTTGTTCCCTGTAACTTGGCTTCTCGCAGCGAGGGAACCGCCAGAAGGCCCTCTGCACTGGACCTCAGTGTCTGGGCGGAACGATGGGGGTGGAGACACTCCATCAGGTATACTGGACCAAGGCCTTTTAGGGAATTAAAGGTCAGCACCAACACTTTGAATTGTGCTTGGAAACATACTGGGAGTCAATATCTGGGAGATAATATCTCCAGGTGGTCACTTCATATGCTGTTTTTCCCCTGGGGGTGAACAGGCCTATACAATACTGACTTTACAGCTGCTTACCTCAAAGCCCAGAGGAGCCTGTCCTTCTTGGCCTCCAATTAAAGAAGGTAAGAAACCAAATACTCTGTCCACCATTTCCTGGTCACTGATGACATCATATATTGCTTCATGTTTGTCGTCAACAGCTTCATATTTCCTTAGCTTCTCAGCGTCCTCTTCCAGCTGTTCCTGTGGGTAAGTTATATGTAGCCATGTAGCCAGCACTAGGAACTTGCAGAAATGAAAATATGTACACACACCAAATCCTCATAAGCACAAAGTGCAAGTTTGGATTTCCAGGAGGACAAACAGGTTTACAAAGTAAGTTACTAGAATGCATATGGGAACACTCAAGAGCTGCTACTCCTGACCAGATATTTTCAAATGTTTCTAAATCTCATCTAATTCTGTAAGCAATCTACTCCTTATAAGCCTAATTTCTGTCACCTAGTTTTAGATTTCCAGCGACAGGCACAGTAGTATCTTGGTAAAGCAGATCTAAGTAGTAGATATCTGACCATATACAGTATATAATTATAGACAATATACAATTAACTGTGTAATCTCACTGTATACAAGTTGTACAAGTGACAGTAAAGTATTTCAATATAACATGCTGGAACTAAGCTTGCTGAGACCCAGCATATGCTCTTGGATTCCAAGCAAATTATTTCATTTTCAAATACGTATAGGGAAGAAGAAGATTTAATGGTGAAAATAATTTGCCTGGCTAGTAAAGGTAAAGGGACCCCTGACCACTAGGTCCAGTTGTGACTGACTCTGGGGTTGCTCATCTCACTTTACTGGCTGAGGGAGCCGGCGTACAGCTTCCAGGTCATGTGGCCAGCATGACTAAGCCGCTTCTGGCAAACCAGAGCAGTGCACGGAAACGCTGTTTACCTTCCCGCAGGAGCGGTACCTATTTATCTACTTGCACTTTGACGTGCTTTCAAACTGCTAGGTTGGCAGGAGCAGAGACCAAGCAATGGGAGCTCACCCCGTTGCGGGGATTTGAACCGCCGACCTTCTGATCAGCAAGTCCTAGGCTCTGTGGTTTAACCCACAGCACCACCCGCGTCCCAATTTGCCTGGCTACTTCTGACTTTAAAAAATCAGATGACCTTATAAGGAAAGGTGTGGGGCACCTTTAACCCTCTAGATGTTGATAAACTACTACTCCTATCAGCTCCAGCAACCATGGCCATCAGGGATGATGGAAGTTGTAGTTCAGCAACACCAGGTGGGCCAAAGGTTCCCCACCACCTGTTATAGAACCATAACACATGCATGAAATGAACTTCACTTTCACAAACAGCAAAGTAGTGACAACAGGTACAGATGGGAGGACATTTGTTGTGTATGATGAACTTTCCTAATATTTCTGCACAGACAGAACTCTCCATCAACATGCATGTCTTTCTGCTTTGGAAATGTGAGCACTTGCATCGCTGTATGTGACCTGCTGTGGAAGCACACATTTCTTCTGTGGGAGTTTCTTCTGCCTGAATGCCATCATACATGAGAGCCCGGCCACCAAGAGAACCTACCTTTTCTATTCTAAGCGCTTCTTCCCTTGCTTTCTTTGCTCCAGTTATTGGAAGGAGGTGCTTATCTTCCTTGAAGCGTAGCTGTCTGGCTTCCAGTTTGAGTTGCTGCTGCAGGTAACAGAAACTTACTATTGTTGTCTTTAGCCAGATTTATCACTTTGCACTCCCTCGTTTCCAAATGATTCCCAGCCTAACATTTGCATATAGCAAGGGCAAAAGTCTCACTGTGGCTGGGGCCCCCTTCCAGACAGCCTTTCTATTATATGCATCCATGATGATTTGTGCTCATGATCTTGTGGGGGAGCCACATGTGATCTCAATTTCAATACTCTTTGCACCTGGAAAAGTTTGGGGCTGGTCACACTGCTTCATTTCCGTTCAGGGCATACCTAGTAACTTCCTGCTGAAATCCTGTAACTTTTTACACCAGGAATGTTCTCGTTTATTTTTGTTCTGCTTTTGTTGAGCTATATCCTCTCTAGACAGCAATAATATGGTAGCAGTGGGGAAGCATCACAGAGCAACTAATAAAGCAGAATAAATGCACCACGAATACACTATTATTGCATCAAGAACATAAGAATCGTAGAGTTGGAAGGGACCACGAGGATCATCTAGTCCAACCCCTGGAATGCAGGAATATTTTGCCCAACGTGGGGCTCAACTTCATGATCATGAGATCATACTCTACCAACCGAGGTATCCCTGCAATAAAACACCAGTTTCACCTTTATAATTAGTAAATACTACTGTTAGAAACTAAGTATCTATAAAGGTAAAGGTAAAGTGGCCCCTGACCATTAGGTCCAGTCATGGCTGACTCTGGGGTTGCGGCGCTCATCTTGCTTTATTGGCCGAGGGAGCTGGTGTACAGCTTCCAGGTCATGTGGCCAGCATGACTAAGCCGCTTCTGGCGAACCAGAGCAGTGCACGGAAACGCTGTTTACCATCCTGCCAGAGCAGTAGCTATTTATCTACTTGCACTTTGACGTGCTTTTGAACTGCTAGGTTGGCAGGAGCAGGGACCAAGCAACGGGAGCTCACCCCGTCGCGGGGATTCAAACCGCTGACCTTCTGATCGGCAAGTCCTAGGCTCTGTGGTTTAACCCACAGCGCCACCCATGTCCCTTAAGTATCCATACTGGTGTCCTTATAAATCAACAGCTTTCATTCTGTATTTTAAAGTTGCATTTGATTATGAGGTCTCCAAAATATTTTGGAAAATTAATGTCTTTTAAAATCATCACATAACATTTTGGCCGTGAACGATTTAAAAAAATTTATTGCAAGTGCTAAAGGCAAAACTCATTCAGTGACATCCTGGTAAACCATAGTTAATGGTTAGTGTGACTGTGCCTAAGAGGACTTTTTCACTTCTCCTTGCTAGTACTGGGAGGAAACAAACCATGTACTCTGGATTTGCAATACAGTGGTGCCCCGCAAGACGAATGCCTCGCAAGACGAAAAACTCGCTAGACGAAAGAGTTTTGCGTCTTTTGAGGTGCTTCGCAAGACGAATTTCCCTATGGGCTTGCTTCGCAAGACGAAAACGTCTTGTGAGTCTTGCAAGTTTTTCCCCTCCCCCCCCCTTTTCTAAGCCACTAATAGCGCTAATCCGCTAAGCCGCTAATAGGGGTGCTTCACAAGATGAAAAAACCGCTAGACGAAGAGACTCGTGGAATGGATTAATTTCGTCTTGCGAGGCACCACTGTACATCCAAAACAAGGATTACAGCTTGTTTCACTCCCAAAAATGCATGATCTGCAGCCAAGGTTCACTGACCATAGTTTGTTGCAGTAAAACATGGTTCATTGGACATAAAGCAAAGGCAGAGATTGTGGTTTGTTTCTTCCATGCTCCAGTGAAGAGCAGCTAAACAAGCCTCTTAACCATGGCTTGTGACATGTGAACGAGGCCAATATATCTAACCCTGAACACAAACAAACTGAATTGATATGTATTTTAAATAATTCTGTTCTTATCACCTTGTCAAGAGTTCCAAGACCTCACCCTCAACTGTAGTAAGCAGGGGGTCATGATTAAATGCATTATGTAGTATTCAGTTATTTTGTACCTTGAGGATACTGAAGTCATCGCTAGGCCAACTCACTATTCACAGGACTTGGCTGCTGTCAAGCTTTCCTACTATGATGCATCATGTGCTGATTATGATCCAACTGTACCCACCTCTCTCTTCATTCTCTGGAAGCTCCTACGAGCAAACATTCCTCTGGCATAAGCTTGTATCACACACACAGCTTTCAGCTGCTCAGCTGTTTTCTGGCGCATCAGGTAACCTCGACACAAAGCTTGGAACTTAATCACACTTGCCCGGGCGGCCTCATATTGCTTCACAAGCTGCCTGCTCCGGAAAAGGGCCTGCAGGCGCTCAAAGCCCAACATGATCTAACCACACAAGAGAAGAAACGGACACGGTGAATGAACAGCAGGTTAAAAATGCTTCAAATAAATATTCCATTGTCTTTGAAAGCATCTCATGGAGGTCCTTGCTACAGTGACAAAACCAAATTTATCTTATCCACCTCTTATCTTATCCATACACTAAAAGCACATCAGGAATACATGCAAGCAACAGTCCCCCCCCCCCCCGGCTAAATCAGCCACCTGTTAGACCTTAGACAGTTGTTGCGTTAAAAACAACAACAACTGAACCAGGCAGGGATCCAAAGAACTACGTGAAAAGCACATCCAGGGGGATTTTTTGATACTTTCCCCTTTGCACAGCAGAATGCCGTGCCATAGCACAACTTGCAACATTTCAAAAGCAGCCCACCATATATTTTGAGGTGTGTGAAGTTCCATAAATAGTTCCCTAAGTAGCTGTGCAGCTGACTCTTTGAATCCCAGTCAAAGTAATGTTTGAGTGTTCTAGGTCTTTTAGTGTAAGAACCTATGAATAGTGTGCCTGGCTATGCAGAGCCCATTTTGATAACTGTATCTGAAAGATCCACGCAAGCTTTTTACCATCTTGAAGTTCTTCCGACAGCAATATCCCCTCCAGGCTGTCTGAATAACCACAGCACAGCGCCTCTGCCTCAGAAACTGTTTCCTGCAGGCAGAAGAAATTAAAACAAAAACAAAACAAACCTCAATATGCTAACATTAACCCCAAAATACAGTGGTACCTCAGGTTAAGTACTTAATTCATTCCAGAGGTCCGTACTTAACCTGAAACTGTTCTTAACCTGAAGCACCACTTTAGCTAATGGGGCCTCCTGCTGCTGCCGCGCTGTCAGAGAACGATTTCTGTTCTCATCCTGAAGCAAAGTTCTTAACCTGAAGCACTATTTCTAGGTTAGCGGAGTCTGTAACCTGAAGCGTATGTAACCTGAGGTACCACTGTAGTGGGTCTAGTGGAATAAACCCAGAACTGCACCCCCTCCTCCCCACCTCACACAAAAAAGCCACTTGCACTGAGCCCAAGAAAAATGCAATTCTCTCCCCATAGGTAAAATACCCAAAGGAAATTAACAATCTGATTTAATTTGCTACCTTTAAAAGCATTTTTACCTTTCCTTGAACCCTCTCAGCACTTTCTGAATTAGGATGGCTTTCTCTGTGAGTGCTTTGTCTCGCTGCACCTCCAGTACTGTATCATGATAGTCCTATTAAAGAATGGAAAAAATAATAATTCACATGATAGATGATAGATAGATAGATAGATAGATAATACTTTATTCGGCTATAAGCCCACAAGGTAAAACAAATCAATAAATAAAATAGCATTCACATGTTTATCACCAACTAATCTAATCTAAAAATCACCACATATAAAAGGGTTGTAACAAAACAGAACCAATCAGTCTGTATATAGGACAATATACGAGTTATTCTATTGCTCTTAGCAACAAAATGTATTAGAGAATCTGTGATGGAGATGGAGGAAACACTTCTGCTTTGTCATCTAGTGTCAACCGATCTAGATCCAGGTGAGGGGAACAAGGGGGGCAAGTACAAAAATTAGGCTGGATGTTACAACAGCCGTGAGGTCAGCTTGTAGACTCAGCTTCAAGATGGAGAGTAAGTTCCTCTCAAGCATGGGTGTCCAAAGAAATAATTTGGGCAGGAGAAGACAAGGTCTATGACTTGTAAGTACAAGTTACTCAGTTGTGACTGAACCCTGTGCACCACTACATAGTGCTGAAGGGAAGCGATGAGAAACAATTCATAGAAGATCAGGCAAACAGACCTGAGGGAACAGTGCTCTCACATAGGCCCTATCTGCGCTATACGTTTAAAGCTGTGTCGTATCACTATAATCTGTCATGGCTTCCCCCAAAGAATCCTGGGAAGTGTAGTTTGTTAAGGGTGCTGAGAGTTGTTTGGAGACCCCTATTCTCTTCACAGAGCTACAATTCTGAGTGGTTTAGCAAACAATCCCTTTGGGGAGGGTCACTCTGTGAGGGAAATAGACGTCTCCTAACAACTCCCAGAGCCTTTCATGATCTAAAGTTCCCAGGATTCTTTGAGGAAAGCCGTGGCTGTTCAAAGTGGACAAAACTGTTAGATTAAACCAGTAACTTACTTTCAGGAATACTTTGGTTCTTCCAATTTTCCACTCATCATCTTTTCCTATCACCTTCTCACAGATGTAAATGCAGCACTGGCGAGCATCATTCTTCAGCTGAAATGTAAATCAATTGTCACATTTATGTTTGGTTGGAAACTTAAGAGGCCTCATGATAAATAACTAAGAAATGGGCACCAGATTCTGGTCATACTCTGGAAGTGCTTTTTTGAACTAGAATTGGTGAGATTTATATCACTGGTAATATTGCCATATAAATTCTTGCAACTGTTAAAGGATGACTTAAGAAAAGCATAAATAAAGCAACCCCCTTCTTGGTGATGTGCTTACTGGATATGTATATAGCAGTAAGAAGGGATTTGAGTTTTACAAATCAATATGCCTCTTACTGCAGTAATAAGGTTGATCAGTCCTGCTAACTTGCCTGCTCACGAGAAGACATTGGCTGCAGAACTCGGTATCTCTCAAAGAATTCTGCAAAGCCATAGCGAATTGGGTAGCCAGCTTTCCTAATCCGGATGGTTTCCATCATTCCAGAGTAGCGCAGCTGACGGATACAGAGTTCTCGGTCGAACAGCTGAAAATAAAACACACAGCAAAATTTAACACAAACAACCTCGGTTCTGTATCATATGCATTAAATGTTCCTGTTTATTCTTTTCACACCTCATCTTGGGTCTAATGAAAAATATATTTATCTCTTTCACATTTTCAGTCAAGTTGGGATACCAGAACAAGCACAGCAGGGAACAAGGGATGTCAATATTGCCGTACATTTGCTAGAGTCACCCACTTGCTTGCTTCTTATTCGTACCTGCCTATTAATACACATTTTTACCAAAATGAATGAGCCAGCCTATTAAACCCTGGAATGTCAATCAGATAAAGAAAATTAGGTCTGAATGTACCACCTGCAGGAAACTGCCCTCATTTGGAAGCACCCTGTCACACGCACCACCTTGCCCCCGTGACTGGGGCGGTGGGGGGGGGGACGCCGGCAGGGCCATGCGACGTCAGCACATCATGTATGCATGCCCTGCTGCGTGCAGGCATGGTGAAAGCATGCCCTGTGGCATCCTGGCATCGTGCACACACACCCAGTGGCATGCTAACATCACTCACACATGCTATGGTGTGTGCTGACATGTTGTGCAGCTGCCCCGCAGCTTGTGCTTGTGACACAAGTGTGCCCCGCAACATGCAGGGGGGCTAGCCCTTTCAATGGAAAAAAATTTTTTTTTGAGGGGCTGGCCCCCATCCCCCAGCTCTGCTAACTGCATAATTCCTACCAAACGAATGTCCTTTCTCTTCAAACCAACAGATGCTACAGACAAAAGCTTGATCAAGATATTTTAATGAAATATTACCATTGGCCTCTTGTAGTCATTGGGTTTGATACAGCGGATAAAATACGGCTGGCAGTTACTGAGGATTTTCATCAGCTGCTCCAGGGACTGTTTGAACTGCCCCCCTAACGTAGAGAGACGCTTGGTGGTATCTGATCCCTGGGAGAGCAAACCACATGTCTTGAATATCAATTCAACACCCACATGCATTGAATGACTATGCTGCATTATATATATATGTACTGCTTCGGTGACCGAACACCCATTCACAGTGAACTCCTACACGTTTACTCTGAAATAATAAAATGCTGATGAGGCACATTTTGCCTGACGTTGTGGTGGAGACAAACCAATAATGACAATGCTAATACAACCATACAGGAAAAAGCCCTTTCTTACTGCTTTGCATTCACATTAAAAACAATCCAAGCAATGCATTTTCAGAGAAAATGTGTTCTTAATATTACTGGCAAATATGCCCTTAATAAAAAGCCATACTTTTTATGACTGACAAGTTCTCTCTTTGTCTACTGTGTCCCCCTAGCGGACGTTTGTAATGTGTGTCTGAAGCTGTGGAGCATATATACCCATTGCCTCTCCTGTTATGTTTGTAGACCTGAGGTTCCCTTTTCAACATGGTTTGTGGGATCTATTGGTTTTATATGTGAAGTACTACTGCCCTCCAATGGCCAAAATCACAAACCTAAGGAAATCATCCTTTTATAATACCAACAGTCAACTTGCTCAGAATTCTTCAACAGGCATAGATGTTTAATGGAAAAATGACAAATGTAAAAGAGAGGGTGGTATTATGTGTCTCTACTGGAGCTGACTTGATACTTATTGTTGGATATTTTGACTTCTTTAAACAAAGAACAGAAAAGTTTAAAGAAGAACTATGGGTAATATCCAGCATTACTCATATTCAGAATAGACCAATTAGTTAGAAATCACCCTCTATGAACTAGGTTACAAACAAACATTTAATTATCTCAACGCTGTAATAGTGTTATTGTTAATGCCACAAAATGGTGGAGTGGCAACTCATATGAGCAAATTCAACAGAGTAATAACATAGGGGTAGCTCTTGCCTGCTCTGAGGGGAAAAACAATAACTGTTGACTGAACAAAAGTCTAAAGAAGAAAAGACATGCCAACCTAGAGAATAAAGGAGGTAAAATGAAATAAAATTACTATGAATAAAAACATATTACATATTTTAACCATAGCAAGAATTATGCATGCTAAGGCATGGATGAACATTCGAAAACCCCAATGAACTTGACATAATTAGGAAGTTGTGGGAAATACAGGCAAACTAGTAGCAATGTTACAAAATAATGGTAATAATGGTAACTACAAGATACATTAAAAAGTTAGGGATAGCAAGACAAGAGGACTTTTTATCATTTACATAAATTTTTCCTATAACTTTAATATTTAATGTTTATATATTTTATTTTGGAGGAACTGATGCAAAAGAATTGTGATTATTCAGGATGTATTTACTCTATTCTGGTAATTTCCTTCAGTTTTTGAGCACTGGAAAGCTATATAAGCTTGAAAATATCTGAATACAATTGTGTATGTACCAGGAGTACAAATGTGGATGAATAAAACAAAACAGGATCTTCCATTCTGTATTTCAACGGACATCTATGCCCAGGGATGGCAAACCTTCAGTCTATAGGTCTAATTAGGCCCACCAGTCCTCCTACAGGAGACCATGTAGGCCAAAGCACAACCAACTGCCCAACACTTGACATCATATATACTATGTACAAGCCTGGCTCAGCCAAAGGGAGGTTTGCAGGCACCACCAACCAGCTGACCGTTGGTGCCTGTAATGCTATATGCAAACTGCTGGGGAAAACAGCACTTGGTAAGGGGCTCCTGGTTAAATTTACTGATTAAAATCTATCTTGCCCTTCCTCCCAAAAGAGCCCGGGTTCAGGTTTTCAAACCCCCCAAAAAACACAGAAGCAAAAGATAAAGGAGCAGCTGTGTGTATACATAGATGAAAAATATCTGAATAGGGCAGGTGGCAGCTGCTTTTCAAGCAGCCTTGAAACCTTGCAATTATTCTGGAAGCTGCTGTTTTCAAAGAGGGATAAACACACAAGGTGCTTTCCTGCAAAGAAACAAGGACATCTAGGCATGGGCATATCTCTCAATGTCAGTTTCCCTCAGTGTCTTATTTTTACAAGCTTAAGTTCAGTTAGCATGAGCTTATGCTCCAGAATGGGGAAAATGTGGCTAACAGGACATGCACATTCTGCAGGTAACTAACTACTTAGCAACCTTTGTCAGAGTTGCAGGGGAATGCCTGAAATTTTCCCAACAGTAGGCACAATCCAAAGGAAATAGTTCCCATTCCAGCCTACTGAAATAAAACAGGAATTGCACAAACCCACAGCTGCTACAGAAATAATTAAAGCCAGGTGATGGCTTTAGGCTTTTTTATTATTTCAATCGTGGCATTTCTTCTCTAAGCAGTTTACCTGTCCAAAGGCAGCAGGTGATGTTCTGGATTGCACAAAACCCCGGCAGGACAATGACTGGTGGCAAAAGGGAGAGCAAAAAGGGTAGAATTTTGAAAGAATAAAGGAGGAAATAAACAGATGGATAAGATAAGTACAGCAATTATTTGATGTTTCGCTACAGTTATATTGAAGGTAGTGCAGGGGGAAATCTGAAAATCATGTGGATAAATCCTAAACATTGGCACAACACCACAATAATGTCCCTACAATGCTATTACAACATGATGGCTGCAAATTTGCATAGCCACCGCGTATCCTTTCTCCAAATAGCTAAGGACAATGTAGACTGATGTTATCTCATTTTATCCTCACAATAACCTTGCGTCTGAGAGATGTTGGCTAGTTCGAGATTACCCAATGACCTTCACAGGTGAGTAGGGATCTAAGCCTAGGTTTTCCTGGTTTAGGGCCAATATTCTAACCACTTCATCACACTGGCTAAATGCTTAGAAATGCTTCATCCTGATTTGCCAGTGCTATGACTGCAAAATTGTAACACCTGCACTAGTTGGACTGGGCTTGCTCCTCCTCAGCCAATGTTTTGCAGTCAATAAACATGCAGATCTTCCCCATACGTGTCATACAAGAATTGCAGGGGACCCCATCCCCTCACAACAGGCCAAGGTTGTGTACAAACTATAACTCCAAAGCACATTCAAAGTACCTTTTTCCTCTCAAAGAATTCTGAGCACTGTAGTTAGTTAAGGGTTGCTGGGAATTGGAACTACAGTGACCAGAATTCCTTGGGGGGGGGGGAGAGAAATATGCTTTGAATGTGCTTTAAAGATATAGTGTGTATGCAGTCTAGGAGTGATTGTAACTGTAGAAGATGCTTTGCTTGCTATATATTTCTACTCTCCTGTTTTGAATCTGGTAACCCTAGGAAAACAAAACTGCATATTCTGACCAAACCACTCATTCTAACTAGGAAAGTATTTTCGGAATTATAGAATAAAGCAGCTACATCTAATATAAATAGATCGGGATCATTCCTACCATTATACATTTAAAATATGGCAAAGGCTTATAATTGACACAGAAGGTAAAATGCAGCTAGAATGTCTAAGAAACAGGGGCTGGGAGTGCATCTACATTTCAAGTCAGTGCTGGGGGGCAGCTAACCTTGAAGGTGGGATCCACTCCTAGATGCCTAATGCTCCCACGGCCAAAAGGAATCACATTCACGGGTGTCTCCACCTGAAAGACCTGTCTGAGGAATTTGTTTTTGGATGAATGAACCATCTGCAGGATGTCAGAGCTAAGCATGTCACGGTTTTTCTCAAGAAAACCTATAAGAAAGGAGAAGCAAGGTAAATAATTTTTTTCTGCTTGATGCCAATTTCCGTATTGTACTGAGTTCCCTTGGCCATTCTCTTTGATAGTGGACCCTGCCTTCCACACCACTTCAGTAAAGGAATGAAACAGCTGTTTATGAACCAAGAATTAGTCTGACAGGATCAATCTGCAGGATTTGAAACTGGGGAAAAAGGAACTCTCTTTGAATTGATAGAAGATATAATGATGGGCAGGGAACTTTTATTATTGACTCACCTTTAGACTGGTAATAAACAACACCAGCAAAATGGTTGATACCAAAGACTGTGTCATGGACGCTTCTTGGTGGAATGTAGATTTTGCTTCTGCAATGATGATTGTTGATTTTGTGCAACATGGTTGTGTCTGTTCCCTGGAAGCAAACCACAACATGAGATTAAAATGGGTCGGGGAGGATGCTAATACGTGTTCAAAACAAACAAGGAAAATGTGTGGCAAAAGACTTCCTGAGATGCGACAATGTGGCAACAACATTTTTAGAGTCAGGAAATATTTTAGAGATACAGAAACCTGAGGGGGTCTCTGTTAGGTTGCCTGCACAGCAAATAGCTCCAGATGTTTAAAGCAAGAGAGCCAAGCTACACAGCTAGATTCACAACATGCAACACAAATCAATACAATATAGCAACAGAAAAAATAATAGCAAGGCTAATTCCCTGTGGGCAGCCTGGAGAAAAAAACACGATTCTCACCTTAGGGAACCTGCTTTCTTCATCAATGAGTGACACAATATTCATGGGTTTGAGTGCAATCACTTCCAAGGCGGTACAGTTATCTGTGAAGTCAATGTGACTCCAGGTGATATGCTCAGCCAAGTATTCCTCCTGCTCTAGCTTGAAGACATGCGCTACGAAGAACTGCTGGAGATGCTCATTGGCAAAGTTGATGCACAGCTGCTCAAAACTGCAGGGACACAATTATTTCTTATTTATTGTGAACATTTATATTATTAATATAATCTTCCCTTCTAGTCCTTCATAGGCTTCAGATATTGAGGTGTGGGTAAAATATACACTTAAAGAGAAATACAACTGGCTGAGTAACCAATTAAAAGACAAATGATTAATCCACTAAAAATCTTGAATCACCAGGCAGCTCTCATGAAATCTAGCATATATCAAGGGCAAGTAACAAACACCACACACTTTCACTTCAGCATGAAGCTGTATCAGTGGACCTCAAACATCTTCAGTGTGGAAATTAATTAACTTAAAATATAACTTCCATCAATACTAATGGTTACAATTTGTTTCTGACATGGTGTGCTATTTCTCAAAACATCCCACAAAACAGTTAAAACTTGAATGTTATACCTGTTAGTGGTAAAATTTTCAAAGCCAAAGATGTCCAGTAGCCCAATGGACCTGCATGTTTTTTTATGACCCTGAGATGATGGGTTGTAAATTGCAGTATTGATCTTATTAACTATCCAGAGGAAGAGGAGTCCATAGATCCCCTGGGTAAAGAAAAGGTGCATAAGAGCACGGCATTTAACATAAGTTGCATTCACATGTGGGGTTTATAGCATTGGTTTAGCTGATTATAAGGCTAGTGCTTCTGTCCCATTTTCTAAAGTTCCTTTCACACTGTACAAACCTGTTTCATCACATCTCAACCACTATACCATCGGGTTGCAGTAAATGCCATGCACACAGCAACAAGAAGCTGCAATAAATAAATAAACATCCACAGATGCCAACATGCCATCCCTCTCCTCCACTTTCTGCCATTCTGTGCTGAAATACCAGCTCCACTGACATCAAGAAAAACATGCAACATTCACCATGAGAGTAAGCCCATGGATGAGAGCCAAGAGTGATAATTTTTCTCTCTTGATTTAGGAAGCATTATAGCTGTAGGCTTGTATAGATTCAAACTTCCTTAATAAATCAGATGCTAAAGCTGGAATACCAAAGAGGACATTGTTTGTAGGATTTTGTCTTTAGACTGTTATTAAACTTCAATGACATGTACAACCTTATCATTTTTATTTTATTTATTTCTTCATAAAATGTATGAACTGCCTCATTGTAGAAAACCTCAAAGCTGTTTACAAAACATAACTGAGAACCACACATGAGGAGAGCTGTTTATCTTCTTTACCTTTACGAAGGCATCTCTCACATCAGCAGCCTGGGCTACACTTAGGGGCATAGAGACACTCTCTCCCCTGATGATGATCGAGTGGTTTGTAAGGCTGCTGTGGAGTTCCCCGGAATCCACCTGTAAGAATGACAATTGAATTGCGTCATTTTTCTGTAGGTGCAGGAGATCTGGCGAGAAAGGGCAGCACCTCCTTCAAGAGAAGGGATATAAAGACACTTAATAGAGATGCGGGTGGTGCTGTGGTGTAAACCACTGAGCCTAGGGCTTGCCAATCAGAAGGTCAGCGGTTCAAATCCCCGTGATGGGGTGAGCTCCTGTTGCTCAGTCCCAGCTCCTGCCAACCTAGTAGTTCAAAAGCACATCAAAGTGCAAGTAGATAAATAGATACCACTCTGGTGGGAAGGTAAACGGCGTTTCCATGCACTGCTCTGGTTTTGCCAGAAGCAGCTTAGTCATGCTGGCCACATAACCCGGAAAAACTGTCTGCGGACAAACATTGGCTCACTTGGCCTGTAAAGCGAGATGAGCACTGCAACCCCAGAGTTGTTTGCAACTGGACTTAACTGTCAGGGGTCCTTTACTTTTACCTTTAATAGAAAGCAGGGCAAGGCAAGGCAAGCCTGCCATCATAGCAGTGGCTGGTGGCAATGAGAGCACAAGATGTGATGTCTAAGCAGAGAAGACAATATGGTAAAAAGTGTGCTACAAAAAGGGGGGGAAACTGGCAGGGGACAATGCAATACAGTGTGGTTAGAATGTCAAATTAGGAGCTGGGAGATCAGGTTCAAATCCCCACTCATCCATGAAGCCCACACCGCTTGCGATGGAGTGAGAAGCTATATTCACTGCCCTGAGTTCCTTTGGAGGAAAGGTTGTAGGGATGAAATAAGTAAATAAATAATATTCATGCGCAACGCCAATACCTCAAGCAGTTTAGTTGCAATGGAAAAGTGTGCAGAATCCAGTACAGCACAACAGTCCAAATTATCATACACAGCAGCTAGATAAAGGAAAAGGTAAAGCTTGGTGATCATTTATAACATAAAGCATGTAACATACTTTTTCTCATTCAAGAAGCAGACATTAGGCTAAAAAAAGTAACAACAGAAGAGGAATAATGTAATCTCCCTAAGATACCAGGGTATTTGTGTTCATAATCCATGTGGAAAATGGGAGATGCCCCTTAAGGTATGGTCCCTGAACCTTCTTACATGGAAATGTAATATACTGTACAGACATTAAGCAGTGCCAGTAATTAAAATGGTGATTTTTTTTTCAACTGTGGTAGATGGGATCCTTACAAATATACCTGCCATCCCCTGCCCACTTCTCAAAATGTTGATCCCTGAAGATCACTACAGAAACACCCCATGCATCATTCATTGCTTTCTTGCTTTTCCACATATGGGCAATCTGTTCTGTGGTAACTGTGTGAAATAAAACGTTGAATTATCCAACTTCTCCAACTAAAATATCCCCCCCCCTACACTACACACAAGTATCACAAAGCATTCATCTTAACAGTATGTATAATAAGGAAAGTCCTTTTCAGTATCTACATTCCTCTGCACTTTCTTATGTAGATAACAAAATGTTGTTTTCTGCTCAAGGTATAGTCTGGTAATTTCATTAACCCCTATTTTCTCCTCTTTGGTCAGTGTGTGTTTGTGTGTAGGAGCACACGCTGGACTTACCTTCAAACTCCATATTCCCCAGATGCAAAATGGCTGCCAGCAGTTTGCTTATGTCCCAGTGCTCAGAATCAGAGAACATCAGGATCTTCATGGCAGAGCGAATATGAGCATATTCCTTGGCATCATTACGGCCTTCACAGGAAGTGCAGTCACCCTGGAAGACAGCACAGTGATGACATTTTTATACCATAATGATATGGGGTGGTTCGTTTGAATGATTTCTCAAGGATGGTATCGTGATTCTGTGAATCTGGTTGCAAAAGGAGATTGCTAAACTGACTTGTGAACCTTAGCCAAGCAGATTTCCTTTCGTTGCGAAGACTGGCAGTTCACCTATGCTCAATCCGTATATGTATAAACTAGGGGCTGTAACCTTGCTTATTTTGTTCACCCAACCCACCTACCTCCCTACGTCTCTTGCCAAAGCCACAAACCCTCCCATTCATTACACCTTGCCAAAGCCACCTGCCCCTCCCCTTCTCACCAAAGCCACTCCGCGCCTTAGTCCTCAGAGATTGTGTGCACACAATACATTTACAGCTAAGAAAACTGGCATAGAATCATAGAATCTTACAGCTGGAAGGGACTCAATGGTCATCTAGTCCAACCCCCTATAATGCAGGAATCTTGGCTACAGCATCCATGACAGATGGCAGTCCAACCTCTGCTTAAAAATCTCCAAGGAAAGAGAGTCCACCACCTCTCGTGGGAGTCTGTTCCACAGCCAAACAGCTCTTATTGTCAGAAAGCTTTTTTGAATGTTTAGTCAGAATCTCCTTTCTTATAATTTGAAGCTACTGGTTCAAGTCCTACCCACCAGAGCAGGAGAAAACAGACATGTTCCCTCTTCCATGTGACAGCCCTTAAGATATCTGAAGATAGCTATTCTATCTCCTCTCAGTCTCCTCTTTTCCATCTGTACCCATAAGCAAGCAAACACAAAGCAAAATGCATTCTGTGTGTTTCCCTTTTAATCTAATCTAATCTGTGTGTGTGTGTGTGTGTGTGTTTTCTGTACTTCCTCATGAGCCACAAAGACCTTCAGACCTTTTGTGAAATAGGCAATCTTTGAATTCCAGAAGTAAATTCTGCCCTGCCTAGTTATCAGATTAATTTCTACTTGCTTCATATTTTATTATGATTGTTATGATTATGATTATTTTACTTTATTTATTAAATTTATATACCATCCTTCATCATAAGATCTCAGGGCAGTTCACAGAATAAAATACAAGATAAAAACACAAGTAAATAATTAAAACAAAACAGCAAAACAATAACCCCCCCTTCCCAGAGAAACACATTTAAAAGGCTGCAGAACATCAGATGTAACTGAATATTAATCAGTGTGACTGATTTCCAAGAAAATGACATTCTCATTCTGTGATAGCCGGTGAAGCCCTCCTTTGGTTAAGATGGTACCAAAAAACACCTCTCCTATTTAGGGAAATGCTCAGAGCAGAGAGAGTGTTTCCTTTTTAGGACCACATTCCTTTCATAAACATTTCACTTTCATGTATGTCTTTCTAAAGGGAGGAGGGGAATGGCAACTGGGTTTCTGTTTCTCATCTAAGAATGGTTTGCAGATGCTCAGTGGGAAAAAGTGCCCAAAGGCCAAAGTACATGCTTTATGCAAATACATAAAACTATCACCTGGAAGTTCTTTTCTTCTTTATTAACTGCTTCACTAAGCAGGAGTGAAAGCGGGGGGGGGGGGTGAACTCTTCCCACACTCCTGTTTCTCTGCTCTAAATTGCCTCTTCCTCTAGCTTTCTTCCCTGTAGGGTATATAAAAATGCATGGAAATACATGTGTAAACTTTGTGGGAGGAAAAGCCTCTGTGCGCTTGTACTGGTGTGAAATGGCTGGTAAGGACCAGGTTCACCGATAGACATAAGGCACAACTTGTCAGTTTGCATTTCTTAGTACAGAAAGTATTGATCTGATGTGCAGAGATCTTTCCTATTCTAATAAATTTAAGAGGGTTTTGAAAGCTGCTCTGTGAAAGAAACAAGCAGAAGGCTCGTGATGTTTGGGTTATCCTTCAGAGAAGCTGAGTATAGCTGGCTCAAACTGCTCCTGTTATCTCTTTCTGTCAAGGTCATGCTGACAATAATAATAGGCCAGAAGGAGCCTGGGTTTCACTCTTTTTCTTTTTCTCTCTCGTTCTCTGTGGTGTTCTGTATATAGTATGCTTCATGTTAAGTTTTAGTCTTCTTATAAGTTATTGTAAGTTTAAGTTAAGTCTGCTGCAACTGGACGTCTTACGGACAGTGCCAGTCCTGAAAGTATTGGATTTGTGACTATTATGCTCATTTGCCTTCAGTAGCAGTAAAGCTCTGCTGGATGAAATACAATTGCCTCTGGTCCATTTTTTGGGAATCCTGCAATGCATTTAAGTTTTTTACTCTGCTAACTATACGTTGGAGTTCTTCTCTGGATCAATATTGAGTAGAATTCCATGACACAACTTACCATAGTAAGATAGGTGTACTCTGAAGCTGTGCCCAGATTCAGCATCTTCTTCTGCTCCAGATTCATCCCCATTAACATGCAGTAAAAGATGTGATAGTTCCTTTCCTCAGGAGCCTAGAATGATAAGAAGACCCCCACAGACATAACAGCAGCACAAATGAAAATAGGAACACTGCCCCAATTAATGTGTGCTCTGAATTACCTGGCGACAAACCCGAGACTTCTCCAGAAGGAACTGTTCTATCCGAGCTCCTTCTATCACCCCGTTTTGGTTGAAATGTATATCGATGTATTTCCCAAAGCGACTCGAATTGTCATTCCGAATTGTCTTGGCATTTCCAAAAGCTGTAAATGGGTGAGATGGCACCATGAAGGGGAAGGGCACTCTTTTGCTTATTTGAAATCATTCAGGGCACTAAGATACTTGGAAGTTCTTCTTCACAAAGTAAGAGGTGCTCATTTTATTTTATTTTATTTTGATTTATAGTCAACTACATCCCAAGATCTTGAGGGTGGTGAGCCATCTTTAATGTATAAACATTTCAATAAAGTAATCTGATTAAAAAACCATTAAAAGTCCATAAACCTCTGCCAGATATTGACTGTTTACAGTGTAGCCAGCTAAATGTACAGCTGTATGTGCCACTTCCAATTTCTTTTAAGAATATTCCAGAACTGGACGATACTTTCTCCCCAATATTTTCCTTATGTGTGACAGCAAAGGCTGACTGCATGCCCTTCTCTATGAGACATCCTCATATATTTAATAGCTGAATAGGGAACGCAAGTGGAACCTCCAGACTGAACAGTGGATATAATTGTATGAGTGGAATATATGATGTACATTCTAGGGGTGCTTTCAGACATGCAGAATATTGCATTAGTTTTCCTGATTATAATGTTAGCACTTCTCTTCCATTTTCTAATATTCCTTTAACACTGCAGCACCTGCTGTGATACAGAACTGTGGCTTTTTTACCAATCTGCGGGCATGTTGAACTAAATTCCATTCACACTAGTGAGCATGGTGCCTCACAACAACAACCATCATTTGAACAACATCACTGCTTCACCACCCTTTTGCACATCAATGCTTCTGCTATACAGTGGTACCTCGGGTTAAGTACTTAATTCGTTCCAGAGGTCCATACTTAACCTGAAACTGTTCTTAACTTGAAGCACCACTTTAGCTAATGGGGTCTCCTGCAGCCGCTGCACTGCCGGAGCACAATTTCTGTTCTCATCCTGAAGCAAAGTTCTTAACCTGAAGAACTACTTCTGGGTTAGCGGAGTCTGTAACCTGAAGCATATGTAAGCTGAAGCATATGTAACCCGAGGTACCACTGTACTGGAATACAACCCCAACTTTATTCACTTTACTCCTGCAATTTTATGAGTTAAGAGGAATGCAAACAGATTTTTTTCTGGAAACAAATAACATAAACGTGAGTGCTAAACATCCATTGGTTTTTCAGAAGTGGCTTTTACATCTCCTGAAAGCTGAAATATAATGCAGAAATTTACAGTCAGGGAAAGGTCAGGGAAATAGAATGAACTGCCATGTGAATGGCATTATATAGCCTACCTTCTAAAATGGGATTGGCCTCTAGAATCTGTTGTTCAATCCAAGAATGTTGGCCACTTATAGCTGCTAAGAACTGCAAAATCAGCTTTGTGCTTTCGGTCTTCCCTGCTCCGGATTCTCCACTGAAATAAGATATCAAATCTGGTGAACTCAGTGATGGATTCTCTTGACAAATTGGAGTAAAAAGTGGCCCGTTTCTTCTTGCTCTTGAATAATCTCAAATCAATTGTTGCAGGAAAAGAGTGAATTTTGCTTTCCACCATCACACTTCAACAAAGTGGATATTCTCTGAACAACTGTTTAGCTGTGTTTTGATACCTCTTGCCTACACCTGTGTCCCTCTTTTTTTGCATTACCATTGTCTCATTTCGAATGTGTGGCATTTGAGGGCATGTGCCTGTTTTTACTGTACACCTATCAAAGTCAGGCCCATGGTCACTACATGAACAAGCTGGACCACAGCAGAAAAGCAGCTTGCTGGGTGGGGCAAAGCCACTATGCTAGCGTCCCAGCGGGTGGGTCACTGTTGCCTATCACCAGGGTGAGTGTGATGGAAGGTCAGTGTGATGGAAATGCCACAACGGAGCCGATCCCACCTGCTAGGAAGCCAGCATAGTGACTCTGCCCACAGCTGGCAAGTCACTTCTAAACCAGAGGCCTTTTTCTTTTACACCATTGGAGCAAAGTGCCATAAAAATAATGGCGTTGTCCTTATTTCTACGCTGGGTGGTTCAATATGGGGGCTTGAACGGCAGATACATCATTAAGATATCACAAATGGGTAGGTGGCTGGCAAGTGGCTTGTTTGATTTACCAGAATTTCCCTGGAAAGGGTAATTTTGGATTAAATGGGCAGGGCGGATATGGTTTGACATTTTGATGCCAACGACACTGGACGGCAGTGCAAAAAGTCTGTATTCATGAGAAACACAACAAACACCCATCAGGAAGCTTCCCTTAGATGTTACTCTTTCTCTCCCACCCAACCCTACCATCTATTCTTCTTTGGAATAGCAACAAACTTTCCGCCTACTAATTGCCTCTACCTGATGATGCAGCATTGGTCTCTTTTATTTCTTTTCATGTTGAAATAGCAATTGTCAGCAATGGCGAAGACATGCGGTGGCAGTTCTCCAATCCTCTTGTTACAGTAGAGTCTAATCTGTTCCATGGTATACAGTGGCAGTACTTGGTATGGATTCATAGCTACCAAGATAGATCCTGTGTAGGTCTAAATAAATGAAGATGCTTATGACACAAACCCCAAACAATATTCTCATCACCTCATGCTCTGCCCTTATCAAGTATCATAAAACATGTGTAGGTAGATTAGAAGCCTTTGAAATGTAGTAGAAAGCAGAATAAATGAATGAAAGCTCTCTGCCTTTAGAGTCTGTCATACACTACTATAGGGGTCAACAACATTGGACACATTATTCATATCATATAAACATTTTGGGCAGGAGTCGGCTAAGTTGTTGCCTGCAGGCAGAAATGTCCACCTGCACAACAGGTCTTTCCCTACTCTTCTCCCATTCTTCCTAAAGCTGCTGTAGAGGATTGAAGGAATCTCCAGAATGGGTTTAAGGGATATGCGAGGGGAGAGAGCATTTCACTGCACAAGCAGAACTCATTCCACGTACACATACCCCACTTAGTGTTATATTGCATTTGACTCTACATTTTTCTTATCATTCATAATCAGTAGTCCAGGGGCACATTTAAACGGAGAATTCTGTTATCCCTAGACTGCAAATAAAGTTAGTAAAACCCATTCTTCCATCATCCCATCAGAGTTTCTTCCTTACCACTTTTCCATGTAGGCTCAGAAAACAATAGAAGTGACAGTAGCAGTACTTTTTTTTTTTCTTTTGGGGGTTGTTGTTATGTTTTGTGGGGGATAACTCCCCCTAGCAATTTGAGAATAAATTTGTAGGCTTCTGTCATGTGTGTGAGTGAAGCACAGTAAAGTCAGAAAGGAATTCGTTTCACTTGCTTTCCAGAACAGGTGTACAGGTTTTTTTTTAATGCCTCTGTAAACTTATTTGAGATTAACCTCAATAAACCCAGTAGGGCTTACTTCTGAGTAGAGCTTCGCAGGATTCTAAGGCAACTATGGTGAAAACTGAAGCACAGTGGTTTTTATTCCTGATTAGTTATTCCATGACACTTTTATCTCTGGCTCTGCCCATCACCAGCTGTGCCTATCGCTGCTGGCATGTGGCAACTGTCAGACCAAAGGCATATGGTTCTCAAAAGAAATAGGTTGTCCACATCTTTGTTGATGTTTTTAGAGAATGTATATTGAACATATTTATTTTACTTAACAAAATGCACAGATTTCTTCATCAAAAAAATCTAAGTAGTCTTACAATCACATTGAAGTATTCCCTACTAGGTTTTTTTTTTTGGGGGGGGGTTGTTGGATATCAATTAATGTCAATTGAAGGGAAAGTAAAATGATGATTAATTCACTGAGAGGAAAATCTGTGATCAGACAAAATACAAGCTTTTATTTCACATTATTACTTGACAATGAAATGTCACATTTCTAACTTACATAGATGTTGTGTTCCTTGTAGCGGATAAGCAGGTTGCGCACCATGCCAGCTTCATTCATGTCTCCAAGGCGTATCATATCTTCAACTCCTTTGACAGAAGTGGGATGCATTGGCCGCACATTGCAGATGTTCCGAGCCATGATCCAGTGTTCCTTAAATACAACTGCTTTTAACTAATCAGCTTAGATTTTATACACCACCTCAGGTTACTCCTAGGAACTAACCCTTGAGACACATTAGAGACAGGCCATTGATCAAAATTATTTCAGATGCGCATTCAAACACTATTTAAGAACAGGTTGTTCAGATATGGGCCTCCAGTTTGTCCCATCTCACTGCATAACTAATTTGCATAAAGTTCCAGCTATGAATCCTAGACTTCTATCAAGACCAAGAATAACTTGATCTCTGGTTGTGGCATTCAGACCCATCTCTAGCTCTTTCGCTTTATGTAAAACATTTGCATCTGTTGAATAAATGTTGTGACACCTACCTTGCCTTCATCATCTTCCAGCAAGAACCGTCCAGAGTCAGAAATCTTTACAACTGCCCCAATGGGCACATTAAACTCACTTCCTGAAGAGGCCTCCAACCATATATGGTCACCCTTGTGGAAGAAAGGATATAAAAGTCATTAACTTATTTGTGGATATGTTACACTTCTTGTGCTTTGGAGAACCGATTCCTCCGACTTGATGTTGATTAAACTGTGGGAACCTTTGCTATGGATCTTATGATAATTTTTCAACCTATTTAAGATTTCCTTCTTTAATAATGTTGTGAGTTTGGGGGGTTTAGACTGCATGATGCCTGAGTCCTTTCTAATTCCTTGAATCCTGGATCCAGCAAGGCTTAAAATCTAATGGAGGATTCCATTGTTGAACTAGCAGGCAAGCTTCTTGGTAAAGTCTTAAGTATGGTGAATGGCCCTAAGTATGTTTGTTAGTGTAAGAAAGGAAGCTGGCTCTGTGCCAGAAGGCAAATGGGCGGAGGCCCTCCCTCACTTGGCTGGCAGAGAAGACAATAGCCAAAGTGTAAGCAGTGGCAGACCTTGGTGTCTCAAATATCAGTGGTGCCCTGTGAGACGACAAAATCTGCCACCCCCCCACCCGCTGCCTCTCATCTTCTGTTGGACGTCTTCCGTTAGAAGCCAGAGAGTGAGAGCTGTCTAACCTCAAATTCTTTTTCTTGATTGTCTTATTGATTTTTCTGACTTAAGGCCTGGTTGGTCAATTTCATAAGCATTTTGTTTTCTCAGAGCATTGGTGCAATGGCATATTGCCAAGGTTTATTACCATGGAACAGTTTACTGGTAACCTTTGTTATTTCTATTTCTTCTTTAAAGTATTTTATTAGCTTACCTTTTATAGGCAAACAATTGTAAAATAGAGCAGCTGTTGCAGTACTTCATGGACTCATGCAACAAACTGCCAGAGGTGATTTCCACATCACACTCGCTGGATTTCATTCTTTTTTTAAAAAAAAATTAAGCAAAACCAAAGGCTGCAAATTTAAGTAGAATAACTATAGGGAGTGGGGACAGTTAGCTATTTCCCCTCTGTATGTAGGTTCAAAATCCCACTCCCCACCCCAGAGTTGGAACTTCGGGATACATCCTCTTATCTCATTTATATTTTTGGAAAGAAACACACATTGGATGTAAGATAGCGACTGTATTATAGTTTGCTTCTTTTGTGCTATGACAGTTTTGTGTTGTATATAGCTCAGATCTTAAACTGCACCATCACCCCCAATGTATATATGATGTGTCACACCAAGATAAAGGACTAGACTTACTTTTCTGAAAACAACCATCCTGCTTCAGGGTGATACATGCAGTCTGTGTTCATAGGGAGAAAAACATCAATAGAAGGTCAAATCTTCAAGGGACAAGAAAAATCATAATCCAATATATAACTAACAAATTGGTTACAAAGTTTAGAGGAAAAACCAAATGGGAATTCTTTGTATGGTAGATGGAAAAGTGGCAAGTGAGACCAAGGCTAGATGTAGGAAATGTATTTAATGGCCTGCATAATCATCCTAGATTATGTTTTATGTACTTGCTGGCTTTAAGAGACAAATCCATAAATGTTTATCCATTTCTCTGTTTTTCTCCTTACAATAATTTATCAGCATTTTGGGACACACTTCTCCTAACAGCTAGACAAAACGGGGAGTGTTTCCAAATCTGAGTAAAATCTATTCCCTAAACATTCGAAAATCAAAACATTCTTCCCAAATGATTAAATACTCCATAGTGCAATCAGTTAAACACTGCTCTTATGTAAGACAATTTTAATAGGAATATTCACCTGAAACTCTGAAATCTTACAAGTTTCTGACCTTAATATAGTGTTTTTATTATTATATGTAAAGCATTTGAATATAAAATTATTATTTGGTACATCACTGGGTGGCAAAGGCTCAAAGGTAAAACACTGGAAACATTTTTGAAATAACAGATTATCTTTTTGAACATAACACTTACATTCCTTGTAACACAGGATGTCTGGCTTCAAATATTAAAAGTATGGTAAATCGAATATTAATAGTATGATTGAAAACACCCAAATAATCATATTTTAAAATTAGTTTTCTTGATTCATATCTTCCTCCAGGATGATAGTTGCTAAAATTGTGCCTTTCTGGAACATTGCAGTTCTGCTATTCAACTATTGTAAAATTTATATATTAAAGGTTAAAGGCCTTTGATTACTCAGAAATGAGTTGTGATCAATGGGGCTTACTTTAAAACAATTTTGTCACATATTTTCC
This sequence comes from Podarcis erhardii, assembly GCF_964252035.2. Taxonomy (NCBI): domain Eukaryota; kingdom Metazoa; phylum Chordata; class Lepidosauria; order Squamata; family Lacertidae; genus Podarcis; species Podarcis erhardii. The sequence continues at coordinate 61,038,810 of NC_138509.1, forward strand.
TTAAAAAAAAATACAAATAAAAAAACATGACTGCAATCTTACAATTGGTTACAGGCTGTCTGTGGAGCCTTTGGAAGTTCCCAAAGTGGGTGCTGTGTCAGGAGCAGTGGCGTAGCGTGGGGGGTGCAGGGGGGGCCAGCCGCACCGGGCGCAACATCTGGGGGTTAGGGTTAGGGGGCGCAAATCCACGGGCTAGGAGGTGCAAATTACTTGCCTTGCCCCGGGTGCTGACAACCCACGCTACGCCACTGGTCAGGAGCTCTCAGTATGCCCACTAAAACCTCAGTGGGCATGGATGTACCACTGAGGGGAAGCACCAGGGTTTGAAAACACATTGAGGGTGGATCAGGGGAAACCTTGGACCCACAAGTTCCCAAGTCCCTTTGATCCTCCAACACACCAAAGTCAAACAATACACCAAGCCCTAGACCTGATGCAGTTAATTTCCCTCTCTCCTACTAGTATAAGGGGGAAAGAGAAAACACTCCCCCTGCCACCGCCATCTTCTGCCCTGGCCACCTCAAGCTGGCAGGGCATAGAAAGTGGCAATAGATTTCCCATGGATTCTCCTCCCTCTCCCCTAGCTCCCCCTAGCTCCGTAGGATTGCTCTCTTAAAGTTTACCCCCAGCCTCCTAGCCTGTAATAACTTTGTTATCCGATATGTCCACATCAAATGGCCATATTCCTGTGATAAATTAATAAAAAATAACTAAGATGGAGAAGGATAATTTTCAACCCTTCTGTGTGGAGCGGCTTATAGGAAGCAATTTCTCCTTTGCTGTTGCATTTTAAAACCCACTATCCACACCAAATGAAAGAACAAAGAGTTTACTTACTCCCTGTTCAGAAGATTGGTTATGTCGGATGGATTTCACGTCTTTTACAGAAGTAGTGTAATAAGAAAGGAGATTTAGCCACAGAAGGCCAGTTCTCAAGAATTCCACCCTGAAAAGACAGTCCTCTGTTCAATGAGGAAGAGAAGAAACGAATGACGTTCCCTTCGTAGTTATTTATTACAGGACTTTGCCCCCCTGTTCGAATATCTTCCATTTCTGCAGCTGGCATTTCAGTCAAGTGAGGTCAATTAATACCTTCATTCACAACTCTGTTTGAGTGTCCCTGTAATTTTAAATTCATTACCCCAAATAAATTTGGTTTAGATATTTCTAAAAGGTATTCCAAAGAAAAATCTGAATGCCTGGTGCTTTTAAATAGAAACCAAAAACTCAGATGCAGTTGAAGGATATCATATACCCTTCTCTCACACCTAGAAATGACTGCCTTTTTTGAGATGGTGCCTGCTGTTATGCATGGTCCACAGCTGATGCCTGCCCTGGAACTCCCTTTAATTGTTTAATTTCCTCCACCTGTCTGCCATCTAAATTTCCCACAATGCCTCCAGTTGGAGCAGTGCAGGAAATTAAACGTGTGGCTTTCAGATATCCATTGCAGGCTACCTTTGGAAGAAAGGGTGGGATATAAATTCAGGAAGTAAATTTTAAAAAACCTGATAGTGATTGGAGTCCTACTGCTTTGTGTCATTGCTACTACCAGTCAAGCCAGTCAGGAAGGCCACTGATTTAAGGGGGCAGTTTGCTAAGGGCCCCCTCAAACTTGGAACTAGTCCAGGAACAAACAGGTGTGTTCTTTTTTCTTAAAAATTATTAGATTCAAAAATAATTTTATAAATATTTTTAAAAGAACTCCTTTTCACCTACAGATAGGTAGCCGTGTTGGTCTGCCATAGTCAAAACAAAATAAAAAAATTCCTTCCAGTAGCACCTTAAAGACCAACTAAGTTAGTTCTTGGTATGAGCTTTCGTGTGCATGCACACTTCTTCAGATACACTGAAACAGAAGTCACCAGACCCTTCTATATAGTGAGAAGGTGGGGATTCTTATCTCATTGGATTCTTATCTCATTATACATGACAAAGCCATTTTTCACCTTCTCACCCCTTGCTTTTTCCTGTAAGACCTATTGCAACACGCTCATCACAGCTATCTGCCAATCACCCAATCCCACCACCCTTCTGAGTAATACCCCTCCCCACCTTCTCACTATATAGAAGGGTCTGGTGACTTCTGTTTCAGTGTATCTGAAGAAGTGTGCATGCACATGAAAGCTCATACCAAGAACTAACTTAGTTGGTCTTTAAGGTGCTACTGGAAGGAATTTTTTTATTTCCTTTTCACCTACAAACGTGTGCAGCTTTAGCCAATTAATCAAAACAAATATGATTCATCAACTCAACTAAAAATTGTTTACTCAGCTTATACCCTTATAAAAACCCATTCTGAATCATGTAACACTTTCTCCACATGCATTTGTTTATTTGGGTTGCTGTTCCACTGTTTATATATTCTTTCTCTTTCTTGCATATTTGCCAGCGCATTTCCAATTAGACAACTCTATATCACATATTAGGAGATGTAATTACTGCTGCTGATTGAGTGAGACAATTTATACCATCAGCAATCAATAATGATGAACAAATTAGATAGCACCGTGCATGCTGAATGAGTAATGCTGAGTGACATTAATCCTGCTATTCTGGAGAACAGAAGTTCATCTGTATGAACGTATACAGAACTTCTCAGCAGCTTCTTAATAGACTGCTGCCATATGGATAAACGGGACTTAAAAAGCACGTGGGTGTTACTCTTGTTGTTTTTCTCTTTCTTGAGAAAATGCACAATTTGTCAGTTGTACACACTAAATTAAGGTCTGCTTCAGCCCCTATTGCAGTTATGTCTCTGAGCTTCTATAATCCTGGACATAACACTTCACAGATAAATGCTAACTTCACTTCACTTCACGTACTTTTTGCCTGCAGCAACTACTTATTAAACACTTCACTTTACCTAAGCACATTTGTACTGCTACATTAGTGAATACTATTGTTAATTTTTTTTTAAGCTCATGGAAGGGAGTTAAAAAGGGAGAGAAAGAAAGAAAGAAAGACATACCAACAAAAGGCCTCAGGTATTTCCCCAGTTTTCTTGAGCATCTTATCTTTAGACAAATTTGCTTTTCCCAGATCATTTATGCTGCTGTGAGAAGAATATAATTGGGATAGATATTGGGTGCATGGTATTGCACACCTATACACACACACCATCCAGGTGGGGCGTCTTACTCCTGGTGTTACAAGGTAGGTCAATCTTTCCTGTCAAGCAATCTCATTAGGACCTGCGTGACATCCATCCTTCCCTCTGGGATCCAGCCAACAAAGTATTAAAAGCACGAACTGCAGACTATTTTGTGCCAAGATCTGTCTCATCAAACACAAGTAGGTGCACACATAACAAGCAGAATACCTTCAATAAGCACTCATACATTTGTCACATCGCTCACAGGAACTAGGAAATAAGTAAATAAACATAATTGGAATTGGAAGTATTAGCCTTATAAATAATCAGGGGTTTTTTTGCAGTATAGCCTCATTAAAATGATAGCAGTCTTGTTATTTTAATGTATGAGGAATGCAAATACATTGCAATAAGGGGATATAAAACTCTGAAATATGTAAATGATCAATTACCAGTCTCACACCGTAGCTCAATGGTAGAACACAAGCTTTCCATGCAAAAGGTCCCTGGTTCAATCCCTGGCATCTCCAGGTAAGACTGTGATACAACCTGGAGCCACTACCAATGGCAGACAGTACTGACCTAGGTGGCCTCAGCATTAAGCAGCTTCCTATATAGCTAAGTGTAGCTAAGTGTCCTGTTGTTAGAATAATACTAAATGGTTGCAGCACCAGCAAGAAAACGTGTCTCTGACTGGAGTCTCAGAGCTGAGAATATAATTTTAAAAGTATGAGCAAAACCTAGGAGAAACACTGGGGTATGTCATGTGCGTTAATGGATAGCGTGCACGACGCCTGAAAGCAGATGCACACCCTACATTTAAAGCAAATCTAACGCAGTTTAAGCACTTGACTCCCCCCAAATAATAATGGGAACTGTAGTTAAAGGGTGATGGGAATTGTAACTCTGCAAGCAGCAACTACAGTTCCCAGGTATCACTGGAACCCATGTGCTTTAAGCATGTGCTGGGTGTGCTTTAAATGGCTGTTGTGGATCTGCTGGCTACACCAGTGCCAGGATGCACATTTTTAAAAACTTTATTTCTGCCCTAACCATATTACTTCAAAATTTAGCTGCACAAATGGAGTCTGGCTAGTCAGCCTGTGTCATATTCGTTTGAAACTGGAAGGTTTTAGAAAGGGTTAAGTTGTGATAACGCCTTTCTTCCTTCTAGTCAGGGAAAGAGCTATATATGGGGAGGCTCCTTCGTCAGAGCAAGGCTCAGCAAGGTTACAGCGAGGCCACTCGGAGCCGCCGCCTTCTGCGTCGCCCATGAAGTGCTCAAAACAACACCACCCCCGCGGCCGATAGCACGCGAAGGCTGCTACCTCGTCCCACAAGCCCCGCGAGATATTAACCTCTCGCGAGCAAATAGACGCCATGCCAGTCGCTCTCAAGCACGTGATTATTTTTCGCTGGCTCTCCGCATAAGCCTATAATAAATTACTCTAACGGAAGCTGTGCATTTACTATAGTACTGGGTTCCTCAGGTCCTCCCCTCTCCCGGGGTGGAAGTGAGAGTTGCTTACAGAAAACATTGTTAAAACCTGGTTTTATACTGGACTCCTTGGCAGGTTTTGAATAAACATACACAAATTTATTGAGGGTTAATATAGTAGATAAATAAAAGGATGTACAGTATGCAGAGAATAACACGAGTTGAGAAATCAAAGAGGAGCTGAGGGAAGTCTGGGGGCGGAGGGAGGGTTCTTTGGGAAGGGAGGGAAAAAAGGGGGAAATAATGACGATGATTTGTATTGATAATATGTTATGTTGAAATTGTTAATAATTTTTTTTATAAAAAATAAATCTGGTTTTATATAGTGGGAGGGTGTATATATTTTACTGCAGGTGGGACTGGGCGGTAGCTCTTCCCTGCCTCTGAGCAAAAGGTCGTAGCTCTTTCTAACAGGCGTTCAGCTTCGCACGGGAAGGAAATGCAGGGAAAGTGAGACGAGCCTCGGCAAAGGAAGCGAGGCTGCTGCTTGCTTGCGATGGATCTCTCAGAATTTAAGATGGAAGGAGGTGGTGCGAAGGCAGATGGTGGTTGCTGCAACCTGAGGGATGCTTTGTATAGGAGAGTTTGGGCTAAAAAAAATTCCAACCAGCCTTAACCTAACTGGCAATTATTGTCACTGCAGGGCTGCCGTAAGCCCCCTTTTCCTAGCCGCCTTCGATATACGGACTTTAAAAAGTTTCAGAAGTGAGTACCAGTGGCAGGTTCAAATCCCCACTCGGGCCATGGCGTTTTCTTGGGCCAGTCACGGCGTCTCTTCGCCTAAGCTACCTCGCAGGGCTGCTGGGAAGATAAATATCTCGACATCATTGGGAATAAATATGGGATGAAAAGCCAAATATTTTAAAAGCCAACATTTCCTTTCCACACGAATAAGAGTTCGAAAGAGCAGCGGTTTATTTGTTGCTCCTTATTTCTTCATTACGAGGGTGCTGGGTGGGTACGGAAAAAAACCGAGAAGTTAGCGCTCCAGACAGCGTGCTGCACTACTCTTTGTTTCTGTCTCTACGACTCAGGCACACGGCAGGACGGAACGCCTTCCCTCCCTCACGTCACAGCGATATGGCCTCAGACCAGCAAGCCGCGCACGCGCAAGAGCTTCCGGATTCCATTGAGGGTGACGCCATTTCGCGGCTGCGGAAGTTCCTAATCTCCGCGCGGGGGCGGATGGGAAGGTCGTGGGTACTGTTGCTTCCGGCTTAGAAACTGGAAGGTGATTTTCCTCCTTCCTTCCTTCCTTCTCCCCCCCTCAAACCCCCCACCGCGTCCCGGTTTCTGCGGTGCTCGCCGCCAAGCTCGGAGCCCCGCCCCCTCCGCTGGTCGCCCTGTAGTAGTGGGAGGCGGGGCTATGGAGACGGAGTATTACGGTGGGGAACCGTCAGGTACAGTCGGAGGAGCGGGGAGGTTGTGCTCAGCTTGCCTTAAGTGGATGAAAGACTGAGTAGCAGGGGGATAGGGGGCCGGGGAATGGGCGCCCACGGGGGCAAGCAGGGTGCTGGTCGGGGACTCAGCAAGGCGATGCTACTCTGCTCTCAGTCACCCCTTTTTGTCGTGCCTTTTCATGATAAAAACTCGCGTGTGTATGTGCACACGTAGCATAGCCCGTGACCCGTACAGCACGTAGCCTAACGGCCCTTAACTTCCATGCAGTATATTTGTGTTTTGCTCATAGCTGAATCCCTATCGTCTCCTCACAGTCTTGCACCCATAGACCTGGTGCTGATAAATGCGCTCACAAATATTTCGGCTGCCTGCATCTGATTTGGATTGCATTTTAGTGGAAATTCTGCTTCCAAGTTACATACATGCCCCTCCAAATTGAACCAAACAGGAGGAAGCCAAGATCACCTTTAGACCTGGACCGTTTCTTTTAGTTGTGTGAAACTTAGGCTTGCCCTTCGTGGAGACTCGGTAGGCTGAGAGAGCAAAAAGTACTTGTTTCAGCCCGCTAGCAGTGGGCAAAAAAACACATTTGGTTGGTTTCCACAGTGCTTGATCCATGTGCACTTTGTTAACCGTGCATCTTTCTGGATGATCTGGTTGGTCTTCAGCTCACTATCTCCAGTTAGTTGGTATAGTGTATGGGTTCCACAAAATGATTCTGTAAGCCATAAGTTGTTCCCTGCAGAAACTGAAGCCTCTTAGCAATTTCTCCTGTCTTCGACTTGCATCCTTGTTTTACAGCAATACCGAAAATTGATTTGTGCTTAGGCACGGCTAGCAGAATACAAAATGCGTAAGTCTTTAATGAAGTACAAAGAGCATCCTTTCATATATATATGGTTTGCCACATATTGATTGAGTCCTAGCCTCTGTGTTTTAAAGGAATATGTGCATCACATATGATCAGAGGTCTTGTTTATTTTTATTAGAGCACTTATACCCAAGCACAAAATGTAGACTGAATCAGCCCTCAGATGCTGAAACCCAGAGCGATCCTTGATATTTCAGAAAATGGGAATGTGCTTCCCTAGACAAGTTCTTTTAAAGCAAAGTTTATTTCTATAGTCTAAAACAGGCATAGGCAAACTTGGCCCTTCAGATGTTTTGGGACTACATCTCCCATCATCCCTAGCTAACAGGACCAGTGGTCTGGGATTATGGGAATTGTAGTCTCAAAACATCAGGAGGGCTGAGTTTGCCTATGCCTGGTCTAAAACAAGTGTGTTAGATGATATTGAAACATTGGAGTCAGTGTGGTTATATCAGGAAAGGCTAAGACTGTCAGCGGCTGCTAACTAGGATGGATGTGTTGTGCCTCCGCTATTGGAGAGTGTGTGACTGAATACCAGTTACTGGGAATTACAAGTAGAATATGTGCTGTTACACTTAGGTGCTGCTTGTGGGTTTCCAAGAGACATCCGTTTGGCCACTGTGAGAAAAGCATGTTGGATTAGGCGGACCTTTGGCCTAATCCAGCAGGGCTTTTAGGTTTGGGACTTCTTTTCTGAAAGCAGCACTTGTTGATTTTGCTTTGAGTCTTTTTAATTCTGTATTCATCTTTTTTTAAAAAAAATTCTGCAATAGGAAGGTTAATCAGTCATGTCTTATGTTGTTTGCCACCTTAAAAGCTAAGAGTATGGTGAATATAAAAATAATAGTAGCAGCCTCTAAGATTGTCCAATTTGTTGCTAGCTTCATAGAGACTTTTTGGCTTCATACTGACCACATTGATGTCACCTGATGCTAGCTTTTTTGTATTTGAACAATACCTCACAAATTGTGACATTGTTTGCAAGTATTTAAAATTTTCGTTAAGCTTCATTCTGATCTAAAAACAAGTACCATGTTACAGATGATGGTGGAGCAACACCAGTGCAGGATGAACGTGATTCAGGATCGGACATGGAAGAGAACGGAAATGAACAGCACTCTGGATCAGAGAATGGAAGCATAGGACAACATTCAGAGGTAGTTGTGAAAGAGTTTCAAGAAATCCTGGTTCTTATGCATAGGAAAAAAACATTTCTTAATAAATATAACTTACTAAATAGTTGTTGATATTTGAAACAGCCCTAAATACATTGGGTGGTATCCAGCTTTCTCATCCTGTCAGTGCAAGGAAGGATTGCTACTTGTGCAACGGGAATTCCTTCCCCTCTGTGCTCCCTCTTCCATTCTCAAATCTGCTGCAGAGGTTGGAAGAATCCCCAGAACAGATGGAGGAGAATGGTGGGGAGAAGTCCTGTTGTGCAAGTGTAAATCCTTGCAGTGAAGGATGGTTACTTAACACTATTTAATACTTTGCTTTGGTAGGAAACAAAGGACACCACTTTTTTTGCAAGTGTTCACAGCTTTTTCCAATAAAATTATCAAGAAAATGAAATACGTAATAAATTTAAAAAAACAACCTGACAATTTTGCACAAATCCCTGAAATGCATTTATTTGCCTCGTACCATGTAATGTAGTGATGCTTCTAATACATTTTTTTAAATGGTCATTAACACAGGTATTGTAAAATAGAAAAAGAAATTGGTTTGTCGGAAGATAAGCAGGATTGAAAAACAGACGTGTGAACTGTTTCCGTCACCTTAAAAATGTTTTTCATAGTTACATTCAAGCTTTTTTTTTCATCTTTAATTTGCCTTTTTGTGGCTTTCCTGGAATTACTTGTTTTTTCCAGAATGAACTTAGTGATGGAGAAGATGACAGACAAACTACAGAACACCCCATGACAGACTCTGAAAACGAAGATATTCCAAGGCAGAAACATAGTGATTCGGAAAATGAGGATGCTCCAAATGATAATGCCAGTGACTCAGAAAATGAAGGGACTCATAGAGGTAAAGACAGTGATTCTGATAATGAGGATCACCCAGTTCACCATGCCAGTGACTCTGAGAATGAAGATGCTGTAAATAACCAGGCCAGTGATTCTGAGACTGAGGAGCCTCCTAAAGGCCATGGTAGTGATTCTGAAAATGAGGAGCCCCAGAAGCCCTTGGCCAGTGATTCTGAAAATGAGGAACCCCAGAAGCCCTTGGCCAGTGATTCTGAAAATGAAGAATCACACAAAGATCATACGAGTGACCTAGAAAATGAGGAGCCACAGAAACGTCCAGCCAGCGACTCAGAAAATGAAGAGCATCAAAAATCTCATGATAGTGATTCAGAGAATGAAGTAGCTCCAAAACCTCTTGCCAGTGACTCTGAAAATGAGGAGCCAAAGGTTCAGCCCAGTGACTCTGAAACTGAAGATATCACCAGAAACAAACCAGAAATAGAGACCGGTGATAGCAACAAAGAACATAAAGAGGAGGAGGAGGAGGAAACAGAGAATGGTGCTCAGCTTTCAGACAATGAGCAACTAGGAAAAAGGCTTCAGGACTCTGACAGCGAGGAAGAAGACAGTCCTAAAAAACAGAAGCTAGTAGACAGTGATGAGGAAGAAGGGAAAGAAGAGGAAAAATTGACAAAGAGGAAAGCTGCTGTCCTCTCTGATAGTGAGGATGATGAAAAAACACGTAAGGAAATACTAATTTTAGACCCCTTGACTATTCAGTACTGATTGAATCCCTAAAGAATGCATGAGTGGACTTTCTTGAAAAGGTGGTGCTTGTTCTCTGATGGCTCATTCACACCTGCAGTCGCCACTTGCATAGTTGGTCCTCCAAGTGATGAATATGCATATGTGAAATAGCTTAAGGATGGCTGGCTGAGTTTATTTCTAGTCCATGCCACTTGGTGTATGTCTTAGTTCCTGAGTTCATTCTCTCTTATTTATATTGCAGTTAATTTGCCCTAAAATATATATTATAAAACGTTGCTAAATTTTACACCGTGATCCGAAGTCTGCCTTTAAAATATGTTTTTTATTTAAAAAGTTAATTAAAAAACCCAGCAAGGACAGTACAAAATACACAATTCACAATGTGCCTTTGAACAAAATGCTCCTGGGACATGATGACATGCTACCCTCTCAGGGACATTGCGTGCGGAAAATAGATGAGTGCCCCCATGGACCTGTACAGTTTCCCTGCAATGGATTTCATGTCATGTCCCTTTCAGAGACACTGCAACAGAAGTGATATTCCAGCCTTGGCAGGATTTTGGATTAGATTATCTTTGAAGTCCCTTCAAACTGGACTTCGGATAATGATATTCATACTGAATCAAACAAATATATGGGGGAAATGGGTGGGACTATATACTACGTGTGCTGTAACATTTACATTAGCCCAAAGTCATAGCAATAAATTGCAAAATGATTAAAAAAGGGAAGGAAAGAAGCTGATACCAGAAACAGCAATTTTCACAAAATATCCAGAAGTAAGTAATATGTGTCTATTTACATTAGAACTTAATTTAGAGGACTTTCCCAAAATAATTAATCTATGTCAGTTTACCAAGCAGACCTTGATCCAGTTTTGGCACCTGAAGCTTCCACCTTCTTTTCTTTTTACCTAATTGGATCAAGAACTGAGAGTGGAAATTGCTTCCCAGGCTGGTGCAGCAAAGAGGTTCAGAATCAGGCCTTCTACAGTCACATGACAGGAACAGCGCTGGCTCAGCACCCACTGGGACCATGTGCTAGATCTGCATCTGAACAGCCCCATTTCACGAGCTTTTGCTGGCTATTGCCCTTTGGGGTGGACAGATTGGGGCTCCTCATCAGCAGGGATGAACAGAGGGACACCTCTGCCCCATCCAAACCCCCTCTAGTACAATGAATCAGAGGTTTGGTTTGCTGTGCTAGTCTAGCAGGGAGGAGGCACCAAAATAGAGAGTGCAAGTTTTCTTTTGGTGTTTGATTCTGGCAGTATTTTAAGAGCTGTGATTGATTGTGCCTTCATCCAGGAAACTGTATATTAGGTTACTGATTCCATGTTATTGGTGGTACATGGGTCTTAAGATAGGCTCTCTGAAGTGTAATTGGAAGCTGATTGAGTCCAAAACCAAGTTCTAGAGGAAACAGACAATTGCTTTATAAAATTATTGTGACTGCTAAGTAAGAGATTTGAAGTACAGTACATCTATGATGGTATGTTTAACCACAGGCTTATTATATGATTATTATTATTATTATTTTGCAAAGTTGAGGTTGTTGACTACTAACAACTTCTTTGAATGATAAGTGAAGGAGACTTTCCCCTCTGCAAGTGTTGACTGTTTTTGGCTCAGTTATTGATGCACTTCTTACTTTGTCCACCTATGTTAGCAGCTGTAAAAAAAAGCCGCATAATCTCAGATGGTGAAGAATCTGATAGTGATGCTGCATCAGAGAAATACGAGAAGCAAAAGAAACCTCTAGAATCTGATAGCGAGGATGAGGGTGACAAGGCTGATGATGGAAAGAAGAAAGAAGAGAAGGATCTTTTTGGGAGTGACAGTGAGTCAGGAAACGAGCAAGAGTAAGTGTCTGTCAAGTAACAGAGTGGTACACTTGGGGCAGCAGTGGATGGGACATGGATGTTACATGGAACAAAGTTGATAAACTGGGTGGGGAAGAGGAATGCAGTTGCTGGAGTTCTCAGTTCTGTTAGAATTGAAGTGAACAAGGCTATAGGGAATTAATAAGAAAAACAAATAGCATATTTTTCTTGCAGAAACCTTATTGCAGATATATTTGGGGAATCTGGAGATGAAGAAGAGGAAGAATTTACAGTAAGTATGTTGATACCATGTTTTTTTCCCTTGTCTTTCCCATCCTCCCACCTTTTTTTAAGGCTTCCTTGTCTATATCCATTTAGTAGACCTTGTATTCTGTTGTTACTGAATTAAATTTCACCACTTCATCAGCCCAACTATGTGTTGGATGCAGTGTAGACATCCTTGGAAAGAGCAGCCTGGATTAAATCGTAATAGGAATTTTGAGAACTATTAAAAGGCTTATATGTGCGTTGTGGCAGAGCTGTATTTGGATGGATTGACTTGTATTGTCTTTGTAACTAAAGGGATTTAACCAGGAGGATTTGGAGGAAGAGAAAGGAGAAAGGAAAGGAGCAGCTGACGATTCAGACTCTGATGACAATATAAAAAGAGGAAAGCAGTAAGTGTTTATTATGATTGTTACAAGAAACCAGATTTTATTTGTATACATATTTGCCTTAAAATATTTATATATTTTTTGTATTTTATTACATTTATATCCTGCCATTCCCCTAGGAAGCTTGAGAACATACATTGTCCCCCACGCCTGCACCCCATATTATTCTCAAAGTAGCCTTCTATACTGGATTAGACACAGAGATTTAAACACCACTTGTAGGCTGCTGCTTTGAAATGTCTTCACATAAAGCTTCAAAGAAGAGACTGCATTAGGATAAGGAGCAGCTCTCATTATTATCAGAGTTTGGATGTTCGGCTTCCAAAAAAACTTTCAAAAACCGGAACACTCACTTCCGGCTTTCGATCGTTCAGGAGCTGAAACATATGAGCACCAAGGCGTTCGACAACCAAGGTACGACGGTAATGCCTACAAGCAGATAAAGTGCTTGTGTCGATTCTGTTTTAATTGACTGAAGTGACTTTGACACGTACACTCATAAGGCTACAGGGTGGCTAGTTCCAATCTGACTTCATGGAAACCTTCTGCATTACAGCATGGACTTCATGTCAGATTTTGACATGATGTTACAACGGAAAAAGAGCATGAGTGGCAAACGGCGGCGCAACCGTGATGGTGGGACATTCATTAGCGATGCTGACGATGTAGTCAGCGCTATGATTGTGAAGATGAATGAAGCAGCAGAGGTACGTTCCTTGCATTCAAAGCACAATTCACTCAAAACAAACTCTAGGTTATGGGAAGCAATTTCTTTTGCAGGAGTGGCAATGAACAATTTGAGCTCAATGTTTTTAAATGCTGAATTTTTCATCTGCAAATACTGAAAGCACTTCTTATGTACAAAGCATAATAATGCTGCTTGCAGAGCATTGTCCGCATCTCACAGTCACAGTGGCAGAGAGGCAGGTGGAGGCAATGGCAACACAGTAGCCAACTGGCAGAAATGCCCTCAATCTGTGCAGAAATGGCCCGTGTAAGTGTGGGATGATTAGGTGATGGCAGCGGGAGCAGCTAATTGGTGGAAGCACATCAGTTTTGCACAAATATTCCATACAAATAATTACAGGTGGATAAGACGGGGAATGGTAGCGAGAAATGGGGATTTTGAGCATTAGAGAGGTAATAGCTGTCTGACAACAAGCTAACCTCATCACAAAGTTGAAGAATAGATCTAGGGCATAGGAGGAGACTGCAGTAGCAAGGCACTATCCAGAACAGAAGCTGAGTAGCCAGCACCCTGCAAGCTAGTAATTAATAGACACCTTTCCCCCACCCCAAGATGCAGCAGGAGGGCAGTGAAGTTGTGCACACAATTGTTATGCGCTATGTCTTACACAAATGCAGATATGTTGTCTTTCTGTTGTGAAACCTGACACTTCTGTCATGAAACAACTGCAGTGAAATAAAGTTTCTGGACTGTGCATTGTAACCAAACAATCATACTGTTTTCAAGACTCAAATATGACGTGTATAACCTCTAAGATTTTATTTAAGGCCATGGCACCAGGCAGACAAAAAGGCCAGCAAATTTTATACAAATGAAATTACTTCCTCGGTTTGCTTCTTCCTAGTTATTCTGCTAGAGGAGAATAATCAGGCTGCTTTACCAGTCTTCTGAACTGGGATTTTGAGTGTTCTGCTTTTTTCCTGCTATTTTTTAATTACATCTATAACTTCCTGCAGGAGGATAGGCAGCTGAATACACAGAAGAAACCAGCACTAAAAAAGTTAACTTTGCTGCCAATAGTTGTTATGCACCTTAAAAAGTGAGTAAAAGCTCATCTAAATTATGTTTCCACATGATGGGAAAGAGGGAACTTGATGTGTTTCTAGGGCTACTATTTCCATGTTAAATTGTCTCTTGTATTGGTTTTAGAACAGGAATGTTTGTGTGGTTGATGAATTGCCAAAAGATATTCCCATTCCTGCTTCTGATAGATTTCAATTTGAATTTCCAGGCAGGACCTGAAAGAAACTTTCATTGACAGTGGTGTGATGTCAGCCATCAAAGAGTGGCTTTCACCACTACCAGACCGGAGTCTACCAGCACTGAAAATTCGTGAGGAGCTTCTGAAGATTCTGCAAGAGGTTAGTTTCTAATACCTAGCTTGTAGAATCAGCATTACTGATTCAGTTCTATGCCTTTGTGACAAGTTTGTGAGAGAGGATAGATGAATAGTCCCATATGAGGAAGGTATTTGTACATATCAGGAAGATGAATGGTACGGCAACAATAGCATCCAAGTGTCCACAGACCTATTTTCTAAAACCAGTTTTAAAATGAAGCTGCTCTAAAAGGTATAAAACAAATGTTTCATGAAAACAGTTAAGAAGGAACAGAGAAAGCTGAAGCTCCTGCCAACGTAGGACTCCCTAATATTGAAATATTCCCAGTAGATTGAAATTCTCAAGTTTACCTGGGAAACTTGTCCCACTCTTTCTTACTATTTAAAAAAACAGTTTGCAGGTATTTAAGTCCACTTTGCTGAAATGTTTGCATCCTATGTACAGAATGCAGTCTTCAATTCTCAAGGTTTAGTAGATGATGGTTTCCTGTGTGTGTATGTCTTCAGTTGCCTAGTGTAAGCCAAGAGACCTTAAAGCACAGTGGGATTGGACGAGCAGTGATGTATCTCTACAAACACCCTAAGGAGTCACGGCCCAACAAGGACATGGCAGGGAAGCTAATTAGTAAGTAAACATCGGCTTTCATGAGATGCACTGCACAGCCATCTCATACTTCAACATTTGCAGTTCACAGCCAGCATGCCCCCCTCCCTGTTAAGTGTGTATGTGCTACAAAAACCTTCAACCTTATACAAGACTGTCTATGGTGCTGTATGAAGGCTATATTTATTTTTCAAAGCTTGTATATCTCCTAGATTCCTTAATGTAACTTTTGTCCTAACTAAAGTTAGACTTAAGCTAAATTAAGTACAAGGGGCTTTAACAAGTGTTAAAAATGTATATATTCTTATCTGTTCCAGTGTCAATCATTTTTGCTGATAGTGTCATATCTTTAAATATGGTATGAGGAACCTTTGGCCCCCAAACTCAGCCACAGCCATAATAGTCAGGGGTCAGACATGATGAGAGCTGTAGTCCATCTGGAGGGCCACAAGTTCCCCATACCTGTTTAAATGCTAACTTAAAGTTCCTGTTTCTTCAGGCTACATTTTAGACTGTTAATTTGAACTAACATCTTAAGTATATTGATGAACAGGGTGGATGTTAAACTGCAGATACTGTGCATACTTCCCCCCCCCTCCAAATTTAGCCACAGTCATTAGGTCTAGAAACACTGCTTGAAAATAGAAACCAGAATTCTGGAGTTTGTAGGCTAAACAAAGATAGAGAAACCATTCACCCACCCTGTATATCTTAAATGGGCTCAGTATCTGTGTTAAATAGGCAAAATTGCCTGTTCGATAGTAGGAGCTTCTAGCAGGTGCAGTATATATGTGTAGTGCTGCTGTCTGTACATTCACTTTTTATTTTAAAAACAACAGATGAGTGGTCTCGGCCTATTTTTGGTCTAACATCAAACTACAAGGGAATGACCAGAGAAGAAAGGGAACAGAGGGATCTGGAGCAGATGCCACAGCGAAGGCGGTTGAGCAGGTATCTTGAGCAATATTCTGCACTGCTAACTTTATAGCATAGGCTGATTTTCTTTCACACTCTGGACTCCATACCCTGGAGTGTCTGGCATCTTAGCTGGTCGAGAGTCTTGCTTTTATTAGTATTCCGTTTATTTTTACTGAATTTTATGAATACCTAATCGTTTATAAATACTTACTAAATTATCTCTGTTTGTGTGAGAGAAATGGTGATGGTGATTGTGATGATAATAATTCTCCCGCAAAACAAAATCTCTTTGTCTTTACAGCTCTGGTGGTCAAACACCCCGCAGGGACTTGGAGAAAGTATTAACAGGGGAGGAAAAGTAAGTCTTTTCTTTTTTTGCCATTTTAGTATCTCTAGAGAAGCTTTGTGCTTTATGTTGGGTGGAGCAGGGAGATGAGTAGAGAATAATTTGAGAGAAGAGATGCTAATAGCAATCTTATGTTACTTAGCAACATCTCTTGTCTTATTTCTTCAGAGCTCTAAGGCCTGGCGATCCAGGATTTTGTGCTCGTGCAAGAGTTCCAATGCCCTCCAACAAGGATTATGTGGTCAGACCCAAGTGGAATGTGGAAATGGAATCTTCTAGGGTAAGTGATTGAGAAGAAAGGAAATAAGTTTCTTCTGCAACATTGTGCCCAGACCAGTTCTAGTTTAGATATTATGGAAATCAGTTGAGCCTATCCTCACTGTTGCTTTCCATTCATATATATTGCATATGCCTTAAGTCACTATCCTGTCCAAAGACACTTCATAAAAATCTATCCAAAATAGTTTAGTGTCTCAAAATACCACTGGAAAGAGTTGAACATTCATTATTCTTGGGAGTAAGAACCAGCAGTTCTATATTGATCTGGTTATGTGTAGTCTTGGGCCCAGTAGTGAGAAACAATCTTCCTCAATACAATCCTTTACTTCAACCCACAATATTTTTCTGCACTACTTTCCCCCCTAATAGCCTGAGGATTATGAAGTCAGTAGGTTTCCATCCTCCAATATTTTACAACATGGCACTGGATAAAGTCCATGTTGTTTATTTGCAAACTTAGACAAAGGAAGAGAGCAGTTGTTTAAATGTATTGAAATTTTCTATTCTTATTAATTGTTAGTCCTTTGACTGAGATGTTGTTTCTAGCCCGGGACTGTTAAGAAAGGTATTAGTCGGTTGGAAAAACACAAGAGGAAGTTTGCTGAACAGAAACGACTCAGCAAAGTACATCGAGCTGTCAAATTCAGCATTGAAGGCAACAGGATGCCCTTATAGCCCTGTAATTCTGCTTACCCCAGGTCTGAGAGGTATCCAGAAAGGATGTTTGAACAATGCATGTGCTTTAGCTGTTGCCAGTGTGCACTGTCAGACGAAGCAGCATGTCTCCACTAACTATAGCCTAGGAAACTTTATCCTTCTGGCACTGTGATTCACAGAGCAAGTCAGGAAAAACAGCTTTAATGTGCTAATTTAAGTTTCCACAACTGCATGATCTACTAAAATAGGGAAATCATGTCGTCAAAGATCATAAGCCCCCTCCAGCAAAAAAAATTGAGCGAGCATTAAAAAATTACTCAAAGGGTACAAAGTCCCATCACATTTTAAAGCATGACTAATCTTTCCTAGGGATACCTAAGATAATTTCAATACAGTTCTCTAGTGAACTGGTGATGAGTTTGTCTCCGCAAGTTGAAGCATGAATATCTAATTTAAGTGTGCATATAGTACAATTAGACTACTTTGGGATATGAAGATGACAAATTGTGTAAACTTGCATTGCTGTTTTAATGCACGTAGATAGGAGAAACATGAAGTGTACTTGCTGACTTTCAGAGAGTCCATATAATAAATGGGGAAAGCTGATCAACTA
The DNA here is from genome assembly GCF_964252035.2 of Podarcis erhardii. Lineage (NCBI taxonomy): Eukaryota > Metazoa > Chordata > Lepidosauria > Squamata > Lacertidae > Podarcis > Podarcis erhardii. The sequence goes on from NC_138509.1 coordinate 61,056,412, forward strand.
GTTTTCATTAGTTAAATTTGAAAGTGACTGTGGTCAGCTATCTGGGGTGAAAAACTCTGTTTCATAAGCTTATTAGCAACAGTGAATGGGAAATTGCAAATGCAGTGGGCAGTATCCAACTAACTAGTTGTATTTCAAACCAGGGCATCAGATAATTTTCTGATGCAAACTGAAAATTACACTTCAGTATTTTCTAGGAAATCCTGATCACTGACTTCGTGACATTGGACAGAATGCTGTCTATTACTACCTGCAAGACATTATTGTAATCGTTGCTTTTAAAAAAATGGATGCTGGGGCTCAACCTTTCCTGGTTGTCCTAAACATGGAACCATGTATGTTCAAGCATGGGTAGGCAAACTAAGGCCCAGGGGCCAGATCCAGCCCAATCGCCTTCTAAATCCAGCCCGCGGATGGTCCAGGAATCAGCGTGTTTTTACAAGAGTAGAATGTGTCCTTTTATTTAAAATGCATCTCTGGGTTATTTGTGGGGCATAGGAATTCATTCTCCCCCCCCAAAAAAAAATATAGTTCAGCCCCCCACAAGGTCTGAGGGACAGTGGACCGGCCCCCTACTGAAAGTTTGCTGACTCCTGGGTTAATGGGTAGTTACAGGGGCTGACGGTAGTTATAGTTCAAAACATCTGGAGGGCACCAGGTTGGCAGAGCCTGGAATAGAGAATGCATATCCCTGTTACAGTCTTGGTTTGAAAATATGCTGTTGGAATCTCCTGTGGCTTTATCAGCTTCTGTATAGAAGGACTGCAGTTGCTGGACAAGTTTGGTGTGCATGTTTTGTCCTCTTTGAAAAAAGCAAATCTGGAATTCCTGCCTCTTCGTAAAAGTAAGCCTAAGTTTTCTTTTAAGTTCCAGGCAAGCTCCAAGAAAGGGGTCAGCCGCTTGGACAAACAGATGCGGAAGTTCACAGACATCAGGAAAAAAAGCAGAACGTCCCATGCTGTGAAAATCAGCATTGAAGGCAATAAAATGCCATTGTGACTCCATCCAGGAAGGATATTTTCTGAATTCTGCTGTGAGAAGTGCACCTACAGACTCTTGGAAAGATGTCTACATTTTTTAAAACGAACTCTGGGTGTGTTTTTTAAGTGTATCTTCAGATTGTTGGTTCAGATGGTAGTAATACATGTTGGCGGAGGGTTGTGAACCCTGGATGTTGTTCATTATGATTGTATTTAACCTGGTCTCTCGTGTCCTTTGTACAGATGAAAGCTTGTATTGCTACAGACCTCAGACATTAAAATCTTTCTGATGTGTGGGGCTGTGTGGTGCTTGGTGCAATGAATGTATATTTAGAAGGTTCAGCACAAGCTGCTGAATCCTGCAGATTGATAGGTGTGACTACAGTATTTTTTTTATACAAATACACAGCCTGCCGTTGTTATATACACATGTCTAGTGACTGACTTAGTTACACTAGTAGTCTTTTACTTCTCTCTTGGTGCTAATGAAAAAGGTAAAGTCGCCTGTTCTACCAAGTAATGCTGTTTCATTTTAGAGATAAGGGGCATAACCAGCTGAAAGATTACTGTGCCTAAGTCTAATTGGACTTAAGCATTTAACTGAACCTTTTTTCTGGGCTGTAGCCTATGTTTTAACACTATCAACAAATGTTTTAGAATGGGTCTGTGTCACTTTGATCAAAGCAAATGGTAGTGACTACCGTAGTATTGGGTACACTTGCATTTAGTGATTCATGAGTGGACTTACCCTTCTCTCTACCCTGCACCCCTCTCAGAAATCTGATACAGAGGGTTGGGAGTGCAGGGGCACTGATGTTCTGTTGCACAAGCAGGTGTTTGCTTGTACAGCATTGAACACATCCCCTTCTTTATACAAGAAAAAGGTACACGTGGGATACTAGAAACCTAAGTGGACTTGTAGAAAATACTTTGCTACTGTTTTTGTCTGATGGAATTCTGCTATCAGGTTATATAACTGCCTGTTCTTCCTTTGCTCTGTAACATTGATGATGAGAATGAGGAAAAATCGCTTTTAATTTCAAAAGCTTCCTATAAGCGATCTTTGTTATAAAATATAATTTACAATAATTGAATAATCGTGAGAAAGTCACAAAAATCCATGTCTTAATGCAATAGTTGAACCAGTTTCCTCTTCGTTATATGTAAACTGAAAAGCAGAGATTAAATCAGTTTTAGACCTGGCATGTAAACAGGGGCAAAGCCATGGCTTGAAATCTTGGTTTATTTAAATCCCCAGTTTCCTGGATTGAACATAAGTGGAAACGGTAGTTTAGCAAACCCAGAGGGAATTGCCTCCTGAGGAGAGTGGCAGCACACTACTTAGTACTGGTTGAAAGAAATTGGTTTATCAGACGCAAGGTTGTTATATCTGAAATGTGCCTGAGCACAAACAAATACTAGTAATACTTCTGGTATTAGAGAGATCCATCCCTAGCCTGGTGGCACAGTCCACCCCCGAAGACATTGATAGTATATTTATAGAAGCAAAATGAAATAAATTTAGACACAACACATGGGTGGGTGGTGAGATCAGTGTCTCTCTGGGCAGCTCCCTGCTGCGGATGTAAATTGCCCCCTCATTGTTCATCAGCACAGATCAGCAGAAAAGAGAATTGGCTACACCCCATTGTGTGATGATGGCCCTTTGGCCAAAGAAAGCTAGCTATTCCTGCTCTAGAGAATTGAAAGGAATTATACCTCTCCTGTGATGTTGATGCAAAAAAGAAACAGTATAGTAACATGAGTGGCTAAGTCTATGCCAGAATAACTTTCCATATTGGACACTTGAAAATTAATTTAATGATTTTTTTATGCCATTAATCTGAATGGGTGCCAGGGAGAATCCCTGACATGACAGACCAAGTGTACATACATTTCCCATGCAAAACAGCAATTGCCTACAATTCTTACGTTCAAAAACAAGTCCAAAAATACAACTGTTACTTCGTAAAGTATTTGGGGTTACTTAAGTCACCATGCTCAGCAAGGTGGGGGGCTGCAGACTAGATATTTAATGAAGTTTAAGTTGGAATAATTATGAGAAATAAATTGCCATGGCTAGGTAACATTGATTACTTGAGTCCTCTTTCATATCCTGGTTACTGCTTCAAGACTACTGCAAGATGTATGTGTGTAGAACAGTGAACTAAACTTACTACACACTATTACTCAAAGGAAATTGGCTACAAAATCTTCATTTTAAAAAAAGTTATTAAAATAAAGTTATCCCCAGCTGAAGATGTGTGTGTAAATTCTCCCATGCCTCATATTTCTGGATACTGGAGCAACTTTCAAGAACAGCTGAGGAAGCGGTCCTGCAGTGTTAACTCTGTACACAAGTACTTGCAAATAGTTATCAAATGTGGAGAGAGTATACTAAAAAATTGCTTCCGTTACAGGGAACGTGAAAGTCCTTCCGAATCAGTCGTGCTTTCAATGGTTTCTTTTATCCATGAAATGTAGTTGGATACTCGTGTGTAAGCCCCATATTTTCCCACTTCGGCGCAGCCTTCCCCCCAACTGACAATCCCCAGGAGATACCAAGTGCTGCGATAAGCTACAGCAAAAGGTCCTCCACTGTCTCCTTTACAAGCATCTTGTGCTTCTTCAGTATAGCCTGCACAAAACATGTTGTCAGTGATGAGCTTCTCGGTTGACGGCCGGCAAGTGTCTGTGCTCACAATAGGCAAGCTGACTTTCATGAGGAAGCGAGTTGACTTACCCTTGGTATGCGTAGCACCCCATCCACTAACCATTCCTGATGCCCCCTCTCCAATCAGTAAAGTAGTTAGCTGAGGGTTGGGAAGGCAGATGGGGAGTACGTGCTCGCTGAAAACCACACTGCTGGTCAGCTGGATCAACGCAATATCATTGTTGAAGTTTGTAGAGTCATAGTGAGGATGTTTCCAGTACTGTCGAACTCCCACCTTTTGTTCATGCCGTTCTCGCTGATGTTTGTCAAAATCTCCTGAAAGGCAAATGAAATGTAAGAAGAGTGTGATACCTTTGTGCAGTTAGTTGTTACAAATGGAAGCAGGTTAGGGGGCAGGGAATTAAAGCTGATTTTTAAATAGCCTTAGGAGAAATAGGAAAAGGATCCAAAGAAACCAGTTTTAGTGTGCAGATCCAAAATGTTTTAAGTCACAGTCTCATATTCAATTAATGTTCTGCCATAAGTCTGCAGCTTATGTGGGTATTAGGTTCCAGGGATCACACCAAAAGCCAAAACTGTGTATAGGTGTCTCCCCACTTATGCAAGGGTTACGTTCTAGGACCCTGGGCATGTAAGCGAAAATCGCGTAAGTGGGGTGCACCCTCTAAAAAATCTCTAAATGCCTATTTTCTTCCTGCTCTCCAGCTCTCTCTCCAAGCCAGACCAGAATATCTGGAGTTGAAGCTCTTGGGTTGGCTGGAGGCTGGAGTATGCGTGGAAAAGCAGCGGCTACTGCTGCACTACCCCACATGACAGCTGTTAAGTGGGGCAGCTAAGCAGCCTAAACAAAGCCCCACTATGCCTCCAGGGCTTCCTCCACCCAAACTGACATCCTCTTCAGGCTCTGGGGAGGTTTTCTGTAGCTCTCTCTTGCCATTTCCTGGTATGATTCTATCTATCATCTATCTATCTATCTATCTATCTATCTATCTATCTATCTATCTATCATCTATCTATTTTCTTCCTGGCACTGGACATATACGCTGTCACTCGCAGGTGGGGGTGGGGGCATGGGGCGTCTGTGTAGTAAAAAAACATTGGGTTCAATGGCAGGTGCCATTGCCAAAGTCATTTTTCCCATACAGTGGTACCTTGAGTTACAAACACCTCAGGTTACAAATGCTTCAGGTTACAAACTCTGCTAACCTGGAAGAGTTACCTCGAGTTGAGAACTTTGCCCCAGGATGAGAACGGAAATCGTGTGCCGGCGGCGCAGTGGCAGCAAGAGGCCCCATTAGCGAAAGCACTCCTCTAGTTAAGAAGTTTCAGGTTAAGAATGGACCTCCGGAACAAAATAAGTTCGTAACTAGAGGTACCACTGTTAATTGAGGGTTTGCTGAATTGCACTTCAATATCAAGTCTTCCATGAAAGTGCACCTATAAGTTTAACTTAAAAACTGGCAATTTGTTGGGTGCTGATAACAACGTTGGAAAAGTTTGTAATTATATGCACTAATCTCAATGACGTTGAAGGCTCTTTTTAAAAAAATAGTGGAACAATGATAGATGTAAGAGTTCGTTGTATCTTCTTGGGGGCATGCTTGGAAAAGAACAAACCGTGCTTGTCCTTGTGGCTCACCTACAGTAACTTGATGTGGGATAACGGTATCCAGGCAGTGTGCCGCAGTGAGCACCCACCGATTGCTGATTAAGCTGCCACCACAAAAACCGTAACCTCTCTTATTTTGGAGCAGTACCTACGGGGAGAAGTAACACTGATTCACACAATCAAATATGCATACACTCTACACAGCACTCGTGCCTGTCCTGTGGAACACCCTCCCATCAGACGTTGAGGAAATACTGTAAACAACTATCAGTCTATCAGAAGACATCTGAAGGCAGCCCTGTATAGGGAAGTTTTTGATGTTTGATGTTTTACTGTGTTTCATGTTTTAATTCCTGGAAGCTACCCAGAGTGGATGGGGCAACCTAATCAGATGGAGGCATATAAGGTGGTGGTGGTGGTGGTTGTGGTTGTGGTTGTGGTTGTGGTGGTGGTGGTGGTGGTGGTGGTTGTGGTGGTGGTTGCTGCTGCTGCTGCTACTGCTACTACTACTACTGCTGCTGCTGCTGCTGCTGCTGCTGCTGCTGCAGGCATGTTCAGAGAGAAACCTTAAACAAGTTATGGAAAGAAAACAAAAATCCAAGGAAAGGAGATCAATAACCAGCAATGTAGGGAGAGCTGAAGGAATATATGTATGGGAATTTTCTTTAAAGGTAATTCAGTTATTTAGCTGTGAAACAAAATGCAAGAAGGGGGTCTTATAGAGAGATATAATGATGTGCAGCAAATGTCTCTACGTATGTGGGATACATTTGCAGCTTCCCACAGCATCAAGCAAACAGACATTAGGGGACAATATTCCAGCAAAGGCCCATCTGCATTATACATTTGAAGCAGGATCACACCACTTGAAAAAGCCATGCTTTCCCCCCAAATAATTGTGGTTTGCTCAGGGTGCAATTTCCAGAGTAGTTTAACCATCACTCCCTCTTCTCGTGAAACTGGGAATTACAGCTCTCTGAGGGGAGCAGAGGTCTCCTAACAATTCTCAACACCCTTATCAAAGTACAGCTCCCAGGATTATTTGAGAGAAGCCATGGCTCTTTAAAGAGCTTTAAATGTACAGTGCAGATGGAGCCATGCTGTTGAAGAGGAGGTGATGACAGATGCTCACTGTGCAGACACAGTGCTATTTTGCTGTTTGTTTAAAGTTAATTCACTGGCCATATGACCCGGCCCTGCCATTGCACAACTACAACAATGTAAAGTGAGGCAATTTTGTCAAAACATTATCTGTACCTGCCAGGGACAGCCTCCTGGGCGGCAGAACGAGCCTCCAACTACCCTGGAACCATCCATTTCAGCAGTGTCATTGAAGTTGAGCCAGCTGAAGGAGTCTGTGAAGTTTCCTTTCATCTCTTCAGTGCCTTCTTCCTCAGCCTCTCCCTCCATTGTGTCATTCAGGCTTGCTGAGGAGTTGAAAGCCAATGACTGATTCCAGTGGGCCACGTTCTCCTGAGCAACTCTTGTATCCGTCCTAGTCATATCCCAAGCATTAGTTTGGTTGTACTCTTCTGATCCTTCCTTGTTAGAGCGTGTTGATCTCTTAACCAGTCCACAGGGAAAGCGATCTTAAAAGGGGTGGGATTAGACAAATTTGCTGTGTGTAAAGCAGTCTGTTTAGACAAGTAAATGAAGGTGGCAAAACCACATGACATTTCCTGGCATTTATATCCCATAGCTTGTAACATGAAAAGTGAGGAACCTAAGGAAGAATAATCACTTTCAACACCTCAGAAGATTTTTGCCCCATCCCTTCTGAATCAATGAAAAAAAAAGGGGGGGGGACATTCCCCACCTCCTTAACTGTACCAAATCCTTAGAGATAGGGTTGGGAAGTCCCAGGTTCAAATTCCTCCTCAGCCATGAAGCTCATTAGGTGACCTTAGGCCAGTGGTTCCAGCCTATCTTACTACCTCAAATGATTGGTATGAAAATAAAAGAGAGAACCATGCACTTTGCCCTAAGGGCCTAGGTGGAAACGCAGGATATACATGTAAATAATAAGCATTCAAAAACACTGTAATGTACAGATAGGCCAGGATAATTTGTTCCCATTTCTGAAGGGTGTGAATTAGTATTGGGAAACAGAGAGCCTAAAGGTTGGTGGTGTGATGCATCTAGTGGTTTTTTTTTCCTGGGGGACGGGGACAGATGCAGGGGTATGCATACCCCTAAACATTTTGAAAATCTAAGTCTGGCCTCATTGTATTTCAATATGAGTAGAAAAATTAGAGTACCCCTAAACATTTTTTAAGAGAAAAAAAAAACCACTGGATGCATCAGACGGGAATCAGCTGTTTGGAAATTCCTTATGGGGGTGGAAAGCTGAATTAATAATTTGGAGTAGCCATTAAGTGGCAGCCGGTGCAATTACAATTGCATAGCAAATAAAAACTTGCTGCAGGATACAGTTCTTTTTAGTGGGATGTTTGGCTCTGGGTGTTCACAAAATGCAGGCTTGGCCCTAGGCAAACAATGAAGCATTCAATTAATATGGTATCTAAGTTGCTAGAATGATAGTGCTGGTATGAATGTAGGAGATACTTTTCACAGAATTATAAACTCATTCTAAGTGGGTAGGAGCAAGCCAACATTGCTTCAACTTTCAGCAGCAGGAGGGAAAAATGAGAACGAAGCATTTTGTAAGATGGAAAGCGCTATTCCAAAACAGGGGCAACTCAATCAATATTAAGTACCTGACGGTGTGCACCTCTCCCCATCTTCACTTAGTGTATATCCCAATGCACAGGAACAGGTCACTTGAAGCGAACGTTCATTGTCATGGCAATATTGCCAGCAGCCACCATTCTTGTACCAGCATTCAGATTTCTCTGCATTAGAAGTATACATTTTATTTTGGATCATTATTTATCATGTGTAATGGATGCTATGATATGGCTGCATAATAGGCAGTCATTATACATAACATGTCATAGATGCTATTACATAATAGCAACAGGTGCTGTAATGCAGCTACACGGGCAACAGAAGGACTTCTGCCAAAGAAGTCTGGAAACTGTAATATATCCCTCAGAGATAAGGGTTCCCAGCACCCTTAACAAACTCCAGTTCCCAGGATTTTCTGGAGGAAGCCATATGTTTTAAATGTGCATTGAACACAAATTCCAATTCCCAGGATTTTCTGGAGGAAGCCATATGTTTTAAATGTGCATTGAACTGCTTTCAGTTTTGTACTTAAGCCATTCAGTGTTATTGGCTGGTATATAAATATCTTAGGCAAACAAGGTAACAAATGTTCATATCAGCCCATATTCTGTACTCACCTATTTCACAGTGGCTCCCTCCAAATCTGGGAGGACAAGTGCAAACAGTTATATAGCGTTTAACCTTGCAGATGCCACCATTCTTACAGGGATTCTCTTTACAAGTGTCCAAATCTGTATGTAAGGAGAGAAGCTTGTGATAAAAATCAAGGCATTAAAAAGATGGCCTTGCGGGGGGGAGAGGTATTTATTTATTTAAATGCTTTACGCTCTGCAATACACAACACAGTTATAACATTAAAATTACATACAAAATTAATGTCGGTAAAACTTTGTGACACTTAAACAAGGGAGATGGGGAAAATAATCTAACACATGTCAGTATACATTTAAAAAAACCCTCAGCCTAGCAAGCCAAAAGCCTGGCAGAAACAAAAATGTATTCAATGAACAATGGAAGATCAAGAGGGATGAGACCAAAGGAAACTTCTGAGGGCTTTACTGGCCTTCACTTTGCATTAGGAACCAGTTGACAGCACAAAAAAGAAGGAAATGAAAATCTCTTACTGTTGTACATGAACCAAAACTCCACCTGCAAAATGGTAAAAAATAAAATATTGGGTAAACAGGCTGGGTAAACAGAAAGGACTTTCCATTTTAAAAAAATATATATATATATAAAAATGATTTTCTGTATTAGTTAAATTAAGATACTTCTGATGGATGAAACTGCCTACTTCTATATATTGCCACCCCCCATTGTTCCAATGCTACAAATCTTTGCCTTACTAACTCAGGTTCTTACATAGTACATTGATCCCATTCATACTGGGTCTGGGTCATAGGAGAGAAAATAGGCAGTGACCCCACCTACCTCTTTAGTATGACATTCCGTAGAACCTGTGGAAGTTGGTGTAAAGCCCCACCCATCATACTTGAGAGTATGGGTAAGGCAAGACACTTTCGTTATGTTTAATCATTGATTTTATTTGTTGATTTTAGTAAGTTATGAGTTTGACTTATATATTTTCTAACTATTTCCCCCCTCTTCCTTCCCATCCTTTCTTCCTGTAGCAGGAACCCCCCACCCCAATCATTCAGTTTGTACAAACTTCACACACACTCACACTCACACACTACATACGCTATGCTTCTGTTATAAATTAATAGAAAATCAACCATACATTGGATTTGCACTGTTCCACTTTTATTTTACTCCATGAAGGAAGGACTACAAAATGGGGAAGGTTTGATACAGGGCAGCCATAATCCCTTCAGCATCCCAGCACATACACAGGAGCCCTGCCCAGTTGCTATGCCAACCCTGATGGTCCCAGACAGAAGACAATCAAGATCACAAAGAACTTGCATATGGGAGTGGATTCAGCATGGACTGAAACAAAGGACACTGATCAGATCTTCCCTCAGGGGGCAGGAAACTGCAAACTCCCCTTTGTCTCCTGGAAGTTCCTGGAAGTGACTCATGGGGAGGGGGAAAGGAGGAACCAGCCAGGTGACAAGACACTCAGGTTACCACCAACTCCTCCCTCAACCCCTCCTTTCTGTAATGTATGCATGATGTTACCACCACAACTCCTCCCTCAACCCCTCCTTTCTGTAATGTATGCATGATGTTTCTGGGGGTGGGCTTGACCTAGAGGAGAGGAATTTCAAAAGTTTTTATAAGACCTTGCACACTATTCTTCTGTGTCTTTTCTCTCACCTGCAAGTGAGGGGAGTTCCCTGTTGCAACAGTTCAATAAAGGCCAAGCCTACAGGCTGCTGTTTTGCTCCAATTTACTCTGGTTGGTGTCTTTACTTTTTGTCCAAGGGAGCCCTCGGATTTTTCCGGTAACATTCCATACGTCTTTTAGACTGTAAACCAGAGGGCAGGGATGATGTTCATTTTTTTAAAATGTGCAAGTTGCTCTGGAAGGTTTTCCAGCTATAGAGTAGGTTAACAAATAATTACAAACAAACAATTATGATGCTGATCCATATGAGTGGGTCAGCAGACTATTCTATGCCCATCTGATGTGATTGACTCTATGGGGTACTTGGATAGGTATATCTCATTGTATTTCACAAGTGTCCAAACCAGCATTAGATTTTCTTAAGTTCAATTCCTCACCGTTTTCTCCTCTGATTTGAAAATCTCTCTTGCCTCTTCAAACGAACACCTTTCTTCATTGCATTCTCTTTCCATATTTCCTTGGCGAACCTCCTCCAAGAAATGGTTGGCACGTTTATGAATTCTCAGGATTTGGCTTGCCTCGTCTTTTCTCAGAAAAACTACCGGTATGAAAGCAAAATGAGCTGGCACTATGAACCTTGATTCTTCCATTCAAACTGTAATCCTGCAGACTTCATTCAGCAATTTTATACCAACAATTTAGTAAATAAAAAAAGTTAACTGACCAACAGTGTCACAGATAACTCAGTTCTCCCCCCCCAACATAAAACCTGCCCCCCCAATAAATTCTGGCTACACCGATGTCTCTCAGCATAGCAAAATGCAGCTCCCTGCTTTTCCTAACAGCAGCAACAGCAGCAGAATCAAACACAAAATGAATGGACGCCCAGGAAACCCAGGGGAAAAGCACCAATCAGAAGAGCCAGAAGGAGAAGGTAAACCAATCAGATAAGCTGGAAGCAGGAAGACCCCTGAATAAGTTGTGGCTTGGTCTTTTGGCTTCTTTTGATCTAAGTGCTGCTCCTCTCCGGCTTCAAGTGCTGTTGCTGAGCTGCTGGAGCAGACGTCTCCCAAGGTAGGCCGCAGGCATCAGCACTGGCATCCGTGCCAGTGGCGGCCACTTCACCTGCAGACAACAAGCAGGTTCAGTAGCAGGATCTGCCACTCCTGGATCACAGAATCATAGAGTTGGAAAGGGACCAAAACGTCATCTAGTCCAACACCCTGCAATGCAAGAATCTGAGCTAAAGCATCCATGACAGATGGCCATCCAACCTCTGTTTAAAAACCTCCAAGGAAGGAGCGTCCACCACCTCTCGTGGGAGTCTGTTCCACTGCCGAACAGGATCCCGCCACCTGAGGCAATGGCCTTGTGACGTGTTGTTGTTGTTGTTTATTGAGTTTATATACCGTCCTATACCCGGAGGTCTCAGGGTGGTTCATCATAGTGCCGGCCCTGGACCTAGTACCCTTTCATCACATACATGACAGAACATCAATTGTACAGTGACATCCACTAGACTCACTTTTGAAAGTTTGGAATAATGTTTCCCCATAGGGATCTGTGGTTTAGGCGAGGCAGTTGGGTAGGGGAAAGTGTTTAAGGGGGTGGGGTTATGTTCCCATGTTTCCTTTGAAGACCCAATACATTAAAAAAAAATATTCAAGCTGAAATCCTAAACACGTTTACTAGGAAGTAACACACTCAACACAATGTTACTTAGTTCCAAGTAAGCATGGATAGGATTCTGTTTCATGTCTCCTTGTGTGTAGAGCTAAGAAGTTAGGTAGGAGGCACACTAGGTCATTCCCCCACGCACTTATGTAATACAGTAAGTGAAAGGGGAAAATATTTGCTGACAGTGATGCAACTCCAGGGTTAATCCCAGGGTAGAAATTATGCGAGTAAAATGGAGGCCACAACAGTGATTTAGGATGGAATTCCTCTTGTACTTACAGTTAAGTACTGATGGTGTTAGGTCTTAGCTATGGTATGGATATTCATATTGTCCTCTCTTTTTTACAGTAGCAGTAGCTAACCTGTGGCCCTCTAGCTGTTGCTGGACTACAACTCCCATCAACCCCTGAATAATGGCCATGCTAGTTGGGGCTGATGGGAGATAAAGAGTCCAACAACATATGGAAGACCACAGGTTAAGCCATCTCCAATCTACAGTCACAGTTGCACTCTGTGGATAAGTACCTACCTGACAATGAACTTGGTAGGCTGCTGTAGAGGGAGTACACTAGTAAAAGCAAGGTCACACCTGAGGAAACTTTAGCCATTATACAGCTGAAGTGGGTAGACTATTTAGCGGGATTTGGCGTATAAGTTACCTACACGTGGAAGAAAAAAAACACCAATGTATTGCTCAAACACAGGAGATGAAAGATAACCAGGAAAAATGGGAGCAAAACCGGGGAGTAGGGACTGGGTTAAGGGAGAAACAAATATAGAAATAAAGGGATTAAAAGGCAAGAACAATTCACAACTTTGAAGGATTTTAACTATTGTCTAAAACCAGTCAGTTAATGCATTGCAATAGTAACTCGGCTGCTCTGCTCTTACTGTCAAATCTGCATGTGGAGAAGATGGAAGCCTCTATTAAGTTCAAACTCAAATAGCAAAGAATAGTTGCATTTTATTGGTAAAGCTGATATCTTGAGCAGAGAAGCCAGTTCCTTTGACTGTCCTGTTTGAAGTCTGAGGAAGGCATCAGATTGGCATAGCTTATCCGTTGACTTTCTTACAGTTACTGATGGATGCTAGATAAAATTTTCAAGTAACACATTTAATTCCAATCTTTACAGGGTAAGGGCATCAAGCAACTGAAACCTCATCAGAAATGAAATGGTATGGATGTTGAAAGGAAATGTGCAAAATAAAAATTCCAGGTTCCATCTAACACCCCTTTTCCTAAAGGAAGCAGCCCCCAGGACAATGTAAGATAAAAAGACTGTGGTCTCTTACCTGATTAGGAAGGACAAAGTGCTATTTAGATCAACAGCAAAGAAAGCTATGGGAATTTATCTGTTGATGATTAATCTACCACAAATATTGACAAAGTAGCCTGGGCCCTCTGGATGGGGTACCCTTTCAGCTGAAAGAAAAGAGTATTTAATTCCAAAGCTGATCAGATCCTAAAATGTCATTACAGTGGTACCTCAGTTTACGAATTTAATCCTTTCTGGAAGTCCATTCTTAAACCGAGGTGTGCTTTCCCTAATGAGGCCTCCCGCAGCCGGTGCCCTTCCACCATTAGGATTCCATTCTTAGACTGAGGTAAAAGTTCACAAACCAGGACACTACTTGTTTTGGGGAGTTCGTAAACTGAACCATTTGTAAACAGGACTGTTCTTAAACTGAGGTACCACTGTGTAGCAGGAACCCCCCCACCCCAATCATTCTGTTTGTATAAACTTCACACTCACACACTACATACGCCACATTTCTGTTATAAATTCATAACGCCACATTTCTGTTATAAATCCATAGAAAGTCAACCATACATTGGATTTGCACTGTTCCATTTTTATTTTACTCCATATGACAAGAACTAACAAAGGGGGGTGACTTAGTCCTCGTCAGCCAAAAAATCCCTTCACTGTCTCAGCACATAAACAGGAGCCCTGCCCATGCCAACCCTGATGATCCCAGACAGAAGACAATCAAGATCACAAAGAACTTGCATATGGGAGTGGATTCAACATGGACTGAAACAAAGGACACTGATCAGATCTTCCCTCAGGGGGCAGGAAACTGCCAACTCCCCTTTGTCTCACTGGAAGTTCCTGGAAGTGACTCAGGGGGAAGGGGGAAGGGAGGAACCAGCCAGGTGACAAGACACTCAGGTTACCACCAACTCCTCCCTCAGCCCCTCCTTTCTGTAATGTATGCCTCCCTCAACCCCTCCTTTCTGTAATGTATGCATGATGTTTCTGGGGGTGGGCTAGACCTAGAGGAGGGGAATTTCAAAAGTTTTTATAAGACCTTGCACACTATTCTTGGGGGTCTTTCCTCTCTCCTGCACGTGAGGGGAATACCCTGTTGCAACAGTTCAATAAAGGCCAAGCCTACAGGCTGCTGTTTTGCTCCAAGTTATCCTGGTTGGTGTCTTTGTTTTTTCCAAGGGAGCCCTCGGATTTTTCCTGTAACAACTGTACTCTAATTGTGGTGCTTTTTTAATATAAATGTTCACACTTCAAAGGGATGTGCCCACCATCTGAGCTAAGCTAGGTGCCTGCCAGAGAGAGGGCCTTTTCCTACAATTTTTACCCATATGTTCTCAATCTGCTTTTCATGCTCCAGGTCATGGATTTCTTCACAAGTGTACACATCCTTTATATACAATGCTACTCCTCCTCCCTTTCTGTTCGATCTATTCCTTTTGAACAAGTTATATCCCTCAATTCCTACATTTCAGTCATGAGTCTCATCCCACCAGGTTTCAGTAATGCCTACCAGGTCGTATTTGCCATCCTGTATTAAAAGCTCCATTTCATCTTGTTTGATTCCCATACTCTGTGCATTTGTGTAGAGACAACTGAAACCATGAATTGTTTCCTGCAGCTGCTTCCTTCCTGTAGTTTCTTGCCCTTTAGCAGGTTTCTGGAGTGCCACCTCTGTTTCCTGTGCATCAATTAAGCTATTATCCCCAGTGCCAGGTGCTCTTTTGTCGTTCTTATAGTTTTCTCTCTGCCCCTCAAGATCTATTTTAAAGCTCTCCTGATCAGATTCCCAAGACACATTCTTGCCAACTGCTGTGAGGTGCAGCCCATCTCTCGTCAGAAGTCCTACTTCAAGGAAGCGGAGACCATGATCCAAGAAGCCAATTGCTTCCTGATGATATCACCTGCACAGCCAGTGGTTTACCTCAAGTATTTTCCTCTCTCTTCGTTGGCCACTACCTTCAACAGGAAGGAGTGATAAAAAGGCTACCTGTGCCCCAAATCTCTTTAACTTCCTTCCCAGTGTCTCATAGTCCCTTCACTATGTGTTGCAGGCTATGTGTGGCAGTATTATTTGTACCCACATGAATCAGAAAGGGGTAGTGGTCAGTGGGCTTTAGAAGACTTGGCAACTTCTCCGTCACATTGTGAATCTTTGGACCTGGAAGACAGCACACCTCCTGTGACATCCTGTTTCCTCCACACAATACTGCCTCTGTTTCCCTCAGTAGGGAGTCACCTATCACCACCACTGTTCTCCTCCTCCTCCTCTGGGGAGTAGCGGGAATCATTCTATGGGATAGGCCTTCCAAAGTCTGCTTGGAGTGTTCTGAGGTCTGCTTCTGTTGTTCATGAGTCTTCCCCTCTTGTTTATTGGATCTTATTTTGATATTGTTGGGATAAGTTACAAACGTATGGTTTGAGTACTTCCTACTCCTTCCTCCCAGCTTGTCATCTCAAGGCTGCAATTCCCTTTCTCTAATGTCGTCTACACAAAAGGTAGCAAGTACGTTATCAGCATACTCATCCATGGTCAGTAGCCTTGGATCTGATGGGGTTAGATCAAGAATGGAAAAAGACTCCTCCAAATCCATCGCCTCCTGTCTCTTTCTCCACTGAGGGTGGGGGTGGCAATAATTGTTCAGTGCACTGTACCTTTCATAGCCACCTTTGTGTCTTCTAAGGTTGGCAACTGCTGTCCTAGCCCAGAATCGGTGTCCAAGGTGAGAGCTTGGAAGCGATTTTGCAACTTTAATGACAAAGTGTGGTCTGTGACTGTCCTACTTCTGTGCGTCACATTCCTCCAGGGGTTAGACTCTTGCAATGGGCGATCTTTCTCCACCCTGGGGGCACCCCATCTATCTTGGTGCTCAATCTCAGTCAACTCAGTTCTATCAAGTAATTCTGCATGTTGTCCTGTCGCTTGAGGTATGGCTAGGCAGGCCTAAAGTTGCTGCACCTTCTCTTCCAGCGAGATAACCAGCTTGCACTTAAGTGCACTGTTGCTTGTTCTCTGGCAGAATGACAAACATGGCACAGGTGTTACAGATCACTGCAGCAACTCCCTCGCCCTCCATGTCTCTGGTCCTATGCACACTAAGAGACAGAACTCTGGGCCTCCCCCTTTAAACTCCCCACTAAACGAGCTAAGTTTGACTGCTGCTGGTTGCTAACCCCTCCCTCAGTTTTGTGGTGCTATTATAATTTGGTGGCTTTTACCTGCTGCTTCTTCTGGTATTTACATTTTAATTGTTTGATTCTTTTTTGTGAACCACTCTAGAAATATGATTCAGATATCAAGACTTTAAATAAATAAACAAACCACTGCCTGAAATGCTTTCCACAATCACGTCTTCTGAAGGCATTGTGAACTTTTGCACCAAACTTTCTACGCATCTACTATTTGCAGGCAAAAAAGATGTTTTCTGGAAGGCAAATGTACGTACTTCCTCCCCAGAGCCACAGTTATTTATTTTTATATTTTCTGCTTATAGCAGAAACCCATACTGTTAAATATTTGGTATTTGGGAGCTGGGCAACAGAATATATTGTTTACTGTGCGCTGAGACACAGTCTTTCCCTCAGGCGCTCAAGGCAGATATTTATATTATATTATATTAATAATTATTTTCAAAGCATTTTCAGAGGCTTGCTCAGTGATTAAGCAACTGGAAAACATAGAAAATTGCAACAAGCAATAAAAATCCAGCATAAAAACAAATCCCAAAATTAAAAAGGCCCAGGCAAATAGAAAGAGAATAAACATGGAGCCAGTCAAACCTCTCAGGGGAGAGAGAGTTCTAAAAATACTACAATGAAAGCAAGAAATGCAAAATGTAAACATTATAACAACAAAATTATTTTGGCTCTTGGCAGTCTCTTCAGGAACAATCTGACCTTCCCCTCCCCACCAGTTCTTTAAGTACAGTAAACATGCAACTTACATGGGGGGTTACATTCCAGGAATAGTGCATGAAGCCAAACTCACATATAGTCGATATACACTGTGTGCAATGGCAGGTAGGATTGCCAAAGTCATTTTCCCCCAGACACCCAACCAATTTCCAACTCCTTTTTAATATTTTTTTTTTGCCAGGCACTTAAAGCTGAATGTGCACAAGAGACTACCTTGGTCAGCCTGACCAGTGATGCCAATGGGTTACTGGGTGGTCAGTAGAACAACATCTCCAATGTGTCTCTATGGCAGAACAGACCTTCTAAGCCTGTTCCAAGGTCAAGAGGTTAAAGAGGTGGTGTTATGGACAATAGCAACAAACTCTGTCCCACACGTGTTATTATGTGGGTGGCTGTGGCTGCAGTGATTGGCCTGCGGTTCCCAACAACCTGCCACTCCTGCATGTGGCCTTGGAACCAAACAAGTTGTCCACCTCCTGATTTAAGAAATGCAACACACAACACATACTCACTTTGTATACTCTGTATTTATTAGCAGAAGACAATGGGCATACCGAGTGTACTGCCAAAGTACTCCCTCATCCTTCTTTTGTGACAGTGTTTGGTGAGAGTATGCTATCTTTCATTTGCTGATAGATCCAGTCAAGATATGCACTGACTTTGGTGTAGATTCCAAAGTTATCAATTGCTCCGCAGCCTTCTCCCCAGCTCACAAGTCCAATTAAGAACCAGGTGTTCTTGAATTTGGTGACCATAGGGCCACCACTGTCTCCATGACAGGAATCCCGGTTATCTCCCAGTATCCCGGCACAGAGCATGTTTTCCGAGACAGAATTCAACATAGAATTGACACAGTCATTCCGTGGTGCCACAGGGATTTCAATATAATTGAGAACAGAGGAGTAATTCACCTTCGAGTCCTCACTCTGGCTCCCCCAGCCTGTCACCACAGCCTGTGTTGCTTCTCTCTCCAAGTGCCCTGCCAGCTTCTTGGAAGGCAGGCAAATAGGAATTGTGAACTTGTTGACAAGAACTGGGCGTTGTAGGTGCAGCAGTGCAATGTCATTTTCAGAGGTAAGTTCAGAGTAGTTTTCATGAGGCAATAACTTGTCTGCAAAAATAGTTTGCTCACTTTCTTCTATTCGCCGACGATAATATTTACCTGTAAGGGCAATAGGGAAATTTGGAAAGTGTCCTTTCTCTTGGGATCTAAGCCAACCTTACCTCTCTCAAAATACTTTAGCAGAACTCATAAAGAGGAGGTAGTATTTCTTTCTTGCATTTCAGGCTCAGCAAAATCCAAATCCGTAACAGGAACAAGTGACAGTATAAAAAGGGGCCTGTATGCCTGCAGAATTTATGTGTAGAGTATAAAAGGCTTGTGTCTCTTCAGAATTTGTGTACATTCAGCAGAATTGTATACCACACCGTACTTGTAGCAGTGAGGTTGTACCATAAAAAGCACATAGAGGAAGAAGAGAGAGTGCAAATATATATCCAGATTTGGACTGAATCATGGCCAGGGAGAGGATTCTTACCGTTCATAAGCAAGTAGTGAATGAAAAGAATGGTTTTGTGCACTGTAGGGCTGTACTACTTAAAACTAGAGGTCAAAGATCATATGCTTGAATGTGCCCTTCCTGCATACAGAAAGCAATACATCAGGGAGAAATGCCTGACTAGCTGTTCTCCAGAAATACTGTTTTGTTGTTTTGTTTAACTGTGAGAACATCGGGATGCAACAAGAGCTCTGCTGGATCAGGCCAAAGGCCCGTCTATTCCAGTATCTTGTTGTCAGAGGGGTCAAGAGATGCCTTCTGAAAGACCACAAGCAAGACTTAAATGCAACAGCATGCTCCCCTGCTGCAATTCCTAACAACTTGTATTCAGAGGTATACTGGCTTCTACAATGGAGGGAGGACTTAACTAACATGAATTTGTTTAGCCTTCTTTTGAAGTCACCAAAGTTGATGGCTATCACTGCATCCTGTGAGAGTGAATTCAATAGTTTGAAGATGCACTGTATAAAGAAGTATTGAACTATTCTGAGAGAGGGAGAAACACTCTCTCCTTTCTACATCATGCAAAAGTTTATAACTTCTAACATGCCCCCCTTTGCTTGTCTTTCCTCTAAACTCAAAAGGCCTTTGTCATACCAGCACCAGGAGTCATGCCAGCATGCAGAACCCATAGCTGCAACCTAAGGAAATGTTTTACCATGTGATTTGCTGATGTATAAATTCCATCCCTACTCAATACAGATTCAAGAAGGCATAGAATTTTCAGAAATTAATTCCTTCTGCTATCTTTCCAAAGCAGCACAAACCCAAGATAGATTTTTTATTCCCTTTATGTCAGTTCCATATATCAGGTTTGCAGTATGGTAACTTCCATAATTTCAGCAACAGGTGGCCAGATCTTTATATCTGTTCACATGTGTTAGTACCAGTCACCACATTTAGTCTTTTCAGTCTAGACTGGACCATACTCCCTGCATCTATGGCTTGGACATTACTTAGTTTGAAAGAATTTAAATAGTATCGATTGAGGGTTTTGCTGTCCCATATTAAAAAGAAATGCAGTCATGATTCTCCTTACCAAATGTCAGTTTGACTGTTCGTAGGCTTTTCAAACAATGTGCAGCTGTCAGCACCCAGGTGGGGTGAATGAGAACACCACCACACAAAAATCTGCCTGCACTATTGCTCAGCATAACCTGCAACGAAGAAGAAAGCTATTGACTTCATTCATGCATCCTTGTCTGCGTGTGTCCAATACATCTGTGCTGGTTATTCTACCGACTTAGGTTCCTCCAGATGAGCTATTTATGCAGCATTCCTCCCAACTTGCTTGCACAAAGCTTCTGTGGAGTTTAGATTATATCCAACCTTTACTGAGCATTTGTTCCAATTTGTTTGTGGGAAGGTTATATGAGCATTCATCATCATTCATTTATTCTGATTTACTTGCAAGGTGTTTATATGTCTTCCCATTAATCATTTGTTCACCCCACACTTTTCAATGCATTTCCTAACTGTACAAAGTCTGTTTTTTTAATTTAAAAAAGGTATGCTTGTTGTGCTAGGGCGACAGGACACTTTAATTCACTATAACTGTGCAAACCTAAAATTTTCAGTATGCGTATGAATTCCATCAGCAAAATACTGACAATCTGGAAGCATCCCTCATATACTCAAGTTGCTGTTCTAGGTCTAGAATGACAAACATTTTCAGATGTCTTTCTGATGCGCCTCATAAACTTACTTACAGAGATGGATGCATTAAAGCCTTTGGCAAAAACTGAGTCCAAGTACTGCATCCACCAGAGAAAGCCAGGACAGGAGAGGGTAAAAAAGAGCACTTACCTGAAGAAATACAGGTGGGATCGATGATGATATGAGCAGCCAGAAGTATGAGAACAAGGGCTCACCAGGTGGTCTCTGAAAATAAGAGACACCCCTGGGGTTCTGACAATCACTGAGACTGACAGAAGCAGCAGGGCCTGACAAGCCCATTCAAAGACAGAATATTTTTATTAGTTCTTACCTGCCAGGGACTCTGTCCTTTTCTTCCAGGTGTTCCCCCAATTACTTTAGCCGTCTTATAGCTGAAATTATGGAGTTTTCCACAAGCAAACTCCACTGTAAAAGAAAGAAAAAAGAAAGGCAAAATAAAGGATAACCTAGGAAGGTCTGTACAATTTCTATCACTTTATGGCAAAAAGAATCCAGCCCAGCCTCCAAAGCTACTTTGCTGATTTCTGGAAGTTGTATAAATTATCTAAGCTATCTCCTTCCCAATTTCTCATTAACTCAAGCTGTGGGAAATCCTGAATTCTTTTGGCTTTGTAAGTAATCGGTAGCAATAATATAACACACTAAAATGTTTTGAGTTGTGTTTGTTTGTTTGTTTGTTTGTTTGTTTGTTTGTTTAACTCCTTTGGTACCTTTGAGACCAGAACTAGATGTTATGCCAAAATATACAGAATCTTAGCCTCTTTCATACCAAATAAGAACATTTTATTATTCATATGTTTGCTGCTCCTTGGGAGGAAGGGTGGGATATAAATCTAGTAAATAAAACAATAATACATTTATTATAGGATCTATTGGGTTCATGCATGTGAGCGGTCCCCCTGCCACCAGCATCCATACAATGTTGTCATCAGAATGCCATTTAACCCAGAGTTACCCTTTCAGGGGGAAATCAAGTAAGTAAAAAAAAACAACATGACAACCTGGTGTCCAATTTTCTGTTGCCAAATTGAACCTCCACTTGGAAACATCCACAATCCAGAGAATGTGAAATATGCCTCAGAGCCATTCAACATCTGCATGTTAGCTTAACCTTAGGTCTTTTTGTGTTCATGCGACTATTTTAATTTTAATCTATAAGCTGTTAATGTTTATTGTATGTTGTTTTAAATGTCTATTTCACTCTTGTGAAAGCAGTCTCAGTTGTGCTTCTGAACTGGTCTTTGGCCGTAATAATAAATTATTATTACTAACACGGTGGTAAAATTCTGGACTCTACCACTTCAGACTGCATGAGGACTTGAATAATTTTCAGTGCACCCATTTTTTTTAAAAAAAACAACTAATTGCATATTGTACATAACCCGTCAGGAGATATTTTTAGCTACAGCCCATCACCCGAATGTGCCAATTTACTACATGCAGGGAATTTGTTCTTGTTATTATTGTTATTATTAGAAACATGGGGGAATATATTACCCCACCTGAAGTCTTAGATGGTAGAGTCCAGAATTCTACAACCTAATTTTATATGTATTATTATTAGTTTTTTCTCTCACACGGTGACCCAAATTAAAGACATCCAATAAAATTCTAAGAACACAACTATACAATGGTACCTCGGGTTAAGAACGTAATTCATTCTGGAGGTCTGTTCTTAACCTGAAGCACCACTTTAGCTAATGGGGCCTCCTGCTGCTGCTGGGCGGCCGCTGCATGATTTCTGTTCTTATCCTGAAGTAAAGTTCTTAACCCGAGGTAATATATCTGGGTTAGTGGAGTCTGCAACCTGAAGCATATGTAACCTGAAGTGTATGTAACCCGAGGTACCACTGTACAGATAAAAGGCAGGACATACAGATCCCACCCCACTAAAGGCCACCGTGCCACCCTTCTTTTAAATCTAATTTCAGCAGGGAGAGGGGACACTGTAGACATCAGGGGAGACCTCTGTGGGCACCTGTGCACATGCCAGACCATGTTGGCAACCACTGCCCTAGTACACATCTTTAGGATGCCGTGGAACTTATCTAAGCATGAGCTAATTCCTATTTGCAAAATGGCAAACCCCCCCATCTAAGTGCATTGTACTTCCTGAACATATACAGCCCCCCCCCCCTATTGTTGTCCTGTGTATTTTGGGTCTATGGACCACAATAAAGCTGTGTGTGTAAAAAAAGTATGTTTTTTTACGCTCTCACAGCATAGCATGGGTTGTGGGTACCTGGCATCCACTTGAGTTGGCTCCCTCATTTTGCCTAAGGGTAGGACTGCCCTCATTTCCTTTCTTATACCTTCATAGTAACAATTAAATACTTGTGAATGCAGCTAGAGAGGCAATACTACTGAATAGTATTTAGAGGCCCAGTATACCTGAAGGAGCGTCTCGACCCCATCGTTCAGCTCTGAGGGCCTTCTGGCAGTTCCCTCACTGTGAGAAGCGAAGTTATAGGGAACCAGGCAGAAGGCCTTCTGGGTAGTGGCGCCCACCCTGTGGAACACCGCCCCCCCTTTCAGATGTCAAGGAGATAAAGAAGTACATAACTTTTAGAAGACATCTGAAGGCAGCCCTGTATCAGGAAGTTTTTAATGTTTGATTGCATTTTTAATATTCTGTTGGGAGCTGCCCATAGTGGCTGGGGAAACCCAGCCAGATGGATGAGGTATAAATAATAAATTATTATTATATTATTATTATTACATGGCTATACCACGATGCCACAGGCCACTGAACAGGAAGAAGGAAGGTGGGGGGGGGGGTCCACATACCTGATATTGCAAAGAGACTGAATTATAAAATTATGCCTTAAATAATGTGGCTGCCTCTGATTTGAAAAGCCAAGCTCATGCTTATCCATCTTTCTTACCAACAGGTTCACAAGAAGTATAATCATCAGCCAGCCGATAGCCTGAAGCACAACTGCAGTAGCGGTACTGGTCATTGTCTTGTTGGCCCTCATTACAAAAATGTTCACAGCCACCGTTGGAAATTGAACAGTTGGTGTAGTCAACCACTGGGCATCAAAAGAAGTAAAATACATGTTAAAAGGAGGCAGTCCTATTCCTTGAAGGAGCTATTTATGTCACTCAACCTTCTCCTCTTAAACTGTGAAGAAAAAGAACAATTTGATGGCTGAACTTATTATTTTCATTATTGAACATTTGTCTCCTCCTTCTCTTATGACACAGCATTAACTTTCTGAACACGGTGAGCTGTGCTGGAAATAGTGACTCTCCTCGCAGTGAACTACTGGGGAAGAAAATCCAAACTCAACAGAAGAACAACCTTGACTGACTGTGTTGCAGTTGGAGATAGGGGAGGAATTTGATTTAGTTTGCATTTAAAGGCAAAAACTACAGAATCCTCACTTTCCCAAACAATATGCAAACAGAAACATCACTGAGTGAACCTCTGTCACCACGATTTATAGCTTGTCCTTCCAAGCTCACCCGAAGCGAGAAGCTGCCCATTACAGGCAGGCACCCACCTAATGAGGGGCACCTTTGAACTGTGGGTCAGGCTAGGATCTGGTGGCTGTCAGATAGCTCAATCTGCAGTTTCAAAACTCTTCTCAGACTGGAGAATTGCTTTCTACTTGTATGCTTCCCCCACACACCGTTTTTAGTGGGTCTGTGGCTCCTGCCTCAATACAATACGTACATACGTACAGCCTATATATGAAGAAGCATGTTTACTGAATGAATTGGATTACCAGTCACAATATACACCTCTTACATTGATGAAAGTTGCCACCACCATGGCCCTTGGCAAACACAAACCTTTTGCTTATTTGTTTTTTAAAAGTGCCAACAAGTAAGACCTTTCCCTCTGCAGCAATACCCTGGGGACATGCTGACACGCTACTAATGCTGGATTAGAGAGCTAGTATGTGTTGATAACTGAGCACCAGTAGTATGTTAGCCTGTGTGTCTCCTGCTGATGGAGGGGAGGGAGTAAACCTGACTGCAGGCGGAATGTCCTTAACTTCTCACTACTTAAAAAGAAAGAAGCATAACTTTTCCATTTGCAAGTTCTGCAGTTAGTGTACATCAAGAAAGGGGCTTTAGAACAGCATGCATATTCTATACGAAATTGTTGTATTATCAATCTGAACTCGAAGGAATAGAGAAACCCCTTATACAAGAACAACAGGTGCATTTTGATAGTAAAATGGAGAATTGAATATTATATTACCATATTGGCACTGGCGCCCCTCCCATCCTTTGTTACAAATGCAGTCAAATCGTCCAATGCCGTCTCGACAGGATCCATCGACACATGGACTGGATTCACACATATCTCCATCTGAAAACATATTTGCAGGGAAACCCAGACCATATGCCTTTTTGCAAGGGAAGAGTTAACTACATCACCCCATTATATAAACTTGCTCTCTTGGTTATGCTTCATCTACAGAAAATATTAGCAGACACAAAAGCGTTAACTTGCTTAGGATACAGGGGAACTTTACAGTGGAATTCTGCTTCCAGACTACAGAAATAATTGGCTAATCTGTGACCTCAGTGCTCGCCCCCAAGGGTTAAATCGTTGAGATCTTCCAGTGTGCTGCGAACCTCGCTATTAAGGAACTCTGTAGAAAAGTCCTAATAAAACATATTTAAATATGGGGACACACAAATACATGGTAGAAAAAAGAGACAGAGATTCCCACTACACTCAAAGGGGTGAAACTTCTTTACTTACCAAAGTACTTTGTCCAAAACTCCAGCTGAAAGAAACAAAATCGAGGTTAATACTTGAAATGGAGTCTTCCCCATGATTCGATATGGATTCTGCCACACAACATTTCGGTGCAGATAGGAAAATCAACCTCCTTGGAACAAATTATTATTGGAGACCACCTACCCAATTTGGCACAAAAAACATGACAGCTGAATAGATTCAGCATTTGGGGAAGCATATTACTGCTTTACAGGGATGGCCGACCCATTAATTTCAGTGAGGCAGTTGCCTCAGGTGGCAGGGCAATGTGGGGGTGCCAGGAGATCAGGGCCCACAAGGAGCACACCGCTGCCATTTCCTGCAGTTGCCATTCACAGCTGCCACTTGGAAAAGCTAGGCCACAGCTGCCGCCACCTGCACCTCTCCAACCTCTTTTTTTCTCCCCCACTGCCTACAATGTGCTGGGGCTTCCCTGGCCTGCATCTAGTCACCTCAGGTGGCAATTGCGGGGGGGGGGGGAGCAATGGAGAAGGAGGTGGCAGTGGCAGGGGACGCCATTTTCTGTTTTACCTCAAGTGGCAATGGGATTCAATGCTTAGTTCCCAGTCTTTAGCAATAACTTACTGTTGCTTCCTTGGTTTCAAATATTTCACTGGCTTCCTCAAAATCACATACTTCCTCTCGGCATTCCCGTTCCAATGAGCCCTGCTTTAATTCTTCCAAAAAACTATTTGCCCGCTTCTGGATTTTCAGCACTTGATTTGCTTCTTGGCTGCTATAAAATACTTCAGGCAGAAAACAAAACAAAAATATCCATCTGGGCCATTTATAGCAACATCATGCTATCTGCAGACACTTATTCACAATGTATTCCCCATTTATTTTATATAATGGATGTAGAGGAGAGGGAGAAGAGTTTTTAAAATAGTAAACACTAAATACTGAGGGATTACTAAAACTTGGAAAGGAGAAAATAATGTTGACTTTAGCAGTTTATTTATTTATTAGTCACTTTTCAGGATTAAACCCTCACAGAGAAACGTGACAGCAATCAGAGTACGAAGCACTGAGTGAATGGAGTCAAATAAACATATGTAAGATGCTGAATTAGATCACCAACATTCACTTAAGGGAAGTCAACAGTGAAAAATGTTTTTAAGGTCTTGGATGCAAGACCTGAAGGGGCCAGGGAAATATTAACGGAAAAGATGTTTCACAACTGCAGGGCCAACAGCAGGAAGGTCCTGCCTCATGTGTTCACCAACATAACCAATTTCACCAGTGAGAAGAGACATATGGGTAAAATAAATCTTCAAAATAATCCAGTTCCAAACCGTTTAGGGCACCAACACTCTGAACTAGGCCCAGAAACACACTGGTAGCCACGGCTGCCGCTAAACTATCAGAACAGTGTTGATGAATACTGGGGCCTACCTAACAGTGCTTTGCAATGAGATATACTCTACTGTACACCCCTCCTTGCCCACACTGGCTTCCATGTCAAGTGAAAGCACCGACATTCTAACTCCCTATGTAATCCGAAACTATTTTGAAGAGAATTCTATAGAGAGAGAATGCAACTGTCTCTGGGGCTTGTGCCCTTACTATCGTACCCATAGAAATTTCATAGGACACAGTGTATTTGATAAAGAGTAATGCAGGAAAGAGGAAGGATATACCTGAGCCTTCATGTCCACTAGGCAATATGAAGGCAGCTGAAAACACCGAGAGGGTAAAGATTCTCCACATTGCACAACACATCACACACCTAAGAGAATAACCACCGAAGATCTGACCATTTGTTTTAAGGAAATACAAGCTCCTATAAGACTATATATTTGTATTAAGATTTAATGCAGTTCCACATTTATAACTGTTATAGTTTACACAGGCATATATATCGTATGGTGGACAGTTTCATACTTATATTTAGACTTATGTACTCTACAGACATTGGAACATTTTTTCCACAGCCACCACTCCTGATCCCATTATATATTTAACTAAATTATGTTTAGCCTTCACAGTAGCACATTCATCCTCCTAAAAAAAAATTCTATGCAAAACACAAAGTTGCTTTACTGTCTTTAATATCATTGTGTGTTCCCAAAGCAAAAAGAACACCACACTCATGTATTTGGGGGAGAACGCCACACTAAATGTACTGCTGATTCTCTTTCCAGATTTCCCACTGTTATCTCTCCCACTTTTTACCTCTTCTGTTTTTGACTAGGTTAAAAAAATGTTTTAAAAAGGAGAATTAGTACTGGAAAAAAACCCTTCCAAAAGACTTACTGATTTCACCAGCTGAATCACAGTTGTCTACTTTTCTGCCATCAGACTCTGAGAATGCTAGTTAATCCCTAACCTCAAATATTTACTCAGACACACACTCAGAGAGCCTTTGTTTCAGTCAAACAAAAACTGCTTCTATGGTATTTCTACAGAGCATTAAGGAAGACCAGGAATCACTTGCTCTCAAACATTTATCCCCCCTCTCTGGCCTTTTTCTCCAATTAAAGTAAATGACTAGCTGAAGTAAATGTTAGCATTCCATGAACACAGCTATGCTCATAATCCTTGTGGGATTTCCTCCTTCTTAGAAGAAACCTAATCCACTTCATTTCCATTTTAATCATTTGAAGTTCCATCTTTATCCACCAAGCAATTTCAAGTTGAAACCAGAAGGGAGCACTAGAGAGCTTCCTTTCCCTCCTTTCCCTCAAGGCATTGGAATGGCACCCATGCCTGTGAAAGGATGTTGGTATACTGGTCTCTATTTTGTCCTTCTACCCTCTCCTGGTGTTTTTATTGCCTTCAAAACAATTTACCATTTTATTTTGGTTCTCCTATCTACCATGTTCACTTGTTCAGTGTTTCGGCAAAGGAAAGCCCCGTTGAATTTTCACACAGCTCTTCTCACTAGTAAGCTGATCTTGTGTTTAGCCAAAATCTGTCCCTTTGCTATTTCCACCCATTGGTTTTAGTCCTGCTCTCTTCTGCATCACAGAACTTCAGGTATTTGTAGGCGGCTATCAGGCTTCCCCTAAAACTCATCTTCCCTGAGATAAAGATAACCTTCTCCTTCAACCATTCCTCACACAACCTTGTTTCCAGAACCCTCACCATCCTGACCATTGTTAATGTTCTTCTTTAAATGTGGTACTCAGAACTAGACATGGTTCTCTGGAAGCAGGCTGGCCAATGCAGAACAGAGTGGAAATGCTACTTGGGATATGAATACTGTGCTTCTGCGAAGGCAGCTGCATCATATTGCTGGCACCTAGATCCCTTTCACATGTACTGTTACTAAACCAGATCTGCTCCATTCTATACTTGTGCCATGACTTTTAATACCTTTTACATTTCTCTCTGTAGTGTTTAATCTTAATAGTTTTGGCTCAGTGTTCCAGCCTGACAAGATTATCCTGAATGTTGGTTTTGTTTTCTATGGTGTTAGCTATACCTCCCAGCTTTGCATCATCTGCATAGTTGGTAAGCACCCTCTCTACATCATCACCATTTGATGTTGTGCAGAACAGGGCCAAGGATTGAGCACTGTGGCACTCCATTCAAGACCTCCCCTCCCGGCTGATGCAGAGCCATGAACACTCACTGGGAATGGTTGTTCAATCAGCCTCAGATCAACCTATAAGTAATACTGTCCAGCCTACATTTTAATCACCATGTAAACAAAGATATGGGATGCGGGTGACGCTGTGGGTTAAACCACAAAGCCTAGGACTTGCTGATCAGGAGGTTGGCGGTTCAAATCCCCGCGACGGGGTGAGCTCCTGTTGCTCGGTCCCTGCTCCTGCCAACCTAGCAGTTCGAAAGCACGTCAAAAGTGCAAGTAGCTAAATAGGTACCGCTCCGGCGGGAAGGTAAACGGCATTTCCGTGCGCTGCTCTGGTTCGCCAGAAGCGGCTTAGTCATGCTGGCCACATGACCCGGAAGCTGTAGGCCAGCTCCCTTGGCCAATAAAGTGAGATGAGCGCTGCAACCCCAGAGTCAGTCAGGGGTCCCTTTACCTTTACTAAACAAAGATATAATACGAAATGCTTTACTGTTCTCACAGTATTGTCGCGCGCCACCCCAATCTCCAAGTGCTGTTAAGATTCCAGAGGTTCCAGGCACTTACCCAGGGTTCGTGTTTCCTTTTGGAAAAGAGGCAGAGTGGAGACTGTGGTGTCTTTATGATATATGGAGGCTACGATGGAGGAGCTCACAGCACCAACACCCCAAGGAGGTCTTGTTTCTCCCAAACATACATCAAACTTTGCTCTTTAACTTTGTTCTCCTCCTATCTCTTCAGCTTGCTGCTTTCCTTCCTAGGTCACATAACTGCTCTTCTCTGGCTTTATCTGTTGAGTGGCCCCCACCCATTTGCTGTCTCACACCGAGCCCCTTAATACCCCTTAATGGCCCCTCACCCAGGTTATCACCCTCAGCAGGCAGCTACCTTGGCCGTTCCAAAAATTAAAAACCTTGATTAAATTCTAACACTTGCTTGATCCAAGGAATAGGAGAGCCTGGCACACATCTTAACAGCCCAAACTTACAACACTATTTTCACTATCTACCAAACCTGTAAACCTTTCTTTAAAAAGAGAGACAATAACATTCATTGGGCATGACTTATTCTTGATCAACCCATGCTGGCTCCTGGAAATAAATGCATTATTTTCTATATGCTAAAAAAACCCTCAATTTGTTTGTATTCAATGATGGAAGCAGGCAGACAAATAGAAGTGGGTACTGAAACCGTTGCAGTCAGGAGAAACAAATGGTAACCAACAGGATAGTGGATTTTTAAAGAAAGTATTGTCCTAAAAATTGAAGTGAGTGAATTACTTGGTACAACCAGTTACATCTATATAATGATCCAGTTACTAATACTGGATCCAGGGTAGGGTTATGAAAGGTCATACTCCATCCTGGACTGCATGGAAGTCTTGCTTTGCTAAAGAGCCATAGATGCAACATCTGGAACCAATGGTCAGATTGCACAAGGCATCCTCACTCATAAAAGGGTTGCTCTTGACATTCGGTGACCATGGCATGTAGGAAAAAAAGTGAATATGCATTAAGCATCAGTGAAATGGCTTGCAGAAGGGAGCTTCTCAGCAGTATGAGACACAGTGAGCCTCAGGAGTGACATGCCTCATCCCAGGACATTTAAGAGTGATGAAGAGGAATCAAATGAAGCACCTTGTGATGATGGCCCAAGTATAAAGCTTTGCCCTTGGCACTCTCTCCTCCAGTCACATGTTGAAAGCAAGGGTGCCCAAGTCATAGGAGGAGGCAACAGCTCTGTCCACAGAATGGTAAAGTCAGATTGCACAATTGACTCTTGGCTCTACTTATAAGAGCAGCTCTCCCAATATCAACCACCTCACATCCTTCAACTGGTAGGTGAGGCCTTGTGGGTGGTGCTACCACTGGGGGCTGCCTGGTTTGCACTGACCTGTGAAAGGCTTCTTACGTGGTGGTTTCCTGCTTGCCAGATGTCCTGCTTGTCAGATGTCCGTCTCCATTATCGACTTGCAGGAAGAATTAGAAAACATTCCTGTTTACCCAGGCATTTGACGGCTGAAAAGATACTGTTCCTGAAAAACCCTGAAATCACTGGCTGAGAGAATGCAATTATTTGCAAACTGTTTAAAGGCTGTTTTTAATGATAATTGTTTTAATGTGTTTGATGCCCTGGATTCCTTTGGAAGGATGGGTGGGATTTAAATAGGATACATAATAAAGTGGGGTGCATCTTATCGCATTAAGATTTTGGTATATATCATTCTTAAACTTTGTAGTTCATTGTTGGAAAACTGGCTTAATGCATCAGTGCTGTCCCTGATTACTCCTCAGAAGAGCAGGTTCCTGCTACAGTGCAAAAGTAGACAAAAAGCTGTCCAAGGTAGGTCAAAATGAGTCCTAATGAAGGTAGTTAAATGTTTATGGACAACTTGCAACACCTCACCTCATTCGTCTTGTTGCTATTCATGACTTACCTCAATTTTGTTTATATGTTTATGGTACTCTCATAATGCATCTCGTATGATGGGCAACAGTCACAAGAAGAGAGGGATATGCCAGCTCTCACTTAACAGAGTTATTCTGTACCTCTGTCTACTTCTCACTGTGAGTGCAAATTGGCTGTATGTTATGGCTGCAGCCCTTGTACAGACAGAGATAAGGAATAGTATTTATTGGAGATTTCTGTGTATCCTAACATCTCAATTCCCAGAGTTTCCTGGGGTGGTGATGAAAAAATATGAAAAGGAGGGGAAAGCCTTAAAGAAAACAAATGTTTTTGCATGTGTCTTAGATAGTTTCTAAAGAAGGAAAAGTTCTTCTGAAACCTATTGGGGATTTTATACAATAAACCTTTCTTTGGGGCACTTGACAACCCCTTTCTCATCTGTTTTATTGATATGAAAATACGGAATATTGAGGCTTTAAAGCAGAGGTTGAATAGCCATCTGTCATATATGATCTAGTTGAGATCCTTGC
Organism: Podarcis erhardii; assembly: GCF_964252035.2. NCBI lineage: Eukaryota > Metazoa > Chordata > Lepidosauria > Squamata > Lacertidae > Podarcis > Podarcis erhardii. Next base: position 61,087,928 of record NC_138509.1, read on the forward strand.
GTTGCAGGGGGTTGGACTAGATGATCCTTGGGGTCCCTTCCAACTCTACAATTCTATGAGTCTTTGATTCATGCCAGTGTGGTTAGTGTTGGCCTAGGACTGAAAAGCCTGGGTTCAAATCCTTGTTCAGTCATGAAGTGCTGTGGGTGGTATTAAGCCAATCACTCCTCTCAGCCAAACCTATCCCATAAAGTTGTTGTGAAGATAAAAATGGAGATGAAACCATATATGCTACCTTGACCTTCTTGGAGGAATGGCAGGGTATAAATCTAATCTAATTAATAAAGAAAAAAACCCAAAGGGACAAGATATACTCTCAAGTTCTCTGTTTTCTGTTATGCAGAAGACTACCAAAAACTACTAAAATCAGAATAGTGGTTTTATGGTTTTGACCATGAGGTTTTAAACATATAAGAGTTGTATCCAATGTTGTGGGTAGACCCTCTGAAACTAATGAACACTGTGAACTTGAATTCATTAATTTCAATAGATCTGTTCAGAGTAAGATTTAGTTGGCTGCAACCCATATACTACTAATTCAGCAAAATCAACTGGATGAAATATAGCTATAATACCAAACACAGAAAATATAGTTCTTCACTTGAAAATAAACTCCTCCTGCACAAAGTTTGGGATTCGTCTCATTTTTTTACAAGCTGCTATTAAATTCTACTCCCTGCTTGATAAATATAGGAACAGATCCATTATTGATAGGAAGCTCGGAAACAGGATTTTCTTTATATACAAGAACAATATATTTACAACAATCAGCTGCAAAATATGTACATACAAGAGGTGTCTCCATGGTAATCACTGTATAAATTAAAATAATAAATAGCACATTCTATTCTTAAGGCACGAAACCTTCTTCCCAAGACTGTACAGGATTGAAATGCCTCCCTATGCTTTTGACAGATCACCGGAATGGTTACAACACCCCTGAGGGAACAGTCATCAGTGGACAACAATACAGACATCAAAACTTATAAAAACATTTTTCTTTCTTTTCTTCTTCTTTTTTACATCACAAATATCTGTTAAGATACAAGGAGTTTTGTGTAAACAGTATTTAATTTACCACACATACTATATTCACCTTTAAATAATACTCAAAAAAACAATTTTAATATGATATAGGTGGTCAGAGCTTTTCTTTTCAAGAGATACTGGCACTAAGTGCCTCTTTACAGTTCCTATCAGAGATGCAAAATCTAGTGGAATTAATATTTCTTGAGTGTCCATAGACTGAAAATGTGAATATATCCCACTAAGATTAAACAGAATAAATAACTCTGGCTACAATCATCCTATGCACATTTACTTGGAAGAACCATCCGATTGAGCAGGACTTATTTCTGGAGTAAATATGCATAGGATTGTACTGGACATAAGTCTAGTGTTTAATAGCTGCACTGAGCTAAAGATGGATATTTTGGGCACTAAAAAGTAATGTCAGCTTTAAAAAAAACACACTGAACCATGCTATTAAGATATAATCCCTTTTTTCCAAAGGAGTTCAGGATTAGCACTTTCTTGGATAAATTATTTTACATATATTCAATATACCCTTAATGAAATTTAATGGACCCAATACAAAACACTAGCAGGTATGATTCCAGTGTAGCGCCAAGCAAAATAGGCATTAAACACCCTAAGTTTTGTAATTTTCCTCCATGTCTTGTTTCCAACTCAAAATATTTCAAAGATGTAAAATGTCTGATGTCCAGATAGTAGGGTCACCTTATGCCTCAAGTGTCATCGTTTACAGAATCATAAACTATATAATGGAAGTTCTAAATTCTCACAGGTGAGATGTCTAGCTTGCCATGCCATTGTGAACAGTGTGCCTTTCCTCCATAGTCTTTTCATAGCATTTGCTTAGCTAGCAGACACATCTTCCAATAAATACAATCTCTCTAGATACCAGAGGCACAACTTTTGGTAGTTACTCATTTTGCCAACCTGATGCACTGACATTTTTATAAAATGTCTGGGATCCAGGACTCCTGTTTTGCACAGAGACCACCATATTTCCAGTTGCAATTAATAGAGTTAGAATGTGTCTTGGAAGTTTCTGACTCTTAGACCCAAAATGTCAAGTGATCCTTACAAAGAAATGCATGTGCTGAAGGGGCAATACAAGTGCAGAAAGTACTTGAGAGCACTGCAATGATGCAATCCAGAACTCCTTGCAAATATAGCTCTTATCAAAGGGTGATGACACCTGGCTGCAATACAGACTGCAACTGAGTCAAGGGAGTATAGCCAAGCTGGTCCTCTTAAGCCATTTATCTACTCAGGAGCTAATAATGAGAGCATCTTTGCTTCTTCATGAGATTTCTAGAAGCACAGAAACAAGCACTGTAGTTCATCCACAACAAAGGAATAGAAAATATCCATTTGTTTTGCTGCATCTTTCTCCCAAGTATCATATGATGGTTTTGCTCCCTGAGAAGTTCACCAGGAAATGAAAGAGGCTTCCATGTGGTTATCACCATTAATAAAGTGCAGGAATAATTTTTACTATCTTCTGTTTGATGGTGGCAATTGCAAACCTACATTAGCATAATAGAAAATGAAAGCACTGGGAGACTGAGTTTTCTGGTGAGTGAATACCTGTGTGCCTTGCAATTTACAATCCTCCAGACTCAGTACAGGGAGAGTAATCTACACCATTAAGGCAAACTGTATCTGCAAAACTGTGGTAATGGAACAGAGCCAGAGATGTAGAACCCAGGTTCAAGATTTCCTCTGTAAATCGTATTACAAGTTTGTCTTCTTTATAGAATGCTATAGTCAATGTTCTCCTGTACTGTAAAAGAAATGGCCCAAAAGAAGCAAGACTTGATGGAATGATAAAATAACCACATAAGGGGGAAATCTGTAAAATTCAGTGGATCTACATCAGAATTTGGCAGTGGTTCTCCTAAAACAGAGAAAATGCTATGTACTGTATATCTTAAGCAACGATACACTGGCTTTGCAAAGTCTGGGAAACAGTGATGAAAAAAACACATTATTTTACCCTGCCTAAATCTATGCACAGAAACTTCCTTCATTGTTTCCAGAAGTGAGAATCCTATTATATGTTTTAAAAACTTAGTAGAATCAGAAGCAAAGCAATGTCATAAGGAATTAGTATATTCTCCCTTGTTGGATGTACTTCTGAGATTGTTCAGTATTTCTAGGCACTTGATGTTTTAAGCCAGAACAACATGCAATCCCACTCCTTTGGCATCCACAAGCATTACAGAGCAGGAACACAGGAAACTGAGAATTTTTTTGTTTAAGGATAACTTATATCCTTGGAAAGGAAAAAAAAAAGACTCTGCACTGATATATCACGCCACTATATCTGGCACCACTGAACGAGCACAGACTGAAAAAGAATCTTCCTAATTTGAGGTTGTCCCAAACAGTTAGCGTACAATCTTCTCAACAGCTGATTTTTATCATCTTGCATGCATGAGTGCTTTCATAGCTCTTAATATCTGGCACAATCCTTAGATCATAGGGTAACATTTGCTTCTGTGACGGTCCACAAAAAGTTTTGGTCCACGGACTAGTATACTGGGGTTGGCTGAATGAAGTCTAGCATGCAGTGAGTGTGCCCAGGCCTGAGTAAAGGTGCTGAGGAGGTGGTTGTTAAGGACAAAGTAACACTGGCTTTGAATACAAGGTACCACTTGAGTGGATTGTGGTGTACCCCACATCAGAATGGTAGCACCAAGAGAAGTTGGATGTGAGCTCGGAACACTGCTAGCGTTTGACTGATCCCTTGAGACGATTCTGATCAAGTCTGCTCTGTGAGGTGTCAGTTGTGCAGACATCAGGGGGAATGGTAGATACAGGCTCTGAAAACAGAAGTTAAGCCTCGCTGGCAGGAATATTCCTGCTCAGTTCCTTGATCCCATGTAATATCCTCTTCATATGACCCACTTTGGTCACTCCTAGGTCCTGAAAAAGAATGCGAATAATAATCTTAGCCCACAAAGAGCTAGTCAAGAGCAGAACACTACGCAGCTGAATATTAAAAATGAAACTTGAGATAAATGACAACATGACAAATGTAGTACCTCAAATACGAAGCAGTAAGGTCATAGAGCTTGACAAAGTATAGCAAATAATTATGGAATAAGCTCGAAGCAGCAAAAATCATCCAAACTACACAGACATTCATAGATGCAAAACTCAGTTACTAGCTATGATGATTTGCACAAATCTTAGAAACAAATTCAGGACAACCAAAAACACAGGGCAGTAGTCAACTAAACAGTCCAGTCAGCGCAAGGATGACCACTACTGCAACAGGACTACACCACAGCCCCACACCACTCCTGGATCTGCTTCAGAATGTTGGGAGAACTCCTGCAGCAGATTAAGGGGGACAACAGTCCATTATACAAGGACAAATCCTTGCGCTGACAGAACTGTAGCCTTAGAACCACATTGAATACAACCCACAATTCAGAAAATCTATTTTAAAATACAGTTTCTCCTGTACCAGAGACACATGACAGATACAATACACAGTTTGTAATTACACACATCTTCCATTAGACAGTTCTACTTCCACATCAGAAGGGCATCACATTAATCTCCTCTAGCAGAAACAGCATTTCCCCAAAGCTAGATAAAACTTAGCAGAGAATGCTTCATTGGACCCAGTGTTGTATTGCCTAAAGTTGTGTCTGCAGTTTTTGCTGCCACTGCTTGATCATAAGCAGTGGAAGCAAAGCTTGAAAAGGTATTTTGATACTGCAGGGCATATGGTCCACACAATTCCTGAAACCACCCAGATCCTGGAACAATAAATCACATTAGCAGTTGTGCTGGGCTGCTGTGTGGATCCTGCTGATTATGCAGGTTCGGTTGAACTCTGCATGCATCCAATCTGAAACTGTTCTACATAAGAGGAGCCAATGGCCCATCTAGTCTAGCATCCTGCTCTCACAGTGGTCAAACAAATGCTTGGTCAAACAGAGCGGTCAAGCAGGCTCTGAGCACAATAGCACTCTGTCCACCTGTGATTCACAGCAACTGTATTCAGAGGCACACTCCTTCTGACAGTGGGTGGAACATGACCATTGTGCCTAGTAGCTATTGACAGCCTTATGCTCCATGAATATCTCTAATCCTTTTCTTAAAGCCATCCAAAATGGTGACCACCACTGCCTCCTGGGGGAGTGGGCTCCATAGTTTAACTGTACACTGGCCGTAGTTTGCACCAGTGCAGACACTGCTGGCTCCAATGCCATGTATTTCCTCAGTTCACTCAAAACTGTATATGAACATTTATGAAAGAAGGCCAGAATATTGATATCTTTCAAGTAACAGTATTCAGAAGTTCAAATCGCATAATTCAATGATTAACTGCAGGCCTTGTCTACAACTTTAGAAGGCTTGGTTTGTGGATTTTAAAAGGCTTGGGTTCTGGATGAAGAATTTTCCTGTCTGATCTGACCCTGCTAGCCTACAGCTGTAAAATACTCTTGTTACTCTGTCTAAAGCCACCTAGAACGGAGAGTACGCAGACCAGCTCCAAGCACAGTCAGCACAGACGGCCATGCAAATGTAGATGGCTATTCTTGGTAAGTCGCTCGTGAAGTACCTTGAGGTCTCTCCGTTCAAGATGCAGGAGCTCAGAGCCCCGGACGTCATGCCGGATGAAGATATCCTTATACTCACAAAGACTGAGGTGCTCAAGCCAGGCCGCAACCTCCTCCGTTCCCCAGAGGTGAACTGTCAGAGATGGAAAAGCAGGAGTGTGTTGAGTACCCAAAAGCCCAGAGGAGAGAAAAAGGTGATCACCAGCAAACACCGAAGCAGATCAAAAAGAGAAGGGGAAACAATACTAAACCCCACAGTAGAAGGAATGACAAGTGATTTAACAATTGCAGAGCAAGAGAAAGGAAGCAAGATTGCAAGACAAGACGTGGTTTTAAATGGAGGCTGGATGTAGTGGAAGATGTTTTTACTTAGGACTGATTTTATGCAACTGATAGTATGCCTGAATAGACGCTTGCCACACGGTCTGAGCAGCAACTTAAGAGGATAAAATGTGTGAATGTGCACTAAACTATCAAGTAATTCAGCTAAGGTGAATATCAGTTTGCCACAAGACAAATCTGGACATTCACAGAAATAGCACAAAATCCCATCTTTAAAAATGTGTGCTCTGCACCTTTGGGTCTGTTCAAACAGATACAAAAACATACACCCTGGATTTTCTATGCACAGTGAAAACAGAACCTGGTTTCAGGCTTATGCAACTTCTTCCATGCCTTCCTCCCCTAACCTGCATGGAACGCAATGGCCAAATGGAGAAAAACCTCAGAATTATAGTATAAGATATGGAGAAGGGGAGCAGAACTAGACTCAAGAAAGTAAGAAAAGCCCCGCTGGATCAAGTCAAAGGTCCATCAGGTCCAGCATCCTGTTCTTACAAGGGCAAATGAATGGGAAGCCTGCAAGCAGGACCTGAGGGCAACAGCACTCTCCACACTTGTGGTTCCCAGAGACAGGTATTCAGGGGCATCCTCCATGAATTTGTCTAATCCTCTTTTAAAGTTGATGTCTACAGTACATCATGTGGGAGTGGTCTCCGTGGTTGTGCTATGTGAAGAAGTACTTCCTTTTGTTTGTCCTGAATTTTTCAACACTCAGCTTCATCAGGTGACCCTTATTTCTAGAATCCACTTTCTGCACATCATGTATAATCAAATATTACACACGGTTATCATATATATCCTATTACTCGCCTTTTCTGTAAACTAACTTTTTAAAAAAGTTTACCTTTATCCAGTCATCCAGGGCCATAGTGGCTGTGCTTGGGTTATTCTATTTTAGCTTAACAAGTTGGGATAAGAAAAAGTCTTTTGTCCATGAATATAGCCCCTTCCCCTTCCTTTGTAGCATACATGAATTAAATGTGGAAACCAAACAGGGAAACTATGGCTACCAGCTTTTGAACAAGCCAGGATCTTAAACCAATTTCAAACTATGGTTCAGATCCTGGCTTGTTCCAGAGATGGTAACTATCAGCGGCGTAGCGTGGGTTGTCAGCACCCGGGGCAAGGGAAGTAATTTGCGCCCCCTAACCCGGGGCAAGGGAAGTAATTTGCGCCCCCTAACCCAGGGCAAGGCAAGTAATTTGCGCCCCACGCCGTGCCCCCCCCCAATCCTCTATATTCTGCGCATGTCAGGCTTGGCTGCTGGCCCTCCGTGGCTGGCAACGGACTCAAGAGACCGGCCGTGGAGGCGCTGGAGGGCTGGTCTGGGGCCCGAGAGAAGCCTCGGAGAGTTCTCGCTGGGTTGACCTCGCAGCCTGGGCTACCCTGCGGGGCTGTTGTGAAAGGCGAAGGCAAGTGGCAGCGTGGCTTGCAGCGGAGCAAAGGGCACGACCACGGCGCCGGGACGTGCCCTTTGCTTGTGCCCCTTTGCTGGGGAGGCTGAGAAGGGCGCCCCTTTGCTGCGCTCCCCCGGGAGGTCCCCCGGGAGCAGAGCCCGCTGCCTGCGCTGGCAAGGAGGATGAGCCCAGCTGGCAGGCCGGCCAGAGAGGAGCCTCGCAGGCAGCGAGTGGCTGGCTCCTTGCGGGCGGCTGCGGCGGCAGCGCAACTCCCTCCTGCCGCGAGAGGTGGGCAGCAGCCGGGCCTCGGACCTGCAGCCAGGAGCGCTGCCTCTTCCCGCGCCCCGAGGGCTCCCCGCGCCCAGCAACCCGGGGAAAGCGCCGCACTTCCACCACTGGCCCTGCTTCCACCACTGGCCCCTGAACCCCAAGGCTGAGGCTCATGGCGCGCACCCCGGCTTGCAGCTCCTCCTCCGCCCTTCCAATGGGGCAGCGGCCCACAGGGAAGAGCAGGCGTGCTCTCTGTCCCCAGCTGAAGCCGAGGGGGGCTTCTGGTAGCCCTGGGGTGGGAGGCGGAGGGGGGTCGCTGGCTGCAGCCGCCTCGCCTCGCCTCCGTTCTCCTCTCAAATCAGACACAGACGGCTGCTGACAGCGAGGAGAAGGGGCAGGGATGGAGAAGCGCAGCGTGGGCAGCGGGAGGCGGCTGGGGGGGGGCTCGCAAGAGAAGCGCGCCCTGCGGGACTGAACCAGGTTCCTCTCCCCGGCTCCCGCAAAGCGACGTGCCCGTCTTGTGCTCTCCGCAAAGGCGCCAGATCAAAGCGGCAAACGGTACAGATCCACACCATGCCCCCCGCGGAACAGTCGTGCCCTCCACATCACAGGCAGCTCAGAGTTAAACTCTGCGCCCGAGGCTCTTCGGCAACTCCGGAGGCGGCGAGTGCGCCCCCCCCCAGATGTTGCGCCCGGTGCGGCCGGCCCCCCTTGCACCCCCCACGCTACGCCACTGGTAACTATAGTTTCCTGGTTAGAACAGATGCTTCCTAATTAGAAGCTACAGTCAACTGGAGACTTGGGTATATTATTCTGGTGTGCTGTGAAGGGAGAAGAGAAGGGACTGCATGCATGGAGAAAGGGATCATTCACACATTCACACTCACTCACACACACACCTTATTAAGACAAGATACAATAGTCAGAACCCAATCCATCTGTTCCCTAATGCCATGCCCATGAATAAAGCAAATAGAAACCCTGATACTTTTGTCACTTCTTTTCAAGGCAGTAAGTCTTGTTGCACATATTCTTGGTTAGCAAACCCATTTGCGTCCCTTATAGGCACAGTGGCAACGCCTTTTTGTTCCTCTAAAGGGAAAGAAGTTTTATCGTGATCACACACAGCCTCTCCACTAGCCTTGAAATAAAAGAAGAGCAAATAGAACCTTAAAGTCCAGAGGAAAGCGAGAGAATACGGATATGCCACAAAATTAATGGGAGAGAGGATGGTACTATTAGCACCATGGAACCAACAGAATTTACAGACGTAAAAGCCAGAATGTTTTCATAAGAAAGAATATAAGTCAACAAATCAACTAACCCAACTGGAAAGGAAGTATTCTAATACCAATTGATTCATTGATTTCAAGGGGCTATTTTTAATATCATGCTAATCGATAAGGATTAAAGCTAGGGATGCACCAGTGATGATGCAGAATTCCCAGACATTTAGACATGAGGACTTGATTGAAGACTGAGAGTGAATCAATGAGAGAAAATCATTAACCAAATCAGTGAGTATTAGAAGTGGGAGATCTGGAGTTATGCGGACTTGGGCTCCACAGTCCTTTTGCTATCTAAAACTACAAATCCTTGAATGAATTGCCTTTGAAATTCACTGAAGGGCTCTTTGAAGGATGTTATCAGTTTTTTAAAATATTTTAGTGCTGTACATTTTCTAGGAGAGAACCCAGCAAGTGTGTTATTTTTGCTAAGGGGAAAATACTGCTATGGGAATAGATACCTGATAAAATAAATGAAAGGGTCAAACACAAAAGAGTATGGGAGGAGAAGTAGGGAGTGTTCAGAGAGAGGCAAAAGAGAAGGGTTTTTGCATTTAGTGGGGGCGCAGATGTGCAGGTGCACATATGGCTACACGTGTGAAGAAGGGCGAAGAGGAAATACACAGACTGGCGGTACCCGGCAATCCCAAGCTGCTACGAGTTTCTTTATTCTTGTTGTTCTTCTCCTTCTTAAACTTTGTCACCAGACGAAATTTGCCACTCCGGCTGCGTTTAGAATAATCCAGCATTTGGTTCTGCAGGGCGGGGAGAATAACAATATAGATGTTTCATGATAAAGAATGTGTATGAGTAAGGGTTTTTTTAGGAGAGAAGTGAAAAATTGCCATCTCAACTAATTAAGTTTAATTCAATTTAGTTACATTAATCTTATTCAGATTAGCTCAGGATGCTTTGAAAGAGGAAGGCACCAAGCCAATTACTCTCACATTCCTGTGCTATCCCAGTAAAAAATCGCAACAAAAGGCTCCCAATAGGTCTACCCTCCTCATCTGATGTTACCTCCTCATCACTGGGTTCCATTAGCTGCCACAGCCAAGGAATGTCTGCTAGCTTCCTCATATGAAAGTCCATTTCTGCCAGCGCTGCTAGGAGCTGCTCCTTCTGTGGGGGATCCAACTGCTGCATCAGAAATAAAGCACACAAGCACACCTAAGAGCTGCACAGATTAATGGAGATCTAACCACTATCAAGACAACCAGAGAGTCACTAATTAACTGTAATTTCCTATTTTGTCTAAAAAAGGGAAAATATGGTTACCAGATTCAAATAGCCAGGATTTTATACCAACTTCAAGATCAGGCTTGTTCAAAAGTTGGTAACTATAGTTTCCTGGTTTAAACGAAACAAGGAACTATACTTTAATTGCATCTTGTGCGAAGGAAGGACTGAAGGAGCTCTGTGTATAGGCAAAAGCCTTATTCACATCTTAGCCAGGATATGATTGTCCAAATGTTAACACACGTCCTCGTGCTGTAATTTGGCTTTAAAAAACAACCACCCTTCTACTTTGTCAAGCCCAGTGACAATGGAGATGTTATTTTGCTGGGTGGAGGGGTGCTGCAGCAGCTGGGTTTGACTTTCCCTTCCCCAGCTGTCATCCCTTCTTCTGGACAATTAGGCTTGGAAGAAGCTTTCTTTTGTTCCAATAGAAGCCTAATTGTTGCAGGGTGTGTGATCTTCCTTGAGATTGGAGTGGAGGAAAGGTTAACTCTGGACTTCTCAGCTGCACTGTCTAATAAGATCACTCCTCCACTACACTACATTTTGCAAAATACACACCCACTGAACCTAACTTCTGGCAATGGGAGGAATACATGTGGTTCCAATGTGTGTGTGGTGTGTACACAGTTTCTATGGTTTGCAAATGCGCCCATGGCCCAAAAGGGTTAGAAATGAAACACATTTTTGTTTACTGAATATCCAGGCAAACTATTATTCTAAATAACTGCTGTTATTTTTCTTCTGACAAATGGAATTATATTTCTAGAATATATTGGTATCTATTCTTCTAAAGAGCTCTAGCATGTGCTGGCTGCATCATGGAAGATAAAACCATGGATCTAATGTTGCTAAATTGCAGAAATAGGAAACAACAATATTTAGGGACTGGATGAGGGAGGTAAAGGCACTGTCAACTGTGTGAGTGCCTAGCTGTGGACTTGAAAAAACAGGGAGAATTATGTTCTCAGCAAGGGCAAAAAAAGTAACAGAAATAACTAACAAACACCTTTCCTAATATTTATCCCTTACCAGGGCCATTTTGCCAGCCAGGAGCAGTTCTGTTTCATTATGCAGGGCTTTAATATTATTCGCCATCTCTACAACAAGGTTGCAGCTCAGGCCCTGTGGAAAGACAATAAGCGTAAGGACTGGAAGTCTGAAACTCCAAACCAATATAAAACTAAATAAAACAGTCACAGAGCCCAAGCTACAGGAACAAGTTGGGTTCAGGCAAAGAGAAACCCGCCCATACCTCTGTAGACTTGGACTTGGCATATACTTTGTCCATAGACTTGGAGCTAGCATTGACTGCATGAGCAAGTTCTTGTTCCATGTCCTGGTACGACTGAGCTATTTCCCGAATGCTGTGGGTGGGAAGGGGAGAGGTGAAGAAAGCAATAGCATAAACTTTCTGGACTGTTGTCTCATTCTGGCACCACCACCTCCAAATGAACCCGAGAAGAAAAGAAAATGGCCTCACCTGTGAATCAGAGTGCCCGCTGCTTGGCAAAACTGATTGATCTGGGTGGACTCTTCTTCAGATATAATCTCTGGATGCAGGGAGAAAGAAGCAGGGCGGGGCAGTTCACATTTTTGTTTGTCTTCCCAGGACTTTAGGGTGCTCTCAAATGCCTGGAAAAAAGGAAGGGAGGCTATCACTATTCCATGCCATCCATGATTATTTAGGAGAAACTGATATCTTTATATTATACTTTCTGCATGCACAGAAACATTTCCCCCCATCTCTGTAAAATCTATCATGATTTTATTTACCAGATTTTTAGACCAACCTTTGTCACATGTAGTGATCTCAGGGTAGTTTCTAAAATAATTTATTCCATTCAGCACAAATATATCACATTCAAGAACAATAATATGCAATGCTTAAAACCAATCATTAATAAAATACTACAGGAAAAACCTAAAATATTAGACAGCATCCACTAATTTCCCTTAAAGGCCTGGGAGAACAGATAAGCTTCCATTACCAAGTGAGAACATAGAAAAACTGTCTCCATCTGCACTTCCATGGGAAGGGAATCCCACAATCGGAGTCCTCTCCCTCTATCACACAGCAGACCAAGCCCACTGGCAGGATGACAAGAGCAGCTCTCCCAACGACAGAGTCCAGGACTAACTATATTCTACATCAGCCTTGGAGTGGAGCTCAGATTTCTCTTTTGCTTGATAGGTTCATCTCTCAATGTATAAGAAGGTTCCTCTTACCCTATCTCTGGTTAGTGTCTGTGCCCTGTTTTTATGAACAATCCAAATATATCCTGGAGGTTGGATCCAGGCCTCTCCATCAACTTGCACAGGAACTCCTTCGTCTCCCAAGATTGCTATCTTCACTGTCCGGCACTAGGAGAAATCCTTGTGTTAAATGTATCCTAAATCATACAGCATGTCATGTTTTGTTTACAGCAGCCAAAGTATCTCCCTATGTCCCACAGTAACTAACAGTTTTCCCAGCTTGTTTCCTCTGGTGCTGCTAGATGAGAATTTGAATTTGTAAGTTCTACCCAGCTCAGTGCAATATTGAGAAACCAGTCTATGCTGAATGCTGTTGATCACTGCCTTTATTAGCCTTGAACCTTATATCAACCACTGAATGCAGAGTTATAGGCTATAGACTTTATGGAACAGATAGTAACTCTTTGATTATCTCAAAGAAAAACAGGTAATGTGCAAAATCTCCTGTGGACCGCAAGCAGAATAGTAAGCAGCATGGACTAGCTGGATGCAGAGGCAGGGTGGGAGTCACCAGCAGGGTAATCCACAAGGAACCCTAGAGGAAGAAGGCTCAGAGCCAGGAAACTGGTGGTGGGACAACAATGAGTGGTCAGAGGGAGAAGAAGGGGCAGACTAGGAGGAGGTGGTGTCAGAAGCTGAAGAGGCAACAGGGTTTAGTGAGCAGGAAGAGGCTGGGGCAGAGATCAGTCCAGAATCAGAGGCAGGAGAGGAGGGAGGCCAGGAGACAGATATGAGGGCAGGCTGCTGAAGAATCCAGGGAATTTCTCCCTCCTGCTCCCCTCCCCTCTGGTCTCCCAGAACACATAGAGGAATGAAGAGAGTGGAGCAATGAGAGAATAGATGAAGGAGCCTGAAATTTCTTGGGAAAGACCCAGGGGAGGAAGAGTCTTAAGGAGCGGTGGAAAGGCTGGGACCTTCAGTCCTCACAACTCCCTCCTTGGGGCAAGTCCTACTGGGAATAGTTGCTGTGATCACCAAGCAACTAAAGAGCTAACTTCACTGACACTGGGTGTTTTATTGCTGACCTATGCCTGACTCCCGCTCCTGACAGATACCTGGGCAATTCGGTGATGCTGTAGGTTAATCACACGTGAGACAGCCATTTGCATACTACCAAACACTGCTACCACTTCCAGGATCTTGTCATCGAAAGAAGGAGCTGTAAATGTCTAAGAGAAACAAAGAAAGAGAAACTAATCCAGCTTGAGCTTCAGTTATAATGGCCTCCTTTGCTTCTCAATAATGTCAGGGCAAGATACAGCTATATATCCTCCTGGCATCCCTCTCTTCCCACACCCCAACCTAGTTGCTGCTAGTATAGTAATAAATCAAGTAGTGTTGCTGCCTAGTGGAGAATAATAATAGTGGAGTAGATAATCAGCAGACACTGGCAATCAACCAAACGAACATATCAGCATTAAAAACCAGGAGACCTTTGGCTGGACTGGTGAATATATTCCCCTCAATCTGACCCATCTTGTGGAGGCAAGTGAGAGTGTGCCTGTACATCCCAGGATCATCTGCCCCAACTCTGATGACATCTGTGAATGTTACATTTGAATATGGTTTACACATACTGAATTACTATCTATTCATATAGGGCAAAATCGTGCAACCAATTCCTCAGGAGAAAAACAACATTTGTGCAATCTTAGCCCATCACCATAGATAGCATTACAATGTGGCGCTCATGTTAAAACAAACATGTATCTAAAACCCTCTAGCTGCTAGTGTTTCATTTGAAGGTTTTTGGTACAAAGAAGAAGAAATGGAAGGTGAATGACACCTTCATTTGCAAAAAATTTAAAGTACTCACATCATCTTCCTTTGTGCCACCCCAGAAGTTGGTGCCTCCTGCATAGCTGGGAATGTTGAGTACGGCAATTCCCTGAAGACTGGGCAAGGGTATTGGACGTCCATCACACTGCATGATATAAATAATATTGTATATAGTGTGTAAGATTCCACAGGTTTCAAGGATCAGTAGGTTACTTGCCTTTAAAAGTGCTTAAGAGATTTGCAATTAATCAGCGTTTATCTCAGGGTGAGAAACCTCTTTCAGACACAGGACCTCATTTTCTCTTGGCCAACCTTCCAAGGGCTGCGTGACAGCGGCTTCTGTTGCTTAGACAAAAGTGGGTGTGGCCAAACCTCCCCCAATGCATAGGGATATACACACACAAAGTGCACATGCCCACACATACCACCCCTTGCCCCCCAGCAATTAGACTTGAAAAAAGCACATATTTATTTAGAACATTTGGAAGCTTTTTAAAGCTCAATAGCAAGGGGGAATATTGTTAGAAATTGCACCTGGGGGTGGTTATTCCCTCCATTCCCAGCTGTATTATTCAAGAAGAACCTTCCACCTGCAACAATTAGACTTAAAAACCCCTTTTTGATTGCAGTCAACAGAAGACTTATTTCAGACCCAACTGCAGTTGGGGTAGAGTGATCTGGGGTTCACAACTGGAAAGGGATAATTAATTCTCCCCTCCTCAGCTGTGACCACCACTGTCAAAACAGCTCCTCTACCATTACAATTAAACTTGAAAGAAACCTTCTATTGCAGCGAATAGAAAGGATTTTTAAAACCTAATTGCAGTATGGGGGTTTGGGTGTGTGGGTACACAGCTGGGAAGAGTTCACAAGCAACAGGGAGCCCCAGCTGATGAAGTATCAGGGCAAGTTAAACAACCAAACAACAAGAGGCTAAATAACACCCATTCAATTATTTAATTAAAGCAGCTCAGACTAGTAAGAGAACAGTGAAGTTGCCGTGCTAGCAGACAAATCCTGTAATAACTCATAACTCAGGAGCTAAGCTCTAGGGTTAGGAAGCAGGGAAGCATGAATCATACAAGTTAGGTTAATGGTGCATGACAGCAAACAAATAATTTCATGTTTGCATAAACCAAGGAGGTTAAGGGCTACTCATTACCTCTAGCAAAACTTTTTGTTCTAAGTTTTTGTAAGTTCTGTGTAGCAGCTCCTTTGTTCCAAGAACTCCGTACCACATCATGTTCTTCGTACGACTTCTGAAAATGGAAAGCAAAGAATCAAGTGGTGCAATGGACCACAAATTGCACTGTAATTTATACTATGATGTTCAGATGAAACCTCGCTGCCTGAAAGAAAACAAAAGCCAGACACTGAAATACTTTATCCACTATCCTACAGCAAGAAGTATTAAAGGAGCAAAAAATGTGGTAAATTATAATTGGTTTCTCTGGAAATAAATAACTTTGGGGGGAAAAATTTGTTGGACCTAGCAACACAAATCATCAAAGCACTCAGCCTATGGTTTGCAGTTCTTTAGAAGTAAAAGAGGCCTTATAAGCACATCTGCCAATGCAGTCGTGAAATAAAAGAAGTGCTGCATCCAATTCCTATCAAAGCCTGCTTGTTATGAAGAAGATGAAGAAACAAATTACCCAGCATGCAGAAATTTCTTTTTAGTTAAATGCTACCATTGAATGATGCACTGACACAGTCATGTAGCTTGGTGAAATGTGAAGGGGATTTATAATTGTAGTTGACACAACAGGATACAGGTTTTTAAAATGTATAAAACAGCTCCACAAATGATTGATTACCTGCACTTTTCTGGATGCTCGTCACGCTTGTTGTTGAAGTCCAAAGAGATCTTTGCATCCAGTCCGATTCCAAAATAGTTATTCATCACACATTTCTCTACGTAACAATCACTATAAAGAGCAACGTAACAATCACTATAAACCTTTGATTTAAAGTGGTGGGATATTTCAGCATTCTCCATATGCCCCTGTGCCCAATATGGCCACTGTATATGAATGAGCTGTCCACCTGTGCACTAGGAATAAAGCCTGTCAGAGGGGGCCTCTGGATTATGTCTCCTATTTCATTAACAAATGACTCAAGAACCTAAAACAAAGAGAAGCAAAATAAAATTCCTTTCCATTTTCTTCTTGGGTACAAAAATAACTGGATAGCTCAGTTGGTTAGAGCGTGCGGCTGTTAATACCAAGGTTGCAGGTTTGATCCCCGTATGGGACAGCTGCATATTCCTACATTGCAGGCGGGGAACTAGATGATCCTCAGGGTCTATGATTCTAGGAAAAGTTTTAGAAATCTCTCAGCCAGAAGAACATAGCCAGCTTTCTCATCACAACTAGCAGTTTCTGTCACTTAAAAAAACCTGAAACATATTACAGGCAACTCCTCATATACATGTACTCTATTTTGTGTCCTCTATTTGTGAGGAAGGTGTCCTCTTTGGGCTCTGGGGAGGGTCTCCGCACAAGCCAGAGGGGCAACAGGGCTTCCTCAACTGACATGCAGGGAAGTGGCAACTGTTGCTGTGCTATCCCTGTTAGGCAGTGAGGCAGAGCAGCTCCACAAAGCCCTGCTGTCCCTCCAGCTTGTGAGGAGACCCACCTTGGAGCCCGAAGAGGCTCTGGGGTGGGTCTCCTCATGAGCCACTAGAACTCTCCAGAGTGCCCCCTATTATAGGCAGTTTTGTGTATGCTCGTGGGGGACTGGAACAGAACCCACACATAATGTTTAATATGAGACCAGCCATCATGATGGAGGGAGACTTTACTAGAATTCAGATAAGCATGTTAGTAAGTGAAGTCATCTCTTTTAAAAAACAGGGCTGCTTTCAGTGTTACCACTTTCTGCAAAATCAAAATACTAGCCAAGCTTCATAGAGACTGTCTTGCCTTGTCTACATTGTAAGAAAAATGTTCCACTTGCTGTTGAAATGATTTATTCCTCAGTAATACAGTGGCAAAGGGAATAAATTCCCTTCACTCTTATTTGAATACTCACAGATTTTCTGGCTCAGAATTAAACGGGTCTGCATTGATCAACAACCGGCTGATGACAGAACCTCCAGGTAGAGAACCAGATGCCCCAGCACGGATATCTGTCAACAGAATACAAAACTTACAGGAAGCTGCAAGGAGTTTATGAAGCACACAGGACACAGCATATTTTCAATTGGCAAAACAGGATCTATTTTACCTCCAAAATCAACAGGATGTCACTTCTGGAGCATGAAACATTATCTCACACTTTCACTGTTGCTGAACAATGAGGAAAAAACAGGAATTTAGACCTATGAGTAACTCCAGCCTTAGTCCTTAAATCCCACACAGAAGCAGATTTAAGCAAAGAAGTTTTCTAATTCCTATGAACAATTTATGTGTGCCTGAGAAAAAACAGAACTTTCTCTACCATATATTTCGATTTAATGATATCAACCTAGATGTGATATTAAATACGTATGTTTTTTACATTTAACATGCATATTTTTAGAAAATTTAGATTGGCAGCAGCTGATAATTATTGGGCAGTACATGGAGAAGGGGGAGTTTAACCCTTTCTTCTCCAACTGTGGTCCCAACAAAAATAATTTTCATGCTGCAATGGGGGGCAAATCCTCCGCTGGTGCCAATGGTAGATTTCCTTCCAATACATATAGCAACTTCAAATGAAAAATTTTCTTCAAGACCACAAAAGGGATGAAAGGGTTAAACCCCGAATGACCTAAAATCCTTGTATGCTGCAACCCACATTTATCAGCCACCTTCCCTCTTCAGTAGCCATCCACATTTTTAAATGCACATTAAATGCAAACACAAATTTAAACTTATGTCTAGTTTGGTTAGAAAGCTAGGAAAAATATGCTCAAAATTTTGTTCTGAAGTGGAACCCACTCAGCTTCCCAACTCCTATAAGGAAAATCCTCAGAATTTATATGGAAGTGCATGAATGTGGTCCCAAAACAGAGATGTAAGTAAAATGGGCCACTTTAAAGCAGAGCTTGAAAATTTTGCTTCTATCCTGCAGTTATTGACATGTGCCTCTAAATACTGAATAACAGACCTCATTGTTCGTATAGCATAGCTCTTGTTCAAAACCTTGTTTACTTGTTTACTGTTTTTTCTCTGAACAACAATTAGCTTTCCTGGTGATGATCAGTTCATCTTAGGAGTAAGATTTTGAAAATTTGTAAGTTTTAAGCAGTATACCCTAATTCTATACTTGTTCTCACAGATGGGCTTTAGCTTTACCATACATGCCCCCTTTCCAGTGGTAGATAAAAGGAGACAATACAGAAAAAAAATCTCAAGCTAACAGAGAAGACAGATATAAAAGGAGCAGGGGTTAAGTTTGAGAGAAAAGGAAAAAATAGAAAGGAACTTATTTGTGTGCCCCCGTCGCAAGAGGTCTGGAAGGTGGAAACACAAGAACAGGCCTTTTCTGCAGTGGCTCCCCGTCTGTGGAATGCTGTCCCCAGGGAGGCTCACCTGGTGCCTTCATTACATATCTTTAGGCACCAGGTGAAAACATTCCCAGGCCTCTGGATAATAAAACGCTCTATGGTCTTTTAAACAAAAGGGGGGATAACTGTTTGTTTGTTATCACATTATGTATTTTTGTGTTTTTATACTGTAAACTGCCCTGTGATCCTTGGACGAAGGGCGGTATATACATTTAATACATAATGAAAATATAAATAAAATAATAATAAAGAGAGAGAGGTGCTGTACTGGGCAAGGCAGGGAACAAACTGGGAGCAGAGTCAGCTAACCTAGTCTAGGACCCAAAAGTTGGCTATGTGTTCCCTGCCTTTCTGGGGTGGTAGAAGAAGCTGATTTATCAGTAATGGATTACAGAAAAACCAGTGGCAGAAGAGGTCATCTCTGGTTTAGCTAGACGGGAAGAGTGTTGTTGCACTCACTGGGGTAGATGATCTTTGCATTCAGCATTGGCAGATTATCCCGATTTCCTGCCTGGGGAGGAAGAGAGGCAGAGCTTCCCACTGATAAAGTTCCTTTACTTATTAATCTTTCACAAGGAGACTTGATAACTACAAAATACAACAAAAATCACAGGTACCATTAGAATGCTATGAAACGATGAACAGAGAAAACTTAGGTGTAGTGGGCCATACTGTTTGTTAGTTACAAATTGTGCTATGAAAACCAACATTTTCAGCTAGGTACTCTTAATCTGGGCAGATTCTTTAAAGGTTTTTATATTGTAGCCAAAGAACAAGCCTTAGCTGGAATAAAGATGTTCTGAGGTGCTCCCAGTTCAAAATATAAAAGAAACTTAAACTAACAAATACTATGCAGTTCTCTCTGCCATGATTTCCTGTGCCCTTCTGTTATTTTCTAACATATTCTAGCCAACACTGAAAGTGTTCCAAGAAAGACCCATCATGATGTTGAAGCCAATATTAAAATACTGTATATTCAATCTAAAAGATAATTAAATTGTCATAATTAAAATATCTGAAAGTCTAAGGAGATCTGTAAGTATATGGAATTGAGGACAAGCTTCTATTAAAAACTAAATAATGGGTTCTTTTGGAAACTATACTAAGTTATGCTTTTAATGAAACAAAGGGACTTATGAAAGAACTATTAATTACTTAAGTTTGTTATAAATATATAGAATTCCACAGACTTTGTGAAATTTTGATGCTTTTGAAAAAAAGCTTTTTCTAACTTCTGTAGCTTCCTTTGCCCTACTGACCAATGCATTTTAAAATTATTTATGGTTATTCAGAATAAAGTGAGTCAATAGTATTTCGGGGAGAAACACAACTGAGCTTATTAACAGCTGCTACTAAACTATGTACTGCAAATCCTGGATCCTAATAGCTTAGCTCCTAGCCCTATACCTAAGGTCATAATAACAACTACAAGGTGGTTCAGGAACTCTAGGCTGAGATGATCTATTGCTAAAACAGCATAAAAACTGAGAATTTAAAGCTGTATGTCATCATTTGCTTATCTCACTATCCAACTGATAAGGGATGGTGTAACACTTGGAACAAGATCTCAGACCCAGGGCTATGGAAATATTACAAATTCCAAGGCGACGCCAGAAAGACACATATAAAGATGCTGCCTTCAACGAAGGTTAACTAGGTTTTTACCTTTCCGATGGCTCCTCCCTTTTGGAAATCCATAGTTGCCAGTGTGTGAAGACTGTAAGGAGATTTTATTTTCATTCCTTAAGTCCTTTCCCTCTTCAGCGGTAGAGAGACCCAAGAGGAAGCTCTCCTGTTCTTGGGTTTGAGCGTTCTGTTCATCTACAGCTAAACAGTAAAACAGTAACAGAGTCAGACAGACTTGCTTGGTACTTATATCACACTGCACTGAGGGAGCGAACTGGGTAAGTGGAAGACAGCAACACTATTACATTTTCATCCTAGAACCTTCATCAAATGGCTTTCCCAGATTCTGTAAACATGAAAACACACAGGCCACTGCTCATCTTATTTTTGCAACACCTGTTATAAAAAAACCAACAAAAAAACCCAAAAGAACTTTAGACTGTTCAGAACATACCATGTTTCAGTAAAGCACTTGGATTACAATCTACTAACTGTCAGGGACAACACTGGAGAATTGCTGACAGTCTAGACACACCATAAAATGCTAAGTGGAGCTGTCAAGGTATATTTGTAGAGAGCGGTTATAAACATAGCTTCTTTAGGAAAGACCCATGAACAAGTATTAAAATTCTTCCTATTCACATATCTTTTCTCAACATAGATAACCAATTTGGATATAAAATTTACACCTCAAAGCATTCAGACATAGAGCTGGAAGAGGCATCTGTAACCCATGTTGATGAAAGTGCATCATGATCCACTCAACTTCAACGTCACAATGTAACTTCAGTATTGTTTATAAATAACAGAAGTCAAATGACTACTGTAACTATAGTGGAACCTCGGTTGTTGAACGTAATCCGTTCCAGAAGACCGTTCGACTTCCGAAACATTTGACAACCGAGGCACAATTGCTGGTCAGCCATTTCCTTTTAAAAAATGGAGAAATGCACCTTGGAAGCTGTTCAACTTCCAAGATCCATTCGAAAATGGAAGCATTCACTTCCAGGTAGTCAGTGTTTGGCTTCTGAAGCATTTGACAACTGAGGTTCCACTGTACCATTATAAAATATTACTTTAAAGTAATTCAGCTGACTTGCACATTTCGCACTGTAGTTCCTGCCCACAAACTGCATCTATGTTTAAGAATGAAGATAAGGAACACTTGCAGGAGATAGGAGCCTTTCTAATCAAAATTAAAATGGTTCTACCAATATGGAAAAAGGTGCAACTTCCAAGGATATATTTCTCATGTGACCAAAGCCATTTCCAGAAGACCTGCCTTTATTTGCAAGAAGCATTTGGTAACCAAACAAATGATACTAAAAAGTGGAAAACAAATAAAGGACACTAAAAGAACAAAAGGATTTATTCTGCTTATTTACCCTCTGTGTGATGACAGAAAAAGTTATGTGAACCTGGTCCTAAGCCAAGCTTAGAAATACAGTTCCTTAGTTTTCAAATATTTATTGTTAAGGTCAATGACCATCACAAAACAAAAGGGAACGAAATAGGAAGCACATAAAACACATACTCCAAATATGTAGAATAGAGTAAAATAAAATAGACCCCAAAAAACCACAGAGCATGGTTTTAGCTACAGAAAGCCAGCATACAAATAAAATTATGCATGTATGTATGCACAACTGAAAGAAAGGAAAAACCATAAGCACTGATTCATATGTTACAATAAACTCTTGGTTTGTTACTCCCAATTTGAACAGAGTGAAATGGGAGTCATTCAGCTGCATGCACTACCATGCTGCTTGTTTATGACTTAGCATGACAGGTGAACATGGTCAGTCAGTTAACATGTTTGAAAAGGGTGATCTGATAAGTGTTTTTCTTACTTCTGACATCAGAAAAAATGGCAGCTTCATGGTGAAAACCATACATAGTCTACAGAATTCATTTTTGAAGGAATTATACAGCCTATTTAAAAATGCAGTAGTTGAATCTCAATTTTTGTATGTCTTGATAATACAGTAGCATATTTCCTTTCATATAGCACTTGAGGCGCACTCAGGATTTTCTAGTCCTTACCTTTTTCTGCATGCTCTATAATCTGACGAATAGCTTTTTTCAGACTGTTGGCTCTCAACATCAATTGCTCACGTGGACGAAATATCTGAGGACGGGCAGTGCAAGAGGAGCCTACTGAACGCTCACTAGAAGAATCACAAGCGCTGCCTGAACCATCGCCATCTTCTGTCTCTTCTGCTATGGTAGGAGGCGGGTTTGGCAAAGATGACAAAGCTTGAGATTCTTCATTCAGTGTTTTCAGAAGGGAGTCGAGCTTCTCTTTCAAAACAGAGCACTGCAAGTGGAAAGCATAAAGTTTTATAGAAATTGTATAAAGTGTGTGTGTGTGTGTGTGTGTGTGTGTGTGTGTTGGAGAGAGAGGGAGGGAGAGAGATTTGAATTTCCTTTCCCCCCAAATACCTTTCTGGCCATGACTTCTGACTCCTCAGAGCTTTCTGGTGCTTTCTCGTAGGCTTTCCCTACTCGAGCCACAAAATCCTTCACAGTCTCACAGAGCACCCTAAGTGAAATAGAACAGATAAGCAATAATTATTTCCCCAGCATGCATAATATAGCAGACTTCTTTATACCACCTATCTCTGGAGTACTTACTTGGCTGATGAAATGACCACTGAGTGTTGGTCGGATGTCAAGATTTTGGATAAATGAGCAGCCACAGAATCTTCATAGAAGAGAATCTGCTGCACCTTGTCATAGTCAGAAATGGATAATTGTTATCACGTCATCTGGACTTGCACATTACAGGGTCAACATGGAACAGTACATGCTGTATTCTTGGCTCCCCATAAAGGTGTAGCCATGATTTCAGTTTACTCTACAGTGAGCACTCACAAAACATACAAAAAAAGTCAAGCAACTTGGTATTCACTTCACTGTGGCATCAGACAAGGGAAATGATTGCAGTAAAACTTAACATTTGTTTGAGCTACGAAAACAATTTAAAATATTTTTTAATCTGGAGAATGCTTTAGTTTTTAGTCTCTCTGAGTCCTTTCTACATATCTGAGTATAGAAGCCATGGTCAAAACATTATGGTGTATATAGAAGCCATGCCTCCACTTAGAGCTATTTCCCCATGTATCTGTCTCATAGGTGTTTTGCTCTGCTATCATTAACTTTTCATAGTTCATTTTCATGGTCCCCCCAATGTATACAACTACCTCAGAATCTTCACTGAAATCTTCAGTGACTGTAGAAGCAGATGCTTGTCGAGGAAGTTTTGTTTCATACACCATAATGCTCCACCTATTGAAAAAGAGACATCACAGCATTTAATACAAATTAGATACCCTTAAAAGGGCACACATGGTTTATGAAGAAGCAACAGGAAGTGGATGCTTAAGGCAGATGATTCTAGAAGGAACACACTTTTCCTTATTACATCTCTGTATTAAAAATGAACAGAGGAAATTGATCGTTTTGACTTTTTTTCTGGTTCAGGTGCAACATGTGCAATGAGGCAGGGCCAGCATGTATGGATGCCTTCACACAGAGACAAATCTCATCTCTTCAAACTCACAAAAATACTCTTAAACTATTGGGAAGGAAGGAGAGCAACGTTCCTGAAAAAGCAACTCCTTTTAAAATTAGGGAATCCTGGGGTACATAGGAGGAACTATTCAGCACAGTTATTACTATATTGACGGATACAGAAAACAGCTGCTGTTAAAAGAATGCCATACAAAAATCTTTCAGAGATGCCTTCCTCTTTTCCACTGCTTTAGCACACAGCTCGTTAAACACCCACAACCCATTAAACAGACCTAGGGCAGAGTAAAATAGACCCACAGACAAAAACTTCAGACTTTGGGCCATATCTAGCACTAAAGCTCCAGAAGTGCAAGGGACTTCCATGTGCACATTTGGTGATTCTGACTATCACTGTGTTAGGGAACAGGAGCAGAATCATAGAACAGCACCTACCTGTCAAGCATTTTGGTACTGGCCCTTTCCAGCTTTTCCAGTATCTGGGGAAGTTGAGTGTCATCATCACAAGCAGATCCCCAGCCTAGCACACGGGCAAGATCATTGCCTGTGCCCAAGGGCAACACTCCCAACTGGCACTACATAGGAAGGGGAGAATAAAAATAAGACTAGCCCAAAGGGATTCACTGCCCACACCAACTCTGACCACTGAATAGTTTCTAGTTGATTTCTTACAGTAAAGACGATGTGAGAAAATTACACAGTAAAGAGTCCAGTTAAAAAGAAACTATGTCGTTAATATTTCACCCATATTGTTTCACCATTTTCAAATTATTTTGTTGTTTTATTTTTTGCAGATTGGAGTCGCCACACCCCAGATCCTTATTTAAGAATTCCTACCCATTAAAAATATATATATATATTTCCCCAGCTTTCCATTACAAGGAATGGTGGCTTATTCCTATTCAAAGCAATTATTTAAAATCTACTTTTTCTTCAAATCTTGCCTTTCAACATCTACAGGTCTTAAAAAAAAAATATGGAGACCCACTGCTGGAATTTACAACAATAACAACAAGAAGGATGCAATGTAGGGCTGACAACAGTCAAAAATAGCTGATAAGAAATCTGTTTCTAAAAAGTTAAAGTGTGAGAAACAGAGTTCAATTACATCCTTGACACTGAACAATAGTTGAAGGCTTTGTTAAAGATCAGTATTTCAGTTAACCACAAAGTGGTGCTATTGCCATTTTGAAACAAGAATTATTTGTTATCATAAAGGCAATACTTCCATTCCAAGCAAATAGCTATTTCAAGAACTAGCCATGATTTATATGATCAAGTATCAGCCCAACGATAACTTCAAAACTGCCTGCACAGAGGCTACTCTACATGGTTTGTGCCATGAAACTGTGAATTGGAATAAAGGGTTGGAAGACTGCAGCGGCATAGTGAAAGCTGAAAGTTACGCATGGTGAACATCTACACATGAATGAGTTGCTATGCGGAACAGTTGCTATGCTGGACTTAAACAGGGCCTTGTGAACCAGCCCTAAGCAAACAAATACATAAAAGACTATACCATTTAAGACTTCCTGAGACCAGAAAGATATTTGGCTGGGGGAAGATACTGTGATAAACACTAGGTGGGGGCAACACCTACTGCTGCTCTCTTGCAAATGAACCTTACTCACATTCAGTAAACACCGAGTTGGGAATCCCATGTTTGTCATGCAAACTTTCAGTCTTAGATATTTCGTTATTCTAGGCAAAATTGTATTTCATAAGTTCCTCCTTGCTCTCTTTTGTCATTTAGCCAATACACATGTAGAATGGCAACTTAGAGAAATTACCTGTTTATGGAGACTAAGGCTGTCAATTTCAGAGAGAACCCATCCAACGCTTCCATCCCCACCACATACCAGAATTCGGAAGGTGTCGAATTTCTGGAATAAACGTAAACTGCACAGGAAAAAAAGGTGTATCTGCTGTAATGTATTATTAAAATACGAGAGGGTTTAACAACTAAAATCTATTCAACAGGAGTAATAAAGACTTCAAATTAATCAGAATCTGTATTTGCAGGGGCAAAGTAACAGCAGTGTACCAGTTAGCCATCTATGCAACACAAAGACATAAGTTTGGGTACTAGAGTATTTGGGGTTTTTTATGCAGATACTTTCTTCCCAGAACAAGAACCACAGAGAGTGGTTTGCAATTCAAGAAATACCGGTAAATGAAAGGTTCTATGGAGCTTCATAAGGGGTACAGTATCCCTGCAGTAAATGTAACAGAATGAACACATATATTTTGAGACCATAGCTAAGTGGTTGAGCATGTGTTTACATCAAGAGGTCTTTAGGCTCACTCACCTGGCATCACCAGTTAAAGCAGCAGATACAGTGGTGCCTCGCAAGACGAAAATTATCCGTTCCGCGAGTCTCTTCATCTAGCGGTTTTTTCGTCTTGCCAAGCATCCCTATTAGCGGCTTAGCGCTATTAGCGGCTTAGCGGCTATTAGCGGTTTAGCGGCTTAGCGGCTTAGAAAAAGGGGGGAAAGGGAAAAAACTCGCAAGACTCGCAAGACGTTTTCGTCTTGCAAAGCAAGCCCATAGGGAAATTCGTCTTGCGAAGCGCCTCGAAAAACGGAAAACCCTTTCGTCTAGCGGGTTTTTCGTCTTGCAAGGCATTCGTCTTGCGGGGCACCACTGTAGCTGGTAATGTGAAGGACCTATGCCCCAAATCCTAAAGAGTCACTGCCAGTCAGAGTAGGCAATAGTGGATTAGATGGACAAATAGTCTGACCTAATAAGGCAGCTTTCTAAACTTTAAATGCGTTCTTATTCAAAGACACAGAGAAGCATAAATTGCGGTAAGTCTGCAACTTGTGTGCATTTAACTTGTGCACATTCAGCTGTATGTGCATGGCCCCCCCCCCAAAAAAATAAACATTTAAAAGGGGGTGGAGTTCCAAGAAAAATGACTTTGGCAATCCCACCCACCATTGAATCCAGTGGGCTTTGACATAATAATAATAATAATAATAATAATAATAATAATAATAATAAATAAATAAATAAATAAATTTTATTTATATCCCGCCCTCCCCAGCCGAAGCCGGGCTCAGGGCGGCTAACAACAATAAAACAATACAGCAGTACAACACAACACAACACTCTAAAATCATTCATTATAAAATTAATTCAAATCAAACCAATGGCAACCATTGGGCCAGAGCTCCGTGAAGATTGCCAAAGGAGGGAGTCAGGCTGTGCCCTGGCCAAAGCCCTGGTGGAACAGTTCTGTCTTACATTTTGAAGTTAGGCAAGACCCCCAGAATGTAACCCCAACTTAAGTTGCAGACCTATCATACAACACTCAGGCATCAAGACTTTCAATATAATTTTCACGCAAGGTACACAACAATCCTAAGTAGAAAAGACGTCCCTAGATATAGTAGCTTCCAAATCTACTTATAAAATGAAATCAAATCCTCATATATCACAAACTTACTGAGAACAGCAGCCTAACTTTTGTTGAAAGCAGCAACAAAGCATAGATACATGAATGTTAATCAATGTGGATATACAACAGATACCTACACCCCAGAATTTGAGAATATTGCCACCGATCACAGATGGATACATTAGAGTTACAGATAGGTAGCCGTGTTGGTCTGTCATGGTCAAAACAAAATAAAAAAATTCATTCCAGTAGCACCTTAAAGACCAACTGAGTTAGTTCTAGGTATGAGCTTTCGTGTGCATGCACACTTCTTCAGATACATGTGTATCTGAAGAAGTGTGCATGCACACGAAAGCTCATACCTAGAACTAACTCAGTTGGTCTTTAAGGTGCTACTGGAATGGATACATTAGAGGTTATATTCTATACACACATTATAGAGAGCACTCACCCTGTGAGCATTAGGATTCTCTCTGATCCCCTCCTCCTCAAGTAATACAGTCAAGCCTCAGTCCTTGAATGGCTCCGTTTTCAAACATTTCGGCTCCTGAATGCCGAAAACCCGGAAGAAAATGTTCCGGTTTTCGAATGTTTTTCAGAAACCAAACATCCCACGTGACTTCCACTTGAGTGCAAGAAGCTCTTGCAACCAATTGAAAGCCGCACCTCAGTTGTCAAACGTTTTGGAAGTCAAACGGTCATCCGGAACAGATTACGTTTGACAACCAAGGTTTCACTGTATACACATCCTTTTTCTCCAATACTGCCACATTATATAAGCTCATGCTCTGTACCTCATGCCTGGGGCCACTCTAAGTATTTGCAGGCATCTGTACATCAAGAGAGCATCTCTTACCCGAGGTGAGGTCCTCCATTCATAAGATCAAAGACCTGTGCAGGATTCAGCAGTTGTTTGAATCTTCGTAGGAACTTTACTCCCTGGTTGTCTCCACTTTTTGAGTTAACAAAGACCAGCAAAGGGCTTGTGCAAGAAGGGGGACAAGTGGCTTTCCAGAACCCTGAAGGGAAAAGCAAAAATTAATAATAATTGAGCTCTATTACCACAGGGTGGCTAACAGTCTGCAGGTCTTTAACCAGAATATTACCTGGAACTATACGACTGTTTCAATATACTAACTGTTTTTTCCCCTTTTAAAAAAAATTGAAATATTCCAATGGTGACATTTTAATTCTGTCTTTTAAGATTTGGAGAATGGGTTCATTATTAGCACAGGGGTTGCACTAGGTTGCCTTTAGTACAGAATGTTGTAGCATGATGGCTGATAGGATTGAGATTCTCTCAGCATATGACATTCCTGCTCAAAGATTGGATTGGATTGGATTGATTTTTATTACGGCCATTGGCCCGTTACACGACAGTTTCCCATACCAACATGTTATACTTAGACCTCCAGATTTAAAATCGCCTAAACTTACAAAAGACAAACAGGAACCGAAGCAAAACAAAAACAAGGATGACCATCATACATTACAATAAATTTGTAACCTATACATCGCCCTCTGCTCATAAATTAATCATGGATATCAATGGTGATATCGCTTAAAACATAGATCATGGTTTAAAACAATGGTGATATCACCTAAAACATAGATCATGGTTTAAAAGGGTTATCTGAGCCACACAGGAGACCGTTTCTCTTCTTTAGGGATAGGACGCTGATCAAGAATCTGGCAACCATGAGTGATCTTAGGGGGTCATCATCAATTAGTAGATATCTCAGTTTGGCTTCAATCGTATCATCGGCAATTCCCTTAAGATATTGAGCAAGAAACTTGCTCCTAGCCGGTAAGTGAAGAGCACAGTCAAAAATTATGTGATGTAACGATTCCAGTGCCCCACAATTACAATCACATAAGAGCGATATCTGTCCATTGGAGAATCTATTTCTCAGCACGTTCGATGGGAAGGTGTTGAATCTTGCCTTTACAAAGGCATATCTATGAGCTGAGGAAGTTAAGGAGTTCAAATAGTTTGGGAGCCTTAAGAGGGGTAATAAACCAAGATTTAGAGGTGAGCTGCTCAAAGATCTGCACAGGCTGCTGCTTTGTTACTGGGCCAAGTTCAAGGATTTACTAATGGCATATAAAGTCTTTAACAGTTAGTGGCCATGGATTGCATTGCCCCAATGTGGTTATTTGACTGCTTTGATCTGCGGACCTTGCACTTTTACAAGTACCTAACAGTTGTTCCAATATCTTAGTGTGACAACACCTATACTAAATTTGAGCTCTACAAATTTGCAGTCTAGGTCTCCCGTCCTTGTGAATGTAAGAAAGAAGATAAGGAACGAAACAAGGAAGACAGAAAGAGAAAAAGATTATGGTGCACATAATGAGTATTAGGCGCTATAATGAGAATAACTGTGTTATGCCAACATTGGTTTTTTGAGCTATTTGCTTGATTGGCAAAGTGTGAAACAAACACTGACAAGCATTAGCTGATACCTACCATCCGAATCAATGCTGTTGAGAGCTGTAGGAGGGATGACAGAAACTTTGCAAAGGCCAAGCGGGCATTTGGTTGGTAACAAGTCTCTGCATGAGGTATGTACCTGGGAGGAAAATATATTAGCTAAAGTTTTGCTTCTATTCAGGTGTTTTAATGAAGAAGAAATTCACAGGAATGGAAAGGAAAAGAAATATACACTGAAATCACAAACTAGCTTAATCTTGGGAGCCCAGTCCATGATCTGTGAAACACAGTGGTTACAAGTCCAAAATTAAACCACAGTTTCCAGTTGGGACACAACACAAAACCTGCCTAAGGAAGCCCACAAGGAAAGGAGCAGGGTGGGAGTTCCCAAAGCAGGGCCATTACATCTGAACAGGCTTTAGCCCTGTAGTGTTTTGTTTGCATGCATTTACAAACCTGTGTGCATAACGCAGGATGAAATCGTTATATCAACCCTTAGTCTATCCAGCTCAAAGGAATATAAAATCAGTTCCCTTCTTACAATACTTGGGACACTTGATTCTGAAAGTATCCTAAGAATACTGACTTATGGCTCCAGAGATTGGTGAAGAGTAGGTTTGTTAAACTGGAAACACTGATGAAAAAGGCGTAAACAAGAAATTCTACAGTCGACAAGAATAAATAATGAGAGCAGTACCTAAAACAGGCACGGAAAAACAACTGATCTTTCACAAAGGCCTATGGTTTTTTCAAAAGTTTTGCAGTTAATTGCATATCATTTTCCTTAAATAATTCTGTGAACAACTATAAAACATCAGAGGCCAAATGGTTTATCTGGATATCTTACGCTTCCCTGGCTATTTGCTTACATTTCAAATACATTTTCCACACACACTCATGTGCATGTAGAATGCCAAGAAATTCATTATCCTTAGGATTTACACTTAAGAATCAGTGAAGTATCCAAAATAATTCAGTGCTATTCTGCTTGACTGTCAAGGAAAGGCAGGCCTTGCCAAAATAATATACGGCTTGTTAATAAGCGATTCCCAGGATACAAGAAGAGCATATATTTAGGACTCTACATTCTGCATCAGAAAGATCTGTAATACATTTATTATTGCTTTCAGATGTGACCTTTATTTTCTGGCAAAGGACCAGTAAGCAAGCAATCTCTATTAATCTAATTCTGTTTATTCAACATAGTGAAATTTCCTTAGGCTGCTGTGGTAACATCATGAGAGATCACCGACATTTCTACCCATCTTAGAATCAGTGGATAAAGAGCATATAGATGGCTACACATTTTGCTATGCTTATCCACGACTATGTAAAAGACTGGTAATTGGCAAAAGCAGCATAAAATCTTTTTAAAATATCTAACAGCTGGCTTATTTTAGTTGAAATCTAACTAGCAAATAAATAAATAAATAAATAAATTCAGTGGAATGCCTTTGAAACTTTCTCCTTACATAGTAGCATTATCAGAATACACAGGCACAGTGCAGAAAAGGGGAGTAAAATTGAACAGCATTGCAACGTTAACTGACCATTGCTTTGCACCAGAGACAGCGCCAGTCTTGCAAGCGCAGTACACTGCCACATGTTTTATCACACACTGTGCATTTGGCACTCACAGGCAGGTTTCCTTCAAGCCACTGGTGTGGCATTGAAATCTGCAAACAAGCAGAAAATAAATCACTTTAGTTATAGGACCGTTACTAGACTCTATGCCCTCTTTGAAATATAGAGCAACACTCATCTTTCCCATTGCTTTATTATTATTAATATTTATTGAATTTGTATACTGCCCTATACCTGGAGGTCTTAAGGCAGCTCACAGAACAAAATCAAAATATAAAACCACAAAATATATAATCAAAATAAAAACAACAACCCAATAACCCCCCTGTACTTTAAAAGTAAGTATACATGTTCCTCTCTGAAGTCTCTAGAGAATCTAGAGAATCTTAGCAGAAGCAGAGGTGTATGTGAAATGCCTTCTATATGCCTGTTAACCTTCCCCACATGAGAAATGGCCTCATACATACCCCGTCTTCATCCTCAATGATATCCTTCCCAATAGATGCTAGTGTTGTCCATTTGCAGTTATTAGTTGCCCGGACAGCACACCTCTTGTGGGCTTTAAATTTGCAGACTAGACAAGCCAGGAGGAGAGGGAAAGGAAGAAAGAGAAGAGTAGATAGGAGGTGAGCTGAGCGAACACTCCATTTAAATCTACATGAAAATGTTACAAAACCCATTTCTTTTCTTCTGCTTTTAGCAGTCTAATCTAAACAAGGCATGTACAGGAAATCTTAAACCTGTTCTAATTAGGAAATAATTATCCTCAGGAAACATTACATACACATTATCAAACTACAGATAATTTTATTTGAATCAGACGTATTTTCTGAAAAATATTCTAAAACAATCCAGTAGGGAATAGTTATGCTGATGAATTACCTGCAGAGAAAAAATAATTCATGTCATATTTCTAAAAGATTCCTGAATTTAATTGTGGACCTTAGATGTATTTCTCTCCCCTTATATCATGTAACACCCTCTAAGGATCTACATTTATTTAAAAACCTAACCTGAGAGAGGTTGCTGACCACAAAGCCCAACCACAGTTATCTTTAGTAGCCAGGTTTCTGCAACACGCAATGAAGATTTGTGAATGTTATATAACTAACTTAAATGTTAGATGCAGGTTTTTTGATTACTGATTTTATTGTACTGAACCCTCCTGGAATCTTTTATATATGCCAACAAAGTTTAGAATTTTTTTTAAAAAAGAAGTTATCTTTCTTATTCATAAGGTTCTTAGCTCCTATAACAAAAGTTTAACAAAACTTTAACAAAAGTCATGAAGCACAATAAATGTAGAATCAAACCTAACCAGTTTTATTTTGTACTGTAGCTAATCCTGTTTTGGTATATTTTTTCTCAGTCATTGCATAAGCAGGATTTTTAGAGCAAGGCCTATTTCATTTGCAAGATGTCAAAGTCTGGCAGGGAACATTTCAGGATCATACGGTTATTCCCGTCTTGGAATGGTGACCAACCAATGGGGTGCGAGTCTAACCAATGCCTTCTTGGAAGCCTAACAGCTTTATGTTCCAAGCACAAAATAATGAAAGGATTTTACCTTCGCAGGAGAGTCCATGGGACGTGACTCCAGATAGTGCCTCTCGACACACATTGCAGTATGTTGGCCGAGCATGCGAACAGGCGTACCAGTTATGCATCCCTGAGAAATGGTCCATACTGTACTGTGTAGACTGAAAATGAATTTATGGTAAACAAATGAAGATGACATCCCAATGGGACACTGATATAGATATTAAATTGTGCAAACTATATATTTCTGAGGCAGAATCTACACCTGTATAATCTGTGGAGCATTGTAACCACGGAAGAACAGAGGAACAAGAATGCCCTGCTGTATGTGGGGGTAAGGAAATGAGCAATAATCTGAAAAGTACATCAAGGGGTGAAATTGTAAACTTCATCCCATACGGTACAAGCACAATGAGAGGAATGTAGTCTGGAGGCTGTAAGAAATGTAAATGAAATGCCCACCAAACATTTTTGCACAGAACTATGGAGTACAATCAGCTTGAAATGGTCTGGATTGGTAATTCAAAAATTTGCCAGCTATAAGCGAGAAAGATAATAGAATCATAGAAATGTAGAGCTGGAAGGGACCCAAAAGCTAATCTAGTCCAACCCCCTGCGATGCAGGAATCGCAGCTGACAGCTAAGTCCACCACCTTCCAAAGCAGACCAGTCCACTGTAGAACAGCTCTTATCATTAGAAAGTTCTTCCTAATCTTTAGTCGGAATCTCCTTTCTTGCAAATGGCAGGCATGAGGGCACCAGTCCTGACGTCCTGCAGAGTGGGGCAAAGGCACCTAATCCCCACATCGAGGTTCTGAAATGGATCAAGTACTCTGCACCAGCAATTTGTTAACTGCATGCATGGAGTCTTGCCTAGTTTTGCCCTTATTAATAGTGAGAAATGGTGTCAATACACAATATTCAAATATTGTATTCTTTCTCATACATGTTAAACATTTTTACTATCTTAAGTATTTTAAGATCTGAATTCTCATGGCATTTATCTGCTTGGAGTTTTTTGTGTGCGTTTACTGTTTTTTAATTTATGTAAATTTAATTTTTTATGAATGTTTTTGATTTTTATTTATCAATCTATAATTTTTTTCCACCGAGGGCACTCCAAAAAAACAGCAGCAACATTACAAAATTACATCTGTACCTTAGAAGTGGTGGTTTCCAAAATAAAAATAGTACTTTTGAAGTTCCAACTCTTTATCATAACTGTACTAATCACAGTCCACCTACTTTACTGTTTGTACTCTTGCAAAATCAAAGACATCACTCCACGTAGTACTCACTTACGGGAAAGTGCAACTTTCTTTCCTGATCTTGGATTACTCATGATGACAAGGCCTGAATGACTAAAGTGAGCAATCACTTGAAATTCAGACAGTTTATATACATGTTCTGATGACCACTGACTTCAGAGAATATTTAATTATAACTGCTGAAACAAGCAGCATAAATGAACAGTAAACAGTGTATGCGTTGGGAGTGAGGCTGTCACTGCATTTAAAAAATAAAGGGCAGATATACATCTATACCTAACCTATTTCATTACCTCAAAATGTTCACGATTCTGTACAGTCTTCAGTGCTGCAATCCAGTCCTCCATTTCTTTTCTATTATCTGCACACAAGATGAGTTTCCGACATGGAGTAATGACCTGTAAGGTAAGAGAATAGTCTGGTACTCTTAACTCCCTGAGATACTAACAGAAGAGGAGGATAGCAAAGAATGACTGTTTCATTCTGACTTAAAGGTTTCTGGAGACATGAGACTACTTCAACAGATGCAGGAGAAGGTAGAGAACCAAGCTTTGCAAGTGAGCAACAAAAGGGAAATAAAACCTAGGGCCTTTCCAGGTGACCAAAATAAAAAATCCTGTGCCAGAGACCACATCTTCCAAAACACTTTTAAAAAGGTTCTCTGTGCTTTGATGCTATGTGGTTTATGGAAATTATGAGCACTGAAGGAGTCTATTCAAATCTTCCAGATGTCCTAACTTTGAAGCATTATTAAAGTTCTGAAATTCTAGCACAGATTTCCCCAACCTTGGTTCCCCAGATGTTGTTGGATTACAACTCCTATAAACCCTGACTACCAACTCTGCAGGCTAAGGATGATGGGAGTTGTAGTCCAGAAACACCTGGGGAATCAAGGTTGGTAAAAGCTTCTCTGGGGTAGTTGAGCGACTGAAGAACTTGCCAAAGGCACATTATTCTCCTGATGTTTCTTAATCTAAGACAATGCAAGTTGGACATCTTTATTTCATAGTTAAGCTGCATACACACAGTCAACCTAGGATATTGAGCCAAGTGATCTTAAGAGCTCTAACAACAGATTTATTTTGATTTGTTCTAAAATCTACCCATCAGTAATGCCACTATGGGTTTTTTGTTCTCATATAATGAATGGGAAAGCATTAAAACAAGGCTCTGGTTAAATTAGAGATTGTGCAAAATGTCCAGACTCCTAACTTCAAACAAATCCTTCAAAAAGCCAATGAGAGAGTTCTTGTGAACTTTCTCTACACACTTTATAGTTGGTAGCATTCATACCCTGCTCAGAAGTTTATTTCAATATTTTACAAAATTAAATGTATTTTCTACCCAATATGAAAATGACAAGTTCTAAACAGCAGTTTTATATACACTGAAAGCTGAAGCTTTCTAGCTCCTGGGTATGATTGCTGCTGTACCAAATGCCTAAATTTATAGGTCTGAGATGCTATGCAATTAAAAGTCCCGGCTGTTATGTGGGACAAATTGTCCAGTGTGGCCTAAGGAAGCATGGCTAGTTGGAGAATTAGTTGGAGAAGATGCCTTTTGTCTAATATGTACTCACAACATTCCCAGCTGTCCTGTGTCTTTTGTCCCATTCCTTCCCCAAGTGCCCAAAGCTTTCCCAGCCATTCCACAGACAATTGGAGTAGAGGTGCCTATTACACTTTCAGCTAAAACAGATTTAAACTAACAAACAATGAAAGAGGGGAAACTGTAATTGTGTAGACCTAACTAAAAACAGCAAAATTAACAGAGTAACTGAATTATCAGGAACACTAAAACAATACAGTTAATTAACACCAACTATTATTGATTATAGGGACGTGGGTGGCACTGTGGGTAAAACCTCAGCGCCTAGGACTTGCCGATCGCATGGTCAGCGGTTCGAATCCCCACGGCGGGGTGCGCTCCCGTTGCTCGGTCCCAGCGCCTGCCAACCTAGCAGTTCGAAAGCACCCCTGGGTGCAAGTAGATAAATAGGTACCGCTTTATAGCGGGAAGGTAAACAGCGTTTCCATGTGCTATGCTGGTGCTGGCTCGCCAGAGCAGCTTCATCACGCTCGCCACGTGACCCGGAAGTGTCTGCGGACAGCGCTGGCTCCCGGCCTCTAGAGTGAGATGAGTGCACAACCCTAAAGTCTGTCAAGACTGGCCCGTACGGGCAGGGGTACCTTTACCTTTACCTTTATTATTGATAATACAGGAGGCTTCATATGGCAGGGAAACCATATACAAAAATACATTAAAAAAAAGAAAACATTACGTACTGAGGATATGGTATTAAGTCTGCATGCAAAGTAAGTGATCTACTACTAAGCTATTCTTCCTCCAGTGAGATATACTGGTCCTTTATAGGGTAGGGAAACACAAAAACTGTAACAGTCCCCATATTAGCTGACTTGAGTTTAGTTTTATAAAGCACATTAGGTACAAAACCCAAAAGAACCTAAACAGAATCGTGTGACCTAGTGGCTGGAGGAGTATGCACTGTACCCCTCAAACCAGAAGTGAGCAGACTTCCAGTTTGTGGACTTTTTCCTTTATTTTTGCCACATGAACCAGGATCCACAAAATGCCAGTCAAAGTTACCTGATCACAATGCAGCAAACCAAATCCACATCTCTGTTAATGCAGATTAGGAAAGCCACACAAAACTTGGTCATAGGCAAACAAGTAAGATTATCATTTCATGGGTGCAGATCACCAACACTGAGAGATAAATGTTAAATCAAAGCCAAGAACTTAATCCATGGCAGCAGCTGCCCCTCTCGCCATTTATTTTTTCCCCAGCAGCATTTTAAGTCAGCACTCTTATTTATAACTTAACAAAATAAAAACTGTTTATAATATCATGCAAAATATTTAGTATTATGGACATGTTTCTTTTTAAAAATTTGTTGGGTTTGCATGGAATTCTCAGCATCTACGATAGGGCATTATGGGTTTAGCAACATTATTTTAGCCAAATATGTTGAATGAAACCATGGCTACGAAAGGCAGACTAACACTTTTCACAACCTGAATTAAAGCAGCTACTGTTTCTTTTAGAGCTGTTAATGGGGTAAAGATAAGATAAATTATTTGAAGGAGTAGGGTAATAAATGCAAGGAAAGGAGAATACCTCTAGAACATAAGCAAACAACTCCCATATAAAGGGTTACTAGTGCATATTGTGTGCCTGCTGCGGTAACATTACATTGAAAACTGAATAGAATGAAGACAAGGGGAAACTATATGCTAAACCACAGCCTGGAGAAGAGCAACTCTGGCCACAAAATGCCATCCACATAAGTACATCAGACCTGCACAATCAGAAAGCAGGATAATGCATACAGAATATATAGAAATACAGAATCATAGACTTGTAGGATTTGAAGGGACCACGGGGATCATCTAGTCCAGGGGTCCTCAAACTTTATTAACAGGGGGCCAGTTCACTGTCCCTCAGACACTGTTGGGGGCCAGACTATAGTTTGGAAAAAATATGAATGAAATTCAGAGCTACAAAAACAATATAACAGCAATAATTACTAATAGTGATGATGCACATTAAACACGGGGAAGCCCATTTTAAAACCTGGTCATGGCTTCTAAGAGGAGTAGTATGTGCCTCAAATGTACGGTACTTTAAAGGCATTGCACATGGAGCTGAGAGACATTTAAGGATGAACAACATGCATAGGTGGCCCAGACCAAAGCCCTTTAAAGTCTCACATGACCAAAAGTCCTTAAAGAGAATTTACATCCTCAGTTTGAGGGTCCAGGGACCCAGCGCTTGCAAGCGGAACAAACAAAAAGGGGGGAAACCCCCACTGAGTTTGGACATTGTGTGAAAAACAGCTTTTTAAAAAATAGTAATTCTGGGAAGCGAGGGAAGCGGGCTTGGTGGGTAGAAGCGTATACTTATGACGGGAAATGGGAGAATGAAAAGCAAAATGTGGCGCTCAAAACCAAATGACTGTTGAGGGAATAGTTGAGTAAGAAACTGCCTTTGCACAAGAAAGACGAAGAAAAGGAAACGGGGGAAAGAAAGGGAAGCAAGAGGAGAGGCTTTTCGGTTGAAACTGCCAGGAAGCAAAGCAGGGAGGGCGGGAAGTGCCAAGTGGAGAAAGGAGCATGGAGTGAGAGAAAACTTCGGGGCTCAGTCCACAACAGCCTTGCCGCTCCTGGGGCTCCTCCATACCTCGTCAAGCTAGAGCAGCCTCTCTCCCAGCCGATGGGTCCTCACCTTCCCCGGCCCTCTGGACCCGTGTGTTCCCTGGCGCCGCCCACCATGTTCCTGTGCCACTAAAGTTTTGGGCTAAGACCCATTAGACAGTGGCGGGTTCTGCACTTGCTGGACGGGCTGGGTTCATGACCCTGGTGGGCCGGATCTGGCCCACGGACCGTAGTTTGAGGACCCCTGATCTAGTCCAACCCTCTGCAATGCAGGAATCTTTGCCCAATGTGGGGCTCAAACCCACAACCCTGAAATTAAGAGTCTCATGTTGTACTGACTGATCTATATGATGGTTATATGCATATAGCCAATGCATATCATCACAGAATTGAGGACAAAAAACAAATTTTAGGAAATATTTTCCTGCTTTACAGATATGGAACTCTATGGCTGAGATTACTCTCAACGTCAGCATGTGAATCTATGATAGAAAACTCAAACATAAACATAACTGCCCTTTATCAGTATTCCCACTCCTATTTTCAGCAGACACCACAGACACAGGAAACACAGAGACACAAACATTCTGCAAAATAAACACAATCCAAAACTAGCTGAAACTATCAAAAAAGGCATCGAAATAATCAATCCTATAATAATATAAATTATCATAATTTCCAAGTACAATTAAAATTCCAACCCTGTCCTGGTGTGTGCAGTAAAATTGGTGGGATGACACACTTTCACCTCTCCCACTCACGAGCCACTGCTGCAGCAGTGCGTGAGCAACACACATGCACACACAACACACTGATGAAGAGAGCTTACTCACTGTTTTCTTTGCCACTGTCTAGTTGCCAAGCTGCCGCAGTTCTCTTCAATACTAAAATGTCCAGAAATAGCTCACTCTCCACTCACCGCTCACCCTGGCATCACCAATCACAGATAAGGAAGACAAGCCCACAACGCCAATCACAGACAAGGCAGCTTGCAGAGCTGCCCAGCTATTGCTACCACCACTGCCACTAAGCTCAACACAGTATGTATGTGGGTTCTTCACGCAACCATATATGAATATAATAATAATAATAATAATAATAATAATAATAATAATAATCGTATTTCACTTTTCCAACCACAATATTGATCTCAAAGTGGCTCACAATAATGCCAATAGCATTTGTTGCAATTATCTGACCCTTGCTGTGTCTTTGCAAGGGTCAGAACTCACATGAGATCAGGTTTAGGACAGATCACTAAGCATGATATAAGAGCTGCATTTAAGGAAGGGTCAGCAGTCTACCACAACCCATCCTACAGTAAACCAGTGGACTGCCTTGCCCCTGTCTTAGGCAAAGTCCTGTCTCTCTAGATGGTGCCCACAATGAACTAATCTTCATAAATGTATGCACTAACAATTTGATTTTCTCACTTCTCCTGGCTAGCTGTTATCTCTCAGTATTAAGACATAGCATCCTGCTCTTGGCAAAACTATTCTCATGTTAAAATAAACAGGTTAAATGATCTGGATAACAACTAGTGAAAATAAGGAATAACTACGGTAATTTTACTTAAGAGCAGAAAAGGTATTCTTCACCAATGAGCAACTGCAAGCATGAAAATTCATGAAAGCAGCTGATTTTATTCCAAAACATTAAGTAAATCCCCATGCTTCAATCTCTCCGGTATTTGCTACCTTTTTCTTCACTCGTTTTCACTATGCTGTTTATATTAATTTCCTCACTTGATTTATATCAAAAGGAATCCTTACCCATTGTTGTCTCCAGGTCTTTCCCAACATTTTTCAGCTGCCCTGAAAACTCTCAAAATGAAGCAGTGACTTTGGCCAAGCATGTAGTGAAATGTCCTTTTATCAGAATAGATGTCACATTGACCACAACAGACAGAAAAATAACTTAATGATACACTGGCTGGGTTTTAGATTAGCTTGAAATACACAGACACATACCAAGAGATAGAGGTGGTCTCAGTGCATCTGCTAAATATAGCTATCCTGATGCAGCATTCTTTTGCAAGCAGCCAACACTGGAGTGTGATAGGGACTGATA
Organism: Podarcis erhardii; assembly: GCF_964252035.2. Taxonomy (NCBI): domain Eukaryota; kingdom Metazoa; phylum Chordata; class Lepidosauria; order Squamata; family Lacertidae; genus Podarcis; species Podarcis erhardii. The sequence continues at coordinate 61,128,228 of NC_138509.1, forward strand.
ACTATAGCTGTTTCCTCTTTACTCACATCCTGCTTGAAAACAGCCCTATGAACAATTTGTCAACCTTGAGCTCCCCAAGAGACTGTCAAGTATTTATAAACAGCAAGAAGCATAACGGAAGCTGCTTATTTTTGTAAAAAATTTTTTTAAAAAAAATCAGTACATATATCCCATTAATACTAATAGGGCTGAAGAGTTTGTTACTACAAGGTCAAAAACATATATATATATATGACAAAGCACTTTAATATCACTTGGGAAAATTTGCAGCTTCACTTAACATCGTGCAAAAGTTATGCTTTCAATTTGAATGCACCCCACTAAATTTAACCTTGATGTTTGTTCATAGCTGGTCTGGACTCTGACAGAATCCTATAAAACTGTGTAATATTGTCTTTCCGTATTAACTACTGTTCCTAGCAATGCAAAGCAATGGCAAGCACTGTTGTCACAGTCAGAACTTTTATTCACAGCTGACATAAAAATCACATAGCTACTGGCGAATTTAAAAAGATGATACAAATACAATTAAACTGAATTTCTGTTTTCACAAGGCATGCTAACAGTGGATGAGACATGCAAGAGTTCTTTAAATAGCATGTATGAAATCAGTATTCAGTTCAAAATTTCACTCATTTGAGGCTTTATGTTCCAAGAAATATCAATCAGTTGTAGTGCTTAGATTCTTTCCCCCACTCTTGTTCACTTTATAGGCCGCCCCTCTGTGCTACCACAGCACAAACCCTGATCCAGAACCTGTAGCTTGAGAACTGAACAAACATAATGGGAAAGAAAAAAGGGGAGCCTGGCTGTGTCTGTGGAAAAGCCAGATACGTCTGTTTTCCTGTTTTCTAAATACAGCTGCTTCCCTGGTTCTACGCAAGTAAAAAAACTGACCATACCAATTCACAGGCAGATTCTGGATTAGTAGTGTGTTTTACTAGAAAAGATGAAATAAAAACAGAAATTAAAATATAGGAGAATGGAAATGGCACAGCATTTCTCAGTGGAACTGGATAGCCTGGATTGCCTCATTCAGGTTCAGTGATAGATACATGCCATTCTTCGTATCCCACCTAAGCTGGAGGCACTGCTGGTGTCAAGGGTCTTTTCAGTACTTGTCCCATATTGTGGGACACTTTGCTCCATGAAGCATGGATGCTCCCCACCCCCACTCTGCCTCTCCTCCTTTGGCTAAGATTTTTATTCTGGCAAGCTAGCTTGCTAAGGTCATTTGCAATCTCTGCTGTTATCACTTTCAAATTTTGTGCGTTTTATTGTTGCATTTTAATTTTTTTACTGCATCGCGATTTTAAGTTGTTGAACAGATGCATGCAATATATAGTAAGCCCACAGTGTGTGTAAATTTAAATTGTGGGCATTCAGCTTTATGCATGTGGGGGGAAAATAAAAATAAAAAGGGGGGAGAGGTTCTGGGGGAAATGACTTGTGCAATCCCACCCGCCATTTAAGCCAATGTGTATACGTGATTTTGGCTTTAGGTGCAATCCCCAGACTGTAACGCCCATGCAAGATGTGAGCTTACTGTAAAAATAAAATAAAAGTAGAGGAAAGGTAATATTGGGAAGGATCCAGACCAGGGCATGTGGTCATTCTACTTGTGGGCAAGAGGCTCCAAGCTGCCTCCTCTAAGAAGCAGCACCCCACACCTCCTAAAAAGCCTTCACAAAATTTGGGAGGCCCTCCAGAGTGGCATCTCATAAAGGATGTTATTGGTAGGCATCCGGGCCTGCACTGAGAGAAGAAGTGTTTCTGCTTGAAATGAGATCTCTCCTTATGTTACTCATCATTATTTATGTGGTAAGTGCTAGCTAACAGGTGCCCACAACAGCTTTTACACACATCTATTTCAGCACTGCTGACCACACACTGCTGCGAAGTAGTTTCATTTTTTCTTCAAGGCACTGCTTGAAATGCTGCATAAACTTGCAAAACTGGTTTGACTGAAAATATGGCGGGACAAAGGGGAAATGAATGTTTGAACAGTAAGTAATGAGGGCTGCACAATGCTACCTTCAGGTCTCTAAAAAGTTATCATCTGCACACTGGCAGAAAAACAAAGGCAGTTTTCTTAAGACATTCTAGGAACAAGTGAAGTAACTTTATGGTTGCTTCCCTTGCTAATATTTATATGTCAGTCATGTCCATATTCCATCTTGCTGTCTCTGTCTCTTTATCTTTTTTGAGGTTACCGTGGAACAGCTGACACGAGACTGCTTTCTCTGGGAAAAAAGTAATCTCCCAACCCAGGGTCAAATTCCTCTCTCCATCTGGAAGTTTACTCTGAACAACTCAGAATTTCAACAAATCCAACAACAGATTCGTATTTGCAAAAGTGCAATGAAAAGTGAGAAGTTAGCAAAGAAAAAAAAAAGAAAAGAAAAAAGCAACTGCACTGTTCCCTATCCATGGAAACTAAAATTTCATTTTCAAGTCCCCAAACTGTATTTTGCAACAGTCTGAGTAACACAGACCAATCAGGTTTTTTTTTTAATGGACTTAGATGTCACATATTCATCATCACACTTCATAAGCATCCCTCCTGCATTCTCCTTTTAATCTCAGCCCTTGACCATGAGGTGGCCACCCAGACCGGTGATCATAATCTGAGGTCCTTCTTCTTGTGCAACACAAAAATGGGCCTTTTCTGCAGTGGCTCCCTGCTTGTGGAATGCTTTCCCCAAGGAGGCTCATTTGGGGCCTTTGTTACATATCTTTAGGCACTAGGTGAAAACATTCCTCTTCTCCCAAGTGCTTGGCTAATTAAACTATCAATGGCCTTTTAAACTGTGGGGGGTATTGTTTTTGTTTGTTACTATGTTTTTTTGTGTTTTTATATTGTAAGCTGCCCTGTGATATTTTGGTGAAGGGCGGTATAGAAATTTAATACATAACAATAACCTATTGCTTCCAGCATTCATGGCCAGCATTATAGATCACTGACATTTGTTTTGTACTTCCTAGGACAATGATTCCAAACCACTAGGCCACAGGATCTTAACAGATGAAGTCCTCTGCTACTGGTTATAGAAGGTTGCCTGCTGTGTAAATCAGGCATAACCAAGTGCTAGCAACTGTTGTTGAGCTATTGAAAACACTTTCACTGTCAGCACAGAGAAGCCGAAGCTCAAACATCACTACCGTTCAAAACAAGAGGTGTTATGGTATCTTAGATGTATCTTTAACTGGGCATCCTTCTTATGGGTAGTAGGTTTATTTGAACAGAAAATGTGGCAGACATAGATAACTCCTAAAATAATAACTCAGGACCTCATATTTGGGTTTGTGGGCCAATGGAGTATAAATGAATAGGTGAGAATGCAAAACAGACAATTGATAGCTGAAATGTGGAACATGAATATGGTATGTAACTTCAACCAAACTTTTACAACAAAAACCACTGGGGCACGGCATTTACCTCATTTGGACATAACTGTAAATAATTGTTTAGAGTGGTGATCTCTCTTCATTTACTCCATCCTGCATGGCCACAAGAAGATCAATAAGCATTTACTTCCATTTTCAACTGCTCAATTTTATGTCCAAACTGGGAACTGCAGGTAGTACTTACTACTGTTTATCTGAACAAGCCAGGATTGTAAACCAGTTTGAAGCTGGTTTGTTCAGACAAACCTTAATTAAACTAACAAAAATATGTTCTTGTTTGGAAATATTAATAAAATGGGGTTAGTTGAAACCAGGAAGCAAATGCTTCTGATCTCCTTTCCCTGCTTTGCTCAATCTTGTATTTTATGTAAAACTTTTGGAAAAAAGAGAAATCCATTGCCATCATTGTAGCATTTCTGTCTCAAAATTCTAGTGGTTGCCTAATGAAAGAACTTCAAATTTTCATCACATTCACCTGTTCATATAAGCAAACAATTGGGACCAAATGTTTTGAAAAACTGAAGTACATTAAAGCAGATTATGTTGAACATAGGTTACCAACCAGCCAGCCATGAACAAAGGCAAAGATTGGGTGTTACATTATCTACCAGTAAAACAACTTTCCTTTCCAAGAGAACAAAATCTTTCTACAAACAATCTCAATCTCCTTTTCCTTCCCATTTCTTTACTCAGCGATGAATAACCATGATCCATCTCTTCTTCAGTTTGACGGTTCCTGAAATGTGCCAGAATGGATGATTCTGAGTTGCAAGTTGGATATGCATTCATAGTAAACTGTACAGAAACACCCTTTCAACAGTAAATAATTCCATAAAGTACTATTGTCAGAGATCTAAAATAATCCGCAGAGCAATTCTTTGGTAAATACTGATTAAATATTTCAACCTTAACTCATGAAACTAGAATATGTTTACCAAAGGTCTGCCTCTTAAGTTACACCTTCAACAGAAACACTGAGCTATTGAGACTATGCAAATGATAAAACAATATCTAGAAATACTCACATTTACCAGAATCTAAGCCACCTGCACTGAAAACAGTGTAAGATGAAGTCATCTATTTCTAGCCCTATTATTTATAGACGACAAAAATATTGTGCATATCTTACTATTGAAGTTGTTAATGCTAACATCAAGGATTACCAACTTGGAAATCAAATCCACACCCAAAGGCAATTTTCTGTGGTTCCCAGTGGCTCTACTCTTTTTGAATTAAAGCCATTTTTCAGGTGGTAAGCAACTTTGCCGTTACATCCACCTTTCAAATTTTAATGCAGCAAGTTTGTAATACGTAAATATTTTTATTTTTAGGGGATGCGGATGGCGCTGTGGTCTAAACCACAAAGCCTCTTGGGCTTGCTGATCAGAAGGTCAGCAGTTCAAATCCCCACGACGGGGTGAGCTTCCATTGCTCGGTCCCAGCTCCTGCAAACCTAGCAGTTCAAAAGCACGCCAAAAAGTGCAAGTAGATAAATAGGTACTGCTCCGGCGGGAAGGTAAACGGTGTTTCTGTGTGCTGCTCTGGTTTCGGTGTTCTGTTGTGCCAGAAGTAGCTTAGTCATGCTGGCCACATATCCCAGAAAAACTGTCTGCAGACAAACGCCAGCTCCTTCGGCCTGTAAACCGAGATGAGTGCTGCAACCCCAGAGTCGTTCAAGACTGAACTGTCAGGGGTCCTTTACCTTTTACCTTTTTATGTGTACACAATGCTATGCCTTACCACAGAGGCTCCAATGGCATCAAATTTATTATGAAACCTGGTCATTTTTGATGATCCCTCCCCACACTACAGAGGGCAGAATGTGCTCCCATCCAAGAATCTATAACCTGTCCATTACTGTTCTATATAACATTACCATATTGTGAAAACTACGTTACATCTTCTCTCTTTCTCCAGGAGAGACTATAATACATATTTTCTGGGGATAAAACACTTGAATGTTATTTTCACAGTTTTATTTTCAAATGGAGAACTATTTTATGGACTTAAAAAGGAACAGGAAAATGTAAAAATGCCTCTGGCCTCTGAGCAGCAAGGGACCACTTACTATCTCTACACTCCCAGAATTAGGTCAATTCACCAGCCAGCTCCACCCCCTTCCCTGTCCCCCTTCTCCAGCTCCCCAATAATATTTCCGGAGTAGTAAAACAAGTAGTTAAACAAGCAAAGATCTTGTTTCATGGTGGCAGAGCTGATACTTGAGTCAAATAATTCTTCCATATCTATAGGTACAGCCTGGTAAACAAAGCTATTCAGGAGTAAATTCCACGAACTTTGTGCCAAACAAGCTGACCAAAACCAGCCCCAAAAACAGTTTTGCTGAAGCCTGTCAACAGTGTGATCCCTACTCATCATTCTCCCTCGTAACAGCCAAGGTAGTGTAGTGGTTAAAATTCACTGGGTGGCCTTGCATAAGCTACTAACCTACCTCACATAGTAACCCGTAAAGTACCCTAAGCTACATTTTAAGGGAGACTAGAATGTTACTATGAGTTCCTTGGAAGAATGGGATACAAATGTAACAATAAAATAAAAGAAAAAATGTAATATGTATAACCAAGAATAAACGAGTGTACTAATTCGTACAGAAATGTGCTCTGTTTGCAAGCCTGAAAACAAATTATCCAGATTTGCCAGAAACAATGGAACAAATCAGAACTTAATGCTCAGTGCTGCTATTTAACATAAAGAAAGAAACCTTCAGTATTTGATTTCTCTTCAAACAAAGCAGAACATATCCATTTCATCAGAGAAGTACTAAAGACCAAGGTCTAATTCAAATGTCAATATACTATATTGCCTACCTCATCCTTACCTAGTTAAATTACATTCAAGATAAGATAAACAGTGAAAACAAAAATGCCTAAGTCCAAGAATAAAGCAATATATAACTTATTCAAGATAGGGAGAAAGTAACAAATTTGATTGCTACAGCCCCTTACGCAGAACTAAAACTATGGCTACTTAACAACAAATGTGCAAAACAAAAGTAGATGCTCACCAAATAAGTGTTTGAACATAGCCAAGATTCTGAAATTGACAGACGCAATGCCTACCCCAATGTAGCAATAAATTAACACAAAAGTAGTCAGACACCAAGGAAATAGCCTAAGTGTCACCTCATTGCTTATTTTTAGCATTTGTGAGTCATTTTGAAAAATATTTTCAAAGTGACATGCAAAAAGATAAACCAGTAACATTATATGATTAAAATAGTAAAAATCAAGCATTATATAATAAGGAAGGAAGGAAGGGAGGGAGGGAGGGAGGGAGGAAGGAAGGAAGGAAGGAAGGAAGGAAGGAAGGAAGGAAGGAAGGACGGACCAATTTAAATAGCAAACAGCAATCCAATCAAGAGTGGATATTAAAATGCACTAAAAAACCCTAGATCATTAGGGGTCAGTTAAAAGCCATGTTGAACAGAAAATCTAGTGTCTAAATTAAAAGAAAAGAAGGTACCTCACAGATCTGTTCAGGAAAGGGTAGGGCAGTTCAGCAATATCGGGGGGGGGGGGGTTGAAAGCCTACCCGACTCTGATTTATAAGGTGTCATCACTGAAAACAACCTCTCCATAGTAGCCACCAGATCAAGTGATATATACCACTGATCCCTACTTCTTAGCAGGTATATTTTAAGTATGTATTTTCTCCATATATTACAACACGTGGTTATAGGTACCAGTATAGCTTTTGCCTCAGCCTGTTTCCAAAATTTGTTTCTCTCAGATTTCTCCCTATACTGCACAGGGACTGTACATTTTCAAGATTATTAAGTGGGTAACTTACCAAGTCAAGGACTACTGATTGGCCTCTTAGCAGATGAGGTAGGAAACTCAAACTCAGGGGGTAGTGCTTCAATGGTGTGGGTGTGTTTCCTTCTTTTCCTACAGAATATGGAAGTCAGCTAAATGCTGTTGAGATTGACTGGCTCTGTAGGCCGGATTGGTAATTCTGCAGGAAGTAGAAATGCACGCCCCTCCCTGTTGGCAAACATACAGGTATTGGAATGTGCATTATTCTTTGGTGGTGTACAGGATGTGGGCATACTGAAGGATTTCAACTGACTGGCAACAGCTAGAATAAAGAATTTAGTATTCTGGCAGATATGCCACTTATATTAAAATAGGGCAAACTGCATACTATGGAAGTGGGTGGGTTCCCAAGTGTTTGGTAATAACGGAGGACTATTATTCTATCACATGTTACAACTCTTATCATCTCCCCCACTTGATGAATGTTGGGATTGCTTTCATTGCTGCAGTGAGATTTGGGCATACTGAGGCAAGCAAATTCTGGTCCAGATTTATACTTGAGTGCCATTGGTGACAGGTAAGGGGGTGAAGCACCTTATGGAGAGTGAATGACTAAGCAAGACCTTTCTTCCTCCATGTATCTTTTGAGGACTAGATGTGTTCGCATATATCCTGCCACAGCACTTTACAGCTGGAATCACAAACTGGTAGACCTGCTTCTGTCCGACAATACAATAGTCTACCCCATTCACAGTTTCACTCCATCCTATTCCCATGCATACCTCAGTGCCTGGCTCTGTCTTAAAGGGTCCAGCCCTACCCACATTCAGTGATCTCCAGGATAACCAACTTTGATCTCCAGGATAGCCAAGCCCCCGAAATGCAATTTCATTGCCTTTCTGCAAATACAGTGGACGCTCGGGTTGCGAATGTGATCCATATGGGATGCACGTTCTCAACCCGCAGGGTTCACAATCCGCGTCTGCGCATCTCTGCACGTGTGGGTTGCAATTCGGCACTTCTGTGCATGCACAAATCACGATTCAGCACTTCTGCGCATGCGCAGCCACCGAAACCCGGAAGTAACCCGTTCCGGTACTTCTGGGTTTCGGCGGTCCGCAACCCGAAAAAACGCAACCTGAAGCGTCTGTAACCCGAGGTAGGACTGTATACCAATCTCTTCCTACAGCAAATGGTTAAAAGCCCTGAGTATACTCTCATACGGTAAAAGGTAAACGACCCCTGGACAATTAAGTCCAGTCAAAGGCAACTATGAGGTGAGGTGCTCACCTCGCTTTCAGACTGAGGGAGCCGGTGTTTGTCCACAGACACCTTTCCAGGTCTCTGGCTAGCATGACTAAACTGCCTCTGGTGTGATGGAACACCATAATGGAAGCCAGAGAGCACAGAAACGCTGTTTACCTTCCTGCCGCAGCAGTACCTATTTATCTACGTGCACTGGTGTACTTTCGAACTGCTAGGTTGGCAGAAGTTGGGACAGAGCAACAGGAGTTCACCCCATTGCACAGATTCGAACAGTCGACCTTCCAATCCGCAAGCCCAAGAGGCTCAGTAGTTTAGACCACAGTGCCACCCGCAAGTAGCTAAATAGGCTGTAGCGGTTTCCGTGCACTCTGGCACTTGTCACTGTGTTCCGTCGCACCAGGAAAGCTGCTTGTGGACAAACGCCGGCTCCCTCAGCCTGAAGTTGAGTTGAGCGCCGCACCCCATAGTTGCCTTCGACTGGACTTATGCGTCCAGGGGTCCTTTACCTTTTTTACCTTACTCTCATAGGGAGAGACTGACATGACAGTTTTTTAAGTCCTAGTGAGAGTAGCAAGGCACATAGCACACCCTATATTTAAAGCAGATAAATCTTTTAAACTAAGTCAGGCTTAAGGTAAACAAACAGTAACAAAGATAGCTGTATGCCTTCAGGTTTATTTTTAAAAAGGTAACAGATTTAACAATTTTGAACAAATAAGCAACCACTGATGTTGACTTCTTTTCTGCCACTAATGCATTACAATGCTACAGGATCAGGTACTTTCAGAAAACTCAGGCTGCAGTCCCATACAGTGGTACCTAGGGTTACATACGCTTCAGGTTACATACGCTTCAGGTTACATACGCTTCAGGTTACAGACTCCGCTAACCCAGAAATGGTACCTCGGGTTAAGAACTTTGCTTCAGGATGAAAACAGAAATCGTGCTCCGGTGGCGCAGCAGGAGGCCCCATTAGCTAAAGTGGTGCTTCAGGTTAAGAACAGTTTCAGGTGAAGGCTTTCTGGGAAATGATATATAATGAGCTGAAAAAGGTATTTAAGTATACCTTCACCAAGAAACCAGAGGCCTTCCTTCTGGGTATTGTCGGCCCGAAGGTGTTAAAGAAGGACCGAACATTTTTTATGTATGCAACAACGGCAGCAAGGATACTCATCGCTAAGAACTGGAAAACTCAAGATCTACCCACACTGGAAGAGTGGCAGATGCAACTGATGGACTATATGGAACTGGCCGAGATGACTGGCAGAATCCGAGACCTGGGAGAGGAGAGGGTTGAAGAAGACTGGAAGAAATTTAAGATTTATTTAAAAAAACATTGTAATTTGGTTGAATGTTAAGAAAGGATGCTAGATCATAAATAATTGTGCACCACTAAACTAGATGGAATTAAGATGACAAGTAAGTTGAGGAAAAATTATAAACCTATTGGAGAATTAACAGATTAGAGTTAAATGAATGTGACACAAGATTGTAAACAAGATGATAAATTGCAGGCAAGAATTGACAATGATGCAAATGGGAGCGGGAGATGTGAGGGAGTCCAAAGAAGTTACGAAAGTATGTTATGATATATGTTATACTGTTTTCTATCTTTGCATTTATGTTTAAAAACTTTAATAATATATATATATATATATTTTAAAAAAGAACAGTTTCAGGTTAAGAACAGACCTCCAGAACGAATTAAGTACTTAACCCAAGGTACCACTGTACATACCTACCAGGGAGTAAGGCCCATTGTTTACCTGGGACTTACTGTCAAGTAAACATGCATAGGATTGCACTCTCGGAGAGTGAAGTACAGTGTACTCACCCACTAGCCTCGTGGGGGAGGGAAACGGGGGACGGGACACAGCATGTCAAAGTACAGCTTCAGTTTCAAGTAAGAAAGCAGATATTTACTTGCAAGGCAGATATACCCACTTCTAGCACCACTAAGACTGTGGCAGACATTTTGTTTACTAGATTAAAGATAATGGGAAGCCTGCAAGAAGAAAGCAAGGGAGAGCAATTCCAGAGCAGGACCAACTCTAATGATAAAATTCTAATGAGAGAAAACAACAGCCACATGTTTTTCCTTACACTTCTTTCCACAAATGAGGAAGCTCTCTCATCCCCAAGACTCTGCTATTTTATCGACACTTTCATACACCTCTAAATCTATAAAAACAACTCTTCTACTTTTATCTCATCTGTATAAAGAGAAGAAACAAACAACACTGCATAACTACAGTGTTACATTATGAGAGACCCCAAAACCCCAAATCTACAACCTTCCTGTGCTGGAAAATATGACAACATTTCTAATTTTACCTCGGGCAGCAAGGTCTTTTCCTGTGTACTTTCAGCCCATAAAAACATTTACTTATGCAACTGTACAGAAGAGTGAAATGTGTCCCTATTATTAACTTCACTACAAATAAACAGAAAAGAGTCAGAAAGAGCCTGATCAACTTACTCTAAAGTATCTGAATTTCTGACGGTTTCTAATAATAAAGAGCAGTTGCAGTCTTCAGCAGCGTCTGGTGGAGTACTTTCAGTCCACTTCTCTCGTCTTGTTTGTTACCACCTCACACACAGTATTTTTCTAATCCACATGTCTGACCTCATCTATATCTCCTCTTCTTCACAATGAGCAAGTTCCTCAGAATTTGATGCAGGTATTAATAGGATTATTCCTGCATTCAGCCAATTTTGAGGAATTCTGTGCAACTCCCCACAAGCTGATTAGCTGTCTGCTTAAGGAGGAGCAGGGACAGATTTGCTCCTACTGGCAGCAAACTCAGGAGACAGGCACTGACTGTGAAAACATGCTGTTTCCGGTCTGCGGTAGAGCTAAGAGGCACTTCCTAACTCAAGAGGGTGTATGGAAGTCTCCAGGAGTCTGAACTCCACCTCTTCACCAACTCAGTATTTAGAGAATAGGTCTAAGGTAAGAATTATGATTATTGACAGATCTGCTGCATGCCATGCATATGCAAACTCCAAATAGCACAGGAGTACCAAGCAAACTATCCTGCCCACTCACTTACTACATGTCTCAGTTTTTATCTGGGAACTTTCTCCTACATAATCTCCAACATCAGAGAATGTAAATGTGAAATTGACGTTGTTTTAAAATAGTTTATAATGGAGAGTAAACTGCATTCCAGACAGTACGTTTTGCTGAATTATTTTGAAGGAATCATATTTTAGAGTGATCGCCAAAAATGATTATTTCAGATGAGGATCTGATGCTGGATTAAATGATCATCTGGTTCACCCACTATTTGTAGCAGGTACAAATATCTTATAGCTGGAAATATATTTAGCTGCACAAAGGTCTCCTGTTCTCTTAAACAAACTCTGCCCATTCCTCCATGCGGCCTCTTTTAACTAGAACTCCTTACCCAGAACACTTATGTGGTGCCACTTCTCACTTTGAATCCCAGTTCAAGAGTCACAACTTCTGTGAAGCCTTTAACCTACATCAGTGCCAAATGAAATGAAACCTAACTACATGTTACTTATTAAATGAATTATGTCCCTGTTACCTTCACTGTCCCATTATAATAAATATTACTCTAAAAGTCTACATAGAGGAGACAACAGTGGAGGATAAATGGGAAGGAAGTATGTTCAATTCAATTTGACACATTTAGCCTTAGTTTTACTAGGGAATGAGGAATTTGGGATTGTACCAGAGGTTTCAGGGGGATAGTGGATTCTGAGGAAAGATTTGAAGGAAAAAAGCATGGCAGCACCACACAGGTGTGGAGAAAAGGCGGATTAATTTGAGTTAACAAGACACTTCCAGATGACTGAGGATGGTATTATTATTATTTATTGAATTTATATACTGCCCTATACGCCGAGGTCTCAGGGTGGTTCACAGAAAAGATCAACATAAAAACCGCAATATATATATATAATCAAAATAAGAGCAAAAACCCAATAACAAGAGCAAAAACCCAATAACAGCCCCCCTCCCCACGAGCCACATTTTAAAAGGGCATAGGATGTCAAGCAGATGGCCTGGTTAAAAGGGAATGCTTTTGCCTGGCACCTAAAGATGTATAATGAAGGCCCCAGAATTGGTAGAATGCTGCTCACGGGCAGGATATGACAGCAGAGAAATGCAAAGATGAAAGATCAAAGTACTGCCAAAGGTGGAAGGGATGAAGTACATAAATCACAGAAGTGATCACCTTTCCTTTCCTTTATTGCTTCATGGGTGAAGAGGATCTTCATAAATCACATCACCTAAGTAACTTCAAAACCCCCTACTAAAGAAATCTAAGAATGGCCTTTATTTTAGTCATTTAAACATATTTATATGTTACCTTTCTTAGTGTAACTTTTGCGATACAAAGCATAAAACTGCTGCCAAAACCCCATAATCAATAAGCTAGCAGTAAAACACATTTCTATCATAATAAAAAAAAAGACAATTGCCACAATATAAATAGTTAGAAAACATCACAGTCAAGTGGATTCACTAAGACAGCATTCAACTTCCAGAATCTAGAAGGGGCTGTTTAGCATGCCCTATAAAGCTGAAATCCAGTGTTCTAATTTATTTTGCTAAGCTCACTAGTCAAGAAAAAAAGTAAGCTTGGTATCTTCCCCTTTCTCTCCACCAATAATTACTTCTAAGGGAGTCCCACAAAGTCTGGATGAATAAATATGTTTTAACATGATGTGTAACAAAGGCCAAAATTGAGAGCTGTTTAATTTAACTTGCAAGTTCCATGAACTTAAGTTTATTGGCCTTCATCCAGCCCATCACTACCTGCAGACATAATTCAGCACCTACACAACCTCTCCTGAATGGCATATAAAAGAGTGATAGAGGTGAGTATCATCCCCATATTGACAACACAGCAGTCTAAATATGTTTTATAAACAAATAATAAATAAATCTGAAAGGGTAGAAGCTTTTTACAACGTGGGTGAACAATATGATGAGAAATATGAAGAAGCAGGAAGTGATAGTGATAACCTAGAAAAATAATTTGTAAATATTGTCTGAATAAAATGAATATTTATTATACCAGAGATAATTCCATGCTAAACTAATGCATTTTATGTTCCTAAAGTGACAAAGTGACTTTCTGTATGTAAAGAGTACAGTATTGCACTTTTTCATCCCCCCCCCCAAAAAAAGCTCCATTGGGGGGGCGGATTTTATATTGCTAAGCTGGCCCTAAAAGAAATGTTATCAGCTAGCAGTAGTTATCCAACTAGTCTTGCATGCTTCCCTCAAATAGGAGAGAAGAAGAGGAGGAGGAGGAGGAGTTTGGACTTGATATCCTGCCTTTCACTCCCCTTAAGGAATCTCAAAGTGGCTAACAATCTCCTTTCCCTTCCTCCCCCACAACACACACTCTGTGAGGTGAGTGAGGATGAGAGACTTCAAAGAAGTGTGACAAGCCCAAGGTCACCCAGCAGCTGCATGTGGAGGAGCGGGGAAGCGAACCCGGTTCACCAGATTACGAGTCCACAGCTCTTAACCACTACACCATGCTGGCTCACTCTCTCCCTCCATGAGGTTATTCCCCATCCCCTGGAGCCACCCTGTAGTCAACTCCTCTATGCTAGATTTCAAAACCCAAAATTGCCACCCTATCCATATAATCAGGCTACAGCAACAGCAATTGGTTCTATAGACTTGAACCAGATGTGCTCTGGACATGTCTTCCAGGTATGCATCAGCTTTGGTGTCACAGTTTACCAACAAAATATACTAACAATACAAATGCACAATGCCATGGTTTACCACAGGATTATAGAAAAACAGGCCTTTGACTTGAATAAACTATCCCTTAAGTATTCTTACAATATACTTTGGTCTGTGATCCTCCAAAATTCTACATACCATAAAAATAGTTCCATCCATCATCCTTTAAAATTCATATATACTGCACAGATCCCAAAGACATGCAGAACATTCAAATGCAGCGGAGATAAAAACAGAATAAACTAAACCAATTTCCTGCCAGCATAAATGGAAACTAACAATATGACCATATTGAACTGGCTGGAAAAATTCAAGTACCTTCTCTTTTTCTAGCTTATGCTGCTTACATTTGGCTATCTGTGGACACCAAGAAACTCCCAGAGGTTGTGGCCAAATGGGATTGGTATGTTAATTTATTTCTGTCTCTTGCACAACCCAAGAAGATACATCCAATATTTGCTGCAACAGGAAATGATGCTGTCCTCTTACAGAAGTGAACATCAGTAATATCAGTACATTTTGGCCAAGCTTTTAACTCTTTTTATATCACATAAAGTCATCTGATATGTCACACTCAATATGCAAAAAGTATTATGTAAAATTCTTTGGAATTCAAGTCTATCTATTTGGAATTAATGACTTCATAAAGCATGGTTTATCATCGCGAAAATGAGCTTAGCCCTCCTCACTCCTCTGGCATGGCCACAAGGAGGTTGAAAGCTTTCACTTTTGACTTTCCAGTTATAGTATGTCCAAATCCTAAACGACAGTAATTTTTACTACAGTTAGGTAAAATAAGCCATTTTCATAAATGATGGCTTGAGGTTAAGCTTGCTTTCACTAGCCATTGACCTGGACTCATTTTTGCAATGCTAAAATGTGGTTTAGCATTGTACCTGAACCAGAACATTCAGTGGCACACACAGAATTCCAGCTCCCACGTACCAAGTGGAGGCCCCAAATAATTTCCAGGGAAGAAACAGCAGGTGTGTACTTGACCCTGGCTCATCTACTATTTTTTTCTTTGCAACTGTCTGCCCTAACCACTTTCCCTACCATCAAGTCTAAGTGTTTATTGATTAAAATTGGGGAAATTAGCTGGGAACAGATGTTGCACAGGGAAAATCTTCCTGTTTCTCCTGAAATGCTACCCCCTGCTCCCATTCTGCACATAGGAGGCAAACATCAATATCAATGCCACTTGCTCCCACTATCTCCTATTCACTCTAATAATATTTGCCCATTACAGCTTCGTATATAATTTATTATTTACTTTATCAACAATGGAATTATTGTGAACAGAACTGAGATACTTATATAATTTCATTCCACAAAGTGATGAGTAATCCTACCGTGAAGCTGTTGTTGACATTTTTAGTGCTGGATTCTGCCACGCTGGCATCTGTCAGATCCACCTCATCAAAAATGATTGACTGGGAAAAGGAAAAATAAATGTAAAACTTCAATTAGGTTGTTTTTTTATTTCATAACTGTTACAAATCATATATATATAATGAAGGGTTAAAAGAAATGCCTCTGGTGGTTGGTGCTGGCGAAGAATAAGATGGATTCTGCAAGACAAACAATCGGAGCTTCCTCAAAATCCTGCATGGTGTGTGTGGATGAGGGCAAGGCGAAGAATTTGCACAGCATCTACCATAGAGGCAACCTATAACACTCCATGTCCCTGTCAAGCCACTGCCGTATGGGGAATTCCGGACATGACTCCTGCACTTCCCAAATTGCACAGTGAAGGTGCACCTTTTTACCCTGACCTCTGACCTCATTATAAATATAGTTTTAAACTGATTTTAATATTGCATTTTTAAGTAGCCGCAACCCACCCTGGGACCCTGTGGTGAATGGTGGGCACGAAATTGAAGAAATAACTATTCATTATTCCATAGGTACTCCAGAAATAAGCATCTGCCAGATGCTTTTAAGTACAAAGAAGCCCATTGATTAAAAGTAAATTAAATTGGCTATGTAATTTTTGATCTGGGGCATTATAGGAGATTAGGAGATGTCTATTTCAAGCATGGGGAGCCTCCACCCCATGGGTCAAATTAGGCATGGCAAGCATCCTGATTTGGCCTGTGAGGCCATATTCTCAAAGGCACAATCATCTGTTCCCCATTAGACATACATGATGTTAGGTGTGAGACAGGTAGACACAGCTGAAGTAGACCAATGGGGAGCCTTCAAATGTGCTCCTGACAGTTTGTTGGCAAGCAGGGTTTGCATTCAACACCTTTTAAGTTTGGTGCCAAACACAAGCAGCCCTTGGTGCCAAACATGCAGGCAACCCCTACTTGCAAGCAGGGCTTCTTTGTAAACATGGCTTAAACCCAACCTACATGTGCAAATGAACCTTTTCCCTTGCATCCTGGCTTGAACTCAAGTCACACTGCAAAGGAGAAGCAGGTGACCTGACATAACAGTAACATCAGGTGCTTGACAGGTGAGTCAATATGACCTACCAAGGGAGGGAGCAGGGAAAATCTCCTTCTGGCTGAATCCTAATCCTCACCCTAATCCTCTGCTATTGAGGATCTCTGCTGAGAAGATAAAAGCAAGGGGCAGAAAATAAAACAAGAGAGAAAGCAGCAAAATGATCATTGGGCTTGGTAATGGACACACTTGGTATACATAGTTTTTGCTGAGGCTCTTTTGAGTACTAACTTTCTCAGTGAAATCCATGTACAGTATATCAAGTGCTTTCACTATCCAGTCACAAGAGACACCTATCCTTTCTGATCCTATGGGTGTTAGGATCAGTGTCAACCAATGTCATGTAGAAAAAAACTTTGGGGAGATCCAGCCTCCTTTTGCTCTTAGCAATATAGGCCCCCTTTAATATATGTAGAACTTCTACTACATATAGAAATGTGATGCCAGTTTTTATTATTTAATCATATCTTTGTAATAATTTTGGCATCAATGTTCTGCTCAGTGGTAAAGCATCTGTTTTGCATTCAGAAGGCACCAGGCTCAATCCCCAACATCTCCAAGTAGGTCTGAGAGAGACTTCATTTGATGTCTGTCAGGGTAGACAACACAAAGCTAGATAGTCAAATGACTTGACTCTGTATAAGGCAGCTTCCTGTGTTTCTACCCCTCATGGACACAAAGAAAAACAATCTATCAGTACTTAAGTAAGGGATAACCAGTTCCTATTTTAGAATAGTTAATAGTTTTACCAAAGTAAAGCAACAATTATGAACTCCTGAGTAGCAGGTTTGTGAGCGTAAACACTCTTAGTAGCTAGTAACCCTTGTGCTGTAGTCATACAAACTGGATGATTCCTATTCCTTATTACCCTCCCATAATTTCATGGAGAGCCACATACCTTTGCTGTTTTGGCATAGTATAGAGTTCGTCCTCGCAATTTGAAGTAACGTCTCTTCCAGCGCTGAAATGAGCTGGTCTGTTTCATCAGCATGCCCTCTTTTATAATAGTCTAGAAGTCAAGAAGATATCAAGTCATAGAATCAAAGAATTGTAGAGTCAGAAGGGACCCCGAGGGTCATCATCTTGTCCAACTCCCTGAAAAGTAGGGATCTCAAGTAAAGCATCCAGGACATAGGGCCATCCAACCTCTGCCTAAAAACCTCCAATGAAAGAGAGTCTACCATCTTACAAGGGAGTCCGTTCCACTGTTGAACAGCTCTTACCGTCAGAAGGTTCTTCCTGATGTTTAGTTGGAACCCCCTTTCTTGTAACTTGAATCCACTGGTTTGGGTCCTAGCCTCTGGAGCAGGAGAAAACAAGCTTGCTCCATCTGCCATGTGAGAGCCCTTTAGATATGTTAAGATGGATATCTATATCCTCTCAGTCTCCTCTTTTCCAGGCTACCCAGCTCCCTCAACTGTTCCTCATAGGGCTTAGTTTCCAGACCTTTGGTCACCTTAGTCACCCTCCTCTGCACACATGAAGCATTTCTTTATGAACAGCCATTTTTTCTGATTTTACCCCTCCCCAACCACAAAAAGAAGGAAAGTACTGACTTTGATATCAATATTCTTTATTGTTTGACTGCCCTCTGCTGGAAATAAACAACACATTCATAAAACTGAGCTGCTGATCTTATCTATACCCAAGTGCAATAAACAACAGTCAAACACACAGTGCAGAGATTCCTTTCCTGTGTGAGAGAGATATTATCTTGGTGTGAGAAAGATACAATTCTTCAAACTAGTCAAGGTGATCTTATCAAGCTTTGATGAAGATACAGCAAACATTTTTAGAAAAACCTCAGTGTCTGTAGTCAGAGCTCTGTCCTGTCCAATTACAGCTCTGATCTCACCTGTTTGACTAAAGTGAGCACACAGCAGTCTGTCTCCTGTAAAGCTATCAGCATCTGACTACCACAGGAAACGGTCTGCATATTTAAGGGAGTGTGGAGGGCAGTAATAAAAAGACAGGAATAATCCTTCCAGCTTTTATATTTGGTATTTTTTTTCAGATACTCTTGGCTCTGACTCACTGCTTACTGGCTGGCTGGCTGGCTGGCTGGCTGCCATTTCCCAAGGCTAAAGTGCCAAGTCTGTCTACACACAGTTCTGGACATTTTCTCACTGCTCCACATCTAGCCCCACACACTATCATTCACATAATATGCATATCCAGGCTACAAGACTATGTTTAGCTGACATTCATTTTGTTGCTCTTTATGATACATATTTGTTAACCCAGCTGAAGAACATAATAAATACCAAAAGATACATTAAAATGCTACCAACACAGAATCTTAAGAATAACTGAAGGACTACAAAACGAAAGCAAAGGTTAGAGCTTTAATTCACTACGAATACATAGCTCCTGCCAGTAGCAAGTGTCATAATATGGGGTTTTAATGCTCCATTTAATACACCCCTTTTCCAAGGAAAGCACCATCTACAAGTACTTCAAGTAGTTCAATGTGGGAAAACATCATTAGGAGAAACTGCTGCAGGGATATCATAAAGCTGTCTGTTAGGTCATTCTGTAACCAAAGGCTACAAAAGCAACATACTGTATATAGAGCACAGCAGTGTTCTTAAATGTATTCACTAGACGCCAGTACGACAATCAAGATACAATAATAACCTTGTTATACAGTCCCTACTAACTTAACATCCCACTTGAGTGATTTGAAAATTCTTCAAGAGATATTAAAAGCTGAAGTAGCTAAGTCTGCTGAAAAGTCAGATTGCCCCCCAAAACCTTTGTTAGTTACTTGTTAGAAATCAAAAGTCAAGTTTTTTTCCAACTTGCAAAAGCTTTCCTTCCTAGCTAGTCAGAGGCAATTCCTGTTCCCCACAGATTATTAGGCAAATGTCTATTTGCAATCATAGGATGTCATAACTTAAAGTGCCTGCCCTCCCTAACAGTTGCAGATTTATTTATGCTTTTTCATATTTTCCTTTGCCAAACTGCTGTTCATCAGCAAAATGCTATATGCCAAAAAATGTCATCTTGGCCTAGCATGGAACTTCTCTCTTCAAAATCAGAATGACCTGAACTATAAAGTGGAATTGCGAGAGAAATTATTACTGTTTTCCTATGACTTTCAGTGAGATTCAACAGATATACAGTGAGGAAATAGGAAAAGTTTGGTACAACACACTCACCACACACTTTACAGAGAAAAATGCAAAACAATTTGCAGACAAGTAAATTCTGAAATAATATAGGAAGATAGAACCAATAATCTGTGGAGGATGGAATCACTCAGTATTGGCACCTTGACTGTGGAATGCTCTCCTCTCACATATTTGACTAAGGTAAAGGTAAAGGTAAGTGAGGTGAGTGAGGCTGAGAGACTTCAAAGACGTGTGACTAGCCCAAGGTCACCCAGCAGCTGCATGTGGAGAAGCAGGGAATCGAACCCAGTTCACCAGATTACGAGTCCACTGCTCTTAATCACTACACCACACTGGCTCAGCAAACTCATCTTCCTACCTCCAGGAAACTGAAAGGGATCAAAAAGGATCATAAGTACCTCCCACAAGTCAGTCCACATAATGGCATGCCACAATCAAAGATCGGGTGCTCTACAAAAAAACCCAGCTGCATGTGACTCAAGCAAGGGAGTGAATTGATGCACTACAGGGAAGAAGCAGAAGAACAGCTGAGCTTAACCATACCTAATTTTCCTATACCTGTCTCAAATCAGTCATAGCATGGCAGAGGAGTTTTACAAGAGCTCTACAATATCAAAGACGATAAATAAAATTAGGGAAAGTCCTAAGTTATCAGGAGAATTTGTGCCTTCAAACTGCTACTCCTAGAAAGATAATGAGCTGAAAGTAAATGAAAGAACTGAAAAAGTGGCAGTGATGGACTCTACCTCAAAGAATGAAAGTGATAGGCTACTGGAAGTGGAACTGCCATTTTGTGGCAGATACTACTATGGCAGGTTTGAACACATCTCCTAGTTCATACTCTACACCCATGAAAAAGAAAAGAAAAACGTATTGGGCAGAAATATTGAGAATTTTTATTGGTGAGATCCTGTGACTATGCGGCTTCAGGAAATTATGCAAAGAGTCCCAAACTTGGTCTGCAGAATAAGAAGATAAATGCCACTGAGGCTCTTAAAGAAACAACTGAAAATTATTACCCAATAGTCCAAAGACTTAAAAACAGGCTAAATATAGGCAAGGTTTGTGTGGTAAACATGAATAATAGTTTGAAGAACTACTGGGAGTACAACTGAATGGTTCATGATTTGATGAACTAAAACAGAAACAAATACCAGCCCCCAAAAGGGTAACAACAGATCCTAAATTATACAGTTTAGCTTGTTTTCTGGAACTTTCCTACCAACGCATCCTGATCAAAGAAATATTTCAGGCTCAACCAGCAAACTGCTGGTTTGATTTTGTATTTAATCAACCTGCAGTTTAAGCACAAGTTTGTAAGACTGATGCTCTGTACTCAATTCCCATTCTATTCTTTTTATTCATATATTTGTGAACCGATACCCCAACCCTGTTTCCAGTCTATTCAGGGACTGAATTCACACCTACAGAACAAACTCACCTGTGCAAATGATGAGCACTCCTCCATCTCTTTTAAAGAATGCTCTTTCAAAGAAAACAACACCACCCAAAAAGGCTGCCAACATTCTTGTCCCCCAAAGTAAACCAATGCATTTTCCTGCATTAGACTATCTACAGGAACCTCATAGGTACACGACTTAAACATGAAAGGCTAGCAAAAAAAAACCTGACATAGTTGTTGGGCTGCCTCTCACACAACACAGATGCTGCTGGGGGAGAGAAAAAGCCTGTAGTTTACAGCTGCCCATCTCTGCAAGAGAGCTGCTTCTATTTATAGGCAGACAGCTTAGTAAAGACTTTGGTGGGTTTGGGCGGAAAGGGCTTGAGATAAGATCAAATGACTTTATAGCATGTTTTCTTTTTCAAGCATTGCTGCTTTTCTTTGGCTTGATGTTCACTTCCCAGCTAGCATATTGCTCGGTCCTTTTGATACTGGTGAATGCTTCTGAGCAATGAGATCTGATGAAATGGTAACGGTTGAAAGCAACGTGACATGTTCCTTATCCTCCCTTTACAATCCTTACAAGAACTTAGAATCTGTCTTCAACATCTGGTCATGTATCATTACGTGAACAGTGATCCACAGCAAATGGATAAAGGGAGAAATCTTACTCTGCCTCCTCACTCAAAAATAAACTGTCTTATTATAGGAATTTATTCTTAAATCCCATAGCAACCAGTCAGTCATATGAAGCAATGATATTTTAATTATCTGCATCATTACTGGGAATAAATGCATGTACCAGTCAACTAAAAGTTATAACAATTACCAGGAATTAATTTGGAATTCTATAACCTCACTTCCCTCCCAAAGGATGCAATGACTCCTTAAAAGAGGAATGAGTAGTTGCAAAGAGTTGTCCAAACTTCTTTCTTTCCCCTTGCTGGCAGCTGAGTGTCCTATGTGAACCAAAAGACAGAGGCTGCATGGGATTTGTGCCTTCTACCACGTCCTGACAATGCTCAGGATCTATGGTCGCTTCCTTTATTTTATTATTGCAGGTCCATGAGGTCCTGCTTTCTGCCATCTGCACAGGAGTCATCAGGATAAACTTAAACTTAATCAAGTCAGATGGCTCTGATTCAGCTGGTGGTTTTTGTAGACCCATGTACATATTACTGGCTATACACATCTTATCAACAATATCCAGTTGAGTTGCAGGACTTTGCTTGTCCAGCTAATGTAGAGGCAACATTGTAGTGATAACAGGGAGTGTTGTAGAAAGGGGGTGGCAGATTCTGTATTCCACTTGACTGCTGAAACCTATTCATTTTCCAGCCAAACACCAACCCTGAAGTCAACAACAACAACAAAAAGACTACTGTACTAATATCTAAATCATCATGTTTTAAGAAGAGCCTGTCCATTCAAACACGTGTGATAGATGTGTAAAATGAAACTGGGAATACACCAAAGTTGTGAATAAGTGTGTTAAAAAGTGAACATATTTTATAAGTACTGCCTCCGGCATGCAGGGTGAGCAGCAAGCCTTTCACCTAGATGTAGAAGTGGGTGGAATCATTCAGGCAGTTGTGTGGCAATCCCTGTCATTTCCAAAGGTGCAAGGAAGGCTGGGGACTGTCCTGCACCTCCAAGGTGAAGGCTCCTGAAGTTCCTTAGCTACACAGGGCCAAACCAGTAATTACTTTCCACTCCCGTATTCCTGCTTTGGAGCATGAAAGGTGTGGGGGGGGGGAGTATTAGGCACTGTGACCTGAGGGTGCTCTGTGTACCTTTGAGCACTGGCATTCAGTAACACACATTCCACAGTGGCCTTATCTTCAAGAATGAATGGATGCCACTACAAAGCACTTCTGGGATGCCTTATGCAAAAGCAAAGACTTTTCTCCACCACCCAGCTTCTGCCACTCAGGAAAAAATTAGGGTGGATGAGCTGGAGGCTACAATTTTTGGCTTGGCCAGCAAGACCAGCCAAAACCTGTGGACCCTGAGAGCTTGGAGCTGTGCTTTGTCCTCAAAACAACCCTTTAAAGTAAACTGGCTGAGACATTGTAACTTGCACCAAGTTACCCACTGAACACTGTAACTTGGTGCTGAATTTGGGTTTTCCACATCCAAGTCCAACACTGTAGCAACTACATACACCTCACTAGCTTTCAATTGCAGTCATGAAAACAGCTTTCTTTCCCCTTTCTGCTAGCCTATGTGAACCAAGAGACAGAGGCTGCATGGGATTTGTACTCATCAACTATTTATCAAGCTATCACTAAGTCTTCAGTCAATGAGGACCCATTACTCTAAGCATCACATAATCTTTAAAGGAGACTCACAGTCAGGATACTAACTGAAATTATGATAAGAATGTCCCTTTTTGCAGTGTGGTAAAGATAAGTTAAATATTAGATTTCAGATATGATGACATCTTGGAAGATGTACTACAGATGAAATTAATCCGGTGGCAGCTTTTTTTTGTATTTCCATATTTAATTTTTTCCATATTAAGGAATAATGAATGAGAATGCACAGTATGAGCAGGATCCAGACTAGCTATGGATAGAACACCACAAGATGCTGCGCTGGAGGAGAAGCAATGATTTTTGCAGATTCCCCCTTCCCTCTGCAGACCCCTGAAAACATGCTCTGGCAAGAACAGCATGGGAGGTGGAGTTTTGGACTATAAGAGAAAGTTGTCTTCCCTCCTTCCTCCAGCAGGAGCCTTCACTAAAGCTCAGTCCCTTCTGTTTTTGTTCACAGAAATGCAAGTCTGGATCCAACCCCATGTTGTTTGTAAGTTTGGAGGAATCCATTTGTGAACATAAAAATAAATAATGTCTGCTTCCAGATGACGTTTACTGTGCAATTGCTATGGCTTGTTAACTCATATTTAACAGGGGGTCCACATGATGCAGTCATCATTCCATAAATACAGTATATGGTACATTTTCCCAGTGCTCATTCATCTTTTTTCTTATAAAAAAAAACTGACTTTGAGTAAAGGAGTGAAATAGAAGAGCAACCTCTCTGCAGTTGTGGTCAGAAAAATTTCGAATTTTGAGCCACATTGGGAGGAGCTGACCTTGGGGTAGGTGAAATTGTATGCTGGGAAAATCCCTCCTTTCTGTATCACAAACTTTACAGTTTCAGTTACAGAGCTATTTCTTGCCCGGCAATGCAGGTCCTTTCCC
Organism: Podarcis erhardii; assembly: GCF_964252035.2. Lineage (NCBI taxonomy): Eukaryota > Metazoa > Chordata > Lepidosauria > Squamata > Lacertidae > Podarcis > Podarcis erhardii. The sequence goes on from NC_138509.1 coordinate 61,152,608, forward strand.
CTGAAGAAGACAATTCCAATATTACACATTTTGTAAAATAAGTAAATGTCTTGAGGCGCTTAGAACTTCAAATGGGAGGGACACTGCAAAACAAGAGGAACATGAGAATTCTGTTCTCCCCAAACCACATGTCTAGGATTAGAAAGGAGAGATTCCACTAAAAATAGCAGTGTTTACTTCTGAATAAATATGTGTAGGTTCTGGCTCTAATCCTGTAAGGCCTCTTGCCCTGTGCTGCAGGCTTTAATTTTTTGTTGCTGTTGTTAAAAATAGTTCGGAATTATGGAATTGTGGTACAGTGAGTGGCAAAGCACAAGACCAGAAAATTAGGTGCATTTTTATTGGAGCACCCATGTAGCAGCAAAATATTACATCTGTCTACTCCCCATTTGAGCAAATCAAAGAATATTTTAGGGAATTGTTTCCTCAACTGAAATGAACTGTCCCCAACCTCCCTACTTAGGTAGTTTGTTTTTTATGGTAGTAAGGGCATGGTTAGTAGGAACGCAGGTGGCATTGTGGTCTAAACCACAGAGCCTAGGACTTGCTGATCAGAAGGTTGGCAGTTCAAATCCCCACGACGGGGTGAGCTGTCTGTAAGCATTCATTATTTATTTCTTATATAACATAAATGCTAAATACATAAATTTTCATGTTTCTTTTTCAGGTGTGCAAGTTGATGTCATAACCTTCTGAAGAGGCACTAAAACACTTTAAACTAGTCAGTGAATCCATTCTGAAGGATGTCAAGTTCCAAATGATTGTGATGTGCCCTGAAAACATTAATTGAGCTGCACATAATGCAGGTGCATGTAATGCAGGTGCATGTTATGCATAATGCTGATGGATGAGGAAACCACCATTAGCACATCAAACACCTGGGAGTAGAGAAACATCTTGACCTGGGGCTGAAAAAATGACAAAGTCTGCACTAGGTTGGTCTCACCAGGTGAAGTATTCCACAAACCAGGGAGAAAATGGGACTACTGAAAAGGTCCTCTGTGGTTTGTTGTTATGTCTGAATTCAATTCAATTCCATTCAAAATCCTTTATTAGGCATAGTACACCACACATTAACAAACAAACATCATATACAAACTGTATAAAATATGGGCACAGCACACACAATTTATCCCAGTCCTATTCTTAACTCCCAGAAATTAAACGATGTACATAAATAACACATGTCTGGATTCATATACTATTAACAAATCAATTAGGATCATTGCTTTGCCTCAAAAGGCTGCTACAACAAGGAGGCAGGAGTGAACTTGTGAAGCTGGATGCTGAGCCAGTGGGAAACAAGTGGGAAACAAGCATACAAGCAACCATGGTTTGTCTACTACACATCTGGAAGCTCAAACAATGGATACTTGACTATGGTTAGCACATACCACGGTTTCATATTATGCCTGCATCGGGTCATTTTTTCCACTTTCTAATCATGAATTGAAAATATACTTCTACAGAAGAGGAACCATTTGAGAAAATCTGGAGCAAATATGACTGAATGTGTCATTGCTTCATTAGCCCTGGTCAACAACACACATACAGCAGTTTAAATAAAATATATTGTCTGAACTACTTTGTCTCACATTTCTATTTTTAGCTAGCTGGCAACTATTTTTAAGGTCTTTATTGCTGCTGGTCCTCACCACGTCCTGTTGCACTGCAAACTACAGGTAAACCGCACTGTTAAAAATAGGACAAAGTAATGATGTAAAGAAGACTTCTTCTTAATAAAACAACATAAGCGCCAGAAAACACAGTGAATTCTAAAGCAGCAAAATACTGCAGATTGTAAAATATTATGCAACATAATTAATACTGGTTTAATTTTATTTAAAAATCTGCATTCACATTTCTCATTTACATACTTTAATGCACTAAATGTTTCATAATATTTACCTTCCCATGCAAGGGAAGTAATCATTATTCCCACATTCTAGATGGGTAATTGATGCTTAGGATACAATCCTACCCTCTATTTTGAACCACAGCCAAGACACACTTACAGAACATGTGATCTGCATGGAGAAGATCCCTGGCCTCAAATCTATGCATCTCAGCCATGGTGTGACAACATGACAACCTCAATGCAATGGAACCTGGCTTCTGCAACACATTGCCCATTTAAGTTAGACAAGCTCCAACATATATTGTATATATTGTGTTGATGCTAAAATATTTCCTACTTCCACAGGGTTTCTCGAGAGGCTTTTCCAGATACTTGTGGGCAGCATCAGATTTCCCTTTGGAAAATGTGAAGGCAGAAATGCTTTTGAATACCAGTTGCTGGAAACCACAGGCAGAGAGTGTGCTGTAGTGCTCCAATCCTGCTTGCAGATTTCCTACAGGCATCTGGTTGGCCTCCGTGAGAACATGATGCTGGACTAGATGAGCCACTGGCATGATTCAGTAGGCTCTTTTTATGTTATTATGAACTGTTGTATCTGATTTATTTTGTTATATTTTTATTGTCATTATACATTTGCTATGGTATTTTGTAATGTTTAGTAGTTTGTAAATATTCCAAATAATAAGTAAACTCAGCCAATGACTAAAGGGAAGTCAGGAGCAACATGGAGCCAGAGTTGTGTCTATAACTAACTTTGTACAATTACTTCCTAAACATTCATATCAATTCACAGAAATGCTTCTCTGGTTCCTGGAACCTGGAAAACACAGAGAGCCATGGGTGTCAACTTGTAAAGTGAACTCTCTTTGGGAAAATCTGAGTCTTTGTTGATCCTTTTCCCTCCAGCCCAGCTTGTGCATCAGCAAAGGTCAGTAAAGACAGGAGTATGAGTAATACTAAGCAGGCTGTACTACAAAATTCAGTGTTTCATAACACCTAACACCTCTCCCAAAATCCTGTCTCTCTCTACAGGTCCACTGGAATAAAGGCATAGTACAGCTTTTAATGTCTAATGCAATATTATGCTTTTACTGAGTCTCTCTCTCACACACAAAACTCTGTTATTAAAGTATTGTACAGTGGTACCTCGGGTTAAGTACTTAATTCGTTCCGGAGGTCCGTACTTAACCTGAAACTGTTCTTAACCTGAAGCACCAATTTAGCTAATGGGGCCTGCTGCTGCACCGCCGGAGCACGATTTCTGTTCTCATCCTGAAGCACTATTTCTGGGTTAGTGGAGTCTGTAACCTGAAGCGTATGTAACCTGAAGCGTATGTAACCACTGTACCACTGTACTTCAGATTCACAGTTTTCTTTAACACAGCCAGTCTGCCTTCAGTTTACTGCTTCCATCACTAAGCAAGGCTGTCACTTGGGCTTAGTCTAAAAGGATCTTAAGCAGCAATGTTATATGCTAGAGCAGGCATAGGCAAACTCGGCCCTCCAGATGTTTTGGGACTACAACTCCCATCATCCCTGACCACTAGTCCTGTTAGCTAGGGATGATGGCAGTTGTAGTCCCAAAACATCTGGAGGGCCGAGTTTGCCTATGCCTGTGCTAGAGGTACCACCTGTTCTTTAGTGCACACTGCTAAATAACAGGAACCTTTGATTGCTTTGTGAGCATGAATAAGAAACTAAAGTAAAAACAGAATCTTCTGGTTAGCCATGTTTCAGGCCTTCAGGACACTTTAGATCATCTTGCCAATAGTTGAGATGCAAGCAAAGCAGTGGCTTAGCACTTGAGATTTATTGCAATGAGCACTTAAACTGTAACTCACTGGATGATTTAGGAGACTAAATTCATAGCTGAGAACTAACACTACAATTCCAGAAACTCTTCAAGGCCAGTAACTGTTCAGAGTAACAGCAAGAACAAACCTAAGGTACCTATGTGGAAATATATGTTTAGAATATATTCTTGTGGTTTATTGGAAGCATACTGTCACGTGTATATTTCTCTTTTATTGTTCAGGACCTGTTGAACCTTCCTATATCTTAAATAGTCAACCTTATGTGACTGAGCAGCTATAAAGCTCAAATTAACATCAGAGTTGTCCTTTTCCCTGGAATTGCCATCTTTTCTTCACTCACTTCTTAGGGGGAATCCTCACCAACCACTCTCAGATTATTACATTCCACTGTTTTTCTGTGTTGTTGCCCAGTGTTTTTTCAGGCCCGACTTGTGGCTTTTTCTTTTTGCAGCAGCAGCCTGTTCATCATGGACAGGCAACATGAAATTAGAGCTTTTAAGGGTAACTGTTCCTTTAAACAGAAAGCTCCCGTCTGCAGGTTTAAGCCCATTCCATTTCTACCCTGGCCAGTGCAGCTGCAGGAATAGTGCTGAACTGCCCATTTGGCCAACTTCCCAACTCCCAAAGTGTGCATTAAATTAGTGGTTTCTCACCATTCCCCACTCTTTTCTTTTCATTATAGTAAAACAGCAATACTTTACTGTAATGGAAAGAAAAGATAAAAAGCTACAATGGAAGAGAAGTCATTAATTTAACACATATTACCGTCAGGGGGTGGGAGCTAACTAAACAGGGAACAAATGAGTATTAATCCCCAAACCACACTTCCCAGAAAGCAGTAACATGTCTGAACCAGCAAACACGAAGCTTGCCATTAACAATGTAAAGCATCTTAGCTAGCTGAACTTAGATATGAGTAGACATTAAAGAAGTATCTTGGCCAAGATACTGGATAACATAATGCTATATTGAGTGCTGTGAAGAATCTGCCTTACTTCCACTACCACCTAATTACAGAAACGCAATTCTTCAGCAGCATTAAAGAGTTCTAGCATGGAAGCAACCCGTCAGTTTTGAAGAAACCCCTCAAAATGACATGCCCAGTATACACATTAATCATGCATTTGTCTTCCATCTCTCATTGGAAAAGAAAAGGTGATCAAAAGCTAGAGCGGAAGTAAATGAAGAAATGTATACATAATTAAGATAGCAAGTCACAAAATAGAGCAATTGGTAATTCTAAAATTGTTATCTTGAGAATCCAGTACTGCTTAGCTAGAGGTTTTTGTTAGATTAAAGCAATGGAAGCTTAATGGCTATACACAATTTCTGTTTATAATCCTTGTACTTAAAATGTTTATATTCACATAGCACAAGCAGAGTGTTTAGGCTTTTTACAACCACATTGACGTAGGAAATGATGCAAAGCATGGCAAGTGATTAAGTGGGAATTCAGAGCGGAGTTTGGCCTTATATGAACTATGGCAAAAATAAAACGTATCAATCCATGTCATAGCTCTAATTACTGCAATTAAAACATTCTAATTTGGGAAAGGCTCATTCTTTGTTTTTCTCACTCACACCAATGCTTAGAGTCCAAATTTGAGACTGCTGGATCCTTCCCTATTCCTAAGGGAGTCACTTCAAGTGTACTATTTAAATATGATAAAAGCATTTAAGGAAGCAGAATTTCAAATGTCCATCTTCAAACAAGATGAAGTTCAGGAATTTTCTCCAACTGTAAATGTCATAATCACCAAAGTATAGATAGCGGCTCTCCATATACAAAGAATTTGGCTACCTGAGGTAAAAAGCAAGTAATCGATTAACAGTTTATGATGTCACTGCCAGTGACTTTAAATCAGTACCCCAGAAGAAAATACTTCAGCATTAATACTACAATGTGAATAGTAGGCTTAACTACATGTTTTATGAGGTTTCCCCCTGTTTGTTTGTTTGTTTGTTTGATTAATCAATCAATCAATCAATCAATCTATATATACTATGTATTCATAAGTTTGACCAATGCAGCAGAAATTAGAAGTGATTTTTCTATCTTAAACTTAAGGCTGTTTCCAGACTTAATTTAATAAAGAAAAAAATGTGTCATTCAGAAACTTAATATTGGTTGAAACCCCCCGTTTCCCCACAGAGTTCTCTCCAAATATATGTTAACTACGGGCCTCTGCTCACCATTCCCTCACTAACATACTTCCATTTGCTGAATATTGTGCCTAATCAAGCAATCATCCCAGCCTTCCACTTCTAATCTGCAGCCCCATTTTGTACCAAATTTCACCTTTCCTCTCATGGCCATGCCTTCTCTCCCCCCCCTTTTCTGCAACCCCTATCCCAGAGTCCACCCCAGAGTCTTCCTCCTCCATACATTCTAACTACCAAGCACCCTTTTTACCTTCACCCAGTAATGAAGCCACCATCCGTTCCTTTTCTGCAGCCCCTTTTGTATCCCTGCTTTCATCTTCACTCCCATACCTATGCCAACTCCTCCTTCCTTTTTCTACAACTCCCCCTTTGCACACACCCTTTTTCATCCCTCCTCTACTGTCATTTCTTACAGTAGGCACTACCCCCATTTCCATGCCTCCTCTTTCCTCCTATTCTGCAGCCCATCAGTTTCTGCAGAAACCAAAATCAATGTCTGAAACCAAGATCAATGGTTTGTACGTAACAAGGAAATACTAGTGGAAAGTGAAACGTGAACACTGTGCAAGTCCTCAGTTCATCCATGTAGCAGAGGGAGAGGGGTAAGCGAGCCCAAGGCTTCACTCCAGCCAATTCCAAATCATGCACACAGCGCTAAACCATGCTGTTGGATTGTTGCAGTTTCCATTACCTCTGACCAAAGGCCATGCTAGTTGAGGCTGATGCGAGTTGCAGTCCAAGGACATCTGGAGGGAAATAGGTTCCCCATTCCTGGTTTAGCATTATGTGTGAACCAGCCGAGTGTTTCTCCTCCTGGATGTGAAACACATTGCTGAGCCATTTCAATGTCACACGACATTGTATGATGTAATGAATCTTTATAAAGCAATGATTTTTTCATCCTTCATTTTTGCTGTTATTGCTATGCAACCATATGGTATGAAGACTACCAGTTGAAGTACATATAACACTGCGTCAGAGATACAAGTAGCATCCCAGAAGCTTTGCAGGCAGCAAATGCTCCCAGGATGCACAACAGGGATTTTGAATGCTGGGTTCACAACTTGAAACATAACCCATTATTTGCCAACTTCTGAGAGACACCAGGGGTAATTCCAATAAGATTCTATTTTTTTTTTTCTAGTATGGCTTCATAACCATGTTGCAACATGTAGAAATTCAGTGGTTGCAGGTTTTCCTGGCAACCAGATGCAGCAATAGGAAAAGCTTCCCTGGCTGAATTGCTGCTGGTCATTCAAAATAATCAAACCCGTGCCAGAATAATGGAAATGTTCATGAGATACACAGCAAGGACTGTAGATGCACAGTTCAAAGAACAAGATACAACACTCTTCTAAATTTCCAAACTCATTAAGGAACAATAGTTTTTGTGGTATGGGTATGGGACACTGCAGGAAGGCCTAGGGAGGGTTAAGTGGGGACATTTAAGCAGCTCCAAGCATCCTGATGCAGCAGAGGAATTTGTGTGTGCACGCACATACAAAGTGTGACCAAGACATCAGGACTCAGCACTGTCGGGAAGGTGCCAAAGCCCCAACACACTTTGGGAGAGAACACGGGAATTGACCAACTCTCACCGAGGAAGAACTGCCACCTCTGACAGAAGGAAACCCCCTTGGGAGGTTTGGATCACCTTTGAATAGGTAGAGTCCCTCCTCCTTGTCTCTTTGCAGAAACACCTTCTCTTCTCCACCTCCACACAGACCCTTCTGCCCAGAGTCACTCATGACTTAAAGCAAGAAGGAGCCACCTCTGCTCACTCACCTGCTCTTTTTCTAGGCTGCAGTAGAGGTTGGACCCCTAAGACACCTAGAGGGTGCAGAGCTGAAGTAGCTGTTCCTTTCCACTTCACCACCCAGAAGAGGGAGAGAGAGAATAGAATTGAGCTGGACTAGACCTACCATCAAGGAAGAGTGAAGTGATAACCCTCCTTCATTCCTCCTGAGCCCCTGCCATTTCCTTCCTTCTCAGTTACCAGGGAACAAAGCTTGCTTGTTTGCTAGGCTGGATGAACGCTTGGTATCCATTGTATGCCAGGTGAGCTTACAGTGGAGGTCACATTAGTTGCTGCCACCTGAAAGGAGCACTCACTTCTCATTATCTGCCAGCAAAGACCCCCACACTCTCTCTCTGGAATGACTGCTTACCATAACTTCTCACCTCCACATAACTCATTTACCTGCCCTTTTACAGCCAGGTGAGATGAGACCATGGCTCCTTACCAATGTCAGTAGTTGCTCACCTATCCAAGTGATACCTCTGTTAGGCCTAATCACAACCACCATGTTGCCCCGAGAAAGATTGTGCCTCCCCTTGATCACTGTTTCTACTCTTTCTTAAAGTCCTCCTCTGCCCAGTGGAGGGCAAGATAGCAGAGACAGCCACCGACTCCACTTAGTTGCTTACACTTTGCATATGGGCTGCACCAAAGTTGGATGCACTAACTTTGGGTGACATGGCAGCTTCTTAACTTACCACCTAGATAAGGAGAGTGAAGGAGAAAGAGACAGTGCCTTGTCACCTCTGACCTGCTTACCTAGTAGCCCCTCTGGGCAATATATTTGGGATATCACTGCCACATCAGAGAGAGATAGCGTGCAGGTAAATGGCTTACTTACACTCTCTCTCTGGGTGGCTAGAGCTGAGCCCGCCACACAACCCACTGAGAAAGAGAGTGAGAGGCAATATGCTCAAGTAAGAAAGCTGAGATGATGACTCCTTGCAGGGACAGTTACCTCCACACACTCCTCTGCCTTCTCCCTCAATTCAGTGTGACAGCAAGGGCTGGGCCTATACTATTTTTTATATATGCAGCTGTTTTGTATACGGTTTTTTATTGTGTGGTGAAACCGCCTCCACGGGAAGCCATTCGTAAACGAAATACATAGATACATAACTACCCTGGGCCTCAATCCCAACCACTACATTACCCAGAGAGCAAGCGCACTGAGCGGAGGTTGGGGTGGCGGCACAGAGCCACCCACCTCTATTGGCTCCCTCCTTCTGGGTGTCGCAAAGCACGCTGCCAACCCCCTCGCTCGGGAGAAGGAGCAGAAGCATCTTCTCCCCCAGCCCCACCTCCGCACCTTGCTCACTCAGGTGGACGAAATGCCAGGGCAGCGCAAGGACCAGCTGCTGCCTTGGCCCTTGCTCACCTGTGTGCCCTCTCGCCCTCCCTCATTGGGAGACCCAGCAATTGGGATAGATGGGAGGATGCAAGAGGTGGATGAGGGGTTCCCCACGACCACCATCAATGGCATATATATATATTGCTGAAGGCCCTAATAAAACCTGCAAAGCGCAGTAGCCATTGGAGGGGGGTTTGGCATAGACCATGAGGGGAAGGGCAAAGGGCGATGGAAGTGCCACCCCTGCTGCTGACGAGAGGGCCGGGTTAGGGGAACGCGCTGAAGGGCTGCTGGAGAGCCCAGGCCCTGCACGGCAGCGCCGTTTACCCGGGGCTGGTCTGGGGAGGAGAGAGTGGGAATGAAATGGAGGATGGGAAGAAGGCTGAGGGGAGGGGGAAGCGCATAACCACCTCCTCCTCCTCTTCCCTGAAGGCCCGACCCTTACAGCGCTCACCTTCTGGCGGATCTGGCCGGACGTGGAGACCTTGCGGATGAGTTTTTGCGGGGAGCCGGGCTCTTGCTCCGGCTCGCTGTCCGACGACTCCTCAGTCGCCACCGGAGGGGCAGCGGCGGTGGCCCCGGCCTGGGGCTGCGAGGAGCCCGCCGCCGCCGCCGCCGCCATGCTGCACCGTGAGGAGCAGGGCGGGCAGCACCACCTAGCGCCGCAAGCGCCGCGGTGCAAGCCGGCAGCCAGGGAGGAGGGAGCGCGGGCGGGCGGGCGGGCGGGCGGGGAGCTCACTGTGGGGAGCGGAGAGGCGACCGCAGCGGACGTGGCCGCCCTCTGGCGGGTCGGTTCTGCACTGGTCCTGAGGCGACCTCCTCAGGCCCCTAAAGTGGATTGAAGCGATTAGGAGCGAAGGAAAAGGGATGCAGCCTCTCGGGCGGGCTCTTAGTTCGCACGCGGGGAATTAAGAATGCGCCCGCGCGCGCGCACAGACGCCCTACTCGCCCATCTTTTGCAGGGCGGGTGTATTGAGGGGTTGCTGACAATGTTACAATATTGTCCTGTCCTCAGTGAACGTCGCAGCACATCGATCTGAATCTGGCGTAGGAGGACTCAGGGGATAAGGCCCCGCCCCATTGATTTACTTCACCCTGGCTTAAAATCTCCCCCTGTGATAAATCATGCTCGCCTTTACAACTCAGTTTATATTAAAAACAAATATACATTAATAAAAGACCTGGCGCATGAGGGGAAAGGGGATAAAACGGACTAGAATTTGTTCTGGGTTTTCATTTCTTTTGCTAACAGCAGCATTTTGTTTCGAACAGAAGAGAGCATTAAAAATGAAGTTATTGTACCTGTAATCTGCCACCTCATAAATATACCATATCATTTTGGTTTCAGATACAGAGCATGTCACAGCCACCTCCATTGTCCCACTGCCTTGTACACACATAGTTACAATAACCCCTCTGTAAAATAGATACAGTGGTACCTCGGGTTAAGTACTTAATTCGTTCTGGAGGTCCGTTCTTAACCTGAAACTGTTCTTAACCTGAAGCACCACTTTAGCTAATGGGGCCTCCTGCTGCTGCCACGCCGCCGGAGCCTGATTTCTGTTCTTATCCTGAAGCAAAGTTCTTAATCTGAAGCACTATTTCTGGGTTAGCAGAGTCTGTAACCTGAAGCGTATGTAACCTGAAGCGTATGTAACCTGAGGTACCACTGTATATGAAGACATGGCACTGTACCCTGTGTTCATACGCTCATTACAGAACTTGCAAGTCATAATCTTTTAGCACATAAAACCAAAAAAAGAGGCAACGTGCTTGTAGATTATTACACCCAACAACCAATACATGTTTATTTTGCAGTTATGCAGCTATTACATATGCTGCATGTTAGAAGTGCCTTCTGTGTGGGAATTTCACAAAGTACATGGCATTCATCAAACAGCATGAAAGGGCACTTGACACAACAGGCATTGTATGGTCCATACCATGAATACCACAACTTCTGAATCGGAGACATAAACCTGAAATATAGAATTGAAGAGTTGGAAGCAGTGGTTCCCAACCTTTTTTTTGCCGATGCCCCACCTAAGCATCCCCAAAATCCTGATTCCCCCCCCCCCCCAGTGACATATAATCCTTATTATTCAAAAAGAGAACTATTCACATGGAGGAAGCCTAAAAGGCCATTAACTGTTAATAACTCATTCTTAAATTGCCCCCCTTAAAAATCTAATTGCCCCCCTGTGAGGTGTGTGCCCCATGTTGGGAACCAGGGGTTGGAAGGGTCCCAAGGGTAATCTAGTCCAACCTCCCACAATGCAGGAATCTCAACTAAAGCATCCATGACAGATGTTTATAGTGTAAACTATAGCAGCTCCCTAGTGTACATTAACCTGCTCACCTTCCCTCCAAACATAAAAAGGGAACATAGTGGAATCTGCTAGGGCTTATCAGTTGTCTCAGTTTGGCTTGCAATGTCACTTTCCTCAAACCGTGCACATCCATTCCACACCTTACATCTTATGTTGAAACCACAGCATTTCCCTTGAAACCACTGCTAAAATGGAGGTTCTCAGCTAGGGAGACCAGCATATTTATAGTACAAACAGATCAGATACAAAAACTGACATGCTGTGTTGTTGTTTTTACAAAGATTATTTTCACTCCATTTATGTGCTATTAAAAAAACAGTGCATGCACACATATAATCTGTTTTACTGGATTTTATAGATCAGGCTTGTAAGGCGCTGAATACAATCTTGCCCTCATTCACCAGCACATACATTCTTCCAGATTCTTGCATTTTACACACAGCAAAATACTCCATACCTCTACCTCATAAGAGATGGCTGGGAACTAGGCCCAGAATGGTTGCATTACAAGTTAAATGGCAGCAAACCTGTATTTGCCACTATATGTACATAAAGCAAGGTGCTGTGGTCAATTGTTACTCCCTCACACACACTGACAAATGTAATGCCGATGATCAATACAAACACATGCTTATAGCCTCCAACGTATTTAATATTTTTATATGAACACATACAAAATGTAATAGATGAAGCACTTTCAAGTTCTTTCTTGTAGGGTGAATGGTTTCAGTTCGTTCCTTTTTTAAAGTTCAAGCAAACAAAGTAGCGCCCCCAGCCTTCCATTTAATTCAGGGACATGGGTTTGTTATGCTAAGCAGTTTTTTATTTTCTAAACAAATAATACTGGATTCACTCTTCATGCTGCAACTAGATATTTATAGTGAGGCAACTGATTTAAATAAAAACCACCACCACAATCCTCTCAAGTATTCCGTTTCTTTATTCTAAAAAAGGGAGGGAAGACCAGTGTTAACTGACATAAAAAAAGAAAACTCTCCTGCTGTTTAATAGAATTACTTCCCTCTGTGTTTGCCATTAGACACAAATTGTGTGGCTTCCACAGCTGGCTCAGCCTCCTTTTTCTGTCATTCATCATTTAGTGATTCTGCCTTCTCATCCTCATCTTTCAGCTGCTGGCGAGAGAACTCCTCAAACATGAGGTCACTAAGAAAAGATAAAGTCTGCTTTCAAAATTGCATTCTTCTTAATATTTGGATACCTCTGCATTGTGAAGCTCTATTTTTCTTTGGAACATTTAGACTAGCACACAGTCAGTTTACACTTTACATCATTTTCACACAACACAAAAATCATAGCTGTCAAGCGTCCCTTATTTGGAGGGACAGTCCCTTATCCCAGCGCCATGTCCCGCTGCTGTCCCTTATTGATGGATGTCCCTTAAATTTCCCGGGTTTCAAAGCAGCTCCTCTCCCTCCCTCCCTGCCGGCCAGGGAGAAGGGAGGCTCCAACTGTGTTGCTTGGCTGCCCGGCCTGCCCCCCTCCAGCCTCCTCTCACCAGCCTCGGCCCCCGGGAGCCCCTCCCCGCCGGGACTGGTGGGAGCCTCCGGCCTTCCGCCATCCTCCTCCTCGCGGCCGCTGAACTGAGCGTCTCTGCCTGGGACCTCCACTCTGCCCGTCACCGCCACTCGCGCTCCCGCTAGGCAGTACTGCGGCTGTGCCGCCAAAGGACCCAAATGAGATGGGCAGCCTGGCATGGTCTATGAACTGATGAGGAGCCTTGAGAGGAGAGCGAGGGCAACCATAGAGAAAGCAGTTCAGAGAGAGGAGGAAGAGGAGGAGGCGGAGGCGTGGGCAGGTGTTCCAAGGGCTACAAGGGAAGGACCGCAAGCGCTTCTCCCATAGATTTGTAGTGGTAGACTAGCATAGATGGTCTGATCTGCGGGTTTACTTCGGGCACTATCCCCCTCCCTTCCTCCCGCCCCACCTGATGGAATTGAGAGCTGCAGATGAAGCACAAGAGAAAAGATACAGAACTGCAGCAGCATCTTTGTAGCTTGGACTTTGTTTTGCGCGAAAAGTGGTTGCTGCTTGTAGTTATTTAATTGCAGTGTTTCACCGGCTGGTGTCTTGAGCAGCAACCTCTGGAAACGAAGGGCTAAAAACTGGCGCTGCTCTCCAAAATTATCTGGTTCCTTTTAACTGGTTGACTAAAATCCCTTATTTTGGCTGCTGGTCCCTTATTTTCAAGGCTGCTGGTCCCTTATTTTCAAATCTGTAAGTTGACAGCTATGACAAAAATGCACTTTAGCATCTCTTGCAGTATTCATTTATTTAGATTTTTAAGACTGCCTTTCATCCAATAAGATCCCAGGGCAGAGCACTAATAGCAGAATCAAATCGAACAGCACTTGCCACTATATGTAGTATGTAGCATAAATAATAAAACAAAATTATTAAACCATGCAACCATTCAGCAGCAGACATAAGAATGCCCACATCAAAGCTTAAACATGTCCCCCAATTGCCTGTGTAAAAAGGTTTCTCATTCTTGGCTCAGCTTCAGTATGGTTGCTGCATCATTTCCTCACAATAAGCCATTCTCTGGAGCTTAGACAGAAGTTTAGCAGGTCATCCCACTGAACCCTATCTTCTGACTATAACTAGGGCATTGGGCAACTGGGGCAATATAAGACTAACAGTCCAATTCCATGCATATTTCCCCTATATGTAAATCCCATTAGATTTCATGGAGCACATTCTAAGGAACATAATGTTTGTATAGACTTTTTACAGTCCAGTTCTATGCAATGTGATATAATTTTGCTATTAGACTGCAATTTAATACATGCTTACTTGTGAGTAGGTCCTATTTACAGGTACACATATGTAGGATTCCAGCTATATAATATCTATCAACATCTTGTGAGACAATAGCTGCAAATACTTCACTCTGCTATATCACACAGCTGTAGCTTCTCAGTGTTTGTATGCCTTAAAATGCAGAAAGCTCTGAGCTGAATCCAGCCGTGAAACAGAATCAATTTCCACTGTCCTCATGCTGCAACTTTAATAAAGTTTGTTTATGAACAAAGTCATTGCTCATGAAGGAATAAGGATTTCAGGGCAGAGTTGGCTAGAAATATAATGAAACAATACTTACTTTTCTTTTCCTGTAGTCATTGGTGCGCATTGAGAAGAAAAGCGGGAGAAAGGCTTAACTAAATACGTTGTCTTGATTTTGATTCCTTAAAGTAGTTGGCAAATATTGTAAAGTCCATTTGAAGGGGAAAGTGTAAGTTACAGTGCCCTCCAGGTACAACTATGCAACAGGTGTGTGACCTGACAATAAGTCAGTGACCCAGGCTCCTCGGGCCATGCATAAAGCTTGGAAAGGAGAGATAACAATCTGTGCCTCTATGTGCACTGAGGTGAAAGGAGGAGAGAGAAAGTCCTAAGAATAAGCAAAGTTTCATTCTCTTCAATGGATTTTCATTGAACCACAAATTTATGGCAATCATGAAGCAGAGGAGGAGTTTGGATTTGATATCCCGCTTTATCACTACCCAAAGGAGTCTCAAAGCGGCTAACATTCTCCTTTCCCTTCCTGCCCCACAACAAACAGTCTGTGAGGTGAGTGGGGCTGAGAGACTTCAAAGAAGTGTGACTGGCCCAAGGTCACCCAGCAGCTGCATGTGGAGGAGTGGAGACGCAAACCCGGTTCGCCAGATTACGAGTCTATCGCTCTTAACCACTACACCACACTGGTGTAGTGTGTAGTGGTCTCAAAGCTTGTCCAGCTGCTCTCATTGCACCAAAATATTCCTTACCATCAACAAAAAATCAAAAACCATATTTGGGCAATACCTTAATCATGCCAGCCAAAATATTACAAAACAAAGGTTCAGTTTAATCCTTGTGCTAGTTGATTTGTAGTAGACCTCAAAATTATTGTTTTATTAAACTTTGAACATTCCATTCTGTTTCTTTGAAGCAGGAGGTGTTATTGTGTGCATTGTACAGATGCAAACTGAAACCTGACTTATCCAATATCATACCAAGTTTTGGTACTAACTGAGGAAAGTAATTCCAGAGGAAACATGAAACAAGTTAGGATTGCTCATATGACTGGATTCCAAATTGATTGATTGAAGTTTGAATTCCACCAGCTCTGCGATGCAATTAGAGCAGAGCTAGAGAATTGTTGGCTCTCCAAGTGCTGCTGAACTATGCCTCCCATATCTTTGATCATTAGCTGTGGCTGATGGGAGTTGGAGTCCAACCACATCTGGAGCATCAAAGGTTTCCTGCACCTGATTTTTTCTTAATAAGAAAGTTATTGCAAGCATAAATGTGAGAGCACACATACACAAAATATTTCAGGGTAGAGCAAGCCCCACTGAACTCAATGGGACTTTTGAGGACACATGCATAGGATTGTGCTTCAAGAGCACAAGAACTTCTACTGGGAAATATGAAAGGAGAACCATCTAATAGCATCCCTCTTTCTACACCATCTGAAAACACCCCTCCCTGTGATTAAAATCTCCCTTAGAGCTGCTTACCATTTCAATGGAAAAATAATCTTCTAGCTTTTAAAAAAGACTTAAGGGTATCATCAGAATATTATAAACAATGCCCCAAGCAAGGGCAATGATATCCTACTGACCTGTTGTGTTTTCCTCCTCTCTCCTGGGGTGCATGAGACGGAAGGGCAGTTCCATGGCCACCTCACTGTGTAGAGAGAGGAAAGAAAGTACAATGATACCTACATAGCACCAAACAACCTTAGCCCACACTATTTGGTTTATCCAGTCATTAAAGGTAAAAGTAAAGGGACCCTGACCATTAGGTACAGTCACGGACGACTCTGGGGTTGCGGCACTCATCTCGCTTTATTGGCTGAGGGAGCCGGGGTACAGCTTCCGGGTCATGTGGCCAGCATGACTAAGCCTCTTCTGGCTAAACCAGAGCAGCGCACGGAAACACCATTTACCTTCCGGCCAGAGTGGTACCTATTTATCTACTTGCACTTTGACGTGCTTTCGAACTGCTAGGTTGGCAGGAGCAGGGACCGAGCAATGGGAGCTCACCCCGTTGCAGGGATTCAAACCGCTCACTTTCTGATCAGCAAGCCCTAGGTTCTGTGGTTTAGACCACAGTGCCACCCGTGTCCCTTTATCCAGGGATTACCCAGATCTAAATGTATGGGGGCTATTTAACTCAGAGTAGTCCTGCTGAAATTAATGAACATGACTAAGTTAGGTCCATTAATTCCAGTGGGTCTGCTCTGAATAAAGCTTAGTTCAGGCATAGGCAAACTCGGCACGCCAGATGTTTTGGAACTACAACTCCCATCATCCCTAGCTAACAGGACCAGTGGTCAGGGATGATGGGAGCTGTAGTCCCAAAACATATGGAGGGCCGAGTTTGCCTATGCCTGGCTTTGTTGAATGCTCCCTATACCTATAATCCTCCACAAGTATTTGGAAAATCAGCAAAGTGTTTCTTGTAAAGGCATGAGTCCAGGGTGCAGATGGGAAAGGCCCTGGGTCTATTTCTACCCCACCTTTCAATCAAATTGTTCCCAAGGTGATTGTTGCTAACACTTTTTTATTATGATTGCTTTCCTCCTGCTGCATTCTTTTGCTATTAATTGTTGATGTAGTTTATGTTTTTATTTGAAAGCAGTGTGAATTTTACTATAGAAAGGTAAGATATAAATGCATTAAGTGAGTAAATAATGATAGAATACAAATACAATAATTAATGACCAGTGCCTGGTTTCTGTTACTACACAAGTGCTGACAATGGGTTAACAAACGAGAATACTTGTTATCCAGCTAAATTTGACGAAAACCACTACTAGCATGAAGGACTGAAAATAACTCTGCTCTTGCTAGTTTATTGGCAATTTCTTATACAGTAGGCAATTTGAAATGTTCCACCTTGACTGTCACTTTCACTTTTCACACTGTCTGTAACCACTGAAGGGGCTGGCACTGCAGTTTTCGTTTATTACCCAAGAAACTCCCACCAGAAAATCGTGTCTGAACACACTAAAGAAACTCGCCTAACAACACTGGAAGTCAATGATCTGGATGCTCAATAATCTGGATGCTCAATAAAAGGAAGTGAACAAAGGATGGGAATTCAGAGAAAAGGTATATTGTAGAAGTATTAGTGTTCACTCCTCTGTGAGTAAACATACCTCATACACAGAATATTGGGCCTAGTCCGTGGTGGAAGCTCATAGTTATTAAGCTAAGACTGTGAACACACTGTACCTTTAAAGCACATTTGAAGTGCATTCTTTCCCTCAAAGAATTCTGGGCACTGTTGTCTAACTCTCACAGAGTTACAATTCCTAGCAACCCTTAAACAAACTATAGTGCCCAGAATTCTCGGGGGTGGCGGCGGCTAAGAATGTGCTTTAAAAGGTATAATGTATAATAAGAGTAAAAAGAGAAGATCCATTTTCAGATAAGCCTAGCAATATAATCAAATGTTGCAAGAGCAATGGGGCGGGGGGGACAGAGAAAATCTTACAGATTTACCTGGAAATGAAATCTCCCAGCAGGCTAAGATATAATCAAATAAAATAAAAACAATCAAAGCTTACAAAATTCCACAGCAAAGTCAGACATATTTCATATCCTCTTCATACAGAATGTAGCTCAGAATTATCCATGCTTGCAATGCATTATCCCATTCTACATCATTCAAGTCTTCCTTCTTCATTTGGCTTGGCAGCATCTACTTACTTTTAATGAAGAACATTCATACAAATATTCACCATTTTACAAGATAGCTAATTTATTAAGCATGGAACCAATGTGTTAGAATAGACTATACAGTGGTACCTTGGTTTGCAACCGCTTTGGATTACAACCGCTTTGGATTACAACTACGTCAAACCCGGAAGTGTGTGCCCCTTTTTTTGGATTACAATTTTGGGGGAGAGGCCCCATTGGCGAAAGAGCTCCTTAGGTTACAACCTGTTTTGGTTTACAACCAGAGCTCTGGAACGAATTATGGTTGTAAATGAAGGTACCACTGTATAATCTAAAGTAATGAGGATGCCGCATCCTCATTTTGTTGCCATGACTCATCTTACTCTAACAAAACAAAAGCACCTATTACAAAAACTTTTAATATATAAAAAAATAAAATAAAAGTCCAGTATCACCTTAAAGGTAAATGTAAAGGGACCCCTGACCATTAGGTCCAGTCATGGCCGACTCTGGGGTTGTGGGCGCTCATCTCGCTTTATTGGCCTTGGGAGCCGGTGTACAGCTTCCGGGTCATGTGGCCAGCATGACTAAGCCACTTCTGGCGAACCAGAGCAGCGCACGGAAACGCCGTTTACCTTCCCGCTGGAGCAGTACCTAGTTATCTACTTGCACTTTGACGTGCTTTCAAACTGCTAGGTTGGGAGGAGCAGGGACTGAGCAACGGGAGCTCACCCCGTTGCGGGGATTCGAACCGCTGATCTTCTGATCGGCAAGCCCTAGGCTCTGTGGTTTAACCCACAGCACCACCCGCATCCCTTAGTAGCACCTTAGAGACCAACTAAGTTTGTTCTTGGTATAAGCTTTCGTGTGCATGCACACTTCTTCAGATACCTGCACACGAAAACTTATACCAAGAACAAACTTAGGTGGTTTCTAAGGTGCTACTGGACAATTTTTTATTTTTTTAATATATTTCGACTGCGTCAGACCAACATGGCTGCTTACCTGAATCTAAAAACTTTTAACTACAGGATACTGAAAACCTCTCTTACCCTGAGACAGTGAGCTTCACCTTTATCTTGTAAGCAACCAGGATCCCCAGAACTGTCTTGTCTAGCCCATCTTTAATACTATTGGGGATAAAAAGAGTAGGATTATGACATGCAATTGAAGCAACTTACTGTCCAACAGGAAGGAGGATCCTCCCAGGGCTGTTACACTAATTGAGAAGGTTCCAAGGCAAGATGAATCCTAGGGTGAATTCAACTAAGCATACAGGAAGCTTCTGCACTTACATTTCTTGCTTAACACAGCAATAGAAGATATCCTATTTCCATATTCCACAGGCTGTATACATGCAACATTTTATTCCAGAATCAGTGGGGATTGAGTAATTTTTTTTTTGTATGTAGTCCACAAACAATTTAGATCTAATTTTTTGACCATGAAAAGTACTTCTGAGGAAACTGGCTTCATTTTGAAAATAAACATTTATTTTGCATTACCCTGCTGTGTGTCCATTTGAAAATGGATGTAGTCGGTACCAATGACGGTACCCAATGATGTTGTGGTCATATGAAGAAGAGGTTGGATTTGATATCCCGCTTTATCACTACCCGAAGGAGTCTCAAAGTGGCTAACATTCTCCTTTCCCTTCCTCCCCCACAACAAACACTCTGTGAGGTGAGTGGGGCTGAGAGACTTCAGAGAAGTGTGACTAGCCCAAGGTCATCCAGCAGCTGCATGTGGAGGAGCGGAGACGCGAACCCGGTTCCCCAGATTACGAGTCTACTGCTCTTAACCACTACACCACACTGGCTCTCCAAGTGATATGCCAAGATCATAATCACCAAGTCCTTCTTCCTTCATTTGTGGCACGTGCAGGGAGGAAAAGGTGTGGATAACTTAAGGAAGGGGAAGATTTTCAAATGCATATCAAGGTAGCATACTCAGGATCTAGAATTAATCTAGATGGAAAGCAGCATCTTGAGGATGAGCATGAATGAATCCAGACTGAGGGGGTAAACCTACAGTTTTCTGCTGCAAATGGGTTATATGTCTATACATATTCAACTCACATTGTACTAGAAGCCAAGTTGGTGTCTTCATCTTTTAGCTTCCCATCCAGGGCTATGCCTAGTTTTACTCGATTGTTTGACAGCAAAGGTAGAACTGTTATAGTCTTTGAGATGATGCAGTTGGGCTGTATCTTTTCCCTGGAATACACATTGCAGGGGATTAAATAGAATACAAGTTTAATTCTGGAACAGAAAAATAGCTGGCCAAAATTCAACCTTCCAACTTTAGTAGGATCCAGATGAGGGGGCACAAAACATGAGACCACAGTTGAAGAAGGGGGGGGGAATATACATCATAGCAGAAAGATGCAAAGTTAGACCTCTGCCAGAGAGAAATCAGGAAGCAACACAATGTATAGGTGTGAATTTCTATGTTCTAGTGAGGTAGGCAGCTAAAGGGAATGTAACAGAAGGGGAAACTGGCAGAACAGCTTAGGATGTACTCACTCTGCCTCTTCCAGAGCTACTGTCTTGGTGTAGAAATCACTGGAGTACAGGACCACATTGGCAACTTGTTCCACTGAGGAGGGAACGAGATGGGAAATTAACAACTGGAAAACCAAGAGGGTCTAGCCTATTTCTCATAATTCTTCTGAGCATTCTGAAGGAAGTTGTCACTTCTCTTTATGCCTCTGTTCACCTCTACTCTCTTGTTTGTGGCATCATATACAAAATTATGGACTGGTAGTAATTTTGCTGGCAGAGTGCAGGGAAACATGCTTCCAAGGCAATAGCAATAGCAGTTCTTGCAAAACTAAGCAGAGATCCTTTCACACTGAAAGTGCTGGGTTATCCCAACCCCACCATCACTGCCTGTTATTATATTATGGACCCCTCTAGATTGCTGATTTGTTGCAGGTGTATTCTGCCACATATTCTTGACAAAATACTGTAATAGTACATTAGCGGTGATTTGATTCTGCTTTAGTTTGTTTAGTGATGCTTCCCTAGTGCTGTCAGTGGGGCTGTAGTGCAACAAAAGCAGGACAAAAAGAAACCAGAACATCTGTGGCATAAAAAGTTACAGGATATCAGGAGGAAGTTATGGGATATACACTGATTGGAAATGGAGCAGTGTGACGATGACCCCCCCCCCCAAATGTTGCAGGTGCAAACCATACTGAAAGTGGAATTATGTGTGACTCCCTCAATAGCATTGTGGGCATAAATAATCACGGATGCTCATGTTGTTGATAAGCAGTGTCCCGTGCACAGCGGAAGGATAAGGAGTACGTGCCACATACTCTATATTGCTTTATTTACACTTCAAAGCTGGTATGTTACAGAAAAAACATCTTGCCTCTGCCGGAGCAGAGAAAAGCATCCTCTCTCCTCTAAAGCACGGAGAGAAACAACACACACTGAACTGCAAAGAACAGTGAAAAACAGGAAACCAGTGTACGTCACATCCAGTCTCCCTTTCCCGTGGGAAAACCCAACAGTACGCTGACTGTGGAATGTAAACACCTGTCTTGTGACAAACACTTCGCCGCACAGTGAAGAGAGCAGAAACCAACATCCTCCCCCTTTCTGTGAACATCACTGGGCAGCGTGTTCGTACAATATCAGTACAAACCCAACTTCTGCACATAGGTACAGTGTTGATCCCTTGATACAATCTTGGACAATACATCAGCAGGAATTTCATCACCTGGCATATAGGACACCGTTACGAGTCCCTTCTGAATACGTTCCCTAGCATGTTGCAACTTCAATTGCAAGTGCTTCGTGCTTTGCTTACAACCTTCAGAATTCAGCAAAGCCAAACATGCTTTGTTGTCCTGGTAAACCTGGATTGGACATTTGACAGGAATTTTCATGTCTTTGCACAATTGTAACAACCATTCACAATCTTTAAGTGAATAAGACAGTGCGTTCAGTTCAGCTTCACAAGTACTTAAGCTAACTGTTGTTTGCTTCTTGCATGACCAATCAAATAGACCCTGATTATACATATAGCAAACTCCAGACGTACTTTTCCTGTCTGTAGTGTCACTTCCAAAACTTGCATCTGCAAATATTTCAAGACCACCAGACTTCTGATTGTTAAATCTCAGTCTGTAATGCATAGTGCCTTTCAAATACCACGCTATGCGTTTCAGAGCTTTCCAATCCTTAACAGTAGGATTGTTGACTTGTCTGCTTAGCAAATTACAGCTAACAGCAATGTCTGGTCTTGAACATCTGGCAATGAAGTTTAGCTTGCCTAGCACACTTCTGTACAGTGTAGTGTCAGAAAATGCTTCTTCAGTGTCATCTACCTGATAACCTGTTATCATCGGTGTGTCTACAGGGTTAGCATCCATCAGGTTTAGTTTGCTTAACACATCAGCAATTTTCCGTGACTGGTGTACTAGAATGTTACCATCTTGATCTCTCTCTATTTCCAGAGATAGGTAGTTGTTTACCTCACCAAGATCTTTCATGTCAAAGTGCTCTTTCAGTTGAGCTAGGGCATTATTGTACATTGTGACATCTTCCCAAAAGAATAAAAGATCATCAACATAAAACAAACAATACAGTTTCTTTTGCCCCTCCTCTTTGACAAATACACATGGATCAGCTTTCCCTTGCTTAAAACCTAGAGAAAACAATACTTCAGTGAGTTTTGTGTGCCAACACCGTGCACTTTGTTTGAGACCATAAAGGGACTTCTTCAGAGCACAAACAAATCCCTGTTTTACCTGTACGCCATCAGGTGGAAGCATATAAAGTGATTCATCTAGAGATCCGTACAGAAAAGCTGTATTCACATCATGGTGACTAATGTGTAGATTCTCCTCTGCAGCTAGCTTGAGCATAAGCCTAATGCTCTCATACCTCACTGTGGGTGAGTAGGTCTCGTGATAGTCTTCACCTGGTACTTGTGCAAAACCTCTGGCTACCAATCTGGCTTTGTGTCTGACTATCTTGCCATTTTGATCAGTCTTCGCTTTGAAGACCCATTTGCTTCCAAGCAGTTTCATTCCTGGAACTACTGGAACTAGGTCCCATGTTTTGTTCCTTTCCAAGGAATCAAGCTCAGCCTTCATGGCATTTAACCATGGCTCAGCTTCCTTTGAATCCAAATCCTGGATTTCTTGGAAACTTGAAGGTTCAAATACCTTCCTGGAGCTTTTAACAGCTGTTACTGCTATCTTAGCAAACTCATCAGCAAATCTCTTTGGAGGTCTGCCTTTTGTGGCTCTTTGTGACCTGCGAATTAGCCGTAGGTCTTCAATACTCTCCTCTTCCTTCTTGGGAGAAAAGTGACCTATTGTGAACAATGGTTCTTCCAATTCCTGATCAGAGCTTTCAGAGGGTCGCATAGAGGCTTTCGCACTCTTGAAATCCTCTGAATCACCCGATTCAGTTTCAGACTCAGAATCAGAACCTTCATCAGTGGGTGTGGGTTGTTGCGGTTGCTTTTGACTATCCTCAGTCTCATCACTGTCATCAGGATAACATTGGAAAATTCCCACATTCTCCCCCCACTTGGCATTGTCCTCAACACTTCTTGTGAGCTTAATTGCCTTTGAGACAGTCATCATTATTCTGTAAGACCCTTTCTGATAACCTAGAAAGATACCATGCAATCCACGCTTGTCTAACTTGGAGTTTTGTGGTGAGTGAACCCACATGTCAGAACCAAAAATTTTCATGTGTTTGATGTATGGCTTCTTGCCAAACATCTTCTCATAGGGGGTACAACCAATCGCTGAAGATAACCTGCGATTATAACTGTAAGTGAAACATGAGAGAGCTTCGGCCCAATAACTCTCTGGAAGATTGGCATCATGCAGCAAGGTTTTTAACCCTTGAAGCAAAGTCTGGTTTGCTCGTTCCGCAAGTCCATTCTGCCATGGCGAGCGAGGACTAGACAAATCGTGTTGAATTCCTTTCTCAGTCAGAAAAGCTTCAAACTGCTGAGAAGTGAATTCTCCCCCGCGATCACTGAAAAGAGTCTTTACCTTCTTACCATGCACATTTTCCAACCAAGCACAGAATTCCTTGAACCTAGGAAAAGCCTCTGATTTCTGCTTGAGATTGTACACATAAATATACCTGGAAAATGCATCAATGAGAACCATGAAGTACCTGTTTCCTCCCAAAGAGGGCGCTAGTGGTCCAACCAAATCAGCATGAACAATTTGGTATGGTTCTGTAGCTTGCCTACTAGACACCTTACCTTTCGCAGCCATTTTCACCTTGTTTGCTGCGCATGCCTTGCACTTCATGTGGTACCTGCAGGGTTTAATAGTCATACCTTCAACCAAGGCAGGCATCTTAGATACTGCCTCAAAAGGCAAATGACCAAATTTCCTGTGAAAATCATGAATACATTCTGCATGCAAACTTTTGTTAGTATCTGCAATGCAACAAGTGTCATCCTGCACAACATCATCATAATACAAAACATATAAACGATCAACATATTCAGCATACAATACATAATCATTTTTCTTTGTGATGATGCACCTTTTGTTCTTAAAGGAAACGTCAATTTTCCGCTCATTCAGCTGTCCAACGCTGAGCAGATTATGTTTGGCATCCGGCACATAAAGCACATTCTGTATCGATAAGTCCAAACTGTGAAGAACAACAGTTCCGTAGCCTTTACTGGGGATTGTGTGGTCATCCGCCTGGTGAATCGCACCTTCCTGCGGTGTAAAAGACACAAACAGTCGCTTATCGTTGCACATGTGGTGGGTCGCTGCTGAATCAACCACGAAGAAAGATCTAGACGTCTTCTGGACCTCTGCAACCTTTGGAGTGAAGCGTGAGACCATTGCCTTGTGCTGCGTTGTCCTGGACACCGGACCTTTGCCTTTGCTCTGGCCTCTTCCACGCGATGAGCTTCCACTGCACTGCTCTGTCTTGGCCCTGGGATATTTGCATTCCCTCTTCATATGGCCTAGACGTCCACACGAGTAGCATTTCACTGCCTTCAAAGCTTTGGCGCCATCTGGTGGTTCCACTGCACTATGGGATGACGTCTGTGAAGTCTCCCTCTTGCCCATGCAGCTATCACCCCGGCGATCTGCTTCATTCAGAATCACGGCAGTAACATAGTCCACTGTCAGCTGAGCAGTAGGCTGTACAGCAATCTGAGTCGCAACAGACTCCCAACCTGAACCCAAAGATTGTAGTATCATGAAGGAATACACAGCCTCTGGAAAGTTGAGTCCTCTCTGTTGCAGCTCATGTCTCAGATTCTGCATCTCCATCAGATGTATACGCACATCTCCACCTTCAGCAAGAGCCATATTATGCAGCTTGTTAAAGTAAAACATAGTGGATCCAGCTTCTGTCCTCAAGTGAGCCTCTCTCAAAGCGTCCCAAATTTGTCTGGCTGAGGTCTTATCACGCAATAGACAGAGCTCTTCTGGGGATACTATCAATGTAAGAGTTCCCCTTGCTTTGGAATCTTTAGCTTCCCATGCATCTGTAACTGGAGCTGGGGGGGTGTCTGTAATAACTTCAAACAGACCCTCTTTCCGCAGAATAGCCTCTGCATAGAGAACCCAGTCCGCATAGTTATTCTTATTGAGCTTAGGAATTCCACAAGCATCCTGAAGGGCCATCATGACTCTGGCATTAGCCTTCTGCGTCATGTCTGCTGCTTTAAATCATGCTGCTTTATACAAGCTGCGTCTGTGCTGCTTCATTCCAAAGGCAAGTTCAAAACAGCCTCTGCCTGTGAGCCTGTGCCACTCTGCTTATCTGCAGCTGCTTCAAACCTTATTCCAAAGGCAAGTTCAAAAGGAAAGTTCTAAAGTGCTTTCTCTATGCTGCCTTAAATCCATGCTGCGTCACTATTTTCTGCAGCTGCTTTAGTCCAAAAGCACTTTTAAAAGTTACTTTCGATTTCCCCAGCCCGGCAAAACTGCCTTAAAAGTTCAAAGTCCAGCCATAAAGCCATTAATTAGAAGCTGGCAGGCTGCCCGGAGCAGTAGCACATACCTCATCAATCATCTTGACGCGCAGAGCAGATTCCGTTCCGATCTGTCCCCCTGCATTCCGATCCTTTGCCGGCACTCCGATTCGACTTCTGGAGCCCATAACCAAATGTTGTTGATAAGCAGTGTCCCGTGCACAGCGGAAGGATGAGGAGTACGTGCCACATACTCTATATTGCTTTATTTACACTTCAAAGCTGGTATGTTACAGAAAAAACATCTTGCCTCTGCCGGAGCAGAGAAAAGCATCCTCTCTCCTCTAAAGCACGGAGAGAAACAACACACACTGAACTGCAAAGAACAGTGAAAAACAGGAAACCAGTGTACGTCACATCCAGTCTCCCTTTCCCGTGGGAAAACCCAACAGTACGCTGACTGTGGAATGTAAACACCTGTCTTGTGACAAGCACTTCGCTGCACAGTGAAGAGAGCAGAAACCAACAGCTCAATCCTTCTACCCTGCTATTCCCCGATAACAAACATCTCATGGCATTATGGGAAAAATTAGCATTTTACCTGACACACTGATCTTCTTAACCACCTTATCAGAATTGTTGATCACAGTCACCGTAACAGGGATTGCCTCACCGTGGTAAAAGACCTGAAACAATTGGACTGACTTAGCAGGAGGGTTCATCTGGTCTACATAATACATCTTTCATCTTCTATGTATTTACATGGTCAGCCTCTGTAGGAAAGGCTTGGGCCTTGTTTATATCTACTGAGAGTCAGCAGAAGGCTTTAATATACTAGACATCCAAAGGCTGATCCATACCATACATTTAAAGCATATCCCATGAATGTTTAAAGCACATGGTTTTCCCCCTCAAAGAGTCCAGGGAAATGTTGTTTCTCCCCACAGAACTACAATTATCAGCACCCTTAAACTGCAGTTCCCAGGAGTCTTTAGGGGAAGCCATGTGCTTTAAATGTGCACTGGATGTCCTTTAAATGTATGCTGTGGATCTGTCCCCAGTTTCTCCCAAGAAGAACTGTTGTTGCAAATAGTTCCAAAGCCCTTGAGCAGTGGTCTCTTAAATAGGAGATCAAATAACTCAGAGATGTAAAATGCACATTTTTAAAAAGCCAGAGCATTAATTTCCAAATGCAAGACCAGCTCACCTCTTTGCTGAGGCATGCCTTCAGGTGCAATGGTTTCTTTGACAGGAAAAATTGCCAGCTGGTCTCTGCGTGAGGCTGGGGTCCTGGCACTTCTGGAGCATACTGGACTTTGCGGATCAGCAGGCGTGCGGAATTCCTAAGGGGAGAAAAACAGGTTTGTTTCTGTGCTGAACTGCTGGCGGTGGCAAGCAGTTGTGGAAGCAGTAGTGCCAAGCTGTGAAATAGGGATGAAAGAGGTAGCACCAAGGGCAGTGACAGAAGGTCTTTACTGCCATTACAAGTCATCCTTGGTAAAGCAGCAATAGGGTGGAGGGAGTGGTACACAAAGTAAGTAGCCGTTCCTCTTCTCCCCCTGCCCAGAGATTCAGAGCAGGCTGTTAATTAAACATAGCTCCTTATTCAGTTGCTCCATTTCCCCCATTTTCCATCCAACATCTGTCCAATAAAATGTCACCTCTTGAGAACCTTCTCTTCCACATTTTCTGTCGAGAACGCTTTGACCTCAAAATCCACCCCGCAGCACTGCAAGGAAAGACGGAGTGACAGGTTATGGCTGTTGAGCTTGAGTATATTAAGCATCAGCATGTAAATGAACCCATCCAATAGCCAATTTAAGAGTCAAACTATGTGTTACATTAGCTATGTAGCTGTGCTTTTAAGAGCAGTTAAACAAACAAACCATCAAATTACCATTGTGGGAATCTCGGTAATGTCCGGACATATGGCAGCCCTAGTGGTGGTGGTGGTGGTAGGGGTAAAGGTAAAGGTAAAGGGACCCCTGACCATTAGGTCCAGTCGTGACCGACTCTGGGGTTGCGGTGCTTATCTCGCTTTATAGGCCGAGGGAGCTGGTGTTTGTCCGCAGACAGCTTCTGGGTCATGTGGCTAGCATGACTAAGCCGCTTCTGGCGAACCAGAGCAGCACACGGAAACGCCGTTTACCTTCCCGCCAGAGTGGTCCCTATTTCTCTACTTGCACTTTGACGTGCTTTTGAACTGCTAGGTTGGCAGGAGCAGGGACCGAGCAACGAGAGCTCACCCCGTCATGGGGATTCGAACTGCCGACCTTCTGATTGGCAAGTCCTAGGCTCTGTGGTTTAACCCACAGCGCCACCCGCATAGGGGTAGGGTGCTTTAACTCTCTGCACCCCAGTATGGCCCCAGTCCATGTCAGGGGCCCCACACTTTCAATTTGCACAGGAAGAAAAGCTTCCTATGCATCTGCCATGGGTCATATGCACAGACCTTTTCAATACAGGTGCACATTCATTGAGAAATTCCAACATCATTTCTGCCTAAAGCAGGAAACATAACATTGGGCCTTAACTGGAAGGAGATAGGATGCATTTTTAAATGGGTGTGCTCACTTGGTTTTTATAAACTTGTACTCCACCTGAGCACATCACAGAGTACCTTCACATGAGCTTATTTTGTTGGGCCTGGGAAGGTGAGAAGCAAACCAAACACAGGGAAAAGGCCCTTGCTTAGCTATGCTTTCCTAGGGTGACCCATAATATTATCTAATACCATACACAAACTTTCACATGACATGTTCCTTTCCAGTATTGCCTGATATTTTTTGTTAAGAGAGTGTTACAAAAGTTATTGTCTTCCTTGTTATTTGTGTCTATTTCTGCGGGACCAGCTGTGTCCAACATCCACTTGGAAAACAGTTCCCCTGAAACAAACTTCCACTAGGGAGCATCATGTCACCTCATCAGCAGTGAGAAAACATGGGAGCAGATGCTAATTCTTGGATTTTACTTTCTTAGTATATATATACAATCCTGTTTCCACAGTTCTCACCTTCTCGACATCCTTGGGATGCTGCAAGCATACTGAGCAAGGTAGATAGTCTGGAATCTGTAAGGGTGAGGAAGACAAAAGACACTGGACACAGGTCATTCAACTGCATGCTACAGTTAGCTTAGCTGCTACAGAAGTTTAGTTCTTGAGGCATGACCACATTCTCCACTGTCCGAAGCAGCAGGCAGTCTGCCTCTGAATGCCATTTGCTGGGAATCAAAAGTTGGGAAAGTGCTTTTGCGCTCAGGTCTTGCTTTCAGGCTTCCAGTGGGCACCAGGTAGGCCATTACACTAGAAGAGGATGCTGTACTAGGTGGGCCTTTGGCCTGATCCTGCAGGGATCTTCTTACATTCTTAAGGTGCTGAAAAGCACACTGCCTTAGGTAATATGAGAGACCCAGCCAAAGGTCAAACCTTACTCAAACCACCTCCTGTATTCTGCCCACCTCATGTATTCTGCTGCTAGATATGAAGCAAAGAGTTGATATGGGGGGGGGGGATGAATGTATGGAGACACCTAAAGTGAAAATATGCTGTAAAGCCACTTTCTAACCACTCTCCTTTTTTTCTTTTTCACTTAATTTATTATAAATGTTGTAATACATATATGAAATCTTTACATATTGATACATATACATTATATTCGTAAATTCACATTTTCACATTTCATTATGTAACAACATTTCTCCATTTCTTATTTCTTACCCTGTGTCTTCCCTCCACCCGTGCGCGACTTCCTTGTTATTATTTTTTGACTTTATTATTGAGGTTGTAATTTTGTATCTTGATAATTAAACATTCAATCTTATATATCTCCTTAGCCTAATTTAACTTAACTTTGTGAAATCAGTCTATACATATCAATAAATTCTTGTTGGAGCGTCTTTTGGTCATGTATTTCTTCTACACATTTCCATTCCTGTTTGAGATTTTGATTAGATTGCATTCTAATTGTTGCCGTCATTTTTACAGATTCAATCATTTCAAAAGATTTATTATTTCTAACCACTTTCCTATCAAATTGTCAAGTCACAGAACTGAGAGGAGCCCCGCAGAATACTTACTGTTAACACAAAAGGATGTGCGTTTTTACCCAGTTTATTCAGTAGGCATTCCTGCAAGCTGGAGAGCGGTCTCTGTTTTTCTAGCGATGGGTATACCTGTACCATGCCAAAATAGAGGTCCTTCCGGAAAGTCAGGCCCATTATATCAATATCTTCTTGCCCATACCGAAAAGCACAAGTGAGTGTCACATACACTAGGAAGAAGACACAACGAATGTTAAAAAACACTGTGCTAAACCAACTAGGGGTATCATCTGCTCACATGGAAAGTCTGTGCTTAAAGGTCTGAGAGTGGACACCTGCAAGCTGAGGGCCTGGGACAAAGCTGAAGGTTAAACACGCTCACTTTATGTCTGTCTCAGCTAGCAAAAGACAATCAGAAGAAGCTGGGTTCATTTGGTGGCTGTGGTTTTCCACTGCTCTCTTGGGGAGTGCAAGCTGATGGGGTCAGTAAGCTTTTTGGGCCAGTGGGCACACTTGCAAACCAGCTAAAGTATCGTGGGCACAACACACACATGCTGCAGCCAGGAACAATTTGCAATCTGTTATACTGGCTGCAATACAATGCCTCTTTCAAGCCTGATTTTAATAAAGATTCTGTCAGCATGCATCTAGGAGCAAACAGAAGATTGTATAAAATGGACATGTGAATGCATTTGGCACCTATTACTGTGGCTATACTAACATTTGGGACTAGAGGAATTAAGTATATATCTGGTCCAATGACATAACTCTTATACACCTCTGAAAACATGCTTGGTAACCAACAGGGGCCTTTTTTTTCCTGAGTGGAGTTTATTTGTGTAAATCTAGAGACATTTTAACTTAAAAGCTGGATATTAATACTTAAATCTCTAAAACACCAATTAAGTCATCTGACCTTTTTTATCCTTTACAATATCAGGATCAACCAACACCACACCATCTGTATGGAGAAAACACAGAAAGGAGCCGTTCTGGGACACTGAATACTCAAGCTTTGTAAAAAGAAGTATAAAAAAGATTTTAAAAATTTGAAATCATGCTGGGCTTACCCACAGGTTCCACCTCATCTACATGGTCAATGAAATCTCGCTTGCCTATGTAGATCGTAACCTGGAAGACAGGGAAACTCATGATTGGACAAGGCCACTTCATAGCTCAACTTAAGGATGTCATTCAGTTGTAAACCAATGCCAAGCAAAATGCCAATGCCAACCTTCAGAGCAGACAAGACTACTCAAACCTCTTGATGCATCAGGACTCAGAAATGTAATAAAAGTAGAGTGTGCGGATGCATTGTACAAAACAAAATACCGTATTTTTTCGTCCATGTATAAGACCCTCACCCATTTAAAGGAAAATGTGGGGAGATGGCCCAAAGTTGTTGAGCCTCTCCCTCCCCACGCAGCTGCGGGCAGGAAAGACTCCCTGGATCGTTTCCCGTGCGCAGCAGCATCGGGGGAAGTTGCGCTCCTGGGAGCGCAACCTCCCCAGATGCCACCATGTGTGGGAAACAACCCAGGAAGCGTCCACCGCAACCTCTCCCAATGCCGCTGCTGCGTGCAGGAAATGACCCAGGGAAAGCCCGCCACGTGTAGCATCTGGGGAAGTTATGCTCCCCACAACGAGCTGGCTGGCAGTGCGGCGCTTCTCCTCCCCCCCATGCCACTATCTGTGTATTGGACGACCCCAGTTTTTTGATGTGATTTTTGAGTCAAAAAATCTCATCCAATACACGGAAAAATACGGTATTTAAACTTAAGAATCAGTGTCCAGGAAAACATGGTTAAAAATACAGATTTGTAAGATGGTCATTACTATCTCCACAAATTACTTGAGGGAAAGCATTTCAGAGGATGGGTGCTTCCACCAAGGAGGCCTACTTCCATGCTCTCACCTAGTGACAATCTGCTGGTTGTGGAATGACCAGTAGGTTCTCCTTGGAATAAATTAAAGAACGGCTTGGTCTGTACTGGCTTGGTATCAAAGACTGTCTTGGTCTGACATGGAGGATGAGGAAGCGTCAATTGGTGCCAATGGGCTCTCTCTGCTGCTGCCACCAAACCTCCCCTTGCTGTACACTGAATTCTGAATGAAAATCCCCCATGCTTACTATTTAATATTTTTTTACAACTCTGGTGTGCTTCCAAGCTTAGCATCTGTAGGGGAAACCTACACGGAAGACATTTTGTAGCTTGAGGACGTAGGTATCAGTTTGTACAATTCTTCCTCCCTGCTTATTGGTACCTTGGGGCTTGGTTTGATTTGTGGTTTGGACTCCAGGGATAAGTAGCAGCAGAATGGGAGAGAGTCTCTTGAGGTTTAGCTGCTGGCTGAGGGCTTGCAGGTAGCAGTGCGCTGGAAGGCTGATTATGCTGACCAGGTATATTGGCCTAACTTACCAGGTGGGAGGAATTGAGCTATTAGGCCAGGCCGCATGAGGCCACTAAGGGCCTGGAGTATATATACCTCTCAGATGGGTCTGACCCTTCAGCTTCAATCTAGGCTCTAATCAAGAGGGTGTTGTGTACTGGCCAACCGGCGTCTCTCTGTTCTCAAACTCTGGAGCTCCTGATAACAGAAGTATACCATCTGGTTCTTGCTGTGTTGTTTTGCTTAAAGACTGCTTTGTTTGTGCTGTCTCTTTAATAGGAGCACCGAGGTTCCCTCCATTTGTGTTGCTGTTTGCCAGGGGTGGCCAAAGTCACTTTGGTAAAACATACCCTGTGATGGGGTGACGTGATGAGGCTCTGCAAAGCCTTACCACCGGGGGGGGGGGGTATGTCAAACTCTACAAGTGTGTCTGCAACACCTCCCTCTTGCTGTATTGGGGAGAAAGAGGTGTTATGGAGAGCTTTGCCACTGGCCTGCCTCCATCCCTAGCAATAGAGGGAGACCAATGGCAATGCTGTGCAGCAGAATGTTCTGCTGCCACTGAAGCCTTCCTTACCTGGATTGCTTCTCTGGCGGCAACAAAATTGGTGGGGCACCATGTCTTGTGTTTCTGCCACCTGAGGTGCCTGCTTCACCCTGCCTAATGGGTGAACCGGCTCTGGATATTGTCATTGAATCCCAAAAGTGCCCTTGCATTTGGCAAGGCAGCATCACATGTACTTTTGTCTCTTAGAAAGAAGCACTTCTGTATCAGAAGCTTACCACTGAAACAACACACTGCTTCCAGTCCAAACCATTTGTCGTGCTAAATACTCACAGCTTTGTCATGAGAGGTCTTCTTGTAGACATGAGTCTTAAAAGGCATAATATTCTTCAAAGAAATTTCAGAAACAGAGACCATCTTTGGAGTGTCGGGGCAACTCATCAATATGGTTACGTGACCTGGTAAGAAGGAATGTTTCTTGCATCAAGGGATCATTAGATAAGTGACACACAGCTATAAGACAAGCCGAGGATGGTTTGAAAGCATACCGAGAGCATGCAGAAAATCTTAGTAACCTTGTGTGGAGCATTCAACAGTGGCCCAGGAGTCAAAATAGCATGTAGAGCAGGAGTGGCTGGTCTTTCTTGGCCTGAAGGTCACATTTACTTGTGGCATGTCATGCCACCCCACCTCATTCTTGTACACATAGTTGCATGCACACAATTCCCTCTCTGCTCCTTGGATGAGTAAGCAGATCATCGGAAGGAGGCAATTTGTAAACCCATCATGTTGCTGGGCTCCACCAACCTCAACCTTCTAATATGTGTGTGCGTGTGTGTGTAAAGGCACTCATATAGCCCTGTATTAAAGGTTCAAGCTTGAGATTTGAGTGGTGCTGTTGAAATGTTAATATTGGCTGCTTCCAGACCTTGGTTGCTTCCAGACTATCACTATTTTGCAGGATGGATTCAATAAAGCCGGCAAATGTAGGTTTGTGCCATTAAACCCATTAATATATATATATATTTTCCAGTAAGGTGGCCAACCAAATGTCCTTTCTGTGGTGTATTCCTGATGAATTGTGCTCATGAGGCTATTTGGGTGGTTATACATAATCCCGCTTTCAATACTGGCTGCATTTGCAAATGTTTTGCAGAAAAACTGGAGAAACATTGAAAAGCAACTTTCAAAGGAGAATGATGTGTGGACAGTCCTATACAAATCCATTACTAATGCGCTATTATTGCATCAATGACATGTTGCAGAATACGCCCACAGCTCCCCCCACCCCAAAGTCTGCAGGGGCTGGTAGAAATGCACTTGAATGTGTGGAATGGCAATTGAACCTCTGCGGCAAGAAATCTTAATAACTACTCAATAAGTAGGTAATGTGGAAGCAACCTTAAAAATTCAGTTATCCTGCAGCACTTATGTTCTGCTCCAATGCCATATGAGCACTGTCTGTTTATAGTCTACACTACAGTGATAGCCCAGTTTGCAGAAGGGCTGGACCTTGCCTATGACCCTTGTGCCGCCGCTTGGCACCAAGGGAACTAACTGCAGTGGTCAGGACGGAATACTTGGAGCCATGAGCTGCTGTTTTTGCTATTGGCTAGCAATGGTTTGTCTAACAGCTATTCCTCCTTAATGAGAGCTATTTCTTGAGAGATGTCATCAGGCTGGCTCAACAATTATGCTCCAATTAAGGTCCAATTATGATGTAGAAAATCTAATTAAGCAATTCTGAACACATTATCTTTCAGTTACAATTCTATTAATTACAATTCTGATATTACATAATCTTATTAGCATACAACTGATTAACCAAAGTGTTACTGTCATAGCAATAAGAAATTGTGTTCACTTTTAAAATGCATTTACATGCTTATCTCATACCTGCCCCGTATATATTCTTTATTGGATTTAAAAGCAGTTTAGATAATATTATAAAATATACTCTTTTTGAAAAAGTGAAGTACGATTTATAGAATACGTTAATTCCCACCCCTTGTGTCAATGCCGTACATTCAGTAAGGGGGCGGGGCGGGGAGAACCATTAGTACCTGTATACATGTTGTCATTTTCCCTCTCTCTCCATCCCAAGATGGAAGCAATCTTGTTGGTTATCAAGGGCATGATCCTCAAGAAATGAAATGAGCTTCTCACCTTCTTTCCATCTGTCCAGGTGAGCCAGACAGGGGTGTCATTGTGGGGAGTCCTTTGCCCCTGACAGATTCTATTTTCACATTATCTTACAAATCAACAAATCTTCATCACAAGATTTCTTACAGAAGCATCCCATGCATGCTTCTTCTGAAGTAAAGGTGCTTCCAGATTACCTATTTAGAGCATTCATCCACATTTGTTTGCAGGGAGGTTAGAAGACATTGTGTCAAAGCAAGCGTTATCCCACACTTCACATGCATTTTCCCATCACTTTCCTTTTAGCAAGTAAGTCCAACCTTCTGGGGAAACAGGACTGTTCCACAAGGCCTTCCAAGCAACTATAACAGCACAAACCTGAATTTGTCGGAATGTGGTTGAATGCAAATGGAAAATGGCGACAGCCTGGAAGCAACCCAAGTCTTAATGGGTTCACTGGAGATGAGCATTACTCGCACCAGAGAAATCAAGAGTAGGACATTTACATTGCTTACTTAGAAATACCCCACCAAATTCAATGGAGGCATTCTTAGGAATGCTGCCTTAGGTAGCAAATTTGCAACAACAACAAAATATCATACCTGGTGGAATTCCAAATACCCCAGTGGTTGAAGGGAAGAGAAACTTCCAGGAGCAGTAAAATGAAGATCCAACCTAACCCAACATACAAAACAACATAATCCAGGCCGATAGAGCTTGCTTGGTCTTCTGTTCTCTAAGAAGGTGAAGCATTAGGCCCTTTAGAGGCCAGCGTGGCAATTTGTAGCGGATCTGGAAATGGGATTTTAGTGCTTAGGGAGCCAAGTTTCCAATAGCGAATCCAGAGCCAGAATGTTATACCTGGATTATCAGATTGGAAACTGGTTAGATCAGCGGTGCTGAGCATTATCTAAGGGACCTCAATTCTACAATGTCAAGCTTCCCGATTTCACAATGCACATAGACAACACACAGAAGATCTAGCAAGCAGGTTATTGAAAGCAGCTTTATTTTAAACCTCTTTATCTCTTCCTTACTAGGGCTGAAAATCATCCCAGCCTGCTAATGAGCTAAAGATAAGCACTTGTTTGTGCATTACCGATTCTGTAATAGTTATAGCATGCCTTTATAAAATGCAAGCACCTTATAGAACTGTATATGCCTCGCTACCATCTCCCCAAACCAAAAATTCCCATTTTGTTTGTGTTTCTCGTTTTTCCAGTCTTAAATTCATTTATCCACATTTCTGCAGCAGTTTGCTATGGGGAAAAAATGTGTATTCATGAAAATTCTTTGCATTTTTTGTGAATTTCTCCTAATAAACATATTTTTATGTTTATGTACATTTATGTACAAATTTATGCAAGCAATTCCCCCAGTGCAATATACCTTTGTATGTTATTTTCACACACATTTTCATTTTTATGCACACTTGCCTATAATGCATGTATTTTTGTGGACAGTGTTTGATTGGAGAACTGCATCATAACATCTGGGCAAGTGTGAAATATGAGAGAAAGTAAAGCAGTGTGTTTGTGGGGACATCAGGGCAAGAACTATTATGTACCTCATGGCTGTGTTCCCCCTGTTCTAATATGACTAGAACAGTAAGAACATTTCTCCTTTACAACTCAATGGGTGCTATGGAGAGCAAAGTCAGGCTCCATGTGCTAAGCCTACAATACATTCCATTTCTTGTGTTTTGATAGGCTGTTACAGCAGAACGTGACAGAACCCAGGAACTGTTTTTAGTATATATTGGAAATGAATGTGGCACGTTTCTCTGCGAATAACTGATAAGAGCATTTTGAATCACCTGCAGCCTCCTTGATATAGCTATCAGTTTGCCCACGCAACAGTGGATTTGGAAGCAAAGAACTGCTGCACATGTGCGGCACTGTCATTAGCTATGGGCCAGGGAGGGAGGCAGGGAGAAACAGAGAGCACATTCTGAAATACATCTTCTGCACGTGCATATTGGAGGCTGATGCGCACGTTAAGCTGAACTACAAAAATAGATCTGGGTGTGCTCAGCACAGACAGCATTTCTTCCTCACCCCACATCATCTCATGTGGTCCCCGTTAACTGCCCCCTCCGGATGGTGTGCACAACCTCACAACCTGGTTAGAAATGCAGTCTACTAATAACGGTCCAAATTTTCACTAAAAGAGGTTGCAGTGACATGTTTAATTTCTAATATTTATGACTGCTTGAGACAGTGTGAAGCATTCTGAGGAACAGAATGCACAGAAACTGTAAAAATATAATTCACTCTATTTGGGATTAGCTGAATAATAGCTAGCAACCCAAAAGTGATTGATAAGGAGGATGTCACATCTGAGAAGTACACGTTAAACTCACCAATGTTTAATCAATTTTTCGGTGGCTGGAGTAGTATTTTGTATTGCAAACAAATTGGAAGTGGCATTAATGTTCAAAGATTATTTTGAGATTATTTTGAAGAAGTCTTTCACTTTAAAAACCACACCCCCACATCATAAGGCTCACGACACTTCTATGGAAGGCAAAAATGACTTAACTCATGGCAAAAATGTATTAAGCCTGGGGATGTGGGAAGGGAAGCTCCTTCTAAGTAGTGCAAACAACAAAATTTCCATAGGGAGGGAGCAATTTGACATATTCCTAAGCATTCAAGTTTGTGCAGACCTCAATTCTTCTGAGTTTTATTCCAAGGCTTGTTGCTGGTATTTAATAAAATTTATAATTCAATCATAATAAGGCTAAACAATAATACTGAACAATAAAATATGCTCAGTATCCCCTTCCAGTTTTAACTTTCTCTAAAATGAAAGCCGCAGCTCCTTAGTGAGGTGGTGTGTGGAGGCAGGACGTATAATCATAACTCTCCCCATGGAAGGTTGCATTGGGCCTCCATTTCACTAGATCCTCAGTTTTGTAGCACAAGACTAACCCTGCCTAGTTTATTACATTACACCTCACCACTCCCACCTCTGCCTGCACCATTCTCCTCCTTTGGAAACAATGCATAATCCTTAAGTAATCCTTCATCCCACTGATTCAGCACTAGGAACTGTCCTGGGTATTTGCTAGATCCCCAAGGTCAACTATGCAGAGTGCAGATGATAAAGGGCTGTAGCTCAGTGGTGGAGAACATGCCTTCCTTACAAAAGGTCAAAGATTCAATTCCAGGCAATTCCCAGCTAGAATTGAGAGAGCCCCCACCCAACCACACGAAACCCCCAAGTGCCACTACCAGTCAGTGAACAATAGCTAGATGGAGCAACGGTTTGAGGCAGCAATCTGTGTTGATGCTTTCTTAGCCAGGATATGCAATGTTAGATTTTTACTACATGAGGCGTCAAGGCACCAAACATAGAGATTCCGTGGAAAGGAGGCAACTGCGGACATTTTGTTAAATCCATCTAACATTGTAACAGGTTTGTTGTCAGGGCTTGCATAGCTCTGTGCAATGCACTTTGAAAACCCTGACAATCCACTGAGTACACGGGTCTTTCCAGGTGACTGCATCTTCACCTGCCCCACGCCTGACATCCTGGTGGGATTAAGCTCTCAGGCCCAAAGTTCCCACTCCTCCTCTAGCAGGAGGAAGACGGAACCCCCAACCACACCCCCATGTTTCTCAGCAGCGGCACGAAACATTGCACAAACAAGATGGGGGGGGGGATCCTCTTGCTAAATGGGGAACACTGGCATTCTCTTTACTACTGCGCAGCCGCTAAGGGCTCTGTGCACAATGGAAAAGCAACAGGCAGCCTGTTAAGCAGGTGAAAAGACAAAGGAGTCACATTGTGGGAGTCCACAGCAGCAACTTTGTTCCCCCGCTGCTCCTAGCCCTTCCTCAACCTGGAGGGTTTAATTCTACCAGGTTTAACTCTCTCCACTCCTAGCCACTGTTGCATATGGAACTGCTGCTGTGAGAAGACACCGTTCAGGTAACCACCAACCTCGCTTACAGACCAGCTCAACCTTTTTTTTTTTGCAGCGAGCAGCTTTTACTCTGGATGCTGCCATGATGATGGTCCTTGGAAGAGGATGTGAAAATAATTTGGCAGCTTTGCTATGAAAACCTGCTGTACTCCAATTCGTAGACAAGAGGTTGTGGAGGTTTGGATCAAGGGAAGGTGCTCCAGGCTCTGTGTGTGAAATTGTCTGTTCCAGTAGACCTGAACTATGTCACGAATTAGTTAAATTTTTAAATATCAGCTGTGTAGACAGGAAGGAGAGAAATTAAAAAGAGCCACAATGTGTGCAAGACTACACTGAAAGGATGCTAAACCTCTGCAAGCTGTGATATGAACTTCCCCCTTTGCAGTATGAAACGAAAAACTCATTTGACCTCCTTACAAACAGATTCCTGGGTAGAATGCTTAGCTAGGCTGTTATGTTCAGGTGAAAATTACCTGAGTCATCCCTTCTTCTGCCTCCACCACCTTCCAACAGCAGCAAGACACAACGGTCAGCAGCAACAAGCAGAGCCCACATGTAAAGAGTTTCTTGCTTCCCACCACCATGGTATCCCACCACAGATTTGCAAGCCACAATATTTAAGAGAAAGCCTTCTGCCATCTGTTCAGATAATTTTCTACACTTCCCCTACCCAAACTGGATAACAGAAGAAAGGCAAAGCAGCGTGGATTTAGAAGCAGGACACAGGTTTATTTATAACCGGTCAAGTACTAGTGGGCGGATTAATACAATAAATAAGATTTTTGTCCCGTGTCCTGTTTTCCTCTGCAGAAGTTGTCAAAACAAGAGGGGTCCCCTGGCAAAACCCCTGGACATGAATAATTCCTGCTCACCTCTGCCATTCAATACAAATACTTCCCTACAAAAACAAGCTTAGGAAGGAAGCAAAATTATAAAGTGCAAATTAAAAGGCAATTTAATGCTGGTGGCTTGTCTCACAGCCCACTGGATGTGGAAAAAGTGTTTGGCTGCATCAATGTTCAGTGCCACAAGCTAGCCCCTCCCCAAACCATATTGTGCATTTGAAGGCCGAGGGCACAAGCCAACCACCCTGCTCCATGGCAGAGAAGAGAGAGAGAGAGAGAGAGAGAGAGAGAGAGAGAGAGAGAGAGAGAGAGAGATCGAACACAGGAAGAATATTGCACATTTTCTCAGTGGCAAGTGATCTGAATTTGCCAGCACCAGGACATTTACATTCAGGGCTCTATCCCCCCACCTTTGCTCCTCTGCACTCAAGAGGCT
Source organism: Podarcis erhardii (assembly GCF_964252035.2). Classification (NCBI taxonomy): domain Eukaryota; kingdom Metazoa; phylum Chordata; class Lepidosauria; order Squamata; family Lacertidae; genus Podarcis; species Podarcis erhardii. The sequence continues at coordinate 61,192,837 of NC_138509.1, forward strand.
CCAATACAAGGAGCACAGCAGAAGTAACCGTGTATTTGGTTTTGGTGCTGAAGTCTTGCTAGTTGTACATTCTTCATCACAGCAGCAGCACTTATCATTCTAGCTCACAATTAAAACCCAATACAAACTGGGTCACATTAAAATGCTTCCGTTCCACTGCCACCTGGAAAGCCTTTGGAGGATGCAGCATCTCTGAAAAAAACAACAACCCTAGAACAGACAATTCCCTCAATGGCAAGTTAAGATGATACAGGGCACTGTGATTTAGTAAATGCTAGTGTCTCCCTCGACGCAACTGCCAATGTCATGGGCTTGTTCACGTGAGATTACAGCCGAGCCCCTACCCTTCCTATGTTTCAGGATCCTTCACATCGCATCTTAAGCCAGCCCACAGAAGAGAACACAGGTGACAGTAATGCATAACATCAGGACAAACAGGAACTCTGCTAGAACACTCCAGAGCTTGAAGTGCCACTGGAAATTAAGGAATTGTTTGGCACTGCTGTCTGGTGTGGAAACTCTTTCCAATGCAGAGATGATACATCTTAAATGACTCCACCCAATGAAGTCAATCCTTGACGGATGTTGAATGCTAGCAACGTACTTTCGATGGGAAGGGGTTTTCTTCCTTGGCTGATGCATCAGCAGCTCTTTCCCAGACCCAAACTTTTGTGTTTAGCAAAAGATTTTTGCCTGAAGTTAGGCACTGGACTTCTGCCCTGTCCAGACAGATGTGGACCACTGCCCTCCCATGCAGGTTTTTGGCATGCTGGTTTTTGTGCTTTCATGTCAAAATTCAGACCACAGCACAGCCTTGTTTCCTTTGTCCACACTGACCACATGGGCTCCAGATGGTGACCATGCCACAGCATTGATTGAGTTGCTGAAACGAAGCATGAAATCAGTTTATTAGATTGCGGAATACACTCAGAGTCCAGGTTAAAGAAAGAAATGCTATTCAGTCTCAGCTGATTCATTTTTAAAAAGTGTGTGCTGCAACTTACTTGAGCCACTCAAGTTTGCTCGGATGTCATTTCTTAATCTCAATGCATACCAATGATACATTGAATTACGGGGTGATCCTAACCAAGTCTACTCAGATTTAAGTCCTACTGAATTAGATGGGGCTTACTTCCAGGTAAGTGGGGTTAGGATTGTTGCCTTAGTCATTAAACCAATCACTGAGGGAGCATTAAACTTCAGCTTACAGGCTTCTATATAACTACCTCACCATCACACAAGATCTCTGGCATTCTGACAGCATCATCTTGCCTCACCTGTGATGCTTGGAGAGTATCCTCTCCACTTTCCCAGTAAGCACATTCCAAATATAGAGTGACCCGTCTGCTGAGCCAGCCGCCACATAATTTCCATCAGGGCTGAAGAATCATGAGTTTGGTTCAGGGAAAGAGCAGAAAAAGATTCATTTATTTACCTTTTTGTCAAGATAACTGGCCTCCACCACTGATTTATACTGTGCTCATAATGCAAAATCACTATGTAAGCCCGCCCACCCAAAGCCTCCCAGAAATGCAGCACAATAGCCATAGTTTAAACTAGAGCTTTGAAGTCATAAACTAAACAGACTCTCTTCAGAGAGTCAGAAAGGACTATAGTAGTGGTGTCAACACAAATTATTCAACAAAAACTGCAGTAGATGGAAAGGTGGCCATGTTGCAGATATTTGGCAATTAATCTGCACTATTTCCAAAATTCCACCCGGCAACATGACTATGGTAGAACAGCTGCTTGTCTAGCCAGGTGGCAAAGTGTCATAAAGGAATAGAATGATGGGGACACCCCTTCTGTCAGCTTGGGGAAGTGGGGGAAAGCACACATTTAGTTGCAATGCAATAAAGAGTTGATGCTAAATTACTTTCTTCTTGTCTAGAGCACCATAAAGGGTGTGCTCCACTCACCAGCACTGCAAGCTAGCTTAGGGGCTCTAGAATTCATAATTTTTTTCAGGAAAATTAGTCCAGTTTAATGAGACACTCAACCTAAAATCTCTTCTTACTAATCGGTGGGAACAGAATCTTGAGACCAAAGCTTCATACAAGCACAGAACTCCTTATCTACCTTGAAGGGAGAGTACCAAGTTCATCTCTCCACTTTTGCTAATAAGTTTTATTATGTTTTTATATATGCTAGAAGCTGCCCAGAGTGGCTGGGGCAACCCTGTCAGATGGGTGGGGTGCAAATAAACAACAACAACAACAATCATCACCACCACCACCACCACCACCACACATTGATCAGATCTTTCACTATGCAGAACCCAGTAAGCAGCATGTGCAAAAATAATAACATTCACACAAGGATGTTAAAGTTCTGAAGCTAAAACTGGATAACTTAATTCTTAGAATAAAAAATTATTTTGGAACTCTGGTTACTTGGACATGAAATGCAACATTACTTTTAATAAAGAGGATTACCCAGGATCTTGAGTGCATAAAATGGAAAGTATCACACATCCCTCTCAAGTGCCCTGTAGTTCAACTAACACTGCTGCTTACCTGAATACAGCTCTGTTCCAATCAGACCCGCATTTAAACCCTTGAGCACTGGAAGGGGAAAAAAAGGGTAAATAAAACTCTATCTTTCACATTTTACTTTTAGGGCAGCTATGAAATAATTGACATTTCATCTCTACAGACCCAAATATTAATAACCCAACAACAAGAGCACTCCTCACAACACCCCTTAGATACACAAACCTGGATCCCTCCTGGATTTAACAAGCTTCTATATTAGTATGAGATGTACAAAATAGAGGTTTTCCAGGACCAGACTAGCCTACTTACTACCTTTGCCAGTTATCATCATGGCTAACCCTGCAGTCCTAGTAGCAACACTACACATACAGCAGGCTTATAACTTCACAACCCACTTGTAAAGCAGTACTCACCTGAAAGTCTGTTTGACAGCACTGACTCTGAGATCAATAATCTTCAACAGGTCATCTCGTGAACAGGTGAGGAGTTCTGTTCTCTCTGGGTTGAGATCTAGAGCTGTAATCCTACCAAGCAACTCCATTTCCCGTACCACACACTCAGTTCTAAAAAACAGAAGGTGACAAGAGTTAGCATTTCGTTTAAGAGTGCTTTGCTCGGTGCTCCCAGGCATATGAGAATGCAAAGCCTCACTAGTTAGCAGCAGCATACTATAATAAGGGATGGAAACCAGATATCATGGTTCACATGCTATACACAGGATTAGTTAAATTCTGTGCTGTACCACTTGCAGTCTGAAACAGAATTAGTTTTTCCAAGCATGTGAGCAAGAATTTAAAGGCAATCATATTTCTAATCTTCATGCATGCAGAGGAGTATTTTAAGTAGTGGTAGGTGAGCTCATATCAGTTTGATTCAGAATTGGCTCAGCATCTATGAATTTTCTTGGAGAATTCCAGAAAAACTCATCTATTTTCCAAGGGTTCCTTCCCTAGCTCATGTTGTTTTCAATAAAAATTATCACCTCCTTTTCATGCATGAATAACAACTCAGACACAGCTGTGCAACATCCTGCAGGGAACTGTGCAGTCTGAACTATCTGCATAAATCACAGCTCAAGGAATCTCCCATGCCCTGGAAGCAGTGGAACTTCACTGATCACGCTGCCCGTTACAAATGAACCAAAGTTAAGTCAGAGGGCCTTTTCAATGTCCCCTTACCCCAGCGCATCCTCCATCTCAAACCTACCTAATATCCCAAAAGCGAATTTTCTTGTCAAAGTGTCCACTCATCACACACTGTTCTGTGCAGACCAGATCATTGCAGCTGGAGCCAGCAAACACTGTTTTTATACCTTAAAAAAAGAAGATAACAACAACTATAACCCCCACACTCCAACCATACTCTTCTCTCAGCAAAAAAACAGTTGAACCCATCACTCATGCACCAAACACAATTATTGTCTTAATCCAATTTCACTAGAACTGTGACTGACCAGTAAGAATGCCAGCCCCATAAGTTAACCCCTCTAATCACAAGCAAAGTAGCTCCAAAGACGTTGTGAGCAACCTCACGCTGTCACAAGAATCTCAAGCAGAATGATGATGTGGTGCCCTCTTGCTGAGCATTATGGTAATACAACATGGTAGAAGAAACTAGTTTTGATTCCAAGTACCGTATTTTTCGCTCTATAACACGCACCTGACCATAACACGCACGTAGTTTTTAGAGGAGGAAAACAAGAAAAAAATATTCTAAATGAAACAGTGGATGTATGATTTTTGTGGTTCATGCTGTGGCCACAGACATGTGATCTGACGGTGAGTTTGGGGTAGCCCAATGCAAAAATCCTGAGGATCCATGTGGATCCATGCTTTGTAACCACGTTTTTGCGCCATTGCGGCCCCATGGAACAGTGGGTGCGTGTGTTTTTTGGTGCAGGCTGTAGCCATGGATATGCTATGTGATCTGATGGTGAATTTGGGGTGACCTAGTGCAAAAATCCTGAGGATCCATGTGGATCCGTGCTTTGTAACCACGTTTTAAGTGGGGAGGGAAGGAAAAGAACTCAAGGGACAAGGAGCACGCGTGGGGGGTGTGGAGAAGGATGCTGCTGATAATGCAGGAGAGGCTCCTCTCCGGCTTTGCTCCTTTAGAACAAGCAGGCTCTGCGTCTCTCCCTCCTCCCCGGCAAGGATAGTAACCACTCTGAGACAAATCAAGAAAAATTGCGACCAACACTCTCCCCCAACAAGCGCAGTGAGGTCAAAACACACACATACACAGAGAGAGAACTGGCCCTAAAGTCGCAGGGCGCTGGAAGTCGCAGGGGCGCTGGGGGAGTGAACGGGAAGCAAGAGAAGGAGAAGGAGCCCTCTCTCTCACACACAGACACACAGAGTGTCAATTCTAAAGTCGGAGGGAGAGCGCAGGGAGAGTGAACGGAAAGCAGGAGGAGGAGAAGGAGCCCTCTCTCTCACACACAGACACACAGAGTGTCAATTTTAAAGTCGGAGGGAGAGGGCAGGGAGAGTGAACGGGAAGCAGGAGGAGGAGAAGGAGCCCTCTCTCTCACACACAGACACACAGAGTGTCAATTCTAAAGTCGGAGGGAGAGCGCAGGGAGAGTGAACGGGAAGCAGGAGGAGGAGAACGATAGCTCAAGCACACACACACACACACACAGCCCCTACAGTGGCTAATCCAAAATTGGACAGCAAAAAACTGCAGGCAGGGACAGAGAGCACAGAGTTGTTTTAAAGCAGCCAACCCCGCTCTGCTTCTCTCCCTCCTCCCGGCTAGGCTGGCTGAAAAGCTTTGCTGCTACTTAGCAGCTCAGTGGGGAGGAGAGAGGAACATAGAGGACGGGGTTGTTTTAAAGCAGCCAAGCCCCGCTCTGCTTCTCTCCCTCCTCCCCAGCTCGGCTCGCTGACAGGAGCCGCTTACACCCGCTTTGCTGTTTCAAAGCGAGCCACGGACTGCTCACAACTGCAGGAGATTCCCCCGCCATCTGTAGGCATTCGCTCCATAACACGCACAGACATTTCCCCTTACTTTCTAGGAGGAAAAATCTGCGTGTTATGGAGCGAAATTTACAGTAGATATCAAAATCTTAATAGAAGGGTGATCAGCACCAAGCTTGTACACTTTTGAGAAATAACAAGTCAGTAAACGTTTTGTTCTTGTGCCCTTCAACACATGCGAGACACACAGAAAACAAGGGAACTGCTACTGTATACGTGGAATAGCTTCCTTACAGACTTTGCTGCGCAGGTCCCACAGTTTGAGGGTTCTGTCATGACTCCCAGATACAATGCGCGCATTGTCCAATAGGAATTTGGCCGACAAGACTTTTCCACTGTGCCCCGTGAGCGTGTGCTAGAAAGAGATTGACATTCTATTAGTGAAAAGGCTTTGCAACAGTTGCTCTCTCGAGCCATGCCATCCAACCATTGAGCAAGAACAGAACTCTGAAAATGTTACCCAGACTCAAACCTAGTTTGAGATCTAAACAATCCTAGTTTGGTGTGCCAAGTGCTGATTCGCCAAGCACCTGCTGTATAGCAGACCGCATCCGCATCTTTTAGTTGGGTAAGGTGTCAGCAACCATAGAGGGTGGGCCTATGAGCCATGGTTGCTAAATGGAAACTCAGCGTTCAGTGGGAGTATATCCCAAATTACCTGGTGCCAGGGATATGCAACAGGAGATGGCTTTCACCACTTTGTCCTGCTTCCCAGAGATATATGGCTGGCCATCTTTGGAGATGGAATACTAGTCTAACTAGACTTTTGTCTGATCCATAGGGAACTGCCTTATACCAAGTCAGACCATTCGTCTATCTAGCATAGTACTGTCTACACTGACTAGCTGCAGCATTCCAGGGTTTCAAGCAAGAAACTTCTCCAGCCCTACCAGGACTTGCTGGGGATGGAACTCAGGCCCTTCTGCATGCAAGGCAGGTGCTCTAGCATAGAGTCACAGTCTTTCAGGGAAGCAATTCCTAGAATCTTGAGGCCTCCCCCCCTCCCCCAGTTCACACATATTAGTATTTACAGTTAAATGAAGCTCCTTCTACTGGGTCCCTTCGAGCCTCTAGTCTACTGTCAACTCCAACTAACAGTGGAGGCTATTGCAGCTATCCTATCCTAGAAGATTTTGAACTGGAGTTGCTGGAAGCTGGACCATCTGCACGCAGTTTGCATGGCAGAGAGGGAGCAAACTAGAGAGTGAAAGAGATGAACGTGAAATGTGTCTTTATGCTTACAAACATCAACTTCAAAATGCAAAGGAGAAATACGCTACTTTTATCTGTTCACCAACCTAGAACTGGTCTGCTTCCACCAAAGCCAATATCATTCTTCAGCAGTGTTTTAATATTAATGTTAAGAAAAATTCTGCAAAGTATAAAAATTTCTCAGGAAGGTTCTCCTTCAGAACCTCTCCTGGTTTGCTGATCTCTCAAACAGTACATTTTACCTGTATCAGCAATCTGCACATGCCAGGTTAACTGTAAGAGCTCTTTGTAAGTAAAAGCGGAAAAGAGATTAACGAGCCACTCAATTTTGAAAGGTGTCAAGAGCTGCAGTTAAAATCCTGCAGCACATCCCTACAAATTTCTAACACTTTTTTATATTTAGAAGACAAGTGAGAAGCAGGCATACATGCCACACCTGTGGGGAAAAGATACTCACCCGTAAGCGATGATCATCCACGGTCCAGATCCTACTGGCAAAGTCATTGGAAGCGGCTAATAAATAAGAACCCTGGGGAAACACAATTTTAAACTCTTTCAATATGATCTTTCTTCTTCTAGAACAAGGATGGGGAACCTCTGGTCTTGCAGATGTTGTATGGACTACAACTTCCAGGCGACCTAACCCACTGTCCACGCTGGTCCACCACCAACTGGGGGGCACCTGGTTCTCTCATTGTTGTAGCAATGTTTTCTAGAACCACTACCACCTGCATGGTCATCTGCATCAAAGGAATATTGTATCCGTCTGTCGCCATCTTATTTCAGATCACTGCCACATCCTGCTACTTCTTCTTGACCTCCCATTAGGTCTTTTACTGTCCTCCCTTTTGATGCTGAGACAGTGAGTACCCTTATCATTAAGATTCTGTATTGTCTTTAAGCTGCTTTCTGTTTCACCTTCTTGCCTGAAGCTAAAGAACCTCTCACCCAATTTTCTTTACTCATCTACCACTTTTCACACTTAGTGTCCCGTCCCACCCCATTCCTTCTCCCACTTTCTTCCTGCCGCAGCTGATAACTTGACAAGAGCTCTTGAGAAAGATGTTTTGCTGCAAAAGAGGTCTCAGCTAAAAATTTGAGATCATATACCCATAAAGTGGCTCCAATACCTCAAAAACTCCATTATCTGTTTATGTTGGATAACAATGTCAGTCACGTCTACCCAGTGCTCTAGAGTAACACAAACTGAACGTATCTCTATTTATCAGCAAATAGTCTCCCAATCATAGCATGTCTAGAATATGATGGAAGAGAAAATGCTGGGAGCTGTGATGGTAAAGGAGGCAAAACCACTGGGCAAATCAGACCTTTTACTGTTCATCACTGACCTCAGCAAAACACTGTTAGATCTCAAAAGAAGCAGAGACTTATGCCATGTGCCTCATGAGTTATGAAACTGTGACATTTCATACCTTGGCAAAAAATCAGTGCATGTTATATACAAAATGCATAAGCAAGTCAATCTTACGAAAAGGACAGTATTAATCAGTGCTAGAATGGCTCTAATTTTGTACCTATTTCTGGACGATTGTGTCATTTCCTCCCTTATCTCTTTTTTGCTTACTTCAGAGACATGGTTTGGGAAGTGCGGTGGGAAACAGTTGCAAAAAAAAAAGGGCTATAATAAATACTCACCGCACTATCAAACTCTATGCTTGTAATCCCTGCATTACTGCCAGATAGAGAGCCTTTAAGTTCACACTTTTCTGTGGTGCAAGAAAAAAGAAACAAGAGTTAGGAGGCAGGAGGCAGGAAAAAGATTGAACCCATGTCTATTTCATTCAGCCAAAAGCAAGAGTAACATGTATTTATTTCATTTCATTATTTTCTTAGAGGATTTAAAACTAGTTCTTCATTCAAAGAAATGTCAGGGCAGGGTGCAACAAAAATACACAATAAAATGGCCTGAAAAAATATCAAACCATCACAATAAATCAATTTATCAAGTCATGAATCATTATGGAGGGATACTTTGGGATGATTGCTGATGTTGTTATACAGATATTGAAGGAAAGTATTTGAAAAAAGCAACATCATAATGAAAAGACACAGATCTGATATTTCAGGATCAGTGACATACAACTGTAAGTCGTATACATTTTCTTGGCGATAGGAAGCTGATCTGCAAACAAGACAGACTACTACTTCTGGCTTACTGGTCCACTGTCTGACTGACAGTGACTCTTCAGAGTCTTGGTCAAAGAGACAGATAGAAAGACAGACAACACAGACACTCTTTCCCAGTTCTGGTACCCAATAGCCTTTTCACTAGAAATGTTTGGGACCAAACCTGGAACCTCTTGCATCCAAAGCAAATGCTGTCCCACTGGAATGATGAGTTCTCCCTTCTCTGAGGAGCAAACAGTTCTGGAGAAGACATTTATCATCACAGCTGAGTGGGGAGTTGAAGATGAGTTTCCTACATCCAAACCCAACATCCTAGTCACCATATGAGAATGGCTCTTTCAAATGTTCTGCACTGTAGCTGCAGATCTTCACAATTATTTTGAAGATGTCAACTATGGGATCAATCTTAGGAGGAAGCTCATTTGTACCTATTTAAGGAACTTACCTCCACAAACTTCCCAGAGTTTGACTCTCCGGTCCAGGCCTCCTGTTGCCAGTAACCGGGAGCCAGGGCTGAACTGCACTGCATTCACCTCCCCATCGTGCGCATCCTAGGGGGATGGAAAAGAAACAGGACATGAACAGTTATAGATGGTATCAAGAGACACTCCAGCCTACAAGAGATACTGCAAGCTTGAAGCATGAACCACACTCACACAGTGTAACACCAAGTGGATCATTTGTCAAAACTACTATTTTCCTGTTTGATTTCAACTACATGAAAGCAAGCATATAACAACCAGATCTCTAGAATAAACATCGCTAGAACAATGGCTGTGGTCTCTCAACCAACTAAGATTGTTAGGGGACTCCTGCCCATTATATTTTAGATGGAATGTATTTCTCCTCTCACCATTCACAATCACGAGGTCTCAGCTTGAAAACTAAAGATCATGCACATTAAGACACATCCCAAAACTACCGGCTCCTTGGCTCATTTTGTCAGATAGCAGTCGGCGCCAAGCCGCTTACACTTTGGCAGCATGCACTGACTTTATCCGCATATTGTCAGCAGCCTCGTAACACCTCACAGCATTACTAAAGTGTGGATGGGAGACAGAAAGCAGAAAGCTGCTGGGAGCTGAGAAAGTAGCGGGTGTGCAATTCACCAGTGCAATCAGAGATTTATGACATCATCACTGACCTCAGCAAAATATCTATTAATGAACGAGTTTGTGACTTGTTTTAGAAAACTCTAAAACCGGGGCCCCATTTCGGGCTCCCCTTGTCAGCCAAGTCAATTATTGTGGGCATCAGGACCCTGCCTCTCCCTCTGCCATGGGCAACTACTTGGCTCCTCTCCTAGGCTCCAGGCCTGTTTTGCACAGCAGCCAGGTTAACCTCTAGCCTTCCTCCCAATCTTGGAGCTGGGGAGGGGTCAGGGATTCCCTCCCACTTCTGCTGCTCCAAAGTTGCGAGAAGGCAGGCTGGAACAGGTCGGGCTCACCAGCGGACGGTAGGACACTCACCACTGCAAGCACGGTGAGTGAGGATGTGAAAGCAAGAGAGGGACATCTACATAAATGGTTACAATTACACAATGACGACATCAGTAAACAAAAAACAGATTTACCTAGAAGTTAAGCTACCAAGTTCTACATCTAAAGATAATGTCTCTCAAATATACTTACAAAGACACACAGAGCGGTGGTAGGGACTCGCACCTCTTTGCCTGCGCCTGGATGTGCCTCCACGTTATCTTGAGGGGTGGGGCATGAGGATAAAGAGCGTCTCCTGAGAAAGGGCACAACCAATGCATATAGTTAGGCACAGGTGGGAACCAGCTCTGTCTTCAAATTATAGGCAAGGAGATGATCCCGACTACACAATAGGGTAAGAATGGGAGGGAAGGGGCAGAGAAACTTCAGCCCGATTCAGGTATAACAGCAGTTGGGTGGTTACACCCACAGAGATGGCTTTGCATGGTTGGGAATCCCCTGGCTGCTATAATCTTTGCAACTGGCTTCTCCCGTGGACCTGATGGATGGCATGGTAACTTGAGATTGATGTTGGCCTGGGGATGGACTCACCAACATTACAGCAGCCTTATGGAGTCCTGAGTTAAAACTAATCAATTCAAAGATCACTGCTAAGACAAGCTCCTGCAGCTTTTCAATTTATTTTAAAGAAATGTTTATTTTTCTCCCATATAAAGTAAATCCCACTGAATTGCAAAGGTATATACTCCTCAGTCTAAAGCTCACATTGCATTTCTACACCTAGACACGGGTGTTCAGCTCAGTGCAGGAAGGACTACAATGAAAGGCCACAGCACAGTCATTGCAACTACAGTTAACTTAGCAATTAATTTTGCTCTTGCTTTTAACCCAGCCCTCATCTAAGAGGGTAAAGTGCACCTTTTAACAGGGAAGTCTTTTCACTGCTACAGTTAACAACATCAAAACAAGGCAGTTACTTCAACATCCCTCACTCACATGCTGGATTAAGTGTGAATAATTTCAAGCGAATTTTCACCTGGCAGTATCAGAAGAGTGATGTCCCAAAAGGGGAGACTCAGACAGACTGGAGGGAAAGATCAGAGGTCAGCACACAGCAGATGTAAGGAACAGGAAGTTGAAAACAAAAGAAAAAAAAGGGGCGGGGAGGCAGAAGCTAGAAAAAAAGGCTGAGATAAGGACAACTGTTTGCAATCCTTGCATCACTGTAATATCGGTGCATATTGTACTGATATGTAACAAAAGAGGCGAATGTATTCTAACCTACCCAAATATATTAGTGATAGAGTCCAGAAGGCCTCCAGCTGGCTGGGAGTGTCGCTTACTAAAGAGGAGGGGAGGACAGATTTAAATCTTGTTGTTCAAGCAGAGATCAAAAACACACATAGCCCACAGCATGCAACAAGGAGAGCATTTCTCATTGAACCCCAACTTCAAGCAGGAAATTCAAATTCAGGACAGTCAAAAAAGTCACCACGTTGGAACTGAAGAAATAAAAATGCTCGCACCACCAATTATGAATTGAGCGCAATTCATGTTGGCCTAACAGCAGGAAGAGGAGGCACCTTACAGAGGTTTAAGCCATTTAGACTTTGAGAATAAAATTAAGAATTTGTATTAAGAAATAAGTTTCAGAGCTAAACAAAGCAATCAGGCGGTTATGATCCACAAGAGGAGCTTATACAGAAATATTTTCATAGCCGAATATGAAACTGGAAGAGTAGCTTCATAAGAAAAGGATTTTTAAAATAAAAATTGTGGTAAGAGCCTTGGCCCACTAAGGGTGGGGGAGATAAAGATCTGTCTCCATCACTCTGTCTATCAGTCTTCCAAATACTTAAAGCCAGCCTGCTTCCTGCTTCCCTTCCACCTGCAGTTGCTGCCACTATTACAGGGCTTTGCCACACCCAGACACAGAGTGATGAGTTAATTACAGCTCTCCAAAGCTGTGAGAGCCAATTTAGGTAGCTGTGCCATGGTCCTTTCAGTTAAGAGAAGAACTGTCTGCAACAGCTCCACATCATGCCTCCTCTTCACTGGAACAGGACCACAGACCTGACCATACCGCCAGCTCTTGGCCTCCCTTGCATTAGCGCTGCAGTGCTCCCTCCAGTTCCAGGAACAAGAACCAGCATGGCAAAGGGAATTTGTGGAAAACAAGGCAGCAGCTGCTCACACTCTGTTTCCCTGGGAGAACTTACAAGTCAGGAAATGGTAGTTCTGGGATACTTCCATTAAAGTATAATGATATTGTTAAAAAAAAAGAGATCTTCCTAGCTAAAAAAGGTTCTGTGGAAAAGTGAGAGGTCACTCTACTAAAAACAATTCTGATACTTCACAGGGCTTCATAACTACTGACATTTTGAATGGCATGGGCATAGTTCACAGGACCTTTTCCCAATGAAATGAATGGGAACACAGAACTCCAACCCAACAGGGACTGCATAGGCAATATACTCAAGTACATTCATTGCTTCCTCAGATGCTGGGATTTGTTAGCCAATAAATCACAAATACATCCATACTGGAAATAACAACTCTCTCAAAAGTATTTTCCCTTTCAGGATACAATAGCAGCAGTTCTCAAACCGCTACACCATTAAGGATATGTGCAATTCCTCCCCCCACCCTTGGAATTCTTTATTAGCTTCTTGTGGGTCAGGGCAGGGGATCCATTATTTTATCCCCATTCTTCTTACCTGGCTGTTCGATTGACAGCGCGCACCGGAGATGTCTCATCAGCAGGGTCAGAGGTTTCATCTGCCAGCACTTCAATATCGTCATCCCTGGAGGACAGGACCGTGCCTTTTTTGAATCATTTGAGAGTTGAAGGACATTCAGGCATTTGGGCTAAGCAACTCCATGCCCTCTCAACAGAATTCATAAGCTTGCTTCCTTATATGGCTAAAGGGAAAGTGCACTTTACAGACACCTTCTTTATGCGCACTAAGGAATTAATTTGCCTAACAGTAAGGAGAGTTTTGCCACTGATGTTTTATTTGCTTTTTTGTTTTTATTACCTGTTGATTTTTAGAGTATTTTTACTATGAAGCATTGGTTTTGCCCAATCCAAACCTAAGTTGCCTTGAGGATCTAAATAAGGTGGGATTCTACCCATTCTTTTCAGTCAAATTTTGCCTTTGAAATTCAAGCTGAGCCCGCATACATTGTTTACATTTTACAAAGTGTGATTTTTGTGCATTCCAGGGATAATAAAAGAAAATGAGAGAAAGCAAATTTGGACTCTAAGTCAACGTAACCTCAAGCACAGAACTGATCAGCTTTCACATACTAATAATTTAGATCAATATTTTAAAATATTTTTGATTGTAGGTTGTTGTTGTTGTTTTTTTTAAAAAAAAAACCTGTAGTAAGTATAAACTAACAGCAGCTTGTTACTTTCCAGGAAAGTAGGAAATTGAATTTGATGTGGAAGCTTGAGGTGTCTTCCCGACCATTGCCTTGTGAATTCTCTCAAATCAGCAAGCCAAGGATAGCCCAGAATGGTTGGCTGGGGGTTCAGAGGTGTGCATGGACCACAGGTTAAGAACCCCTGATGTAGTGGAACATTTCTCGTTTCCGAAGAGGCTGCTGAAGGAGGAGACGCACCACAGTAACAGCTCACTGGCTTCCTTTTTTGCTGGTCCCCCACTGCATTCCCTAATGCTCACAATGCAGGGACCTCCAGTTTCCTGATCTCACAGGGAAACCCTTCCCATCTCTTATCTATCTCATCCATTTCTACAATCAAGTAATGCAACATTGCCAACTTAAAAGTTGTGAACTTATTTTGCATTCCTCCGTTCTCTTACAGATAACATTAAGAACCTTTCCCCCCACTTGACCGCACACTTCAAAGTGCAGAATGCTATAGTCAAAATTTAATGAAGAACATTCAAAGCTTGAACAGACCAGTAATGTTCATTGTGGGGTCTGTGTCTGCTTTCTAGGACTGGCACATGCAGACATTAGGGAAGAATGAGGTGAGGGAAGACTTACTGTTCAATTGGCAGTGGCTCCTTTGCAGCTTCTGCTAGTTCCTTCTGAAGCTTGGCTTGCCGTCTTCTATGAGGGAAAACAGAAATGCTAAGAAATCCTGTCACTGGCTGACATTCTCTGAAGGAGTGTGCAAATTATTCAAAAATATCAAGGGTCCAATAATCAGAGGCTGAAATCCCAACCGTCTTACTGAGTTCAGCACAATCACCAAGAAGTGCTTCAATAAATATCTCTATGTCATATTGACTTCTACTGCCTTTCGAATTCTCTCCCAAAGGAGGCTCAGCCGATGTTCACAATTTTTTGCATTGTATCTTTGTGTACCACTCAAGATGTTTGTAGTTAAGTGTCATAGAAATTGTTTAAATAAACAAATAAAAAGTACTCCAAGCAACTGAAACCACGTGTACCACCAGTGACATAGCTAGAACCAAGGATGCACCCAACCTACACACTTGCTCTTTCAGGTAGAGTTCAATCCCATTTTCAGAAGGTCACCTGCCCAATTCTGGGACATGAGAATCACCAACCGACAAGGATTCAGTCTCAGTTTGTTGCCCCACCTCCATCCCATTACAGTGCCCAGACATCAGTTCAGTATTCACATAGCCTTCCCTGACTCAGATGGCGCAAAGAAAAACAACTGGGTGTCATCAGATGGTACCCAGCTCCGAAACTTCACCTAATGCTTTCACTCAGAAGACAAGATTAGCATTACAAGCACGCATGCAAATAAGGCTAGTGAGGAGCAATTGAACAGACACAAGCTGTATTACATAAACCATTCTTAAATTGCTCTACATTCAGATCAACTTCAATCTCAAAAAATGCCCTTCGCCAGGATGCACTGAGTCGTTAAGTGGCCAGGATTACTGGAAAAAATACTGAGATCTACACACAGAGACACAGAGTTTCTATGTTCACCCAGAAAAGATGGGGATAACATTTGGGGAAAATAAATTTTGGGGAGGGGCTTTTATTGCATATTTAAGCTCAACTCAAAGGTTTTAACTTGCTGGTATCATACCTGGAATCTTTCTCATTTTCTGCATTGAGCCGATTAGCTTCTTGAGCTTTCTCTGCCATCCAGCGTGTTACCAGCTCTTGGTTATCTTCCGTAGTTTTTCTCAGTTTTTCCTCAAGGGCAGTAAAGGTAATCTGGAGTGCATCATACTCATCCTTAAGAGTCTGATTGGCTCTTTCAAGATCTTGTAGCTTGTTCCGCAGGTCCTGGCACTCTGTCTCTAGTTCAGATATCTTCTGCAAATATTCTACAATCCTTTAAGAGAGGCAACCCATACATTTATTATTTAGGTGGCGCTGTGGGTTAAACCACAGAGCCTAGGACTTGCCAATCAGAAGGTCGGCGGTTCAAATCCCCGCAATGGGGTGAGCGCCCATTGCTTGGTCCCTGCTCCTGCCAACCTAGCAGTTCGAAAACACGTCAAAGTGCAAGTAGATAAGGCGGGAAGGTAAACGGCGTTTCCGTGCGCTGCTCTGGTTCGCCAGAAGCGGCTTAGTCATGCTGGCCACATGACCCGGAAGCTGTACGCCGGCTCCCTCGGCCAATAAAGCGAGATGAGCGCTGCAACCCCAGAGTCGTCCGCGACTGGACCTAATGGTCAGGGATCCCTTTACCTTTACTTTACCCCAGGCTAATGCTTAAACATGACTCAGGTAGCTCACTACACTTAAAGATCACTTAAATAGTATAACAAAACCGAAGGAAATAAAAACAGGCAGGAGGGTAGATAAAGCACAGTATTCAAAAAAGCCACCAGCTACCTGTCAGGGCAAAAACATGTCAGAATAAAAAGATATTCACCCACCAGTGATAGCAGGAGAGGTGGGCATCCAAATTTCACGAGGGCAAAATGCTCCACAAAGTTGGTGTGGCCACTGAGAAAACCCTCTGACATTATTACAAACCGTGATTCTGATGTGGGATATAAATAAGGGCTTCTTCACCTGTTCTTACAACAACAGGCAGGTGAGTACAAAATAAGTCAGTCCCTTCACTTATGATGGACCCAAGACATTTAAGGCCTTAAAAGTAGTCACCAACACTTTTAATTGAGCCCAGAAGCAAAATGGTAGCAAGTGCCGGCTATGCAAGGCAGGTGTAGTAATATACCAAGGGCACCCATCCACCAGCCTCCTTGCTGCCACATTCTGGACTACTGAAGCATCTGAATACTCTTAACAGTAGCCATAGGTAAAGCACTTTTCAATAATCCAGTGTAACCAAGGCATGTGTTACCACAGCCAGGTCTAGCTTCCCCAGGAAAGAGCAGAGCACGTGCACCAGCCTAAAGTGGGCAAAGGCACTCAGTTATAATGAGAATTCAACCAAAAATTGGCATCCAGCACCAAAATCAAATTCTTTAAGTAGTAAATGGGTTCTACTCACTTTGTATTATTCGTTTGCATCTCACTGTCCTTCTGTTGTATTTGGTTTTTCAGGTCAATCACAGACTGGGCCAACTGTGAAGGAAACTACGTTACTGAGGGAAAGCAACTATTAATACAGTCTACTTTTTGTGTTTGATTTTCCTCTAACCTCAGTGTTTCAATTGTTTCCTGAACACCCAAGTATACATATACCTGACAACTTAGCATAACATTTCATGCATGCTGAAATCTTACTATTATTTATTAAATATTTACTCTAGTCTTTGAAAACATATGGAATAGTATATCTGCTAGACCCAAAGAGTTGCATTTAACTAACTTTTACTTAGAGTACATCTACCAAAAGTAATAACGATGACTTAGGTCTGTTGATTTCAATGGGTCTACTCTGAGTAAAAGTTAGCTGAATACAACCTATTGTTTTTCCTTGAAGAGATACCTGCGTCATTATTAACCAATGTTACAGTATTAGTATACAGTCAAACCTTGGTTCTCAAACAGCTCCGTTTTCGAATGCTTTGGCTCTCGAACACCAAATACCTGGAAGTAAATGCTTTGGTTTCGAATGTTTTTTGGAACCCAAATGTCTGACGTGGCTTCCGTTTTGAGTTTCCCTATTGAACTAAGGCTTCCGCTTTCAGTTTTAGAATGTTTCGGAAGTTGAATGGTCTTCCGGAATGGATTACGTTTGAAAACGAGGTTCTACTGTACATAAGTTAAGACACACCTCATCTGAAGTACATGACACAATTAAGGAACATAAAGACTAACCTTCTGGGCACAAAGCACGATAAGAAAAGCTTATTAAAATCCCCTTTTGGAGATCAGTTTTCAAACTTCTGAATCCCACAGTAAGCCTATAATTACTCAGGTACCACTACAAAAGAACAGTATTGAAATGTTACACATGGATAAAATGGGTGCTCCTAACCTCGCCACGTTTCTTGTGCAGCTCTGTCAGCTCCTCTTGATGCTTAATTCTAAGCTGGGCTATTTCTTGCATGTGAGAATCATTCCTTGCACCATCATGTCCTGGACTGGAATTTCCCAGAGGATGAGAAAAGAAAAATTCTCAGTTTTTAATTCACAAAGCATTTCAAACTACTTTTTATCCAATTTCCATAATCCATTTTTCCATCAAAATTATCGTTTCAAATGGCTATCCCTATATTTAACATATTTCACTTCATTTAAAAGAGTAAAATTAATGTTTCAATGTAGAACTTAGATTACATAAGCAGAGCACCGTATCGCCATATCAAGATTTTCTTTTTTTCTGTTCGGTACACCTGTGATTTTATGTACTTTGTTGACCATTTTAGCTATGGGTGAATTGATCTCCAAAATAAATGCCCGCAGTTCCTGCAGATATAGTGAACATCCATTCTCTCTTTAGACCCTATAGATAATCCTATATGGCTCAAAATCATACTAGCTAAACTTTTCAAAAACCTAGTATTACCAACACATTTAGCATATCATTTCTATCACTGGATATTAAATAATATGTACCCTTCCTTGGGAGTAAGCCCAATGGTATTGAGGAGTTACATCCAAGAAAATATGTACAGGGATCAGACAATAAGCATTATAGCAGTTCTTAACTGTACAGTGGTACCTCTGGATGCAAACAGAATCTCTTCCTGATCCCCGTTTGCATCCTGAATCGAATGCAACTTGCGTCTGCGCGTCATGATTCGCGTCATTTTGAGCGTCTGCGCATGCGCAAGTGGCAAAACTCGGAAGTAACGCACTCCATTACTTCCGGGTCGCCACGGAGCACAACCCAAAAACACTCAGCTGAAGCAACTTCCAACTCGAGGTATGACTGTAGTTTTAATAACTGCTATACAAGAGAGCTAAAATATATTCATATATTAAGAACATAAAAGCCTTGCTGCATCAGACCAAACACCCATCAATTCCAGCATTCTGCATTCAGTGTGATCAGCCAGAGGTCTATGGGGAAGCCCTAGAAGGACATGCATGCAACAGCACTCTCTCACTAATACTGGAAGCAGTACATAGCCATTATGACAAATAGACAAATAGCTGGAAAGGGAACAACACCAGACACAGTAACCATCACTTGTACTGATTCAGCAAGTACCTGATCTCATGCCGGCTTGGCAAGTCATATTTTTCCACTTGTAGCTTGTCAGCCAGCACTGAATGGAAATCTGACTTCTCCAGGAGCTTGTTATCTAATGAGGAGTTCAGTTAAAAACAAAAGAAACCACCAGTTTTACAATCCAGCAATAAGATGATAATGTTTTAGTTACTATAACCTTTGCAGTGGGAAACAACATTATAAAAGCAATGTTCTCCATACATGCTGTTATAAGTATAATGCCATTAAAGCAGGCTGGCTACTTCAATCTGACTAAGAAAATTTCAAAAGACTCCCACCCAGACTACAAGTTGTTTACAATCCCGGAAGAATACCGTTCCTCACACACTATGGCCTCTCACACACAATCATTTGGCTGGGCAGTAAGTTTTGAACAATGTATGCTGTTGGGGCTAAGCTGGAGACTTTCAAACAGCCACCAAAACCCTTACTTACACTGCAAGATAATCTCTTCAAAGGCCTGTCTTTGCAGCCGGTCCCGTCGCCTCAGTTCGTCCAGGATGTGCCGCTTCCAGGCGGGGAGGCTCGCTGCCCTGAGTCCAGAAGACATCTTGCCTTCTCAGCCTCCCCAAGAGTTGAGCCGCCGGCCTGGCAACACCTTCCCCCCCTGCGAGGGGCTCTATGAAAGCGAAACGACGAGCCCTAAGAAACGAGCAGCCAGCAGAGGAGAAAATGAATCAAGCGGGCGCGGCGGTCGGTTCAAGGAAAAGAGAGAAAAGGGAAAGCGAACAGGAAGCACCGGGAGAAGGCGGCGGGATGGGCTGGGGAAAGCATGGAGGGGAAAGAAAGGGAGGCGTCCAGCTACCCTGAGCTGGCTGGGGCGGCCCGCGGGAGAGGGACGGGCGAAGAGCTCACCGCCGGCTACTGAGGAGAAATGGCGCAGCCGCGGAGCTTCCCTCCTCTGCAGGGGCCCTTCGCCATTCTTCCCCCGGGCCGCAGCCTCCATCCAGCCCCACGGCAACTTCCCGCAGGCGCTCTGTCGGTCCCGGTCGTATAGCGTCAAGAGGGA
This sequence comes from Podarcis erhardii, assembly GCF_964252035.2. Taxonomy (NCBI): domain Eukaryota; kingdom Metazoa; phylum Chordata; class Lepidosauria; order Squamata; family Lacertidae; genus Podarcis; species Podarcis erhardii. The sequence continues at coordinate 61,212,681 of NC_138509.1, forward strand.
CCTTCCACCCCGGAGTCGCAGCTTAATGACGTCAGCATCCTAGTTCGCTGCGCCTGACTGACCATTTCAGCGCCATTATCAGCGTCATCCTGCCGTAGCTGCACGCACCTGATTTGCTCTGTTATTGTGTATCCTCCTCCACACACTCCAAACATTGCTGAGACTCTGCCTCATTTAGGAGAGTGGATTTAACAGACTGGCAAATTCGCAGGACGACTCTGTAAAAAAAATGGCCGCGGGCAGAGGGCTTCCCTAAGCTGCTCCGTTTCTTGTTTTCTTTTTGAATAGTCTGTGCACCGACCTCCTTCTTGGGAACGGATCCTGGGAAGAGGCGTCTCCGAAGCCGCCATCTTAGGAAGGGAATGCGGGGGGCAAAACAGATTTTGAGGGTGTGGACAGTTGCGTAATAGGGGAATTTCAAGCTCTTTTCGTTTGTAGCCATTGTGGTGAGCGGTTGGTGGAGCTTGAGTATGGCTTCCCACAAGACTTTCAAGATCAAGCGGTTTCTCGCTAAGAAGCAGAAGCAGAACCGGCCCATCCCGCAATGGATCCGCATGAAAACTGGCAATAAAATCAGGTACAACTCCAAAAGGAGACACTGGAGGAGGACCAAGCTCGGCCTGTAAAGAGAAGCAGCTCCAATCTTACCGGCACAACTCTGAATCTTGCATCAAACTCTCAAGCGCCAGAATGGTCTGTTCCTACCAACCTGCCACATTATCAGGGCTGGAATTCTGTCTTGTGCTGTGCAGTCTCCCCCCTTTGTAGAAATATTTGTTATTACAAATATTAATGAATTAAAAACTGAATTATGGAGGGGGGGGGAAATAGGGGAATTTCAACACGTTCTTCGTCTCGCCTGTATTCTGGCCGTCTGCAAATGAAAGCTGTGCCTTGTCCATCTCAGCTGGGCAACTTTTTCCCCCCGTTTCAAAACATGCTTCTTAGTTAACACCCCCTCCCCTGCACCGCCCAAAGGCTTGGAGCCCACACAGCTGCTCCACTGATCCTCCTCAACAGAAGGAAGCAGTTTTTCCACCCCCACCCAGGTCATTGCACATTGGCCACACACTCCGGATGAGCACGAGTAATGTTTACTCAGAAGTAAACCCTAGTCAGTTTCATGGGACATAGTGCCAGGTAACGGGCTCTGAAGGGGTGACCAACGTGTTAGTTTCTTGCAGCAAAAGCAACAAAGAATCTCGCGGCACTTCAAAGACTAGCAGGACTGAAGTTTTCGTGGACTACAGTGGTACCTCGGGTTACATAAGCTTCAGGTTACAGACTCCGCTAACCCAGAAATAGTGCTTCAGGTTAAGAACTTTGCTTCAGGATGAGAACAGAAATCGTGCTCCGGCGGTGCGGCGGCTGCAGGAGGCCCCATTAGCTAAAGTGGTGCTTCAGGTTAAGAACAGTTTCAGGTTAAGAACGGACCTCCGGAACGAATTAAGTACTTCACCCGAAGTACCACTGTACTGTGTACTGCACTTCATCAAATGTATAAAGTGTTGTCTTGAGTTGCAGGTACATACACTAGGGAAGCGGGGGAGAGAGATTGTAAACTGTGTAGTCAGAAGGAAATGAAATGCCATAAACTACAGATGGCACTAACAGTGGGCATTCACACAAAAACAGTGCAGTTGTATCTCGGCTCCTGAATGCCCTGGGAGTTGAATGTTCTGGCTCCCAAATGATTGAAAACTGGAAGTGAGTGTTCCAGTTTTTGAATGCTTTTTTGGAAGGCGAATGTCTGCCGTGGCTTCCGCTATTGTTGCCGGTGTGTCTGCACTATAGGAAACCAATCAGAAGCTGCGCCTTGGTTTCTGAACATTTCGAAGTGTTACAGACTTCCAGAACGGATTCTGTGTAACTTCCAAAGTATGACTGTAATGGATAACACAGGTAAACTAATGAACACCTGTAGTGTAATAAAAACCTGCTGTGCCAATTCAAACCACAAATCACAGCATTGAAACCAATGGTGCACTCAATGGTTTCATGTTGCAGTCTCTCACTTTAATTTTTCTTTGGCTACCTTAAGATCAGTTACAGAGGGGCTGATGGACAGTAATGTGTATGTATACAAAAGTATACATAAGTTCTGCATTATTGGCCTGAGGCTCCTGTGTTTTTAGGCTGTCAGGTATACGGCAGGTGGGCATGACTTGGCCAGGAAGGCCTGGTTAGGCTCATAAGGCCAGGGGTTCCCCACTCCTGCATTAGTGAGTAAGGCATTCATCTCCGGCAGCAGAAGCTGAGCTGCAGATAATGGTAGTGAGATGTTGGAGGACAGAGCTGTGCGCTCCTTGAGTTAGTCTGCTGCCCTCAAATGTGGTGGAGAACAGTGTCCTATTGCCAGTATTGAAAGAAGGTTCAGCTGCCAGTATCGTGGGTTTCTGTATGTGGAATGGAGCAAAGGCACCATCTTGTTCTTTGCATGTCTTCAACCAGGCGAAGCCACCATTTGTAGGCTCTTAAGAAGGGACCAGGCCAAACATTTAATATAAAATGGGATTCTGTGTTATATATCCAAGTTTATTGGACTTGATTTAGGAATCTTTTTATAGGCTGGTGGGTAAAATGAAGCTTCCAGTCCTATAAATGTTAACTGCAAGAATGTAAAATGATATACTAGAATTGTATTATGCATGCATTTTCAATTTGCCAAACAAAAAGTTACCTTAAACAGAGGAAAGTGTGAAACATTTCTAAAAGCATTGCCAAATGAGTCTGAATGTTGCAAAATGAGTCCTGTGATGTGCAAGGAAATCTTAAAGTGTATCTGTTGCAAAGCAAGCCTCATCATATTCGGTATACCCAGGTGTGGGTATACTGCATCCTATATTGATTTTGAAATCTTTGTAATTTCAATAGGACTCTGAAACAGTGAAAATGTTTCCTTCCTCCAAGGAGCCAAACAGTGAGCACATGCAGTGGCTTTTGTAGGAATTAATGATGCTTCTAATTTTTAATAGGTGGTGAAAGAACACCATTTCAAGAATCATGACTCAGAGTGTATAAATAGCTCTTCTGAGAGCACAACAAAAGCATTGTCACTGTCTTGCACAGCAGAGTCAGAGTACATGACAGTTTAATGGGTGTTTAGTGCAATAAATAGCTAAATGCATGTGTACCATGAAGCATGTGCTACTTTGCATGAGTTTCAGAGGAGCTGGGGATTTTAGTTGCTACCTTCAGTCTATAATAATATTAAAATATGCTCCAAAAATACTTGTAGGCAACCTGCAAATAAAAGTCCCACATTTTAAAAAATGTCATGTTGGTATCAGAAGAGAGAACCTCACAGGTATTCCCACCTGTGTGAGGAAAGGAATCTTACCTCCTCCTAAGACATTGCAAATGTGGGGAGACAGCAGGGCCTTGTCAACACTGACCCCATTTTTCTGGATATTTCTGAGGCTCTAACATGCATGTTAACCTTAATAGAAGCTGCAGTTTGTTTACCTTGGAATAACTCCCTGGTCCTGAATGGGGTAACTGCCCCTCAAGGACCAGGTGAGCAGCCTGGAAGTCATTTTGGACTCATAGCTGTCCGTGGAGGTGCAGGTTAATTCTGTGTCCAGGGCAGCTGTTTATGAGCTCCATCTGGTACGCAGGCTGAGACTCTACCTGCCTGCAGACTGTCTCGTCAGAGTGGTGCATGCTCTAGTTATCTCCTGCTTGGACTACTGCCATGCGCTCTACGTGGGGCTACCTTTGAAGGTGACGCGGAAACTACAACTAATCCAGAATGTGGCAGCTAGACTGGTGACTGGGAGCGGCCGCCAAGACCACATAACACTGGTTTTGAAAGACCTACATTGGCTCCCAGTACGTTTCCGAGCCCCTTTCAAAGTGGTGCTGACCTTTAAAGCCCTAAACAGCCTCAGTCCAGTGTACCTGAAGGAGCGTGTCCACCCCCATCATTCTGCCCGGACACTGAGGTCCAGCGCCGAGGGCCTTCTGGCAGTTCCCTCACTATGAGAAGTGAAGTTACATGGAACCAGGCAGAGGGCCTTCTTGGTAGTGGCACCCACCCTGTGGAACACCCTCCCCACCAGATGCCAAAGGAAAAAACAACTATCAGACTTTTAGGAGACATCTGAAGGCAGCCCTGTTTAGGGAAGCTTTTAATATCTGAAGGACTATTGTATTTTAATATTTTGTTGGAAGCCGCCCAGAGTGGCTGGGGAAACCCAGCCAGATGGGCGGGGTATAAATAATAAATCGTTGTTGTTTGGGTCTGGACAATAAATCTTGCTTGGTTGGAAAAATGACATACCCAACAGTGCTAATATGGCACAGGAATCAACACTACAGTAGTTCTGGGCAGATTTGGAGAGGGGGTAGAGCGCTGGAGGTGGAAAATTAAGCAAGGAAGCAACTCTGTAGCATCTTCCCCTTTGCATCCATTCCACTTCTGCATTTCACATTTTGGGCTGCAGCTGCATGAGTGTTTGCCGATTGCAGCATGAGTAACATAATTTCATTTTATTTTTTTAAAATAGGTCCAAGAAATTATAGACCTGTCAGCCTTAACCCTAGGGCTAGTGCTAGGAGGGGAAATCTAGATAACTAAAAATAAAGCAATTTGAAGATTAGAAGTACAAATCCATAATTTATTTGCAACCAGAAATGAAGTGCTTTAGGAAAAATCTTAAAACCGAGGGCTTGCCTTCAGGGCACCTGGACTCACCACCTTTAAGTCTGATCGTGTAAATTAAGTTATCCATATTTTAACTGTACTCTGCTGATGACATGCCATGCCAATTAATGGACTGCAAATATATTGCAAATTCTCTTTTTTAGCCAAGTTCCTTAGGTGTAAAGGTAGTCTCCGCCATTATGGAGATCTCATTTCACCCATGGATCTAATGGTAGGAGTGTAATGTAATGGTAGATGTGTAATGACAGCGGTGTGCGTGTGCATGTTTCAAATTTATTTATTTAAATCAATGACTAGGACAAATATGTTCAGGCATGACAGAGTGCTCCATATGCTTGCTTTTATATACAGTCTTTCTGTCAAAATTTAAGTGTTTTTTAACAACAGCTTTGAACTACACTTCCTTTTTATGTTAATTGTTGTGTGATTTTGATGATACTGAAACTCTAGCATGCATGATATCCTTAATTGAGTTACTTGGGGCAAAACTGCTTTTGCTTGTTAGGAGCTGAAACAAAAATAAAAACAGAGAAAGAAAAGAACAATTGTAATTAAGCATAAATTCATGCATATCATTCTAAGCAAGGAAATAAATCTGTGTGGGTGAATGGCTTGTATTGTGTGAATGCTTTTATTGTCATTCTCACAGCTTTTGTTGTGCTGCTTATTGAATCCACCGTAGATGTGAATTGTAAATAAAATTTACAAGGAAAAGAAGTACAAATTAGCAATTATAGTGTGGATTAGTTTTGTGTCCAGGCCTATGTTGTACTATATTGACTATATGCTTCTGCAGTATTTGACACAGAGCAATACACCTTAAATTGGGGTGGGGACAGTGCTTTCACAACAATATATTTTGAACAAATGTGGCATAAGATTTGTCTTTGAAATTATGTCAAGGTTTTCCACATGCCTAAGAAAACTCTTTGATGCTTTCATCAACTGAAGTAAGCAACCAAGAGGAAGTCTCTGAAAATTACTTATACACTGAACTGTTATTATGAATAATTGCATAGCTTCTTGAGAGAAACTTTAAATGGAGCTCTTTACTAACGGAGAAAAGGGCTTGCTATTAATGGAGAAAAGAAATACTTCAGCAATCAGCTGGAAACAGTGGCTCTACATGGCTTTTGATATAGCACATTATTAATATCTATCTTCATGTCCAAAATCTTTCTATAACATTTTCTCGTCTCATTTAGCAAAGGTCCCCTGCAATGTTAGTTAGAAGCTTCCTCCTTCCAACTCACCTGATTATTTCTGTTCAGCACAGTGTTCCTTAATTTTTCTGTAACTTGTCAGTTGTTTCTTATGGGGTGGGTTACTAGCTTCCAGACTTTCAAATCATTCATTACAAAACACTACTAGTGATTAAAGCCCCTCCCTTCCACTTGCACTGTTTAAGTCTCACAGTAATAGCTGGCGACATGAATGCTTGGACTGGGCAACGACCAGTGGCGTAGCGTGGGGGGTGCAGGGGGGCCGGCCGCACCGGGCGCAACATCTGGGGGGTAGGGTTAGAGGGCGCAAATCCACGGGTTAGGGGGCGCAAATCCATGGGTTAGGGGGCACAAATTACTTGCCTTGCCCCGGGTGCTGACAACCCACGCTACGCCACTGGCAACGACACTTGCCAAGTATGGGAGAAAATGGGTTTTCCATCAGAAGAGTTTACCTCTTTCCCCATTAGGGATTCTGAAGAGCATGGAATTAGTAAAGTGAGATCCCGTCTCTTTTTGTCCTTGTTTTTAAGTTCCATCTATATATTTGTAACAGGATGGATAGAGATGCAAAAACGGATCTTCCTGCATGTATTGGATGAAAGGGTAACAGTGTGGTAGATTTTTTTATTCTCTCATAGCCAGCAATTTATTTTGAGAACTTCAAAAATTCTCACTAGGCCTGAGAGTGATCACGTGCCAGTCCAATAATAACAATTTTTTAATCACTTGGACTAATACCACCAGTGATAGTTCCTACAGATACAGCAGCAGTGTGTGTGGTAGTGCAGATGGGCCACTGCTGCTGCCTGGCTTCTGATCACAATGTGTTGCTGGCCCTTAGCAGAGGGGAGGGACAAGACATGGGGCACTCGGTGCTGTGTGGCATGGCACAGCCCATTTGACTCTCTTGCTGTTATGTGTCTGCACAGCACCTCACTCCCTACACCTTGCCCCTCTGTCTCCAATAAGTGCCAACAATATGCCATATCCAGCAGAGCAATTGTTCCCCCACCTACTTCACTGCATGGGCTGCTACTGTAATTTGAGTCCAAGAAAGCAAACAATTGTGTTGAAATAGAAAAGTGGAAGAAGGAGTAAACTAGCTTGCAATGTTCCCTGAGGATATTTTTCTTCGAGAACCATTTTTTACCTACCTGGAAATCGTTGACACAACAGCACAAGTAATTAGACTCTTCATGGTTATCTCTAAAGCTGCCTACCCAGTTAAACAAAATAACAAAAGTGTGCTGCTCAGAAATGCACTTTAGCTGGAGCGATAAGGAAATGGGGGCAAGATGATTCGCTAGAAAATGTCACCTATATACATGTGCACAGAGGGTATTAAAATTCATTGCAATCTACAAGGGATTTGATTTAAATCTTCTAAATTCAAAACATAGCCCCATGCTCTACAACTGCTTTGTCAAGTCTGATGTCTGATTTGGGGGACCTCTGGCATGCAGGGTCTCTGAAAAACTGAGTGAGAGTGGCTATCTCTTTGGAACTAAAGTCGTGAGATGGAAACTGGAGTTTTCTTGAGTAGGTAGAACACTAAGGAATTCCCACAAAATTCCGAACCTGAAGAAAACAATGTGCCAACTGTGGCATCTGTTGTCCTATAAAGGGTGCAGTTTTTATACTTTTGAACCCTATAGTTCAGATATGAATGATGCTTGAGTCTGTGCTGATCCACACAACTTACAGAGAAAATTGTGGCAGGCTCCTACAGCGATTGCAGTGGTGTCCTAGGAAGAAGGTACCTGACTTATCTTTGGGACACTTCCTGCTTTTCCTGCCCTACATGCAGCACTCAGCCAGAAGTCTGGGCAAATAGATATCTAGATAGGACCTTAAAAAAATTCCTTCCAGTAGCACCTTAAAGACCAACTAAGTTAGTTCTTGGTATGAGCTTTCGTGTGCATGCACACTTCTTCAGATACACTGAAACAGAAGTCACAAGACCCTTCTATTTGGTGACTTCTGTTTCAGTGTATCTGAAGAAGTGTGCATGCACACGAAAGCTCATACCAAGAACTAACTTAGTTGGTCTTTAAGGTGCTACTGGAAGGAATTTTTTTATTTTGTTTTGACTATGGCAGACCAACACGGCTACCTATCTGTAACTAGATAGGACCTTGTTTAAGAAGACATTCTACCTAGCTCCCCATCCTTGAGTTTTAGATATGGCTATAAAATCAGGCAGCTCACAGATAAAGCTGATGGCACAGCTCACATAGGAAATGGACCATTTTAGTGTTTCAGATTGACTGGCAATCAAATGGGACCTGCATTCTTTAGGACTGACCTGAGAGTGACAGGTAAAAGCTGTGCGAGCGATCTCTGCTGTGGGGGAAAGCAATCATGCTTTTAAAATGTCATTGCATTCTACATGTTACAAACTGTAGCTGAAAACCTTCAAGCATTCCTGACAGCTGGATCTCCATGGAAATACGGCACACTGAAAGAACACAGCTATTTTAAGAACTGGGCTAAAGTTGGGAAGTGTATCTGTGGGAAACAAACTGCATTAGAGCACTCACAGTAATTTAACAGGGAAATGGCTGGGATAAGTGGTGGGAGTGTGTGGCTAAAGCAGTGATATTTGATCCTGAGTCTCCTCTCAATCAGATATGACCTTTCTAGGCAAAAAGCAGCAGGAAAGAAAGAAAACTGATTTCCTTAATATATATTTCAGGTGGCACTTTGAAAGATTCCTAATCGATCTGCCAGTTGGCTGTTTACCTTCTTTTTTTCAAAGCCAACAGTGTATTAGTAGGGCTATTTATAGATATAATATTACTGGTACTGAGCCTTTGGCCCAGACTACACGTTTTGTGAGAGATCCATGGTTAATACCTTTCTCAGAAGAGCTGACTTTTGTGATCTGTGGGGTCTCTAAGATTCCCCATACCCCTCATTCCTCCAGAAACTACCTCCCCATAGCTCTACAGTTTATTTCCCCATGCTTTCCCCCAAGTTGTGTAAGCAAATGAAATAAATTTTAAATGAATATTGATCACCAGTGGGGGGGGTGTCAATTAGTTTAAAAGCCATTACTTAGGAGGCTTATGGAGATATGAAATAATGAGTGCTAGCAAGAGGCTGCCATCTTTCGGTCTGAGGCACAAATGCTCAGCAGGGCTGAGAACTGATAGCACAGGGGACAGCAGGTTTGTTGAACCATGACGATATATAGCTAACTGTGATCTTGATGCATTCAATTTATTTTGAAGTGGCATTCCATTTACCTAATTTCCTTTAATTTCAACACAAATTTTGATTTCCTCCAAATCAGCTAGAAGTGCTGTGCTGTCAAGGGGTTGGCTAGTCAATGTTGGTCCCACAAAAGATGGCATTCCTGTTTTCATTACACTCCCTCTGAAGGAGCAGATATGTAGCTTGGGGGTCCTTCTGTATCCATCACAGTTGCTTCAGTCGCTGAGTGCCTTCCCTTACTTTTGGCTGGTGGTCTAGCAATGCCTGAACAGTGATAGACTAATTTATGTTTTCTATGCTCTAGGTTAGTAAAGAAACAACTGTATTTTTCACTCTATAAGACGCACCCAACCATAAGACGAACCTAGTTTTAGAGGAGAATAAGAAAAAAAAAAAATTTCTCTCCCTCTCTGCACAGCGCCCCTTCAGCGAAGCGGCAGAAGAAATGGAGCCCCTTCCATTTCTCCTCCCGCTTTGCTGAAGGAGTGCTGCGCAGGGAGGGAAAGCTGCGCAGCGCCTCTCCAGCGAAGCGAAGCCAGGAGAGCAAGAGGGATCAGTGCGCACCGACCATAAGACGCACACACATTTCCCCTTACTTTGTAGGAGGGGAAAAGTCTGTCTTATAGAGCGAAAAATACGGTAATTTTTATTATCCATAATTTTCATGCCAGTCATTTAATTCCTGGTGTTCACACTACATTTTCTGTTAATGTAACTTTTACATAGCCCATTAGGTAAGTTAACACACTCTCTGCATGGAGGAGAGGGAAGATCACTGCCTTTTCCTTTCCCTACCTTGGCCCTCAGATCCTCTCTACCAGTATGGGGGCGTGGCATTAGCTAGTACTGTGAGTCTGCCCCTCAAATGCTTTACCTAGAAATGTGGCTGTCCCACTTAACAAGGAAGACTGGCTACAGGGCTAGGTCTGGGAGATCACCTGAATGATGTGGGATAAGAAAGAGGGACAGGAAACTGTCCTCCTGTGAATTTCATTACATTGCATGCCGTAGGATGCAAGCCAATCCATTTCACAAAAAGTTGGAGAAGTGCTCCAGGGATAGGTTTATGATGGTTAGCCAGATGCCTGTTGGAAATCCACAAGCAGGACCCAAGCACAAGAACACTCTCCCCTCCTTTGGCTTCCAGCAACTGGCTTGCAGAAGCATGCTGCTTCCTACTGTAGAGGCATAGATAGCACAGCTATCATAGCCTTCGATAATCCTCTCCTCCATGCTTCTGTTCCATCATGCAGAACCAGCTTTTCTCAAGTTCAGCCATGGAGAGAAAACAATTCATTTGGAGAACATGGCAAGCATGCTTCCCAGCACCCAAATAATGCTACATCTGTATTTACTTACTTGATCATTCAATACAGTGGTACCTCGGGTTACATACACTTCAGGTTACATACACTTCAGGTTACATACGCTTCAGGTTTCAGACTCCGCTAACCCAGAAATATTACCTCGGGTTAAGTACTTTGCTTCAGGATGAGAACAGAAATCGTGCTCCAGCGGTGCAGCAGCAGCAGGAGGCCCCAATAGCTAAAGTGGTGCTTCAGGTTAAGAACTGTTTCAGGTTAAGTACGGACCTCCGGAACGAATTAGGTACTTAACCTGAGGTACCACTGTATATTTTATATCCAACTTCTCTCCCATTGAAGAACCCAAGGCAGTGCACCCTGAGCACCCAGGTGGCAGCTGCAGACCCTTTATAATTATCAGCACATAAAAACAAATTATCATATTTTTTTATTTTAGCAACACGTTTTAACAAAGTAGACATAAGAAACTGCACAATTTTATGACAAAGCTGTGCACATGAGTCTGAGAGAGACAAGTAAATAGAAACTAAACATAATAGCTGACGTCATGTTCAATGAAGTCAGCATGTACCTAATGCCACTAAAACAACCAGGAAGACATTCTACTCTGCAGTAGGATTGACTTTTAAAAAAATGCTAGACTAACTTCTAGTGGTCATTTTAATTTGCTTCACATTTGTACTTAAAAATTATATTTTATAAAACCTCCATATTTTTTCCTACTTACTAATAAAAAAAACCCACAAGGACAGATCAGATTGCTACGGCTCTTCTGGTATTAATACCTAGGAATCTTTCTGTACCTAGTAAGGAGCCCCTTTATCCCAATCCATGCTACCCATCAAACTAATTGGAAGAAAAACTCGGTGGCAGCTTACTATTAATAGACCTGCAGTTTCAAAGGACACACATACTACCAGAAAATCCAGACTCTTTCTGTCCTAATCCTGTGAAAAATACAAAGTTACAGCACTTTTGACAGCATTGTTTGTTCTTGCTTTTCCACTCCACTGAGGGGAGGAATGCCATGAAGCTCTGCCAATTTCAAGATGGTTCCTGCTGAGAAAGAATTGCCCTCATTCAGGTTTGAAATACAGTAACCTACAAGCTTGTGTATGCAGAGCACTTTTTGGATGTACCTACGGTAACTTGTGCTTTCCCCCTTTTACCATCCTTAGTACCTTTTGTAACACAAATGTTCACAACTCCTTTGCTCTCAAAAGAATTACCAAAGCTGCAATGTAAAAAAATCTATTATTATTATTATTATTATTTTAACCATTACGGCATTTGCTGGTATCAGACATCTTCATGTATCTTGGTCTAAAGTAGTCTTGCATGATGTCTCAGGAGATGTGTACTGATAGATAGAGATTATCTCTTTCAAAAAATTAAAAAGAATTCCAGGGCTTTGTGAACCAGATCAGAGGATATAGACATGAACTCTCGGAAATGTCCATGCAGGTTCACTTCAGGACTCATTTCAAGGTCTCATCTGTGAAGTTGTTGTTCACTGCAAAGACAAAAAGAACATCCACTCTTCAGCTTACCTACAGAATAATTATATAGCATTTACACTGCCCAAAGGCAAGGACCCTACATCTTAACCTAATTCTAAATGTTAAGCCAGGCCCTCCACCAAGACATTGTTTGCCTCAAGCAATATCTGCCTTGTAGATGACACTGGGAGCCATTGTTGGTGGATGCATTTTGCATTAGGCCCAAGTTACTGTTTGCTTTGCAAAAGCACTATCTGTATCTGCTCTTGTGATGCTCTTGTGTAACACCTCAGCAGGTATTTTATCTCTGTGCAAAGGGACTCTCAGATATAAGACTTTAGCTCCTAAAGTTTTAAGCAGCCAACAAATACTTAACAGTTGTCTCTGGTGCCATTGAGGCATACAGCTAAAAAGTATTCTCCTTTATCTTCTTCCCACTACCCCAAAGCTACCAGTGCAGCAGAAGACCTGAAATTGATTAGCTTGCAATCAGGATCTTCTCTAAAATCAAGGAAAGGACCAACACCAGCACTTTAGCAGGGTGCATTATGCTAAACCTAAACTCGCTGCCTGTTACTACTAACATGTTTTTCAAAATAAGTTTTAACCATTGTGTTTCCGGTTATCAGTCTAATATTTGCATTATTAGTTTATTCACAACCCAAAACCACTTTGTTCTTTGGTGGTAAATGAATTGGACTCTCATTTACCACCCAAAGAATTAAGTGGGTTTGGGTTTAGGGAACTGACTGCTTTTAATGAAAGGGCAGGTGTTACGCTGTTTTTATTGTAATTATTGGTATGGTTTTAATAGGTTTTATATATGCATATACAGTAGTTTTACTTCTATCAACTTTTTTCATGATCCCTGTAAGCCGCCATGAGTCCTGACATGGAAAAAAGCGGGATAAATATATAATAATTATTATAAAGTAACTATAAATGCAAACACTGGTGGTAAATGAGAGTCAAACCTTTTGGTTCTGTGTGGCCTTACAGCAAAAGTAATCACCAAAGCACGGCAGCATCCTGCCCCAATTAAAATTTGGCCCCAAAACTTCAGCAGTCTGTTGAAGCACATTTGCAACAAATGGTAAGTCCCTTTCACTACAATGATACAACGCTTCTAATAACTGCAATGCATCACACTGGCTTACAACAACAAAAAGCAAAGACAGTAGCTCAGTGGCAAAGCACCTGCTTGTTATGCAAATAGCCGCAGGTTCAGCCCACAGCATCTTCATATAGGGCTGGGAAAAATCTCTGCCTGAAGCGCACTGCATAGCAGCTGCCACTTCCTGCAGTCCTATCCTAAACGTACCGGCATCGTTGTCCGGCTTACAGGTCCATTGTCGTTTTGGTGCTTTCTGTGGTGTGGAAGTTCTGAGCTGTCTCGATAATCTTTTCCCTTGGTGTTCTGCATGTCAAGCACCACTTGACTCTTGGATGGAAGAGGTGGTTTGCTGTGTCCTACTTCAGACCTTGAGAATTTGACAGGTTTCTTCAGTGGTGGCACTAGGGGGTCTAAGTTGGAACAGGGCTTCTGCTTGCCAAACGTCTTTTCAGGCACTGCAGTCTTTCCCTCGGTTTGGTTGGAATAGGTGTGACAACGAACTCTGGATGCAGGGACTGGGAAGGGTGGGGAGGACTGCTGCTTGTATGCCGATTTGCTACTGTCAGGCTCTGGTAACTTGGGGAAAGGGAAGCTCTGGTCAGGGATATTTGGGAGCTCTTTTCGAGACATCTTAGAGAATTCCTGCTCTCTCTTGGATGGCACTTTGTCCTTGGTTTTTGCAAAGTCATAAAGTGGGTTATCAATCATCTCTGGTTTAGGGTATGTGTCATCTGGTAGAAATGGCTCTATCATGCTTTTCCTCACCTCGGCATACCTGCAATGGGAAAGGAGTGGGGGAAATATCAAAGGGAAAGCAAGGACAGGTTAAACCAAAGAAATTAAATGAGGCGGGGAAGTAATCAAAACAACTGTGATAAAATACATGAGAATAAAATGCTGGTGAAGACTGAACTTTATACAAAACAGTGGTATTAAAAGCCTGTTCACCACCACGACAGTGCTCAGATTTTAAAAAGTGCCTTCAGCTGGGCTGGAAATGATTTATTGAAATTAGATGTACCAACTATGCACTTCAGAGAGGTTACTGTGTCTGCTTACTAGGAAGGTGGTGATGCTGGTGGCACCTCACTTAATATTTTCTACTTTCTATGGTTCACGGGTGGGGAATCTGATGTTCTCGAAATGTTGGACTACAGCTTTTTTTAGCCACAGCAAGCATAGCCAGTTGTCTGGAATAATAGGAACAACTGGAGTGTCATAAGTTCCCAATCGCTTTTAACACCTGGCACCTACAACCCAGTCAATCTCTCAGACGCTGATGAATCACTCTGTTAAAGAGCAGATGAATGAGGAGGAATTAGAACATCTCTAGAGGGTGTGCAAAAACTCACACTTGATCCTTTCGATGAGTTGTAGACTGAGTGGGTGCTCTTGGAGATCCAGGTGACTGGGTGGAAGGCGTGGTGGGGGACTCTAGCCCCATCAGACAAGTACTGTCTTTGGATTGTAAGTCATAGTTCCATGCAGCAGGCAGTTGGTCTGGTGAAGGGATCTGCTTAAGCTGGCCTGTTGCAGGGAATTGTTGAGAGGCAGCCGCCATCCGTAAGTAGCTGGGATTATTGATATCTGTGGTCACTGTACTTCTGAGGAGAAAGAGTTGCGGAAGACAGAAAATCAGTCAGAATACAGAGTTAGAGAAGCGAAACCCAACCCTTAGCATAGAATATCAGTAGCTGGGAAGTGCAGCTGGGCATGTTGCGCTCATGTCCAGTTTATAAGCTTCTTACAAACATCTGGCTGGCCATTGTGAGAACAGGATGCTGGACTAGATGGGCCACTGGCCTGATCCAGTGTTCTTAATACAAAGTTAGAGAAGCAAGGTTTTTATCTAGAGCAGCTTTCCGCAACCTGGTGCTCTCCAGATGTTCTGAACTCAGCTCCCTATCAGCTCCAGCCACCACAGCCAATGGTCAGGGATGCTGGGAGCTGGGAGTCTAGCAATATTTGGAGGCTGCCTGCATTTCCAAGCTCTTCTTCTAGGCAGGAAGAATTCTTTAGTGCATACAGCAAAGCGCACTAAGGTAAAAATCACTACCGCAAAGGATCAGTCTTGCTCGGTTCATCTAGAGAAGTTGTCGCCGTTCCTCGATAGCGGGCAATAGCTGCTGCTTCTTTGGCCATTATGTGAGTGGATTTTCTGCTGGAACAAGGCTCCCTTTCAGGGGAAGACAGTGTGTTAGTAGGTTCCATAATCTGATAATTTTCAAACATAATGGTAGCATTTTCTCCATGCAGCCATTTTTCACATCTGTTACTTTATTTGGAGATAGTTTTCAATGCTTTTATTATATTCTCTTGGTGTGCTGGGGAATAATACATGTAAACAACTTTCTTGTTTATTCTGCAATGCACACAAGCTCTGGCAGATCCATATCTGCCTGAGGGCACGTCACCAGCCAACACGTCAATCATCTTTGCACACATAAATTAACTGCCTTTATCCTACCTATTCACCGGCTCCCACTCTTTGGCATAGTCTACACAGCTCGAGACCCGCACTGGTTTCTGGCCAGCAGCCTCATCCCGTTCAATCTTCACGAAGTCTAAAGGAAAGACACAAAAGAAATATAACAGTGCTTGGGGCTGCAGTACAAGTTTGTAACATTTAGGTTCTAAATCCCTGAGATGCAGTCTCCAACTAAACAGTTCCACAAGCACAAGGAATTTTTGCCATACAATGGAACTTCCTCAGCCTCTCCTAAAACTCCTAAAACTGTTCCAGGGGTCCCAACAGGCGGGTTTCAAGACCAGGCCCATCTGCCTCATTCTCTAGTAGAATTTGGGTGGTTAGCTGAATTCATCTCCCCTCACTGCCTACATAGGCCTGAGAGGGTCTCTGTACTTGTTAAGTGTTACATAAATGGGGGGAAAAATCCATTCATCCTAGTGTAACATGGAAGTAGTTCATGGGGGGGTGGGCAGTGGCATTCTACCAGGGCAAGGATGAACCAGTGTAGTGAAGGGGGCAGGTGAGCTCCAGGGGTGGCACTGCAAATAATAATAATAATAATAATAATAATAATAATAATAATAATAATATAAAATTTTATTTCTATCCCGCCCTCCCCAGCCAAAACCGAAGCCCAGTTCCTCAGTCCTCACCACCACCACCTCTCCTTGCCCCATCTCTGTCATGGTGAGCACATTGCTGCCAGGAAAACATCACTGCCTCCACTACCCCTCACAAGCTACAGTGACATTGTGAGAACCACAACTAGTGAAATGGCCCTATGCTGGAGCCACTGGCACTACAGGGACAGGAAAAGCAGCAACTTGGAGAAAGTCCCTTTCCAAGTATCTCTTGAAGGTACAGATTGAATATTCAAAAAGGTTTGATATCTGCAGGTCTTCCCAAGCACTATAAGGCATTTCTTTTTCTCAAGAAGAAACAAAGCATAGCTACTTCTCTTCCATGAATGATATTTGATATCAATGCTTTTCTATCAGGATTTTAATTCTATTTCGATTACGTTTGACATCTGGATCAACAATGCCAAAGACCACTAATGTTTTCAAAAAGACAACAGCTATCTCTGCATTTTAGAGCCAGTTTGGTACCCATTTTTCAACGTATCTGATGAAAAGGAGAGGGAGAGAGAGAGACCTGCTCCCAGAGTCTGATCAGCATTCACATTTTATTTTTTAAAAATTAAATCCTACACCCTGGATTGTGATTGGCACCACAGCACATGGGAAAGTTGAAACCTTCCCACCCCAGCCAAATTATTAGTAAAAATCACACACAGCTCCTTGCACTTGCAGCAATTAGTACTGGGGGTAGGGGAACATAGAAAAAAAACTTTTCAAATGCTTATTACCAGAAACATTCTTCAGGATTTTCACAGTGGTTACGGCTCTTCTCTTTCACACACTGATATTCCCATTACAAGGAGATTATCTCCATATCTCCCTTCAAATATCAAAATGTCTAAAGGGCATTGTGGGTTTTCCTCCTCATTCTAATTGCTGTGCATGGGTGTGTGTTATTTTTTACCAATATAGGTGCTGGGGAGGGAAAATTTAAGCCACCCCTCCCCTGTGATGCTGATGACAACCCCCCTGTCCACCCACCCCCAGCACATGCCTGTTATTAAATTTTTAAAAGCCTATGACATGGCTGCTAATCACATCATTCATATAATACAGAGTGAAAATAAAGCAGAAGCATGTGAAATCTATATTGCTGACTGTCAGGTAGAGGGCTCCCTCTGGCTGTTCATTTGGTTGGAAGCAGGAAAGAAGAGCTATAACTTTATTCTGTAGATCTCCTGTATATTTGTTTATACGTCAGTGTGGGGGCGGGAATTACTTTTCAACCCCAAAAGCCACAGTGGTTTGTTTTTTTAATGCTTAAACACTCCATTATCAGAGTCAGTCTTCAGGTTCTTCACAATAAAGCTTCTTCACACACTGATACTCTCCTTACAAGGAGAATCCCTTTACACAGGAAAACATCTCTTCTTTTATATATATATATCAAAATATATAAAGGGCAACGTGAGATTCTCCCCTGCCATGTATAAGCGATTTTAGCAGACAAAGACTCATGCTACCCGTCACATATTTTCTGCTTATGGATGTAACACACAAACAATGGTTTACCATTTTGTGAATGAACCTTGGATTCATGGCCTCCCTAATCCCTGAGAAGAAGATCAGAAGTATTCACTTCATTATTATTTTTTAACTAACTGTTGCTTTGCATTATGTCTGAACCCAGAAAAATTGTGGTTAGGCTTAACTATGGATTGCCAAAGCAAGTCAACTTCAAGCTGTGGTTTATGAAGCTGGTTTACTTTAATAAAACCTTAGTTAAGATTAGCCACTGTTTAGGGTTTGGGCATAACACTAAACTATGGTTAACTGAAAATGAAGTGAAAACTGATCTTCTTGCAGACAGGTGAAAAAGGAGAGGGGGGAGAGCCCATGAGCCCATTGTTTGTTCATGTAAATTGCCTTACCATATAGTTTTTCTCTCTGTTTCCCTTCAGATGTTTGCAGCTTGAATTCACCTTGGAAGATGCCTGTCTTTTCCCCATGGTGTGTTAGCATAGTTTGGATTGGGACTTGGGATTCTGTAGCTCCACTTCGAAGGGCAATGCATCCTTCACCTAGAGAAAGACAAGGGAACAGATAATGCCAGATGGACAGGTTTGCACAGGCAACTTGTTGGAGGGAGACTGGATAAATCCATAGCGATTATGTTCCTCATGTAAAGAACCACAGTTCTCAGCAATACTTAAAATTACATTTTAAAAAGATATGCTGTTGTAAAATGTTGCTATCGTAGAAAAGAGATCCTAGAAACCTAGAAATTCATACATGCATTTTCTCCCACACATTAAACAACTTTGTGGGGAGGGGGAAATGTAAGGAGAGGTTGACTCATGTATAAGCTTTAGAGGCAAAGTCTTACCATAGGATTCATCACTATCTGATGATTTAATGCTGATCAGAATGTGCTGGTCTAGCAGGTACTCTGGATCTGAAATAATTGGAGTCAGCTGCAAGAGAAAGCTCAGAAAGGTCAGTAATACCAGAGAGGGGACTGTATAATATAATTTATAATAATAATAATTTATTATTTGTACCCCGCCTATCTGGCTGGGTTTCCCCAGCCACTCTGGGCGGCTTCCAACAAAGATGAAAAGTACACTAAAATGTCCCATATTAAAAACTTCCCTGAACAGGGCTGCCTTCAGATGTCTTCTGAATGTCAGGTAGTTGTTTATCGCTTTGACATCTGATGGGAGGGCATTCCACAGGGCGGGCGCCACTACCGAGAAGGCCCTCTGCCTGGTTCCCTGTAACTTGGCCTCTCGCAGTGAGGGAACCGCCAGAAGGCCCTCGGAGCTGGACCTCAGTGTCCGGGCAGAACGATGGAGGAGGAGACGCTCCTTCAGATATACTGGACCGAGGCCGTTTAGGGCTTTAAAGGTCAGCACCAACACTTTGAATTGTGCTCGGAAACGCACTGGGAGCCAATGTAGGTCTTTCAAGACTGGTGTTATATGGTCTGTATAAACAATATATATCCCAGAAAGTAGCACATTTCCCTTACAAATGCAATTGTGTTAAAGTTAGCCTCTGTAGTCAGTCAAAGCTTATGCTATCAAAGCTAAGAGTACGGTACTAAAGGACTCCTTGCTATGGTTTTCATTACCCTTTTGGAAATTGCAATTAAAGTTGCTATCCTACTTGCGCTTTCATAGGAGTGAGTCCTATTGTGATCAGGGGATTTACTCTCAAGAAACAATGTTTAGGATCTCAGCCTAAGGGTAATATCAGAGCTGCTTTTGAATTCCAGTGTTACAATTTTTAACTTGCTGAACAAAAATTACAATGACTGAAGGACCTACATTGTAGCCAGTCCTGGATCTCCGATTACTACATTTAGATAACATACAAGTTTCCCGATACGTTCATACGTTGCATTTTAGGTGTACATGCTTATAAATGTATGCCTAAAAATATGGGATGTGAAGGAGCTCTCAGAGAAAGGAATGGTGGAAAACCTGTAAGCTATAGAGCTAGTGCAGTGGGAAAGAGACAAAGCTGGAAGTCCCCAGTCTGAGCCTTGCCTCTGTGAGATGAAGTCACAAGGCAGTCCTAGGCAGAGATGTCAGGAAATGTGAAGATCTTGGAAGGTTGCTGAAAACACCTGTACACCTAAAAGATAATCTTATTCCCTGTAGAGGGCATTCTGCAGATACCAACTTATCGGGAAGACTGTTTTCACACCATATTGGAATCAGGCCTTTAGTGTGGCATTACTTTCCCTTTGGAACTCCTTCCCACTTGATAGCAGAAAGGTGTCTTCTCTATTGTCTTTTCAGCACCTGCTGAAGACGTTCCTTCTAAACAAGGACAAGCCTTCTAAAATATTTATCCCAATCAATTTCTCTTGGATTTGAGTAGCTTTTATGTGTGTGCTACTATTGTTTCAAACTGCTTTTATTTTTATATTTGTCTTTAACTGATTTTACATGTGCTATTTTTATCTATTCAACTATTACACATGCTGTGTAACCCTAATCTTCATAGGAAGTGATTTAATAATAATAAATAATAAAATTAAAATAATAATAATAATAATTAACTAAGTTATGTGACGTGCTTTGGACATTAAAACACACTATATAAATGCCAAGCAAATGTATTAGCGTATCTCTGTCTGCCTTCTAAGAAACCACTGGTACAATTCTTTCTGACATTAATGACATAGGATGCTTTGCATGTGCACTTCTGATATCACAACTCTAAAGCAATTGTAAGTTAAAATACAACATTTTCAATGAGACACAGTTAACACTGTGATAAAAGAATGCTAGAATTTCCCTGATGATATTACAACACATGTATTAGCAAAGGTGGAGACAAATATTCCAGTTGACCAACAATGGTTTTCAAGGAAGAAATCCCTGTTATTTGAAGCCACATAATATAATCTCTTTCATCTTGTAGCTGCTTTAATATATTCTTCAGGTTTTAAGAACATCTGGTTACAAATACGGGTTCTGTATCTGAAAGCGATGCCCAACTCCAGTTTCTGAACTGAAAATCTGTGAAGGTGAGACCATGTATGGCCATCATACATGAAAAATACATCATACACTGGGTGTCATCATCATAACATCCTGTTAAAGTAGAAGGGAGAATCAGCCATAAGGTCTTGTCCCTTCTTATGCTTGTTATGTAGGAGTCTGGAATGTAACACACCACAAACTGGGGCTACTAGATTTCTCTTGGCAGCCCTTAGCTGCAAGTCCTTTTAAGGACACCAGTTGGAATGTCATTTCAACATGTTCTTCCAAACTATTTAATTACCCATATGTTCATTTAGTATAAGTATTTGGAGCAGGGCTCCTAAGAAAGCATTCTATAGCCTATCTAGAAGAGAGAGAGAAATTCAAAAATTGGGAGATCTGAACTTTTGATTATGTGGAATCATGAAACCTTAGTGTTAGAATGGATCTGCACTGTGGGTTGTTGAAAAAGATCTAGAAGTTTTTCTCCCTAGTAGGACTCCAGTTTTGGGGGAACTGCATTTTCACAGCAGTCAAATCTCAAAATGTTGGTGCAAGGAAAATGCAACTTTCACCCCAACCTTGTCATCCCAACACTTAGACGCACTGGGATGTGCTCATCAAGAGTGACTCGTGACACTTCCGGGTTGGCGCGACTGGCTAATGGCGGATTCCCTCCGAGCTCCGGAGGGAATCGGCTTAGCAGGGGGCTGGGTCTTGCCGTGCCGACGACACGGAGACCCTTAAAAACCACGGGCACGGAGCCCGTGGACATGGTGACTCGGCGGGCACCATAAGCGCCCTCCCGACTCGTGAAGGAGCCTTTTTAAAGGCTACGGATCGGGTGCCAGGGAGCGGCGTGGTGCTGTGAGTCCTTCGCTTCCCCTGCCGAGCGAAGCCGCAAGCCATTCTTCGGTCAGCGCTGACTTCTTCCTATTAAATTTGGACTTAAAAGCAAGAACAACAACCCGTGAGTAATTTCAAAATTGGATTACAATATATTTGGCTTTGGATTTGGCACGAGCGGGGGAGCTGAAAAAAAGGAAGTCCGTCTCCCCCCTATTGTAAACAGCTCAAAGCAAGGACCTGTCAACTAAGGTCGCGGGAAGAGCCACTGGGATTGGATAAAGATACAAATTCCACGGATTTAAAAGGACTAAGCTAATGTGCTGGAGGACTAGAGTTTATTTTATTTGAATTAAGTACCATTCTTCACAAGCCCGGGAGTAACCCGAGTTAAGAGCCTGCTGAGGATTTATAGAAACCTTTGACAGCTGTCAAACTAGCTGTCAAAGTTGGAAGAATTGAAAGTTGAAACTTTAACCGGTTATATCGTTACAAAATATTGAAAACAAAGAAAGATTGTTGCAAACAAATTTGACTTTTGGGTCGGAGGGGAAAAGAACATTAAGTAACCAGAATCCCTCTAGAGGGGATTCTTGGACATTACAAGAATGGAACTAAAACAGGGAATACAGGAAATACGTGCTGACTTGAAAAAGCTGATTTCTCTCGTGGGAAAGTTGTTAGAGATGAATGAGAAAGGCCTTGTTTTGTCTACGAGCCCCTCAAACCCAAAGTTATCTGAAGATATACCAACTGAATTGGAAAAGGACTCGCTGCTCAAAACACAGGCAGCTGGACAAGAAAAAGAACCAAAGATTGAGGAGGAGAAGATATCTGCCAAGCAGGAGGAGCTGAAAGAAGGGATGGCCGAGATGATACAGAAGAGAAAAGAGAACTGGAGACCTGCTAAGAAGAACCTTAAATTGACCAATGAGAAAGTCGGACTAGCTGGGACATATAGATTTTGGAAACAGTGTTGGAGCACCACCTGTAAACAAGTAGGTCTCATTGGAAGAATCACGGTCAGCACCGAGAAAATACATCCTCGACCCTGGGTGTTAAGCAAGAGAGACTTTCGAAGAAACCGGCTGAAAGGGGCTGAGAGAGACTTGCGTGCCTTGGACGTAAGATCACCAGGCTAAAAAGATGGACCAAATGGATTTTGGTTAGGGATGGAAACCGGGGAGGGTAGGGTGGGACCTAACAGTCCGAAGGGGGTCTGTTCTTTCTTTGCTTTAGGAGTATAAAAATTATAGGTTTTTTTTATTATTATAAAAATGGGGAATCGGTGGAGGGGAAATAGTGGCAATCTTAGGAAGGGTATATTTTTTTTTTTTTTTTCTCTTTTTCTTCTTCTTCTCTATATATAGGGCTAAGGTATATATTTTAATAAATGGCTAAGGTATAATAATGAATTAAAGCTTAATTTTATTATAAAAAATTATCTTAATTAAACTAGGGTCAAGTGATTTTAATTAAACTATGTTTTAGGATATTAAGTGGAAAACTTGCTTGAATAAACAATTGAAGATGGAATACAATAAGGGGAGATGCGGGGAAGTCTTGAAAAGAAGTTAAGGAAAATGAGTCTAAAAGGTGGAAACCTTCTTTGTTGTTTTTTGTTTTCTTCTCTGGTCTTTTTACTTTTTTTTTTTACCTCTCTTTTTTTCTTTCTGTTCTGTTATTTGTAACCTTTTGAAAATTTAATAAAGATCATTATATATATAAAAAAAGAGTGACTCGTGACATAATAATATCTCTCCCACATGATTTCATGATTATGTGTTAATTTTATTTATGTAACTTTATTGTGTACCTTGTTGTACCTTTTATTTCAGTATACCCTCCATCTGGCCCTGCAATCTTAAAATGCTTCTCTGCTTTAGCACTCAAGCAATGGGGAGAGTGCTTGCTGAACTAACAAAAGTGGTGGTATACACTCAGCAAAACGACCTTGTAATTTTGAGGATTTCCCCCCTGGTTATTTTTTAAACTTCCTGTGCACCTCCTCCTCTGTTGCTGAATGTTAAAAAAGAATTTGGTCAATTTCACTTCCCTGCTGTTCAGCAGCAGGGAAGTGAAACTGACACAAACATTTCTGTGCAGCAAGATGATTCCCTTGTCTGTCTATTGAGTACTGGATGTAGCACAATCAGAGACACGTGGAAGGATTGTACAAGCAACAATGGTGACCGAGGATGAACTTTGCACAATCTTTTGTGCTTTTATATAAACTGCAGCAAAGCTACAGATGGAAGACATTTGTTAAAATAAGCATGAAACAAGGCTACCTTAGGAAGGGCTTCAACAAACTTCACCACTAGTTCGCCTTCATTTCCTTCCTCATTTTCTCCCTCCTGGCTCTTTACAAAGCCTGCAAAAGTATGAGAAAAGAAAAATCATTTGCCAGCGGAGAAATGCACAACAAGCACACACATTTGCAAAACTAAAATAAAAAAACTTGGCAGCAAATGGAAACTGCTAATTATTCTGCTTTCTGGACACAAAAATGGGAAGCATTTGTGTGTACAAGAATCTGATTCTGTCAGAATGTTTGCAAAGTCCATTTATTGAGTCCACTGAATGACCTTACTATCTTGTCTTTTTATTATTTCCTTTCATTTAAGAAAGGTGTTAGAAGTCTCAGTGCATGCATGGACAAGAGGATAAGGAGAACATAACAGCTCTTCCTACGCCACTCAAGATAGCACATTTTTGAAATTCTAATTTAAGATTCCTAACACATGGTTTCCATAGAAATGTATGCAAATCTCTGTATATTCCCCCCAATTTTTTGTGTGTGGAGCTGGATTAATCGATCTCTGTGACATGTGAATAAGAGTACAGTAGAGGCATACTATTTTTCTTTGCAGAGGAAAGAATAGTCAACAGACTTTGGGCATGTACTCTTTCACTGCATAAATGGCTCAGATTCAGGAATTCATACAATTTCCAGCATTGATGTACAGTTCTGCTTACAAAACAAACAAAATGATTGTCTCCCAAGGCATCAACTGTTTTTATTGGCTGCAATTCACAATGCGATTAAGCTGCAGCATTCCAATTTAAGTTCTGATAAAATATAAGGCAATTCTCCCAATCTTGGGAGAATCCATTTACATGGCTACCCCTAATATTTTTCTGCCCAAGTTGCTCTGCGGTTGTGACAAAGGAGGCTCTGAATTGCTTGTTATGAAGATAGAAAACTGATTTTGCATGCCACTGCAAGCCTTCCAATTTAAGGTAGAGAGGTTTTGTGCAAAGACTATGCAATCTGGAGACAAGAAAAGCAAAAAAATGATCTCTCTCATACACACACGAGAGAGAGAGAGAGAGAGAGAGAGAGAGAGAGAACAAGTTCATTCTCCTACAGTGAATATAGTCATTCCAGCAAATGCTGTGTACTGCTATTGTACAATACAGAACTAGGTTTAGGACTAGAAATGACATCTGTTGACTGCACTATGCTACCTTGAATGGGTTCAATAACTTGGTATATGTCCAATATAACATAGCAGTGATGGACTACACCCACATCACATTTTCTTCCAAGCTCAGACTAGCATGTATAGTATTTCCCCCTCTCTTCTTAACCCTCACAATATCTCTGTGTTAAGTTCCAGAGCATGGTCTGAAGTTGCAAGATGCAGCAACCTTGTTGAAGCTAAGTAGGTCTGGTGAGTGCCAGAATGGGAAGCAACCCTCTGAGAGCGCTATATATATCACCTTCTATGGTATAACATAAATTAAAATACATGATTTATGGAGAAATATAGGGATTTGCCATGCAGCAGCAGCAGACTAAACTGCAGGGTCTGTGGCTAGTATCAGTTGCCTGGCTGGCTTGTGCCCTTTGGATAATAGAACTGTAGGGCTTTTTTTAAAGGTATACTACATGTATGAAACTTAAGTGGTAATAAGGGAAACAGCCCTGATGATGAAATTTCAAGGGAAAGCAACAAATAAAAATTGGCAAAATACAGCAATTAACACCAAAGAGTTACTACAACAAAGAATGAGTATTTCAAAAGACAAAGTGGATATATTCTGATTCATTCTCTCTCTCTCCCCGCTTTTGAGTTTGTCAATAGCCCCCCTTCTGCAATATTGTCCCTTCTTGATAACCTAAACATCATTAGAGCTTCTGTATAATAAAGACAAAAGGTGGAAGAAACAGTACTTTCTAGGCAGCTGGAGTAGAACTCAATGTAGAATTTTGTCTGAGACTTCGTCTTAAGGGTGGCACTGCAGCGCAGGAACTCAATCTGTCCCAGGGAGTCTGTGTACTTATCATCTGGAGAAAGGAGGACACTTGTTCAGGTTAAAGATAATAGTTTTAAAGCAATGAATGAGATTGTTTTCTACTACATCTTTCTTTATTAAGGGCAGGGAAAGCTTGCAGTGCATTTGCTTACCATTCTTTGAGACAAACTGAGAGGTGACAGCAACCTCAAACGTAGCAAAGACAGGACTGTGATCACTTGTCATGATGTCACTGGTGCATCCTAAGAGGAAAGTCAGATTCTAAGCACCTGTTTTTCTTGACCTCCCAAGGATGGAGAGAATAATGCAATTGTCTGTCCTATACTCAGAGTTATCTATGGAAACAAGAAGCCCCATCTCTCCAAGGGGGTTGTGTACTAGATGGATCAGTCCATCTAGATGGATCAGTCCATCTAGTACACAAAAGTTTTCTGACACAGGCTTTGGACATGGTTACTTGAAACACCACATGTTCCTGAACAAATCAGTCCAGGTGAGCCTTGGGGACCTTCTTCAGATTTCACCCCTCTCTGAAATAAGATAGGTGGTGGCGGCCAATTGTGGGGCCTTCTCTGTTTTGGCACTACACATTTGGAATCCCTTCCCTAGAGAGCTTTATCTTATACCCATTTTAATTTTCCTGTCATCACCAGGTCAAAATGGCCTCAGATTGAGTACCGTATTTTTTGCACCATAACACTCACTTTTTTTCTCCTAGAAAGTAAGGGGAAATGTCTGTGCATGTTATGGAGGAAATGCCTACGGGTGGCAGGGGGGATCTGCTGCAGTCGTGAGCAGAGGATCCATGGTTCCCCTTCCTTCCCTCCTCCGTGGCTCGCTTTGAAACAGCAAAGCAGGAGAAGAGCCACTGAGTGGGGAGGAGAGAGGGACAGAGAGCCTGCTTCTTTAAAGGAGCAAAGCAGGAGAGGAGAGGAGCCGCTTACACAAGTGTAAGCAGCTCCTTTCCGGTTTGTTTCTTTAAAGCAAGCAGGCTCTCTGTCTCTCTCTCCTCCCCACTCAGCTCGCTAAATAGCAGCAAAGTTTTTCAGATCGCTAAGCCGGGGATGAGCGGGGAGGAGGGAGAAAACCAGAGCCTGCTTGCTTTAAAGGAGCAAAGCGGGAGAGGAGAGGAGCCTTCTCCCCTTATAGCCCTCTTCTTCATTATTTGCAGCATCCTTCTCCACCCACCCGACGCGTGCTTCTTCTCCCCTTAAACCCCTCTCCTGCATTATTAGCAGCATCCTTCTCCACCCACCCCACGCATGTTCCTTCTCCCCTTAAACCCCTCTTCTGCATTATTAGCAGCATCCTTCTGCACCCACCCCACGTGTGCTCCTTGTCCCTTGAGTGCTTTTCCTTCCCTCCCCACTTAAAACGTGGTTACAAATCATGGATCCACATGGATCCTCAGGATTTTTGCATTGGGCTACTCCAAACTCACTGTCAGATCACATGTCTGTGGCCACAGCATGAACCACAAAAATCATACATCCACTGTTTCATTTAGAATATTTTTTTTTCTTGTTTTCCTCCTCTAAAAACTACGTGCGTGTTATGGTCGGGTGCGTGTTATAGAGCGAAAAATACGGTATTTGCTGTAGATCTATAGTTTTACAACATTTCATGTTATAGTTTGCTATATATCATGATTTGGATAAAATATTTCCTAACTGTGATTTTATTTTATGTGTGTCGTTTTGGTAAGACTCTGATAGCATTTGCCGAAGAACTGCTTATAAGCATTTGATTGGGAACACATTAAAAATACATTTAAAAGACAAACAAACCCAGAGGCCAGAACTGGGAACCAGGATTAAGAAACACTAAACCACCAGCAGCCCTCTAATGCTACACAGCTTTTGACTCAGGGAAAATGGGATATTCTACAGGTTACTGGCGGTAGTGAGGTTCTTCCTGCTTAGTGACAGCGGCCTAAGAAGGTGTTCTAACATCTGCAAGGTGCATTCCCTGTTATCACACAGCCGATTCTCTCCCCACTACACATCCAAGTTTTAGGAGCAAGCATTCCAAGCCAGAAACGACAGGGTGCATCTATTGCTGAGAACTTGGCAGCAAAAGGCAATGCTACAGATTCAGCTCTGAATCATTTCCGTTTAAACCAGCTTTGCTGCTATTCCCAATCTGTTCTCTACCCACCATAAGATTGACACACCACATGCACCAGGGGATATGATTTCCAGAGCACTCGATCACACCAGGATGGCAAATTGTATTTCACCTGCAAACAAAAGGAGAGTCAATATCGAAAACACATCACTCCACAAGAAGGAAAGCTCTGGTGCCAAAAAGCCAGCAGCTTGTTCCCAATTAGAGTTCTTTCATGGTGCTCCTCTATAGAAAGAGGAGCAGTTCTGGCAACAGACACCATTTGAAACATCGTAATATGCTGGAAGATATGGCATACCCCTGTTGCTTTCTGCTTGGTGTAGACATAATGCTCCCGGGTGTTCCTTTCAAAGCGATAGGTTGGGGCAAATGTTATTTCCTCCTCCTCTGAAAGAGACAGATAGCTAGTTATTGTTTTAACCAAAACCTGGGTACACATGTCAAAGCGCATCATGCAGGTTAGTTCAAATCAATGTATGGGGCAGCTCCTAGAACACAGTTAGCTGTTAGTATATATGGTCTCTCACGATATGGATTGGGCAGTTTTCTTAACGCAAATAAATCAATTGCATTGCAAAGAAAAAAAGGATTGTCACAAAGAAAACGTTTACCACATGTGTCAGTTTCTATACAGAGCAATTTAAAGCAGGTCATCACTCTCTCTACTGAGATTACTCTCTCAGTGATTACCCCTTTAGAAGGGCGTTTTTCAATAGCAAAGTAAAAAAGGGCAAAGGAATAGAAGCAGAACTTACCAAACTGCAGAAACACCTTTTGATCCCTCTTTTCAATGAGAAGCTGGTCGTAAGGCAGTAGCTCTGTGTACTGCATCTGTTTGATCTTATGGACGATATTGTCTGCTTCCTGATAACAAGGAAATGTCATAATGGCAGATGTACCACTCTCTTTTCTTAAAAAAAACAAAAAAACCTTCCTGGTTAATAAATAGCACACTAGCATCTGAGGCCACAAAAATCTGTTACTGAGGCCCAACTACATCTGATATGCAACTGGGTCTCCTGACACTTTGATTCTCAAAACTGGCTGATAGCAGTGGTACATTTTCCAATCCAATTTACATAAATTTTTCAAAGGTGCTGCAAGGGCTAAGAGCAACCTGGAACAGGAGTGATTTAGATCAGGAAAATGACATGAGGAAAAGAGGATTTTTAAGGGATTTTTTAAAAAAAAAAAGGATTTTCAAAAGCCACCCCAAAGTATTCCTGCTCTGATTCCATTTGAAGCTTCCTGTTGCAAGTTTTAAATAACAAAGAACCTATCAGTTTTTCTCTGCATTTTGTGTAGTTCCTATCCTTAGTTGCAAATGCACCATCAAAAATGTTATCGCCCTGGAATAGAGTTCAATGGGGCTTATGCCCAGGAAAGTGGATATAGGATTTCAGCCCTCAGGTGTTTAGTTTCCTAGGACCAAAATGTATTTGCTATACTGATCTCTTGATTACATTGCACCCAGTATCAGCACTCATTACGCCTCTCGCAACACCCCTAACCTTCCCTTGGTGCTTTCCCACATATCCCTAACAGTCTTCTTCCAGCTTTTTCTTCCTGCTTGGTTACTCAGCAGCTGCAAATAGCCATGCTTTCCTTTAGGCTCCATGATACTTGCTTGCTTCAACTTCAGTAGCAACCACATATCCAGAGAAAACACAAGTCTGATTATTGGAAGAACAGGTTTCACCCAAGCTCAAGGGGGTGGTGTATGTGTGAGCAAAATGTATGGAGAATGATTCTAACGTAGGTTCATCGCTAAAATCATGAATGTCTGCATGAACCCTAAGAGTGTGACCTAATTCAAATCTCATCCCACCCAAAAACTCATTAGGTGACAGGGATTCTCTCAGTTTCAGACCTTTGCTTGCTATATGAGGATGGTGTTATATGTTGTGGGAACCTTGCTAAACCCCAGAAATTAATAAATTGATTATTTGGAGTATTGAAGGGAAGATTGCAGGCCAGTGGAAAAATACAAGCAGTGCCTCACCTGGGATAGAGGCATTAGCCCTACAAAAGGTGTTGATGGCCCATCTAAGAGGAATCTTGGGCCTGGGCAGACAAAGATTTGCCAAGGTGATGTTGTGTGGGTGTGAGGTGACAGGAAAAGAGTGTCTTTAGCAAGGTGTGCTGGGAAGAAGAAGGAAGAGAACAGAGAGAGAGGTCCATCTTGGGCGGGCTGAGAGAGAGAGAGAGAGAGAGAGAGAGAGAGAGAGAGAGAGAGAGATGCCTTTGACTCCAGCACTGAACTGCTGTGGGGAACAAGCCCCTCTTGAGATGGCCAAACTGTAAGATGGGAACTCCCTCCATGCAGAGTGAAGGTGTAAACATATGAACAAACCATATTTCTTCTTAAAAGTTACGACCATCTCCGCCACGTCTTCAATCCTCCAAAGGAGGATGGGTTCTGGGTGAGTGCCTGGAACCCCCTGGAATTTTGCTACTGCTCAGCAGAGAGTGGAAGTAGTGCCCAACTTTTGTAACAATATAATAACAGAAGTCTACTTTGCAACGTTATTGTAAGGATAGCCTGGTTAATGTATGTAGAATGCTCCATTCACTCACAAGAGTTCTGCATAAATGCAAAGTACTATTAGCTAGTAGCAGAGTGCTGGACTAGGATTTGGGAAACTAGGGTTCAAATCCCCACTCAGCCATGAAGCTTACTGGGGGACCTTGGGCCAGTCACTCTCTCTCTCAGCCTAACCTACTTCAGAGGTTTGCTGTGAGGATAAAACTAGGAGGACAAGGACTATGTACACCACCTTGAGCTCATTGCAGGAAATGTGGGATAGAAATGTAATAATAAAATGCAATAATAAATAAACGGGCTCTCTAACCGCTGTGGGCAACTCTAGGCGATAGTTCAGGTCTCCCAGCCAAAAGAGATGAGTAAACCGGTGGGTGATGTTAAATGGACTCAACTTCTTGTCTCCCAGTGACAGAAACCGCAGAATACTTGTGTAGTTCTGGTTCCGCCTATTAAAACACAAGAGCAACATTCGGTATACCATTTTATTATATGGCCTCTCACCAGCAGCATTATCAGCAGAGACAGTTGGCTCAAGACAACAGTGGACTAGATAAACCCATGAATCTTTCCCTGTCTTGGCTCTGGCTAAAGCCTCAGCTTCCCAAAGGCAATATACAGCCAGACAATCAGTTCAGTATAGCTATAGGAGTAACTTGTCTCTGTGCATTATTATGGAACTATCTGATCCACTAGCTTGGCATTGTACACATTTAAATGGAAGAAGTAGCTGCTTGGTTGCCAGAAGAAAAGGTTTATGGGTTCTGTTTTTCTGTTTCCTACTGATAGTTAACTGACTGGTGAAACTGGTCTAAACTTGAAGGGTCAGCAGCTTGTGGTATAGTCCGTTTCCTCTAAAGGAAAGCTTTTCTTAAAAAAATGGCATTCACTGTGGAAAAAAGAGAAAGCACATACTATTTAAATGTATTGAATAAAAAGTGAGAGCTATTTAAATGCCAGGGAGAGAAGGGAACCTTGCGCTATTTTTGCAGTATTTTAAAAGGGGCATCTTTAAGTGGATATATACACACACATTTCACTGTAGGACACACAAAAATTAAGAAAAACCTTTGGAAATAGCTCTGTGTGTATATGTATGTGCAGTCATACCTTGGATCCCGAACGCCTTGGTAGTTGGACGCTTTGGCTCCTGAATGCCGCAAACCCAAAAGTGAGTGTTCCGATTTGCGAACGTTCTTTGAAACCCGAATGTCCGACGGGGCTTCCACAGCTTCCAATTGGCTGCAGGAGCTTCCTGCAGCCAATCAGAAGCCGCGCTTTGGTTTCCGAACGTTTTGGAAGTTGGACTTCTGGAACGGATTCCATTCAACTTCCAAGTTATGACTGTATGTGCATATTTGCCATCAGTAGCACTATACAACAGCTGCCTTAAACATCTGCATACAATGCATTGCAATAGTGCTAGCTGCATTTCTGAGAGCTTCTTGTATTTGCCTCCTGCTGGCTTCCAGGTATACCTTGATTTAAACTGATTGACCAGAGAATATGGTACAATGAGAGCCAGTGTGGTGTAGCGGTTAAGAGCGGTAGTCACATAATCTGGGGAACTGGGTTTGCGTCTCCGCTCCTCCACATGCAGCTGCTGGGTGACCTTGGGCTAGTCACACTTCTTTGAAGTCTCTCAGCCCCACTCACCTCACAGAGTGTTTGTTGTGGGGGAGGAAGGGAAAGGAGAATGTTAGCCGCTTTGAGACTCCTGAAGGGGAGTGAAAGGCGGGATATCAAATCCAAACTCTTCTTCTTCTTCTTCTTCTTCTAGGAGCAATTCAACATTATTGCTTCCAAATCTCTGAAAAGTTGTTGCCTCTACACAACCAAAAGGGCTCTGGGAATAAGATCCTCCATTCAAATGCTCTAATGCAATCGAATGTGCAGAAAAAGTGGTAGCTTTAATTTACCATACATACTGTCTCTGTGTGAATTTATTTATTATTTATTTGTATTTATTTTCTGCTAAGTAGTCAGGAGTGCTTCAATACCTTCAGAGCTACTGCAACATTGGGCCTTGCACAAACAAAAAATATGGGACAACTGCCAAGCCTGGGGTACCTTGTTGCAATCTATGAGTGTGCCGGAGGACAGAAGGAAGACCTTGAAGTATGTGTTGCCATGGGAATTTGCAACTGCTTCAGGAAGCAAAAATTGGGGCATGTGAAGACGGAAAAGTACTGCGATATAACACAGCTCGACTCTTCTGCTTTATATTGGCATGTTTGCATGGTTTCTATTTCTGGAGCACACAGCAAAGGGAGGGCTATACATTGAGTCAACAAACAAGCGAGACCTGTAAGCACAAATAGTTACAACCCCTCTGTTCCTGTTTTACTGGAATGTTCCCTTCTAAACCACAGGAAGAAACAACAATGGAAACCCAATCTTCAGCTATTCACTTGTTGTTTTTAGAAAGAGAAGAAATTGTACAATCACAGTTACAGATTCTTCAGCTATCTAGCTACAGTTTGTAGCCTGTGTCCATGCCCATGTGTCTGTATTACTGTTAAGTTGCACATGGTGGGGAGATGCTGTATAGCAACTCTCTGGTGCACTGAAATTTTCACCCCAGAAAAATGAAGACATGTTTAAGGTGCCTAGGACTTACGTATCTGCCAATGTTTGTGAATTTTGTTTACACCAGCAGCAGGACTGCAGCCTCAGGTCTTTGGTCCAAATAACCATCTGGGCCAAGATAAATAATCTGTGCCTCTTTGTATAGAAAAAAAAGCTTTTTGAATACATTCTATGTGTTCCATACTTCAGTGGGGCTTCTTGTTCCAAAGAATGCAGCTCAGGGTCATTAACAGCATGCTTAGCACTGGCCACTTTCCTTTGTCAGAAAAAGCAGCTGCACAGGGCCCCAATCCAGTTGGGACTGCAGTGCATGGGAAGAAGTTTTTCTTTTTAAAAAAAATTCCCTGTGCAAAATTCCACCCCACACCCTGGTGCTATTTGCTGTCCAAATGTGCTATTTGCAGAAACCAGCACCTTTAGTGAAGAGGTAAACAGAGGAAAGGATTATCCCTTTCCATTGGGTTCCTCATCCCTGAACTAGATGGATTGTTGATTTGCTCCAGCTGGGGCCCCTTTATGCTATTATATTCTTAAAATTGGTGGGTGGCACTGTGGGTTAAACTACAGAGCTTAGGGCTTGCCGATCAGAAAGTCGGCGGTTCGAATCCCTGTGATGGGGTGAGCTCCCGTTGCTCGGTCCCTGCTCCTGCCAACCTAGCAGTTCGAAAGCACATCAAAGTGCAAGTAGATAAATAGGTACCAGTCCAGCGGGAAGGTAAACGGCGTTTCTGTGCGCTGCTCTGGTTTGCCAGAAGTGGCTTAGTCATGCTGGCCACATGACCTGGAAGCTGTACGCCAGCTCCCTCGGCCAATAAAGCGAGATGAGCGCTGCAACCCCAGAGTCGGCCACAACTGGACTTAATGGTCAGGGGTCCCTTTACCTTTACTTACTAAATGCCTAGAGATAAGACATGCAAGGGTGACTATTTTAAATCCTTCCCATGCGTTTCTTTTCTTGTTCAAATAATACCCACCACCACTACCAAGCTGTCACATCTAATTTGAATATTTGTACTGATAGGAACCTCTCTGTCAGCAACTGCAAGGCTCTCCAATGGCCCTCAGAATTTTACCTGTGTTTCTTCTCACTTCCTGAAGTCAAATGGCTGTTCACAAAACCAAAGGAGGTTCCATTAAACATGAATGACACCCCAACAGCTCCTTTGTTGCCTGAGAGGTAAAACAAAACAAGAAACGGAGAAGATTGAGAAATCAATCCAACCCCCAGGGCTAACTAGAACAGCAAAAGACTTCTAAAGTGGAGTAGCGAATGCAGAGAAGAGGAAACCAGAACAGCAGGACTTCACATGTGTAGTGCAGAGTTTCACTGAATATTTTCTTCCAAAAGCTTAAGAAAGAAAGTGAAAGATGAATTTCCCTCTGCAATTGAACAAAGTTCTATTCTTCCAGTTACGGATTTTTCAGCAGAGCAAGAAACCCTGTGGTTTTCATTGATGGGACAGTTCCTGCAAATTATTCCTGTGAATAACATTGTAGTGAAAAAGGATTTATATATATTTGCAAGGATGCAAGGCATTCCTGAATTCCCATCATACTCACATCTGATCTGACTTAGGACAGTATCAATGGAATGATTTGTGGGAGCACATCGATGAGCACACCTCTAACACTGAGAGTACATTATTGCATGTGAGTACACTAGCACAAATCACTGTAGGATTATATCAGCTATTATAGTACATTTCCAAAGGATACATACCATACAGTATCAGTAATTTTGCTGACAAAGTTGAAAGAGGAAGCAGTGATTTTCAAGAGTGGTCATGAAAAGAAGCATATCTTACGATACTCTTTCATATTCTGTTTCAGTCTTTGGCTTCCTCTCATTTATTTGAATGTATAACCTTTGAGATCCAATGTAGGATTTTTAAAAATTTATTTAAAAAGGATCTATGTGGCCAAAAAAAGGTAAGCCTGCCCTCCATACTTTCTGCCCCGGTAAGCCAGCAAGGCTTTGGAAGTGGTCTTGCCACTTCACACACAGAGACAACCCCAAATCGCACCGTTAGAATAGTGCACAAATGAACCTTTGGCTCGGGTGCATGTTTTAGGGCAGGAAATCCCATCGTGGGAATCGGGTACTGAAAACACCTCTCTGCATATCTTACAACCTTGGGAGACTTGTTGTGATGAGAGTGTCTGTCAAGTACATTTTGTGCAAGCCTTACCCAGTCTGTTTGCAATTCCTGTCTTCACGTTGTCAATGCAGAGGTGGCTTATGCGATTCTCATGTTCTGGCTTGGCCAGGACAACAATCCTGATGTTCCAGAGGGTATGGATTGCTACCTAATCAGGAAAAAGGAAGTCAGCTGTCACATAGTTTGATGCAGCTGAACTGTAATATAGCCTAAAGCCATAGTACAGTGGTACCTCAGGTTACGTACTTAATTTGTTCCGGAGGTCCATTCTTAACCTGAAACTGTTCTTAACCTGAAGCACCACTTTAGCTAATGGGGCCTCCTGCTGCTGCCGTGCCGCCGGAGCCCGATTTCTGTTTTTATCCTTAAGCAAAGTTCTTAACCTGAACCACTATTTCTGGATTAGCGGAGTGTGTAACCTGAAGCATATGTAACCTGAGGTACCACACTGTAAAGGTTATTTGTATTATGACAGACAGAGGTCTATACTAAATCCTCTTCAAACAAACCTCTGATTCTCATTTTTTAGGGGAACGGCTGTAGTTCGTTGACCAAGTACCTGCTTTGTATGCAGAAGGTCCCAGCCCAACCCTTGGCATCTCCAGGTAGGGATGGGAATATCCCCTATCTGAAACCCTGGACAGCTGCTGCCAGTCAGTGCAGACAGTATTGAGCTAGATGTACCAATGGTCTGATTCAGTATAAGGCAGTTTTCTATTGTCTAAGCATGCGACCCAAATGAGAACGCTACTGAGTTGTAGGCCACATCCATGCTAAAGCACATTTAAAGCACATGACTTCCCCCAAAGAATCCTGGAGACCATAGTTTGTAAAATGTGAATGAGAACTGTAGCTCTTTGAGGGGTAAACTACAGCTCCCATTATTCTTCAGGGGAAACTTTGTGCTTTAAATGTGGGGTGTGGATGTGACCCTCATTGCGTACAGAAATAAACTACTGAATGGAAGTTGGGTTCAAGATATGACCTGCTTTTCGATAACGACTGGCACAACATATTCCTGCTTATGGGGAACAGCATTTATAGCAATAGCATAAATTCAAGTGAAGCACAGGGTGCCCCCCATATTATACCCAAACTGTATTTTACCTAATATTAGAGATGAGAAGCAGAATCAATTTTGATCTTTAACATCCAGCGTAGAACGATAATTAGTGGCATAAGATTTTTGACCCAAATAAAATATGTGCTGTTGAGTGGCTGGGGAAACCCAGCCAGTTGGGTGGGATATTATTATTATTATTATTATGTGTCTAATATATCTAACGGGACACGGGTGGCACTGTGGGTTAAACCACAGAGCCTAGGGCTTGCCGATCAGAAGGTCGGCAGTTCAAATCCCCGCAACGGGGTGAGCTCCCATTGCTCGGTCCCTGCTCCTGCCAACCTAGCAGTTCGAAAGCACGTCAAAGTGCAAGTAGATAAATAGGTACCGCTCTGGTGGGAAGGTAAACGGTGTTTCCGTGCGCTGCTCTGGTTCGCCAGAAGCGGCTTAGTCATGCTGGCCACATGACCCGGAAGCTGTACGCCGGCTCCCTCGGCCAATAAAGCGAGATGAGCGCCGCAACCCCAGAGTCGGTCACGACTGGACCTAATGGTCAGGGGTCCCTTTACCTTTACCTAATATATCTAACAGCCTTCAGAAACATCTAAATTTTCTTCAAGAAGCAAGTATGCAGGCAGTGTGGATGATATACATTGCTAGTGAAGTCTACTATCCCAGTTTTGCTTTAAGCGTCAGAATAAAAATGTCTTTCCTTACCACTTTGAAGCTGATACTTGTAATCTCTTGCAAGGATTGTCTTAGAATCTCTTGCCATTCTTTCTCTCCCAGGGAGTCCTCCTGTGTGCCAATCACATAGATGTCATGTGGAATGTAGTCAGCTGTGTCATCTCGGGTCTTCCCCTGCCCCTTAGAGAGAAACCAGGAGCTGATCTTCTTTGGTGGAGGAGCATCACCTAGATGGACAAATCCAAAACCAATATGAAACTGATCCATCTAGTGCAGTATTGTAGTTTCCCCAGCCCTTCTCAGAGGTGCTAATGACCTTCTGAATGCAAAGCAAGAGCTCCACCACTGAGCTGTCCCGCAACTCTCCACTAGCCTACGAGGAGATAGCTTTTATATGGTTTACTACATGCAGAATCTCACATGGACATACACACATGGATAATATGCTTTGTGCCACATTTTATCTGCATTTCTCTGATGGACAGGTCACCACCTTTCCTAGCAGATGTTTAATTCAGCAGAAAAATCACTGTGGGGAGGGTTCTCCTTTTTGATTCCCCCACCCTGTCACCCAGCTCTTAGAAATAGGATCCTCCGTCAGAAAAGGAGTAGCAATTGAGGTGCCCTTGAGATGCTGTTGAACTCCCAACTTCCATTAGCCCCAGCAACACCGTCAATGGTCAGGGATGACAGAAGTCCCATAACATCTGGCAAACACCATGTTTGGATATTCCAGGAACAGATGAATCTGCCTATCTGATGATTCTCTTATACAAAAGAAGGCCATACATTAAATGACAGAGATGTTCGAGCAATAAAGGAGTATAGCAATGAGGGTAGCTGGCAAAGCTGTGATATGGTTACTTTTGAACCAAGCAGCACAAACATGCTAAACTTTATTGGAAATTCATTGAGACGAAACTTGTAGGAATCTAAACAGCAAAGATTGGGACACAAAACTAAAATGTATACCCAGGTTCCAGGTCCCAATGAAGATGGTGATCATATCAGGCTCTGGCTGCTCAGAATGCTTATTCTTCATCTGCTGTAGAAGTTGGCAGAAGCCTTCTCTCTTCTAAAAATGGAAGAGCAAAATACAAAGAAACCTGGCTAATAAGATTTTTTAATGATATTTATTATAGTTTCCAATTAATACAGAAAATAAACATACACAAAAAAATAATAAAAACACAAAAATACAAAAGCAAAAAAGAACAATTAAAACAAATATAATTTCCATTACTCATTTCCATTAACTTATTTCCCAGACCTCCTCTCACCTCCCCCTTTTGTATTCCCGTTCAGATTCTTAGTTCAGCAAATCCTTATTATAACTTGTTATAACTTATCATATCTTATTGTTCAACCTCTGCGTTACAGCTGGTAACCACTTAATTTTTATCCAACATCACACTAATGTCCATTAATTTCATGTGGCAAGGACTAGTTATGCTGGTGCTGAATTTTGAAAAATTCAGAGTCTTCTGAAGTTAAAAACCAGAATAAGTATGTGAATGCTTGGGTCTGGGGCAGCCAATATGGTGCCCTCCAGACCATCCAGTAGAGGTCTAATGACTATTACAGTATGCAATATCTGGAGAGTACCACATTAGCTATGCATCCGTTCCAGTCATTCTTTTACTTAAACTACGTGCAGATTGAAGGCAGTTCAACTAATTTCCACTAAGCTGCTCCAGAGTTGAAGTTTCTATTCTCCTTTCATCTATTACAATGAATGACTGAGATCTAATCTGCCAATTTCCTTGACCCTGTGCAAACACAAAGGATAAGCATGACTCATATTACTGCATAATTTTTATTACAGACTCACTTATGCTTAGAAAATGTTCTCTGGATATATTCTAGCTTTATTTGAACGGAATCGATGAGAGCCCTTAAAAGAATTCACTTAGTTTTCTCTTTGATATAGGGTAGGGGGAGCCAATGTGGTGCCCTCCAGATGTTGCTGGACGACAACTTCCCTGAGCCCAGCCAGCATGGCCAATGGTCAGAGAGTACCATGCTGCTGGCAAAGGCACACAAAGATGCCAACATTCTTCTCCAGAAACTCACATATGGAATATGTTATTGAATACCATGTAGGGGTGCCATCTCCTAGGAACGGAACCTTTTTTGGGGGGCCCAATGTTTTTTTGGGAAGGGGCCAGCCCCACAGTGTTCAAATGGGGTGGAGGAGACCAAGCCTGGAACCAAAAGTGGTGTGGCTTCAGTGGCAAGCTCCTTCTCCTCCTCCCAGGCACTGGCAACCGCCGCTACACCACTGGCCAGATTCTCTTACTGGGGATGGGGACATAACTTGATTATTTTCTCTCTTTACATTTTTCTCTTTTTAAAAAATAGCAAAATAATGTCATAAATAGCAGTGCCTTGCCTGTGTTAAAGGGCTCGTTGTGCACAAGTACCCATAGTGAGGAATTTACCTTAGAATCAGCAAATACATATTCTTTTCGGTGTGTTTTCTCTTTTTCTGTTTCCAGTACAATTACCAGCTTGTTAGGAAACTTCTGAGACTTGATGAGCTGTAGAACTAAGAAGAAGCAAGAGAACACTGGTTCTGGCAGCACAAATTCTGAAATGAAATGTACTACAATGCTGATACATGTCTGTGTATATGAAGTTGTAAACTCCAGTGCTATTTATAACCTGGTCTATGATGAATAAGGTTAGATTAAAAAAAAAAAAAAGACAGCAATTTAAGACTGAGCCTGAGCTACAAGTTTGTTATGGTTTCAAGGCCTAACTATTGCTGGAACACTTTCTGGTCATGAAACACTGAAGCTGCTCAGCACAAAGGAATATTGTGTAGGCTCTATGGCCCCAAACACTTGAAGGGCTTGCCCACACTAGAGTTTATTGAGTGTTTGCAGCTGTTTACTGAATGTTTGCATTCCTCTTTAATTTGCGTAGTCCACATGACAACCTCAACCTCAACATTTCTCCCCTGTAAAATTGGGTTTATCTGATATGCAGCTAATCCAATAAATTGAGGAAAACCAGGTGCTGAACTGCTCTACTCAGTGTCACAGATTATTTGTTTGGGTGGGGTGTCTGGCGGGGGACTCGATATTCCCTTTCTGCTCTCCCCTTTCCACTACTTCCTCAAAGCTTTCATTTATTTTTCAGCTGTGTCTCTTCCTATTTCCTTTGCACTCACGAATGGAGGGGTGTGTGTGTGCCCCCCTAAGATTTGCTCAAACCCAAAAAACTCACAAGTAAACAACTTAAAACATTGTGCACTGAGAATTTATAACTGCCATTGTGAAACACATTTCCTGTACTGTTGGTTGCCAGATCTCTGGAATATCAGCAAAAATATTCAGTGAATCCCAGCGTTTTCACACATCTCAAATGAGCCCAGTATCTTACTTTTATTGTGAGTATAGAACTTGTCTTCAGGGCCATCCTTAGCTTTCTTGATAATGAGTTTTCCTAACTCAACATCAACCTTAAGATGTATTTTGGATGGAATTCCAAGAGAATCAGTTTTCACCTATGAGAAAAGGAAAACATTATTCATAAGTGATCCCCCCTACCATTTTGAATGAGATAACTAGCTCTTAACACTGCATAATTACATGCAAACACACACACACACACACACACACACCCCTATATATATCCAGTATGCAGATTTTCTTGCGGCACTGTACTGTATTGAGGAACTTTGGTTGAGTGAACATGGAATGTTATTTTTTGTAAGAAGGAGAGCACTGTACCCGTGAATTAAAAACATGGGGCTAGGCAGTTTCCTCCATCAGCACACAGATTTCTCATTATTCTATAGAATGACCTCCCCCTCTTCTCCCACCCACCCCCTATTTGTTCTGCGGTTTTCTCCGAGCCTCCAGAACAGATTTGGGTCTAGCGCAGGACACACATCCTGGGGGAAGCAAAGGTGGGCCCTCTTATGCTAGTCCTAATTCTTGTGCTAACCCACAAATGACATTTAATACCACTCAACGTGCTGTTCTGACAGTCATGGTGCTTCAATATAGCATTATAAAAACTTACTATACTACTGGAGGGGGGAAATAAAATTCACCTCAAAAGTTACAGGAGGGATAAGCGAACGTCGATGTGTTGAGTCGGGCCCTTCAATCAACAATTTTTTCACCTATAAAAATGCAAGCACATAGATTTCTATTTGAAAGTCCTAAACTGCAATTGGAGAGATCCCAGATTAAGACAATCCATGTCATAATGTGCAGATCAGCAACGATAAATAAGTACTCTGATTTAGCAACAGAAATTCAGATTGTCAAATTAATTAGGAAGAAACAGAGATTATTATTACTGAGATTAAATTACTATATCACCCTTCATCCAAGGTTCATAGGAAGGTTTACAATATACAAACGCAAAAATACATAACACAATAACAATAAAAAACAATTAACCCCAGTTTAAAAGGCCATATACAAAAACACATACTAATGTAAAGTGTGCATTAAAATGCATCTATTAATGAAACTAGAATACAAAAATATATTAAGAAAAAATTGCACTAAATTGTTGATGAATTTTCATGAGGACTTTAAAAATAATAGCGATCAACTGATGTGGAAATGCGGATAATTGAACATAAGATTGGAAAAAATGAGAAACCGAGTGTCATTTGCTAAGGATGCTAGAGTGGTTAGGGGACCCCTATTCTGTTCAAAGAAATGCA
Organism: Podarcis erhardii; assembly: GCF_964252035.2. Lineage (NCBI taxonomy): Eukaryota > Metazoa > Chordata > Lepidosauria > Squamata > Lacertidae > Podarcis > Podarcis erhardii. Next base: position 61,254,240 of record NC_138509.1, read on the forward strand.
ATTCCCAGAGTGGTTTTTAACCATCTATCCCTTTTCCCATGGAACTCTTGTAATTGTAGCTCTGTAAGAGAATCAATTCTCAGCACCCTTTAACGAAGTACAGCTCCCAGGATTCTTTGGAGGGAAGCCATGACACTTTAAGGTGGTATGATACTGCTTTAAATATATGGGTATGATACTGCTTTAAATGTATGGTGCAGTTGGGGCCCAGATCTATGGAAAGGAGAAGCTTGGGGATTTGACCTATGCATTGTTTGAAAGGAAGGAGGCTAGACACCTTACAAGAGCTTTTAGTTCCTGGCTAGCAGAAGAAAACAGAATTTCATGTCAAAAGGTTTCTGGCCTCCCCACTCCCACCCTATTTCCCTCAATAAGCACTGGGATAAAGAAAACATAGACATAAGAATGACAGGTGTGTGAATAAAGCTACTGGAAAATAAAGAGGGAGCAATGAAGAATTATTGTTTCCAGTGTTGAACTCATTACTTGGCCTTCAGCAGCTGTTCCAAGAGTGGCTTACAACAGTTGAAAGGTCAGTATTAAAAGCAGTTAAAATTAATTAAAACAAACATTGCCATACCTTGTCTTCAATGGAAGAAAGCAATCCAGTCAACTGGACAAGTTTTCCACGGGTGACGTCACAAGATGGCTAGTAGAAATAATGCAGAAGAAGCAAAGTGTTAGGTACCAGTGAAGTCACTCCCTCCCTCCTCAGTGGAAGCTTGAAATTGTACCACAAGCATAGATCATCTGTGATACGTGTCAGAAAAAAGAAAGACAAGCCAGCACTGGAGTGCCTTATATTATGTCAGCAAGTCTCCTGCATCCTGAAACACTGCAGCCTGGAATTTAAGCGAATTTGCTGAACAGATAAATCAAAGACAATGCATTTCAAACTTGGCATGTTGAGGCTAGCGAGTGATGCAAAGGCAGTCTAGAGCCGAGCCATGTAGGAAAACTGAAATGGTAACATTTACAGAGCCACAGGTGGAAGAAATACTTGGAATACCTGATTTATGTGGGCTGATGGAAGGAAAGTTGTTCTGTATTGAAGTTCTCACCCTGGCCACCAGGGGCATTGTGTATATAGTTTTCACTCAGGTCCACGTCAATTACTTTAGGCGGGAAACCCTGGGTTGTTGTTGCTACAATGTTGATAGCTGGCTGCCTATAAAAGCAGGCCGGCTGAGCTATTTGCTGTTCAGTTCTGTTCCAGCTTACAAATAAAGAGCTGCTTTGGAAGAATCACTGTGTCGTCTGATATGTTCACCCACAACTTAACAAAAGTCTTGCCAGAGGAATGCAGAGGGTCCATCCAAATAGCCTGCTTATTTAACATGCATCCTGATTTGCTTACACGGAGGTTGGACCATACCTGAGGATGCCAGGGAGGCGGCGGGTGGACCGTTTGGGGCAGCGCAGAGCCTGCAGGCGCCCAAGCCACCATGTCACTCCCAGGAGAGATGTGTGGCTTGGGTGCACTGCAGGCCCCACCGTGAGTACCACCCAGCATTTTGTCACCCCCCTCAATGGTGACACCCAGGGCGGCTCGCCCCACCACACACACCCTTCTTCCGCCCCTGCATGGGGGACGCTGTTGTAGAACAGAATGTTTCTATTTTCATCTGAGGAATGTTGGAAGGTATGCTATATCCCTTCCCCTAAAAGGGTGGTGAAAAACTATACACTGAGAGATGTAACAACAAACTTGCAGTCTTGGGCCTGAGGAACCTTGCTGCACTTTACATTATAAAACGGAGGGAACTGAGAAAACAAATGCTAGCACAGTGCAGCTGACCCTGCTCCAAAGCTTGCAGTGTGCTCCATCCCTTGGAGTCAAGAAACAATTTATTTGGCATAATTATGCAATAAGTGCTTTCCCACACCCCCTGCCAGTTTGATGTTCTCATTTCGACCTGCTCCACCTCCTGCCTCCTCCAGCAGATCATACCTGAGAATGTCGATGGAGCCCTGGAGGCAGCTGCTGGTCAAACACCATCTGTAAGGACTCCAAAGAAGGAAGAGTCCGAGACACCTCACTGAAAGCAGAAAGATATGAATTGGAGATTTGTGGTCATAAGAACCTCTCTGTGTAGGGCTAGACAGACAAGCTGTTGCTAATCAGCCCAAAGGAGTCTGCTTGAAATTATGCCATGCTGATTTTCTGCAGCACAAGCTGCAAAGGCCAGTCTTTAGAAACTTGAATTTAGTTCTAGGATGTATTGCTAAATAAGCAAGAAGCTCTAAAAAAATGCAGGTCTTCAATACAGGATGTGACTGTGTGGGTAGAGCTGCAGAACTGATAACAAGAGTTAAGCTGATAGTAATTCCCATGTGTGCTCAAAAGGGAAAGGAACATCTATATTTGTCGGTCAGATTCTGCAGCAAACAGAGTAGTCTCCCACCAAAATGAACAAGGTTTACAGCAGGATTGCTTCAGTAAACTAGCCTTCAGGAAAGGCTTAACATACAAATTCTGTACACACAGAATTTCCCTGTTAACTACCAATCGAAATGTGCCTCCAGAGTCCAGACTAAGTTGTGTTTACCTGAAAAGTCCTTTGCAAAGTGTTGCAAGCAATTTCTTCAGCTGAGGGAGATTCCAAGGTGCTTGCTGTACTGTCTCAAGATCACTGGTGACATGAACTCGCAAATAATCCTGGATGAGTTTGAAGTGCTCTTCTGGAATACTGTGAAGGAAAGGGGGGAAACTACTTGGAAGACCACTAAGGCTTATGAGCTTGCAAATGGGCAGAATATCCTAGTGAATGAGAGCTAGTGTGATATCAGACCTGAGAAGAAAGGGGAGGGGGGGAAGCAGGGGAGGCAGCTGTGGCAGGGAGAAGGTCCCAATTCTGCTGCTTATCCCTTAAAAATTGATGATTTTTTTCTAAGAAAGGGAGCTGTCTGGGGGGAAAGCTGCCAACACACTTCTGTAATGGTAACTCACAATCATATAGTGATTTTGGGAGTGTTCAAACTACTTCGTTCAAACTACTTTTTCAAGGTAGGTAAATAATGCAGATAACAGGGGCAATAAAAAGTAAACAAAAAACGGAGATATGAATGGGGTGGTATCAACCAACATGGACAAGTCACAAAGCCAAAACGTGACAAAAGATGGCAGACTACCTAAGACTTTTTTTGAACTGACTGACAATATGGACTTGATTGACATTTGGAGGACAAAGAACCCCTTGGAAAGAGAGGGAACATTCTTTTCTGAAGCCCAACTGACATGGACAAGAATTGACCAAATATGGATATCTAGAGGTCTGGCACCCAAGACCAGAAAGGTGGAAATCTGCCCAAAAACCTGCTCCGACCATAATGCAGTAAAGATGGATATGAGACTACTACCAGCCGGCTCCTTTAGATGGAAGATGAATGACAATTTGTTTAGAGATCAGGAGATTACTAAGAAGGCCCAAAAAGCTTTGAAGGATTACTTTGAGATAAACTTGAACACTACGGTGGAAAAAAGAATCATCTGGGATGCAAGTAAGGCTGTGATGAGGGGGTTCTTGATACCACAGAATGCTGCAAAGAAAAGGACACAAAATGAGAAAAAAGATAAGACTCTGGGGAAAATTAAAGAATGTGAGAAGAAGTTAAGATTAAATCCGTAGTCACAGCCGATTCTGAGAGAAATTAAACTCTATCAAGCACAATATTCCAAATTGATAAACCAGGAAATAGAGTGGAAAGTTAAGGTTACAGATAGGTAGCCGTGTTGGTCTGCCATGGTCAAAACAAAATAAAAAAATTCCTTCCAGTAGCACCTTAAAGACCAACTGAGTTAGTTCTAGGTATGAGCTTTCGTGTGCATGCACACTTCTTCAGATACACTGAAACAGAAGTCACCGGACCTTTCTATATAGTGAGAAGGTGGGGAGGGGTATTACTCAGAAGGGTGGTGGGAGTGGGTGATTGGCAGATAGCTGCGATGAGCCTGTTGACGACTCTTAACTGGAAAGTTAAATTAATGAAACAAAGGTCATTTGAATCGGCTAATAAATGTGGGAAACTGCTAGCATGGCAGTTGAAGAAGAGACAAAAATTAAACACAGTTACAAATCTAGAGATTCAAGGAAAGAACATTCAGAACCCTGTGGAGATTAGAAAGTGCTTTCAGAGATACTTCAAAAAATTATATACTCAAGGGCCGGAAGATGTGACTGAGATAGAACAATTTTTGATAAAGAATGGACTACCAAAACTGTCACAAGAAAAAAGATCAATCCTGAATTGTAAAATAACACGACAAGAGATTGAACAAGCCATTCAGAATATGCAACTGGGCAAGTCTCCAGGGCCAGATGGGCTCACCTCCAAGTACTATAAGACATTGAAAGACTATCTGATACAACCATTGATGGAGGTGGGCAATGAAATTATGGAGGGGAAGAAGGCACCGGAATCGTGGAAAGAAGCTTTTATCACATTGATACCTAAATTGGAAACTGAAAAGACACAACTTAAGAACTACCGTCCCATCTCCCTTTTAAATGTGGATTACAAAATTTTTGCAGTCATTTTAGCAAGCAGATTTAAAAAAGTTTTAAATGAAGTAATTCACAAGGACCAAGCAGGCTTTCTCCCAGGTAGACATTTATTTGCTAACACAAGGAACATTATTGATATTTTGGAACTACTGCAAACAAATATTAATACAAAAGCTGTGTTAATTTTTATAGATGCAGAGAAGGCCTTTGATAATATTTCTTGGAAATTCATGAAGAAAAATTTGGAAGGGATGGGAGTGGGACGGGGGTTTGAAAATGGGATAGATGCAATCTATTCAGAACAAAAAGCTAAACTGATAGTTAACAATGTGGTTACAGAAGAGTTCAAAATTGAAAAAGGAACACGACAAGGATGCCCTATTTCCCCACTGTTATTCATCTCAGTCCTGGAGGTGCTCTTGAATATGATTAGGGGGGACCGGTTGGTTGAAGGAATTCAGATCGGAGCGAAACAGTACAAACTTAAAGCTTTTGCAGATGACCTAGTTTTGACCTTTCAGGAGCCAGAACCTAGTACGAAAAGAGTATTACAACTGATTCAAGAGTTTGGTCAGGTGGCGGGATTTAAATTAAATAAGCAGAAAACCAAGGTATTAGAAAAAAATTTGACAGTCACAGAGTCAGAACGGTTTCAGAGAGAGACAGAGTTAAATGTGGTTAAAAAAGTAAAATACCTAGGGGTAAACATAACAGCAAAAAACTTGAGTCTATTTAAGGACAACTATGAGAAATGTTGGTCAGAAATTAAGAGAGATTTAGATAGTTGGACAAGATTGAAACTTTCCTTGTTAGGCCGAATTGCTGCTATTAAGATGAATGTACTGCCAAAAATGCTGTTTTTGTTTCAAACATTACAGATTGTGGACAAAACGGAGTGCTTTCGGAAGTGGCAGAGAGATATTTCCAAATTTGTCTGGCAGGGCAAAAAGCCCAGAATTAAGTTTAAGATATTAACTGATGCGAAAGAAAGAGGGGGCTTTGCCCTGCCAGACTTAAGGTTGTATTATGAATCAGCAGCTTTCTGCTGGCTAAAAGACTGGCTACTTCTTGAAGACACTGATGTACTGGATTTAGAAGGTTTTAACAATACTTTTGGTTGGCATGCATATCTATGGTATGACAAGGTTAAGATTAACAAGGTTTTCAAGAACCACATTGTCAGAAAAGCAGTGTTTAACGTCTGGACAAAATATAAAGACTTACTGGAAAATAAAACTCCAAGGTGGCTTTCACCATTGGAAGCTAAGGCCCGAAAAAGACCAATGGAGGTCAATTGGCCAAAGTATTGGGAAATACTAGAAAAAGACGGAGATAATTGGAAATTGCAGAGTATGGAGAAAATGAAAGATAAAGTGCGAGATTGGTTACACTATGCTCAGATTAAGGAAGTTTTTAAACTTGACAAAAAGTTAGGGTTCCAGGTGGAAAAATCAAAGCTGGAAACGGAATTGTTAGAACCTAAGACTAAGGTACTTTCAAGAATGTATAACTTGCTGTTAAAATGGAACACACAAGATGAAACGGTAAAATCGGTTATGATAAAGTGGGCACAGGACATTGGGTACAATATCATGTTTGAGGACTGGGAAAGGTTGTGGACCACTGGGCTGAACTTCACTGCATGTAATGCTTTGAAAGAAAATGTTATGAAAATGATATACAGATGGTACATGACCCCAGTCAAACTTGCAAAAATATACCATTTGTCCGATAATAAATGTTGGAAATGTAAAGTAAGTGAAGGAACTTTCTTTCACCTCTGGTGGACCTGCCCTAGAGTGAAGGCTTTCTGGGAAATGATATATAATGAGCTGAAAAAGGTATTTAAGTATACCTTCCCTAAGAAACCAGAGGCCTTCCTCCTGGGTATTGTCGGCCAGAGGGTGTTAAAGAAGGACCGAACATTTTTTTTGTATGCAACAACGGCAGCAAGGATACTCGTCGCTAAGCACTGGAAAACCCAAGATTTACCCACACTGGAAGAATGGCAGATGCAACTGATAGACTATATGGAACTGGCCGAGATGACCGGCAGAATCCGAGACCTGGGAGAAGAGACGGTTGAGGAAGATTGGAAGAAATTCGGGATTTACTTACAAAAATATTGTAAATTGTATGAATGTTAAGAAGGATGCTAGATCATAAATAATCTGGCACCACTAAGTTAGATGGTGTTATGAAGATAAGTGAGATTTAAGAAAAGATAAATTTTTGGATAATTATTAGATTACATTTAAATTCTTAGGATTTGAACAAAGGATATCTAAAATTAGAGAAAAAACATGGGAAAATTAGATAATAAGATTGGAAACAAGGCGATAAATTGCTGGAAAAATTTTTTTTTGTGTGAGGAACGCAGGAGCGGGAGATGTGAGAAAGTCCAAAGAAGTTAAGAAATTATGTTAAGATACATGTTATATTGTTTCTTCTTTTGTATTGTATTTAAAAATTGTTAATAAATATTTATAATAAAAAAAAAGTAAACGAAAAACTTTGTGCTGTAGGCAAGAATTAAAGCAGGGGCACCTTGATTTGTAGCTCAGTGTTGCACAGCTTGGTCCTATGAACCTTTACTCAGAAGTAAGTTCTACTGAGCCCAATGGAACTGACTCCCAAGCATGTACACAGATGACTGCAGCTGTGACCATGATGTTCCACCAGCTATTTATCTCTTTCTTGTTCATTACTATGTTATGTATGAGTAACTCCTTATACGGAGGGAAGGAAGGCGTTCTTCCTGTCTGCAACCCACACAAAAACAACCCTTCTAACCTTTTCCTGAGAGGACTCCCAGCCAGCTCATTTAGCTGCCATCTGCAAAATAATTTTGAGCCCCACCCTCTTATCAGGTGGCAGATTTTTGTGTTTTCAGTATTAGGGTTGACAGCCTCCTGTACCTTTTATATAGGGACAAAAAAAGAGAATTCCACCACATGCAACGTCTCCTGTTACTGCAGCACCTAGTAAAAGGATCTCCCTTGGGGGCCCTATTCAAAATGGCTGTGATAAGCAAAACACAGTAAAATGCGTTTCTAGACTTACTGTTGCTACTTCCTCAAATAAATGAATGGCTAGATCTCACCTGCTGGTGTCTTGGTGCTGTAATCGCTGGAGCAGGGTCTCAGAAAGGGATGGTTTGCTCACTTCCACCACCTGGGCATGTTCATTTGGAGGAAGATCTTCTTTTGCCTCAGTTGCCAGAGGTGGTACTGACATGCTGCGTGGAGGTAATAGAGGCGGCACGGGTATAGGATCTGTCGCAAAGGGGAAGGAAAGAGTAAGATCCAAAAGCTCTCCAGCTGTCTTTCCATGCTACTTTTAAATGGCTTTTTAAATTTTCAGTTGGGTGCTATTCTGAGGGTATCTGTGCTGTACTCTGTGTAAATCAACAGAATTTACACTGGCTTAAACTAAGCCAGCATATGTTGCCCCAATGTCCTGAGCCTGGAAGTGGGAGAACAAACCTTTAAGAGTTTTACTTATACCACCCTTTTGGCTGGCCTAAGTTCTGCTAGGTTGCCAGGTCATGTGATAGGACTGAAATAGGTGTAAGTCTCTCCTTAACCTGCCCCACCCTTGCCCCACCCCCAAAACAGTTACACCCATAGGTTCCACAGGCTTTCATTCCACTGGCTAAGCACTGGCTGAGCCAGACAGCCCAGTATCTGCCTATTCCAAACTCGCTCATCCTGGAAGATCTTGGGTTAAGAGGATTCAAATCCCCACTCAGCCATGAACATCACTGGGTGACCATGGGCCAGTCACTGTCTCTCGGCCGGTTTATGCCACAGGGGTGCTCTGAGGCATAGGAGCCAACTGCTAGGAGCCAAGGTCCCTTCGCCCCCCCATAAAATATTTGAGGGGGCTAGGCCCCCCCCCAAAAAGTTGATCGGCATTGCCACTGAAATGGTATGCATGGATCACATCATGTGATTAATTATGTGGGGTGGGGCTTACCTGCCCCACCATATTTCATTCAAGTTGGTACCCCTGCTCTGAGGATACAAGGACTGGGGGAACACCCCATGTACTCTTCAGCTTCTTAGAGGAAAGGTGGGATATAAATGAAATAAATCATTTTACATCTCATGGTAGATTGACATCAGCAAACACACCCACCCCACCAAGCAGTGGAAAAATTTACATCCTTGCAAAATACATTCTCTTGGGAACCAAATATCAATGAAGAATTCACAAATTTCACAGCCAGAGCTAGTGCGGCTTTGAAGATGTTTCATGTACAATGTACACCTTCAGACCACAGTGGAAGTATACAACCTTAATTATCAGCTTCCTTTCTTTATGCTTGCAGAGCAATCAAAATACAGCTGGCATATTAAGAAACTGAACCATTTAAATTTAAGTAGTAGATTAGAATTTTCTTTTAACGATCTTGCTGAATTCTAATTGTCAAGAACTGCAGCCATGGTTATGAAAACTTAGCTGGAAGTGAAGGGGCATAGCAATATGGTATTTTAAAAGTAGTGTGGTATTACTTTTCAGACTCTTTCCCCTGCTAACTTTGGTTGCTTCTGCCTTAGCTGTTTTGTCAGCAACTGCCAAGCTTCATTTACACACTTTTTACACAGAATCTAGATGACCCATTTCATGCCAGGTTTTTCTGTGTTGTCGTTTTTCAGACCTGATTTGTGGTGCTTGCTATCACTTTAGATGCAATAGCAGTGTCAGCATCTTCATTACAGACTGGCAAACTGTTACTGGGTTTTTTCCAGGACTACTGGGGTTTTTCCAGGACTACTGTGCCTTTAACTATATAAGCTTTGTCTTCGTGACTTCTGATCCTGTAACTGCTTTCTGTTCCATGAGGGCACAGCAATACTGAATTGCCTCTCAATTAATCAGTTTCTCTTCCTGAAGTGGGAGAGGGGTGTGTGTGATTGAACTATTGCTTTCCATTTTTAAAAAATTCTTATTATTTTGTTTTAAAATGGTGAAATAGTAATTCAAGGCCCACATTGGTAGGACACATAAACAAAATATTAAACAACATTTGAAACAACTGTTTTAATTGCAGTTCCAAATGAGTGTACTGTATAAAAATTATGTTTTAGCAGTACTAAATGACCCTGGTGCGGAAGCTGCCTTCTGCAGCTTAGAAGCACAAAAGAACATTCAAAACTGAAGTAAGAAACTTTAATGAACAAAGAACAATGAGTGTGCTAAGTGAATGAGAAAAATCGGAAATGGGAAAAGAATTATAGATGCAACAAAAGAAAATTGAAAACGACACCTCTGTGGAAGTACTGAACTAAATATGCCTTTGTTATAGAGAATTTAAAATGCACAGCCAATGAACCTTAAATCCATTACAGGATATGTAGCAGCTTATTCCTGTTACTTAAAGCAATTAGCTGTTGTATAACGTTATATATTACCCTAAGCAATGAGTTTAAGCAATGGTCAAAAGGGCAGATATTTAGAAAATTAAGAACAGTTTAAGCTGTTGTCCTGCAAACTTGCAACAACAACAACAACAACATTGCCTAGACCTGCACAAAACTTGTGCAAGGTGAATGCAAGCAAGGAGCAAAATCAGGACATTTATTGAGCCCCTAAGAGGCTGGTCACCATACATGGATGGTAGACTACCTTTAATTCAGTGAGTCAAAATTTCTACTGGCATGGCTTATATATTTGTGGTACTGCCCACCTGCTCCTTGAAGTAAATATGTGTGTGTGTGTGTGTGTGTGTGTGTGTGTGTGTGTGTAAGAAAGACAGCCTTTATAGTGGGGCAAAGGCTAAGAATTTACAATTCCTTCTTCAACTGATAGGTTTTATTGATTAAGTCTGGACAATTTAACACTGTTATTTCCAATACACTGACAGTCTTAGGAGCACAAGCTTCTGTGTTTTGAATTTCTTACCCATATCCTCCTCTGGCTCCTCTGCTGCCTCCTCCTCTTCCTTCTGGACTGGAAATTTAAGGCTCCGGATCAGACCCATATTCTCTTTCTTGTAAAACTCTATCAGATCATCCAAGTTGTTGAAATACTGCACCGGAACACCTTCAGATGCCTGAAAACACCCCACAAAGCATAGATGTCAAATATTGCTAAATATCATTCCCACCAAAAGAAAGAAAGAGCATATAGTGGTGGACAGTAGTAAAATGAAAGCTCAGTCCACACAATGTCACATCCTTTGTCATCTTTCCAATTAAGTCTCTGGCACTACAGCAGCTAGGGATGATCAGAAATGGAAACAGAAACAGCCACTGCCACAATTCACATGTCCGTCTAGAGTCAGGAATGGAAATCATGCAATGAATACAAGCAGTAGTTGCTATCGTTAAATTTTTTTAGTCCATAAATGTTATGTAACCAATTATCTGCAGTTTGTTAAGAGTTGCTCTGTGAGGGATAAACTACAGTGCCCAGAATTCTTTGAGGGAAGGAATGTGTTTCAAATGTACTTTAAAGGTATGGTGTCTCTGTGTGTGTGTGTGTGTGTGTGTGTGTGTGTGTGTGTGTGTGTATGCAGACCAAGCATGACTATTATCAGCTATAGCCCATTGTCTCCCCAGGAACAGTTTTAAACAATGGGCAGCTGGTTAACTTACTTACATACAGAGGAACTCTGTCTTCACAAGCGAATAGCAAGATCAAGAGTGTACCCCTCTGCCCTCTTTCGTTGGAAGCATAAAGCCCCATTAAACTCAGTGGGGCTTATTTCAGATGAGACATGGATAGGATTGCACTGTAGGTACATCAGACCAGACAAGCACTCCTGTGTTTCAAATGATACAAACCTACGCAAAAGCTTCTCTTCAGATGGGCTACATATACAACAAATATTTAAGCACCCCCCAAAGAATCCTGGGAATTCTAGTTGCCCCCCAAAGAACTGTTAACAAACTACAGTTCCCTGGATACAGCCTAAGTCAGCAGCGTACATTTCCCCCTCACACTTGCCTATGCCTTAAAGGAGAAAAAGTAGAGGTTTCCCATAAAATTTTCTGGTACAAACAGATTATGGAACAGCCTTTATGTACAGTGGAACCTCGACTTACATACGGCTCTACTTATGTATGATTCCAGTTATGACCTTCAGTAGGTGCTTCGACTTACGAACTTTCCTCTAGATATGAACAGAAGCCTTGCCGGCAGCCCAAAGCTTGCCCGGCCGGCTGCAGAGCAGCACTGGGGCCTCTGCCGCCGGGGAGAGGGCCCCCATCCCACCCCCCAAGCTGTGGAAGAGGTGCCGCCTGTAAGAGGAACAGCAGGGCGCACTGCAGCCCCAAACCCCGCCGAGGAACTAACCTGAGGAAGTCCAGAGAAGAACCTGGCCTGGCAAGAAAAAAAAGTACCCCTGGCCAAAGTGAATCAGCTCTTTACTGACCCTTGCCCCACCCCCAGCTTGTAGCCAGGTAAGCCAGTCCACTCTCAGTGCACGTAAGAAAAAAATTAAATCTTATTTATTTTACAGTACAGTACATTGATTATTGCCTTCGTTTTATGGATCTATGGGTGTTTTTCATCGTCTAGAACGGATCAATTCACTTTTCCATTCCTTTCTATGGAAAAGTGCACCTCTACTTATGTACGTTTCTAGTTATGACCGGACCTCCGGAATGGATTATGGTTGTAAGTAGAGGTTCCACTGTATAGGCATTTCATTTGAGACAATAATCACAAGAGTTTCAGTTTCTTCAATTCATTGAGAAGGGATTTACTTCCTTGTCCCTTAAATCAGATCACTGTTGTCCTTTCCTGGCTTTCAGCAAACAGAAGTTTATAATCTATGCACCATAATCTTTCTATTCTGGGGAAAAGAGTGCTGTGGCAGCAACCAATCTGTCTGGGCTGATTTCCATTTACTGCAGGCACAATCATTTACTGGTTCACTCTATTCTCTCTCTCCCCCCCCCCTCTGTTTAGCTTCCATTTACTACTACAGTACTAGCATTTTCATTCCCCTTCCTCCATCACTTCTTTTAGACAACCTACTAGAAAAATTACCAGAGCTAAAGCTAGGAAGCGGATCCAAAAAGAAATCTCCTATTTCAGCTACTTCACACCAATATTCTTGGATCCTCTTACATTCCCACCACAAAAGAAAATTGTCAGCATTTGTACTCATGCATCTCTATCCAACCTTTGCATTCATTCTGCAGAACGTAATTAATTTTGTAGCCAAGCACCATCCATATGAAACCTTAAAAGAATTGTCTCTCAGACTTGTAGAAACTGAGTAGCTGCTTTCAGTGTGTGAAAATAACTTGCCACATTTCTTCTGAAATTACTGGTTCACAAATATTAACCCTACTTAACCTTCAGTGTCAATCCCTTTCCCCTTTACATTGGTTCATCCCTACATAACAATAGCTTGTAGACTGTTGGCAAAAGCACTTTCGGCAATATTTTTTCTAGCATACATTCTTGATCTGCTTATGGTGTGTGTCTCCTATATCAATCACTCCAACGGCAGCCCATCTATTACGGAAAGTGGGGTACTGCTCTACCAACCTCAGCCAGCCCCCATCTATCTTCCTTTCTTCCTACTTACCTTCTTCCTAGTCTCAGTGTTACCCTTGTAGAAGGGAAGAGGATGGGGACAAAACTAGAATTAGTTTATTCTCTCTCTCTCTCTCTCTCGTTAAGGCCACATTCACACCATAAATTTAAAGCACTGTAATACCACTTTAAACCATCATGGCTTGACCAAAAGACTTATGGGAGCTGTAGTTTGTTAAGGGTGCTAAGAGTTGTTAGGAGACCTCTATAGTGGTAGCTCAGGTTAAGAACTTAATTTGTTCTGGAGGTCTGTTCTTAACCTGAAACTGTTCTTAACCTGAAGCACCATTTTAGCTAAATCTGTAACCTGAAGCGTATGTAACCCGAGGTACCACTATATTCCCCCTCACAGACCCACAATTTCCAGAGTTCCCTGTAAGCAAGATGAACTTTTAAGAGAATTGTAATTTTGTGACAGGAATAGGCATCTTGTAAGTTAACAACCCTCAGCACCCTTAACAAGCTGCAGTTCCAAAAATTCTTTGTGGGGAAGCCATGACTGTTTAAAGTGGTATCATGGTGCTTTAAAAGTACAATATGAAAGCAACCTGAGTCTGGCTCCACCTCCTGTTTGGGCTCCCTGCCTTGTACCCTACCAGTCACAATGGGCACCAACCACCCCTGAATTCCCACCCCCACCAGAGAGATCAGTCCTTCCTCAGTATGGCTTGGAGACTGGAGTGCACATAGCAATATTTATCCCATACAGACCCAGTGAAAATACCAAAAAGTGCTATTAGTGTGTCGCCAGGGCTGCAGCAAAATCTTGGGGGAAATATTGATTACATTTAATATAAACCATCTATGTAAGAATGTGGAAAGTTGAGGAAAAACGTGAACAACATGGATTCAGGCTCTGGGTGTTTTTACTTTTTTAAATTTAATGAGGAACAGAAATGGAAACAAGCAGTGGAAGCAGAAGTGAGAAATGCACAACCGCAGAAAGCAAGCTGGGATGACGGCTGAGGTCCATGAGAGTCACTATCTTTAGTAGTCAAAAATCACAGTTTCAAAAGACAGTCTCTTTTCTCCCCCTCTGCTCATGTTTGAAATGCAAGCCCAAGTATATGGGCACAGCACACTTGCTCAATGTGTAGAATAAGGCTTAAAGCTAACACAGAGAAGCCGATTGGGGGAATTGCTTCACCGATGTGTTTTAAGGTCTTCTAGCCCAAGTAAGCCAGATCACACCATCAAGCACATGGCTTCCATCAAGGAATCCTAGGAACAAACTAGAGTTCTCAGGATTCTCTGGGGAAAGCCATGTGCTTTAAATGTATGTTTTGGATGTGATCTGACTTACTTGGGCTAGCCATGTGTGGATCACTATATAATTGTGAAGGTCCACCTAAGACATGCATAGGGATATTTGCCACATGGAGCTGGGAGCCAGTAGCAGAACCACTGATTGGCAACTAAAAACCTCATCATTGCCCACTCCCAATATGCCCCTCTTCCACCGCATCATGCCTACTAAGAGCTCTTCAGTAGCAGTCCCAGGTTTCCAGCTACTTACTGTGTAACACTCCCCTTTCTACATGCCACTGTTTGCTCTCCAAATTCCCCAAATGCCAACATTTGATTCACTGGATCCACTATCCATTATGCAGACCTTTCAATCTGACTTCAAACCGGGCTTTGGTACAGAAACTACCATTCAGTGCAGATGTAAAATGCATGGCTCCACACATTAGAGCACATGCCCCCCCCCGGCAGAATCTTGGGAACTGTAGTTTGTTAAGGGTGTTGGGAACTGTAACTGTGAGGGGAAAACTACAGTTCCCAGGATTCTTGGGGAAAGATATGTGCTTTGAATATACACTGGTACCTCGGATTAAGTACTTAATCTGTTGCGGAGGTCCGTTCTTAACCTGAAACTGTTCTTAACCTGAAGCACCACTTTAGCTAATGGGGCCTCCTGCTGCTGCCGCACTGCCGGAGCACAATTTCTGTTCTCATCCTGAAGCAAAGTTCTTAACCCAAGGTTAGCGGAGTTTGTAACCTGAAGCGTATGTAACCTGAAGCGTATGTAACCCGAGGTACCACTGTACTTTAAATGCATGGTGTGGTTCTGCCCTTGTGGTTACTGGATGGATAGCAGGGGGAATTTCACACTCTCTGTATCATTGAGACCTGCACTTTAAATTTTAATAGAATGGGGTGGGGAGTTGATGTTGAGGTGTCCACTAGCAGCCAGTTTTCATGGCCCCCAATATCAACTCTGTGGAGTGTAGCTAAACTGCCACAGACAATGATCCTGTCAGAGCTGGAGAGGACAGAGGTTAGGTCCTCCCCTCAGCAGAATAAGCAGGAGGGATCCCAAATGCAGCAGAGCTGTCATACAACCTTCTGAAGTGAAGCAATACACATCAACTTGTTAAAAAAAAAATCCCTCCCCGAGTAAGGCCACTGAGTTTAAAATTATCTTAATTCACCACAGGCCAGAGAATGCATTTTAGACCTCAGTAAGCCCCTTGAGCAGAACCCCAAGAGCTGGAGAAGTGAGATCTCACCAAAAATAGCTGCCATAGCCGCTGCTTTGCAAGCACCACCCACAACTTATGTAAAGGAGGCTTTGGCGGAGGGGCCTTCAGTGAGGACAGTGGTGGGATGGCAGCTTCCTGTTTCACCTCAGGTGGCTAAAAGGGACAGGCCGTCCCTAGGTGCAACAAGCTCTGCCCCCTACTGTGGGTGGGAAACACTGAGATAGCATTTGATTGGAAGTGCTCATGTGTGGGTGAACATGCACAAAAACGCACATGCGCATTAGTAGTCTGGTGAGTGTGTGGCCTCAGTGTGTGTTTGAGTGGGTGAGAAGGAAGGACCTGTGAAGCAAGGAAGCTGGGGGGTTGGGAGAGAGAAAGCTGTTGGGGAGGGAGAAAAGGTTATGCAGGCCCTGCTCCCCCGTCCCCTGCTAAATATGCTTTTGTAAACATCATTTACTAAATCTAAAAGCCCTGAAACCCAATTGGGGCAAAGCAATTCCAGAAGCCTATCACAGTAATGTGACCTTAAGATGGGACTTGCAGCTGGAAGAAAAAGCTGTTTCCCAAAATACAAGCCAGCCGCAAGTTTAGACTATTTTAAATGCAACTTTGCGGGTGGAAAGGAAAGTGGAACTGAATGAGGATGACAGGGGGAGTGTGAGCTTTGTTGCTGTGGCTGACAGCAAGCTGTGCTCATTACTTGTACCGAGGTTTAGCTGTTCCTAAAAGCCAATGTGTCGAAATCTCATGTTCATCTTTCTACAAAAGTTCTCACTAACAGCAGATGAGGTAAACCTGTTTCTGGGCTGCAGCACTGTAGACTGGAGGTGCCAGTTCTCATGACTGAGTGCACGAAAATCTCCCTTTAGATAGAAACCTAGCTTTCTAGAAAGAAGTCTAGGCTAGAAAACTTCCCTTTGACATCTAATTTTTTGATAGGGAGGGGATTTTTGTATGCAGGAAAAGTCTGTTATATGAACCCCCGTCCTGCATGTCCAACCTGAAGTGGGCAAAGAAGGGAAGCATTTATTACCTCCTCTGCTGTTCATGGTAAATGGGATAAAACTAAACACGATGTTTCCTCACAGTGCAAAAACGGCACCAGGGGCTGGGGGAATGTGATTTTAACTGGGACCATAACCGGGCTGTGGGTTGGGGTCCGCTGTGGCCCCCAGTGCTCCTAGGACCCAGCTGTGATGATTACTTGCATTTTTTTTAAATGCTCACATTAAAGAGGGATATAGGCAGCTGCCTTATACCAATAAGACCATTGATCCATCTAGCTTAGTACTGTCTACACTGACTGGCAGCAGCTCCCAAGGTTTTCTGATGGGGACCTTCCCAGCCCTAGTTGGAAATGCTGGGGTTGAAGCCTGGACATTTTGTGCATGAAACATATACCATACCTCTAAGCTACAGCCCTTCTCCATTTTAACATCATATTTAATCTGGGCCAGGTTTAGTCTCAGCTGCATTCCCTCCCTTCCAAAGAGCAGATTCCCGTGGGGGGCAAGGCCAGAGGCAAAAAGTGGTCTGAGCAACAGATGTGCCTCCCACCTTTGCACATTAGTACCTTTTAGCCATGCAGAGGTTTCTATCACCCACCCAGACAAGTTAAAATGTATTATAACAGTTCAAGTATACATTCTAGCCAGGTGAGAGCACAGAGCAGGGATGGTGAATTGTCTGGGGAAATGAGACATGATCAGGGGAGGGTCTCGAGGGCCAGATCGAGAGGCTTGGAGGGCCACATCAGAGCCCTAGTGTTCCCCTCCACTGCTTCAAGCGTTTATCGATAGCACTGAGTGATAAAAATGTCTATAAATTTCTTCAGCTCCAGGTTTTTTTTTTATGCAATACTGTATGTGTTTCTTTAAGGCATCAGCTCCTGGGTTTTGATTTTATTAGGGTGCAATGGCAGTGGGGACACTCTTATTCCTAAGTCCTTATAGAAAGTAATATTGAAGACACAAGCCATTGAAATCTTAGAGAAAGATAGAGAATGCAACAAATTCCCTTTTGATTTTTTTGGGGGACATAATTTACAGGCAGTCACATTAATCTATCAATGCTGGTGCTGTTTTATTTCTTCAGTTATTTACAATAATTATGTTCACAGGATTGTGTGCAACAAAGCTGTATCATTAGTGCAATGATTTCTACCTGCACAATAGGAGTTTCTCTCCCATTCCTCTTCCCATGCCACCCCTGCTCCGGAAAATTCTATTCTAGTGGTTTCCCCAACCCACTGGAGCAAATCTGAGGTGTGGGGTGCATGTATGGAGAATGGAGAGGGAGAGGTCCCATTGCACATGTTTTTTTTTTTTTGCTAGTGGGAGGATTTTGTTGGATACAAACCATTGTTTTCTACTAAAATAAATTGCATGTCATAATCTTCTATCATTTTCTAATTTCCTGTTAAGAGTAAATCATTTAGAATATATATCTTAGCTAATTTCTCTTTTCACGGTTTCTCTAATATTGACGATTACCATCACTGCCTTTCCTTTTCCTGACATTAGAGATGCCCAAGGGGTAGGGGTCACCCCCAAGTAGCCACATGCAGCTGTTGTTAGTGGTACACACTGCGTTTCCTCCCCATTCATAAATGCCAGAAATTTGCTTTTAAAATAAATGTTTTTCACAGGTTTCCAAACAACATCCCGTTGTTTATGGAAATGTTCTAGTTGCCCTGGGTTACCAGGAAAATGGGTGCTTGCATGCTTCTGATAAGCACCTAAAATTTGAAAATAAGCTATTTAGAACACTCTATTCTGTGTATGCCCTAAAACAGTTATGCAGGAGACTATGTATGTAGTTGAAAAATAATTATCTGCCAACATATGCATTATAGTACAAGCGCACAGCATTTACGGAACATACCATGCCGACATTGTCTAAAATACTGTACTTAGGGAATGGGTAATTAATTTTTAAAAAACATACTGTAATTAAATAACACATGGTACTTCCTCTTTCCAACAAGTGTTGGCATAAAGACAAGTAACACCACTCTTTGCGTTTTCAAGCGGTTCTGTCATTTGAAAAGCTAAAATAGCAGTGGGGTGGTTTTTTTGGCATGCTGTTAATCTGAACTCCTAAATGCAAGACATGAAAAGATTTATATGTGGTAACAATAGCTGTAATGCACGGTGACATATGTAATCAACTGAATCTCCTAAAAGACAGAAGCATCTTCTGAAAGCACTTAGAGATTATTTACACAGTCAGTGTCCAGAGATTATTATTGCAAGACTGTCATACTGAAACAGCAGCCTAAATCTACATGAACCAGGTATGTTTGAGCTGTGCAAGGTTTTCTTTTCTTTTCTTTAGTATATCTATCCCTAGGCCCCAACTGCACTGTGCATTTAAAGCACTATTCCATGACTTTAAGCCAGGGGTCCCCAAACTAAGGCCCGTGGGCCAGATAAGGCCCAAGGGACTCGTTTATCCAGCCTGTGGCGACCCCCGCTGCCCACTGCTGCCGCCCGCTCTTACCGGCACTGCGCTGCGCAGCTGCCCACTTTTGGGTCGGAGGAGCACCAGAAATAGCTTGTGCACATGCGCAACCGTTATTTTCGGTGCACATCCAGGTCGGAGGAAGCCCGTGCACATGCGCACAACCTATTTCTGGTGCTCCTCTGACCCGGAAGTGCACCGGAAATAGTGTGTGCGCACGCGTATGGGCACATGCTCCCCCACCCTCCGGCCCGCCGCGCGATCAGCGCTGGAGACACCGCCCAAGCCATGGTAAGTTTGCTGACCTCTGCTATAAGCAGTCATGGCTTCTCCCAAAGAATTCCAGGAACTGTAGCTTGTTAAGAGTGTGCAGAGTTCTTAGGAGACCCCTGTTCCCCTCACAGAGCTACAATTCCCAGAATTCCCAGGGACTGATTGTTAAACCACTCTGAGAATTATAGATCTGGGAAGTGAATAGGGGTATCCTTACAATTCTCAGAAGGAAAAAAAAAAGTGTAGAAAATGCATACAATTTTAATGCATTTTTGGTGCTTAAACCCCCCCCCCCAAACCTAGGGTGGAACAGACCTATGATTGAGTGTATTCAGAAGTAACACAGAATGCAAACAATTTGATCCATCTATCCCTAACTGACATACAGGCTCATGTGGAGAAAGGAAATCCTCTTTCCAGTGTGGTGTAGTGGTTAAGAGCGGTAGTCTCGTAACCTGGGGAACCGGGTTCGCGTCTCCGCTCCTCCACATGCAGCTGCTGGGTGACCTTGGGCTAGTCACACTTCTTTGAAGTCTCTCAGCCTCA
Source organism: Podarcis erhardii (assembly GCF_964252035.2). Classification (NCBI taxonomy): domain Eukaryota; kingdom Metazoa; phylum Chordata; class Lepidosauria; order Squamata; family Lacertidae; genus Podarcis; species Podarcis erhardii. The sequence goes on from NC_138509.1 coordinate 61,274,068, forward strand.
CTCACCTCACAGAGGGTTTGTTGTGGGGGAGGAAGGGAAAGGAGAATGTTAGCCGCTTTGAGACTCCTGAAGGGGAGTGAAAGGCGGGATATCAAATCCAAACTCTTCTTCTTCTTCTTTGTATTCCTGCCTTGGGTCATGCAAATCTTTAAAAGCCAAAATCAGCCATTCATTCTCTTTGGCCATTAGTAGGTCACTATGTTCTTCTATGGAACTGTGCATCACCCACCAGAGGGATGGATCCTACTCATATTTTACATGGCTATTTTCCCCAGGACACAAGAGAGATAAGCCAGGGGTTCTTGGTCTTGCTGTGAGCAGGTGACTTTCTCCACTCACTTCAGTTCTTCAGTGGCTGCGTAAAAAGGCTTTCAAATATGACATTTCCAAAAATGATGGAACAGAATACCAATACACACAAGCTGAAAACTGAATGAACTCTTGGTTTTCAATACTGAAAATATGAAACTGCTTAGCACAGTGCTTCGGGCTCCCTATGGGAGCATACCAGAATTGTTTCCAGGTGTTTGTGCTCATATGGGCAAATATTGTGAAATGGAATTGGTACAGACAGCATTCTTGCTTGCCTGGGCGCCATATTACATTTGTCACCATGAAGGTGTGACAGGAGAGAATCAAAACTACTTGTATTAATAAATAATAATTGTGTGAGCCAACTCAGTTACTGCTCCTACATGCTGTAAGGTTACATAGGGTTGCCATATTTCAAAAAGTCTTCGAGCTACAGTGGTACCTCAGTTTACGAACTTAATCTGTTCTGGAAGACCGTTCTTAAACCAAAACCATTCTTAAACTGAGGCACGCTTTTCCTAATGAGGCCTCCCACCGCCGGTGCCCTTCCACCGTTCGGATTCTGTTCTTAGACCGAGGTAAAGTTCTTAAACTGAGACACTATTTCCGATTTTGCAGAGTTTGTAAACCAAATCGTTCTTAAACTGGACTGTTCTTAAACCGAGGTACCACTGTATTTTGAACTATTATTTACGAGAATCGGCAAAAACGGCACTGTCAACATGGCTTGCCATATGTCTGGAATTTCGCGTACATATAGCTGATTTCCACTCAGACACTGCTTTTGACCACAGTATTCTGTGTATGTCCAGGAAAATTCTGGACGTATGGCAGCCCTACATTATCTCATGTCAAACAGCCATCAGCTGTGTGCAGGATAGGTCACATAATTTTTAAACAATGGAAAGATAGCTTCCTAAGGTCATTATCAGATGGTTAGAACAGCAAACTAGGGAGGGTGGACTGGCAAAAATTCCAGGGCAGGAACTGGCATACTTCCCAGTATAGCCCTTATTCCCATTTCCACATAGAACTGACACGGGAGACATGACACTGTGTCTCATTTGCACAGGAAAATAAAATAAAATTCTGTCTATGACGTCAGTGACAAGGCCAGTTGCAGAAAATACAGGATCAATTCTAAGCTGCCAAACTAATCATACTAGGGGAATATACTACATATATCTGCACAGACAACGGGGGGAGGGGGAACTGGTGTGATTGTTGACTGAATCTTTATACTTAGGCAGGAGCAAAATTTTCTAGCTGTTTTGTAAGTTATGTTCTGTATGTTTTATATTTTAATGTATTTTGGTTTGTTTGTTTATTCCATTTTTATACTACCTGTCTGCTAAGGTACCCAAGGAAGTTTAAAGTTTAAAAATACTAAAATTAATAAATTGGAAGGTAGAAGGTCCCATGTCCAATCTCTGGCATCCTACCTAGTGGATGCTAATATTGATATGTCTGCAAGACCCTTCCAGGACTCTCATAAAACATCAGTTACAATGGCTGACTTCATGGCTTTGTTGTTGTTTAGTCGTTTAGTCGTGTCCGACTCTTTGTGACCCCATGGACCAGAGCACGCCAGGCACTTCTGTCTTCCACTGCCTCCCGCATGGCTTTAGCATCATGCTATCTTTCTCTTTAGCTTGTGGCTATATAGCTCAGTTGGTAGAGCATGAGACTCTTAATCTCAGGGTTGTGGGTTTGAGCCCCACACTGGGCAAAAAAGATGATGACCCTTGTGGTCGCTTCCAACTCTTTAATTCTATGCTTCTATGCTCTTACCTCCCTGTGGAGAGGCATGGGGTTGAATATATATATATATATATATATATATATATATATATATATTTGCTTTCGTAGATTTTCACGGGTACAGGAATGCAGGTTTTGGTGTCCTCGGGTGTCTTCCCGTGTAAAAGTTGGGGTGTCTAGGCGACGTTTCGACGAGGTCTCACTCGTCATCTTCAGGCTTGTGCTTTCGGCTTCTTGTTACTGGAACAGAGCAGGATCTCAGTGTTTGAGTTCCTATAAATACTGTAGAGGGGGTGTGGTGTATAGCCTCCAATGTTCTGGGCAGAGAGGAAGTTCCCAGGCTAGTGTGCCTTTTCTTCTTTTGTTCCTTAATTACTTGAGAGATATCTTGAGTGATTTCTTGAGTGATATCCTGAGTACCACTTAGGTGGGTCATTAGGTGTGGATTAGTTGTTAAAGTCTTTGTGTCTTGACCTCTTGAACTTTGTGAAGAGTTTTCCTGAGAAGATGGCTGTACTGTACTTAGTTGTGCTCTGGCTTGGCTTCGTGTATAGGGGCGAGCTGTGGTTTTGTGGCTTGTGTCAGCCAGATCTGTGTAGAGGTTGCAGGGGGGTGCAGCATCCGGAGGTGCCACCATGGATTGGCTACTGGATGGTGTCTGTAATTCATCTGTGGAGAGGGTCTGGGTTTGGGTCTGGTGTGGTTGATTGGTGTTGGCGTTCTGTGTGCCTCTGGATCTGGTGTCAGTTTTTGTAGGGAGGGCTAATTTCCAGATGTCTGGCAAGCGGGATGTGTCGTCACGCTTGTTCATGTTGTGAGGGTGTTTCTCTATCTCGATGGCTTCCATGATTATTCTCTTGTGGTGATGTTCCGTGTTAAAGAGCAATTTGGAATCTGCAAAATTAATTTCGTGTCCTGTTTCTTTCATGTGTTGGAAAAGAGAGGAAGTTTTTTCTTCTTTTTTGACGGCATTCTTGTGTTCTGCGATACGTGCATTTATTCGTCTGTTTGTTTGTCCAATGTACGTGGCTGGGCAGACTTTGCAGGGTATTTCATAGATCCCTTGGAACTTCCTCTCTGCCCAGAACATTGGAGGCTATACACCACACCCCCTCTACAGTATTTATAGGAACTCAAACACTGAGATCCTGCTCTGTTCCAGTAACAAGAAGCCGAAAGCACAAGCCTGAAGATGACGAGTGAGACCTCGTCGAAACGTCGCCTAGACACCCCAACTTTTACACGGGAAGACACCCGAGGACACCAAAACCTGCATATATATATATATGCAGTATATATAAGTACAGTACAGCCATCTTCTCAGGAAAACTCTTCACAAAGTTCAAGAGGTCAAGACACAAAGACTTTAACAACTAATCCACACCTAATGACCCACCTAAGTGGTACTCAGGATATCACTCAAGAAATCACTCAAGATATCTCTCAAGTAATTAAGGAACAAAAGAAGAAAAGGCACACTAGCCTGGGAACTTCCTCTCTGCCCAGAACATTGGAGGCTATACACCACACCCCCTCTACAGTATTTATAGGAACTCAAACACTGAGATCCTGCTCTGTTCCAGTAACAAGAAGCCGAAAGCACCAGCCTGAAGATGACGAGTGAGACCTCGTCGAAACGTCGCCTAGACACCCCAACTTTTACACGGGAAGACACCCGAGGACACCAAAACCTGCATTCCTGTACCCGTGAAAATCTACGAAAGCATATATATATATATATATATAAAATTGGAATTAGTGCGCCTAAACCTGAGTTATTCAGAACATTCATTTGGAGAACTCTCTCTCTCTCTCTCTCTCTCTCTCTGTGTGTGTGTGTGTGTGTGTGTGATATCCAAATAGGTTCTGAACACAAGCTCCATTTATTACAATGCGATTTGCAGCCTGGCACTGTTAACATGCAGCACAGTTCTTATGTTTTCAGTAGGGAATCCAACAGGAAAAGCACCTTCATCTTTATCAGGCCCCATCAACTCTCCAGCAAGCTGATAGCTTCTAGTGTGATAAGAATGCATAAGCATCCTACAGTTTCAGCTTCTTCTGGTGAGCAATGAGTCACAGTTGCTGGGCTGCTTTCGAACTACGCACTGTGTGTCATCGATTTCCTGTTACACAGAGTCCCGACCTCAGAGGCGGAGCAGGAAAAAAAGTGACCAGATGCGCAAAGCTTTCATCAGTCTGTGCAAGGCCAGAAACTACCGTGGAATCTTGAGGTCAGGAAGTGCTGAAGGAGAGCAAAATCAGAGCCCTTTCATGCCAGGAATGGGAAGGATATCCTTAGACAACATTGGATGAATGAAGTGCTTATGAATAATGGTGGGCATAAAAGGCAATTATTCAAGTGTATGAGCAGCCCAGTCACATCCCTGCTTTAGGTCAAATGATGGAAGAAGAACGATGCATGGCAACAGGTAAAGTAGTTTCCCATCTCACATAAATGGACCAGACATCTGCAACTTTGTCATGCTTGAAATAATAATAATAAAAATCATATAATTTCCCCCTATACTCAATGGGATTGCCCTTAGGATGCGCCTCAGGCATTCTCCTTCCCCCAGAAGACTCACTGAGCAGAAAAGCTGGATTATATAAAGGCCTTTCCCAAAGGGAAGAAAATGCTGCATCTGAAAATCAGAGGCCAAGTGTAGTCAGTGGTTTCTGATGTCCCATGGTGGGGAAAAGGTAGGACTGTGGATGGTTCTACAAGAAATGGTTGAAAGGATTGTGTGTTTAGCCCAGAGAAGAGAAGTTTATAGGCTGACACTTACTTATTTTAGACATTTATATACTCCTTAATTATTTGAATTTCTAAGTGGCATGCATAAAAAATAATCCACAGAAAATGGGAGAATAAAGCAATAAAGAATTACCACAAGACCAAACGCTACCTTAAAATACCAGCTGGAACAAGAAAGTTTTAGCCATTCACCTGAAGGTCAGCAAGGAGGGTCCCTGCTGTCAAATCTCAGTTGGGAGTTTAGGCCCAATTCACTGAATGCATGGTTTCTGGTAGTTATGAGCTGTGCACCTGAGCCATGGGAGACCACCATCAGAGAATGCCCTAAAGGTCTCAGTAGATCAGGAACAGGTGTCCCTTAAGATGGATCCATACCATTAAGGGCCTGGTTAATTTATACAAGAATGTTGAACCTGGCCTGGTAACATCTGGGCAGCCAGTGCAAGCTTTTATGTGCTGGTGATTGTCTCTCCCCATCAACAGTCCAGCTGCAGCATTTTGTCCAGTCACAAAGTCTTGAGGTTACCAATGCATGAATCACCACAACTGGGTGATTCCATGATAGCAGTCTTTCTACAATCACAGAATTGTAGAAATGTAGAAGGGACCCCAAGGGTCATCTAGTACAACTCCCTGCAATGCAAGAATGACATGTGAAAGACTGTCCTGCAGAAGACAGAACTGTTTCACAGCAGAACATACTGCCTCAGGAGGTGATGGGCTCTCCATTGCGTTATGCACTGAGCAGAGAGTTAGACTTGGTGACCTCAAAGGTACCTTCCAATTCCACGCTGTGCAGTAGAGTGTAAAATGAGACTGCATATGGCTTTCCTGAGCAATCAGCAGCATTTATTGCATAGCCTAGGAAACATCTCCATGGCAATCGGCCGCCCACAGTTAGGGAATCCACTGTGAATAAAAATACCTAGAGCTACTGACACTAGGGCAACAGTGCACTTCCACTGCACTCCTCAACATTTTGTTTACCAACACACCACTCACTGTTGTCTCTGGTTAGTATCATATTTGAGATCCCTCTACAACACGAATGGTAAATCTGTGGCCCTTCAGATGTTCTTGGACTAAAGCTGCCATCATCCTTGTCCTCCCTCTTATGATATATTTCTCATATAAGACAACAGAATGTGAAACTAAAGTGCCATATTTAGCATTAAACGAGGGCTTACCTGGATAACTAGCTTATGTTCTTTATTTGGCAGAATCCTGTAGGTATACACACAGTTCCGATACCTGGGACACATAAGAGGAGAGGATGTTAGAAGAAGAAAAGGTAAGTCTGGCAAGATAGGTTGATCGCAGTGTTTATTGTTGTGTTGATAGTCTGTAGGGGTAGAGAACCTGTGCCTCTCCCAATCTTGTTGAGCTCTCATCAGCCACAGCCAGCATGACAAATGATCATGGCTGATGGGAGTTATAATTCAGCAATGTCTGGAGAAACAAAGGTTCCCCGCTTCTGGTCTGAAGCATACAAGGCCAACTTGATCAGTCTGAAAACTTTATTTTTATTTCCTCCTTGATATCTAACTGCCTCGCCCCATTCCTGACTCTTGAGGTTGCAAAAATAAGCTTGAAAATGTCACATCGATACGTAATCATCAGGAAGGTTGTACACTGACCCCACATTTATTGTGTTTTCAAATGTCACCATTATTCAAGTCCGTCTTGAGATTTCAAAGGCTGTTTCTGGGATTCCAAAATTCTTAGTATACCTGGAATATTGAGTCTGAAGACCTAATCAGACTTTACAAGCTACAGAGCTGTTCAGTATTTCTCTTTCTCTTTTCCACTGATAATGCCTAGTGTTACATCAAGTAAGAGTGGATGTCATCATGTTTCTCCTATGCCACAGATGACAGCTAATGAACTGAGCTGGGGACAAGGAAATGTTCAGCAAGTTGTTAGTAGTAAGAGAGGAAAAGAGATATGGTGTTGGAATGGCTCCATATGTATTAGTTTTAACATATTTGAGTTTTAACATCTTGTTGGCCTGGAATTCTATGGATTGGGGCTTCCAGGACAGATGGAATGGTTTCCACTTTCTGCCTTGGACTTGGCATTTATCTCTCTCCATCCATTTCCTTCTCTTTTAAATTTTCCATTTAAAAAACAGAACCTCTAAGGGCTTGTGCCTTTGATTGCAAAGCTATGATGCCCACAGACGTGGGCCGGGGGGGGGGGGGAGAGGTTTCCATATCAAAAAGTGGAATTAGCAGAAAGACAGATTACCGGTACTTTACAAAAATCCACCAAAGAACCTAAGACCATTTTTGCATCCGCCACTTTTTTTGGCCATGGTCATGCTTAAGGATAAAAGTACTGTATCAAATCACAATATCACTTAGGACAGAAACTGCTGTTTAGCAAGGAGAGAGGAGGTTCTTTGTTTCAAAATGGGAAACTAATCTCTTATGCAGCAGAGACATACATATAATTGAAAAAATGTCTATGGTTGCATCAATTCTAATCAAAATACTAGCTGTTGAATGTGCCACTTGTCATAAGGTACATCATCTGTCTCCAGCCATAATCACATATTTTGAAAGACACTGTCTTCTGCAAAAATTTTCAGAGGCAAAGCAGAATTTCTGCTGAGAATGACTAGCTGTTCCGAAAGAGACCATGCTATTTGCTTCTTCATCACTTCCAGAAAATAAGAGCAAGCAGATCATCTCAGGATTTGTCAAGACAGTTTTCAGAAATGTCATGGGAAAACATTCTACACAGATATTTCTCCAACACTGCTGCTCTCCCAGTGTGATCGAAAACAGGCAAATCCACCAGGCTGAACACCTCAAAGCAGGGAACCCCTAAAAGTGAACTAGTGGGTTTCACCTTCTGAGACTCGGGTAAAGAAAGGACTTCTCACACAGAAAGCATATCCACGCCATACATTAAAGCACATTTAAGCACATGGCTGCCCCCAAATAATCTTAGGAACTGTAGTTAACCTTTGCAAAGCTACAATGATCAGCACTTTTAACAGACTACAGTTCCCATCATTCTTTTGGGGGAAGCTATGTGCTTTAAACGTATGGTGTAGATGTGGCCTTAATCCCCACATGAACCACAGCAGACTCTATGCCCACTTGCCCACTACTAAAGCATTCCCAACTGCCTGTAAGCTGCTGAGGTAAATGAGGGGAGAAGTATGGAAGGGTCTGTTGCTGTATACACTGGGAGGAACTAGAATGTCATTAAAGACTTTTGCCTCTTTCTCTGAGGTGCCTAATTAAAACCTCTGGTTGTTGAAAAGAAAAGGGCCAGAAGTCATTTGATAAGGAGCTACACAGGGGCCAGATGAAAGCCCTCAGTGTATTTGTGCTGGTGCTTATTTTCTATGATAAAGTCATTTTGCTGCTGCTTCTTTAAAAAAAAACCACTTCTCTAAATTCAAGCATTCTTTTCCTTGGGATTCACTGTAAATCTCTGTTTGTGATTGTCTACCATTAATTATTTTATTGCTTAAATGTGCTTTAATGTTTTGCTCCACTCAGGATTCTATGTCATTGAATGCAGCGGGGCTTATTTCCAGGTTTACAACCTTAGGCTGAGAATTAGAAATAATTCATTTCATTTAAATTTATCTCCCAAAGAACACAAAGTGGCATATATACAGTAGTTCTCCCTGTACACACGCCCCCCCCCCCATTATTTTCACAAAAGCCCTGTGAGGTAAATTATGTTGAGAGACAGTGACTGGCTCAAGTTCACTCAGTGAGATACATCACTGAGTGGTGATTTTAACCCTAGCCTCCCAGATCCTAGTCTGACACACTAACCTATCATTTTTCAACCTTGGGTCCCCAAATGTTGTTGGACTACAACTCCAACCATCCCTAACTAGCAGGACCAGTGGTCAGGGAAGACAGGAGTTGTAGTCCGACAATAGCTAGGGACCCAAGTTTGGGGAAAGTTGCTGTAACCACTACACCAGGATTCCTCAACCTCGGCCCTCCAGATGTTTTTAGTCTACAACTCCAATGAGCCCTAGCTAGCAGGACCAGTGGTCAGGGATGATGGGAATTGTTGTCTCAAAACATCTGGAGGGCCGAGGTTGAGGAAGCCTGCACAACACCATATTAGAAGTGGATCAATCTGTCGATCTCATTTTCTCTATTTTTTTCTCTCGCTTTTTAAATCTTATATTCAGTTCTCCATATTTCTGCATCATTCTGTGAATTTATTTTTAAAGTCCTCGTGAAAATGTGCCAGCATTTTAGTGCAAATTTCTCCCAATGGGCACGTTTTTGCTGGCATTTTTCCCTAATAAAATGCATTTTATATGCTATTTTCACTAATGTATGCACACTTCTGTACACATTATTTGGTTGGAGAATTGCATCATGAAATTTGAAGAAGTGTGAGTTTCAAAAGGTAGCTGTGTTTCGGTTTGCATATTGTTTCAGAAACTGCAAATTAGGTAGGTTCTTCTTACTGAAGTTCAAACCAAACCCAGTTTCTTCCCCATCCCTACTCCCCAACAGCTCATCAGTGGTGTTATGTACTGAGTTGAATAGGATCCAAAAGGCAGCAGTCTGATTGGTCCTAGAACAATAGGATTCAGAATGCAGCAGTCTGATTGGTCCTATAACAATGCAGTAGTATGATTGGTCCGCAGGAGCCACCCAATCCAGCTCCAGGTGGAAGTGAATCCGCCACCTGATTGGCCAACAGGAGAATCCCAGAATTAGCCCATGCGGCCCATTGTGTAAATGTATATAAAGCAGATATTTTGGGGAAACTTTCATTTCCTCACTACTATGAGCTGAATAAAGAGCATGAAATCCACACTCGACTCCAAGTATATTTCAAGTAATATGACTGAAGAGTTGAGGACTAGGGAGGGAACTGGATTGCTCACAGGCCAAGATTAATTCTACCCACTGCTCTTTACAGAGAGACCTCCAAGTATAAAGAACAACATGGGTGTGGAAACAGCATTGCCTCAGCCAGATCCAAAGAGTTTGGGCTGTTTCTGCAACTTTAAGAATAATAAAATGTGGATTGTAAGGTTTTACGGATGCAACTATAGCAGGCATAGGCAAACTCGGCCCTCCAGATGTTTTGGGACTACAACTCCCATCATCTTTCATGAGTCAGTTTCCAGAGTTGTTGTTTTTAAGAGGATGTTGACTTATATTGGCCCATAACCCTAAGCACTTTTATCCCTGTGCAATATACTTCCCAGTATCAACACCAGACTTGGGGAGAAAAGGATTCAGAGAAATGGATTTCAGGAATATAATGGGGATGGCGGTTCAGCTCCTTTCATCCACAGGACACTTTTTATGTAAAAATCAGACCTATTACCACCCTCCCTTTATATGCAGTCCTGGCAGATATGTGATTCAACAAATGCAACATTTCACATCTATTTAGGTTCTGAATGTGTGAGACTTAAACTGAATGTGTGTGGCTGCACTCTGTCAATTCAGATGCATTCATGCTTTTGAAAAACTGATACAGTGCCTCTGGTCTGCATTGTTATAATGGTTATTTTCCTCGATGGATTGCCAAGTAATTAAATGATCCTTAACTGAACACAGAATCAAAACACCACCCGAGAGTATTCCCCTTCTGTTCTCTTTCTGTTGTATTATTTTTTTAACGCAGGGAAGAAAGAGCAGAAGATAGAGTTTTATCTGAAGAGTAGAAAAGATCAGAAAGAGCCATTAAAAAAAAAACCCAAAACCAACAGCTTTTAGGCTTAATTTCCAGACTTATATAGTAATGGGAGTCTCACCTCCAAAAAGGACAATTAATGGGATGCTTTGCTTGGGGCTGGAATTATTGAACCAGCATGATTAGAATATCTGAGGGATCCTCACTTTTGACTGTGGGCTTTGATGCAGACAGTTTTCTGAAGGTATTTTCACACGTGACAATTAAATATATTTTTGCAGTTACTGTGGTTCTGTTTGAAATGTAAACCCGCCCTTGCCCTAGAATGTCTATTCACTTTCAGATGTGGCCCTCTCCCATGCTCTGTTCTTTCCTGACAGCAGTGTAGTCAAAGGGCTAATGAATCTTAAGGGCATTTATAAATATATATTTTTAAAACAACAACAACCTTCTTTTATTTAGCTACAGGCAGTTCTGTTAAAGACAGGAAGAGCTCAGAGAACATACTAGTGCAGCTATCTGTCTCATCTGTCTTTATTCAAATTTTTATTTCCATCTCAGAACATGGTAGGAAAATTACTACTTCTTCCTTCACGGTAAGCACTATAGGACCTTTATTTTCTCTTTGTTAAGCTTTGAACACTTTAGCTAGACAAACTAGTCCATTGAAAGGGTTTACTTAGCAAGCTGTCTCATCCCTGCTTGAATTCTTATCAATAAGCTATTTTGACGTATGTTACGAAACCACATTTTTAGCTTACGCTTTGCTTGTGAACTTTTACAAGAACTGCTGCATTGAAGCATGATTTACTTCACAAACTGTTAAACACTGAATGTCCAGACAGTCTGTTCAGTTCCGAATATATTTGTGTCACTCATTTGCTATCATGATAAAAGTTGCCTACCTAATTCGCAGTTTCTGTAACAATATGCAAAGTGAAACACAGCTACCTTTGAAACTTCCACTTCTCCAAATTTAAGTATGCAGTTGTTTAACCAAATAATGCATATAAAAATGTGTGTATTGAGGCAAGATGTGCATAAAAACACATATGTTAATGAAAATAACACCATAAAATAACATAATAATAAAAAATCATGCCTTGCATCCAACTAAGTCCTGCACAAAGTAGACCCATTTAAATTCATGAACCTGATTTAGACATGTCTGCTCTGAGTAGGGCTAGCATTGGCCACAATCATAGATGTAACCTAAAAGATCATATATATCCAATTCCACATGGGTGACCACATGATCACCCAGAAATTGCTGTTATGGTTGTACAGCAGCCAAGGCAAACATAGACACATTTCTGTGACTTCTTTGTTGTCATTCTAACTAAAATGCTAATTCCTCTGATTTTGCTCAGTTGATGTGCTCCTTCAACAGCAGGCAGAAGAAGCTTTTCTCCTGCTTCCTCACCACAAACACAGCATCTTAAGTTATACGGGATATTTTGATGTCCCATATCAAAAAGTAGAGGGCATAACTGAAACATAGCAATGTTAATCTAGACAGATCAATGAAATAATTTTGCAGATCATGGTGAAGCTATCAGGAAGCATTCTTAACATTTGCCGTTAAATAAAGATCACCAAACAAAGATATCTCCCACCCACATCTTGAATTTAAGCAACTGAATTTAAGCAACTGACACATCAGAATTTAGAAATCTAGATATCTAGATAAAAGTCATATAACTTGACCACCTGACTAACAAGTAAGCAGTACTGGTTGCACAATCCAACTGAAACACTTTGTTAAAACGATTCCTTGAAAGCTTCTCCCGGCCTTCCTAAGCCTGGTGCCCTCCAGATGGCTAGAGTCCTGGACCAGGCTGGAGGAGATCACTCAGCCAAGATACTCACTGGATATCATTTGGGCAGTTTCTCCATCTAATTTACCTCACATATGAAATATGAAATATCTTTATACTATTAAAAGTGACATAATCATATTCTTATATTTACCAGAAGTACTCCCTTCATAATATAGCTGATGGGGGTACCCCCTGAATGCCAAAAATTGCGTTTAGCACCTTGTTTTGATTGAAATTATTGAAAGGATTTCAAGTGAGGAAGCCCATCAAAAGCCTGTGATTCTGTGGGTTTAGTTTAAGCTGCAGTTCTTAACACATATATTAGGAAATAAGCCCCATTGAACTTGGTGGGACTTGCTTCTGAAGAAACATGCATAGGATAGGTCTTTTAGTTTACAGGATTTTTTAAAAAATGAATTACTTACAACCCCCCACATGCCCTCTAACATTTCAGGACGCCACTAATATACTGCTCATTGGATCAAGTTTTTAAAACATAGATGCCTAAAGCTGGGTCTCTAGATCCACATTTAAATGTTAGCATGCCAAGAAGTGTTGATGCGTCAAGCAATTTGTAGATCATATGCTTATGTTCTGGAGTCTATAAATGGATTTCGGCTGCTAATTTTGGCCTTCTTTTTTTCATATCTTGCCTGGAATTTTTTGTTTCAATGCATGGCTATGGCTGTACTGCAAAACACAAGCATGGTTCCTGAGAAGCCCAGTTTTCCTTTTTTTTTTTTAAAAAAGGAATACTTTTAGGCTTCTACATTTGTGCAGGTAGGTTTTAGAAGGCATGGGGGGGGGAGGGCCCACTTTGCAGATGACATTCCACTCCTTGAAAGAGTGCCCAGTCCAAGTGTAGTTTAACGTTAAATAAAGAAGGAGAGCAGGGACCTTGAAGTTCCTCACTTGGACAGTAGACTGGACACCTCATCACCATTTCCCTCCACCGTGGTAAGATATATTTGTAGTTTTATCATAACAATTACTTCTAAATTTGCATATATGCACACAAATTAGCATGTGCACATTTTATGCAAATCTGTGTCCTCGTTCATCCTTTTTCTTCTTCTTTTTCTTGTAATGCATTTCCTCTTCTTTGGCAATCTGTGAGTGGCAGCTCTAAGGAGATGTGGTTATGCTGACATTTAAGATAGTGTTTTCTCCACTTCCCCAATGCTACAGTGTTGTGTTTCATACGGATGAAAGAAAGCTTGTGGTATTTTTCTAATATTTGTTTTACATAGCAGAGCATAGTGGAAGCCAATAGGCATCTGCAGCAGGGAACAAATCTACTGACTGATCTCAAGATTCCCAAAGCAACAGGGTAGACTCACTTCTAAACGGCTTCCAGTCCAGCTAAATTCCAGCTCAGAAACTGACCAAGAGAAATTGATGCATGTTCTTTGCTGTGAGTAGCTGCTGAATTAAGGATATGAAAAGAATAGGAGAGATCAGAGGTGGGTCATCTAGGTGACTGTAAACAGGCCCTTCACGGAGCAGCTGATGAGCCGTCAGTCTATACCATCAAATAATATTCATATTTCTTTACGATTGGGGATTTCCAGTTTCCAAGGTCCAATAAATTATTAATTCAAACTTCCTGAATTTTGCCAAATGTCCCATTCATGTTAAGCTATGTTTTACCTCGACAACCACAAACTTGGCTTGGGAAGTGTCTGTCTCTGCAACTCTAATTTGAAGTGCCTGTGATTCATCTCCATGCTTCAGCCTTTGCTGGTCTCAACTACTTTGCATCCCTGACAGCAACAGTCAGTTGCACAGTCCATATAGCTGATCTCCCAGTCCCACAGTAGGGTCAGTATCCAAAACATTCATTTAATGCATTCTCATGCCTCTTTAATAGGCTTGGCTCCCCCCCCCCCCAAGAATCGAGGGAACTGTAGTTTGTTAAGGGTGGTGAGAATTGTAGCACTGCGAGGAGTCTCCTAACAACTCTCAGCACCCTTAACAAACTATAGTTTCCAGATGCCGCAACTGTTTAAAGCGGCACAAGAGTGCTTTAAATGCATGGTGTTGATGTGACAAATAAATGGATTGCATTCAGGTCCTGCTTGTGGGCTTCTCGCAGGCATCTGGCTGGCCTAGATGGGCCATTGGCCTGAGCCAGGAGGCTGCTCTTATGTTTTTATGGATGATCATGAGGTAAACAGGTTTTCCCTTCACATCTTCCCAGTTGTGCACTGCAGCAGTGGTGGAGCATATGCCCGCACTGCCTGGGGTGGGCGGGCAGGGTGCCTGCCTGCGTGCCACAGTTCAGAGTAGGAGACAGGTGAGGAAGCTGCTGCCCAATCTCCTCCTGCTGTCCGCTATCCGGTCAGCCAAGGCATCCCCTCTCAAAATTACGCCCGGGGCTGCAGCACCCACAGCACCCCTCACACTATGCCTCTGCACTGCAGTAGCCTCCAAGACTACGTACATCCTCTAAATATGTCTGAGGAGTTATTCAGAAAACCAACATGTTTGTAGTATGCAAAAAAACCCAACACACCTGTTATGGTTATATCAACTCGAGAGACAGAGAGGGAAAGAATGAACTGGTGGACTCCAAATTATCAGTCCAATCCTGAACACACCTACTCAGAAGTAAATTTCATTAAGTTCAATGGCGCTCAGCGGCGTAGCGTGGGTTGTCAGCACCCGGGGCAAGGGAAGTAATTTGCGCCCCCTAACCCGGGGCAAGGGAAGTAATTTGCACCCCACGCCGTGCCCCCCCAAGCCTCTATATTCTGCGCTTGTCAGGCTTGGCTGCTGGCCCTCCGTGGCTGGCAACGGACTCAAGAGACCGGCCGTGGCGGCGCTGGAGGGCTGGTCTGGGGCCCGAGAGAAGCCTCGGAGAGTTCTCGCTGGGTTGACCTCGCAGCCTGGGTTACCCTGCGGGGCTGTTGTGAAAGGCGAAGGCGAGTGGCAGCGTGGCTTGCAGCGGAGCAAAGGGCACGACCACGGCGCCGGGACGTGCCCTTTGCTTGTGCCCCTTTGCTGGGGAGGCTGAGAAGGGCGCCCATTTGCTGCGCTCCCCCGGGAGGTCCCCCGGGAGCAGAGCCCGCTGCCTGTGCTGGCAAGGAGGATGAGCCCAGCTGGCAGGCCGGCCAGAGAGGAGCCTCGCAGGCAGCGAGTGGCTGGCTCCTTGTGGGCGGCGGCGGCGGCAGCGCAACTCCCTCCTGCCGCGAGAGGCGGGCAGCAGCCGGGCCTCGGACCTGCAGCCAGGAGCGCTGCCTCTTCCCGCGCCCCGAGGGCTCCCCGCGCCCAGCAACCCAGGGAAAGCGCCGCACTTCCACCACTGGCCCTGCTTCCACCACTGGCCCCTGAACCCCAAGGCTGAGGCTCATGGCGCGCACCCCGGCTTGCAGCTCCTCCGCCGCCCTTCCAATGGGGCAGTGGCCCGCAGGGAAGAGCAGGCGCGCTCTCTGTCCCCAGCTGAAGCCGAGGGGGGCTTCTGGTAGCCCCGGGGTGGGAGGCGGAGGGGGGTCGCTGGCTGCAGCCGCCTCGCCTCGCCTCCGTTCTCCTCTCAAATCAGACACAGACGGCTGCTGACAGCGAGGAGAAGGGGCAGGGGCGGAGAAGCGCAGTGTGGGCAGCGGGAGGCGGCTGGGGGGGGGCTCGCAAGAGAAGCGCGCCCCGCGGGACTGAACCAGGTTCCTCTCCCCGGCTCCCGCAAAGCGACGTGCCCGTCTTGTGCTCTCCGCAAAAGGCGCCAGATCAAAGCGGCAAACGATACAGATCCATACCACGCCCCCCGCGGAACAGTCGTGCCCTCCACATCACAGGCAGCTCAGAGTTAAACTCTGTGCCCGAGGCTCTTCGGCAACTCCGGAGGCGCGAGTGCGCCCCCACAGATGTTGCGCCCGGTGCGGCCGGCCCCCCTTGCACCCCCCACGCTACGCCACTGATGGCGCTTACTGTAAAGGACCGCAGCCTCAGCAAATTAATGGAATTTTTTAAAAAAATTAAACAAAACAAAGCAAACCATAGGTGCAACAAGATGAAGCCTTACTGCTACCTACATAATTGTTTAAGAAATTGCACTTTTGCCACTGTCTCTCTTTAAATCTGCTCATGTGTAGCAACTCTTCTCATGTAGCTTATTCTGTCATGCCAGCCATACACCCAAGTTCTTTTGCTGCCTCCAGTTGAGCACAGGCATCACCTGTCACATACAGAGAGATCAGACCGTACTTTAGCTCCATGCAGGGCTTGCTGCAGAAGGAGGAGAGGAGCCGCTGAGTACAGTGGAGGCACAAGCCATACTTACAGCAAGCACAGGGCGTATGCTGAAGGAATGGACTCACTGGCCCGCACAAGGAAGCTTCCATCCTTGCCTACTTTAGAGAGCAGGTCCTCAGCTCGTGAGCGGGTGATGGTTCCGTGGTACCAGCACTGATCCATGCCTTGACTCGCGAGGGAAGGAGCCCGTCCCGAAACGAAATGAAAACAAATGTTAATTTAAAAATAACGATAACCACCCAACCGGCAACTTGTGTGGAGATCCCAGAGCTGTCTGTGTGTAGTGCTCAGAAGCAGAAGCAGCTGCTCACTCAGCTTCCTGTTTCAAATTGTGCAGAGAGAGGGAAAGGAAACAGAGCTGAACTTCCTCATAGAAATCAAGAGAGAGAGAGAGAGAGAGAGATGCCACGCACACTTCCCTGGCCCCTCCCTCTGTGCCATGGCACAGCCCACATCAGACGGAAGCCCATTCTAGCCACCAGCTTTGCACAAGTTTGATGGGTACAGTTTGCATTGCAGCCTCATTTGTCCAAAAATGAATCTGACCCCAGTCAAGATAGCATTCTTCCCCCTTTCCCTCCAGCCCAGCCCCACCCCCATTTTGCATGTCTCTCTGTCCTTGGACACCTCTGACTTAAAACACAATCGTCTTTTATTTGCTTTGCCTGAAGAAAGGCCCAGTTTCAATTCCTAGCATTTCCAAGTAGGCCTGGAAGAAACTTCGGCCTGGAACTCTGGAGAGCCATGGCCAGTCAGTATAAAGCAGGGGTGCCAGCTCCAGGGGGCCAAACCGTTTTGACTCCCACCTTTGTATGGAGGCAAAGTGTGGAGCTAACCA
The DNA here is from genome assembly GCF_964252035.2 of Podarcis erhardii. NCBI lineage: Eukaryota > Metazoa > Chordata > Lepidosauria > Squamata > Lacertidae > Podarcis > Podarcis erhardii. Next base: position 61,291,448 of record NC_138509.1, read on the forward strand.
TGGTGGCCGGCTCCTTCTCCTTCTCCTCCTGCAACGGAGGGGAATGTCTGAAGTAGCTTCCTGCTGCTGACAGCACCTAGAGGAGGAGGAGCCACATCTCCTCCTTACATCCCGATATCATGCGCGTGACATTGAGACGTCACATCACACATGTGATGTTGCCCCCCACCCCCAAATGCCTGCGTAAGCTGTTGCCTCTGGTATAGACAATACTGACTAGATGGACCTATGGCCTGACTCGGTATAAGGCAGCTTACTATGTTCCCTCAGTACAGTGGTACCTCGGGTTAAGTACTTACAGTGGTGCCCCGCAAGACAAATGCCTCGCAAGACGAAAAACTCGCTAGACGAAAGAGTTTTCCGTTTTTTGAGGTGCTTCGCAAGACGAATTTCCCTATGGGCTTGCTTCGCAAGACGAAACATCTTGCGAGTTCTTGCGAGTTTGTTTCCTTTTTCTTAAAGCCATTAAGCCGCTAAGCCGTTAATAGCCGCTAAGCCGCTAAGCCGTTAATAGCCGCTAAGCCGCTAATAGCCGCTAAGCCGCTAATAGCCATGCTTCGCAAGACGAAAAAACCGCAAGACGAAGAGACTTGCAGAACGGATTAATTTTGTCTTGCGAGGCACCACTGTAATTCGTTCCGGAGGTCCGTTCTTAACCTGAAACTGTTCTTAACCTGAAGCATCACTTTAGCTAATGGGGCCTCCCGCTGCCGCCACACGATTTCTGTTCTCATCCTGAAGCAAAGTTCTTAACCTGAGGTACTATTTCTGGGTTAGCGGAGTCTGTAACCTGAAGCGTATGTAACCTGAAGCGTATGTAACCCGAGGTACCACTGTACACCACTGTACTGAATATCAGGGGGGTCTCAGACTTTGATGCAGATAATTGTTGAGAGGGGAGAAATAATTTAATGCTCCACAAATACAAGCTGTTGCTAGTAGTGGGGAAATTGTGCAAATGATTCTTGCCCTTGTCCTGAACATGTTGGAGGATTTCAGCATGTTGGTCAAGGCTGATATTAGAGGGCAATCTCAGGACCTTCTGGCTTTTGTGAGAATTGTGAATTATTCCATATAATAAATGGACTGACATACAGGTATGTGACAGAACATTAAGTTGTGAACGTGTGCTCCAATGATAGGGATGGGTGAATCTGACCATGTTGGTTGTTCCCAGCTTTTTATTTTTCACAGTCTTGTTACATTCTCCACATTTCCATATCATTTGTGGCTTTTTTAAAAAGTTCTCATGAAAATTCAGCAGCATTTTAGTGTAAATTCCTCATATTTTGCATGCAATTTCTCCTAATATAATGTTATTTCCATGAATATATTTTAATGAACAATTTACCCTAGTATATGCATTTTGTATACAGCAGGAGAATTCCCTGCAAAATTCAGAGAAGTGTGAATTTTTGAAGGACAGCTGTATTTTGGATCATATATTGTTTTGAAAAGAGCAGATTCTGCAGGTTTGCCTTTAAATGTGAATTGAATTTATTCCCTGTCCAGTGACTGAGGGTGTGTTGAGAAGACACTATTGTCAAGATCAAACTTTGACCTTGTGAAAACATAGGTCCCTACCGTTCAATGGCCCTGTTAGCAATGTATGGACTCTCTTTCACCCCTGCTCCCAACCATGCCTGTTTGAAAATTTGGAGGATTGGTAAGAGGCCTTTAACTTCTTGTGGTCCCTTTGTGTAAGCTCCTTATATTTCTAGCCAGCTAATTTTTATGTATAGCCCAACATAGCTGGCATATATGAACATTAATTAGTATACAGCATTAGCAAATGAGCCTTAGATGTAAAACCAACATCTGCCTTCTGTGATGAACCTACCACCCACTTTGGGGGCAAAATTGCTTGTATATGGCTTGCCTGGGAGCTACTTAATTACAGTATTAGTATTTGAGGTATCAGCTTTGCCTTGTTTTTAACCAATTAGTTTCATCTGGTGCACTTAGAGGGGTATCTGAACAGACACTTATGAACCAGTTCCTACTGGCTGGGTTAAACAATGCATTTCTAAGAGTTAGTGCCAGGCAGCCTCAAATGGATAGTGGATCCATGTATCCACTGTCTTGTTCAAAAAGCCGTATCATTATATAAATTCAGCAGCCATTTCATGTCTTCTCTCCAACTTTCCTTCTTGGGGGAGGTTGTGTTGGAATTAGAGCTCACCAGGTTATTGTTCGGATTTTAGATCTGGGCCCAAACATGGCTTGTGGGTTTAGTTGATGGTGCCCACCTGCCCTGCTAGATCAGACTAAGGCCTGTGCAGTCCAACCTTCTGTTCTCGCAGTGGCCTACAAGATGCTTATAGGAAGCCCACAAGCAAAACATGCATACAGTTGCACTCTCTCTTTTAGACTAGTCTCTTGCTTTCAGTTCTCTGAACCATGAAGCTTTGGTGACTTGTCTGCAAGAACTGGCAGGTGTTTATAAAGTCACTCTTGATTTGAGAGGTTCCACAGTTATTCTTGGTAAAAACATCTCAGGGTTGCTGAAAGGCTGAATACTCATCCTCTCCCACAAATTCCCCAGGGAAACTCAAGAGGCCCCATCTTATCCCTTCTCCTGTTCAATGAATGTATGAGGCTGCCATGCAAGACCAGACATAGGTGAGAGCTTTGACAAAGAGGTTCCATAGTGTGCTTTGATTTTCAAGCAAAGGTGCTATTTTGGGTATGGACATAGGCAGATCAGTAGAATTCATGTAAAATCTGAAGTTTCCCAGCAGATAGCAAAGACTCTGTGCATTATTTAGACATGTGTTTCAAACAGTGGTTCCACAGCATAGAATAAAACTAGCTTAAAAAATGCTGGGGAGAATTTTGGGAAAGTATATTTAGTATTATCTCTGAGATAGTACAGCAACCTATCCAAGCCTGGTCTGTCATTGACTCTCCTGTCAGTCACTTAAGAACCCCATGAGAATATTTTCCACAGGGAATTCACCCTTCTGTTTAATCGCTGCTACCAGAATGGAGGTTGCAAAATGTGTGTGTGTGTGTGTGTGTGTGTGTGTGTGTGTGTGTGTGTGCCTGTATGTTTGTGTGTGTGTGAAACGCCACAGTCACTATAGATTGCTCACTGTTTTTATAGGAAACAGCATTGTACAGCAACAGACCAATTCAGTCCCTGAGGCAGTGATCTGAAACAAGCATAAAGCAGAACACCAGATTTAGTTCATCATAGCACCTGTAATATTTCATTCTGATTGAGGGAATTAGGCCATACTTAGAGGCGGAGAAGCTCAAAACCTTGGGATAGTCTCTTTTCTGCAATTCAGTCTGAAGTCTCCATTGTCTGTTGACAAGAGCATAATGTCCAATTACTCAGAGAAAATGCGCAGAGCATCTTGCTGTGGCTGTCACAATATTTAATAGACAAGATATACCTATGTGCATATGTATGTGATGTGTGCATGTATATATATACACACCCATATATAAATCAGATACTTTTAAAGGAAGATTTTAGAATATTTTTAGTATTTTATTTTAACAAAATATTTACAGAAGCGTTCTGACGCTGAATAACTATTCTGGTACGGAACACCTTTTAAACGTTGAAAACAGGCTTTGCAAATTTCTACACAGTGGGACATCAACACAGGCATGACAATAACCATCTGGCCACAAGAGGGCGTTCAGAACTTTACCCATATATGGCGAACTGTCATCCATCCAGCAAAGTACCATGTGTTATATAATGTATTTATCACCTAGCCCAGATTATAAATGGCTTCCTTGGGGAGAAGGGTGGGGTGGGGGCAGACTGCTGTGAGATTAAACCGTTATTCCAGGGGTGGTATAATAATGTAATGGATGTAATGCATCCAACAGCCTCGCTCATTCTGTGCTTAGATTTTGCTTTGGGTCTTTGGTAGAAATGGTGTTGCCAAGTGTTAGGCTTGGTCCTGTAGCTGTCCTTTGTGGGGGTATAAGTACTTTTTTTAAAAAAGGGTATTAATTATTACTATTATTTTTACTACAGTTAAAGTGAATATAATCAAAACTAAAAGGGGGAAGGGGGTGGGAAAAGGCTCCATCAGAGTCTGCTGGGATGGGAACTTCATGCAAACAATTCCAGGTACAGACCCCCAGTATCAAAGTCTTTATTCTCTTCTTTCCACCTGCTGAAGGTAGCTTTTTTTCATATGTTGCAATAGCAGATAAGTCTTCTGACAGCTAAGCAATGGGGATGGGGATATAGGATATAGGTAGCAGCAGTTAGATCATCAATTAACAAATTATAATATCTGCACATTAAACCTTGTTAAAGGCAGAGGAGCTGGCTAAGCTGCATACACACACACACACACACACACACACACACACCCTGAACCCTGGGAACTGTAGTTTGCCCCAGAGAGCTGCAGTCTCTAGCACCATTAGCAAACTACAGTTTTCAGGATTCTGTTGAGGTGCTTTAAATGTATGCTGTGAACACAGCCAACTGTTCTTTTTCTGGCCACCTGGCAATCTTGGGCAGAAATGGAGTTTTGACTTGTGTATTTTTTGCAATGCTGTACCTGTCTGTGTCTAATCAGAAGTAAGCTCCACTGAATTTAGTGGGATTTAATCCTAGGCAAGTAAGTATAGGATCGCAACATCAAGCTGCTGGTATAATCTGTTGAGTGTTAAATTGTTTTTCATTTTTGCTTTTTGTTTCTGCTTTGATTTGTTAGGTTTTTATCGCACTCAGTGCCTTTGCCTGCCCTCGCATTCCTTAGGGAAGCGGGTGCCAGACCTCAGGGCAATCCACAGATGAGAGCCCATTCCTCTCCCACCCAGAGAGGAATTCAAAAAATGAGTTTCCCCATCGTTCTTTGTTTATTCTTTGTTTATCTCTGTCTGTTTCTCCCTGCAATGTCGAGGGAGACCTCCATTCCAGGCGCAGGCAGAACAGGAAGCCCAGGGAAGGGTAAAATTTGAAGGATGGCTGCGCTTTGCAGTTCATCTGTTGTCTCATACCTAACCCCAAGCCATAAAAGGTCTTAAAAGCCACATCCACTATCTTGAATTGGAATCGACACTGGACCGAGAGCCAGAGTGGATAATAAAACACTGGCATGAGGTGCTCAATATCCAGTGGGGAAAGGCAGGAAATGGAGCAAACTTATTTTCCATCACCTGCATCCTCCATTTCATTTTTAAAAGAAAAAAACAATACACACCCCTTTATATGTGAACAAGGCAAACATGTAAATCTTATAAAAAGCATTGCTGAACTTGGCTATGCATTTCTGTGCTAACAAGGAGAGGCTGCTGATCAGACTGGAGGAAGGAAGCACATCAGGGTCCTCTAGAATAGCTTTCTCTAGTCTGTGGTTGTTCCTTTCCATTGGCCGTGATGACTGGGGCTGATGGGAGTTGGACTCCAAAATGTTTGGAGAGCTCCAGGTTCAGGAAAGCTGTTCTATAAGGTTGCTGCCTTTGCACCACATCCTTTGTTTGGTTGCTATTGGCTGCTACACTCCCCAGCTGCAGAGCAAAAAGAAGACTTAAGGACTACTGGTCAACATATGCACAATATTGTTGGTGCTCAAAGTCAGATATTACAAGGGGATGATGCACACAGGACTCTGTAAATATCCAGGTTGGTCACTAGATCCTTCATTTTTTCTCACGCAGGAAATTCTTTTGGCTTACAGTGGTACCTCGGGTTAAGTACTTAATTCGTTCCGGAGGTCCGTACTTAACCTGAAACTGTTCTGAACCTGAAGCACCACTTTAGCTAATGGGGCCTCCTGCTGCTGCCACGCTGCTGAAGCCCGATTTCTGTTTTTATCTTGAAGCAAAGTTCTTAACCTGAAGCACTATTTCTGGCTTAGTGGAGTGTGTAACTTGAAGCGTATGTAACCCGAGGTACCACTGTATTTGTAAACCGAAGTCTTTTGAACAAAGCATTGATGCTGCTTCTATGAGAAGCTTAGCTGAGCAAAATCCATAGTTACATGCAAAAGATTGCTTCTCTCTCTTTTTATGCCCAAAGAGATGTTCCATTGGGATTAACTAATTCTAAAAAGAGGAAGGCATTTTAAAACGTATTGGGAGCAATTAGAGCACTAATGTGCATCTGTAATGGATAGCTTGAATAAAACAAGCAAAGTGGTTCTGTTAATGGCTAGCATTTCAAACTCGGATAATTTCCTTTGTTCTCCTGTTCTTTTCATATGAATTGGAATGTTTGCTTAGTTACCACTATCCTCAGCCAGCAGGGCCAGTGGTCAGCAGTGATGGGAGCTGTTAATTTGGAAGTTTCAATGTCTCCTGTAGACCTCAGTGACCCAAGTAAGAGACCCTGGAGCTTGGAAAGATTGAATTGATTGTAAAAAAGAGGAGCCATTAATATATAGACTGGAGTACCAACATAGCACGAATTTCTGTTAATTAGCTCCACTGTCTAATATGAACAGAGCTACTCAATAGACTTCCCATTTGTTTTAATGGAGTTTGCACATAACATGTTCCCTGGAACTCTAATTGGATTGTGGTGTGAAGATTCAATTTGGCATTCAAATATGAATCTGAGCTTCAAAAGAGTCCAGTGGGGTGTATTAGAGATAGTTTTGGACTTTGGCCAAGGTGATCATAGTTCAAATTCTAACTAAGTCACAGTGACTTTGGTTCAGCCACACTCTTTCAGCTTACCCTACCTTACAGTGCTTCTGTGTTGATATAACAGGGGTTGCCATGAGCAATTTTGCAAACATGAGAAATCGGGGGTATCCCTTACACACCACAACCACAAATGCAGCCCAACCGTGTGTGTATGCACACACACACACCTCTTTCCTCCACCCCTGTGAGCATTTAGGCTTGAAAAAATGGTGCAGATTCCCCCCCCCCCAAGCCTGGGGAATAGGGGGATGTGTGATCTTCCTGGACAGTAAAGTTGGGGAAGCAAAAGTTAACTTTTCTTGGGGAAATCAAGCTTGGGGAAAAACCTTCTATTGTAGCCGGTAAAAATTCAAGCTGAAACTGCAGGAAGCAGGAGATAGCAGGCCAGACAGTCACAACTGGAGAGGATTTGTTAACCATTCCCTCTCCAGTTGTAACCCCTCCCTCTGAATCTCTCCCCACACTGTATGTTCCAAATGCAGTTCCAAATTCAATCCAACACAGTTCCAAATTCTACCATCTTAAAACTGAGGATGCAGAGTTCCACACATTTTGGCTCTCTGTGTTAGTCAGCCATTATTTATGGTCACCACTGACCCCTCTCCTACTTTGAGTCATCCAGAACACACAAGAAGACTTGGGGAAGCATCTTGGTCCATCCTTCATCTCGCTCCAGAATTTGAAAACATTTGGAAGCAACAAGAGAGATTCTGGTTCCCCTCTGAATGTTGACAAAGCACAATGCAAAACGAACATCTTCAGATGTTCTCTGCATGCACCAGAAAAATGAGGGGAGGAATGGGGGGGGGTCTGTTGCTGTGTCACCAGTGATGTAGTGAGAGACCCAGAGAACGCTGGCAGAGATGCGAAGGGATTTCGCACTGTCCTTGACATTCACAGGCAAATGCACACTGAAAATAACAATGATTTTTTATTATTATTACTACCACCACTGCTACTGTTCAGTTTATTACATCGCCTTCATCAATAGGTGCAGTAGCACTCCAGCAACAGAGTCGCTTGCTTTCTGAAAGGCTCATCCATCCACATGCATCAGCTACTCCATTAAAGAGATGGAAGTGAGTCTGAATCCCCTTGCCTTGTACACAAAAGGAAACGAGCAGCTAGAGTTTACAGAGATTCAACAATTTCCTTTGGAAGACCACCGACAGCATAAATCATCCCCCGTCAACAAGTTACCTTTCCTGCAAAAGAGCAATGCTGAATGCTGTAATTAGCCCTAAACTGTTACTTAAGCTGCTGAAAAGCAGCTTGGGCTTTCTGCTGTGGGCCTGACTCCCCACTTGCCTCATTGGCATAAATCAGGAATGAGTCATTTGGAGTTGCAGCGGCATGGAAGCCAAATGAGTGAGGGCAGAATCAAGCCCTTCAACGTCAATTTGTTCCTCTGTTGCTCTTATATTATGGTAGTTCCAATGATTTTTTTCCCCACTTATAAAAATGCAAATAAGATGCGTGGGTGCACTAATAAAGGGATTCAGAAATAATCTGGAACGTAATATAATGACAGCACATTGAACAATGAAGCACTCAATTGGAATACTGTGTTCCGTTTGTAGTGTCACCTCTTATGAAAAAGGTATTGGTAGCTCCCAAAAGAAAGAAGTGGGCAGGGGTATGGATGTAAAGTATTGATAAGTGTCTGGAAATAGAATATTAACCTATTTAGAGACATAAAGCTATTTAGATCTATAATACTGTTTAGATCTATAATGCACTCAAGTTGCATTGACTTATTTGGATTTTTCTTGGAACCTTTCAATGCTACAGATTTCTGGATGTAAGAGATAACCCTTACATATATTTACTCTGGTTGTATTATTGTGATAGGCATGTTTTCCAGACTGTTGTAGCACAACAGTCCCACACAGAGCTACAGTTGTTTAACAATCTGTCCCTCTTCCCATGGAATTCTGGGAAATGAAACTTTGTGAGGGGATTAGTCGTTTCCTAACAATTCTCAGCACTACAGCTCCCAGGATACTTTGGGGGAAGCTATAGGCATTTAAAGTGTCATGCTACTGCTTCAAATGTATAGTAGGGCTCATGGGGCACAGATGGGTGGCTCCAGATGGGTGCTTTTTGTGTGGGATCAGTACCACTCACCCACGCAAAATGCCTATACCCCCCACTTCAGTTTAATCTGGGTTTACGATTGCTGTGGAAAATCCACAAAGCGAAAACAATGTGTTGTCAACAACCTGCTAGTTGCATCTGAATGACTCAGTTGTGATATTAAAACCTCCATTTGGAAGCATGCAAAAGAGCGAAGCACTGAATAAACCTCCTGACTTTAGCTCAGTTGCAATGATGCTTACTCACTTCATGCCCCTATTCATAAAATGATTTTTTTAAAATAAAAAAGCAATAATCCTAATTTAAAGGAAGGCCTGACGATTTAAAGCCACTTCCGGCCTGCCCAGGAGGTGGGGTTGCGGGCTTCATGCCCACCCCACGTGAGCGGGGGCTGGTTTCAGCCCCTGCGAGAGCAGGGGAATCCCGGCCGCGTCGTCCTCCCAGCCAGCCAATCGGGTGGCTGGGGGGGCGTGGCCTGCCCTATTTAGGGCCGGCGCGGCTGGGGCTCGCCCTCTTTTGCCGGCTAGCCCCCACGTTTTCCCACCCTCCCTCCCTTTAGGTAGGTTTCTGACTTTGCTATGGACTTCGGTCTGTTGCCACAAGGGGCAAGGTAGGAATTTTTCCCAATTGGCAATTTACAGCCATTTGGTTTTTCGCCTACCTCGTAGCAACTCGTCACAACTCCTTGGCATTGGCAGTTAGGCATTGGTAAGAAGGGGTTAAGAGGATGTGGGGGGGAGGAACGCCATCACCTCCCCCCCCCCCGGTGAACGAAGGGTGGTCCGATAAAGGACTCTGGGGGGCGTGGCCCTGTCCAAAGCCTATGGAGGTGTGGGCCTAAGGCACGCCCCCGAGCAGTGACCCGGGGGAGCTCCTAGTTGACGTGCCTCAGCAGGAGACTCCCCCTCTATGGTGTTAACCCTTCCCGTGTCTCCAGCAAATGGGCTGGAGCCGGATAGTCAATAGGACCAATGCCTAAGCCAATGCCTCTCATTCCTGAATTCAATAAAGTTGTGGCCTAATTCGCCCATTTAACCTTAAATTATGGTGTCTGGTGTCTTTATTTATCCTCGGTGGGGGGCGGGAACTCGCCACGCAAACAATCTAATTGCATAACTTTCATATGGCATAACATTAAGTGGCTTTTAGCCAACACTTTGCCACACCATAAAGCTCTTTACTCTTTGACTCAGTCATTTTGCAGCTGTCTCATGTCTGCACAAAGGTTTCAGGTCCTCACCCAGTTATTTTTACTATGGGTGTTTGGCTTGACTAAGCCTTGTGGCTATACCTTCAAGCAGCACAAATGACAACTGGCATTGTGTTTGCATTAACGTGTCTGAATAAAAGGGATCTGTTGCTTTAAATCATGTTTGCTGTGACTCTGGAAACTAAGTAAACATTATCGTGGTAAAGCCTTGCATTCTAACACAGCAGGTTGGTGACAGAAGGTGCCGGGGCTGAAGGTCGTGGCTGTTTCAAGCAAGGATTTTCCCAGTCCAGGCCTCAGAACTTCATTGTAAGCTCCCTAAATCACTGTAAAGACGGGGCAGAATTTGCAACTGCGCTGTACTGGATACCCTGTTGGTAGAACTGCCAGGCTAAGAGAGTAAACCAATCGTACAACAATAGGTGAGTAGAACAACAAATGGAAGAAAGGTAAAGAATTATTTGTTCTGTGGGGGGAAAGAATCATGGGGCGGAGGATGGAAAGAAGAATATAAATCTGGAAACCCTGGCAGAACATTTGGCGAGGTAAATGGGGCCACTGCATCTGATCGGGCACGGAAAGCCACTGGGAGTTATTCAAGCTGTGGGAATGTCAGATAAGCGGAGGGGGAACATCACTGGCAAAATTATAGTAACTGGGTCACCACGACAAGTAAGATCCAGTATTCACAAACTGGCCAGGATAACACAGTTCACCAGTTCATATGAAGGAGGGACAAACATTCCCAAAGAAGCATTCCAAGAAACAATTTGCCACATTATTGTAATTTTGAAGAGACAACAGGATGACAAGCAGTGACTGTTCTTGGGTGCTCTTCAGCACATCTCTTTTTCAAAAGAAACAATTGTCCTTTTTGTTACGGAAATTATCTTTCCCATTAGGGAGCTACAGTATTGTTAGCCCAGCAACAAAAACCCGTTGATCTTCAATTGCCTAGGATCCTGTATAATACTTAATGCAAATGCAAAAATGAGATGTTCCATCTTTTTAAAAAATATTAAGGGATTACTTGGGTTAAAATAAATCAAAAATGGTTTGTTTTTGCTTTGTTGGGTCAAATGGGCTGTACTTTCAATATCTGAAAGCAGGAGGCGGATTTAGTATAAAAACAGAATTTTGAGAACATGGTTTTGAACCTGAGGCCAAAGCAGTCAGTTGAATCGAGATTAATTTTTGATATATGGGAGGAAATAGGCATACCTTCAGATTTCCCCCAAATGTTAGCATCTACCCTTGCTATTAAAGTCGATTTTATAGGTACAGAAGGCCATGTATGTTAACAATAACATGTTAACTGACAGAACAGACAATGACAAAGATATTTTGAGAACATAGTGTTCTGACAGCTCTATGAATAATAGGGATTTTTCAGTCCACGCCCATTAACATTGTTAAATAACCCAAAGTCAGCCATGAAGAAAGCCACGCCTTTGAAAAGCATTTGTCTGAAAGCAAAGCAATTTTAATTTTTTAAAAGGTCATTATTACTCAGATTGAAATTTTAAAACTGCACCTGCTTGGACAAGATCAGTTGCCAGCATCCTCTTAACTGTACCATTCATAAATCAAGATCGATTAATCAGGGCCACATAAAAAGGGTGCCCTTCCTTTGGGATCTTGCCTAAATTTTAAGCCCAAGTTCTTTCCTCACAAACGCTTTTAAGTGGCTTGTTTGGGCAGGGTTAAACCATCCTGGAAACATTGTAATTTCTCATACCTTATTATATTTTGTATATGCGTTTTATTCTGTTGGGAAGAAGTTTATTTTTATTTTTTTAAAAATCCAAATAATGAGATAAAAGGTCCACTACTATCCTGCTGCTTCCTTCTCCCTGCCCACCTGCCATGTGCCATCTTATCACCCATTTCCTTCTCCCTGGCACATCTCTCTGTGGCTGTGTATACACCATGCATTTAAAGCACATGACTTCCCCCACATGACTGTCATTTGTTAAGGGTGCTGGGAGATGAGGAATAAACTACAGTTCCCAGGATTCATTGAGGGAAACCATGTGCTTTAAATGTATGGTGTGTACAGTCCCCCCTGCCTTCCCCTTCTCACATCTCATTTTCTCTCACCTTCCCCTGTCCTCCTCTTACCCCACTGTCTTCTACCTGACCCCTTTCCTAAGCAATGTGCTATTTGCAGCAAGGTTTCATTGCAAGAGATTACCGTAAATGCAATATCAGAGAGATGACACAGATCATAACGCGATGTAGTCTAAAGTCTTGTCACATTAACTCAGGCATAGGCAAACTCGGCTCTCCAGATGTTTTGGGACTACAACTCCCATCATCTCTAGCTAACAGGACCAGTGGTCAGGGATGATGGGAGTTGTAGTCCCAAAACATCTGGACAGCCGAGTTTGCCAATGCCTGCATTAACTGATCATGTTTCACAGAGGGCAGCCTGTATTTCCCCCTCCCAATTCATAAATTTAAGGTGCTGCTTATTACCTAAATGGCTTGGGACCACAGTACCTAAAGGACTGCTTCCTCTGGCATGGGTCAGCCTGCCTTAAAAGATCATCTGAGGGGGCTGTTTTGTGTGTGCTACTGCCTTCCAGGGAGAATCAGTGGTAGCTACAACAGGGAGGGACTTTTCCATTAATTGGAACCAGTAGTTATGGAAGATCAGCGTGGGGCAGCCCGCATTCAAGCTGGTGTTCCGTAATTGCTTGGAATTTTTTTCTTTTTCAGCAAGCTTTTGCTGCTTATATTTCTATTTTAGTCTGGCTCTCTGTTGATTGTTTTGTTACACACAACCCCAATCTCCATAAGTAGTGCACGATTTCCATAAAGTGGTGTAAGATTCTAAGAAAGACACACCTGTTCCAGATGCACATAAGAAATAAGTTAGTAAAGGCATTCAGAACAAATCTTCAAAGCAGATCACAACGCAAAGACACTTTTTAACTCAACACAGCCCAGCAACAGTCTTTCCCTTTCTAGCAATTTCCAGTTCATCAAGAATTAATCAGCCTTCCTTCTACCTTCTTGGTGCATACTCCAGCCAGATCTGCGTTTCAAAAGCAGCTTTCAAACACATCAACAGCAATTCTAAAAAAACCTTTAAGCCGACAAAAACCATAAAGCACAGTGTTTCAAAATCCATTGCTAAGCCTTGCAGGAAGAATCCCTGCAGCAAAAGTAAACAGTCTCAGAAATCAGACCCAAACCTCTGCTTCTCCTCCACCAGGCAGCTGCCTGCATAGCCCTTTGTCCTGGGGCTTCTGTGTTTTCATTGAGTTCTCAGTCCAAGTAAATCAAACAGCTACACAGAATTGCTTGTTGTGGAATCTTCACAAAGTTCAAGAAAATTACACAGCTACTTCTGGGCTCCACTCACAGGTTCAGATTCTCCGGAGCCTGTCTATTTCTCTTTGGCCTTCCCTTAGGTTGTGGGTTAAAACTCTAAACTCACACCCCAGTCCCAAATCAGTTCCTGGATCCAGGGATTCAGGGGGCTTGATTAAATTATAGCATTTACTAAATCCAGGAATTATGGGGAGTGTGGCATCTCCAAACCCTGGCACTTACAACCCATAAAAATATTGTATTGGGCATCTCCAACTGGACCTGGAAAGCAGGGCATAAATTGTGTTACAAAATAATATAAATAAAACATACTGCAGCTATCATTTGAAAAGCCAAATATGACACTAGGATAAAAAAATGTGGCTATCACAACAACAAAAGCTAAAAGAAGAACCTCATACTGTATTTCCCCCATATAGTTCCTTGTGTTTTGTAATCAAAATAGCACGCCATTAGGATGACTCAGGGATGGTAGTTCTTTGAACATCTCCTCCCATTACGCTGCTGTGCCCTTTGTCACAATAACAATATGACTATTCATGAGGATAACTCAGGGTACTTCTAGCTTTGCAGTGTTACTGATAGGAAGGTTTGAAATACAATGTGTGTCCCCCTCTCAAAATGATCATAACCCTTTTCTGGCAAAAAAGAAGAAGAGGAGACCATAAGCCAAATGCAATATATAAGTATTCAGTTTGTCTGATCACAGTATAGAAAGGACCTGTGTCAGAGTGGAGCTTCTCTGTTGTCAATATGTAATGGTATAGTGTGGTTACTCGTGCGTAAACTGCCTCCGCTTCAATTAGATGGTTTGCTCAAACATGTTTAGGGTTAGAGCTCGCCCTCCGTGACCTGTTAGTCACTTGCAGAATCTGCCAGTGGGCGTTTCTTGAATCTCTTCCAGCATAAAAGCTGCTTGACCCCAAGTCTCCGCCTAAGTTCTCTGCGCGGAACGCGTCTGCGCAAGTAAGAGGGTGGCAAGGGCGTGCCAGCGCTCTCTCCGCTGGTTTCGGTTGAAGGGTCTTGGAGCCCTGACACTGATTCCTCCATCTCCTCTCTATTGGTGTCACGCTGAATTCCTTCCCCCCAACTGGTTCCCTCTCCGGCATCGCTCTGGAGCCCTGCCTCCGCTTTTCGCTCTGATGTCAGTTCCCTGACATCCACCTCCCCCCCAGGACCCCCTCCACCCCCGGCCTGACCCGGTGACGTGACCTTGTCCCCATCTTCAGCCGACGATGCAGGGAACCCTCGAAAGGAGCTGTCGTCATCGCCCAAGGACTCAAACCCCGCTTCCCACCCGCCCCGGTTTCTGATGGGAGGGGCTTCCCAATCTGATTCCTTCTCTCCTGACGACTTCCCTCCTTCCTCTGGGGACGCTGGAAAACCCACAAAATCCTCCTCCTCATCATCGGTGGTGGTAAATTGCTCCTCCCAGAACCTCTCCAGAGGTTTGGGCTTCCTCGGATACCTGTTGTGAAACTCTTCCACTAGATACCCATCATCTATTTCCCCTTCTGGAACCCACGTGTTTTCTGACTCGGGCTCCCCCTCCCACGCTACTAGGTATTCCACCTGCCGCCCCCGCCACCACGAATCCAGGATCTCCATTATCTGCTGGTGGTGTTCCTTCTCTTCCAGTGGTGGGTGTCTGAGCCCTTCTCCTCCTACCTCCCGGACTCTCCGCTCCTCTCGGTACGGCGAGAGCAGTGACCTATGAAATACCGGGTGGATTTTCATGTTGTCTGGCAACTTGAGCCTGAATGCCACCGGGTTGACTTGGTGTACCACCTCGAAAGGCCCCAGCCGCTTTGGCCGGAGTTTCTTACACCCACCCTTGAAGGGCAATCCTTGAGTGGATAACCACACCCGGTCCCCCACCCTAATGGTCTTCCCTTCCCGGCGACGTTTATCCGCTTGCCTCTTGTACTCTTCCTTGGCCCTTTCCAGATTCATCTTAAGCTGCTGGTGCAGTGCTTCCATTTCTTCCACGAACTGCTCTGCGGCGGGCACGCTCCACCCTTCCTCCTCCCTCCCGGGAAAGGCCCTGGGGTGACACCCATAATTAGCCAAGAATGGGCTCATCCCCGTGGACACATGCTCCGCATTGTTATACGCAAACTCGGCCAGTGCTAGCTTATCTACCCAGTCGTTCTGCCTCTCGTTGACGTAACAGCGGAGATATTGCTGCAATATGCTGTTCGCCCTCTCTGCCTGCCTGTTAGTTTCCGGGTGCCTCGCCGTCGAGAATCCCACCTCCACCTGCAATAAGTTCATAAGCTTCCTCCAGAACCTCGAGGTAAATTGTTTCCCTCGATCAGAGATAACCCTTGAAGGAGCCCCATGCAACCTGAAGATGTGAGTAACAAACAGTTGTGCGGTTTCCTCGGCTGTCACCGCATGAGAGCATGCTATAAAATGGCACATCTTGGTTAGCAGATCTACTACTACCATGACTGCTGTCTTACCTCTGGATTTGGGCAAATCTGTCACGAAATCTATTGATACCACCTCCCAGGGTCTCCCCGGCGTGGGCAAGGGTTCTAGTAACCCTGCCGGGGCTGCCCGCTCCCCCTTGGCTCTTTGGCAGCGGTCACACCCTCGTACATACTCTCGTACATCTTCCCTCACCCTCGGCCACCAAAACTCCCTAGTGACCAGTAACATGGTCTTGTGTTGCCCAAAGTGTCCCGCTGTAGGGTTGTCGTGAAGCTGTCGGAGCACCCTTTCCCGTAAGGGCCCCCCGGGCACATACATTGCTCCCTTGTAATACAGTAACCCTTCCCTTACCTCGAAGTCCCCCCCGGTCTATCCCATTTTCCCTTAGTTCCCTGATTCTGGTTTGGGCAAATTCGTCCTGGCGAATCAACTCGGTTAGTTCTCGTTTCCCAACCAACGCCCCCCCACAAACCCATCGTTCCTCAGGGAACACATGTCGAGCGTCCGGTGGTCTTCCTCCTTCCGTGTACTCCGGTTTCCGTGAAAGCGCGTCTGCTCTCACGTTCTCTTGCCCTGGCACGTACTTGATCTCAAAGAAGAACTTGGAGAACTCCTGTGCCCACCGAATCTGTCGCTGGTTGAGCACTCGCACTGTCCTCCAGTATTCCAAGTTCTTGTGGTCAGTGCAAACCTGGATCTTGTGCTGAGCCCCTATCAGGAGATGTCTCCACTGGTGAAATGTGGCATAAATAGCTAACAGTTCACGATCATACACCGTGTAGTTCTGTTCCGATTCGTTCAGCTTCCTTGAGAAGAAGGCGCACGGCCTCCATGTGTCTTGGGCCAGTCCCGGCTGGAGCAACACCGCTCCTATCGCTCTGTCCGACGCGTCGGTCTCTAGCCTCATCGGTTTCTGCAGATCCACGTGCAGGAGCTGTTCCTCCGAGGCGAACGCCTGCTTTAGCCCCTCGAAGGCACGTTGGGCACCTTCCGTCCAGACGAACTTCTTTTTGCTACTGAGACAATCCGTGATGGGTGCGGTTAAGTGGGCGAAGTTCTTGATGAACTTCCGGTAGAAGTTGCTGAACCCAAGGAACCTCTGCACATCCTTCCGGGTTTTGGGGGCCTTCCATTCCAGCACCGCCTGCACCTTGCCGGGGTCCATGGCTAGGCCTCTGTCTGACAACCTGTATCCCAGAAATTCCACTTCCTTGGCGTGAAACTGGCACTTTTCCAGCTTGACCCACAGTTGGTGCTCTCATAGCCTTTTCAGCACTTCCCTGACGTCCTGGACATGCTGTTTTTCATTGTCCGAATAGATCAGGACGTCGTCCAGAAATGCTACGCAGTTCTTGTACAGCAGGGGACCCAGCACATGGTGCATGAAGCTTTGAAAACAAGCAGAGCCTGATTGTAATCCAAATGGCATAACTAAATATTCAAAGGCCCCCAGGGGGGTGAACATGGTGGTTTTCCATTCGTCCCCCTCTCTCATTCAAATCAGATTGTAGGCCCCCCTAAGGTCCAGCTTGGTAAAAATCTTACCCTTCCTTACCCTGGTCAGAATATCATCAATTCTGGGCATTGGGAAGGTCACGGGTTCTGATACCAGGTTTAATTTTCGATAGTCCACGATGAGCCTCGGCTGATCCGTGTTTTTTTTATCCACAAAAAACACAGGGCTGCCCCCCACTGCCTTAGATTCTCTTATAACCCCCCTTTTCAAGTTCTTGTCTATAAAGTCTCGCAACTCCTGCATCTCTCTGTCGGACATGGCATACAGCTTACCCACCGGCAGCTGTGCCCCAGGGAGAAGGTTGATTTGGCAGTCGAAGGGCCTATGTGGCGGCAGCCTGTCCGCTTCCCTTTCGCTGAAGACCTCTTGTAAGTCTGCGTACTGTGGGGGCACCTTCCCTTTCTGCTCCAGCGTGGTTGCTGCTGCTCTGGCCAACCTCACCCTGGGCTTCTCCCCTCCTAGACAGTGTTCCAAACAGTGGGCTGACCCGAAGGTGACTGTGCGTTGGTGCCATGCCACCACTGGATCATGTAGCACTAGCCAGCTCATCCCCAGTATTATTGGGGGTCCCGCCAGTGTGGCCATGTGAAAGGCTATGGTTTCTGTGTGCCTGGACACACTCATTCTCATTGGCGGGGTTTGATGTGTCACCTCCCCCCCTAGCAACTCTCTGCCATCTATCGTGGTGACTTGGAGTGGGAAATCCAGTGGCAGCAAGTGGATCTGGTGCTCCAGCGCAAACTCCTTACTAAAAAAATTACAGGAGCTCCCTGAGTCCAACATTGCTTTCACCTTGACTGGGTGTCCATTTGGGAGTTCTAGCGTCACCTCTATCGCTATAGAAACCTTGGGTGGGTCCAGTTGGGGCACTTCAATTAGTTGTTCGCTTGGCTGCTGCGCCCCCCTGTGGGCAGTCAAGCGCTGGCATTCCCCTGCACCTTATCCTCTGCCCCCTCCCCCTCATTTCCAGCGGCCCCCACCATCCCTTGCCAAGCCTTTCTTTGTGGGCAGACCCTGGCAAAGTGTCCCGGCCGTTGGCAGAGGAAACATTTCTTGGAGTTTCTCCCAGCCTTTGCCTCCCTTTTGACTACTTGGTGGGCGCTTGGCACCTCGCGTGCGCGCGCCCCATCAATTTCCATTGGCACCACGTCATCGGAAGGCTGCCTTGGCATCTCAGGAATGCGGTAGTCAGGGCAACGCTCCCCTCTCCCTTCCCGCCTTTCCAAAGCGCGCGCTTCCTGGCGAGAGCCTATCGCCAGCGCAGATTTCGTCAGCTGATCCATAGTCTCCGGGCGGGGCGCGCGGGAGAGCTCATCTTTAACGGCTGGGGACAACCCCTCCTCAAACAGCATCCGTATGGGTGGGCTGTCCATATCCCATTCGAGCCTGTGTATTAGCATCGCAAAGCGGGACCAATAGTCTCTAACGGAAAGGTCCCCCTGCTTACATCTCATCAGCTCCCGTTGGGTCACACTCTCCCCCAATTGGCTGGAATACATAGCGTCCATCACCTGAAAAAACTTCCGGACGTCCTTCATGGCGGGGTTATGTGCGGCCATTAGGGGTCTGACCCATTCCCTCGCGCTGCCCTCAAGGTGCCCCACGATATAAGCCACTTGCGCCGCCTCGTCAGCAAAATCATCATGCTGCAGCTGCAGTGTGTACTCTATTTCTGTCCGGAATCCATTATATTCTTGGGGTTTCCCCCCAAATTTGTGTACCAGTCCGGGTACCTTCCTTGCCACTGGGGTGGTCTCACCTGCGCGTCCTGGGTGCGCCTCTCGTCCAGCCGCGCCATCAGCAGTGCTACATGCCGTTCCAGCTCCCGGTTCCTCTTCACTAGGTCCTGCGCCCCCGCAGCTGGCTCCGCTGCCCCGGCACCTCCTGTCTGGCTCATGTTTCCACTGCTTACTCACGAGTAACAGCAAGGGACTGGCAGATTGCTGTAATGGTATAGTGTGGTTACTCGTGCGTAAACTGCCTCCGCTTCAATTAGATGGTTTGCTCAAACATGTTTAGGGTTAGAGCTCGCCCTCCGTGACCTGTTAGTCACTTGCAGAATCTGCCAGTGGGCGTTTCTTGAATCTCTTCCAGCATAAAAGCTGCTTGACCCAAGTCTCCGCCTAAGTTCTCTGCGCGGAACGCGTCTGCGCAAGTAAGAGGATGGCAAGGGCGTGCCAGCGCTCTCTCCGCTGGTTTCGGTTGAAGGGTCTTGGAGCCCTGACACCGATTCCTCCATCTCCTCTCTATTGGTGTCACGCTGAATTCCTTCCCCCCGACTGGTTCCCTCTCCGGCATCGCTCTGGAGCCCTGCCTCCGCTTTTCGCTCTGATGTCAGTTCCCTGACACAATACATCTTCCTGCAAAGGGGTGTTGTGGAGATAAATTAGATGACGTCCAGGAGGGATTTCTGAAAGGCAGCTCTTTGTCCTAGATCTTATCAAAAAACCACAAAAGCTCAAGAATTTTTAGGTTTGTCTAAAAACAACTTTTGGGTTTTCCTTAAAAGAGCACATCAATTCTGTGGGTTCCCTTGAAAAGGCACAACAACTTCTGGGGTGTCCTGGTTTTTACTCTTTGAAAATTAGCAACCCTAGGATATGGTCATCAGCAGCACTTATGTAGCACATTTGAAATTTCACAGTGCTTCACATGCATTGTCGCAGCAGTCTTTACAACCACCCTGCAAAGTAGGCCAACACAATATCCCCATGGTGCAAATGGTCTAAAAATGAGAAGAATAAGCAGTTTGTACACTAATAATATACTACAGAAACTACTACTGCCGTTGAAACCTTTTACAAACATACATTAAGGATTCTGTGCTGCTCTGCAGAACAAGGAGCATAAAGAGAGATAAAACAGGAGAGAAGGAATGCATATGCCATTCCCCAAAGGCGACTGAGGCAGAAAGAGAGATTAAGACACTTGCTGTTGCTCCCAAAGGGTGCCAAACTGGAAAAATATCCACAATTTACAGGCCAGTGTCTTAATCACTGAGTCTTGATTCCTCTCTCCCTCCCTTTCTTATTATAGAAGAAAGTACAGAAGAAAAATAGAAACTGAGGGTGTTTCTCAGAGGAACTGCCATGTTCTAAAAATAGGCAGAGACAGCTCCTAGAAATGCGCCGAAGAAATGACAGTAAAAAAGAAAGAAGTGAGAGGCTCGCTTGCGAACCTCTTGCCATTTGGGTGTTGGACTGGCAGTACAAATTCTGACCTTGGGAAATAACTCAGCATGACATTCAGTGGGTTGATGCTATCAAATTTGATGCAGTCTAGCATCTCTACAGTGATCTTTCCACCATACTGAGCACCAGTTACTAAGACAATTCTCTGCCAACCTCATTAAATTTATACAATAGGTCACAGAGCCGTAGATGTTTGCTCTGTGACTGTGGCACTGTAATACAGGATGCTAGTTATGTCTAGATCCACCGGTGCCTGTAAAATAGATACAGATATTTTCCTTCAAATCATATTTGTAACAGTTGAGAGATAGGCAAGCCCACACAAGAGAATTGTGCAGAATAATCTTCCAGGCCTCAATCAGATTGGGGGGTGGGTTGAGTTATTTCACAGAGTGACTTGAGAATAAAGCCCCCCTCCCCTAAAATAGCCCACAAACCAGGCTTGCCTATAGAATGCTGGCATGCACCAAAAATATCCTTCAGCTACACCAAGGTCTAGGACTGTGGGATAAGCAGCCTCATAAAACCAACATACTTAATGTATGAAGGGGTCCTGCCAGGCTTAGCTCACCTTGGGAGAGACTAGGACCTAGGTAATCAGGCCTTTTTTCCACCTCAGTCTACCTGTGAAAACATCTGAGCTGGTTGCTCCAGGCTCAGACTGCATGCCTCTCACAAGCCACTCTTGACTTCCTATACCAATAATTTAGGAACTTTCACCACTGTGAGTGAGCCATGTTTTATTGCCTGTGCAACTATTTCTATTTTTTAAATATAATTTTTGTATTTTTTAAAGCACAAGAACTTAACCTTTGGATAATTTGTAAGTAAACCATTTTAACTTACCAAGCATGTGGCCTTTTTCTATGCTGGGGATAAGGGCAACTTTGGAAAGAACTTGGAAGGGCATGTTTTAAAGGTCTAACAGCTAATAATAATAATAATAATAATAATAATTTTTATTTATATCCCGCCCTCCCCGGCTGAAGCCAGGCTCAGAGCGGCTAACATCAAAATAGCCACTCAGAGCGGCTAACATTATATTTACACACTTTACTTTGCTGCATATTTTCTGCTTTAAATCTCTGCTGGGGTTCTCTCACTAAAGACTACTTGCCCCAAACTTGGATCTTGGCATCCAGGAATTCTCTTTTTGTACCTATTTTTTCCTTGAACCAACCTAGTGCCCTCCAGATGTTTGAGACTGCAACTGACAGCAATACAAGCTAGCAAGTGTAGTTGATGAAGGCTGGTCTAGGCCCATCCTTTCCTGTGGTTCCCCCAGGAGTATACAAAGATGGGAACCTCCCATTTGCCAGACACTCCTAGACAGCTCAAAGGGCTTGGATGCTCCTATGTATGTGCACTATATTCAAGGACAGGACCATTGGAACTGTATATGTAGAACCCACTAAGTCTGTAGAAGTATGTGATGATAATAACTTATAATTTATATGCTGCTCATCTGACTGTGTTACCATACAGACTACAGCGGCTGGAGAGAAGAGGTAGCCAAAATGGAGGTGCCTCCTAGATATTTGGGGCTCCAAATTCCATCATCCCTAACCATTGGCCATGCTGCCTGAGGCTGATGGTTGGGAAAGGCTGATCTACAAACACCTGACTCTTTTGTTATGGTACCATCATTGCTATTGTGGTTTAACATAAACTTAATATGTACTTTCTGTTATGTTTCTATGACTCCCCAACCCCATTTTATCCTCAAAAGAAACCCTGTGGAATAGGCTAGGTTGAGATATAATGACTTGCCCAAGGTCACCAAATGAATTTCCAGTGATTTGAATCTGGTTCTTCCTAGTCCAGTGATTTATCCATTATTTCATTCTGGATTTCCCAGCCCACAAGGCGTGCTCCAAAAAAACCCTGGAAATTCCTAGAAAAGCATTTCATCCTATTTAAAACTACATTGTGAACATGCATATTAGAAGCACTGTACATAGTGGGCTAACACCATGCCTGCTGGAAGTTGAACTTTCTTGTTGATCTGTTGTGTGTGGTTTGGTGATTGTGTACACACCCATCCAAGCATGATCATTACAATTATGGGTGCTAGTGGGGGTGCATGGTTGCCGAGCTGCTTTGATTAATACAAAAATGGAGGCAATTGTGAAATGTGCAAAGAGGAAGCAAAACAAGCATATTTGAGTATTGAGTGATCAACTCATAAATATTTGTGTGGTAGAAAGGAATGATGGGCGGTCAGGTACACACTCATATCCAACCTACCAACACTTTTTTATCACAGGGGTGTGGACAGGGTGATAAGGAATAAGACAAAAGCATAAACTTTTAATACTTGTTCTACCCAACTGCTACCAGACTGTGTGGAAAGAGAGAGCGAAACCAGGTTGAGAATACAACTAAACCTGTATAGATTTATATTTTTTAATTCAGTATATTACCTTCTTATAACAACTAGTCTGATTTTACATGTTGAGGACCATGCCGGAATAAACTAGCAAAACATTGTAAACCCATAGTTTCCGTTTGGTAATAATCAATATTAACAATATTTGATTAAATTGTAAAATGTAGTTTACTTTGAGGTGAAGTTCTTTTCTTTTCAAGTACTCTTTTGATATGCTGTATGGATGTAATTCAATAACTGATGCTCAGTTTGGGAGTAGAACTAATCCAATTTGTCATCAACTCAGCCTGTCTTGTTCTTTTCGCCCAGCTTTCGTCAGATGTCTTGGACTACAAGGCCCATCATGAGCCCCAGCCAACACAGGTAATGGGCATGATAGTCCAAAACATCTAGAGGGCACTAGGTTGGCAAAGGCCTCTCTATCCTAATAAATTGTGTTGGTTCAGCCATTATGGCAAACACCCACACTTTATCAAGCCATTTTAATACATAATATTACTGACAATCTCCACTTCCCCACAGAAATATGCCAGCATTTTTTTTAAAAAAAACTTCTTTACATTCCCACCTCACCAGGCCTTCAACTAGTTCATTAAGAAGAACATCAGAGCTAAAGAATTTTCATATCCTAAACATGCTTAGATGTTGCTTAAGAAGTAGCAAGAAAGAGAAATAAAGTGACAGTTAATAACACACCTGTCTTCAGTTCAGAGATCTACGCCCTCCCATCAGATGTCAAACAGATAAACAACTATTTGACTTTTAGAAGGTATCTGAAGGCAGCCCTGTTCAGGGAAGTTTTTAATGGTTGATGTTCTGCTGTGTTTTAATATTTTGTTGGTAGCTGCCCAGAGTGGTTGGGGCAGCCCAGTCAGTTGGGCGGCGTATTATTATTATTATTATTATTATTATTATTATTATTATTACTACATATAGTTTACCTTTTTAGAATTCTAATTCTAATTATTGCCTATACCTTCAGGGGCTCTTGCAAGCTGAGAGTATTGTTGCATTAAGGCTGGAGTGGTGAACCCTAGGCCTTAGGCCAAATGAAGCCCTCCATTTCTGTCTATCTGACTCTTGGACTCTATCCAGGCCACACCTCTTCTTCCCCAGGTTACACCCCTCAGCAGCACTGCTTTGTATCCTCCTTGGGAGCTTTTGCCTTGCTGGAATGTGTCACTGAACTCCAATAATGCCTCTTGCTTGCATTCATGGAGGATAGAGAGGGGTGTGCAAAGGTAAAATTTGCATTAGTTTGCTCTGCCCAGTTTTGCCTCTTGCTTCTCTGGTAACTGGCATCTGACCCTCCAAAAGGTTGTCCTGAAGGGAATATGACCTTCAGGCTTCAAAAAGGTCCCTCACCCCTGCACTTAAGGTACAAAAAAATCCTATTTTATTGTGTTTTGACTAGATCTTGGGCATTGGTGATGTAAGCTAACAGCAGCCTTATGAGAAAAAGGTGTTAACATTTGTCCCACTGAAATCTGGAAATCACCTTGAAGTGTGTAAGATTGACAGCTCTGGCCAATTTAGATTGATTGATGTTTATCCACACAACAAGGAAAGAATGACATCGAAGCAAGCTGTTCTCCTGACAACTTTTTTATCCCTCTAAAATGGAAGAGGCTTATGCTACTGCAGAATGAGCCAGATCAGGGTTCTGGAATGCGATCATGTTTCACCCTGAAAAATAGGCAGAGGAGGTCAAAGCTTCCTTTAATCCGTCTTTACATTTCATGATAGATTCCCTTAGGTATGGGAACTCTTTACAGAGAAAAGGACCTTCAATCTTTGCTTATGAACTAGCTTTAGGAATGTGAATAAAATAAGGTTAGCCTATAGTTTAATTAGTTCTGAAATCTTATAATGGCAGTGAAAAGGCCTTCTGTTTTCCTTAGTTTTCAATATGCCGAAGGCTGACTTTTCTGACATGACAATGACTGCTTAATAGCCCCAAAGGAGCAATGCTACTCTAAGATAACTGCTTTTAGCTGCTTCTCCCCGATGAGACCCATGAGACAAAGCACAGATTTGTGCAGGATGTGAATGATCTAAGTGAACTTTGATGCACTAACTATTATTGCAAACATGTTTTATGAACCCTGGGTATCTGCTTTTATTACATAATGAATCAATACCAGAAGTGTGAAATGGCAGTACCGTGTTAGCACAAATAGAGCAATTCTAACTATAATTTTACCTTTAAATATGTAACACTTACATGTTCAATTGTTAGCCACATGTTCTAAGATACGTTTTAAGAATTCAACATTTGAAGATGGATTTTTAATGTACTACGTACTACTGTTTACTTCCTTTGATCTATCAACTATGACAATCACAGGCACACATAACTGGCCTAAAACCCTCTAAGGATGAATATGTGAAGCACTTTCACAAAAGGCTATGTAAAGCCGTGTCTGATCCATAGGCAGCACCATGGGAAAGTGTTTTCCCTGATCCTCAATAACCAGTCCTCTATGACTTTCCTTAAACTGTAGGGGAAGTAAAGCCCCCAAGTTTAAATCAGGGGTTGGGAATGTGTGTTGTTGGAATCAAACTCCCATCAGTCCCATCAGGGATGATGGGAGTTTAGCAATACAGTGGTACCTCGGGTTACATACGCTTCAAGTTACATACGCTTCAGGTTACAGACTCTGCTAACCCAGAAATAGTACCTCGGTTTTAAGAACTTTGCTTCAGGATGAGAACAGAAATCGTGCTCTGGCGGCGCAGCAGCTGCAGGAGGCCCCATTAGCTAAAGTGGTGCTTCAGGTTAAGAACAGTTTCAGGTTAAGAATGGACCTCCGGAACGAATTAAGTACTTAACCTGAGGTACCACTGTATATGACAAAGTATGCTAAAAGGGCAAGGAAGGTTTGGGGTTGTGTGTCATGAGGTGTGTGTCCGCAGACTCTAATTCCCGGCTACTGCACATATTGAAGACAGGTGTACCAATCCATTTGGGGATTAGGCGAAGTGCTTCCTGCCTAATCTCAAACTTTAGAAGTCAGGTGTCTCATGTCTCGTGCTATGGTGCTATGTAGGAGGTGGGATTTTTTATACCTTCCAGGACCCCAGCTTACACATTCCCAGGGATGCTACCCAAATAAGTCATTTTCAGAGCAGACCCTCTGAAACGAATGGAGTTGAAGTAATTTAAATCCAGTGATTATAATGAGTTGTCCATCAGACATAGCGTTATCGTATGAATCCAATGAAGATCTTCTAGTAACTGAAATCCAGCCACTTTCCTCCTCCGAAAGCAAGGACAGCTTATGCTTTGTTTTCCACATCCATGCATCTGACTTTGTCTTTCTTCAAGGGGTCCTTTTGTAGAGTTATTATAAGCCTTCTGATGGACAAGAGGAAGCCAATTCAAATACAGCAATACTTTCATTGAACAGTAAAGCATATACATTCTCCACATTCTTCAAATTCCTCATCCATTGCCTAGCCAGTCTTCAGCACTGCATTAATATTTGACCTTATTAGCCTCTCTCTGTATATTCTAGAATAACAACAAGAACATTTCAGTATGACTGTCAGCACAGGATTGCTAACCCAAATGCAGTATAAGCAGTAGAACACTCCAAATGTCATAATATGCTACCGGAGGAGGGGGTTCTGTTCATTCTCCGTGCAATAAAATAATGCAGCTTACTGGTCCATAAAGTTCTGATTCTGCTCCTTGTATATTAACACATTCTCTTGAAAAATTAGTCATATTTTCAGGCTGCCTTTTTAAAAAAATAATAATGACAAATTTCATTAATTTTTAAAGTATCAGTAGAATAAATAATTAATTACATATCACAAAGTGTAGACATAAAATTATGTCTCCCATCCCTGGCCAGTCCTAACTCAATGTCCCACCAACATCAACAACAATAGAGGAATTTGAAGTGTAGGGGGGAGGGAAAGGGCTTAGCAAAAAGAAGTGTGAGTCTAAATCAGAACCACAGTTCAATGCTGCTTTCGTCTCTTGTTCAAATAGCTCAAAAAATGTCTTCCAGATTTCCCCTGCTTTTATATCAATATTTGCTCACTTATTGCTTGATCCAGTATGCCTTCTGTCCAACATTCTATTGTTGAGCCTCCTTAGATTTCCATTGTTCCTGTGACCTGATCAATTTAGCATTTGCTCTGGTAGTAATGCGTATGATGTGTACCACCCTCGTTCTCTTAGAATGGCAATGGCACCCAACTGAGAGGTGCTGAAACTGAGTTCCGGCAAGTTCTGGCTGAAACAAAGCCCCAGCTTTATTTTCTTTCTCACACAGCCAAGGAAACCCTATTGCAAAACAGTTTACCGGTATATTTCTTGCCTTATTGCAGAGGTCTTGTTTGAATGCTGTTCTGATATAAGACACATACTTTGCAATTGACCAACTTTGACATGCCCTCTCCTTTTTTGATCTTATACTGAGAATGTAGTAAAGCTAATTCCCCTCAGCTATTTAGAATTATATATGACAGCAGCAGATTTAGAATGCAAGTCACTGAGGGATTTCCAGTGAAGCAGCAGCTAACCAGCCACTTTTCACTCTGCAACTCCTTCCTCCAGCCACTTTTTTCCAATATGATGTCTGCTACTGGCTAGGGGTGGTTGTGTTAGGGAAGCAACCTTGAAGGAGAGGCTTGTTAAGTATAATTGGTTTAATTGACATTGAAATCGGAATGTTTATCTATTGGTGAAAAGATTTAACATAGGGAGATTCCACTGAAGCTTTGGAAAAGCAAAAAGAGCACTCTGAGCTCTTGGTGAGTTGATAACTAACTGATTGTTGCTTTCTGCTAGCTATCAAACGTGAGTGAGTAACCTTAGATCAGGTGATAAAGGTATTGAGTTGCAAATTTGCTATCTTGGAAAGGTGGTGGCTGCTTCTTTGTTCTCTCCCAGGCTGCATGGAAGGAAGATTTAAATGAAGCTCTCCAGAAAAACAGAGCTAGGCAAAATGGATGTTGAAGGAGAGAGACCTTTACTTATAGGTCTGTTTGGATTATTTCATATTTTGTAAGATGCTGAGCCTATGACTTCGAACGGCATATGTCTTCTGGAACTGTTTGGATGTATCATTGGATGTTTTAATTCTGTTATGAAGAAAGTTCTGCAAGTAAAGTTTGAATAATATTTTTATGATTTGGGACAAAGTTGCCTTACAAAAGGAGTCAGTTCTTTTGCTTCCAGTCGCTTCAAAATGCACAATATTAATATCTGCAACAGGGCTGTGGTGAAACTGATAATGGAAAAAAGAGTTCAGTACCCCTCTTCTGCCCTCCCTCATTTTTTTTACTGTGGTTTGACAGCAATCTACATTTGAAGATAAAGAACTTGCATCATGTATATTTCCACCCCCAGAAGGCTAATGCTTCCAAGTCTTCCAAGTCTGAATATTATACTCCCTTCAGCTGCGCCCTGTTGTTCTTCTTGCTGCATTTCTCCTCACCTCTCTTGAGAGCTGTTACACTGTTAATGAGTCATCTTCGCAATTTCAGCACTATTTGTTTCCTAGAGGTGAAGCAAAATGTCTCTTCTGAAAGCACATCATTCATTTTAGTCTTTATGTAGCACCTTCATGCCAGTGCAATTCACCTACTCAATCAGGCAACAGCGTAGTGCTTCCTATGAGGACATTTTTGGGCTGCCATATCCTACCGCCGCTCTTAACAGGATGAAAGCCACCACAAGCTGACTGATGGCATGGTGATTCATCCTGTGAATGCTCCAATAGGTTCCATCAACCGATGCCTAGCTACTGTATGAAAACCCTCTCAAAATGTGAGTGGAAACAGGAGATGAAAGATTATGGTCTCAATAAAGAATAATATTCACAAGGCCAGTCACAGCATTAAAAAAATTAAGCTTGAGTGGCTTCAACAAATCCCCATTTTGCCAAAATGGTTGTATGAATGAGTCCTTTACTTGCTTTATGTTCCTTTACCCATGGCTTCCTAGAGTACTGAATGCAGTGGAAATTGACAATAAGCTTGATTACCATTCCGAAACTCCACAATCTGGTTTAATTTTTGTAAAAATAAATAAATTACTGAGTCGTATCCAACTTCAGTTCTACCCAGAGTATATCTATTCAATTAAATTGACTAACTTATGTACAGAATGTGGTTGGATACAACCCACTATGTGCAAAGCATTAATATGACAATAGTGGCAATTGTTTGTCACAATAAATATTGTTTTGGGAACAAGGCTGGCCTCCCTGTCCTCCATTACCACAGTCACATGCAGTTTGGAAGCTTTTACTTCCATTTACTTGGGAGGAAGGCCTACTGAACTTGATGGGACTTGCTCCAGAATGAGCCTGCATAGGTTTGCACTGTTAGACTTCCATCACATTTGCACATTCTTACTAGGTGCTTTCCCCGCTGTACACAATCCTCTTGTTTTTTATGCCTATTCTGGACAATGACTGTCATTTTTGTTTTGTTCTGCTACATAAATGCTGCATAGTCCTAAATTAAATTTGATCTTAGTCTCATAGGGTTAGGCTGCCGGTGTTGTAGTGTGGCCTTTTATATCTCCCAAGGAATTATTGAGATCTGTAACTGTTCAGCATGTGAGTGTGGGTGAATGTGTGCAGGTGTAGTTTGACTGAGGTACAGAATATCTGCTAACTTGGGGCTCTGGGGGAGTGGCATTTGCTGCTCGGCATGGCCATGGTTGGTCCAGGGGTGCCACTATTTTCCTGCATGGCTGGAGGAGGAGATGGTCACTTGATGCCACCCACCTCCAACCACACCTGTTAAATCATCAAGACAGGAGTGAATTTATGAAGCTGGATTAAAAAGAAGAAGAAGCAAGCAGCTCTATGCCATTATTTACCTAATGCATGTAGGGAAACTCAGACCATTGATCAATCCTAGACTATTTATTGTTAGCTGAAACCACAGCTTGGTGTGATGTCTGAAATGAGCTATATTTACATACAGGTCCAGAAAGAAACAAGTTCTGCAGACAACCGAACATTGGCAAAAGTTAAAAACAAGACTGGCTGTTTAGATTATAACTGGATTTAAAAGGTAATTTTTAGTATAAGTGTGTGTGTGTATAGTCTTAGGCAATTAAGATGTATAATTGATGTAACTGTATACTGAGCTTTTTTTATGTTTTATGTATTTACTGGAAATGTGTTATATTTAATTTTCAAAAAAGATGATTGAAAACCAGAAAGGCAGAGTTGTAAGAACCAGCATGGGTGGGTCTTGTTAATAAGTTAATTC
The DNA here is from genome assembly GCF_964252035.2 of Podarcis erhardii. Lineage (NCBI taxonomy): Eukaryota > Metazoa > Chordata > Lepidosauria > Squamata > Lacertidae > Podarcis > Podarcis erhardii. The sequence continues at coordinate 61,321,501 of NC_138509.1, forward strand.
ATAACTGTTTCTTGTTTGTATCTGAAGCTTTTGCAAGGTACTGGACGAGCAACAACAGGTCATAGCTAGCCAAGGAGGATATTTATTTAATGCATTGGTGGGGCTATATGTGGAAAGGGTGGACATACAGCAGACATTAAACAGTCCTGTTGCTCCAGATCCAGTTTTAGTTAGGAGTTATGAATTGAAACAAGATAACTAGCTTGATTTTTCCTATCTTGTAAAACAACAGCTTCCTGTTTGCCCTAAACAAGCTCCAGCAAAGCTCTGAGAAATCAATGACATCTTTTTGCCTGGGGGGTGGGATTTGATAATGACATTGAATTAGAAATGTGCTAAATTTCTTATCCTTGATACTGAGGCTTGACAGCTACTACTAACAATTCTTCCTAGAGAATAACACTTACTATAATATATCCACCCCACAGCATTTGAAAATTGTGAATAAGCTAAGAAGAGAGCTCAACTGAAAAGGGTTGTTTAAGAAGGAAGGTCTTTAAGAGGCACTGAAAAGACAGCATTTATTGGCACTTGTCTAATATTTAAGAGAAGTGAATTCCAAAGGGTACGTGGCTGTCAGGGAGTCTTGATAACAAACGAGCATAGTAGAAGATTTATTGATTTATTAAATAGAAGATTTATTGCAAAAACCGAGTTCAGCGGAATGGCGATCACAGCCATCCATCTATAAATCAAGGGTGTCCCTTTTAAGCAGGGTGTTTCCAGCGAGACCAGAAACAGCTGAACTTCCTCTTTTGACGTATTCTGTCCCATACACCTAGACCTTGGACTAAGGGGGTCAGCTTCCACCCCTTCCTCATTCTCTGAAACAGTACTTCCGTGGTCCTTCCTGCTCTCTGAGCTGCTTTCGTTTCTAGCCCCTGCATTTTGCAAGTTTATCAGTTGACATTCCTAAGGGCAGGGGAGTTGGCTCTCGGCTATAATAATTCGGTCTTGAGAGATTAACCCTCTCTCTTCCCAGCTACTTCCTTCACTGTGAGCTGGCTGCAAACTTTCCCTGAGGGCTGGCTCATTCATGACAGTGGCACAACAGGAAAGGCCTGATTCCTATGCTGAGCGGAGAATAACTCCTGATATGATGGTATCTGCAGGGGGCTCTCATCTGCAGGGCACAGAGATCAATTGGGTATATAAGAGGTGAGCTGTTCAATGAGATTGTACATTCCCGAAAGAGGAAACAGATCAAACAGGTTAGGGTCCTGGGCCCCACTGACAAAACTTTGGAAGGTGTCATCTCAGCTAATAACTGGGGTCATCCAAGATCTTATGTAGTCCAGCAAGGTCTATAGAGCAGTTGCCACCACCTCACTGAGGAGCTGGCTGTGGCAGCTTAAAGGATCCTTGTCCAGTTCTGCAGGTGTCAGTCTGGAGGGGAAAGAGGAGGTGCCAAAGGTCCTTCCTGAGTAGAGATGTTTCTATTTTCCTTAGGGTAGCATAAGGGGTCAGGTTCTGGGATTAGTGCATTTACTAATCTCCATCTAGATCCTTTTTTGTTCTTTGTTTGTACCATATGAATAGACAATTTAAATGAAAGTGTAAAATTGTGTCTTCAAGGGCGTCAGAGAAGACCAAATGTTTCCCATTCAAAAATAACTCTATTGCAGAGGAATTTGGAGTTTAGCTTGAATAGTTTTTCAAGGTGATCATGACATATCATGTCCCAATGCAGTTTTCTGAAAGCATGATAACTCTAATATCAACATTTAAATTAATGTTTCAGACAGTTTGATAACACCTGTGCCAATAACAATGAACCATAATCAGGAACATCCCCTAACCTTCATCCTTGCCATCCTGTGTGTTTATGTATCTCCAACTGATGATTACACTTCCTGCATCTGATGAAGTAGACTTTAGTCCATGAAAGCTTGGGTCATAATAAAATTTGTTAGTACTTAAGGTGCCACAAGACTGTTCATTTTGCTGCAACAGAATGATTAATATGTCTCCCCTCTGGAAATTCTACATTGTTATAGATGAAAAATTTCCTTTTACTGTTTAAATAAACTTTCTTACACTTTGTTTTTAATTCTAAAGCCAAGAGACCTGATGGAATTTATAAAGGTTCCTCGTTGTCTGCTTTGGTGTTATTAAACAATCCAACTTGTTGCCATGGAGACAGAAGAACTAGAAGAGGTAGAAAGACACAGTAGGAAATCAGTCCATGGTCATTGGAAGGATAGTTCTTCACAGGCAGTATCATGCGTGGACTTGATCTGCGATGATGAGTCAGAGGCTTCCGACCATGTGACTGAGAAGGAATCACAGACGCACTACATTCCGATTCGAAGAAATTCCAGGTACTACCGCTCCTTCAGACTTCGGAACAGAGGGAAAGCGAGGAGCAGCAGAGAAGTTCAAACTGAAAGTGTTGAAGGTAAGTAGTCTAAGTAGTTACTCTCCCTTCTTTGCCCATTGAGACTGAGAGTTTTGGGTAAAAGTATATAGCAAGGGTTGGGGGAGAGGCTTTACAGGAAGAACAGTGACAGACTTCTTAAGACTCCAGAATCTGGGTCCCTGCCTTCATACACCGGCTGCACCTACTGGATATCAAGTTGCTGCAAGTCTGAAACTGCAAAGCCAAACGGGATGAGATCTGATGCCATTTCACTTACAATGAAGCTCTGTTTGGTTGGCAAGACCCACAACTAAAGAAGGAACGAACAGCAAGAACAAGCAAAATATTTTATACAAATGAGAGTGTCTGCTGGAGCAAGACACATATTAACAGCACAATGCTAGACAAGTTTACATGCAAGTCCATTAAGTGCAATGGAACTTACTCTTTAATAAGTGTGTTTAGACTGCAGTCTCGAGAACCAAACACAACAAGATTGTTGTTGTCTAAACCACACAGCAAAGTAATTAATAATACTTAGCATGTCTATAGCACATTCAAAATTCTTCCTCTACGTTATCTTGATGATTGTTGTGCTTCTGCCAATAAACTTTTCTTTGACGCCAGGTAAAGACAACTTTTGTTGGCAAAGAAGTGGGTTTCTCCCCAAAGAGATAGCTGTTTTTTGTTTCTCCTTCTGGAAATGAGCTTAGATAACAAATTACCCCATCCTAATGCCCTCTCACAGAAGACTGGGCCCATTCTTCTTGCAATATAACACACAAGATAAGTCTCTTCCCTTTCTCCAAGAAGATATCACAAGACTAAAAACTTCTACTTAATATGCTGCTCCAGTCATTGTAGTATGGTATATGGACAAAATGAGCTCTTTTGTATGCTAGGGCAGACATTTCTCCACCCAGTGAATGCAGTATGCAGCAAGGCTAACAAAACAGATTTCCTCACTGAGTCACCTGAGCTCAACAGAGCCTCTGCACCAAGTTTGGTGCAGATGAGGAGAATCTGACCTACACACAGCACAGATTTATAACAACTGTAAAGAAAGACATCATTGCCTGTTTCAGTCCCAGCAGAATCTATTTGAAAACAAGCTGATCTGCTACAAGTTACAACTTAAATCTGTGTAGTCTGACCAGTTGCGGTCCTACCTACTCTCTGCTGTTCCACTGCTGAAGCAGCAGCTGCTCACCTAAAGAACTAGAAGAGGAATTCATGACGTCTTCAGAACGTAACAGGACTTTATGAAGAGCCAGGGAATCTCTCTTTCACCTAAGCTAACATTTATTCAGGCAACTAGCAGAGAATTATCTTCAGCCTTCATACCTCAATGGGTACCGTGTGTCCCTGTAAAGCCTAAATCTTGGGCATATGGAGAACCTCATCTTGCAGCAATAACTAAAGTACACGGACAGCAACGATGGGTGAGCTCTTTTATCTTACATTTGAGATCTCTGATGTATTGTTTGTTTACAGAACTGCGCCAAGCTGATCCGACTCTGTTTAGGTAGAACTGGGTCTGGGCATTTGCCCCTTGCACATGGGCTCTGTGTTCACCTGCCCCCTCTCTTATTTTGGGGTTCTGGTGAGAGAAAGCAGTCTGGAGCCAGTTGTGGTTATGGGTTTGTCCTCCTATCCCACCCACCCAAATGAACCAGTGAAAAGGCTGAAAGGGCAGAAGTAGCAGCATGATTAATCAGCTGCTTCCTGGATATAATGTGCCCCAGTATCAAGGTCAAATGTCTCATACATCAAATAGCAGACTAGCTCAGGGTTTACACTTTGCAGGTAGAAGAGGGTAGAGAAGGGCAGACGGGAAAAAGCTCCACAATCCATTATGAAATTTGTCACAGAAGAAAGGCAGAGTGGTAACTAGAAATTGTATGTAAACTGAATATAGTTAGGTATCAAACAAATAGCCGGGGAAAGCTTATCACTAATTGCCTCACACACAAAAATTACTTGGTCCCCATTAATCCCGTATAAAATGCTCATACAACCATGTTCAGTGCAGCAACCATAATAGCAATCAATGCACTGTCTGGGAGAAATGCTACATTTTCCAAATAAAAAATACTGCATTTGCGAAATGTGACATTCTTGCTATGTGAGTGTATCCATCAGACACGAAAGTGTGCAACAAATGAGGGAAAATGCATATTAACAGCAAAGTACTGTACTTTATGCTGATAAAATGGTAAAGCGCATCATTTTCATTCCCATCCTCCCAAATTTTAACAAACAGCCATGAATCAGATGAGATCATGTCTGGTTTCTTATGGGAACTTTTTCTGGCTCATTTTGATGGAAGCATGTAGGACTTTTGTCATTCTGTTCCTGGAACAAAAAGCAAATTTAAAGCCAATGCCTGAGAACATATCTCTGAGCCTTCTTTCTCAATAATGAAACTAAGTTCTAGGAAAGCTTCCAGGAAACTAAGGGCTGGGGTTTCTGCAAGGTAACAGCCACAAGCTTACCTATAGATGTATCAAGTAGTCATATTTTTGTAAAAAAACAAAACAAAACTGTGAAGAAAAGAATCAGCCACAAAACAAAACTCTCAACCTCTATTTTTTCTTAACTGCAAATATTTTATAGAACTGACAGAAAACATTTATTTCTTTATTTCAAAGCCTCACTAAAAAATGGTAATGCCAGAAATGAGCTTCTGAACAAAGACGAATTGTTACGCATATTTCACAAGGGCTTGTCTCTACATGTAAAACGAGATATGACAGCCGCAGAAGAACAATGGTTGCAAAGGTAAGGAAGAAAGCAATTTCCCTTGAGATACAGAAGGCAAAAAATGATAAAATGGGTTTTAAATGAGTATCAAATGGATTGGTCAAATTGCGTGCAGCACTTCCACATTTATTACTTTATTCCGCAGTTTTAATTTTTCCATTACTCTATAAATATGTACAGGCCTCAGTTGCTTGTTTTCTTTTTTTATGCAGCCCTTGTTGGATAATGATGGCTATAGGCTGCTGTAGAGGTCTTTCTCCCCAGTTAAGAGGAGCCAGAGGCCTTCCTGGTACAGCTATGGAAAGCTCTGTGAAAAGTATGGGACAAAAATTGGATTCTGGGCATGAAGGAAGACTCCACAAGGAAGGGTATTTGAAAAAGGGTGAGGGGCTGCCAGTTCTGCAGGCAAGGGTTGACATAACTGAGCTCCTAAGAGCCACAGGGGTGCCGCAAAAAGAATGCAGGTGGTCAAGGGAGCCGTGGACTCAAAACAGTTGGAAAACCTCCTTTAGGAAGTGGCAGTTCCTTCTCAATGGACTATCCTCTCCTCCCCAACCTCTGTAGACCACATACATTGCAGAACAAAGTGTTGGCCACAGACAGGCCTATCATCTATTTAAGATCAGAGAATATTAGCTTTATAGCTCGATGAAAATGTTGACCCAGTGTGTGGCAGCTGTGGAAAAGGCAGATCCCATGCTAAGGGTCATTAGGAAAGGAACTGAAAATAATACTGCCGATACCATAAAGCCATATTTTATATATATATATATCTATATATCTATATATCTATATATCTATATATCTATATATCTATATATCTATATATCTATGCTGAGACAACATTTGGAAATGGAATCCTCAAAAAGGATGAGTTTTCCTCGCTTCCTTTGAATAAAGCCATTTGCCCACCTCATTTCTAATTCCTTTCATGGAAAAGGTCTAGAAAAAGGCAACCAAAATGATCAATTCCTCTATGAGGAAAGGTTGCTTTGGGAATGGGAGAAGTTCCATGTGCCCAGTCACTTGGTGGGTGTTCTATGAGTGCAAACAACACTCTGCTTGTTCCCCTTCACACCACTTCTTAGCTGTTATGGGTCATGGAGTACAATCACCTTGTATTAAGATTTGTAAGCTGTTTCATGGATAAATGCCACCAAAGTCGCATACAATTAGATAAAATAATGATGTCCCAGTTATCTGTTTAGGAAGGGGAAGAGAAGGGGACTCTGACTACTGCTGCAACAGAGGGTGGTGGTATCAAGGCCACTGTATTCTTGAATAGTTGTTTGGAAAAGAATTACTAAAGATTACAAATATTGCAAAATTGTTACACCGTTACGGTGCAGAAAGCCATTAACTTACTGGCACACTAGGTGAAACTATTAAGCCTAAAGTTAAACTACAGCAAAAAAAGAAGCAAAAAATAAACAAATTCTGCCCACACAGCTAAAAGATAAATACACGATATATATCATGCTCTGAAGGTCAGCAGACTTAGGCTTTATTGAATTCACCAGGGGCATTAATCCTAAAATAAAGCATTTGTAGATAAAAATACCATGCAGTATTTCCTTCCCCATTTCAGATGTCAAAATATGAGTGTCTGTGACCACATGAACACGTTCTGTCTTTAAGCTGCTTCATCTTAAAGATATCTGATCCCCATCACATATAAAGTTTTGCTTTGATTTCAAGATCAATGCCAGATTGACATTCTGCTGTCTTAAACTCAATGGCCAAATGATGATCAAAACTCCACTTCCCATGCCCTTCCCATCTGCCTCACCTCTGTCCTTTCCATCATTTTCTTTTAAAATTGTGTTGCAAATAAATGTAATCTTAACTATACTCTTCAGCATAAATGTTCAAACTGTTGCCAGAACTTGAGAGAAAATCACTGCTAATTAGATTTGAGTGAACCCATAGACAGAAATATGGTAATCATACCAGTCCCCAGAGTGCTTGCAAAGCTATGGAAATAGGATATAAGAAACTAGGAGCTAACTTCAAATTTGTTGCAGAGTTTTTGTCAGCGACTGGAGAAGTGCAGGTGGAGAGACTTGTGTTTCAACAAATTGTGAACACACTTATGTAGAGTGTCAGTGACCAAATTTTCATAGCCAGAGACAACTTTGCCATACAGGAAAGTCAAGTGTCCAGCTTCAGGCAGCACCACAGTGGGAGGATAAGTGAAGGCAGAAATTGGTGTCTGAGTGATCAAGCAAAATCTTTGGCCCAAGCAGGCAGATGGATACATTTGGGCCCTGCTTCTGGCAGCAAAATGTATTGACCTGGCACTGCACACACAACTTGTTTTAAATGATTGGTAGTTCTGTATTAGTCCTTATAAGGAAGCCCTATAACATGCTCCCTAAAAATGTTCTTTTTTATATATAAATATTTATTAAAGTTTTTAAATATCAATGCACAAATAATAAACAGTCTTACTTCTGTCACAAACATAATTTCATCACTTCTTTGGACTCCCTCACGTCTCCCGCTCCCATTTACATCGTTAAAAAATTTTTTCCAGACAAATTATCAACTTGTTTACAATCTCATGTCCACTCATTCAAATATAATCTAGCACTTCTTCCAAAAAAATTTATATTTTCTTTAGTCTCACTTATCATCAAATTTAAATCTAATTTAGTGGTGGCCAATTTTTTATAATCTAGCATCCTTCTTAACATTCAACCAAATTACAATGTTTTTGTAGATACATCTTAAATTTCTTCCAGTCTTCCTCCATCTTCTCTTCTCCCAGATCACAGATTCTCCCTAAAAATGTTCTGTTCCTGATTCATAGACTAGTTGCAGGAATAAACAGTCCAAAGTTCATACATACTTGGCTAGTCCAGAGAACTTTAGCTGCATGTCACATTTACTGCAAATCCAGCCCAGTAACCGCCTGTCCCTGCCTTGAATTAAAGACAAAAAAACAAAAAACCCTCAGTGCCTTCAAAAGCAAAAGCTGATTCCTCCTGTGTTTTTTTTAATAATGTATTTGCCCACAAAAATGTAAGGACAAGAAAAATGCTATTAGCCATATAAAATTCCTGCATGTTATTTAGAGAAATGGCAATGCTACAATTAAGTATGCAGGAATCCTCCTTCCCAATAAAGTTATGCTATATATCCCTAGCTAAATGTTTCTTTCCACATAATTCCCCAGACGTTTTGCAAAAGCAGGAGTCTCCAAAATTGACTTGAACTTGAAGGCAAAATTCAGTGCCAATATAGGGTTATGAGTTGACCCACTCCCCTCTAAGGAAGTTCATTAGACTAAGGACTAAAGTACACCATCTTGGCAAATCTTGTTTCTAACATTTCCTTTCTTGCAGGGGGAGGGGGCTCAAGGATGCTTTCCTCCAGCAGGGTTTACTTCAGGTTTCAGAAACAAGACAGCTAGGAGGAATGATTAAAAATGGCCTAGGGGCAACTGAAAGGAGACTTGGCAGGCAGGGAACTGCCTCCCACAAGCTGATTCTCCTCTGCAGTTTCCCTAATCTAGTCCCTATATTAGCATGAAAGGGGGGAAAGGGGCTAGGAATGTGCTGTAGCATTCTTCAAAATCCCTTACGATGATTCGCTTGATTTGGACTGTTCAAATTCACCTCCAAATTCTGCTTTCGGCTAACTTTAGTAACGATCCTTGTTACATGATGTAGATGAAAATGTTCTCATTTAAAAAACAAACAAAAAACCCACCACAAATATTTTAGCATAATCTGAGGTGTCTATTTCCTCTTGGTTTGAATAAAAATTCCTTAGAGGAAGTTTTTAACACCTTGTAGGGTGTTTTTTTCCACCCCTTCTAAAAATTTTTTGCTATCATATCATGACAGATATAAATGAGCTAACCTCAGCTGCTAAGAAAGCTACAGCAAATTACATTTAGCAAATGTAAATAGGGTTTTAAAATGTAAATAAGCTGTCAGTTTCACTTTTGCATTGGAAAGAAAAATCCCACATACCTGAAATACACAGGAACTGATGTCAGAAGTAACCAAATTGTGAAGGAGCTTAAGGACTTACATGCAATCACGGGGGCGGGGGGGGGGGTAAATGAAGATTTTAAAATATGTATTAAGAAAATTATTAGGAGACTTTGAGCTTCTCTGCTGAATTATTTATATAGGTCATATTTAAGCAATTGTATAGGACAGAACCCAAGCAAGAGCATCATAGCTAGTCCAGCTTTCCCACCTCTGCCTTACTCTTGAGAGCTATATTCATTCCCTAAATCTATTACGGATGGGTAGAATATCACATTAATGTCACTGACAAGTTACTTCATATATCATGTAATTGTGGAATAAGTCTGTTGATCATGCAAAAAGAGATGCCTTTGGCTTTGCATAAAAGGGTAGGGTAGATCTGGAGTCAAGGACAATCATTCTTCTAGAAGCACTAGTTATACCAATTTAATTACTTTTTTGAGGTGACTGCTATCTAACCTGCAATATTTATGTATAATAGAATTTAACAGGAAAAAATGCATTACAAAACCATAAAAAGGTCAACCAATTTAGTAGTACATAAACCAATTTAGCAGCACATTGTTAAAGAACTGGCCAGATGCACTGAATTGTTATAAATGTAAAAACTAGGCATCAGTGAATTGAATTTTCCATTAAAGTGTACTCAAGTGCAGAGATTAAAGTTAACTGATCACTTTGCTCAAAAAATGTGTTACTGGAAGATAACACTGGAAGAAATAACGTCACAATTCATTATTATCCATTTGTGGTACAAAGGAGTAATAAGGCATTTTAGAAGTAATTTGTTCAAATGCAATGATGGGATAGAATCTTTAAAGAGATCAAGTATCCAAGGTCTAAATAATTTTAAATTAGGTATTGGAAACGATCCTGCTATATTTTGCTGTATTGTTTTTCAACAGATACCTGAGTAGTTTCAAATCCAATCTTCTACTGTGCACATTTTTATTTCTTCCTCTTTACTGTTTCTTCCCTTTTAGCTGGCAGTCCATTAGCACACAACTTCTATTACTACTTTTGCTTAATCAAAGTCTTCCTACTTTCTTTTACCTCAGAAAGGAAGTGGTATACTGTACACACCCATTTCCCATTACCCTATGCAGTACTCCTCAAAACCCAAATTCAGGTAATAGACACTGAATCCAGGTTATGCATTGCAGTCAGGTTGATTCCTGGTTCATCTAATTGGTTCTTCGGTTTATTCATTTATTTAGTAAAGGATTCCTTTCTACATAACCTTTGCACAGCTTCACTCATGCCTATAATCTGAGGTTGGTTCTAATATCAGGATCGACCCCCACAACCCTCTCTTCCATCATATGTGTGACTTAGCATTATCTCTGCAGGAATGCTGGCAATATTATGAGGGAGTCTTCATATCTTGTGACTCAATCATTAGACCAAAATGCTGTTTTTCAGTCTTTTCTAGTAATCAGTGCTTTGAATTGACTGCCAAATTTGAAGTTTCTATATTTTGTGGAAACACAAAGAATTTGGGTACCTTCATCAGTGTAAGTGAAGCCCAAGCATCTGTATGGAGATCTACATTGAATTAACGTACAAATCAAGAAGCACAGTAGCCATAGTCAGTGAGTATACATATGTGCTGCAAAGTAAGTAATTACTTCCCAGTCACAGAACCTTTAATTACTAATACAGGGATTCATACAACCTTTTCCTTTGAGCCACCCTTTTCAAATATTAAAGACAGAGGAAATCTGGCTCTGTTCTCCTGCTGAAGGATTGAGGTCTACCACCACAATTTGTCTCAATCTGTCCAAAATTTACATAGGAACAGCCTGCTGGATCAGGCCACTGACCCATCTAGTCTAGCATCCTGTTTTCACAGTGGCCAACCAGAGGCCTGCGAGAAACCTGCAAGGAGGATTCCAGCACAAGAGCAGCACTCTCCCCTCCTGTAGCTTCCAACAACTGATACTCGGAAGCTTTACTGTCTCCAACTGTGGAGGCAGAGCATGGCCATCTTAGCAATACAAGACAAATACCTGTATTGGCATTGTAAGTTAAGACATTTAAAGTCTGTGGGATAAATTAAAAGGGACAGGCTATCGAGGGCCACAAGGCACTCAATTGTTCTGCTTCACCCTGTCTATTCCCTTGAGGGATGATTCATTAAGAACCCTTTCAGGCAAGATGGAGACAGGGCCATCTTTAGCAGATATGGTGCCGGGGTGCAAATATCTGCCCAGTGCCCCCAAATTACCATGGATAGTGTTGGAGTGGTCATAACTGCACACTGCCAGCCATCTGGGGGGGCGGGGCGCAACTCTCCCCCATGCCACTGCGGGAGAGCGATCCTCGCAGAGGCTTGGGAGTGAAGTTGTGCCCCTCCCAAGCCTCCTTGGAAGGAGAGCAATCCTTGCAGAGGCTTGCGAGTGAAGTTGCGTCCCTCCCAAGCCTCCACAGGGATAGCTCTCCTCCCAAGGAGGCTTGGGAGGGAAGCTGCACACCCGCCAGCCTTATGGTTGGCGGGGCGCAGCTGGTGGGCGTGTAGGGAAAGGGGAGTCGCCGGCAAAGCCGTGTAGCTCCCCCACTTGCTGGGGGCGCCCCTGAGAGGCCGGCGCCCTAGCGCAACTAAGCCCTATGGAAAAGACGGTTCTGGATGGAGATTAGAAAGGAAGCCACTGAGGCAGTAACGTCCTTGTCCCTGTCCGCTAGGAGGAACCTCATTTGGCTCTCCCTTGGAGCCGTGGGTCGCAGGACCAGCATCTTGCTCAGCATCTGTTTGCGGAGTTTGCAGCCACCTTAGCTAGCGTTCATCCATAGCGCTCTCCTCCATGAATTTGTCTCATTCTTTTTTAAAGCCATCTAAGTTAGTGGCCATCACTGCCTCCTGTGAGAGCAAGTGAAGAAAATCTACTTTGAATCCCTGGCCTCGTTATATTCTGTCCCTCATACAGGGTGAGTCCTTTAAAAGAGGCCCCATGGATACAGAATACACATGTTCCATGGAGCCTCTTTTAAAAGACTCACCCTGTACTAGGCTGTAGCTACCCACAAACTTGGGCATGCACATATGCCCCTCTATACATAATGCTTCAAGAAATGTACAATGTACCCACATGCTCATGTTTTCTGTTTTTCCTCAAATGCCCCTCCCACCTTCCCATGTCCTAGGCCTAGGGTGAAGAATCTCAAGTTTCCCATCAGCAAGAATATTACTAGGGCTGCCTCACTGAAATTTCTTCAACTTAACCATCCAATATTTACTTCCATCCACTAAAATTAGCTTACTGGAACATAAAACTTATCCAAATGCCCAACCCACCCTGCCCTGCCCCTTTTATGAGCTGCCAAACCCCTCAAGTAGCAAAATCATTTTAACCTCACCCCCCCCCCTTATTTCTCAATTGCACATACAATATGGGTCAAACTGTGTGCTCAAGCAATACCAGTATACAGCTAAATTGTTCATGTAACTTGACCCAAGTGGATACCAATTTAAGGGAAATAATTTTATCTAAACTGTTCTAATACAGTGTATGTGCGTGTGTATTTAAAATATTAAAATAATTGACTTTTCTTTAAACCCAGGAATACAGATATAGGTTATGTAACACTATTGCCTATATTTCATAATTCTTATTTCCTACTGTTTGCATAATTTCCAAAGAGGCAGATGAGAACTAGCCTTTATACAAAATGTGCCCCATTTCTGAGTTTTTCTTTCAGTTCCCAAGCTTGGCATAAATATCTAGAGGAAGATGTGTTTGCTCCAATTTGGCACATGAAATAGAAATTCCAATGCTGATGTTTGAAAAATATCCCTGAATCAGAACATATAACATTGAAATCCAAATCAAGAAGGGATTTTGTAGTATTTTGTTGTATTATTTTCCTGTGTTTGTGTGGAATTTCTGCAGAGGTAATGAGGCAGGAGACTGCTGAGATTTTCTAAAATCCCCAGAATTGACATGTCTTTCCGTGGTTTAGATCTGGTTATCTTTGTATTTTTGGACGACAGTGAATTCAATTATTAATTTTCATTCTGTAAAAATAAGTGCACCAAAATAGAAAGAAATAGAAGAAAATAACTCTCCTCCTACACTCCAGCTTGCAAGAGAATGCAAACTGGACATCAGATGAACATTGTAATCTCTTTGCTGGATCAGAGCTAACATCCTTATGATAATCCAGCATTGTGCCTTCAGAGTGGTCAGGCAGATAGCCCTGAGAAACTCATGAGGAAACCTATCTATTGTTGTTTGCCTGCAGATATGTTCTCTTGGAACATGGATGTCTCATTTTAGCTATCATGACTAATAACAAGTGGTAGACTTCTATAAATTGCACTGTCCTAATAAGAGGCTAACTTCATTCAGGATGAAAAGCCATGTCAATTCATGTGGCAAACGCCACAAACCGTATCATTGGTTGAACTGCTGCAGTTGGAACATTTTTATATGTAAGCCACCTTGCGTTCCATCAGGGGAAAAGGCAGGGTATAAACAAATATTTAATAATAACTACCATTATTGCCCGATTTTCCACGCGAAAATACAAAGGGGGATCCTGAACATAAGCGTGCAATGAAAGGGAGGGGGAACTAAAACCCTTCCTTTTACCATTCCGAGTGTGACTTGTAAGATCATTGAATCCTTTATAGGGTTAAGTGTTCCCGTTAACAGCCTTATACAAGTTGTCTGTTGCACAGGAGAGCTCTCGGGTCCAATCCCTGGCACTACAGGATCTCAGGTGGCAGAGCTGACTGTACTGAGACCTTGGAGAGAGTCTGCCAGTCAGAGAGGACAATAATGGGCTAAAAGGGTAGGCTAGTTTCTAAGGAGCGCTCACTCCCAACCCCTCCCAAGTGTTTTCCAGACTCCTGGGGGAAACAGGTGTCCGCTCTTCTGCGTGGAGATTACCTGTTTTGCAGCGGTGCGCGCGCCTCTCTCTGCCTAGAGATCTCTTTTTGGGGGCGGGGAGGGGGGGGTCTCGTTAAAGACCAGTGCGCGGGGGTGGTTGGGGCTTTCTCTTGAGTTTTGGGCGCAGCAGCTGCGAGCGACATCTCTGCATGCTGTTCTCCACCGTGTGCGCCCGAGAGAGTCGTCTTTGTGAACAGGACAAAAACTGAGGGGCGTGGGGAGGTCATTTCGCCTTCTTTAGGAAGGTGGCTGTTTGGGGATTGAGCGGAAGAAGTGGGCGCGCGGGAGCTGCTCAGGAGTAAGAAGGCGAGGGAAAGCGCAGAGGGGGCGGCAGTGGCGGCGGCGGCGGCCTCCCTCCCCCTCGCGCGCCACCGACCTTTCTTTTCTCTCTCTCTCTCTCTCTTATTTCCCCCTCCCGCGCAGGCTGCTCCCTTCCTACCCCGGTTACCGTGGCAACCGCCCGGACTCCCCCAGCCCCGCGCCTGCTGCGGAATCGCTCCGTAGCAGTAGCAGCCGCTCGCTGCAGGACTCGCTGCTGCTGCTGCCGCCGCCGCCGCCGTCGCTTTCGCCGCCTCGCATGGAGCTCCTGGCTGCCGCGCTCAGCGCCGCCTGCGCCCTGGACCACGAAGGCTCCGCGGAGAGCGTGGCCGGAGCCCGCCCGCCCGGCAGGTGAGCCAAAGAGGAGGAGAGCCCTTGGCCCTCCAAGAGCAGGGGGCGCCCCCTTCGACGTTGGACCTAAAGACTCGCGAGCGGGAAGTTCGCTGGTCTTGGCGCCAAGCCGCGTGCCCCGCGTGACTGCCCGCCCTCTTATAGGGAATGTGGGGCAGAGCTCCCCTCTGGACTCCCCCGCAGGCAGGCACCCGTCGCCAAGTCCGGAGGCTTAGTTTCCAGGTCTCCTCGCGGCTGCCCTCCTCCATTTCTCTTCCCATTTCTCTTTCTCGGACGAGAGAGCGAGAGTTAAAGCAGCCGCTGCCCTCCCCGCCTCGCCCCCCGCGCTTCTGAGTCGGGGCGTCGAAGTGGTTCCTCCGCCCCTCCCCTCAGTGCTGTGAGGGACCGGAGACCAGAACTTCCCGAGGTGTGGGGGGTGGGGTGGGTGGGTAATAGCACACCAGGGAGTGCGTGTGAGCCCCGGCACCTCTCCTTTTTGCAATGTTAGCATTGGCTTGTACAGTACCTCCCTAGGAAAGATTGATTCCTCATTTGCCCTCCTTTCTGTTGCCCCTCTTGAACCCCATCCTTCCTTTCCTTTCGCCTGCTTCACTTCAGCAGGGGCTTACTGGATTTTTCCTTTCTTTCTGGGAGGGAGCCCAGTGTGCTCAGTTTCCAGGGACCGTGGCAGTGAGGGCGTGATAGATCCCGGACTCAAATTTTAAGTTTGGTTTATTTACCTTGGTCCCTTTAAGAGCACTCGCAGCCCATGTAGTCCCTGCTGTTAGCCCGAACTGATTCTGCCAGTAGGGTGGGTAGGAAACAGAACAGGCATCCATGCTCCTTGGTTTGTTTTTGTTGTTTTTCTCACCCAAAGTGAGTCTCCTTCCATGGCTGGACCAGTTTCTAGTTCCGAAGAAAGCCCTGTGCATCCCGACTGCCCGGCTGCTTTCCCCGAGGCTCTGCAAGTGATTCATCCCATGACAGCTGACTCTTGGAAAAACTTCATTGAGCAAATAGGTAAGACAAACACTCAGGCTGCAGTCGTGTGTGCTACTAGTTACAGTCAAATGTTCCTCCTTCTGGGAAAGTTATTTTCCTTTTTCTTTTAAAATGGTATTGGAGTTTCTAGTGTGTGCAGATGAATCTCACATGACCTTAGCCCATAAGTCATATTCACCTCAGTAAGACTTATTACTGCATAAACATGTATAGGATTGTTGCTGTACTATATATAGCAAAACATAGAGGGCAAAAGAAGTTGGCTGTGCATTTCCCACTTTCCATAAAACTGGATAACACTCTTTGTTTTTCTATGGGTGAAATTAATGAGTATGTGTTCATATGTCGCTAAGAAACATAAAACACACCAGAAATAAATTTGAGACCTGTAAAAACACCTTCCCCACCCCAAAGACCCTTGACACTTATGAGCAGTGTTTTTGGAGGACAATTTTTCCTCCAAAAATAGGCCATCTAAGCAAGATGGTTTCAGAGCATTTTTCCTGAACTATTTAAGGCACCAGCAGCAGCAGTATATGCTATCGTTTCTCATAAAAGAACTGAGCTGGCTGTCTTTGCTAGTTTCTTACCAGCTCTCATCATCCTTATGCTTGTTGTTATCACTTGCAGTGCGGTAGCGTTCATATTGGATGGTGTAAATAAAGGGGGCTTGTGAAGTGGGGACCAAAGCTTGTCTTTCCATGACAGCAGTATAAAAAAACCCCACCCCATTTTACATTCAAGAAAATGATATCTGGAATATCTGAGCAAACTGGTAGCGTATATGAGTAAGTAATATCCTGCTTTTGATGATCTTCTGGTTCCATTCATACAATTGTAGAACTGGAAGGGATCCTAAGGATCATGTAATCCAACCCCCTGCAATGCAGGAATATGGAGCTGTCCCGTAAGGGAACTGAACCGGCAACCTTGGTGTTATCCGCACCACGTTCTAACCAGCTGAGCTATCCATATCCCTATAGAGGCATAATTATATCTTTTCAATATTATGACTTGTTTATTAGCTCTCTTGAACTTTATACTGCCTGACCAGCAAATAGTTAAGGTATATGCTTCTCTTTCAGAAAAGAAGCCTTCTCATAGTCACTATATATATATATATATAATTACTGTCTCCAGCCAAAATCACTAAAGTATTATTTTCCCCCATCCCATTCCTTTACCATACTCATGGTTTTGTTTAATGTGAAGCATAGCCTTGATTATTTACAAAAAGAAATAATCAGCTTTTGAAAATATGTAATAACATAGTTCAAGTGGAATTATGCAAGTATAATTTCACTAGAACAGCACAATGCATTTAAGTGTAATCTCTCATTTTCAGTTAAGTGTGGGAAGCTAACAGGAAAGTACATGGTTTCCAAGGTACAGTTTCTCCCATTGCTATTTTAATCCCATTCTGAATAGTGTTCCAGAAAGAAGCGATTACTGAATATACTTACACTATGGGAAAAAGCTCGTTCCTTATACCACTTCCCCATTATAAATCATGTGTATTATCTAAGATTATAAGCTAAATATAGTTTAGTATACAGAAATATTAAAGTACTTGACACAGAGGTATGTGAAGCAGTTCATGAGTTACAATTTTGATTTTCTTTACATTAGGTAAAATGTAAAATTGTACTGAAATAGATATACTTTTTAAAAAGTCCATTCTCTGCTTACTGGAGCTGAAGGGGAAAGCAATTTTAAATTGCATTTAACTTTCAAATGAAGGGAGTGGCTCGCAAGAAATTAGCACAAACTAGTGTTTTGATTTATTTAAAATGGGATTTACAGTTTTATCTGGCGCAAGATTTTATTCTCTTATAGGGCAGGCCTAGTGAAAATCCAAAATATATTTTGTCAAATGCTGTGGTATTATTGAAATCCCATAAGAAATAGGATTTGGTTATTATTGTTACTATATATTATTAGTATTTTCAGTGGCCTTGTATGATACTAATTATGAAGTATTCCTCATATTTCTGCACAACCTGATACACAATTGCAGGAGCATTCTTGCGCTGCTAAAGTTTGTTTTTTGAAGGTAACGTAGTGTATTATGGGAAGACCTTGTATCTCATTGTGAATTGTGGGGTCCTACAGGTTTCATTATATATTCCTTCATTGTCAGCAAGTTGGTGAAGTTGCTGGATCAGATCAAGTGACAATTTGAAATTATGTTCTCTCAGTAAGTCATGTCCCTTGCATCTGTGACCAGAACATTGGTTAGCAGAAACAAAGATTGCTTCTAAACTATTATTTGCAAAGCCATTTGAAACCATGGTTTAAAATAATAGTTTAGAAGCAATTCCTGTTTAGAACTAGCCAAAGTCTGCCCAATTTAGACATCACAGCAGGCTACCATGAAAGGGAAGAACATAAAAGGCAAAAGAGGGAGAGGACTATGTACCCATGTGTCCAGCTCATTCCTAATCTCCAAGTTACACTCTAGATTTTAGACCAGCATGACAACTGATGACTAAGTTGAGCTGTTATTAATTGCTATTTGGTGGCTTTAGCTAGTATGCAATATTTAGTCATAGATATGTCTAAGAGACTAGAATTTTGCAGCCTAAATGGGTGGGTTTTTTCATGCTCAGATTGAGCAGCGTATTTGGAACTGGGGAGAAAATTTCCCAGGTTGGATAGGCTAATGACTCTTAAGTTTTGGCTTTTCTTTTGCTTGCATCAACTAGAGCTATTTGTTCTGCAGCGATTTTTCAATGTCTTGTATGATGATACTGATTTAAAACACAATCCCAGAGACTAGGTATTTGGAATCACTTCTCTAACATTGTTTCAGATTCCAGCTTTCCTTTTTCTAAACTGTTCTGGCTGAAGCAGCCAGGATAGACAATATTCAAAATTTGTGCAGTAGCAACTACTGTTGCTCGATCGGGACATAGCTCTGGAGGAGTAGACATTCAAAGAACAAATCTGTGTGCTTTGGTGCTTTGTAGGGCTCTTGTATCAAGAATATCGGGATAAATCTACACGCCAGGAGATTGAAACCAGGCGGCTGCAGGATTCACAGACAGATGCAGAAGAGTGCACAGCTACTGAAGACACAGCATCACAGACAGAAGCCACAAATACCGAAGAAAGCAAGGCTGTTCCCCAGATATGCTTGCTCAGGAATTCCACTTCTAGGTTTAATTTGTGGCAAGATCTTCCAGAAGTCAGGAGCAGTGGTGTTCTGAATATTCTCCAGCCAGATGAGATCAAACTTCAAGAGGTAATACAGCTTGAGGGAAGGGTGGATGAAAGGAGCATTGCACTGCTGACATTTCAGTGGAAAACTCTGGGTTGACTCACTTAATACAGAATGGCACAGTTTAATGTTAATCTCATTGATATTAGTAAAGCGACTGTTTTGTGAAATCTTTAATTTACTCTCCTTGCTTTTGAAAAGTCATGGCCATCCTGTTTTTTCTCAATCCCTGCCTGTTTCTGCCTCTAGAACAGGGTTGGGCTGCTATAGTAACCTTAATGGAAGACAAAGGGCTAAAGTTGCTAAAACTGATAATGCAAGTGTCTTTAAGTTCACCAAAAGCAATAAAGCAGACAAAAAGTCATGAGAGGGCTGTAATAAACTCTACAGAAGTGTGACTGAAGGACCATTGGATTATCTGTATATTCTTCTCCATGTGTAGAGATGGAGGCCTTCTCACTGTGGTATATAAAAAGCTCTGCTGTCAATAGGCTGTTAGGGCAAGGGATGGACACACTCCCATTCTCCTGGTACAGCCTTAACAAGCAAGAAAAACTGTACCAGCCCTGAAGGTGGCATAGCAGTTTTGCTTCCCATTGAATGTAAGGGGGGGGCAGGGAATGAAAGAAAAAACCAAAAACCAAACTGATAACCAGGTACAAAGAAAGAGAGTGAAAGGAAAAAGCTGCCTCTAAAGTTCTGTCCTGGGTGGTATGGTATTGAACTTGAACCTTCCCTTTCCTCTTCAAGATTGCTGTTAGGAAGAGAGAAAGAAATTGCAGAGAATTCAATTTAATTAATTGCATCAGTCCTTATTGTGAAAGATGTTGGAAGAAGCTCCCTTTCTTTTATTCAGAAATGACAGTTTTTAAATGAACTGAGAAACTAAACCATAATTTACTCATTCACTGGGAATGGATGGCTTTCACCAAAGAGTCCTTCAAAATCTCAAATGATAGAATTGTTGATCTCATAATCAAAATACTGCACATAACTTATCACTTAATTATTTAATAATTGGGAGGTAAACAATGTCATACCGTTTTTTTCAGAAGCATGCCAGAGGCTCCAGGAAATTACTAACCAGTCAGAAATTTCTGTGTAGATTGTCTTGATAGTTATTTCCACCAAACATCTATTCATTAATTTTTCATTTTAGGCTATGCAGCTTATAATAAAAGTAAAAGCAATAAAATGTAAGCTATGTAGCAAAATAAACAAAGCAGAGAGCTAAAAATAGAGCCAGCCAAGAGAAAATAATAGAGCTGTTAAACGTATACAAGAAAAATCATTACTGGGGGCGGGGCGAATCAAGGGGAAGTTTTAATGTTTGATGTTTTACTGTGTTTTTAATATTCTGTTGGGAGCTGCCCAGAGTGGCTGGGTCAACCCAGTCAGATGGGCAGCATACAAATAATAAACAAACAAACAAACAAATAATAATGTAGCAATTTTAATACCTGTGTGAAAGATGCAATTTCCTCTCTTCTGCATAACTATTAAAGGTGCAGAAGCCCTGTTTTGTTTAGTACGTACCACACCAGCTGTTATACATTGAAGTACATATGCTCTTCAATACGGATAATCCAGTGAGCACATTTGGAATACTCTGTATGGATGTTGTCATCTGAAAAAGAATATTTAGGAGCTGGAGGAAATACATTCTGCAGGTTTTTACTGTGGTACAACGAGTGCTGGGCTAGACAGATCTTTGTTTTGATCTAATGCTCTTTGTTTTGATTCAGTAGAGTCTTTTTAATGTGTGGAATCATACATAGTGTAAATGCAGAACAGCACAATGCAATTCTTGGGAATTCAGAATTCAGCATCCTGAATATTTCAGCTGCTATGGTGGTTTTTAAAGGAAATTTCTAATCTTTATAGTTGTAAACATACAAAATAGGTTTAAAATGGTCAGAGTTCAGCTTTTCGGGGCACAGCATTTTGGTTAGCTTGGTGCATTATTTTTAATGGTGGAGAATATGCATACTTCCACAAGGCACAAAACTGGGGCAATCACTATATTTGTCCCCATGGTTGACATATAGCTGCAATCCTATACGCACTTACCTGGGCATAAATGTCATTGAACTCAATGAGGGTTATATTTGAGTAGTGGAATATGACTGGTGTTCGTCTGATGTTATGCCTTGCTGCCAAAACTGCAGGATTCCTGCCATAGGGACCTATTTTTTTCTCCTGTTTTGGGCTGATTTTATTAAGTCTAAAAATAGCTGAAGAGTTGTAGGAGTAATGACAGGCTCCTAGCTCCAAGAAAGGATTTTAGCTCCCAGGAAAGGTCAACCATTTCTTATTTACACTTTGTACAACCAGCCTGAGCGTTAGTATCATTTCCTATTTAGCAATTCTTAGTCTACAGATGTTTTAAGTTCAAAATCTGAGAGCTTTGAAAGGCAGATATTACGGAATTAATGATGGTGATTATTTTCTTCGCCTTGCTTTTCATATCATAACTGGGGCAGATTGAGCTGAAATATGGCTTAATTTAAATAGCTTCGTGCCTTATGCTTGTTTATAGTATGTGCTGCAGTTAGAATAGCAAATTTTTTAACAAGTCTATTAAAGTATAGCAATTCAAAATGAATAGATGTCAATAGAGGCAGAAGAGATGCTATAGCCATTTACAATAAATAGCAGAGTAATACTTGTGAAATAAATATGTATTGTATAAATATACCAAAAAATGCAACAACCCAAAAAAACGGTTGTTGAGGTATTGATATTATTTAAAAAACCAAAGTTTAAAGATTTTTTAAGAAGGGGGGAGAACTTGACATAGAAGTATCCTTTTCAGTGACATCATACATAACATGTTCCAGCCTAATGCATATGTCAGTCAAGAGACGTGGTTATACAGGTCCAACTTTTTTCAAGGCCATAACGTAAGACACTGTGATGGTCCACAAAGAACAATGAAACTAGAATGGTGGCCTATAGCAACTTTTAACAAATTTTTGTTCTAGATCAGTTGGCATAGGCAAACTGGGTCCTCCAGATGTTTTGGGACTATGACTCCCATCATCCCTAGCTAACAGGAGCAGTGGTCAGGGATGATGAGAGTTGTAGTCCCCAAACATTTGGAGGGCCGAATTTGCCTTTGCCTGTTCTAGATAGTACATGAGAGCTACCTAGGATGGAAGATGAGGGCTGCTTTTTGTTGGGGGGGGGGAGCCAACTTTGAAAAAGAGCAATTGCAACGAAGTACAATAATCAAGGGTACTGTTTAAGGTTTCATAGGGAGGTGCACATAGCAATAGGGGAAGTGGGTAAGATTCACAGCAAGGTGCAAAGGTATATATTCATAATTCAGGATTAAATTAAAGTTAAAAGCATTTGTTTTTTTTAAATATATCTTTATTAATTTAAAATAAATACATTTATGAAAAAAACAGGCAGACAAACAAGTAAACAAACATGCAATCAAACAAACATATAACAAAAGAATCAAACAAGCCACCACCCTATAAGATACATCAAGATTAATATAACTATCATCATATGTACTCCTGGTACTGAAATCAATTATAAAACTTATAGAGAAGAAAATTAAAAATGACTTCCAAGCATTTGTTATTTTTTTTATGCCTCATAATAACCAGATGTGGTTGCCATATGTAATCTGGCACATATACAGGGGAGCTGACCCAAATGTTGGCCCTAATGGCAACAAGAAAGGTTCTGGCTACTCTGAAATGGGTCAGCATTGAGTCCAAGTGGCACACTGACAGCACTGGCACAAGGGGGCTCTGGAATTGACTGATTAAAATGATGGAGAATGAGGTTTTTTTTGGAGTGGGGTGGCAGTTTGCTTTCAAGCCTCTTGTATCCTATCCCACTAGAGAGTGCTGACAGCTTGTAATACTGCAGCTACTGGGAACTATTTACCCTTGTTATACGCAGGGTGGCATTGAAGCAATTGTGGCACAGGCCTTTATGCGTACTGCATAACGAGACAGAATTGGTGTGCCCAACAAAGATTTATACCTAAAACAGTACAGGCCATACTTAAATCAACATAGGCAAATTTTGGTTGAATGAAGCTAAGAAAAGGGAATTATATAAGTGTTCTAAGTTATAAAGTGTCAAAAGACCATAGGCAACGAAAAATGAATTGGAATGGATGTTGTGTCCTCAAGCAATGGAAAAACTAAACTGCTTAGAAAGTAAGTGATAGTTATTTTGAAAAGGTTGACAGAGGTGAATCTTTCACTATCCATATTAGATGAAATAGTGAAACATGCACAAAGGCTGAAAGAATTGACTACGCATCTGTAAAGATAGCAAGCAAATGTTTGCTAGTACAATGTTCCTAAATCTAGATCTGGATCACCATATTTCTGTTTTTAAGCCTGTCCAAACAGGTTTTGGTGTGAGACAAAGCAGGGGGAATTAGGGATATAGGTTTCCAATAAACACAAATGCTGGTTCTAATTGAAAATTAGAAAAACTGCACAAGATATTTTAAACTGCAAGGGGTTATAAGGAAGGAAAAGGAAAACTAATGGAATACTGATAAAAATGACTATATCACTGATGGATAGCTTTAATTATCTAAACATCTATTGAGAATGAATCACCAATGTCATTCTTGAGCTATATGGAAAATAATTGAAAGATGCAGAGGAGACAAGCCAGAGAGAAGACTTTACTCAGGTTCTTGTACTGGTCTAGCATGGAGAATGTGACTGTAATGGAGAAGACTCGGAACAACTACCTAGCAATTATATGAATTCATAAATCTGTTACTATATAATAAAAATACTTATTCATGATGATGCTAAGCACTGAGCTGTTCAAAGCAGTGAATGAGTTTGAAGGCCAAGAACACTTCTTTTGGCAATTCTAAATATGTTTCTTCCTTCTTGGTGATTTTAGTCTTAATACTTTGTTGTACCCTATTCCAGTTCACATCCAAACTCTGGTCTTTGCCGTGGGCATTGATCTAAAACCTAGTCTCATCCTGGATTGCAGCATTTTTTTTTCCTGCCACAGAGGATTATCCTTGGAGGAACACATACATAACATACTTCACCGCAATGAAAATCCAAATAGATTTTTGGAGGGAAGTATGTGAAAATGAGGCTACTAACAAAGATTTCCGCCCCCCTACAAAAGTTATGTGCATTTTCCACCAGTATTTCAATACAGAAGACAAATGTTATGTAAGAATTGGAACTTAAATGTTGCATTAGGAGTTGGTCTTCCTTTGCTGCTTTTTCATGACTGAGTGCAGTTATGCAAGAACATTTATTGAACGTTTTTGGAAGACAAAACTATTAGGGAAAATCGATATATTCAAAATGTTGCTTGTAGTGTTGTACCACATTTTTTGCACACCACTATTTGTTGAAGTGGAAAGTCAGGTGTCAAAAGCTCTTTTTTAAATGTCCTCCCTTAGTTGTTTTTTTTTTGCAGTTTGGCACCATTTTTCCACCAGCAAACACGATAATGACGCAGCACCATATAGCCTGTCAGATTTAGCTGTGTGACAGTGTCACTGACAGTCTTTGCAGTGCCGTCACTGATTGGAGAGGAAAGAAGGAATGAATCCCTGTTGTTGCCAAGGAGATTGGCAAAATTCACATTCCTTGCTGTGCACAGTTTTGCCTCTGCCCCCCCTCCCACCACTGGCATGTGGCCCCCAGAATGTGGTGGCCCAGGAAGGAATGTGGTCCTCGAGTTCCCCACCCCTGTTACAATATCTTCTGCACAGTTAGAACATTAAGTATTTCAGGTAGCATACTCAAGTTTCAGCTCTTTAGAAAAAGTATTCTGAGGTGGTTGTGGTTGTTTTAAACTTACGTGTTCTGATTCAGCTGTAGCTGTACTTTGATTAGCAACTCCAGATGGGATGTTCAGTCCCATCTGCATAAATTCTGCACCCCAAAGTTCGTTGTCATCCAGATCCATATGGGGTGGTCTGGCTTGGTAATCAGGGTGGTAACTTTATGGAGCTGTGAGCTTTTGCCCTGTGACTGAATACTAGACTTGCCTACCTGTCACTGAGGCTTTCAGAGCCTTCACTTATTTTGTGCATCATTCATGTAGAATTTTGGAATTCTTCTGCAGGCCATGTTTGAACTGGTTACCTCAGAAGCTTCGTATTACAAGAGCCTGAACCTTCTGATATATCACTTCATGGAAAATGAGCGATTGAAAAAGATTCTACATCCTTCAGAGGCTCACATCCTCTTCTCCAATGTCCTAGATGTCATGGCAGTCAGTGAGCGGTAAGGCTTTTAGCGATTAATATGTGTAGGAATTATAGGGACGCGGGTGGCGCTGTGGGTAAAACCTCAGCGCCTAGGACTTGCCGATCGTATGGTTGGCGGTTCGAATCCCTGCGATGGGGTGCGCTCCCGTCGTTCGGTCCCAGCGTCTGCCAACCTAGCAGTTCGAAAGCACCCCCGGGTGCAAGTAGATAAATAGGGACCGCTTACCAGCGGGAAGGTAAACGGCGTTCTGTGTGTTGCGCTGGCTTGCCAGATGCAGCTTGTCACACTGGCCACGTGACCCGGAAGTGTCTGCGGACAGCGCTGGCTCCCGGCCTCTAGAGTGAGATGAGTGCACAACCCTAGAGTCTGGCAAGACTGGCCCGTACGGGCAGGGGTACCTTTACCTTTTTTACCTTTATGTGTAGGAATTAAATCTCAATTTTGTTGTTGCTGTCCCTGGGGAGGCATAGGTGGGGCCTGTTCGTGTTTTCAGCTTCTGTAAATTATCTTTATAAGTTAATGTCTCCCCTTTTATACTGTAGAGAAAGGTACCATTGTCCATAACAACTATGCAGTGGTACCTCGGGTTACAGATGCTTCAGGTTACAGATGCTTCAGGTTACAGACTCCGCTAACCCAGAAATAGTACCTCTGGTTAAGAACTTTGTTTCAGGATGAGAACAGAAATCGCGTGGCGGTGCGGCAGCTGGAGGCCCCATTAGCTAAAGTGGTACCTCAGGTTAAGAACAGTTTCAGGTTAAGAACGGACCTCCAGGGCGAATTAAGTTCTTAACCTGTGGTACCACTGTACTGACTTAAACAGCATCGTTGTTGAATCCCATACATAATCCTTTATTTTGAACCAAAAGCGATTACATATAAAAGGCCTTAAAATCAGATGGAAACACAGTTCCCTCCCTATTATAGGGAGGTGATGAGGTGATTGGCCTAGGTGGAAGATGTGTGGGTGTCATCGTAGTAAGCTGCAAATTTGACTGGTCACTGCTGCTCTTGAGCATTACATTCATGCAGCCTTGCCTCCCATTTCAGTCCAGTGCTGCAGGCCTCTCAGAGCAGGCAAGATATAGAGGAAGGATGCCAGGATCAGAAGCCCAGGCATGTGTTGTATCATATTCTGTCCTGCTCACCTTTCTTTGGTAAATAGTAATGCCTAGGTATGCACTCATTTTGTGTTGTGGTGACTGGATAAATATGCCAGGGAGAAAATAGAGTACAACTGATCCTTCACATAGCAGCAACAGTGTCATGGTTATTATTCAGGTTTGTCCTCATTTTTTGCATGATAGGTTTTGTGGGAAATCTCACCCTTTTCAAGGTAATAATACAGTGAGAATTCTGTGCATACAAATTCTGCTAACGTCTTCATTAATATATGTTTTCAGTGTACATTCTGCTAGTTAGTTAAGGACTAAATTAATTTTAGATCAGTGCTGAATTAGGGACAAGCCATATTATTTATTGCTGTTATGGCATGCAAAAGGCAAAGACAATTGACCCCTGGACGGTTACGTCCAGTCAAAGGCGACTATGGGGTTACAGTGCTCATCTCACTTTCATGCTGAGGGAGCTGGTGTTTGTCCACAGACAGCTTTCTGGGTCATGTGGCCAGCATGAGTCAACCGCTTCTGGTGCAACGGAACACCGTGATGGAAACCAGTGCTCACAGAAACGCCATTTACCTTCCTGCCGTGGCAGTACCTATTTATCTACTTGAACTGGTGTGCTTTCGAACTGCTAGGTTGGCAGGAGCTGGGACAGAACAACGGGAGCTCACCCCATCACGGGGATTCAAACCGCCGACCTTGTGATCGGCAAGCACAAGAGGCTCAGTGGTTTAAACCACAGCGCCACCCATGACCGCAGTCACTTGCATGCATTTATCTACATGTTATTCCCTTCCTCACATATACATAGAAAAAAGCTACATTCTCTTCCTGGAAATCAGGCAGGAAATCAGGAAATCAGGTTTTCCTTCATAAAATGTCATTGCCAAGGATTAATCAATAACTCTTTTCAACCACATGAAATTCTCCACAATTCCCCTAGAGGGTAGCATGTCTCACTCTGAGAAGCCGGTACAAGATCAAATTATTGCTGACGTTGTACCACTTATTAGTTAGACCTCTTCTATTAAAATAGAATGGAAATAACTGGACTGGTTTCAAAACTGATAGCCAAAGATTAGCTTGGTTGATATGCTCTCTGAGTTTTGGAAAAACTAGCAGAATTAATTTTGAACAAAATGCTTCATTTGGTTCATAGCCAAAAGTATTTCAGAATCTATTTTTTATCTATAAAAATAAAAAGGGGGGAAGCGGAATGTGGCAGAAGCCTCTATTTTAATTATTTGTGTTTGTTGGCTATGTCTGTTGCAGACACTGATGTCAATGATTAATTCTTGGTTTCTTATTTAGTTTCCTCTTGGACCTTGAGAAGCGAGTAGAAGAGAACATTGTGATCTCAGATGTCTGCGACATTGTCTATCAGCACACCATTAATCATTTCTCGGTGTATGTAACCTATGTCTCCAACCAAACCTACCAGGAGAGAGCTTATAAGCAACTTCTGTGAGTGCAATTATTCAGTCATGGCTTGCTTATTAAAACCAATCAACTGCACATCAACTTAGACCAACCAATTAGACAACAGATGCCAAATGGTTTAGCACACCAGGGGTGGGGGGACGGAGAATTTTCACCCCTGCTTATTAGGAACTTTTCTCCAAAATACACTTGGGTGTTCACAGCGTAATCCCGTTGTCCACTGGAAAGGAGATAACTAGGCAGAAAGCTGGGATTTGGTATGCAATCAGTTGTGAGTTATTTTTGATATTTTGCACAATTTTCAAACATGCATCTTCCACTGGGTGACGATGTCTAACCATTATAAATGATCTGTTGCACTGGAAGGATAGCTCTGGTTGATGGCATAATTACAAGACAAATGTATGAAATTATCCATAGTTGTGTCTGTTCTAATTGTTTTCTATTGGGCAAGATCATTTTGAAGCAAGTGAATGCATTTATGGCATGTGCAATTTGTCTAAAGATTTTTCAGTGTTGAACTGCCAACCTTTTATGTCCTCCTTGCTTATGATGAAGTGGAAGCAATTTAAAATTACAATCCACTTACAACCTTAATTTATTTCAGCAGCCTCACTTCCTCCAAGTTCCATTCAAAGCCTTAAAAAAAAGTGAAAAGTTTCTTACAATAAAGGGAATAATTTCTGATCTGTAACAGATTTCAGATGTCAAACTCCTAGAATTCTTACTTAAAGCTAAGCTTGCTCTTTGAATAATGAAGAATCTTGAGCAGTATGATCCTGTGCATGTTTATTCAGAAGTCTTACTGTATTCAGTACCATTTATTCCCACCAAGTAAATGTGCATAGAATTGCAGCCTTTCTCCTTGCCAGTGCAATCCTGTGTGTGTTTACTTGGAAGTAAATCTCACTCTGTTCAATGGAACTTACTCTCTAGTAAGTGTGTTTGTTTATAGTCTAAAAATTAAAAATACACATTCATTATAGTCCTTGTGTCAAGTGTAGCTGAATTGGATTAGGGAATCTGCTTCGGGTGTTTTCATAATTTAAATTTAATGGTAGTAGTCTGCTAGGATTTGTAATGAGTCTTCTCAATGTACCCGCATTATATATTTGGTTCCTTCGCAAAGGAGAAGAAGGGGACTGGAAGCCTCCAAAGCATTAAGATAAAAATACTTTAAAAGGATCATGAAAGCTGGGAAATGTTTAGCTGCTTACTTGAATGCTCTGAATGTTTCAGAAAATTTCCACTGTTTAGCTCAATACTTTTTCTTTTTCATGTTTATTTTGGCCACTTTGTTTCTTCCGAGAAAGTGAGTAAAGTAAGCTACAACTATTCTAGTAAGGTGGGGGAAAAACCTAATAACTCATCATGCAATTTAGTCATTCCTAGTTTTCATTGTATAGATAGAATTTTAATATGCTCAAAGGAAGAGAGATAAATCCTTAAACAAATTAATTCCCTATAGAAGCAGACCTTGGTGACTGCTTCTAACCAGCAGCTAAGCTGTTTTATGAATGCTAGGAAACGATAGCAATCTTGCTCCTTTTCTTCTCCTCGCCATTCAGTCTTTGTTCTCGCTAAAGGAACTCCTAGTCAATTATTTAATAGTAGGTGACTAGATCAGCATACTTAGAGGTCTGTGATGACAAAGGATTAGAATCCCATTTGCCTTCCGTTTGACAGACTGAATATAGACAACACTGGAAAGGAAGTATGGTGGAGAAGAAGCTGTCAATAAGACCAAGCACAGACTTAAAAGTTAGCATAGTGCAAGTGCTTCAGCACTCTTTGACATCCTGGTCAAGGCACTGAAGGACAATGAATTGATTTTCAAATTGTGACTGTGAGAGGCACCAATCTACTATTGGGAGCAAAGCAAAAATTCACCTGTGTTCCACCGTTAATAGAAGGCAATAGCACAACAGGACAGGAATATGGAGTCAGCTTGAACTCTTTCAGAAACAGCTAATGTAGAAGTTTGGTTCAGTATTTTCTCAGTCACATATGTGGTGAATGGTCATACCATTCTCAGTTCCAGGGCCAATTCAATTGCTAGTTCCTCCCTCTGCTCCAGGAAAAAAACCTTAGCTGGACCACACCAGGAACAGCATCCTCAGTGGTTATTGCTATGCTGTTAACAGTCTTGCGTGCCTCAGGACCACAATATCTCAAGGGCTGCCTCTCCCCAAATGAACCCAGCATTCATCATTGGAGGCCCTTTTTCATGCGTTTCTTCTGAGGGAGGTGTGGATGGAGGCAACACAAGAAAAGGCATTTTCAGTGGTGGCTCCTTGCTTGTGGAATGCTCTGCCTAGGGAGGTACTCCTGGCACCATAATTATCTATTGTTAGGTGCTAGGCAAAAAGGTTTATTCCCCCTGGACTTTCAGCCCTTAATTTGGAGTGTATTAGGCATACTTGTGCCCTCTTTGTTGCTTATTTTGTATTGGGGTGTATTATGTTGGACCTTCCTTTTTATATTTATTATGGATAGGGTTTCGTTTCATTTCGTTTTTTTCATACTCAGTTTTAATGTTCATAGCATTTTGTGAGTTGCTTTGGGTCACTTCTCATGAAAAAAGCCACTAATAAATGCAATAAGTAGAGCTGGGGTCTGATTGTGGCCTGAGTTGTTTTATCATGCTGGTGCTCGGACCTGTATGCTTCTTCCTATGAACTGTACTAATTAATCATTCCAGAAGCTTCTAAATATTTGGTATTAGTTATGAATATTGGTATTAGTTATAAATAGAAAGTTCCCTCACATTAATAGCCTTTTCATCAGTGAGAAACCAAATAATCTGAGCTAAAGAGTGTGTGCCTGTCTGTAGCACTGAATTCACACTAGCTGTAGCTGTGACAGATCCTGGCAGCTCTCCAGTAGTCTGAGATGCTTCCAGTTTATGCCAGATGAGTTTTTTCTCTTGTCATTTCCAGCTAGGCCTACCTCGGTTTAATCACTTGATGGAAGGCCTTGTTCCTATGACTATATGTATTTCACCTTCCTGCAACAATCCGACTGTGTAAAGATATATAATTATGCCTCTGACTCATCTACTTGGACACACACCCCATTCACACCCACCCACACACCCAGCATAGGCTGCTAAGTTTGTATGTGCTACACATGTAAAAGCATTACTCTGGCTTGCACATTAAAAGCCTATTTTTCCATTCCCAAATACTATTAATAGACCCAACTTCAAACCAAAATCCACTTAGTGCTAATATGCCCCTCCCCCAAATTGTAAAAAAATGAGAACAAAGCCAAATTCCAACCCTGAGGGGAAGGTAGTGTTGTGAAAATTAAAACACACATAGAACATGTCGGTTACTCACACAAGTTTAAACCTCAATGAAATAACAAAACACCACTCTCCATCTGTCTCTGCTGTCAGCCAGGACAAGCCAGCTTTCCGGGAGGTGATCTCACATTTGGAACTGGATCCGAAATGCAAAGGCCTGCCTTTCTCATCGTTCTTGATTTTGCCTTTTCAAAGGATCACAAGGCTGAAGCTGCTGGTACAGGTATAACAGGGTTTTACTCTTCCCATATATCAGTACCACCTTGCCATGTCTTAAATTGAGGTCACTGAGAGACTGAAGAGCTTTAATAGGGAGGGAAAAGCCACCAAGGAACATTCTTTGTGGGTAATAATAATAATAATAATAATAATAATAATTTTATTTATACTCTGCCATTCTGGCTGGGTTTCCCCATCCACTCTGGGCGGCTTCCAACAGAATATTAAAATATAATAGTCTATTAAACATTAAAAGCTTCCCTAACCAGGGCTGCCTTCAGATGTCTTCTAAAAGTCTAGTAATTGTTTTTCTCTTTGACATCTGGTGGGAGGGTGTTCCACAGGGCGGGTGCCACTACCGAGAAGGCCCTCTGCCTGGTTCCCTGTAACTTGGCTTCTTGCAGTGAGGGAACCGCCAGAAGGCCCTCAGCACTGGACCTCAGTGTCCAGGCAGAACGACGGGGGTAGAGACACTCCTTCAGGTATACTGGACCAAGGCTGTTTAGGGCTTTAAATGTCAGCACCAACACTTTGAATTGTGCTTGGAAACGTACTGGGAGCCAGTGTAGTTCTTTCAAGAATGGTGTTATGTGGCCACTTCCAGTCACCAGTTTAGCTGCTGCATTCTGGATTAGTTGTAGTTTCCGGGTCACCTTCAAAGGTAGCCCCATGTAGAGCGCATTGCAGTAGTCCAAGTGGGAGATAACTAGAGCATGCACCACTCTGGCGAGACAGTCTGCGGGCAGGTAGGGTCTCAGCCTTCATACCAGATGCAGCTGATAAACAGCTGCCCTGGACACAGAATTGACCTGCGACTCTGTGGACAGCTGTGAGTCCAGAATGACTCCCAGGCTGCGCACCTGGTCCTTCGGGGCACAGTTACCCCATTCAGGATCAGGGAGTCCTCCACACCTGCCCCCTCCTGTCCACCAAAAACAGTACTTATGTCTTGTCAGGATTCAACCTCATTCTGTTAGCCGCCATTCATCCTCCAACCGCCTCCAGACACTCACACAGGACCTTCACCGCCTTCACTGGTTCTGATTTGAAAGAGAGGTAGAGTTGGGTATCATCCGCATACTGATGAACACCCAGCCCAAACCCCCTGATGATCTCTCCCAGCGGCTTCATGCAGATGTTGAAAAGCATGGGGGATAGGACAGAACCCTGAGGCACCCCACCACTGAGCGCATAGGGGTCTGAACATTCATCCCCCCCCCACTTTCTGAACACGGCCCAGGAGGAAGGAGCAGAACCACTGTATGACAGTGCCCCCAGCTCCCAGCCCCTCTAGACGGTCCAGAAGGATGTTATGGTTGATGGTGTCAAAAGCCGCTGAGAGAAACAGCTCTACCTTTGTCCCTAGCCCGCCAGAGATCATTGACCAGTATGACGAAGGCAGTTTCAGCCCCAGTATGAGGCCTGAATCCCAACTAGAAGGGATCCAAATGGTCCGCTTCTTCCAGGCGTGCCTGGAGTTGTTCAGCAACCACTCGCTCAGTCACCTTACCCAAGAATGGAAGATTTGAGACTGGGCGATAGTTGGCCATATTGGCCGCATCTAAAGATGGTTTTTTAAGAAGCGGTTTGATAGCCGCCTTTTTCAGCAGGTCTGGGAAGGCTCCCTTACAGAGGGAAGCATTCACCACCCTGCAAAGCCCATTGCCCAGCCATTCCTGGCTAGCTTTTATAAAGGAAATGTATCCTTTTATGCCCATAATGTAATTGTCAAAAGGATGAATATTTTGCCTCCTCTCTCCATTTTTCTACATGTGTTCAAGTAGAGCCTGTTTATGGAAATGTATAATAACAACCTTCCTTCATCTTGTACAGAATATCCTGAAGAAAGTGGAGGAAAAGTCTGAACGTGAAATCACTGCCCTTGAGGCTCACAAGGAACTGGAAACAGTAAGTCTCATCTGTCTTGTCAGAATATTCAGGATTTTTTGGAGCAAATGGGACTTCTTCTCTGCCTCTGTGCCCCTCCCAATGTTGCTGGCCATTGCCATTCAAATGGTGGGTGTGTGCCGTGTCATATGATTGATTATGCAGGGTGGGGTTTACCTGCCTCCCAGAATTTTATTTAAGTTGGCACCCCTCTCCCCCCATGTGTTTTGAAGAATCCCCCTACCCTCCAGAGTGGATTTGGCGGTGGGACATGGAGGGAAAGGAGAGGGAGAGGTAGTCCCACTGTGCAGGCATTAGTCCTTGCATTAATAGGATGACTTTGAATTTAATGCTTAATCATATGTATCTGGTATATGAGGACATATCTGGAAGAAATAATATCCAAGGAAGAGTTGCCTCAGATTTCAGAGTGCAAAAGCTGTAGTCAGACACTTGAAGGTGATAGATTCCACAGAGAGCAGTGATTTAATTAGCTGCCACCTGAAGCAGACCGTTAGTAGGTCAGACTTTATCCAAGAGTACAAACTTATTTTTCTGACCCAAAATCACGTGTGCCATAATATACCTTTTTATTAGTGCTTCAGCTCCTTTTGAACTCCATTTCTACAAGGCTTCTTATCATGTGTGTTGCCTGTCTAGTTACATATTTTGAGGTTAGGCCAAGTACAGTATGCTTTTAACATGAGTCTGAACCAGTCTTATCACATGCAGGGTATTGCGTCAGCCCACGCAAAGAAGCCAGCCAACCTCCATTGTCCCTGCATGTTCACATGGAGACAGAAGATCTTCATACAGCCAATGCACCTAGACCAAACTCATGTGATCAATCCCATGGAAATAATCTGGAATAGACCATGTAGTGTGTAGGCTTCACACAAATGTTTACTATACTTGGTATACTCAAAAATGCAATTGGAGAGGCAGCACACAAAGATGGTAAACACATGTTCCCCTCCATGAAGTGGACCAGATCATAAGTCCAGTCCAGTGTCATTGGGATCAAGTGGATCCTGATTCCTCTCGAGCCAAGTTTTAGTGGACCCTCATTTTCTATCTCTACCTGTCTGCTGAATTACATAGGCCCCAGTTTCAGACATGAGCCTAGTAGAATTGTTCCTGAGACTTCAATGATGCAGCAAGCTGGGGTGGGAAGCCACTCGGAAATGCACTTCGAAGTGAAGGCAACGCCTTTACCTTCCTTCCATCTGATGTCACAAATTATGCCAGGGGTGGGGCAGATGGACATGGTTTAGGGAAAACTATATTGTGAGCTAAATTAGGGCCCCTGCCTGGTCTCATTAGGTTCATGGGCCAGAGGTCCCCCGGCCCTGCTGTGAGGCTGCCGAAATATGATGATGTCATCATCAATTGATAGCACAAATACCTCTATGAATGTGAAACACAACCTGCTGCATTGTTGAAATCTTCTGAATTTGTAATAGAACTGACCAGTCTAGTAAATCTGAGTTCCATTCCATTTTGGCTTGGTTCCACCAGTAGGACTATAGTAGAATTTGAAAGCTTCTCTAGGGTTTATATTAAATCAGAAATGTCTTGACTGTATAAAACTATGAAATCCACTGAGCTATAGCCCTTCCTCTTTCTAACCAGGAGCCAAAGTAAGCATTAGTAAGCCTCAACTCAGGTGATTCTTGCTTACTATTTTATTCATAGTAATTAATAATAATTACTTATTAAGTAATAATAGAGTTGGAACCTATTCCCCTTCATCCGTGGGTGCATGTCCTCCCTTATCTTACTGGGGTGAACAATGCTTTGATTTCCTTCACATGAGTTAAGCTAATGCCTCGTCAGTGACACTTACTTTGACGTGAACAAGTTTATTATTAAAATCTTGTCGACGTTGTGCTTTTATTTACAGAACCACTTCTGAATGAAGTTAAACATGCTTTTCTACTTTCACCTCATTCAATCTGTTCTCATTGGGGTTCCAATTTTCAACCCTGAGACAAGGAATCGTGTTTCTGATATACTCTCATTGCTTGGTCTCTTCTAGGTGGTGAAGGCATGCAACGAAGGCGTCAGGAAGATGAGCCGTACAGAACAGATGATCAGCATCCAGAAAATGCTAGAATTTAAGATCAAGGTAAACATGTAGGCTAAGTCCTAAGGAGAGGAACAGATATATGTTACAGGGCAAAATCATTGATGAATTTAGCAAAACGGTTGCCCCTAATGATTATATTAAACAATCACTGGTCTAATTTAGTCAGTCCTAGCTTTGGTACCCTTTTTTAATGCAAGTCAGGGTTCAGTCTGCCTGGCTGCTTTACCAAGTTGCCTGGCTACCCATGTTTCCTGCTCCACTGACTGGATCATGCAGAATGCGTGCAGTGATTATGCGTGCTGAGCCATTCCTAGTCACTTGTATTATTTCTAACTCAGTGCTGACTAATATAGCTCTGTGGAGCTCTCCTCCAGCTCCTTTATCTGTTTTTTATTTGTATAATTTTCTTACGAGTGCTGCAGGCCAGCTGTGTGGTGTGAATTTTGTTTAAATTAACCTAAAGAGGCTCTTGAGGCAAGATATGTCAAAACATATCCCACTCGTCATTATTGTCCTTTTGCTTAGAATGAGACTTCAAAGTTTCCAATGGATAATTTAATTTCCTTTGATGATCTGCAACAACCATGTATTTTGTTCTCATTATATACATCTTCAGAGAGCCAACTTTTAATGTTACTTTTATTAAGTATTTCACAGGTTAATAGGAGGAAAAGGGGGGAATATGAGCATGCCAAAAAGTTATAACTTTTACAATAAAGAAAAGACAACATGCAGTTGGCTGCTGTTGTTAAACTTCTCATTGCTGTGTTGAACAAACACTATCCACAAAATTATCTACTTGGCATTACTCCCTGAGCCTGACATAATTTGTAATTTTGGCAATCTCGGCTATTCGCAGATCCTCTTTAAACAGATTTTAAGCCAAGGAGTGACAGCTTTTTTGAAATTCACTGCTAAACTAATTTTGGCTATGCACAGATGATTTGTAGTAAGTTCTGGGTCACATCTCTGTCTTTCCCTTCAGGTCATACTGGGTCTAATAGTGTTTCATCTACTTTAATTCATATCTTTTTAGTTGAATCTTCTCTTCCAGTACCTTGCCTGATAGATACTGCTAAATAGGAACAAAGTCGTATTCTTCTCTTTATATATGAACGAAGTCCTCTGTAATAAAGCCAGACTTTGACAAAAACCACTTTCTCATATTTGGGTATCTTAAAGGGATGCTAAATACTGCTGATCAACATTTTACATTTCCCCCCCAGTTGACAGACACAAATTAATTTTAAGAGAACATTGACAGTTGCTGGAAACCCCAGGAGAGGATAGTGCTCTTGTTTTTATGGTTTCCCCACTGGCATCTGTTTGGCCGCTGTGAGAACAGGATACTGGAGTCAATGGGCAGGCTCTTATTAGGTTCTACCTGGATCCATAGCTTCTGTATGGTCTATTTTTAAAGCTTTCCTTTGCAGTGAATTCAGAGGGATTGCCATAAGATGCTATGTTGCAGTGCTCCTGATTATTATTTTATTTCCTTCGTTAGTCTGTGCCCATCATCTCTCACTCCCGTTGGCTGCTAAAGCAGGGAGAACTGCAGCAAATGAATGGCCCCAAAACATCACGTACCCTCCGCACAAAGAAACTCTTCAGAGAAGTCTACTTGTTCCTCTTCAATGATTTGCTAGTGCTCTGCAGACAAATATCTAGGTGAGTTTGAAACAGAGAGGAACAGAATTTGAGCTGTACTGTGTTTATTCAGCCTCAGTTGGCTCAGTCTCAATCCTGCCAGAGATAGTTTCTGATTATTAATTTAATCTATTGATGTGCTGCCCAAGCAGCTGTAGACGAATTTTCAGCACTCATAGTAAAGAATTAAGCAAAGGCGGATGTTTATTCTGTTGTTCTGGGTTTTTAAAATAGACAATTCTTTACCTTTGCGTCCCATTCCCCCTTCAAATTGTTAGGCAAGGACTAAAGCAGAGGTGAAGAGCTTGTGACTCTGCAAAGGCTGTTGGTCTCAGCCAGCAGGGACACTGGTCAGGGTTGATGTCCAACAACATCTGGAGATCACATGTTCCTCATCTGTAGAATAAAGATACGATGCATTCTGTCCTTGAGAAGAGAAAACTTGCATCAGAGGAGGGTCATGAGGGAAGTGTGTGCCTAACTTTCCCCCTTCTAATCACTTCATGTTTGTAAAAAAAAAAAAAAAAAAAAAAAAAAGGACCATGGAACACTGGCAGGGGGTTAAACAGCTGGCTTGGGGAAAGTTTCAGAAGGAAGTATATGACTCAAGAAGAGTTAACCCCTCCTTTCTCTGCTGTCCTTTTTCAGATGCAAATAATCTCTTGCAGAGCATGCTTAGCAAGATTTTGTTATCCCAGATAACAGTTTCAGGTGTAGTTTACTCCTTCGACACTAAGCCATACATTCTTCAGAAAGAATATTTTGCCTATGAGAAATGTAGTCACCTATTTCTCTGCCCCATCTTTTAGGCCCTGCTTTATACCCCAGCCTAGGCTATAACTAGTGCTTCTGACACCTTTCTTTTCTCTCTCAGTGACAAATATCAGGTGTTTGACTCTGCTCCCCGAGGACTTCTACGGGTGGAGGAGCTGGAAGACCAAGGGCAGAGCTTGGCGAATGTCTTCATCCTGAGACTGCTGGAAAATGCAGATGACCGCGAAGTCAGCTACATGCTAAAGGCATCATCACAGTAAGCATAACGAGGCAATATCTGGAAAAATTGTAGATTGTGCGCATGATCCCATTGCAGTTTCTTACAATAGATTCTGAACTATTATTGCTCTTGGGATGAACTTACCTATCTTTATAAGCTGGCACAGGTATTGTTCAATAGGCATCACGTTTGATGGAGACTGTCTTCTAAATGACAGTATTGATTGTGAGTTCACTTGCCCCTTGTCAACATCCTGCGTAGCTCTGTCTTGTGCAATGCTTTAGGGTAATTTGTTTCCTACCACAATTCTTTACTTATTCTTTATTTACTGGTGATTCTGTCATATGGTCTGCTTCAGTGGCTGCTTGTGTACGGGAAATGCAGTCTCCAGTCCCTCCCACAGAACTAGAATGAATTTGCCCTCCCTACTGCAGACAAAGAGGGAAAGGCAGGCTGATGTCAAAGGAGGCTTCTTGTTTGTCCTATGAACTCATACTGTAGCCGTGAACAAAATATTCACGCCTCCACACACACTCCAGTGGTGGAGAAAACACCCAAGGGAAAGAATATATTGAAATACCCAAAGACTGAATTCTGGCCGATTGAACTAATGGCAAAAATATCGCCCCAGGTATGTTGACCATAGAAATCTGCTCCAAAACTGCGTTTGAATTCTGCCTTCCCTCAACTCTGTCCTCATTTTGTCCTGTATGAATGACAATTTGTAGATTATTAAATGCATGGACCCCAGGAAATACTGCAGTATGTTTTCAAGTAATCCTATAGGAATATAAACTGTAACTGCCTATGTGCTAAGCACAATAAATGTTACGTACATAAAATATATCATTTTGGAAGGTACAGAAGCTTAGAAACAGATGGTAGTAACTATCTTGTTAACTGCCCTGAGATCTTTTGATGAAGGACGGTATGTAAATATAATTAATAATAATAATATCCATCCTCCCAGTGTGCAGATGGCATATTTAAATGGGTTCATCCTTCATACTGTTACCCCAAATCCTGCATGATGCAAAACTTTGTATTTCTTTCCAGCACTTCTTCTTTGCAAAATTTCACACCTAGCAGTGCAGGAAGCACTGTTTCTGCTCCAAATTAAGCATGTTGCTAACGATAGATTAAGAAAAGTTGGCACTTGAAGTGTTCTTTCTAGTCCAACACCCATTTGAGCAGAGAATTTATTCAGTTAACGTGCATTACTGACAAACTGTTGCAGATGGAGGACATGGGAAATAGGAGAAAATATTTCTTCCTTTTGTTGTAAAAACCTTGTCCCCCGCTCCCTTCCTGGTTCCCTGGAGTAAGCGACAAAGACAACCACAACCTCAGCTGCTCCTCTGCTTAAACCCGGAAGTGCCTGGCTTGAGCAGAGAAGCAGCAGCAAAAGCTATCCAGCCTACACAATGATTCCAGTAGACTGAAGAAGTTGCTGCATGCTTCCCCCCCCCCCACTTTTTTTGACCCTAAAGCTTCTCTTTAACTGAGAGAATGAACAAGGAAGGTGGTGTGACGTTAACATATGAGAGTGCTTGGAGGTGAAATAGTTAAACAGGTTACCCAATCAGAACCCAGGGGGGTGGAGTCAGAGGGACTATAAAACCAGCTCTGGGAGGGGCGAAGGGAGGAGTTCGTTGGGAGTTGGGTGGTTGGTTGGAGTGGGAGTGAATTGGGATAGAGTCTGTGGGTAGGTTGAGTTAGTATAGCTGAGTCAGGAACAGTTAGGGGCTAGGAAGACAAGTAAATATCTGAGAGGTGGTTTAGTGAGTGAGAGCAGGTAGCGGAAGTTATAGGTCTGGATAGGCACCCCATGAATGTAATTGACCGATACCATTTATGAAACCACACGCTTGTTAAACTGCAATAAATAAACAGAAGTTTATGTTCCAATTTAACCCTGACTGGACTCAGTATTGTACCAGGTAGGGCCTGGGTGGTGGCAGCGAGAAATAAAGTGGTGGCGCAGGGATCAATAGACAGTGAAACGTCCGGGGACCCTGTGTGATTGCTACAGATGGCTTCACCCCTTGAGCTCAAATTTCGTGACTCCAAAAGAACATGGAGAACATATTCCTTTTCACTTTTGTCCACAAGGCTATTACTGGAAAGGGTATTTGGCTCAGGAAACCCTGCAGTCACTGAGACTAGCCAGAGACCCCAAACCTATCGTTCTTTAAACTGCAAAAAGGGAGACAAAGAAGGGGGTTAAACTGGGCTCTTTCTTCCCAGACCCCTGTTCTTCTCAGGGACATAAGCATCCCAGATTTCCCATATCATATCCACTTTAGCCCTAAGAAAGGGAATGACTGTTCCAGGAATTTATAGAAAATAATACATGAAAAACGAAGGTGAAAAATGGGATAGAGGAATGAGTCTTCTGTCAAGGGATTCTGAAACATGGCTGAGCTCTTTCAGTGGAGTTCATGGATTTGCCTTGAACTCCTTATTGTCTTAGCTTGTGCATGACTTTCTAACCAGTGAGTGGGAGAACATGAGTCAGGATGCGTGAATGAGTGACACTTAACTGACTTAGCTGACAGGAAAGGGAGAGAGAACACATGGATTTTACCATTAAAGTAGGGGCAGGGGCAGTAAGACAGAAATGCAGGAATGGCACAGAATGCAGAAAGTGGATTTATTTGTCCTTTATGTTTGTAAATTTTTGCAAGTCACTTGTAGACTCCTATGTGGCTAGTCAGATTCCACGGACCCTTTCCAAATTACATGGAAAACACTGGTTGCCGCTCTCTCTCTTGTTTTATTCCCAATGCAGAAGTGAAATGAAGCGCTGGATGATCTTGCTGGCTCCGAATCGGCGAACCAAGTTTGTTTCTTTTACATCCAGGCTCATGGGTAAGGAGGGCAAGGGGGGAAAGGAGGGAATGATAG
Organism: Podarcis erhardii; assembly: GCF_964252035.2. Taxonomy (NCBI): domain Eukaryota; kingdom Metazoa; phylum Chordata; class Lepidosauria; order Squamata; family Lacertidae; genus Podarcis; species Podarcis erhardii. The sequence continues at coordinate 61,362,236 of NC_138509.1, forward strand.
AAAGTTGTCATCCAGATGGATTCTAAGAGCACATCACTGCTCTTGGTTAGGTTCTAGCATTGTCAGTTCTAGGATGCAAAGGCAGATCAGGTCCTAATTACAGAACAAAATTCCATTCTAAGCTTCATTTTTAAATTGTGTGCCCTGAAGCAAATTTTTGTGAAGCTGAGAAGTCAGCTTCGTATCCCTTTACCGAAAGGTTCAGTAAGAGATTACCTACCCTATTCTTGTTTACAGAATTTTATGCAACATCCCTGTTCCATATTTGTCGGCTGCCCAGTCATCTTAGTCCCTCATCAGTACCATTCCATGTTACACCCAAGTGCAAGAAGCTAATCTGAGATCCCTTCCCCTCTTGTATGAGATTCTATGCATTTCTCAAAACCTCTGACTGAGGATGTAACTGTCCCCAAGATCAGCCATTGCACTCGCTGGCCCGTTGGTTGAATTATTTGCTGAGATGACACAGCCTAACGAGCTTACCATTTTTTCTCTAAGGTGGTTCTTTTCTAGCTACAGTAATACAAGCAACAGAAATTATCAAGGTTATGCTACAGAGTTTTGCTATTCTAAACCCTTGACCAGAGAGGCAAAAGGCCTGGTCACTATATGCTACAGCAGTTGGAAACACACACACACACACATACATTTTATTAGCAGACACCCTCCCATTTCTCCCTTATAGTATTCATAAAGGGTCCTGCAAACTAGTAATTTCCCTTTTCCACTTGCAGATTGCCCTCAAGTACAGTGTGTCCATCCTTATGTGGCTCAGCAGCCAGATGAGCTGTCGCTGGAACTGGCTGATGTACTTAACATCCTGGAAAAGACAGACGATGGTAAGAAGTGTCCATATTTGGGTTTTAATGCAGGCACAAATGCACAACAAAATCATAACAGGGGAACTGTGTAGGAAGCTAATATCTTGCAGCATTAAGGACTGATTGTACAGTATGTTCCAGCGCTCCTCAGATGGTGGTATATGACCTGTTAATTGGGTTGTCGGGAAATGAATGAGGGCCAATGCATATTTTTTTTTTTTTTCATACTCTCTTTTTCACTCGGATTGCCAAAGCATTGCGGTCCCAGTGAAGCAGAATTCTTATAAGCCTTTGTAAATTGCAACATCTGCTTCTCACGGAAAATATTATGTAACCAGCTTCCCCTAATATATTCTGATATGATTGTTGTATAACTTCCCTTCTTGTACCAGTTTTGAACCTTGCTTGCATTAACTCATCGCTCCTTTACTGAGCTGCCACTATTATGCTTTCTCCACCCACAATCATCCTTTTTCAAAAAATCTAGGTTGGATATTTGGGGAGCGTTTGCATGATCAAGAGAGAGGTTGGTTCCCCAGCTCCATGGGTGAAGAGATTATGAACCCCAAGATTCGATCTCAAAACTTAAAGGAGTGCTTCCGGGTACACAAGACAGATGACAGTCAGCGGAGGAAGATGGGCAGCAGGAATAGACAATGATCACTGCACACAGTTCCGGGCAGTTGTATTTCAGAAACAAGGAATGTCAGATGCTGAGACAATGGAAGGTGGCACGAATATCATTTTTTTGTCAAGCAAGTCCTCCCTCCTCCAAGCTAATGAACTTCTTTGCATACTTGATGCATCATGGATAATATCTCTGAGGACAAACTTGAAAAGAGGTGAGGCTGTCGTGTGCCTGTACAGAACTAGGAGCTGTAAAATGTAATTTCCTATTGTATTGCAAAGAGTGTAAATCTCTTAACTCTGCATGGTAAGGAAACAGTGAATGCTGATCAACTGGGGGAAAAAGTACAACAAGGCCCAAGAGGTTAGCAGCCTGATTCTTTAATATTCCATCAAGTGGCACAAGGTGTAGCATTTGATTTTCCAGTGTGCAATCCAGGCGCACAGGAGCGCACCATCTTTGAAAGTGTGTACAGTATCCACACTTCTACACTCAGGAAGTTTCTCCGTAGGAACTGAGTTTGGAGTACCCAGACAGGCACATCAACAGGTATCCCTTATAAATAAACACATTGGTGATTCTTTAAATGCATTGGTGATTCTTTAACAGAGGTAAAAAAAATTAAAATTATAGCAGAGCATAGTCTTCTGTGCTACAAAATATTCCACAGAATTATTTACACTGTACTCTTGGGCTACCCTGTAGGAAACTGCAGAGGAGAATACTGACGTAGAGAAGCTGCATGGTTTCAAACAGGAGTGTGAGGCCTCTCCTAGCTCAAGGGCAGTATTGCTTCATGAGCAACTTCCAGGGGGCCATAGAACAGGGATGAACATGGCTATAGACAAAAGTGGGCAGAGCAAAAGCTGGGATGAACCTACATTCCAACTTTACAGAGGTCCCCTACACATGCTGCTCTCCATCCAGGCAAGGAAGAGGAATTATCGCAGTTGAACATTTCAAGTCAGGCAAAAGCAGTCAAGGGGGCCATAGCTGGTGAGAGTCCCAAGGGTACAGAGGTATTCCACACACACACACACACACACACACACACACACACACACCTAAGCATGAGGTTCTCCATCCCTGACCTAAAATAGGAAAGGACTGGAAATTCACTGTTTCTCATAGCCGTGTAATTCACCACCTGGACCCATATCCTAAGTGCAAACTATAATAATTACTAGCACTGCAATCCTATAGATGTCATTTCAGGAGTAAGACCTATTGAGTTCAATGAGCCTTACTCCCAGGTAAGTGCATATAGGATTCCCATCTGACTGCATTTAAGTTTTACAACAAAGTTCTTTGAGAGAGCCAATGGTAGGTATCGTAAACTATGTCTAAATATTGAGAGGGTGGCTGAGTGGATCGTACAGACTTAGGCCCTGAACAAATGCACTGATGGTATCCCATAGTATTCACTACTCAGCTCTGTTGCACATACTAAGGAATTTTTCATCGGGGGGGGGGGGGGAGACAAAAAAACAACAACAAGGAGTGGAGAATCAGCTCAAGGCATGCAAGACATTCTAGTCATGCTAAATCTGGAGAGCTAAAGAACTCAGCTAGGGCCAGCAAATTTCTGTGTAATTTCCCTGGTGTATATACAGACTCTGATAACAGTATTTCAAATAATATTTCTGTCCAGTTCAGAGAGTTTTGAATGAAATGCATCCTTGTCAATACAAGTGGATTAAACTGATTATGGACCAAATGCTCATTCAAAGAGGAACAGAGGCCACTAGGCACCAACAACAACAGGCTTGAGGGACAAGATGGCATGCTTTTGTACTAAATGTTGTCTGCAAAAGTTTTACTAAAGCAATAGGAAGGCCTGTTGCATGTCAGCTGGGCATTGATCCTCAGCTGTACACATGAACTCTATGTATAATACTTTCAAGCTGGTGTATATAAATGCTTACAAAGCCAGGAAATATCTTCTCCTTTGCTGCAAAAGTTACGACTGGCAACAAGATGCTTCTCTGGAAGGGGGAGAGAAGATTCACAATAGAGAACATTTGACTAAGGACAATTATAGAGTCAGCCATGACACAGAGATCGAGAAATTAAAAGATTGTAAAGCACTTTGCATATTAAAAGTGTTACATAAATAATAACGGATAAGGAGTATTTATTTAATAGCAACGCTCCCCAATGCTCTGTGTTAAGAGGCTCCTTGCACGAGGGCTTGTGTACACTGCATTTTTCTTTTTCAAGCTAGTTCACAAGGTTATGAATGTATGAATCACTTGTTCTTATACTGTCTTTATACTGAGTCATGCTGCTCCACCCAGCTTTGTACTATCTGCTCAGATTGGTCACAGCTCCTCAAGGTCTCCTACATACCTGCCTTTCAGCTGAAAATGCCAGGGATTGGACCTAGGACCTTCTGCAAAACCTTTGATTCTGCTCAACTATTGCTGTGTTTTTTTAAAAGATTGCCTTTCATCCCAAATCAGGCCTTCAAGGCAACTTGTATAACTACATAAACTGAGAAATAAAGGTGCTATTTAGATTTGTTCACAAAAAATGTAACAAAACAGTCTTCCCACATCTTTTTGGCCCAGGTATATAATCACCATTTGCCCAATGGATAAAGGCAGCTGATAGAAAATGGCAAAGCAGCCAAGGACACGTACCTTGTAAACTTCTATTGGGAACACTTTTGAACCTCTCTCAGCTCTTACTTACATGCAACTAACTTAATTTAAAGTCAATCCAGTGTGGTGGAGACCAGGGTTCAAATCCCAACTCTGCCATGAAGCTCACCAGTCACTGCCTCTCAGCCTAACCTACCTCACAGGGGTGTTCTGGATATTAAACGAGAAGGTGGTGAAACCTTGCGCTCCTTGGAGAAGTGGTAGGCTAGAAATGCAATAAAATACATAACATTTAAGGCAATGATAGTAACTAACATTCCTGATCATTTAGTCATGCACAGCTTTCACTTGCACTGTTCAGCCATGCCCCTAGCATTACACTATTGCCAGAAATTGAGATTTTTTTACAAATGAATTGTTAACACCCACAGCCAAGGAGTAGCATATTGAACTGTACAAGGCTAAGGTTACCCGATAGCTGAGTTATGGAAAGCAAAAAGCTCCTGGCATTCACCAGACTTAACCAATCCTGCTAATTTAACAAAACGTCTCAGAGAAACGCAAAAGCAGATTGCTGTAATTTTGAGTGCCGAGTTACACAGTGTACCAATTAACTTCCTCCAGTTACCAGAATTAGGTAGCTTGGTGTATTTTTACACACAAGCATAGACCTTGGGATCGCAGGCCATTATGACACCACCAGAATGAAATGTAGGAGAGGGAGGTAATATTTTTTCTTGAAAAATATGAAAACAGAAATGGCCAAACAAGCAGCTTTCAGTACTTTGATTTCTCCAGCAGCTAGCTCTCACCTACTTCACCCTGTAGTCATAAACATGAATGTACTAACTAACCACATGCACATACTGTCCACAGATTTAATTACATTGTATGGGAACGTGGCTTATTTTCCAAATCCGCTTCTTACATTCAGACCTTTAAAATAATATTTTATTGAAGCACAAGTGTACATATTGCAACATGACAAAACAAAGGTGGGTTAGCAAATAACACAGACAAATGACTGCAGCCACAAGTATTTCTAGACTAGAATGCAACATAATTACATTATAATCTTTCCAAAAGAATAAATACAATGATGAAAAAGAATCCCTGGCACATATTTATTGACTTGAGAGATTAAAAGAAACCATGTTTTGAAGGAATCTCTTTAACTGCCCTCTCCTGCTGGTCTATTTTGATACATTAACATTTTCAGTTCTATGGATTCAGTTCTGGATTGAACATCTAGAGAAGCTTTTCCAGTATCTAGCAGCCTTCATTCTAGTCATGTAAACAGAATAGGATGATCTCCTTGTAGAGAAGCTGCTGCTAATCCTCTCAATATAATACAGGAAGAACTACTAACTTTTGAGTCAATCAGGGTTATCTATATGTACAATGTGCAATGTATAATCCCCAAAACCTCTTTGCAGAATGTTTTAACAACTTTACGTGTCTACATGTTTATCGGATAATTTCTTTCCTTGCATCACTCTTTATTAATGGATGGAGATGGATGGGGGTAAGACAACAACTCTATTCAGCTCATTAACAAAGGGCTGTGAAATCACACCTTTAGCCCGGCCCCCTTGTTGTACTTGTTCCTTCTGGCTTCGCACATACTCATAGCAAATGTGGTGGCGCAGGCTGTACTTATGAAGGCTGAAGGCAGGGCCACACAGGCGCTTTGTACTTGAATAACAACTGAACAGGGCTCTATATATGAGCTTCAATAAAGCTGAGCTGGACCTGAGCAGCTGCTTGGTCCATCCAGGAGACCAATGATGTTCTGCCTTTTCAAATCCAATTGCTGTTTGCCATTCGGCTGGTTTTGTTTTTTTTTTAAATACACTCTATATAAACAAACATAGATTAAGCAATAGACAATATATTTTGCTACCAAAAAAGCAAGAGCCATCCATGCATTTTTCCTCTTGTAACCTAAAAGCCCCTGCCAGTGTCATATAGTTCCTGAATTCTTAGCTATGTAGAAAATGAAATAGTGCCAAGTGTCTCAAAAGTCATTGTTTAGCCCCTGGCCTCTCTGATTTGCTTCATTCTTTTTTTTTTTTTTTCTTTTTTTTTTGGCAATGCCTGCTTGCCAAATATTACCATACCATTTATTCAGGTGAAAATCCTCACTGGTTTTCCATGGACATCCAACAGCTTACCTGTCTGCCATCATAAAAAACAAACAAACACAGTAATTTGCTTTGTTGTTTGTTTTTTGTTTTTTTGCTAAGGTTGATCTAGTTGAGGCAACATGTTCCTCAGCCACCCCTGTACTACATATTTGTATCTAAGTAAGTAGAGGTGCCTACTTAACACAAACAGGAGTCAATGCAGGAGGCTTTTTAATCTCGCTTCCCCCACCTCCCTCAAATATTATATCCAGGTCATACTAATAAGGCTTGTTGGTGGCATGAGCCATTAAACGAAAGCCAGAGCAAACAGGGTACAGTGGACACTCGGGTTGCGAACGTCATCCATGCGGGAGGCACATTCGCAACCTGCAGCGCTGCATTTGTACACACACGGGTCACAATTTGGCATTTCTGCACATGCGCAAAGTGCGATTTAGTGCTTCTGCGCATGCGCGAGCACCGAAACCTGGAAGTAACCTGTTCCGGTACTTCCGGGTTCGGCTCGGTGTGCAACCCAAAAACGCACAACCTGAAGCGCTTGTAACTCGAGGTATGACTGTATTTAAAAGCAAAACAAAAACAAAACACAAGACCAGGCATTTCACAAATAAATAAAATATACCAGGCTCCCAACCCCCAGCTACTGCTACAGAAGCTAAAAGTCAATAATCTGATTACAGTTTTATTCTAGCTGTAGCAAGAGCTTGGAAAGATGCATTCGAGCACACGTGCCAAGTTAATGTGACTTTTAAAACAATGCACGCAATTTATCGCATTTGGATTAGTGGCACAAATACATACATATATATATATATATACTGGTCAAGAAACTCTGACTTCACAGCAGCTTCTCAATTTGTGTACACACATCCCTCAGTCCCCACTCTAAATCCCACTTGTGCCATCACTAATGTTTTAAAAGTATTTGTGTTAGAAAAGGGAATCTGATCCCAGGAGGTTAAAAACAGGCTATATATCCTATAACATTTGGAAAACGCAGGTGCTAGAGGAACTTGTTTTTTTCCTTTTCACAGACAGAAAGCAATAACTGCAGAAGAAGGAAAGGGCTCAGACAGGTGTATATTAGGAAAAAGGACCTTTTTTTATTGATTTCAGGAAGCAGAAAACTTTCGCAGGGTGATGACGATCAGGGCCACAATCACAGATGTGCCCAGCAGAGCAGCGATCACTATGGCACCAATGGCTCCAGGACCCAGAGACCCTGCAGGTGACAAAGAGGAGGGGAGGGGAAGCAGACAGGTTGAGGAGAACAGAAAAGTGCCTCTGAAAAACATGGGCGGGAAATACACAGTCTTTCCCACCATACACCTTTGCTAACAAGTACAGCACCAGGAAAACAACACTGGATTGTACTGGATCATTCTCTTAAGTAATGCCGTGTATAAAGCCCATGTGCTAGATCCCCTAAGCCAGTGGTTAGCGGGTGGGCCAATCTAGGTCAGAGGATAAGGGGCCATATATGGCTCTTCCCCCTTCTTGACGCATTTGCTGACATCATGCATACTCTCAGTTGCTGGTTGAGGGAGAAAGTCCGAGACTAGAATGCTGCACTGACATTCCTTGGGGAATAGCAGCACAGGGAAGGTAAAGAAATGGCTCTGTTGTGTCATTCTTTACATCTACAGAAGAAACAGATTTGATTTTGGTTGCAAGCAGGAGTGAACAATGATCTCTAATTATACCAGGAGTTTTAAGAATTTAAGGCAGATATGCAGCAGATCACTGGGGTTGTATGTGTTTTGTTCTCTCTATTTATCAAGGATCTTACATGATTTATTCAGAAAAATCCAAAATCCTAAGTCAGGTGGGTGGGTGGGGGGTTATTGCTTTCTTTTGTCAATGTTCTGGCTTTTATCGTGCATTTTTTGGTTTTATCTTGTAATTTTTCTGCTGTGAATCGCCCCGAGATCTTTGGATGAAGGGCAATATACAGATTTAATAAATAATAATAAATAAAAGTAGTGTCAACTTTAGATTGCTTGTTTCCTTATGCTATAGTTAACACGAACCACAGTTTGGCTGGGTTTAGATATAGTGAATAACTGTGGGTCATTTAAAGTGGCTGACCCAGAGGAAGTGAAGGAAGAACACGAGACTGAGATTTTTGCACATGAAGGATAAATTATGATCTGGCATTAAGAGTGAATGCAGCCATTATCTGACGCCGGGAGTGCCAACTTGGGACCCCATGTTCTTAGGATGTTTCTTGGGCTTGCCAGTCAGAAGGTCAGCAGTTCGAATCTGCGCAACAGGATGTCAGAAAAGTTTCTTCACTGACTCGGAGTGAGCTCCCATTGCTCTGTCCCAGCTTCTGACCACCTAGCAGTTCAAAAGAATGCCAGTGCAAGTAGATAAATAGGTATTGCTGCAGCGGGAAGGTAAGCAGTGTTTTCATGCACTCTGGCACTCGTCACAGTCCTCCATGTGCCAGTAGTGGTTCAGTCACGCTGGCCACATGACCAGGCGTTTGTCTGTGGTCATGCCAAGGGAACTGGCATTTGTCTGTGGACAAACACTGGTCTGGCTTCCTTGGTCTGAAAAGCAAGATGAATGCCACACCCCATAGTCACCTTTGACTGGACATAACTGCCCGGGGTCCTTTACCTTTTTATCTTTGGAGCAGAAAGTGAGCTTCTTAAATTCCAAAGGAATGGTATTGTTTAAGGTGCATCAATAAAATGGAAATCTGTTTCTTTTGTATTTCTGCTTCACAGAGCAATGCAAAACTGCTAGTGGTTGTTGTTTTAGTCACCCACTGCAGTATTTCATGAGACATTTTGCTACTCTTCCAAAATCATGTTAAAATTTGTTGCATTAGAAGGAAATGGTGGTTTCCAGTACAGCCATCCCAACATAGCAATTTTTTGTGAACTCACACAGCGCCCGCCCCCCCCGCCCAAAGCCGTGTTGTTTAGCACCCCATCTCCAATAACATGTACCGTTCCCATTATCCAGTTGGTGCAGATGGGTTGTGTCCTCTGGTTCATAATCAGAAGTGTAAGGTGGGAATCCTGGAGAGTCGGAGAAGCGGGCTGTGGTGGTGGTCTCTGAGGGCCCTCCACCCGATGGCAGCTCTGGTGGATCATTCCATAGCGTTGGGAGCGGCCCTTGGGGGTATTCTGCTAGAGCAACACACACAAAAGCCCACTTAATCTTTTCAGACTATCTGGACCACAGCCTCTTAAATTCTGGCACTAGAGATTCAACAGGAACCCTGTTTCAAATTTTCTATTCCATTAGACTTATGCAGGCTTTACTTTCCATAATAGTCAATTTCTGATTTTAACTATTTAATATGGATTTATGCACAATTAGTGTAAAAAAAACAAACCCCACCAAAAACCCTTTGATTTTTTTTAATGAATAGTGGTATATAATTAGGTTTGTAAAATTAATTAATTAATTAACACTGGGATGCTGAAAGGCTCATTAAGGCTTCCTCCTTCCCTAGGCAATAACAAGTACATCTTAATAAGTGGTAGCAAAAGAATGGGTTGCATTGCCCTCTGCTGGATAAAATCATCAGAGCTGTTCAGTTCTCCCTTGGTTCTGAGCCTGCAACCTCCAGCCACACCTAACGGTGCTTTGAAATATTCATTCTAAACTTTACATCATCTCTGCCCATCTTCTTTCTGTTTGCTCTGTTGACAGTTTGACCAAGATTGGTCCCAGAAGGCTTGCCATTTGGGCACAGTCAGTTACGGCAGTTCATGTGGTTTCATGCTCTACCTTTCAATTACAAAAATACCTATTAGCATGATAATCTTACCCATACATGTTGTGGAGGGAACCTTGTTGTACTTGTGTTTGCTTTTTGCTTAGGTGGAAAAATGGAGAAATAAGCATGGCAAAGCTGAAGAGGGGAGTACACAGTATTCATATACTTTAAAAATTCGAACCATCTTTTTAAGGGATAAAGGGAACCCCAAGTGGTCCATATAATGGTCACTAGAAACCCTTAAGAACCATAAACCTAAAACGTCTTCTACCATGACATATCATGCTTTGCCCACAAACAGTTTTTAAAAGCTAGGAAAAATAAGGCTGCAATAAACAGGAAATAATGAAATATGATTGGATAGAAAAGGGTACAGCTTCAGATAGTTGTGTTGTGTTGTTTAGGCTCATCTGTTCAATGTCTTGCATGAGTCCTTGGAAATCTAAATTGAACTGGAGGGTTTGAAATACACTTTTGATTAGTGGCAAATGTGTATTTCCACAGGGAGGGAGTATATTTGTCACAACTTTTTTCACTGCAAATGACTTGAGAAACTGGGCCCAGTCTTTCCATGCAAGGCCTATTTGCAATCTAGAGCCTGCTCTGATCAACTTAGCTTCTCAAGTTTAGACGATACAATACAACCAATTCTTCTTTTGATTTTTGCTCTTGGAGGCTTCTGCCTGCTGAAGAATTTACAGATTGAAAAAAGCTTGCAAATATTTTAAACATCTGGTGAGTCTAAGGAGAGGCCAAGCGCTGAGCACAGTTGCAGGATTAATGGAGCCTTTGCGTTGTTGGCAATCTTTTCGCTGCCCACAATGTTAGCTTCTCACTCCCCCGACAGACTTTCCCTGCCAGGACTTTCACAGGCAGGACACACAGCCCTGGAACTAGGATAGACAGGAACCCAGACCCTCCCCTGATGGTGCCCCTCAGATGCCTTCTCAGGTGAGATTCCAAGAAAACTACATTTTCTTTGATGTTGCCATTCATGTCCTGTTTTTCCCCCCTAAGCGGGCTCTGGAGGAACTCAAAAGGCCCTTTCTGTTTATATGTGGCTGGACCCAGAAGGCAGCGATCAATGCTCATTTTGTCTGAGCAGGACGAGGCAGAGGCCCCAGCAAGAACTGGAGACATTCTGCAGGGCTCTGTCAAAACCACTGGAAATGTCACACCAAACTGAAAATGTGGAGCAAAACATTCAAAGCTATCTAATCGCATAAGATGATCCCCAGGCCTGAGGGGAAATATAGCTGAGGGCCAAAGGTTTCAGTAGCTTGCTTGCCAGTAGACAAAGAATGTACAGAAGTTTTGTTTTTTAAAAATGAGAAAAAAATGCACAACGCTGTATAAGAAAAGTGGGATCAGGGTAAATTTCACTTCAGGCTAGTGGATAAAAAGACATATCAGTAGGAGGACCAGTGCTATTTTTCTAGAAAAAGAGGTGCCAAAGCTCACCATTAACTTGTCCTTTGTTCTCTTAGAATGGCAATGGCACCCACCTGAGCTCCGGCTGAAAAAATAGCCCTGGGTAGGACAGTCAGTCTTCATGTGTGGAAAAGCTTCAGTCCACAGCTTTGCTTCTTGAAGACTCTCAAGTAGAGGGCTAACCGGTCAGGGTTGATAGCATAGGCTTGCATGAATTGCTGCCTTAGTGATCCTCATAAAGGGGTCATTTAGTCTGCCAACAGGACAGTCCGATTTGGTGCACCACATAGTCAATAAGTGTGAATTATACCAGTGGCATTTGGATCGTGCTGAAATTCCATCTCTAACCTACCTTGATTAGTAGGGAAAAACCTGCACACCACCGAGTATTAATAAAGCTGTGGTCTGCAACTGGCCAAACTGACAGCTACGAGTTGGCCTGCAAACTAATGCTGGCCCCTTCTAGATTGTGCCTCACACCTTAATGAAGAAACTACTGTGCACAGAGGAGACAAAACTCACAACACATGTTGTCTCGTGGATAAAGTTTCTTCACAGTTCCCCTCACAAACAAGTATTAAGGTTACTGAAGCCATGTGTTGTGCAGCATCTGTAATAACGCTAGACTGAGGTGAGGAAACTGTGGTCCAAGGAGCGCATGCAGCTCTCGGTCTCATTTTGTGCGTCCCTCAGCCTAGTTCCAAAGCTCCACCCACTGCACAAGCCCCACCCACTTTGGCTCAGCCCAGATCACCTATGACAGTGGTGGCGAACCTTTTAGAGACTGAGTGCCCAAACTGCAAACCAAAACCGACTTATTTATTGTAAAGTGCCCTACGTTTTTGAGGGGAAACACTGCGATTCTCACCATCTTTAAAGCCCTATATGGCCTAGGACCCTCCTACCTATGGGACCGCCTCTCCTGCTATGTCCCACAGAGGACCTTACGGTCTTCAAACAAAAACATCTTGGAGGTCCTGGGCCACAGAGAGGTTAGGCTGGCCTCAACTAGAGCCAGGGCTTTTTCGGCCGTGGCCCCGATCTGGCGGAACGCTTTGTCACAAGAGACTAGGGGCCTGTGGGACTTGACATCTTTCTGCAGGGTCCACAAGACAGCTGTTCCACTAGGCCTTTGGCCAGGGCACAGCCTGACTCCCTCCTTCAGTAATCCGCACAGAACTCTAGCCCAATGGTTGCCATTAATTTGACTCTGAATTGATTTTAGAATGAATTGGTTTTAGAATGTATTTCGATTAATTGATTGTGATTTTATGTAAACTGTGTTATTTTTACTATTGTTATTTTGTGTTATTTTTACTCAGCCACTCTGAGCCTGGCTTCAGCAGGGGAGGGCGGGATATAAATTATTATTATTATTATTATTATTATGATCTCCCTCCCTCTTCCCACCTCCCGCCGGGCGCTCCCTGGCTAGCTGGCTGGCTCACTCTTGGGCTGCTGCGAGGAGGACGGAGCAGCCCTGAGGCCAGGTGAGCAGCAGTGGCCAGGAGGAGAGGGAGAGCCCCCACCCCAGCCAGCCAGCCCAACAGCCGCGCCTATATGCCTGCTCCCCGCCAGCGATCCCAGCGTGGTCTTCCCCATCTTCCTCCCTCTCCCCGGCAATGTCACCGCGGCAAAGGGATGAGGCTGGGTTGTGCCAGGCACGCAGGGAGGCGGCGGGCACAAGTGCCCTCCTAGCTCAGGCAGGTCGGGCCCACAGCAGGCAAAGGGCCTGCGGAGGATTGGAGCAGGGGGGGTTACGGCGGAAAGGAATGCGCGAGGCCTGGCTTGGAAGGGGGAGCTGGGAACTACCACGCAGCACTGAAAAAAGTGCAGAAAAAAAATCACGAGGGTCAAATAATGATAGCTGTTGTGCCCAATCAGAGACAGCCACTGCCGCAGCCAATTGAAAAACAGACCAATTGTTTGTATCATATGTGATGGGAATGTAGAGAAGTTAAAAAAAATTGGGAGATGATATATAACGAATTGAAAAAAATGTTTAAAATGACATTTGTAAAGAAGCCAGAAGTGCTTTTGTTAGGGATTTTAGGACGAGACCTGCCAAGAAAAACAAAGAATTTATTTATGTATGCAGCAACGGCGGCAAGAGTCTTGTTAGCACAAGGATGGAAGAATGAAGAAATCCCAACAAAAGAAAGAACAATGGCAAGAAAAACTGAAGAGTTATGCGGAGTTGGCAAAGTTGACATATAAATTACACGAGAAGGACAATTGTGACTTTAAGGAAGAATGGGAATTTTTGCAAACTATCTAAAAAAACACACAAAATGATTGGACTCCTTGGCAGGTTTTGAATAAACATCCACAAATTTATTAGTAGAATATATGATAGATAAGGCAATGATATGTACAATTTTTAACATGCAGAGAATAATATGTACAAACAAATCATAGAGAGGAGCTGAGGGAAGTCCTTAGGGAGTGGGAGAGGGAGGGAAGGGGGGGAGAGAAATGTACAGTAATTGGTTATTGTGACTGATAATTTGTTTGGCTAAAATTGTTTAATAAAAATATTTTTTTAAAAAAAGAAAGAAAAACAGACCAATTGCCGAACACAATCACTGGCCAGCAGAAAAAATAAAAAAGTTCCGGGTTTAAGCAGTGGATGCACGCAGTAGCGTGGGGAGGACCGGGAGCACAAATGAAAAGAACCAGCAAAATAACAGTGCAGATGGGCCGATGGTGTGCGTGCCAGCAGTGAGGGCTCCGTGTGCCCACTCTGGCACACATGTCATAGGTTCACCACCGCTGACCTATGACTTCAAGCAGTTTGGCACTGCCAAGCGGTCTAAATCTGATTACCTCAAGGATGCAGCCCTCGGGGGAGGGGAGGTTCCCTTCCCGGTGCCTTAGGCAATAATCCTCCAGCTAGTTAACAAAATTAAATCCTACCACAAATGATGTAAAATGCCTGTTAACTTGGTTCTTAAATACAGTACTCACATTTGGAAATACAGTACTCACATTTGGAAAGGTGCCATTTTTGACAACCTTGTGAAGGATCGCTTTACCTCACATGTGTCCGATTGACTGCTTTGATCTGTGGAACTGCCCCTTTTGCCAGTGCCACATAATGTTTGTTCTGCACTTGCAAGGAATTAGGCCTTCAGTGTGGCAGCCCCTGCACTCTGAAACTCATGATCTGTTAATATTAGGCAGGTGTCTTCACTGTAACGCTTTCAGCGCCTGCTAAAAACCTTTTTGTTCAAGCAAACCTACCCAGGTGTGTATTGTTTACATGGCATTTTATCTTATAATGCTTTTTTTAAAATGCTGATTTTATGTTTTGAAAATTCTTAGATAAATTTGTTTTAAACATCTGATTTTATCAGTATTTTTAATGTGTATTTTATATTGTTTTATGTAACCTGCTTAAAGGTTTTGATGATTAAATCCTGTTAACACCTATGTTTTTCAAGTTCTGCCGTAGGTTGGGGATGAGTTTTCATTGCCAAGGAAAGACATCCAAGCTAGGTTTTCCTTAAGTAGGGTATTTGCTTGAAATATTTTCTCTGCTTTATTAGAAAACTTTTGTGAAAAAACATCTGACATAGCTTCTCTCTATGTTGTATATGATCTCTCTGTGCTGTATAGAACATAATATTCACTTTAAGGATGTTCCTAGCAATATGTTTCCTTCATTTTTTTTCATTTTTTTTCCAGATGTTTTTTTAAAGTAATATTTATTAAAGTTTCCACAAGAAAAAGTTACAAAAATGGTAAAAAGAAAACACAAAAAATACAAACACTAAGAAAAACAAAAACAATTAAAAACAAATCCCTCTTTCTATATCTTACAGTTCATTTACTTATTTTCATGACTTCCTCACACCTCCCTTTTTTGTATTCCAATTCAAATATTTAATTCAGCAAATCCATACCAATATGTTTCCTTCAATCCCAGTCATATGACATGATTTGCCTTAGGATATTTACTTGCCCTGTGACTAATATATTGGCATAATTTTTGGTCATGAAGATTCATATTCTTAAATACACAGTATCAATGGTCTACTTAAGCAATCAAACAGCTTTTTCTTCAAGGCTCCTGCTATCAGTTTCATTCAAGATAAACTTTAACTCACTCAGAAACAACAGGTTGGAGCTGAAGCCTCAAGTGCCTTGGCTAAAATATCTTCACCCAAAGCAAGCAACAGCTGGTTTCAGGCAAACCGGTAGCATAAAGATGCTTGCCAGGCCACTGCTGCAGTTACCCTGAGGTACCTCAGCCTAAATTTCCCGCCTTTCCTTCCAAAGGAGCCCATGGAGGCAAAAAAGAACTGATAAAACCATTGCAATGCAGATGTAGACTGTGCTGTTGAAGAGACGGTACCTGTCTAATATTTAAAGAGAAGGAATTCCAAAAGGTAGGTGCCACAACACTTAAGGCCTGATTCTTTACATTGTGTGGGGCAGTTCTCCTGCTAAGATGGTATCTGCAGGAGGCCCTCAGTTGCAGAATTCAGTGTTTGACTGGGTATGTAAGAAGTAAAATGATCTTTCATTAACCCTAGTCCCAAGCTTCATACAACAAAACCAGAACCTTGAATTTAGCCTGGTTGGCAGCCAAAGGCCAATGAAGAACCTGGTAAAGGTAAAGGTACCCCTGCCCGTACGGGCCAGTCTTGACAGACTCTAGGGTTGTGCGCCCATCTCACTCTAGAGACCGGGAGCCAGCGCTGTCCGGAGACACTTCCGGGTCACGTGGCCAGCGTGACGAAGCTGCTCTAGCGAACCGGCACCAGAGCAGCATACGGAAACGCCGTTTACCTTCCCGCCATAAAGCGGTAGCTATTTATCTACTTGCACTTAAGGGTGCTTTTGAACTGCTAGGTGGGCAGGAGCTGGGACCGAACGACGGGAGCTCACCCCGCCGCGGGGATTCAAACCGCTGACCATGCGATCCTCAGGCGCTGAGGTTTTACCCACAGCACCACCCGCGTCCCATGAAGAACCTGAGCTAAAACCTATTACTGATAAAATGTCCTTCCCTTGAGAATAAACAGCCATAGTCTGAGGCTGGGGGCTTGAGACAGTCATAATCCTCTCCAGAATTGTCAGAGTGTTTCATTAAATAAAAATTATACCCATTTGCACAGGAAGTAGCAATCTGACTCCTCCCTTTGAGTGATCTGCCCAGTTTGCTAAAGTACTGATATCCTGCTTGCATCCCTCCACTACATGCTCTAATGACCTAAGGAGGGGAAAGCAGCTGGAATTATAGCAATAGTTTTGCTCAAATTTGTAATGGTTGTACATTGATTTTCCTGGCTTGAAAACAAATTGGTCAGCAAATTGATTGTTAGGAGACATCTACACCTCTCAGAGCTACAATTCCCAGAATTCCCTGGGAAGAGGGGTTATTGTTAAATCACTGCAAATTGTAACTCTGTGAAGGAAAGAGGGGCCTCCTAACAACATTCAGCACCTTTTAAAAGCTACAGCTCCCAGAATCCTTTGGGGGGGGGAAGCCATGACTGTTTAAAGTGGTATCATAGTGCTTTAAATGTATGCTGTGAATGTGGCCTTTAATTTGTAGACTTTCAAGTGTAACAAAGCTTAAATCACAGTGCTGTGAAAAGTTTTGACTTGTGATTTCTCCTATAGATCAAGCAGCTGCTGTTCAAAGCCCAAGGCCAGGCCTGTTTCCCATCTTCATCAGTTGACAACCTTTTCCAATTTGAATGCTGTGAATATAATTTTCCTTCAGCCAAAGTGCTACTAACAAGAGACAACTGCAACAAGGGACGGTCTACTTGGAGTTTAGGCAGCATGTTAACATCAGCTCTCTGATCTTAAACAACTAATCTCTTCTCTCCACTACCCCCTCGCCTCACCCTGCGCCATGTGAAGTGTTGTGATTGGCATTTATATTTTTTTTATAATGATATTTATTAAGTTTTTGTTTAAACAATAAAAAACATACATAATAACATAGTATTTTCCAATATCCACATTTCATTCTCATCTTTGGACTTCCTCACATCTCTTGTTCCTGCATTCTAAACTCATAGATTTTGCTAGCAAATTATTAACCTATTTCAATTCATATGATGTAGTTTTCCAATATTAAATCTCAAATTTTAGAATTTAAATCACTCTTTTGGAGACTTAATTATAACATACTATTTATCCAAAATTTGTCTTTTCTTTCAATTGCATTTAGATTTGTATTCCTTATAACTAATTTGTTGGAGCCAAACTATTACTAATCTTACATCTTTCTTTAACATTCATACAATTTACAATATTTTTGTAGATAGTCCTTGAATTTCTTCCAATCCTCCTCCACCAATTCTTCTCCCAGGTCTCGGATTCTGCCAGTCATCTCCGCCAGTTCCATATAGTCCATCAGTTGCATCTGCCATTCTTCCAGTGTGGGCAAATCTTGAGTTTTCCAGCATTTGGCAATGAGTATCCTTGCTGCTGTTGTAGCATACATAAAAAAAGTTCAATACTTCTTTTGCACACTCTGGCCGACAATGCCTAAAAGAAAGGCCTCTGGTTTCTTAGGGAAGGTATACTTAAATACCTTTTTCAGCTCATTGTATATCATTTCCCAGAAAGCCTTCACTCTAGGGCAAGTCCACCAGAGGTGAAAGAATGTTCCTTCAGCTTCTTTACACTTCCAACATTTATTGTCAGACAAATGGTATATCTTTGCAAGCTTGACTGGAGTCATGTACCACCTATATATCATTTTCATAATGTTTTCTTTCAAGGCATTACATGCCGTAAATCTCAAACCTGTGGTCCATAACTTTTCCCAGTCAGCAAACATTATGTTGTACCCTATGTCCTGTGCCCATTTTATCATAGCTGATTTGACCGTTTCATCCTGTGTATTCCATTTTAGCAGCAAGTTATACATTCTTGAAAGTATCTTAGAGCTGGGTTCTAACAGTTCTGTTTCTAACTTTGATTTTTCCACCTGGAATCCTAACTTTTTATCTGACTTAAAAGCTTCTTTGATCTGAGCATAAGTGATTGGCATTTATAAGCACAGGATAGGAACATTGACTTTGTGCCTAAAGTCTGAAAAAATACATTTTTGTTAAAAATGGCCAAAGCCCACCAAAAGATGACATTTCCAACTCAAATTGCACCCAGGAAGAAATTATTTCCCACATAATTTAAAAGTAACAGAGTGGTTGGGATAAGCAAGAACCCACACTCTCTCAAAGACTTCCTGATAAACAGGGATTGGTGTTTAATTAGAGTTGTTATAATCTCCCTTTAATTTGAAACTTGTCACAGGCCTCGAACACTGATCTAAGTTAATGTAGCTTGTCAAAGAAACTTAAACTGGGATGACAATTTAATAATGCTGGCAAAGAGATCGTGCTTGGAACAAAGTGCTAAAAGGTCCAGGTTATGTAATATATCCTCTGCTGAGAAAACACCACAGTAGTCCCCATAGTATCAGTTTCAAACCAACCATGGTACAAGTAGTCTCTGAAAATGAGGATGCCTCTGAAGAAACTGATATATTTTAGTCAAAAATGGGGGCGCTGTAACATGCCAATGAATCATTTATTCCATCTTGACACATGAACAAAGGTGAAAATAAAATGTCTGAGAACACATGCCTAGAGAAGCACTGTGGCTCAGAGATAGTTTATTTTCACCTCACTTCTTTCTCTGGATTAGTTATAGGCTACTTTTTAAAAAATGAGGATCACTTTGCAGCAGCTTGTCTGGAGAAATCAACTCCTCTTCCAAAGCACATCCTATCTCCATAGCCACTAGTCCATCATCCATTTGTACTGGGATGAGTGAAAAAGGCAGCAAGATTATTTTAACTGGGGCATTAGCAGACGCTATGACAGTGCAGAGTTGTCTCAGGCCATCTTGTCCCTGCTCTTACAAACATTAACATCCCGGAAAGCTTGAAACTAATCTCCACTGCTGTCTTGCAAGTGGCCTGATTTAAACATGACCCATATGCAGATTTCAAATCATCAGTGTTAGCCTTGGAGCGTCTCCACCCCCATCGTTCTGCCCGGACACTGAGGTCCAGAGCCGAGGGCCTTCTGGCAGTTCCCTCACTGTGAGAAGCCAAGTCACAGGGAACCAGGCAGGGGGCCTTCTCGGTAGTGGCACCCGCCCTGTGGAACTCCCTCCCACCAGATGTCAACTACCAGACTTTTAGAAGACATCTGAAGGCAGCCCTGTTTAGGGTACTGTATTTTAATATCTTGTTGGAAGCCGCCCAGAGTGGCTGGGGAAGCCCAGCCAGATGGGTGGGGTATAAATAATAAATTTTATTATTATTATTATTATTATTATTATTATCATCATCATCATTATTATTATTGGTTCTAATCAAGAGACAGAAGCCTCCATCTGCAGCCGAAAAACTGGTTGATTCTATGCTGTGCATATATGAAGAAACATCTGCATGGCCTCCTGATTCCATCACTTTCATGTAGGTTTGCAGGAAAATTGAGGGGTTTTGACTGTTCTTTCCACATGGATAGTTGTGAGGGGAAGGTGGTCAGGGACTAATCCCTTGGGTTGGTTCTCAGCTACTAAAGATTTAAAACATCAGTAGTACTTGGGGGCTGAGATCAGTATCTCCCTGCTCACTTTGGAGGTTTCTGTTGTGGAAAGCCAGAGGCGCCGGCACAGAAAAGCAGGGACCCAGAAGTGCTCTCAGAGACCAAGAGTGGGCTGTACGGACTCAGGTAGCCCCAGTGGGCATGTGGCCAGTGTGTGGATGAAAGAAGCCCTTCTTCAGAGGCACAAAGGGAAGTCTGTGATGGTACAAGCTCAAGCATGGGTCTACACAAAGCACCATGGTTGCTCTGGATGTTAAATAAACTTGTTTACAAAAAAAAAGGCCGGGGCTATGTATATAGCTAAGCACACAAGGGGACTGGCTGTACCCCTTTCATCATTTTGTTGGGACACATGGCAAGGAGTTTTCTTCCTGACTCGTACGTTGAAAGGCAAATTTAAAAACAACCTCCAAAAGGCACAATGGGAATAAAAAGGAATCCTCTTTCACAGGGTGTGATATCCAACACATATGTCACTTTTAGAAAAGTTACAACCATATTATAGTATGTTCATTCACTGCCATTTTCATAAACTGAACTGGGCCGGGCTCCTCCCCCTTCAGAGGCCATCGGAACCAACCGCCTTGTGAAAGAGAGAACGTTGGGTTGGAAAGCTGTTTTCTGAAACAAAGACCTGTTGCAGAACTGTGAGCAGCCAACAGCAGCAAGCCCGTATGTTATTGCCTTGTAACCAAGATCTAGTGCCCAAGTTTGCTTCTCCCTCCCCAATCCTTTTTCCTTTTGTGTCACATATTTTTAAATTACAAGCCTTGGGGCAGAGACTGGCTCTTTTTTTGTACCCTAAAAAGAATGAGGTAAAATGCTTTACAATTATAAGTAATAAATATTATATGTTGACCTTCTAAGTCACCCTGAAAGTTGTTTAGCTTTTTAAGGACAAAATAAAAATGATTAACGTAAATTATCAAAGTAAATAAATAATGGAATTTTATCTGGGTTTCACCCATTACCTTTTTAAATGCTATTTATGTTCTAAGGCAGTTCTAAGGTAATAGGGAAATCTAAACAGTCCAATGCATTAACTGCCCTGAGATCTTTTGATGGAAGGTGGGTTGTTTGTTTGTTTGGCAAACTTATAAGGCAGAACTTTCATCCTGGATAAAAGAAAAAAGGGGCAAGTTCCTAAATGCCTGCTCATTACATCACAAATGCAATATTCAAATGATGAATGACTGAGCAATCACAGATAAAATACAACAGAGAAATTCATTATCTCCTCCAGCGCAAAGCACTTCCAACGGTCAGCTCATACATACAGCTGTGAGTCAAGTGTTGAAAAATGCGGGGATAAGACATCAAGGGATGTACCAACAATATGAAGAGAGAGAGAGAGAGCGCACAACAGTGTGACGCGGCAGCTAAAAAAGCCAATGCAATTCTGGGCTGCATCAATAGGAGTATAGCATCTAGATCAAGGGAAGTAATAGTGCCACTGTATTCTGCTCTGGTCAGACCTCACCTGGAGTACTGTGTCCAGTTCTGGGCACCACAGTTCAAGAAGGACACTGACAAACTGGAACGTGTCCAGAGGAGGGCAACCAAAATGGTCAAAGGCCTGGAAACGATGCCTTATGAGGAACGGCTAAGGGAGCTGGGCATCTTTAGCCTGGAGAAGAGGAGGTTAAGGGGTGATATGATAGCCATGTTCAAATATATAAAAGGATGTCACATAGAGGAGGGAGAAAGGTTGTTTTCTGCTGCTCCAGAGAAGCGGACACGGAGCAATGGATCCAAACTACAAGAAAGAAGATTCCACCTAAACATTAGGAAGAACTTCCTGACAGTAAGAGCTGTTTGACAGTGGAATTTGCTGCCAAGGAGTGTGGTGGAGTCTCCTTCTTTGGAGGTCTTTAAGCAGAGGCTTGACAACCATATGTCAGGAGTGCTCTGATGGTGCTCTGATGCTTGGCAGGGGGTTGGACTTGATGGCCCTTGTGGTCTCTTCCAACTCTATGATTCTATGATTCTATTCTATGATTGTGTAAAGAAAAGTTATGAGATTGCCTGTGTTGAAAGGCTCATTGCTGGATACAGAGCTAAACCAAGAAATAAATTGCACTTTAAAGCGAAATGAAAATGCTAAAATCAATAGCAAGTCCCTTGGTCAATACTCCCAAATATTATCAGTACTGTGGAGACAAAGAAATGCAATGTGGCATCAAACAATGTTGTTGCAACCATTCTGCCAAGTTCCAATAAGGAAAAGCAATGCAAATAAAATACTGCAACACACTGTAGAGAAAATGATTAACAGATTTATCACGTATGGGATTCTTCTACCATATATGAAAGCCAGGACGCACATTTTATGGTAAAAATATAATACCCTTTTTGGTCTCGTAAGCAGATGACTTCTTCTGCTGCTTCTGGAAGCGAAGAGTCCTCACACATTAAAACAATATATTTTATTGTATGAAGGGGTACAGATGATGTTCCTAAAGAGGCAATGTTGTTTGCGCCAAGTCAAAGATGGGAATATCATCTCATTTTCCCTGCTGTTAATTAGCAAAATATATGTTGACTCCTTTGATGCAACCTACCAAAGACAAAGCATTGTCACGAATGCTCATGGTCAGGAATTAAGCAGCTTCAAAGCTCCAGTACTGTCAATCCAAATGCAACGAAGATAGGGTGAACATATTGATAATGGCTTTTTATTATGGCTTTGGAAACTCCATTACCATTTATATCTGCAAGTGAAACACCACAAGCTTCTAACAAGCCCTGTGTAGCTTTTGTATGGCTTGTGTGTTCCATGTCTGTCTAAAATGTACTGCGAAGGTCAAGTACATTCAAAGTTTGTAATGAGCAAGCTGATGGTGGAATCCTAGGCATACATGTCTACTCAGAAGTAAGTCCTATTCAATGGAACTTCCTTCCAGGTAAGGGATATAGGATTGTAGCCCATGAGCCTTGAAACATTACAAATCCAGTTAAAGGATCTCAGGTACATTATTTTCCCACATACGGCTCTGTTCTGCCCCAGGGGTAACCAATCTGGAGACTTCCAGATATTGTTGGACCACGGCTCCCATCACCCGAAGCCAGCAAGGACAATGGTCAGATAAGACAGGAATTGTAATCAAAACCATCTTTAGGGCCACAAGTTAGCCACCGCTGTTTTATTCAGTTGTCACACGAACAGACTGCCCAGTCCAAGAGTGTTTTTTAAAAGGGATTGGGGAATTGCAGTTAGGTTACTTTTAAGCTTACAGTTTTAAAATCGTATTTTGCATAAATGTTTTTCTGACACTGAATTCCATTGGTGTTCTCAGCATTGAACAAATAGGCACACGTGGATCTTTCCAAAGGGAACACACTGATTAGGACTTGTGTACACTCTCTCTCTCTCTGTGTTTAATAATTAGAATTTTGTACTGATGACTCAAATTCAGCACTAAGAAAAATGATGCCCTACAGTTTATGTATGATGCAAGTGGTGTGTGATGCATCTTGTATATATGCATTTTGTAATGTTTGCCTGCTTCATGTAATTTCTTCTATGAAGCAAGGATAGGGATATACACTTGGAAAAGACACTAAAACCTGTCTTCTGGGCCACTAAATCTCTTATTCTGCCACTTGTCTACAGATTTCACCACTGCAGTATTCCTATACATTTATCTTCACAGACGGGACTAAAAACTTCCTTTTTAAAAAATCATAATTCTCATGGTGCTGAATTATATATACAATACCAAATTCCACATTTGTATGGTGCCAGCACAAGAGACACAGTCCTAAAAATGATAATTTAACCTAAGTTTGCTGCTGACAACTCTTCAAGGTTTTAGGGCACCAATGTTTTTCCAGCTGCACACAAACTCACTGAAACCTGCTCCTCAGTCCATAAAATGCTACCCATAGCTTCTCTGTTTTGCCTAGATTTTAGATACTTCTCTTACTCAGCACTAGCAATCAATACTCTGATTGAATTCCACTTTGACTGGAGAAGGAACACAAGATGCTTGGGAGATTTGAGGGAACAAGTAAAGAGGTCAGAGCTGCAATGGTAGTTTGGAAAGAAATCCAACTTACCTGTTTCCACAAAAGGGACCAGAACTCCAGACAGTGTCAGCAGGATGATACGAAGGACCTTGGTGTGGGGCATTGCCTCCTTCGGGAAGTGATATGCCTTTGGGAATGCTCAGACTCTCTGAAGCCTTTAATGAGGAAGCAACCTTTCCTGGAGCTAATGAAAACCTTGTCCAATTAGCTCTCAAGCCTTTTCACATGTGTATACGACACAGAGAGAATTGCAAATACTCTGCAGAGGCTCAGCTCATTCACACACACAGATTCAGACAGATCTACCTCTTCATGCCAGAAGGCAGCTCCACCCATGTTGTCTTCCACCCCCACCCCACCCCAAATTCTACCGTTGGTCCTTGGAAACCAACCCTCCCCACCAGAGCAAAGCCCACACCCTCTGGCAGTTAGCTGCGAAACCCAAAAGGCGCCAAGGACTGCACCGGGTTTCTAACAACTGGCGTACACATCTAACATCACCATATGTTAAGGACAGTGGTGAATAACAGCATTCATTAAAAATTCTAAACCCGAAGTAGACACATATTTGGATAAGCTGTAGCATACATCCTGCAAGTATTCAGTCCAACATTTAACTGGGGAATAATGATGACCACAAAACCTTCTGGGTTATCGGAAGTGTCCAACTGAACACTAACACACACTCAAGGCAAAGTGGGGTGAAAACTACTGATATTTGCTGCATTTTATGAAATCCCAATTGATTTAACTCTCCTCTGATGCAGGTTTCTGTAAAGGTTTCTTCTTCGTTCAAACAACTGAACAGTTTCTTCAGCCAGAGACATGGAAAGATTTGAACAAAGACTTGAACATTTCAGAGATCACTCACTGCTGCTTTGAGATACTGATAGGCTAATGATCGCACACATTCACTTTGAAGTGAAGCACCACTGATTAAGTATTTCTTATTGAATGAACACTTAAAATATAGAGACCGGGGGGGGGGGGCATTTCCAGAGACAAACCACTTCAGGTTTGAATAGCTACAGTGCCCAGTTTACATGTGATCTCAAAGCATCCAATAGTAGTTGGGCACTTTGAAATCCTTAACAGCAACGAACAAGTTTGTCCTAAAGTTTACATTCAAACTGCAACATAAACATCTTTGCTCAGAGCATTTTACTGGAAAAACAAGCCAACGATCAAATGGTTTTCTTTCCCGGGGCAACTGTAGTCCCTTTTCATTTTTGAAAAAAGGGGATGGGGAAAGAGAGAGAAATCAAGAACCAATCTGCAACCACATTATAACTTTATCTGCTATAGTTGTGAAAACAATTGGTTCTAAACTGTTGTTTAGAGGTATCTTTGTAGATGGGAAACCACATCTGGCAGCTTTTAGAAAAGTCAGTATTTACTTCATTATTTATATTTACTACAAACTCATTGATATATAGAGTTCCAACTTGTTCTTTAAAAGGCTGCCAGCCCCTTTTGAAGCAACAGTGCTATTATATTAAACGCAAATTGTGTAGTTTGTTTCATGATCAAGTATTGGATTATAATAAAAGTTGCACACTGCAGTACAATGAAGAAGTAGTGTGACTGGGAGAATTTTTGGAAGGTGACAGATGTCTACTGTTCTTTCCATCAATCAAAACTTATTTTCTGACAGGATAATTATGTGCACTGAGCCTGTCAATCAGAATACTTTGCACTGTGTCACATATGAACTTTTAGGATGGCTTTTCTGAGCTATGCTACAAAATAGAATTTTGCAGAGACTGTGAAAACGTTTTCCATTACATTTGCATGCCCAATTAAAAGGAATGTGGTTTTCTTAAATCCTGAGATTAAATAGCATCTAGTGCACCTCATTTTACTCTTATGTATTTCACAGGAATACCATTATACCTTTCCAGTGCACACAACAGTTTGAAAGCACAGTGGGAACAAATAGAGCTATTAATGTAAACACAGATGGTCATTCACCAAATTATAACTTTCCATTTTGTGTATGGAGCCACTTTGGCAAGCCCGTGTTGTATTTGGTAGTCTGTATTACCTTGTCAAATGGTCACATCTGCACCTACCATGGTATTTTAAACAAACAATTTGAAGTGATTTTTTTTATCTTACCCTTTGGACAAAACCACGTGGTAAGCCAGCCAACAATGCCCTGCAAAGTAGTGATGATAAAATTGCATTTCTGAACCTAATCTGAAATTCAAGGCAGCAGGGGAGTGGTAAGATTTTCCTTACCACTTGGCAGCACAGTAAGAATGCCTTGATTTATGAAGCTGTTCCCATGCACAACACCGTTGCATTAAGTTACCATTAAGCAAATCTTTAACACAGGCAGTACACTATAGATGGGCGTGCACAACCATTTGCCTAGATTGTGCATATGACCAACAGTAAGCTGCACTGTCCTCTCAAATGGTAAGGAGAAACTTGTCATTCCCATTTCCACGGATTTCAGGGGCAGAAATACAGTACAATTCCAACCAACGCCATCATTGGACAAGACAATACAAAGTGTTCCAAGTGGCTACATGTACACTGGG
Organism: Podarcis erhardii; assembly: GCF_964252035.2. Taxonomy (NCBI): domain Eukaryota; kingdom Metazoa; phylum Chordata; class Lepidosauria; order Squamata; family Lacertidae; genus Podarcis; species Podarcis erhardii. The sequence continues at coordinate 61,388,765 of NC_138509.1, forward strand.
GGTTTATATAATCTATACCCCAATTTTCTACATTAATGTGTACTCAAAGCAGCTTTTACAAGTTTTGCTTGAGAAAATGTTAAGTGACAAAACAATGCACTTAAAAAAGCCTCGTTATGCTTAAATTATTGAAAGGCAAATGGTAATCTGAAACCATTATACCTTGCCTCCCAAGTGATTTTATTCCCATTGTGGTAAATTACCACTGATTGACTCCAGACCAACGTACACCATCAGGAAACAAAATCACCACATACCAATCCTTTCTAAAATGTCAATGAATGTGACACAGACCATTCTTTTCTTCTTTTTACAGCAAAGTGATACTTCTGAAAAAGCTATTAATATATTGTGATACCATTCCATCATGTCAGAGGCTGTGCATGTGTGTGAGCAATAGCAATCCTACAAAATTGCTGAGTTCAATTCCTCAATGTTGGAGACCTAGGAGGGAATCGCTTGCAATACAACTATGTGTAAAGCTCAGCTCAGCATGTTAAGGCACTTACATAAGCAGCTGACCATATTTGGTTGGTTTTAACCATGTCACTGTAGATACCCTGAAAGGAAGGGTTGCTCTGGGTGTTTAAAATCTGCTCAAATCCCATGAGAAGCTGCTCACCCAAACAACTTACTACATGTCCATGTATTTACATTACAGGATGCTTTATGTACGAAAAAGGTCTTGAAATAAGGTACATTTGTGTTCTTACCTACAATCTCCCACCCTGCTGCAAAGTTTTACTAGAATAAATTTGATTTAGCATGAATTTTAAATTCTTCTACAGCCCAAAATTATTCCTATTCAAGTAAACAAAATGTGGCTACTAGAGCAGGGCCTTGTTCTTAGGTATGGTACAAAATAAGCTACACTTCAATGGTTTTCTAAGAAATAGATGACCAAGACAGATGTTCAGTTGTAAACTTATAAATACTGGAGGGGAAGAGAAGAAAAATATACAGGTGAGAAATCTAAAATGTTTTATAGGAAGCCTGACACTTAGGGGTTGATCAATTTCATTTGGTTTGGGTCACTGATCATTTCCTTCACCCCATCATCATATTTCAGTGTAATTATTTTGAAAACACAAAAGAAGCAATGAAAACTATTCTTGGAAAAATGTGAAACAAGCTGCCTATGTCTATATTTAAGAGCCACACAAAATCCCCTCTGTCCCTAAAGGCCAGTGTATTCTCGGCTTGGGTTACAGAACCATTGCTTTGGTTTGCAAAAAAAAATAAAAAATGTTGGGGTTGGTATAGCACTTGCTGTTTTGTTCACAGTGGGCTTATTAATGTTTTTTTTTACATGTTTACAGCTTAAAAAAGAACTAGCCAGGCTTAGTCCTCTTGCATAAACAACACAAGAACATGAATGGGTATGTGTCCGCAGATGAAAGAAGGGAAGAGTGAAGATTTGTCGAACATTTCCAATCTCAACTTAACTGATGTTTATTTTCACCTCTAAAATTATCAAGTAGCAAAACCACCAACATTCCTCCAGGGGTATGAAATAAAGCAGCTGCTGTCCCTCCATGTCCTGTGTACTTGATTGTTACTTGATGGAACAGGCACTGGTAGAGTTCTAGGTCAAGTTTAGCACCGGAAAGGATTGCCAAAGCTGGCTTTGACAAAAGCAAACAATGTGTGCTCAGGTATTAATACAACCAGGTTTTATTTAAGTTCTCTCTTCTTTTTTATTACCCCCATACTAGCAAGAGTTCCGAGGGAATTTAAAGTTCTGTAAACATTAACTACCCCCTTCCCCCCTTTGTAAGTTTACAAAGCAAAGGAGATCAGGAGACCAGATCTGTGACAGCACCTAGCCTCACTGAGCTACCAGATCCAAAAACTATATACAAATCTGCAGCTGTCTCTGTAAGAGTTACTGTACATGTTGGGGGTGGGGGAGAGGGGTAAGAGAGAAGAAAATCAAAAGAAATAAAATCTAAATTAATCTGCTCTGGAGCAACTTCAGTTGTCTTCTTCAGGCGATGATGGCAGACCAAGGTCTTCATACAGCAGCGCAACTTCCGTGGGCACATTGCAGCCCTGTGCAAGTGGGAGCGTGGAGGGTGGGGGTTTAGAACTAAGTGCAATTGCCACTTCAGACTTTTTAACATTCTGGGGTAAGGAATGGAGAAGGTGGATTACATAAATATATAAGCACAATGGATTGGAAGTAATGGGAGAGTGTACTATATAGTAAAAACCAGCACACCTCGCTTTATCCCCCTCCATGTGATATTTATAAAGAGACTCTGCCAATGCTCAGATTCCTTGCCTCATTTATTTCACTTTCAAGACGACAGCTCCCTGTTCCTTGGCGTTAATGCTGCTGCAGAACTTACAAAACTCTGAACCACCATCACGTGTGACCAGATGAAATCTGGCTCGGTTTCAGGTTCCAAAGGTAGTGTCAACTCCCACAAAAAAACCAACTGGTGAAGATACATATGGTAAAGATCCTATGCGTCTCTGAAACGAGACAAATTCACAGCAGAAGGGTCCAAAATAACTGGCCCAATCACTTTGGAGGAAGTATAATTAAAGGAGAAAATCAGCCTGAAGGAAAAGATGTGTGCCTCCTCCCACAATTTGAGTCCCCAATTGTTCAGGAAGGCTGGAGTGTGCTGAAGCATGAACTCCAGCATCTTTGACATCACTACCCAATGAAGACAGACTTGAACTCCTCCAAATTCAATGTGCTGAAGAAGGCCTGGCAGGGATGTGCATTGCCAAACCAATCCAAGCTGAATGCTGCCCACCACCACCATTCCCTGCTGTTGCCAGTTCTACAGTTATGAATGCACTTCCTGGTTCGGAAGGCATCTTTTGCCCTGATGGAGCATGGAAGTCAGTATCTGCGTGGCATTTTGGTTCTGAATTACATCTGTTAACCATGAGCTCTCCACTATGATTGCACCAGTTAAATGTGACGAGAATGACAAGAGAAGAAAAGGAAGCTACCATATGTAGACCTCCAAATGGCTTTACAAATAGCTTGGGAGAAGAAATCACAGCACCGTGATTTGCACTCGGCCTCATACATAAATCTTCTTTCCCACCTATCCAGAAGAGAGAACCAGAGGCTGATAAAAATGAAGGTGGTTGTGCAATCCTGGGCAGAAAAGGGCTTGGTTGAGGCTAGAAATAGCAGCCTGAGATGATTTGATTCTGTGATCCATTTGCAAGGCAAAGATGACTGCTGCAGCAGATAGAAAAGACTCTGTCCAGCAGTGGAGAATGCATGGTTAACAGGACACAGGAAAAGCCAGGCGAGTTGCATATACTCAGTAGTCATCCAAAGTCTCTATTTCTCCCATGTTGAGCCGCTCTGAAGAGGCATTGACAGAGAAACCTGCAAAACAAGACAGACAGATTTCTTAGTGCACAGATGTGTACAGCTTATTCCCAGATCTTACATGTCTTCATAAAGTAATCCATATATATTAAAGACAATATTGAAGGCAGCACCTGCCATCAATCCAGCTATTTTTTCTAGTGCTTTCAGCTCCTGCTTTAAGGATATTTACACAATAAAAGCATGAGTGAGTAATCTTCCCAATAAACCCCCAAGTTATACACAAATATTGAAGAAATTTTCATCTTTTATAAATCTGCTAATCATTTCCTAGCAATTTGAGAAACAAGAGAGAAACGAGCAAAGGGGAGGGCTAGTAATCAAGACTAAAATAGACTGACAGGCACGCACAAAACCTTCAACGCTTACTAGCCTGTCTTCCCCCCACATATCTGAGTGTGAATGGAACCAACTAATGTTGGGGCAAGCAGAGGTAAGAGCTGGAGTGGTGATGTCCAGGCAACACCTAAATCTGGCTACAGCTCCAAGAGGGGAAGAAAGCACCCAGCAGCCATCCCTGATTCTGGAATCTTAGCTTTTATTTTCCCCTTCTGACTCTTGCTCCATTTATTTAATGTACCACAAAACTTGCCTAACAAGCTGGGATCTGCTCGAACCATTTTTTGTTTCTTCTTCTTTTTACCACTCTGCACTGCCTCAAAGTTGGATTGCTGGTTGTTGCTCTGATTAGTCTGAAAGACCGAATGCAGTGAACTGTGGTTCATCCCCCACACAGAATCCTGGAACACAAATAAATAACGTATTACAAGCTGCAATCATGCCTTGTGCACTCAGTAAGAGTAGAAAAATAACAATGATCCACTGTCCCAATCATAGGCAGTAGACCAGTAACATTTCTGTTTAGCACACTTGCTGATATCTCTGTTAATTACCTGAACACACCCTCACTCTCATACCCCTATTCTACGTTACTTACAGAAGATTTTAAGGTCAGCTGCACATACAACACAATAGCTGTCTAATAAGCAAGGGGTGAGAAATCTTCTCTCTATGAAGGGCCTTGTCACAAGCCCCTTGGAGATGTCTTAGAGGGAGTGGTCTGATGGGGAATGGAAAGAGATTGGGAATTTGGTGCAGTCTGACCCTGGGGGTGGACCCAGTGGATTGAGAAGTGGTGATGAGGACCCAGGAGATCCAAGTGGGTTGGCAGGAGAACGCCCCACTTCAGTGCCACTGGACACCCCAATGTAGAGTCTTGGCTGATTGATGAGGGCTCTGGCACCACTGAAGAGTCATCCCTTTCAGGGGCAGTGCAGAGCAACATATTTGATGGTGAATTGGCTCAATCATCTCTGTTTCCATAAACCAAGAACATGGAGACAACTGTGCTGGCACAAACAGACTTCACACGTTCAGCCCACTTGCAGGATTGCTTGCTTGCATGCCCATTCCCAGCCTTGGTACATTGATCACACAAATGAAGGTACCTGTCCTGCTCTTCAGAAGGAGAGTTCAGGGGCATCTCAGTTGTTGGGTCTTAGTTTAAGTCTAACCATGTGTCTAGAACTCTGCTGTGCTTCCTGCCTTTGCAACTTATGTTTGGACACTGTATTGAAGTTTGGAATAAAGCCTTTAATTCCAACAACCGAGTGGAGTTTCAGCATTGCATCTCTCTCTCTCTCTGCCATGCCACCTCACCCCTCACTCCATCCCATCCCATGTTCCCTGCACAGCAGAGTTCCCTGCCCTGTGCTACACTCGTTTACTAGGCAGTAAGTTTAATTGACCATAAGGGGACTTGCTTTCAAATAAATATGCTTAGGACTGCATTGTATATAAACATTAAGGCCAAAATCCTAGGCAAGTAAGCTTGTCTAGGAATGCACTGTCATAGGGATAGAGTTTTTGTCCTGATGATTAGATAGTTGTTGTTTCTGAGGTCGTTGCCTAACATTTTGAAGTGGCTATCCTGGAGCATCTGTCTGCCCTGAGAGACTGAATTTAGGTTTCACTGGAGGGATCCAAAAAGAAGAGCTAATAGCTTCTTAGCAGCCTGTTTTGTCATTCACCCAGTGCCACTTGTTTTTCTCAGGAACACTTGAGGGCAGCTTACCTCAGCCAAACAACATGCCCCCTCCCCCGCAAATTTTTGCCCAGCCTACCATGCCTAGGGAAAATCCTGCCATTTCTGGAGTTTCTCCCAACTCAGTGATCTCTCCCCCCCCCCCGCGCATCCCTTGCTTTGAATCATACTTCCAGCCAGGTACTCAGAATAGCTCCCTTCATCAGAATTCCTGGGATTCTGAAATTCAGGTCAGAACATGGGAGGGACTGGAAGAAGAAATCTATTCATTTAAGTTGCAGTAAGAGAGAAAAGAGCATGTGAGAAAGAGACAACAGTCACAGTGATAGTACACATGGCAATCTTTCAACAGGAGTGCCCACAGCATTTCATGGAAGGGTATTTTGTATTTTAGGATGCATCCAGTCTATGAGCCAGGAGTTCCCTGCCCCAGTTGTAAACCATTCCATAGTCAAGCTTGTCCTCGTTTCAAAACAGATTGGTAAACTCTACATCAACCAGAGAGACAGATGTGTTTTCTCCAGTAATCACAGAAATTTGCTTGCAAATATTCTCCAAAGACAGAAGCACGAACCTGTTGCTGCCGCTGTTGGTTGGCTTTTTGTTTGGCACGGCGCTCAAGAAACTGCTTGGCAAATTCCTTGGCTTCAGGGGTATCTCCAAGGTAGGCTCTGATGTAATCATGGACCTCGTATGGCGATTCTACTTCCTTCAAGAAGGACACAAACGTGGGAACTGCAGCCGGAAAGGAAGACAAATCACGAGATACTTACAAAGCCTATAGGTGCATAAGCAAAAAAAAAAATCCAGAGCTTTTCAATATCATACATTTCCTTACAAACTTTATGTAATACAGTATTATCTTTACCTTCAAGAAAACAGAGAGCCCTTTCTCCTTATTCACTGAGATATGGGATGAATTAATTTCCTCACTAAGACAACAGTCTCTGCTGGATTCCTAATGAGCACTTCCTATTTAATCTAACTTTTTAGCAATGGTGTATGCCTTATGGTACAACTTAACAGGAAATAAAATATTAACTGTAGCATCAGCCCTGATCTGTGTAAAATCAGGACTTTTAAATTCCCAAGAATACTGGGGATACCAAACCTTTTGCAATTTCCCCATCTTCCTTAATGCTTCTAAATACAATTTTGGACAATGTGCAGTAATGCATCACATGATAATGTGCAGCTATGATGCAGTTTCTCAGTGTGTTAGACTGAAACTTTCACACTCCTTTTTCACTGCTTACCATCCAAGTTGTTGGCTGTGTTGAGTGCATGAAGCATTTGTTCACACCATTGAGTGAATCCATCCTGGGCTTTATTAACCCCCTGGAACAGCTTTAACAACTTTTCTTCTTCTTCCACCTTCTTATTCTGCCTGCTTGTAACACCTATAGATTTACTAAGACAGGCAAAAAGGCAGTGTGTGAGGAAGAGACACAGGTTATCAGGAAAAAACATGCAAAGTATACAAGACTAGAAAATTCAAGCAGCTTCACAAACATTTCTGCCTTCTGTCAAAATCACAAATATGAAAGTATACTGAGATGGGAGCTAACAGAAAACAGAAGGAATGGAACCATAAGAGATCCTGGCTGCACTGATACAGCACACTGCAGGGTTTGGTGGAAAGGTTCCATCCACAAGACTCCAGAGGTTTTGGATGACAATTCCCATCTGTCCCAGTCAGCAAGGCCAATGGTCAGGGATGGTGTAGCCAAGACATCTGGAGGGCACAAGGTTGGCAAAGGCTACAGCAGAATGATTTAGAGACCCTGCAACAGGCCTGAGCCTCTACAATGAATTGAAGGGAAGCTCACTGCATCCCAGTTCCTACCTGATGCTAGCATTGCTCTTGTTTTTATTGGTTGCGTTACGAGGTCCAACTTCTTTGACTGCATCGTCCCAGAATCCCATGTTTGAGTTTTTTGTATCGGCATTGCTCCAAATGCTGCTGACAAGGTCTGATGCCCACTGGCTGCTAGGATTCGTGTTTAGAGAGCCCCATACTGAATTGCCAATGCTGGTGTGTAGATTAGAATGTTGCTGGAACAACAGTAATGGAGATACTGTTTATTATCACCAACAGAGGAAAAGCGATACAAATAAAATTGACTTCAACAAGAGTATTATCATTATCATTATTATTATTAGCTGTACTCACTGTAGTGCTGCTGCGGGACCTGCTTTGCTGTTGCTGGTGCTGCTGCTGCTGCTGTTGCTGCTTCTGCATCTGCCTTGCCTCCTCCTGCTGTATCTCCAAGAGGGATTTTGTAGTACCGGCAGGTTTGGCAACATTTCCCCAGCCAGACAGTTTTTGTTGCTGTTGCTGCTGTTGCTGTTGCTGCTGGAGGGCTTTCATTAGTTCACGCTGCTGACGCCTTTGCTGGAAAACAGTCAATGCAGGACATCCCAGTTCTTAAATTTATACTTGATTATCTTCTACTATTTTCCACACATTTTCCTCAAAGCTGGATAAATCTGAATAGGTACATGCTTCACTGAGGGTACTGAAATTTGCCTCAGACACACTGATCAAAGTCTCTGGTCTTGGAAAGTGCACTTGGACACAAATACTTTCATATTCTGCTTGTTTTCCAGTCAAGCAAACATTACTCATAGAACAAATTACTTTTCTACCCAGCCCCTCATTTTAAAATTCCTAACTAAAACTAGATGGGCAATGAATCTAATTTTAGGCTTTACATTTAAAGTAGAATTAGCATTTATATTAACTACGATTCTATGTCTTTAACGTTGTATCATTAAACCAGGCAAATCTGCAAAAAAAAAAGGGGGGAAGGCTAGCTTATGAAAATCTCTGCTCTTTCAGTCTTGGTAATCTAAGACTATGATAATATTTGGGCAATTATAACTTGGGTTTATTAAAATGAGACATGTGGAAGCTTTTTGCCTGCTTATGCTCTCCTTCTTCTCCCTTTGTAGCACACAGCAGTTATACTCAGAAAATATTCAATTAAGCACAATTTCTACTTCATCACTGGGAAATCACAGTTACCAGGTTCAAAACCAACTAGGATTTTAACAATGCTTTGAAGTTGGCTTCAGAGCCTGCCTTGTTCTAAAACTGGTAACTGTAGTTTCGCAGCTCAGATGATACAGGAAACTATGCTTAATTGGCAACTTCAAGGTTTAACTGCTGTGTTCCATGAAGGGAGGTGAGAATGAGCTGTGTAAAGCCTCCTAGGTATCTTGGGTTAAGCTTATTAAGTGTTTCGAAATTGTCACAGTGACTCCTAGAAGTGACAAGCCACAACTGCACACAAATGAGCAAGCCATAGGCTGTCTAAAGGCAGAAAGTAGTGGGAGGTCACCAGATGAATATGTCTTTCACAATGGGTGAAAGAATATGTCTTTCATAACGGTGTAATGGCAAGCAAATTTGATTATTCTATTTCAGCATCAACCTAAAGCCTCTTTTCCAAACTATGAATTTTACCTCTTCTCGAAGCTGCCGCTCTCTCTCTTCTTCAAGCTTCTGGATTTCTGCTAATGATAACGTCGTTTGGGACTGACATGCCCTAGAATTTGATTGCTGACCCCATGTTGAAGAAGAAGGGAGCTGGGAGGAAAGACATACAAGAAACAGCACTTAAATTTTCTTAATGGAAAGAGTGAATACATCAGGATATATGCTGAATCAGCCACTCAAAAACATGCAAACAGTTTTTATTGTCTGCCACAAAAGCTGCTAATATACCACAATCTTTATTTTGTCTCCTTGTACTGTAGAACTGCAACCTTTTCCTGCCAGGTGTGTACCCAACCTCCAATTAATCTTTATAGTACCAACAATAGTCATAATTTCTACAGCAATATAATAGTAAGATTCAAGCACCTGACTGTGCTGTGAATGAAATGGGAATTATTCAAAGGAAAGGAAATGAAGCAAAGAAAACAGCTGAGGGAAGAAGGCAGTAGTAGCATGGAGAAACAATAAAAAATGCATTTTAAAAAGTCTGATGCAGAGACCCATGCGATTCAACACCAACAGCTTCAGCCTCCATTTTTATACGGCTCATCCTCCCGGGACCTGTGTACATGGTACTGACTTCATTTTATCTTCACACCTACCTGGTGAAACAGATTAGACTGGCCCAAGTTTATCCAGTGAGTTTCATGACAGTGTGATGATTTGAATCCAGGTTTCTCTACTCCCAGTTTTATGCTCTAAATCAGGAGCGGAGAACCTTTTTACCCAATGAACCAGAACATTATTTTCCCCACCCCTGCTGGTCAACTCTGGCAGCGGGACAAGGGGCACCCACCTTTAAATCATCTGGTGCCATTATGATGTCAAGTCACTGATAGCTGAGTTGTCTTCAATTCAGTGGACAACCAGCAACACTCCTGCTAATGGTCTCAGTGAATGAGCTGAGAGATAAAAGTTCAGGCAGTTGCTAAGGTACCCCAGACCTAAGTTGTTTGGGGCTTGTAAAATAACAAAAGGACCTTAAACCTGGCTCAGTAGTAGATGGGCAGCTAATGCAGATGTTTTAACAATGGTGTCACAAGTTGTGGGCTATTTGCCCGCACCAACAGTCTGGCCACTGCATTCTATACCAGCTGAAGCTTCTGGAGCATGACCAAGGGCAGTCCCACATAGAGAGCATTGCCGTACAGTTGTACCTTGGGTTACATACGCTTCAGGTTACATACGCTTCAGGTTACATACGCTTCAGGTTACAGACCCCGTTAACCCAGAAATAGGTTAAGAACTTTGCTTCAGGATGAGAACAGAAATCGTGCTCCGGCGGCGCAGCAGCAGCAGCAGGAGGCTCCATTAGCTAAAGTGGTGCTTCAGGTTAAGAAAAGTTTCAGGTTAAAAACGGACCTCCGGAACAAATTAAGTTCTTAACCTGAGGTACAACTATAATCCAGCCTCAGGAATGCAACATGGACTACAGTAGTCAGGCTATCCTTGGTGAAGGATAGTTCCAGGTAGCACTCTGGAAGGGTTTAGCTTAAAAATGAGGCATTACTCAGGATATGTGCACCTATATACATTTTTGGTAGGGTGGCAAGTTGCATTGTATAATGCATTGAGATGCATTGTACTTTCTCAGATCTATAGGTATGGACAGAAATGCACACCCTGAGCAGGGCGAGGGGCAGGAATTATGATATGTGTCAAGGAAATCTTAATTTTTCTGTAAATTAGAGAGATTTGCATATCTATGCTACTTTCATGTTTTAGTTATTATTTGTTATTAATTTCAACAACTTAAATATCACTTAGCACTGTAATTTCTAAGCAGTGTACAATGAGATACAATGAGCAGTAAAGAGATAACCTGGACAAACTGGGATGTCACTGATTGAAGTTAGAGCTGCCCATCTCCTGCTTCTGGTGCCCAATTCCAAGAGCGTTAAAAGGGAGGTTCTGGCAATGGTCATGTAAATTTTAGCACAGCTAACAGAGAGCTTCTCTGCTGGCTTGGGCTGTGAGCTTAACTTGTGAGAGTGGGTTTATGGCAATGAGAAAAAGAGTAACATTATGAAGAATCAGTACCTTCATCTGTGCAAGTTGCTGCTGCTGCTGCTGCTGCTGCAATCGGCGCAAAGCCTCCTGCTGCTGCTGCCTCTGCCTCATAATTTCTTTCTGGCGTTGGAGTTCCAGCTCTTTACGTTTTCGTTCTTCCTCTTCATGCCTCTGTCGGGCTGCTTCTTCTTCCATGCGCAGCCGGTTTTCTTCTAGCTGACGCTTTGCCTCTGCTTCTTCACGTGCCCATTTAGCAGCCTCCTCTTCCTTCCCAGAACAGAAAAAATATGCAGAGTCTCTAAAGTGGACTAACCTAGATTAAAATGCTTCCTTTTTGTTTGTTTCAAGATACATAGGATTGCAAAGAATCCTTTGCTTCTAAGAATGCAACCTGTGCTAGAATACAACAATTTGATAAAATATAGCTTTAGAAAATGCCCCAGAGCAGCCATGAAAACTCCTTGTGTGACTTTGTTTCAGAATTCCAAAACTTTAAGACCATTTTGAATTGGTGGAGTCTTAAACAAAATGAAAGGTCCCTCTGCATTGTTTGATCTAATAACGGCTCATTCACTTATGCATTATCACTTGATGTAGTCAACAAGTGAGCATACATGTGCGAACCAGCCTCTGATTCTTGCAGGTCTTAATTGCAAAATATTTCCCTTCTTTTCACCTGTTTACGAAGCAACTCTTCTCGCTGTAGTCTTTCTTCCTCTTCTCTTCTCCTCTCTTCCAGTCTTCTAAGTGCTTCTTCTTGCTGTTGCCGTTCTTCCTCTTCCCGCTGCCGTCTTAGTGCAATTTCTTGTTCCCTCTGCTGCCTTAGGGCTTCTTCCTGCACACAGAAATAAAAAGAATGAAATTAGCTAAAAGTGTGGATGTGCATTTAAATTCCTATTTATGTTATGCTGGATAGTAAGGTTCCCCTGACCTGGCTGCTCTGATTCTGACCTGAAGCCAGAGGTCTTTTAAATGAAACGACAGCAGTTGGGAATGCGTAGGGACAGGGGCTGACTTCACTTTGGGGGCGCAAGTCAGCAGTGGGCAGGGTCATCCTCTTTTCTCTCTCTTTCTTTCTGCTCTCCAAATTAATACCCAACCCAGAGATTACCCAAAATCAAATTTCCCCCTTCCTGAAATTATCACCCAGGTCCTCCCCAAATTAACATCCCACCCCAAGAATACTTCTGCCTTCCTGGAAGGCAAGACTGAGATTGCTGGTGATGTGTGTGCTTGCTCTGGAGGCTGTTAAGCCTAGAGCAGACACATGCTTGGTTGCTAAAGATAAACAGACAGAGTCCTTAAACAGTCCTTTCCCAGGTGTCTCCCCCAATTCACAAAAGTGTTCTAATACAAAAATACAATCTGCCTCCTGTTGTTGTAGGCAACTTAGAAGTAATAGGGTCCCTTCAGGGGAAAAACAGGGTTTTGATAAGCCTTGCCCTTGGCAGTAGCCAGGGGATGGTGCTGAAGAACGCAGAACCATGGAGTTGCTGCAATGGCAAGAGGCCCCTTTAACTGCTCTCTTCCTGGGGTGTAAGGCTTGGGGGGGGGATCATGTCCTGCATTGCAGGGGTTAGACTAGATGACCCTTGGGTCCCTTCCAACTCTGCGCTTCTATGAGGAAGAGCTCCTGGAACATAACATAGACCATACTCCCCCCACCTGTCCTAAATAAAATTCTTATTTATTTATGTATTTTCTTTATTATGGGCAATTTCTGCACATCCTTCAAATAAATCCCCATGGTGGCGTCCAAAATATAAACATGTATGATTGAGCTGAAAAACTGAACACACTTTGGACTTAAAAGATGGAAGGAACAGGAAACAAACTTATCCAACTTCCTTCACAGGAAATGAGAAAATGTGTTCTCTTAAAGATACTGAAATAGTAATTTATGTATTTGAGATGTCACCTGCTTTCTGCGTGCCAGCTCCTCCTCTTCTCTTCTTTTTCTTTCTTCTTCTTGTCTCCTGATCAGCTCTTCCTGTTGCCTCCGTAGCTCCTCCTGTCTTTTCCGCTCTTCTTCTTCTCTTTTGGCCCTCAGTTCTGCTTCTCTCCTCTCCTGCTCTAGCTGAATTAAGGAAGTAACAGTAGAAGTAAAGACCTCTTCAACTAGCACATTATTCCTGCTAGTTATAATCACTCTCATCAGCGTCCTCTTCTACAGCTACCAGTTTGATTGGTCTTCCCTAAACTGTGTCCTTGTTGTTGTTTTTTAAAAAGCCCAATTAAGAATTAGTAAGTTGTGTCCCAATTACACTAAATCAGTACAGTATAAGGCAATTACACTAAATCAGTATAAGGAATGTCACAGTAACTCAGAAAATAAATGAAATGAAATGAAATGAAAAGCTGCAACTGGAATGGTTTCTACTGTTTCTTACCTTAGCAGTTTTGGCTTTTTCAAGCTGCTGCAACTGTTCTAGAGCTGGTCCCTGAGCTGTAGTGTCGATTGGGAGATCCCAGACACTGCTTCCTTCCCAGACTGCAAAAAGAGGGGAAATGTAGGCTATTAAGGCTAGCCAAGAAACTAGCAATTCTGTGCACCCAGGCAAATTCACTGGTAATTAAAAAATATCACATGCACTATATGTTTTGATCGTTAAGACGGTTAAATGACCTCTTTTGTGTACCTTTGGTTTTCCCTTTTTTAGGAAGTAGAGAGGGAGGAAGCCTTCTAAGGATGTGTAGCTAGGCATAAATTAAGGAGGTAGAAATGAGGCTGCTGACAGAAAGTATGAGGATGAAGAGACCACCACTGAGGGCCTCTAAGATACAGCTTTTGTCTTTTATCTGCTTTATACTTGTATCTGTACCTCTCAAAACAGCAGCATCCCAAATCATGGTTTGTGGGCTTTGATCCAGGAGCCGACCATAGTTTTCTCAAGATGTAGTTTCAGATCCTGGTTTGGCAATTATTCACAAACCATGGTTTGTAAGCGACATTCATTTGGATGTCATTTCAGGGCAGTTTGTTTTGTGTCTGAATGTAGTCAATATCAAAACACTGTTTCTTACCTGTAGCTTGTGGGGCTGCTGACTGAAGCTCCCAAATTGAGCCAGTGTCTGGCACTGACACAGACCTCGTTACAGGAGTCACCATGTTCTGCTCAGCTTTCCTGGAATATAAAGAGGAAGATTCAACATGCTACATCAAAAAGCTAGTTATACTTAGAGGTCACAGGGGTGTTTTCTTTTTATTTTAAAATACAATGCTTCTCTTTTTTCTCCCTCTTCTTCAGAACCAGTATTAAAGTGATATTAGGGCATAACTTCCTGACAATTCCAACATTGCTGAGCAAAATCCCGAACTCTTGAGATGCACAAAACTGTTCTTTAATACTGAGCAGAATTTGAATGAAAATTTTTGCTCTGGTAAATTAACAGGCTTCAATGAAAACAAATATGAGATGATGACAAATACAACCAACATAAATGGACAAAGTGACAACAGATCTATTTCACAGTCTTAGTGACACTGACTTGAAGCAATTTTGAACAGGCATAAACAGAGTGCTATATATTCAACAACCACTATCATGAGTAGACTCTATATATACATTATATTCAGTGTTATATTACATGCCCTTTTGATAATGTGAAGTATGAACATGACAGTTATGTGCATGCCAACATTTCCAAAGACATGTTCTCAGGAAACCATTCATGGTAGGTGGCCTGAAGTTTACTTTCAAAGTACTGGATTTACTACTGCATAATGTGTGAAAATGGCCCTGAAACTTGCATTCTTACCTCATTTTAAGTGCCTGGAACTGTTGCAAAAGGAGAGCCAGCTGCTGCTGCTGCTGTGATGAGAGAGCTGCTTTTTGCTGCTGTGCCATTACCTGGGCATACTGTTGTCTGGAAAAGAGAATGGGGAAAAGTTCACGCTACTTAGTTACAGAATGACTATAACAACCCAGAAAAGAAAAGAGCTGCTAGTTCATACCACAACTGACATTCAAACACATCAGTACAAACCAGAACCCACCCACCAAAAATAAGAAAGTGCCATTTGAAGTGGCTATTCAAAACAGTGACACACAACATTTACCTAAATTATAGATTGGATCTAACTATCCCTTTGTCATATAGGATTCCCCCTTTCCATGGAAGGTTTTCACTGAATGGAGGATCACGATGGTGGGAAAGGAGTTTACTGGAGCCAACTCTCTCTACCCCACAAGCCCTCCAGGGGACACATGGGAATGGAGGGGGAAGGGGAAATAAGTGAATGTCACTTCCTTCCTTCCACTGGCAGGAGCATCCCATGAGCAAGTCTGCTCATGAAAAACTCCTGCCAGCAGAAAGTAACTCAGGTTCCAAGCCTTTTATTTAAGCACTAGGCTGGCAACCTTAAGCAACCAGGAGTTGCAGGCAGGCTGGAGGAAGAGGAATAAAGTGCTCCATCCCTTCTCTGTGCTCAGAATAGAAACCAAATAGGCTATTGACAGAAGAACATCAAAATGGAAGCCCTCTACCCTGGATATTGTGGACCACAACTCCCACCAGTCCAGCCAGCATGGCCAATGGCCAGGGATGATGAGAGTGGTAATCCAGCACCAGGTTGGCTAGCCCTGACCTACAAAAAAACAGGACCCTATATTCTCAACTCCTAGCCCACATACTTGCAGTACACATACTGCTGTCCACAGAACCAGAAAGTAATGACTGATGTATGGTAACTGTGACAAAGAGCAACTTGAATCAAGAGCTGCCACCATTTGTCAAAGCTCGTCTTTGTCATAGCCACCACTTTCCCACTGTTCCTCACACTTTCTTGCCCATTCCCTGTCCTGACCATCACGGGCAGCATGTGCCCTATACTAGCAGGATGGTGCAAGACAAACCAAGCTATCTAGGAGAAATTTTGTGAGCCTACCTACTCCTCTTCCTTGTCACCCAGAGGGAGACTCTAGGTAAGCAGACTGACTGCTGGAGATAAGGAGCCGCAACAATAAGTGAGCTGGCAGAATTGCCGCTGAGTAGTTTAAGTTGTCTCATAATGGGTCCTCCTTCTGCTAGGTGATAGGGGCATATGCCATCAGCAGGGACAGAGGACTTTGGATGGAGTGGGTGGTGGTAGCAGTGGCTGTTGTTGTTCCTCCTCCACTGACCACTCAGGGGGAGGTATGTGGCTGGGCAGTGAGAAGAAGTAAGAGCTGCCATGTACAGGGATGTCTTGCTGTCCACTTAGTATGAAAAATTGGACTACCCTGCTCTAGATCATTTAAACAAAGCAAAATGGCCATTGACAAATATTTATATAGACCAGGGGATGCTAACCTGTGGTGCTCCAGATGCTGTTCCAACTCCCATCAACCCCAGTCAGCATGTGCAATGATCAGGGATGAAGGGAATTATAGTCCAACATCTGGAGGGCCAAAGGTTAGCCACCACTGATGTAAACTTACTGTAACAAAAATTGCTGGTACTGGAGGTGCTGCATTTGGTACATGGCTGTGAATTCCTGTTGTCTAGTCAGTCGTTCCTGGTCCAACTCTCCCTGTGGTTGTAAACAAATTGATAGCTGAACTTGTATCAAATCTTAGGATGCATGAGCATATGTACAACTCTGATTACAGTGACCTACAACATTATGATTACGAAATACCTTTTATATTAAAAGTTGTTAAATGGAACAACATTTTTACAGATTGCTGTGTTTAGTAAAAAAGTATAAAGGATTGTGTGAAGTGGAAAATAAAGGGGTGTATATAGTTAAACTGTGTCTAGGGACCATTCCTTGGCAAAGGAAACTGGAGCAAATATCCCCAGTGCATAAGATACATGCTCCTCTACCCCGAGGAAGGCCCTATGCTTTCCTACTTCACCTCTCCCAGATATGAAGAAAGAGGGAGAAGCTGTGTGCCACATGCTAAATCAAGCCACAGAGGCAGAAGCAAGGCAGGCTTGTTAGTGTGTGTGCTCCAGTCCTTTGGGGTTCCTTTTACTGTCTCACAGCAGAGTTACCCAGAAAGTCTTCCTGTGTCTTCACAGCGGCAGCAGTCCAGCTCTCTATCGGTGAATGCCCGTGAAGGAATAAACACCTCACCCATTCAGTTCTTCTTCAAATATTTATTTATATTACAAGTTGCATAACTTTATATCACTACTGGTCTACATAAAATAAAACAGAACAATATACAGAGATTTCAATTCTCTCTGCTCCCTGCAGCAATCCAGCTAGAGAGACAGGTTCAGGGACTCTTATAGACAAAGGCAGACACTGAATCTCTCTTCCCCCAGACATGCCTAGATAAAGACACCTGTTGCTGGGGAGAATTCTCGCTGCTAAGCAGAATTGGTTCAAGGACAAATCTGATTCAAAGATCGTTTCAGGTTTACCTTTGGACTACACCAACAAGTCAGGAGGACCACAACTAGTAACATGCTTGAAAAAAGGAGTAAGGGTCAGGGACCTCAGTAGGAGCTACCTTTTACTGATTGTGGCTTAATTTCCTTCTGCAATTTGCTATGCATAGAAAGCAGTTCAGCCAGATCCAACTGAAGCAGCATTCAAAGGCTTTTAGGTAAGTGAACCAGTAGCAATGAGGGCTTTTGCTATTTCACTGCTAGGTACAGTAAGCACTTTTCCCTTCCTGTATGGAAAGCCCATTGTATTGCGGCTCAGAGTATATGTTCAACATACAGACAGTCTCTCTAAAGGTCATTGCTGCTCTGTGCCTGGTAGCACAAAAGCACACAAAACCCTAAAACTGGCATCTCTTAACTTTCTAATTTAATGTTAACTGTTTTACACATTGTCATATTTACCAAATGCAGAGGTGGTGCTGGACCGGGAGTGAAAGGAACCCTGCCCCACATTTTCATGATGTCTCCAAGTGGCTGGAAGCTCTCATCACATGCTCTTTTCACCAACAGTGACATTGTGAAATACCCGGCCTGGAACCACTCTGTCATCTCTTGGTTACTGAATGGACCTGCAAAATCATCAAGGGATGAAATCCATGAAGACAAGAGTGAAACCTCTACTGAGTGCTGCACCCAACAGTCACAGCCCATATAGAGCCTGGTATCTGGGGGACTGCTCTATGTATGTGCCATATGTGTCTTCATCTTACTTACAGAGCTAGACATTTTCTGATGCCACCCTAAGTACATAGGCAGTGTATTGTAATTTCCCTTAATATTCCAGTGAAATAAAATAAACATAATACCAGACTAGTTTATATCTTAAGAGGAATTCCAATTTACATACCAAGCAAATACTTTCATAAAATTAAATCTTTGTTTAGAAAATGCCTTTGGGGCTCTTCAGTTACAAGAATATCTATGCAAAAAATGGAAATACCAATAAAAGGAGGAGTTGGGATCCCTGACTTAGAATTTTATCACCAAGCATATTTACTGTCAGGTATACAATTCTGGAGACCCATAACTAAAAACAACTGTCCAAATTGGGCTTCTTTGGAATTCATATGTAGCACTTTTAGAAAGATGGGTAGCACTTGGGTCTAAATACATTAATACTCAAGATGCTATTGAAACAATAAGATTAGTTCGAATGATATGGCACCACATGTCCAGAAAATATAAATTTGACCTTTTCTTCCACAACAAATGACTTTGTGGGGAAACCTGTCTTTAAAAATTGGGAAAGAAATAGTTGTATGGAAGAGGTGGATGAATTTGGGTATATTAACGTTCGAACAGCTGATAAACGAAGAGGATGAATTTTATACATATTCTGTCTTAAGAGACAAATACAGATTACCTACAAATGCTCAGTGGCAATATCTCCAGATAAAAAACTTGGTAACCACCATCTACGGACCAGCAGCTTTTACAGCCAGAGAGACCCCAGAGATATTGAAGCAAGTGATTAATTCTTACACAACAAAAAACCCGGCCATCAACATATATAAATATATGTCACTAGCAAACCAATTTGATATGCAGGTACTGAGGGAGAAATGGAAAAAAGAATTAGAGATCTCAACTTCGACCCCAGAGTGGGAATCTGTGTTAAGTGCTATAACAAGGGTGTCTCTGGACCTTAAACTGAGGCTCAAAAAACAAAAAATAATATTTAGAATATACTGGACCCCATTACGTTTGTTTAAAAAAGGGCTATCTAAGGTATCTAACTGTTGGAGATGCAACAGGGATAATGCTTCTCTAAAACATGTTTTTTCATTGTCCTATACTGAAAGATTTTTGACAGAAGGTAACTGAACTATATGGAACAATCTTACATTTACAGAGCAAAATATCCCTTTGAATTATATACCCAGCACACAGAACCTTACAAAGGGACAATATGAGTGGATTCTCCATGCCCTTACCACAGCAAAAAGACTAAGACTGATGAATGAGAAAAATAGAAATGCGGCTCCCTTCTATGATTGGATGGAAGACTTATACAAACTCGCAACATATGAACAACTTGCATATAAACGCAGACTTGCCATGGACAGATTCAATGATATTTGGAATCCATTCTTACAAACACTGTAATAGGTTAATATCTGATGGAGTGCAATAACAACTTTGTAAAGTATACAGTATCCATGGATTTCCCTCCCTCCCCCCCTTTACTTTGCCTTCTACATGGGTGGTGTTTCTTTTTCTTTTATTTATGTCTCACCCTTTTTAGTGCACATTTAACTAAAAAACAACATTCCAGTGAAATAAAAATAAAAAGCGGTAAGGATGAAAGCTTACCCTGAATTTCTCCCTGTGGATCTTTGTAGAACCACTTTTGCATGGCCTCATGGAGTAATGGTACTGAAGTACCCTTTACTCTCTGCTCCTGAAGTTTGGCTGCTAGCCTTTCATCATCCAGGGCACTGTCCTGCAAATATGCCACCATTTTTTCTGCTTGCTGCAGCAAGAGGAGGGGAGAACACATTAAGAACGACTGAGGTTACTACTGCCAGGTTACACACCGTCAGTGGAATAAGGTGAAATTCAGCAGAAAGCCTTATGAATAATACCATCATGGTTGGTGGACTCAGACACAAAGGAATGAAAAAGTAAGTTTAAATAATTATGCAAAAAGATAATAAAGCTTGGCAGAACTGCTTGCCGGGAAGCAAGTCTTATTATCTGGTAAGCAGCAAGGATGGTCAGCTTCCAGAAACAGCTGAGGATATTTTCATTCCAACAGACTTTCCCAGATTGATAAATGAGTCTTTATCACAAGTGTCTGCTTGTTGGGTTTTTAGTCTTGTTTGAAATGTCTCTGTTGCTTTTGTGTTTAACTGCTTTTCATTATTTTACGTGTAAATCACCTTGAGATGGTGGTTAATAGATTAATTGTAATAATTGTAATGATGATGTCTGTATACATCGTGGTTGGAATTTTACAAGAAATTATTGGTCTTTAGAAATTCAAGTTTCTTGCAACATGTTTAAGCAACATTCAAACTACTGGAAAACGAAGAATTGTTTCTGGAGTCATTTTCAGAATCTATGTTCAGAGTCTTTTTCAGTCTGCATTTTCACTCATTTTTTATTTGCCATTTTTACACTGAGGGGCTCCTATATAAAATCAGCAGACAGGGAAGGGCTCTGAAGATGATCATCTGTACATATCAATGCCTTACCCTTAAAACATATGTGACTGACATGCAAAAGGATTGGCCCTCTGTTCATGTGTATTTTGAAGGGGGGAATACAGTGTGTGTATATTTTGTACTTGAGTATCAGCAGCATGAGGTGACTCTCATATTCTCTACTGCGTACACGCATTCTGTCACAATGCTCATGAATGAAGTCAGGTGATTATCTATTTATATTAATGTCAGAGTGTGTGTGTCCATTTTTCAACTTGATTCACTTAGTACTCACAAAGTTAACCTACTGGAGTTGCATACCACACAAATATACAAGATAGATTCAACTTAATTTTAGAAAACAGGAATTCCCCTTCTTTAATTAACAAAAATATTAATTTTCCATTTTTGTTTGAGAAGGAGATAGCAGGAACATACAGGGTGAAGCTGTTTTAATGGAAATTAAGTTGATTATCTGAAGTACAGTGGTGCCTCGCAAGACGAAAAGAATCCGTTCCGCGATTCTCTTCGTCTAGCGGTTTTTTCGTCTTGCGAAGCAAGCCCATTGACGGCTTTGCGGATTAGCGCTATTAGCAGCTTAGCGGCTTTTAGCGGCTTATCGGATCAGCTGATAAGCGGCTTAGCGGCTTAGAAAAGGGGGGGGGAGGAAAAAAACCCCGCAGGAACTCGCAAGACATTTTCGTCTTGCGAAGCAAGCCCATAGGGAAATTCGTTTTGCGAAGCACCTCCAAAATGGAAAACCCTTTCATCTAGCGGGTTTTCCATCTTGCGAGGCGTTCGTCTTGCGGGGCACCACTGTATTGTCAAACTGCAAAATATGTGTTATTTTTGCCCATTAATACATCAATATAATTTTGCCCATTTTCATGATCAGTTGCAGGAAAACATTGTAAAAGCAATTAGTTGTGAGTCCTGCCCAAAACTAGTTTTCATCTGCAGTTGCCAACTGTTGGTCTATGTGAGGGGTGTGCTAGTCTATAGTTGACTAGGTACATTAGCTCTAGGTTGCATCTTGAACTCCTGTCTCCACCTTGGGTGCATAAGCACTGCTGACTTGTAAAGGCTATTGCTATGATATTCTCAGCAACCGGTCTAAATCCCAAAGCTTTCACCCACAATCACCTGAATCAGGTAGCTGCATTTACAAGGTAAGTTTACAAAATAATGTTTTCTTTCAGCCTTTGAAGCACAACAACAAAAAACAAACAAACCAGAATTCACAAAGATGCTCTACCTGTTCTAAATGTTTGAGGCCCTCTTCGTCATCAGGGTCAGCAGGAATATTACCCATCCCTGGAGCAGCTGTGACTGATGTCTGAACAGGCCTTAAGGCAGGAATTGGATTTGACTCTGGAGGAGGAAGATGAACAAGGGAAGCTGCATCTGGAGAAATCTGTGGTAAAGGCTGGACAGCAGAAATTGGATCTGGGGGTGGGGAAGAATGGACATTAAATTCCTTTAAAGGCCCTTCTTTCTATCAGAACTGTTATTATGTGATAAAATGTATAATCAGACAATAAGCAAGATGGCATGCTTTCAACAATGCTTAAACAATGTATGAATGATCAGTTCATCCTTTCCACCTTGCTTTGTCACTACAGTCTTTTATTTATTTATTTGCATACTTTACATATACATTATGCCAAACCTGAAATATGATTACCTTCTCTGTTGGGCACTTTGGCTGATGGGATATCCTCCATTTGGTTTTCTTTATCTTCTCTTTTTTCTATTACTTCTGGAACACATTCTTCCCTTCTTTCAAGCAAGCTTGTAGGTAATGGCTCCTGTGACTGGGATTTTGGTGGAGTACCTGACCTGGTGGATGGTGAAGATTCTTTGACTGTTTCTTCTGTAACTTCTGAAATGATTGGTAACTTTATTTAACTGAGCTGGAAGGCGGAAGCAAAATTTAAAGGATAGACTTGAGAAATCCTTCTTACCTGCTACTGCTGTATGCTCCGTCTTAACACTTTCCCTTCCATGTGTCTTATCTACTTCTTTGGCTTCTTCATTGTGACTTCCTTCTGAATCAGACCTGTCTTCCCCTTCCTCTACAGGACGGAAATCCATTTCCTGTTCCTCAGGAATTGGTTCCTTTTGAACCTTCTAAGGAAAACACACATGCAAACAACAAACTTTATACTACTGGTTATAAATAATACCATTAATATTATGACAAGTTCACAGAAAGTTTCTCACTTTTAAGGAGAGGAATGCCCCAGATGAGTCAAAAGTCCCCATTTCTTCTTCTGCATCTTCTAAGCACCATTCAGGAAGGCTATCCCTATCATCATCCATACTGCCACTGCCACATCGCACTCTTCGATAACCCCGCTCATCATCCCGGTCTCGGAAGTCAAATTCAAACCTTCGCCGTCGCTCCATCTGTTCTCTCCAGCCTGCAGAACGAGGGCCGTCTAAGGGGGCGGGAAAGTAACTTTACAAAAGAGTCCCATAGGGCAAGAACTTGTTTGGAAGGAGAAAGGGATAGAGGAAAAGAGGATAGGGAAAAGAGAGGACAAAGTGACAGCACTTCAGAACGCCACTACAGCTTACGGTCCACCTTGAAACACGCATTTTATAAATATATCATCACTATTTCCCCTTTAAACCACTGTCTCTTTGAGTTATATTATTAATGTAAAGGACTGTACAACCCAACTCCATGCAAGTGGGCTTAAAAGAACAAAAACAATTTAACTATGAGTTAAGCCCAGGGCAGCCTCACAATCTTTCTGAATAGCAGCCTCACAATCTGTTCAGCCACAGGGGGGCAGCCTTTGCTAGTAAGACCATTCTATGCGGTTCTATGAATCCAGACAAGTACCACTTTATGGGGATTACTATATTTTTATGCTTCTCTTTGAGGTCACAGGCAGCATCTATTCTACTAACTCCATCAGTCCTAAAGCATCTTCAAAACTGCTTGCCTTCACCCTCTGTCTGCTAGCTGACAATCCTCCTTTCTGGAGTTTGGAGTGTAGTTTGTAATCTGTGGTAATTAATTCTATTTATTTAATCTGCCCTTGTTTTGTATGTCACTATGGTGAAGTGGCCTGCTAGCACTATAATTCTGGGAAAGGATTTGTAGCCAACAAGCTTGTTTCTAAGGGCTGTGCAACTGTGCCCAAGCCTGCATGAGAATGAGGCAGGCAGGCACCAGCAGGTGTTGATGCACCTTTCTACAACCTGGGAGAGGTGAAGAATTTCCAAGCAAGTTGGTGTGAGCGATACTGGGGCTTGAAACGTGGTGATCTTCAAATGTGGCTTGGCATAAGCCACTTATTTTGGCTAACTTGGTTATACTAGATACAGGATACTATTTGTCATCCTGATAGAAATGGCTATTGCAATCAAAAGTCTTGGATGTAGCTGATAGAGCATCAAGCCTGCAGAGCAAAAGGAAAGGAGTAGGGTTGCTCTATTACCTCTGCTGAGAGGCCAGCTGCCTTTGACTCTCCCTCCGCTGTCATCTAACCACAGCCATTCTATCAGGCTAACTGTACTGTTTCCATCCCAACAATAATTAAAAGAACTGTAACCTTTAAGAACTGGTGCCTGAGATTGCTTTCTTCTCTTCCTCTCTGTATTCCTTTTTCCTTGTGTGTCATGCCTTTCAGATGGCAAATCTGAGGGCAGGGACTGTTTTACCTACTTTGTAAGCCTCTCTGGGGGTCTTTTGGGTTGCACAGCAGATTAACAGCTGTTAATTAATTAATTAAAGCCTCCCTCTGTCTGTACACACAGAGAAAGAGTAATACTTTGACCAACCAGTAAGGAACTGAGGGTTGTAGCCCAATACTGTTTTGTGTGACTTCACTTTCCTCTCCTCACTTATCCCAACAGTCCTCCGTATGCTCTCCAAAATCAGGAGTTTGGGAAGTCTCTTGAGATAGGGAGGCCTCTCAAGCAGATTATTATTTTTTTTGGGGGGGGGAGAGAAATATAAAGTCCTGTTGTATGTGGAAGTCTGTTCATGCAATAATGGATTCCACCTGAGACTACTGCAACGCCCACCTCTTTGATCGAGAATATTCCATTACACAAATGACAATGAGTAAGTGTTATCCTAAAACAGCTATATCTAAATTAAAGACCAACTACAGAAAAACCCTCAGTATTCTACACAATGCGGCGTTTCTCTACACTTCCTTTAAAGTAGCAGAAATTACCCAATGATATTTCAGCCTCGGGACTTCTGTCAAAAGACAGATGGACTTATTGAGAACAAAATTTTTATTAGCTTGTTGTTCTTCATATGCTAAACAAGAAAATACTAAATGAACTGCAAGTACTTGTCCCTAAGTAAAATCTTCACATCTGATCATGTGGTGCTGGTTCAGCTGTTTCAATACTGTCAAAGTTAGACACACTGCTGCTTTATTGTGCATTTATCAGTTATGTCTGACGTCAGGAAGACACACAATGCTGTATTCTCCATGACAAACAGTTTTTCCACTTCTATACAAGTAGCTGGAAGCATATGACAGATCTTCAGCCTCATGATTCAGAGTGATCACTAAAGGAAGCTACGTTTGGTGGAAAAGAAATCAGAGCAGGTAAGAAGAGCTGCTTTTTTCTAGACGTTCTGGAAATAGTGGGTTAAACAAAACAAGCCATTTAAAAAACTAAAAACGATTTTGCCATCATAGCCTTTCAAATATTGTTTTAGGAAGTTTTCCTTCCAGACATTGTTGGCTTGCTGCCTCTGACCAGACT
The DNA here is from genome assembly GCF_964252035.2 of Podarcis erhardii. Classification (NCBI taxonomy): domain Eukaryota; kingdom Metazoa; phylum Chordata; class Lepidosauria; order Squamata; family Lacertidae; genus Podarcis; species Podarcis erhardii. Next base: position 61,413,955 of record NC_138509.1, read on the forward strand.
GTGCTGCACTTTTCCATATTTCCTCTCACCTGGACTATGAGGGCGCCATCTCTCACCATCCCTTCGCGAACCAGCCAGCCGCCAACCTCCATCATCATCTTCACCATTTTGCTCTTCCCTGAAGATGCGCCAGTTCTCGCTCTCAGAGCGTATAAATTCATGCTTCCTTCCTGCTGCTACGGTTCCAGCATCCTCAAAGTTTGGTCTCACTGCAAGCAAATAAATATGCAAGTATGTAACAGGCATTGTGAAGGGCACCTGGAATAGAAGTCAGACCTTATGCAATTTAAGTCATAAGATGCTCAGGTGAAAGAAAACAAGAACAAATATATATTGCTTTACTTTTCTTATAATGATAAATGCTTTTCTTTAAGCTCTTCTTACAGTTTTTGTGGGCTAAAAAACAAATGAAGGATTTCAGACTTCAAAAAGGAGATTTACAAAACAGCTGTAACCATTTAAGAAAGTCAAAAGTTCAATTTGCAACAAGCGATGGAAGAGCATCTGCAAAGTTTGCATAAACAGTTAGATGCCACCTGATGTTCAATGAGAGATTGCTTTACCATAGTTCAGAGGTATCAAGGCACTATTCCTGGTCACATCAAAGTTTACAATGGCACAAGAATTCTGTTGTTGTTTGTATGGGAGGTGTTCTTAAGCACTGCATAATCCAACTCAGTAAAAATGTTCTATTTATCATCTTTAAAATGTAATTCAACATGGTCTTCTATTTACCCTAGAATAGTTAAAACCTACAAGCAGAATCTCTAAAATTTACATTTGGGTCAACAGCAATAAAACAATAATGACCAGTGCCAGACAACTAGCATTAAAACCTTCATAGTCATTAATTTCAAATAACAGAGAATTAAAATAACTGTTTCATCCAAAAAAACAATTGTCATAATGATGCTTAAAAAAATGATTGTCATTTGTGAGCAAACTAGGATAATTTTACATTCTATTCCATCACGTCCTTCCTAAAAAGTACAACTGATATTCACCCAAAGGGTAGATTTTGACTGCCAGCATGGGGGTCATAGGGGTGGGCTTTGGCCCCTCTCCTGATGACAAAGGAAGGAGGAAAAACCCTTTGGGACGTAGATAGCTCCCAATCAGTTTGTGAACTCACCAAGCTTGAACAATCATCAGAGTCTTGTAAGGAAACCAACACAAAGGTGCCCATGTTCCCAAAGTAAACAAGGTGGCTAAAATGCCGTCAGGTAGAAGATATTGCGTCCCACAATGTGGAAAGCCTGTTGTAGGGTGCTGCGGCCAAAGGCAGTTTCAATGGAGACACAAATTCCCATCTTGTAATGCATCATGAATGCACTGGGAGACACCCATGTGGCTGTCTTACAAATGTTCACTAGGGGGACTCAACCCTGGTAGAGTGGGCAGTCAAATTTGTAGGGTGAGATACAATTCACCAAGTTGTAGGCTATAGAGGTCCTACCTAGATAAGGTGGAAGGGTTAACCTTTTTGCCCAGTGAGTTAGGGTGGAAGGAAATGAACAGGGTTTCTGATTGTCTGATCTCTTCAGTCCTGGTAATATATGCTTTAAGAGCTCATTGGACATCAAATGAGTGCCATGTCCTCTCTAATAGGTGAGAGGGGTTGGGGCAGAAGGTGGAAAGGATCAAGTTCCTGCTGAATATGGAAGTTGGAAAGTACCTTGGGGAGAAAGGAGGGGTTCTTTCTAAGAATCACTTTGCGCTTGTGGAAGATACAGCTATAGACAGGGTGACCAATTCAGAGACCCATCAAGCCAAAGTTATTGCTATTAGAAATACAGTGTTACCTCAGGTTAAGAACTTAATTCGTTCTGGAGGTCCGTTCTTAACCTGAAACCGTTCTTAACCTGAGGTACCACTTTAGCTAATGGGGCCTGCCGCTGCCGCGCAATTTCTGTTCTCATCCTGAAGTAACGTTCTTAACCCAAGGTACTATTTCTGGGTTAGTGGAGTCTGTAACCTGAAGCGTCTGTAGCCCGAGGTTCCACTGTAAGACCACTGTAAGACTTTGAGAAGTACTTCCTTCAGGGGCTCAAATGGAAGTTTCTGAAGGGTGGACAGCACTTTGTGAAGGTCCCAGGAAGGGAAGTGGTGGGCATCTGGGGAACACTGTAGGATTGTTCCTTGTGGGAAGCATTTCATTAGGGGGTGAGAGCTGGAAGAGGTGGTGTGTTTGAGGAAGAAACAGCTCCCGCCTGATGTTTCATCAGAGTGTTGTGTTTTAGACTTTTGCTGAGGCCATTTTGGAGGAATGCAAGAAGATCCAGTACTGTTGCTTTGCATTGCTTCAGGAAGATCTTCCATGTGGCTTTATATATTCTTAGAGTGGCTGGATAAGCAAGAAAGTAAGATGATGGAAAATACTGTGCTGGAAAACCAGAGATTCCAGCCTATCCGAATATGTGTTCCAATGTGAGGGTGAGGAGGTGGTGTTTCGGTGACTTCATGAGGTGGAACATTTCAACTTGGAGATCCCAGGATTTGGTGATCCCCTGCTTGTTGAGGTAGGATTTCAAGTTGGAGTTGCCCATGCGTAGGGGCACGTTTGATGTGTAGGTGTGGAGAAAAGTGCACCAGAGCCAGGTGGGCTGCCCCAGCCGGGTGTTCAGCTTCCTCTGGAGACTTTTGGGCATGGATTATCTGTCCCTCACAGTGAGACCCGAAATGTAGAGGCTGACATCTGTGGTGACCACTATGAGGTGAGGGTCATGAAAAGATGTGCCTTCTGCAAGTTTCTGCTAGATGCCCACTTCATCACTACCCACACTTTTGGTGGCATTTTGATGTGGTGATGTAGAATGTGTGTGATGGCCCACTGGTGGAGTACAAGAAACTACTGCAGAATTCTTGCATGCAATTAGAGAGGGTGCTTTGGAGCCAGACAGTCGATAGCCCTGCTTAACTCTGCATTCCAGTGGAGAAGCCATTAACATGGGATAAGATGTCTCTACCACTCTCTGGAAGCTATTTGGATCCAGTAAGTGGTGGTGGCAGATCATTCAAATTGGTCCTACAGCCCTGCAGAGGGGAAGGGTCACAGAGAAGTCCAGTTGCATCAGGAAGTGATCTGGCCATGGCATTACAGATAATATTAAGTATATGTCATAGAATAATTCCTCGCAGGGGGACTGGTTCGATAGCTGACATGTTGAGACAATGCTGTACACAATTATATATCACCTGTTACTTGACTGGATTGTTGGAGGATCAGGGATGGGAGGAACCGGTTTAGGGGTGCCAGACGTTCTATCATGTATCCATGTGATATAGTATTGAGAATCCAGTGGTCTGTAGTAATCTGACACCAAGAGTTGAAGAAGGCTTGTAGATGATCCCTGACTGGGGCAGAGTAGCATCATTGGTTCTGCTGGTGGTTGTTTCTGTAGGTGTTGGAGGGAGATATCTTGTGTTCTGCTGCCTGGGTGGGTATCACTGCTGTTCCAGGAGGACTTCTGTCTGTAGTTTCTTCCTTGCCCTGGGGAAAGGTAGTTCTGAAAGGACTGGTTGGAAGATTGGTTGTCACCAATATCTATGGGTCACCAGTACCTTCCGCTTATCTTTAGTTTGATCAGGATATCCTTGAGGGCATCCTCTCCAGACAGCATAAAATTGGCCCAGTCAGCAACGTTGGGCTGGAATGCCACGACCCACAAATATCAGGTGGCGTGAAGTTGAAAATTAATCAGGTGCTCAATGGCTTTATTAATGTCCCTGTCTGAGAAAAGAGCAGTCAGAAGGAACGATGATAGTAAAGTAGAGACAAATTTCTCGGGATTTTGTATTTCTGAAAAGGTACAGAAAGCCATAAAAAGGAGGGCAGGAAAGGGTGTGAGGCAGCCGATTAAAGGAAGGGGGGTTGTTTTCTAAGAAAATGGTGATAAAAGGTAAAAGAAGAAAAATAACAGCCTGGTAGAAGTAAAGAAAATGGGGGCACTAGTAAAAGTGACTGTCCCAAAGAGTTTTTTCCTCCTGTTTTCATTATCAGTGGAGGAGCCTAAGCCCAACCCAATGACCCCACAATGCCAGGAGGAAATCATAGAAGGGAGGGAGGGGACAGAATATCCATAATTAAGGTTGCAGTTCTAGCAGGCTCACTAGAGAGAAAGCCACACTGAATATACTTCTGAATCTAAGGCTATTAACTGTGAAACAACACTGTTTGTCAACAGGTAACAACATATTTCAAAGCTTAAGGGTACTGAGAAGAGAAAACACAGAACTGGATCAAATAACGTTTCAAATCCAACTAAGAACAGACCCAGGTATATTACGTTTTGAAGTTATTAAAAATGAAAAAGTAAATAGTCGCTCAGTCAACATTATTACACACATACGTCAAAGTCTAAAGTATTCTAACGAGGAACGTAGCTTATACCCCTAGCATGTTCATTTCACTTGGTTTAAGTTACTTGGCGTGGAGGTCGGTGTTTGGCCATGATTTCCCAGGATGAAAAGGAAAAAGAAAAAGATCTGTGGCTTTGCCTCAAACTAATTGACTGGACTTCCTGAGGAGAAGGAGCAGTGAAAGGGCACCTGCATTCCATGTCTGACCCCAAGCCAGCAATGGTGTTTATGGAAAAGTTCAGATACAACAAAGACATCCAGCCAACAGAGTCTACAGCTATGTAATTTGAAGTTTTAAAAGGGACTGACTTCAAAGTACTAAAGTGGTGTTCTGGAATACAATCTTCTGAGAACTTGTTTATTGAGAAATTTTTTACTAGAATAGCAAATAACAGTGTCAACAATCTTTCTATAAGACACTAAGACACACTCACTCACTCACACACACACACACACACATTTCTATTATAAAAATAAGTTTAATTTAGTGTCCGTTTTCAGGATCCTTCAAATAACTTTTAATTGTTGGCTACATAGTTTCTAAACCAAAGTCCCTCGAGTACAAGACAGCTTACAATACTGTGAAAGAGAGAAAGAAAATCACTGCACAACCTTGAATAATGACCACACACAAAGTGACTTAAGGAATCATTGGTCATCATTTTTAGGGTACAGGCAGACTAAAACGTAATCATATTTCATTTTAGTTTTGACCATCTCTGTCTCTAAACAACTTACCAGAATTTTCCCATGCACAAATGCTTTTTCCTCCAAGAATTATGCTGTTTTCCTTACTGAAAGCTGAATTTGCACAATTGTATCCATACACATCAGTCTTCCTACCAAAATATTGCACTTCAATAGTCATGCCAACTATCCAATTCCTTTCACACAAACAAGTGCAACATTTCATGGACAGTATGTCTCACATGCGTTTAAGTTTGCTCTATAGTTCTGCATATGCCACTAACCTTTACAGATATGGCAGAACAGCTTCTTACCTGCATTGTAATATTACCATTCGCCACTCCAATCTTCACCGAAAACTGCATTTCTGAGGCAGTTTAAAGGGGCGTATCAGGAACACACATACTTCTAATATACGGTGAATCCAGTTTTTATTTTAAGATGTTAGCACAGTAATAGTAATAATAATTTATTATCTGTACCCCGCCCATCTGGCTGGGTTTCCCAAGCCACTCTGGGCAGCTTCCAACAAAGATTAAAAATACATTAGAAGTATAAAAGTATTTGTATATCATTATCTGTTAATGTTTCTTATAGTAAAAAGAAAAGGCACCATGCTATACTGAGTGAAAAGTGTCCCCTTGTCCCCATACCCATGAAGGTCACAAATGAATGTTTCAATTTTAAGGTGCTGTGCCTCAACATGTATTACAAGGTTCTCTGCTAATGAAATGAAGAATTAATGTTTTGTATTTTGTGGAGAGTTTTTTTTAAAGAAAAAACATGAGGGAGATTTTAGTTTCTAAGTAGCATTATATTGGTCTACATTAATAATTTTCACAGCAGGTCTTCAGTACTTTTACTGCAAACAATCACAGCCTTTGTTTCTCAGATCCTCTTAGGTCTGACGTTCGATCAAAGTCCTCACATCAGCAGCTAAGGAAAAATGTGAAATGCTGAACTGCACTACAAAGCTACCCTCACAGATCATGCAAGTGATTCTGAAAGGTAGACATTATGGGCCTCTTTTCGGCTCATTTTTATTAGTCAGCTGTTACATTTAAATCTAATTTGACACAGCATAATGTAAACATCTCTTTTTGGTCATAACCATGTTACATGCAGCAATATCCTACATAATATTATTTGACGTAATTTAAATACAATCCTATGAGCAATGCTGACTTAGCAGTAGAGGCAAAATAAGAGACGCAGTAAAGTTACAGGTCTTGCATCTAAAATTAGGTTGCAACTATGTAAACTATGTAAAACTAATTAGCAACCTTGATCTCTAGGATACCGATATCCTGTGTACCACATGGTACAAAAAACCTAAAAAGAGAAAAGTGAAACAGAAAGCACACCTTCACCTCAAACTGCCTGGTTTTGGTTAAAATAAAATATCAAAGAAATTGTGAACTCTAAATAGCTACCACAAGAAAACTTGAATGGAAAACAGTCCTGAGGAATTTCATTCCTTTGAACCTCCAAGTAAAACCTTTAAGTAAGATTATGCAAACCTAAAAACTCCATCCTGATTAAGATAAAAAATGCACCCCTTTCTCCAAGTAAGTTCGTGTGGATTTCTCCACAGCTGCTAGGGTATGTGTTGGGGAAAGAAAGCTTGAACAAATCAGCATTCTTTTCCACATGACCACAGCTAATTGGCCCCCCTGCAGACTGAATGACCAATCACATCAGCTTCATATGAAAGCCAACCCCCCACATTATAAACTGTGGTATGAGACCCGAAAGCCCATTTTGAACAAACATCCTTCCAAACTAGTTGTCAAAAGATTTTTTTTTCTTCCTTGGGATCACTATATACAGATACAAGATAGTTTGGTTCGTTTTCAATATCCAGGACATCCGCCTTCCTCCCTTTCCCTGCCAGGTAGATAAATACTACAATTACACTGGTAAGTACATGATGCTAACATAGCATCAGTTTTTTACATTAATATTTCCTGCTTTGTGGTTTTAGACTTTCAAAAACAAAAATGGAGTTTTGGAGGATTTAGATAGACCTGTTTTGAAAAATATCAATTGAAATACCAACTTCAAATATTGGAAGACTTTCTCAAAGGAGATTGTTTTCCAAATGAATATTGCCCAGTGACAACTTCCAGAACCAATTTCCATAAGGAACAGTTCTGTATAGGAGATCCCTGGAAGTAACTTCAGCATCTTGCATGGCTCTTTAGCTTTTAATAAAAGGCATGAAGCAGACCTTAGCTGTGCAATTCTAAAAGAGTATTTCTTCAAAAAGGTAACCATCCTGCGACCAGTCAGATATTGAAGACTGAGTGTGTACTTATTCCTGGAGGTGTAGTTGTTGTTTTTAACAGTAATGTAGATGACTAGAGTTTTAAATTCAATTCCAGGTTCCAGAAATATCTCATCTTTCTATTTAAAAGTTCTGAAAAAATATGTTACTGCTTTAACTTATATAAAGCATGACTGATAGATGGTAAGTAATTTGCTAGCAATTTGTGTAGCAGTGTAAAGAAACTTCCACTCAAATTCAATTATTTAAAAAATCATTTGAGTGATTCTTTTGATTAGACACAGAGGTTTTCTGGTTGCTCACCACAGAATATCCATTTGAATAGAAATTAAATGTTATGTCATAAAGCAAATTTAAATTTTATTTACAGATAGGTAGCCGTGTTGGGTTGCCATAGTCAAAACAAAATAAAAAAATTCCTTCCAGTAGCACCTTAAAGACCAACTAAGTTAGTTCTTGGTATGAGCTTTCGTGTGTATCTGAAGAAGTGTGCATGCACACGAAAGCTCATACCAAGAACTAACTTAGTTGGTCTTTAAGGTGCTACTGGAAGGAATTTTTTTATTTTGTTTTAAATTTTATTGGTTTCTAACCATATAAACAAACGTTTCGAACAAGTTTCTTCATTTGTCTTACACAATGTCAGTGTTTAAGAAACACCTGATTGCTACCTATATTAAGATTACTCGTTTGCCCAAAGCTATTTTATCTCCTACACATGGAAGATCCTATTTAAGGGGACAAATGATTGTTGTGAAGAATTAGGATATTTCATGCATGGTAATGTTATCTGGGGAATAGTTTTAAACTTCCAGGGAAAATTATAGTCTATTCAATGAAAAAAAATCAGTACATAATAAAGTGTGAAAGGGATACCATTTTTATTTCACTGATACTATTCAAATGTATCACATTTGTGTTTTAAATCCAAAGGCACATGTATCAACCTATTCAGGTGTAACATACCTTCACTTATTTCTTCACTTTGTAGCTCGGTTACACTTAACCCTTCACTATTTTTGCCAATACTCATTTTGAGGCGCGAGACAAATTACAAGATCACACGCAAACTCCTGCACACTCCATGTATAGAAGTTAACAAGACTGCCGTTGGATACCTGCAATGGGGGGGGGGGGCATTACCTGAGAGCAGCAGCGTAGCTTAGAGGTCGCAAGGCACACACATAACTATACACCATGCTTTCAACATTTGCTACCTGCCTAATGACAGACCTGCTATATTGGCGCAAGTACACACACTCAACACTCCCTGCAAGCTTTAAGAAGAGTTTGAACAGGAACCTGTTCTTGGGGAGCACTATGGCAAAACTGCATGACATCAGAAATGATGGAGGGTGGGTGGCAGTGGGCATTACCCCTTTGGTTGCTTCCTTGAAACAACTGTTACTTGCTCTAGGGCAGCCTCCCCCAACCTGGCTTCCCAGTATGCTGTTGGTTGCAGCCATGCAGCTCACCATTTGACTAGAGCAACCTTCCCCAACCTGGTGCTCTCCAGATGTTTTGGACTGCTACGTCTGTCAGCCCTAGCTGGCACTGCTATGGCTGATGTAAGGGGTGGTCCAGAGCATCTAGAGGGCACAACGTTGGGGAAGTCTGCTCTAAGCAAATGGCAAACTGCACAGCTGCAATGAGCAGCACCTAACGCTGTTTCTTCAGACTAGTGCAGCATGTTATCTTTTACAAATTCTAAGTGATATAATCTATGGCTTTAAACTTTTGCAAGCGAATTCAATTTCAAAGCCTTTATATTAATACTCTGTTAGAACATCTATGGAGAGAATGACTATGATATTCAGCAGTAGTTTTAGAATACCTTATTCACATCAAATGGCAATATTTTCTAGAGGAATTAATGCACTATTCACTGTTACAAACAAGTACCAAAGTAAATTTTCTGAAGTGAGCTGGATGTCAAAACTACTACAGATTTTATAAGCAATCTGACTTAAATTGAAGGTGTCATTATTACAATGACTATCAATTAGGAGAATATCTATCTATCTATCTATCTATCTATCATGGGATGTTAAACTTATATAACAAATATATAATTTAAAATATATACTTAAATGCTAAAGAAAGCGTATCTACTTTGCAAAAATGTAGTGTGGAAAATTTAAATACCTTTGATTATTGCTGATTTATATTGTACCCACCCTTCACCCTTAGGTCCCAGGGTGGGTTACAGTAGTAAAACACAAATGTAATAACAATTGCCAAATATCACTTTTAGGCAATGTTTTGTTGGTATTAAGAGTCACGTGAAAAAATTTAATTGAATAGGAGAGTCCTTGAATCTTTGCATACATCTATGTCTTAACTGCTCTTGTAACAAAGCAGAGAAAGCCAAAGGGACTAAAATTCTGCAACAATGAAATACATTTTTGCTCAGTTATACAAATGAATAAATATTTTCAATTTACACATTTAAACTCCATATCCAAGTGCTTGGAAAACTTGCATTTTCTATAAATGGTTTGCAGTAAGGGGAGGGGGGAGTAGTAAACGGTAGGCAACAGAGTGTATAGGTCAAAGAAAAGTGACCAGAAGCCATGAAGTTGGTGAATGCAGTCAAGTGGAACACAGAAGCTCTATGTCCATAAATATCTGATGTCTTGTATAGATACTATCAACCTGTTTTCAAACCCATCTTCATGAACTCAAGCACTAAAGCAAGGGTAGCCAACTGGGTGCCTGACCACCAGAAGTTGTTTGACTACCGCTTTAATGAAGCCTAGCCAACATAGCAAATACTTAGGGGAGATAGGAGCTGTAGACCAACTGCATCTGGAGGGCATTACATTGGTTACCACTGGACAAGAGGAGTTATTTTCTAATTGTTAATTAGAAGTTGAGATTCTCAAAAATTTTCACCAAATGCAGAAGCCTATGAACTATGTATAGAACTTGAAAGGGTGTGTGTGTCTTATTTTTAGAGTAAGCAAAAAAAAAAAAAAAAGTAAGTATCCTTTAATAGGCACATATGGAAGTATAATGGTTTGCTAAGCTGAAAGTATAGTGCAGAAGTCTTTGTGAAAAAAGTTTTATTTTTAACTCACTGAGTTCTGGATACGTTTGCTGGAGAAAGCATCACAGCTCTACAGCTGCACACTTGAGAAGTCATAACTCCAGGTATAGCCAATGTATTAAAGTTAGGAATACTTATATAATTCTCGCCACTATAATTTCTCCCCAGATTCAGTGATTCTAAATATTTAAACAAGGTTATAGAGAGAAAGCAATGAATTAGTAATCCACTATTCTTCATTTGTTGATTGCTGAACTTTGTTCAAACCACTGCACACGTACAGCTTGTAGAATTTTCAATTTTTTAAAAAAACAACATTAACTTGTAGGGTCTATCAATTTGCACATAAACACTTCAAAATTAATATTAGAAATTCTCTTAAATGTCTAAAGCAGAGTATGGGGCAGAGCAAACCCACTAAACAATAACGTTAAGAAAAAGGGGAAATCCAGTCATACTTTATTCTAAGTCCTCTTTGTAGCATTTACACAACTATTGCCTTTAAGTAGTTGATTATGCCTATAAATTTCTGAGCACAACATGGTTGCATTCTTGGGAAGACAGAACTCCACATGTTTCAGAACTACAAGTATCCAAACTGGTTGAAATACTCCACTATAAAGATACTGAAGTCATAGTTGATTATTTCATTGCTATATCTATGAAGTAAGTGGCAGAGACAAAAATGGAAAATTCCATGCTAGAGATTATTAGGAAAGATATTGCATATAAAATGGTCAGAATGGTCCTTTATAAATCTACACTGCAGACACATTTGAAGAACTCTACAGTTTTGGTTACCCCATCTAAAAAAGGGTACTAGAACTAGAAAATATGCAGAACTGGGGAACAAAATGATACATAACGGAAGCACTTTTCCTGTAAAGACAAGTTAAAGCATTTTGAGATAGTAAAAACAGGACAGGGCTATTCAAAGCCATTTCCTTTAAAAACAACCAGTTCCCCAAAGCCTGTTGGAATAAAACAGTATTTGCCTGCTGGCATAAAAACAACTCCTTTCTCTAGGAAAGGAGTTCCAAAATTTCGGAGCAGCTACCAAGAAGGCCCTCTCCCATACAGTCCTTCAGATAACCTGAGCTAAGCTGTATAAGGGCTTTGTAGGTCATAAATAGGACTTTGAATTGTGCCTGGAAAAAGACTGGTGTAGCCAGTGGAGCTATTGTAACAAGTAAGGTTTATGCTCCCTGGCGTACAGCTCTTTAGGCCAGTCAGTTTCTGAGCACTTTTCGAAAGGCAGCCCCACATAGAGCACGTTACAGTAAACTATACAGGATGTAATGAAGGTGTGTTAAGTTTATATAAAACAATGTTCCAAAACAGACAGCTCTTGCAGCTTTTGCATATGACTACCTCCTGGAAACAATAAATAAAAAGGAATGTTTGAAGAGTAACAAGTCAACTGTTTTTCTTGTCTGTGGAGGTGTATTAGCAGGATATAGTCCTTTTTCCAACTTTCCCAGTAGATAATCCTTTGAACACTAGAAGTGCCTTGTCCCTGTCTTTACCTAGTGCACTGAAATCCAAGCCCAACAAGGCAAATAGCAATTTTTGTGTGCTTCAATTGTAGTTGATCAGGTACGTAGTGGAACTCTTAGCTCAAAAGTGCATTCCGCATACAAAATGAACATGGGTCAGGCAGAATATCACTATTTTAGTATTAATTATTATGCATTATTATTATTTAGATTTCTTAAACATTCTTCACTATAAAGTCCCAAGGTGGGTTACAGCAATGTAAAAATACAATATTAAAATCAGTTTTACAAAATTACAAGCAAAAGAACAGGGTGGGTCCTAAAAACACCTCAGTTGTCAAAGGCCAAGGTAAAGAGGTATGCTTTCAATGTATAATGAAACCTATATAATGAAGATGTTGGATGCCAAGTTAAGGTTACTTTCATTCAGCTGTTAACAAAGATTACTATTAACAAGATTTTAAAGTCCAGAATTCTTACACAGGGCCCAATTATGCTGTTCCTTCCTTTATTTTTTTAAAAAATGTGTTTTATTTACCATATTGCTAGTTATAAAAACAGAAACACTTAAATATGCAAAATATAAATAAATAACTACCAAATCTTAAAAAATAAATTCTCACAAAAGGCAATTTAGTGCCTATGGTAGGTTTAATACTTACAGCAAATACCAAGCATCACCTTCCAACAAACCATGTATAAAGTAGCATCTTTGTTTAAAAAGTTGAAACTGTCAGCATTACTATCACAGTAGGATAAAGAATCAATTCATAGGTCTGTATTTCAAAAAATTGTTATTTTTGATGCAGTCCCTACCTCCTCTAATGAGGTAGGGACATATGCAGGCAGCTTAGCAGGCTGTTACATGGAATACAAGGCATGTGTACACCTGCCACATCACAGTCACACTCAACCCTTCTACTAGATCAAAGGAGTTCACGCTATTCCTCTGGTGATCGCTCTGGGCACCACACATGCAGTGGACTGGCATGAACCCATAAAATAAACTTGCATGTTTAGCATGACATTAGGATTGTTTGCTTTCATTTCAAAATGGTATTTTTCTCATCATTTTCTTAAGAAAAGTTCTACTTCTGACAGAGTCAAAAGTCATGTTCAAAGAGTCTCTTTTAAAATTTCAAATGCCAATTTTATAATTATTTTCTACCAGGGAACAGTTCAAAATGAATACTTTGATGAACTCTAAGGTAAAGGTAAAGGGACCCCTAGCCACTTGCAAATTACAAGCCTCAGTTACCTGTGTTTTAATGGGCTATGTACTTTATATTGTGCTTATATTTCATTGTTAATCCTTGGCAGAAATAAAATATGACCACTTGACTTCACTAATGCAATTTTCCGATACACTATCAGAACAGCAATTTTACTTGAAGTGCTCATATGACTTAACAGAATGAAATGATGGTGTGGAATTTTTCCCAAATTGAAGGGGAAAATCTCTCTTTAATAAGAGAGCTCATTTTATGCTGAAATGAAACTGAGGCACTGGTATTCAACTTAGTTTTAATCAGAGCAGACCCACTGAAATTATGACTTAGAGCCACTGATTTCAATAGGTCTACTCTGAATAAAATTTAGCTGAATACTACTTACTGTCAATATGTTTTGCTAGTACAGCATGAGGGTGAAGAGACAGAGCTGTGGATCATGGAACCCACAGATCAAAAGTTGTCTCTCCGGTGAACAAAGCTTCAGGTCCCTACAAGCAGAATTGGAATAGAAATTTTGACCTATTTTATAGCCTACAAAGACAATTACAATAATGTATGTGGAAGACTTTTGAAAAGTCTAAATAAACCACTACATACAGGCTAAGTATTATTACTAGCATTTTTCATTGCCTCATCAGCTTTATCAATCAGTCATGGCCTTGTTCACTAGTGCTCCCAAATCCCAATTATAGACACATCTTGCTCAATCCATGAGACTTCAACTTACCTTTGCTGTAGGTTTAAGTTTAAAATGTTTCTGTTGAGAGGATAGCAGTTCTATACTGTAGATTGCATTATTTTTTCATTTATCACCATCATCAACAACAATAATAATTTTTACTTGTTAGTCACTTGCTACATAAAGTCTCTAATCAACTTGAGACATAGGCATGGCATAATATCAGGAACATAACAATAAAAACCATTATAATGACTCATGTGCCAGCTTAGCAAAACAGCAAAAACAGAGTGGTCAAGTACAACATATGCAGGAGATAAGCATCTGATTAGCTCTACACAATCAGTGAACTCTACTCCACATTTTGTCAAAACTGACTGATTGTAAATATCTTAGGTGCTGTAGTACTATAAAACAGTGCAACTACTTTTGATGACTGGCCCATGACTAATTTGTGTGTTTTTTATTTAACACATTTTTTATATAGCTTGATTGTAATTAATCTCAAAGCAGTTTAGTACACCTCACCCCAAGGAAGCCACCCTACACATTTGTAAAGAATATATTTCAATCAAATTTATTATCATAACTATGCCTGTAGTAAGCATGTATCAAATTACAATGCAATCATTTTCGCATTTTTCCTGAAGGGGAATACTAATGTCTAAGTATTTGGAAAATGTGATAGCCCCCCACCAGAAGTTGTTATTTTGAAATAAAATATCTGGATCCCATTCAGAGAGAAACAAACAACACACAATGATTGTGCAACAAGATGGACCAAATATGTTTCAATTTTACCATCAATATTAGATCAGATCTGGTGCTCTGTGACTATGTCATTCAGCAGTTACCCCAGTTTAACCCCTCTTTTCAAATATGCCAGCATCCTTTCTCTCACATTTTTCATTTCATCTAGTCTCTAGCAAATAGTGAGACACCATGATTGAATATTTTGCTTTCTTTTATGTTTGTTAATTTTAACGCTATGGGCTTTTTCTGCTATAAGAGAAAAACTCATAAAAAGCACAGGGATTGATCTTTTATTTTCCGAGATACTCAATATTTGTAACTCCACAGGAAACCAAGTTGCCACACTACAGTATTAGAAACATGATTAAGGACACATAACAAAAGCCTCACTCCAGTTTCCCCTTTGGCAAATTGGGTTTAGAGTTGATTTTTTTTTCCTCAGGACTTCTCTCGGCTTATATAATTGCATAATATTTTCCGTATTATTCTCTATCCCCTTTTTAATACAGCTTTACAACAGCAGTGGCCTGAGTATGTTCAGCAGAAGAGGCTATATCCCAGGTACCACAATTCTAGACAATAAAAATATCATGGTTGGTAGCAGTAAACATATTTAGGTAGAAAACCCCACAAGAGCTTATAATGAGGAAATTTTAATTTATTATATTTGATATGACAGCCTTCAGATGGCCACCAAAAGAATATATAGAACATTTATAATATTAATAATAGCTTTGATAGTGTGCTTTGCTTAAATATTAAACACATATTTGCTAAAGTTACAGAACACACCTCTGAATTTCAGAAAATTAATACTTGCAGTGCTCCTTCACTATCAAACTAACCACTAGACCCACAAATAAACCTGAGAAGTCAAAAAGTTTGGCTTACGTTTCTAAATTATCATCAAAGAAGGATTCAACATTAATTTTTGTAGGTAATCATTGTCGTACAATGGAAGCAGTGGCAAACCTGGCTCTCCAAAGTTACTTTTCTCAGAACTGCATGTTTAAAGACCCCCTCGGCTAGCTGCAGGTAGCGTCTGGTCCACTGCCAATGTGTCAGAATCTCTAAACATCATCTGAACTACAGATAAACAAGCATCCAACAGTTTTGTTTCTTTTCATTTTCAGAAGATGAGGACAGAAGCGATAGAAGGCAACAACACCAAACCTAGTGCTCCTCTCCTGGCCCAACGATACCCAAGAATGGTCACCAAAGATGGACACAGCACACTACAAATGGATGGTGCCCACGGGAAAGGCCTGGCATACCTAAAAGATGCTTGGGGGATCCTTATGGATATGCGCTGGAGATGGATGATGCTGGTATTTTCTGCTTCTTTTGTCCTCCACTGGCTTGTCTTTGCAGTTCTCTGGTACCTACTAGCAGAAATGAATGGGGATCTGGAGATCGATCATGATTCTCCACCTGAAAACCACACTATTTGTGTAAAGTATATCACAAGCTTTACAGCTGCTTTTTCTTTCTCACTGGAGACACAGCTCACTATTGGTTACGGCACAATGTTCCCAAGTGGAGACTGTCCAAGTGCAATTGCCCTGCTTGCTATACAAATGGTACTGGGTCTGATGCTGGAGGCCTTCATCACAGGTAATTCCATACTATTTCATAACCTAGTGCTTTTATGTTATAGTTTAAATAAGAGCTTTGTCATAAAGCTACAGTAAGAAAGCAAGGATAGGGCTATGTCACTCAGCATTCTGAAAAATACTGTTCTTTGACGAGGATGTATTTCCATTTTACAGTAGGAAAAGAATTATTAAATAGCAACTTGTACGAAACATCTAAATAGGTGATTCAGTTCTTCCCAAATGCATGCTTTAGTTCAAAAACCTTTTCTTACATTATTTTAAAAAGTGTGATTAGTTAGGAGAATTAACTGCCCATACACATTTGCATAGTTTAAAGCTAACAGATGAATCCTTAGCAGCTTTACCAAGACATGAACATCTACATAGTTCAATGAAGTATTACCATAAGTATGCTTAGGACTGCAGCGAAAACTTTTTACTGATAAGTTTTCAATGAATATCAGAGAATTTTCAAACCCTGCTATGTTTTATTGAAAATAATTTTAAATGAGTTAATAAATAAAACTGTTCTATATTACTAAAAGAAAATTTGCTATATAATAAATGAAGCTTATAACAAAATAAACCTACTAAGAGATTACTTAGCAGACTGTTAGCCTGAAATGCTAAATCATAAAGCAGAGACTGTGGGTCTTATTTTGTCAAAAGCATATGTGATTATTCAAGTTCACAAAGATGGTGGAAAATATTTTAATGAACACCTGATTTAAAAAACATTTACTATAAAAAGTATTTTTGTGGTTTAGGAAATTAATGTGATGGACCTGAATAATGTGGGAACCATCATTAAAAATGTGAAATACCTATGCTAATAATAAATGTTGTGAACCTAATACAGTGCAACTTGCTTTAATTGTTTCCTTTCAATATACTATAAAGGGAATCAGGAAACTATAATTACACGCACAATCTATATGTAAATTCTCTTTTTATTTAGGTGCATTTGTAGCAAAAATTGCCCGTCCAAAGAATCGAGCTCTCTCCATCCGGTTCACCTATTCTGCTGTAGTGACACACAAAGAAGGAAAGCCATATCTAATGTTCCAAGTGGCCAATACTCGCCCAAGCCCACTCACCAGTGTTCGGATTTCTGCAGTTCTTTATGAAGAACAAGAAAATGGTCAGTTGCATCAAACCAGTGTGGATTTCCATCTAGACAGCATCACTTCAGAAGAGTGCCCTTTCTTTATCTTTCCTTTAACCTATTATCATCCCATAACTCCATCTAGCCCTCTAGCCATTCTTCTGCAAAGGGAGGCTCATCAACATTTTGAGCTAGTAGTCTTCCTTTCTGCCACACAAGAGGGCACTGGAGAAACATGCCAGAGGAGGACATCCTATCTTCCATCAGAGATCATATTACACCACCATTTTGCCTCCATGTTGGTTCGAGGTGCTAAAGGGGAGTATCAGATCAAGATGGAGAATTTTGACAAGACAATCCCAGAACTTCCAGCTGCAGACTCTAAAAGTTCAAAGAGGACTGACATGGAGATCCGCATCAATGGGCAGCACATTGACAGCTTCCAGATCTGTGAGACTCATCTGACTGAATAGACTTTGAATGTGATGCCAGCTTGTTTTCGTTTTCAACAATTGGATTAGACTACCACACCAATGTTTTCACTTTCCTCTCTATTTTATTGTGCTCTTTTTGTTCTCTCAATATCTTTGAC
Organism: Podarcis erhardii; assembly: GCF_964252035.2. NCBI lineage: Eukaryota > Metazoa > Chordata > Lepidosauria > Squamata > Lacertidae > Podarcis > Podarcis erhardii. The sequence continues at coordinate 61,431,789 of NC_138509.1, forward strand.
TTCAGAACAGTTCACAGAATAAAGAGCATAGCATCCATGTAACTGGATGAGCCACTGGAGTAACTGCACAAAAACAGAGTCAGGGACAAGAAACACTGCACAAATTATGGGAAAACAGAACTGCTACCTGCTGAATTCACTAGACTATGATTAAAACTGCACTGACCCTGAAACAAGAGACTTCCAGACTCAAGACAGCTTGTCAAAATTCTAATTAAATGACATTAAGGTAAACACTGTGGCATTGTAGTAGAACTAAGAAAAAATTCACCTGAAAAGGCCAAGATCCCTCAGATCTGTTGAATCAGTCCTCTCGTGCTATACAGTTACAACAGAATATGCTGATGTCTAAACATGCTATGAAGAATGTTGCTAGTATTTTCTGTGGCAATGAAGTTGCAATCCTGCTGTGCTTGTTTATTAAGGAAAATCACAAGCATTTGCTGAAGCTTTGTTCCAGCAGCTAAGAACAAGTTCAACACCCGTAGGCACTTTCGTGATGAAAGTGAATGGCAAGAATTTTTACATGTATTAGACTTAAACATTCTATATTGGAACTATTTTCATACGGATAAACATGCAATAAATTTAGCAGACAACAGGAATTCATCGATCTCTTTTTGCAATTCTCCTCTCAAGGATAATCAACACCTCACGTCTGCCTTGTTGCAAGTCAAAATCTAATTACTCCTGACATCGGAAAGATCCACTGCTTCCCACATTTATTGCAGTTTCTTTCCAAAATAACCATTCAGTTAATAAAAACAGAGATAAAATGCATGACTGTGTAAAATAATTGTACAAACATGAATATAATTATGAGACATTGAACATAAGGCTCTATGCCACGTTGAATCATGATTATTACCAGAACCAATTACAAGAACTAATGGTTGTTGTTGTTTTTTTAAAAAATTAAAATGAACCAAGTTTTTAAATGGTCCAGAGGGCCACGTTTATGGCTTCTTCACATTTGTTTAGCTAAGGGCACTAACTACTCTGCACTCAAAACCAAGGAAGAGCATCATCAAAATCACTAAATACTTGTATGTTCAAGGATAATTAAAAGGCTCTTCTCAGAAAACATTGCATAGGTATCAATACTTTACTTTAATACTGACTTGTGGTTATGAAGAGCCTGGCATTTTTTAGCTCTTGAATGTGGATAAACATATTTATATGTATATACTAGTGTGGATGTTAAGATTTGTTACCAAATCATAGAGTATTTTCTAAGAAACTCTCTCTTACTTCTCCCAAATCTAAAAAATGGTTTTGTGCCTGATTATAAAGATTTGGATGTTGTGGTCAACTGAGACATGGTGGGGCTATGAAACAATCAGCTGGTCCCAATGGTGCTAGCTGCCAATTCACAGCTGCTAAAAGGCAACTCAAAGAACCAGCATTTTACTAACATTACTAATGTTGATGTTCTATGTAAGCAATACTAGAGTAGTCAGCATATACGCAGATGGGAATAAGTGTATTTTTGTAACTGAAAGTAAGAAAGCAGGGGGTCATGCAATCTCTGTGTTAGAAATAGTTCGTTTTTGGAACATAATCACATCACAGCACTAGACCCTTGTGATCTCTTACACTGTAAGACATACAGGGTTGTTGAACTATTTCTTCCCTTGTCTGTGCCGAGGCTTTAATCTTTTTATTCACAGTGTACTGTAATAATGGATTAGCCCAATGCAGAGACCGGAGAGTAATAGCAATCACTACCTTGGATTAATATACATTAAATTGTATTTGTACTCACTTTATTCTTTGTCCAGCATAGTCACTTAAAAAAATTCTCTTGCTTTGACAGCATTATTAACCACACAAAGTGAAGCTTATTTCCCCCCCTCCCCAATTCTCTAATATTTAAATTTTTTTGGGAGGCCCCACAGCTTAACGTATTCCATGTGCACAATAAAACTAATGCAAAACTTCACTCAAAAACTGAACAATCCAGTCGGGATGTAATGTACTTGCAATGTACTTTTCTACATAAAAAAAGGGTATGTGCTGTGCCTTTATGGGTTTTTCCTGCCACGTTAGTTCAATTTAGAGGGGCAAATTATCCTTGTAAGCCAATAGTTTTGTGTGCAAGGTACTGTAGGACTGATATTATACTACTGCTTCAAAAATTCAGGAAAGACAAGCTGCATATATTTAAGTACAATATACAGTACAAGGTATGCAGTTCAGTTAGACCACTTCAGCACTGAGCATATTGCTAGAAATAAGCTGCCAATAGACAAAACCTACAGCTAACCATCCATATTAAAAACAAGCATCTTAGCTCCCAACAACCATCTGCATCCTACCTCCACTGCACTCTCCGTTGGGACACTGCAAACTGCAACAGGTATTTCTTCTACCCATAACTTACTAAAAAAACATGAGCAGAGATTGGCAATGCTCACATGTATCACTCAACCATGGCTAAACCATGGTTTAGCATTACAAACCACAGCAAGCTTCAGACTCACCTCTCCTCCTCAGGTGCAGCCATGAGGAAGGGTTGAGAAACTTTCATTTCAGATTTAGACTTCAACTTGTTGTGGTCCAAATGTGGACAAACTGTGGTTAGTCTTAGCCATGGTTAGTGGAAACAAGCCAACTTCAATCCATGAGTTATGAAGTTGGATTGTTGTCACCAGCTTCAATTAAGACTGATCACAGTTTGTGGTTCAGATAAAATGCTAAACTGTGGTTAATAAAAACATATATGGAAGCTTCCTCCTCATGGTCATGGAAGAGGAGAAAACACAAGCCCTAGGTTTGCCATGGCTTGAACTCATACCACTAAACCATGGTTAGCTTTACAAGCCATCTCTTGACAAGTTAGATGCCTATACAAAACCCCACAAAGTCCTACAGCTTCAGTGGGATGGACTTTGGGTATCATAATTTTGAAGATTAACCTATCTTACAGAAATGTGGAAGAAAAATTTGAAAAGGAATTGTAAATCATCTTATGCCCTGAAATGCCTTATAAAAACGATATAAATTACTTTTAGGAGCCTAAATATTAACTCATAGCTATAGAGAGAAAAATGTTATTAAGTTCAGACAGTGTCCAAGAAACAAAATGATTTAAATCTATGTATGACTGAAAGCCAGAGGAATTGGAAATATGCCTTCTAATTCTGTGTTACCAACGTCGTAAGAACTAAAATAGAACAGCACAACAAAATAACTTAGATGCTTTAAAGGGGATTCAAAGGGGATTAAAACAGATGGCGATTCATACAATTTTCAAGTTTTGATCACCATAGAAATCTGGCACTGTTACAAAATTCAGAGTATATATATTAGAAGAATCTCCTAACAAAGAACAGCAAGCTGCAGTTAAGCACTCAAATCCTATTCACTTTCAGAAAGAGTGCTTGGTGGCTATTAGCACCTTTAAAATTCCTCAGAAAAGCCAAGTTCCTTTCTTCAACTTGAGAAACCAGTTCACCAAAAACGTTAGGAAAACAACAGGCCCCTATTTCACAATACAAATGACCTAGTTCACACACAGTGATAAACTATGGTTTAGCATGATGAGGATGAGCTGCAGTAAGTCTTGGGCTTGCACATTTTTATCTTCCCAAGCATGGCCACATCTATGATTAATGAAAGTAAGCTAGTTTCATAGCCCATGGTTTGAAGTTGTCTTGTATAGTTAACACTAACTTGTAGTTTGTTCAGGTTTGAAGGTCACCATAAGCTATGATTAGTTTAAAACAAAAGTAAAAGCCTGAGGCTCACTCTCATAGCACTGTGTAGAAAGGGTGAGGTGCAAGTTTCTCCTCTCAATTCCTTTCTCATTTTTTCAGAGAACTAGGAAACAGGGGAAGGGGCAGGAAGAAACACAGGCTATCTGCACTGTAGGTTGCCTGTATATAATAAACAAACTCCTATAGACACCATCATTTTTTGGACTACCTGATCCAACCCAACGAGTTGTAACTTTTATGCAACTGGGGTGGGGGAATTATGGACTAACTGGGAAGGGGCATTAGAGAATTGTTTTTTAAAATGTTATCTTGCATTACACTGCAAAAATGCTCAGAAAGAAAACTACTTGAGACGTAACATGGCATAATCCAAAACTTTACTTTGGTCTTATCACCACTGAATGCATCCAATGGCTTGCCAGAGCAAATTTCAGCACACAATTTAGCAAGTAATTTTTAATCCCATTGACCTCATTACAGCCCAAAAATTGGCTGTGTGGCAGAGCAATCTTGTAGCATGACCAGCTCTAATGGGCATATGATTCACTATGTACCCCAGCCAACTTGAGGTCATGTGAATTGACCCTTAAAATAGCCTGCTGCTTTCAACAAGATGTGTATTATGGAAAAAAAACCCAAAGTTTTTTGGTCACTAAAAAATAAGAAAAGTTCAGTATTGTGCTTTAAAATAATTATAATGTAACTCTAAATGAAGTAGTACACAATTTATAACTCCCCCCCCCCAAAAAAAAACCTCACTCTCTCCAATTCATACAGGCCAGGCTCTAATCCAATTCCTAAAAATGTTGGCCTATTTTGTAAAAGCACATATCTAATCCCATTTCCTAAAGATGCTGGCCTATGCGTGCATATGATTTTGATAATTTCAGATTTAGACACTGAATCTCAATTTCTTACTAACAAAACAAAATATAGATATCCATACCATTTAAAAAAACAACAAAAAACAACCCACATACCTGGTTCTTTTCGGCCTGGTTTTTCAAACCGCCTGTCCCCCCTAAAAAGGCAAAATAGCAAATTACCAAAGCATTTGGAAACACTTAAGACAGGGAATGGATCACAATTATTTCTGTGATGTACGAATAACAAGTTGAAATAATGTTTATTAATAGCATACTCTGGACAGAATATATATACAGATATAGGTATCAGAACAGGTAACAAAAGTCATTCTGAAGACCAACCTTTAAAAACGTGTGTTACTGGTGTATTTCTACTATCCATTTGTTTTGTTATATTATTGAAGTTCTTAATAATATTTGTTACTGTCAATGCATGCATCCTATTTTAGTGCATACTAATGTTCCACGAATATCAATCTATATTAGCTTGATGACACTAATTTACTTGTCTCATTTTAAAAAATCTGATCTTGATCAAACTAGGGTAAGTTTATAAAAATATAACACATATGAAGGGAAATCCCCACTGGTTAACTAATTTTTGCTTGTTGGAAAAATATAGCTGATGTTTTCTCTCTCAGCATTTCAGGAAGACATCAGGAAGAATTAATTTGACCTTTTTGAGTCACAATTTGTGGATCAATTTATTTCAACCCAGTAGAATACAGTTTAGTTGCTTTAGGTTAGAATCCACTGTGCTGCTTAAGATCATTCAAGTGGTTTGTGCTAGCCCAATACAATTTGACTTGCCCCCACTCTTTGAACAGTTAAATCAAATGCCATTAACACAAACTGCTTTTGAAATTCTCCCTGGTTTCAAAAGCATTGCCTTGAAGCAGAGGCATTTGCTGTTGAGAGAAATAAGTCTAAAGTCCTCTTCTGATTACAGATCTAATTCCTTAGTTCTTTGGATACTGACCATAATCTCTTCTCTCCTAAGCAGGTTCAATTCTTCCTTGTTCTCTTAGTAATTCCAGATAAGTACTAAGCTATGATGTCATGAAGGCTACCAATTTCAGATCTTTCTTAAATTCTACAAGGGATAATTATGTTTTGTAACTTGATTTCATGAATCATCAATATCATCCAATAGTGCCCTGGTTCAGTTAGCTTGTTTAAGCATTTTTACCCAGCTGTTCTTATAGAAGGCTCTGTCACTCATTTTAGATCTTAGAACTTCGAAATTTATCGAAATAGCTGGACCTCTATAGCCATTCCGTACATTAATCAAGGCAAAACTAGTTTGCTATTAAACATACTTTCAAAGGGGAGTTGCTGCCAACCCTGGCTCCCCGGCAGGTGTAGTATACTCATGCTCGTGGCGAAATAGGTCAGTGCATTTGGTTGTTAACTAGAAGGTTGGTGGTTTGAGCCCACCCAGGGACAACTGTAGGCAGCATTCCTGCATTGCCAGGGGTTGGACTTGATGATCCTCAGGATCCCTTCGAACTCTACGATTCTATGAAATCTATGCTCACAAACATGGTGGCCACATCTGTGACAAGACTTCTAGAAGGACAAACTTTAGAGCAGCCAGGATTCTACCAACATAACAAGTAATCTGAGCTTCACAACAGATGCAGTCCATGCCAATGTATATGTTTATTGAATTACCTTTCCTCCCAGCTCTGGGATCTGTGCATTTCTCTGCCCCCTCCTCGTCCAAATCCACCTTCTACATCATCAAAACTTCTTTGGTAGAAACCACTTTCTCCTCTACCTCTGCCTGAAAGACAAAATATGGTTGAGATCTTATAAATTTTACCATTTTCCTTTGGAACCAACAAGACCAAAGCTGATTTTTGCACTTTGCCAAAGTGCCAATCTTAAGTGCCAATCTTTCTTCAAAGTGAGCTCTTAGGGAGACCAATTAGAAAATGCACATTGTTTGATTTTTCATAAATCATAGGTTTATAGCAAAGCAGGTGCTGTCTTACATGACAGGTAACTACTGGGCCATGGGTGGAATCCGAACCACAGAGAACCATCAGTTGGTCCAGAGAAAGTGTTGAGTGCTCCTGGCATTTGTCCTATTATGACTGGAAATTCTATAAAACAGAATCAATAAATGATGTTTCTTCTTCCTCAGTCACCAGTAAATATTAAGAAAACAAAACTAATAAAGTGAGCAAACACTTAAACAAAACACTGACACTACCTCTTTTACATCTTTCTTGTACACCATTTATTATCACTCCACTTTAGCTGAAGGACTGCAACTTTCCAGTCATATTTGCGAGCTCAGTAAGAATTTAAATTAAAAAAGGAAAGGAATAATCATGTGTGCATTGCTAGGCAACCACACAAGCATTCCTTCTAATTTCTGAGTTACTCCCATTTTCTGCTCCCCCACCAGCATGAACCCTGCTGGAAAGTTATGCAGTTGTCACTTCTTTTAAAAGTAGTGGCAGAAACAGCACAGGACTTACTAGCACAGGCGTATGGCCCAATGACAACACTAGTAGTACTAGATTGCCAAATACTGTTGCTACAGTAAAAGGTTTTAAGTGAGGAGCAATTTAATACAAAATACACTTTTCCCCAGCACTCAGTTAGGGCACTCTACTTTAGGAACATTGGCAGAAAATACTACAAAACCAAATATGCACTGGGGAACATCATCAAAGTATGCTTGCAAGGTTGAAAATTTAAGCATAATCACTGCTAGATTATTTCTTTTTCATATCTAAAGATCTCCTGCAAGAAGGTCACAGTAAAAATGAGTAAAGAACAGCACAAGCATGATTCTATAGAAAGCCTACAAAACTGTCATTTGCCATCATCCTTTAAATAAATGCCTGTTGAAATTTTTGTTTATGCTACCCAGTTTATGTAGACAATTAAGAAAACATATTTCTGCAACAGCTAGTTGATGGTCTATTATTTAAATGCTTACATGGTTACTATTGTGTACAGATACTGTTTTTTATGATATAGCGGATTATGATTTTTTTTATAAATAAAGAAATAAAAACAATATTATTTAAAACAGGGATGGTTAACTTATGGGTGACATACGGCCTAGAAGAGAGATACATAACTAGTAAAATGGTCTTCCAACAAGACCCACCAAAATGTTATTTTAAAAACCTGACTGCTCCTATGAATCCCTCGCTGTGATGCCATATGGCAAAAGGCTTTTTGTGGCCCCAAGGCACTCCAAAATTTTATTTTAAAAGAAATTCCTAATTTCAACTTTTTAAAAAAACAAAACAAAATTAACTTAATAACCTTTTTTACAGACTGCTCCCATAGATATCCCACTGTGATACCAAAAGGTTTTCTGGGCCTTCCAAATATCAACGTTTTATTATTATTATTACATTAAAAAATAATACTGACCACTCCAACAGGTTCCCTGCTGTGATTCTGTGATGCTAAGTTTATAGCCCTCCCCACTACACCCAAAATGTGTTCATTTCTATAATAACAAAAAATGATCACAAATGCTTTGAAGCTCTTTTCATTCTTTTAAATTATTGCCTTAAGTAGTTTTTGTTCTACACTTCTATGCTACAAATATATCTATGACCAGCACCATGCAGTCTGTTAAATGAATTCAACTATTATGTCTACATTTCTTGCAGGTTGTTGTAACTCTTTTACATCTGTTCATTCTACTACCTCACACTGCAGAGGAGGTCTAAGATGACTATGTGGGCCATTAAGGGCAGAAATTGTTATCATTTTCCCGTTTTTGTAACATGCAGATGGCTTGATATATTCTACTTATTTATCCAGTGAACTTAAATATTTTAGAGTAAGAGTTGTTATCTCAGCTCCTACCTTAAAATCCTCTAAATATTGTTTTTCCTTCACTAAATCCAGGAATATTGGTCAAACATTGGGAAAACAAAGCACAGGATGTGTATGTATATTGGAACTTCCTTAATTACTTTGCAGTGCTGCAGCCCTTACCTTCTCTCATGCTAGGACCCAATTCTATCCTATGTGTTTTTGGATAGGTTCTCTCTCTTACTGGCTTACTTTATTTTTTGTAACATTTATCCCATCTTTCCTTCCAAAGAAAGAAAAGCCATGGCAGATTCTAAACCCCAACATCTTTATACGGGGTTAAGCAGTTTAATTCTAAAATGTAACATTGACACTACTTTACATTCACAAAGCCTCTCACCTCGGCCTCTAGAGGAACTTCGACCTCGAGGAGTCCCTACCACCGTTCCTCCACCTCGTCCCATCAATCGTAGGACAGCAGCACTATTTACAGACATAGAGAAATTTCTCTGCCGAAAAGAAGAAACACGGTGAGGGAAATATTTTGTAACAATACTATCATAAAATCAGACCTATCTCCCCTGCCCCGTCAAAATTCCAATGTATTATTCAGCAATTTTCAAGCTACGTAAGTATTGCTGGTGAACTTCTGAGATGACAATTTCCTTCAATTTTCAAACATCAAAATGAGCTTTTTGCATATGAATGCTCTAGAATGTTTGAACAGTGTTTGACTCACTAGTAGAATATATGTAAAAGGAAAGAGCCCATGTTCAATCTTGTTAAAAAGGATCTCAAATATACAGCAGGGCTAAGAAATAATTCTGATGAGACCTTGAAAAGTTGTTGCCAGTAAAAACAGCAAGTACTGGGTCAGATAGACCAACAGTCCAACGCACTACAAGATGGCTTCACGTGTTCATCATGTTTAGAATATTAATTACGCAGTTACCGTATTTTTCGCCCCATAGGACGCACTTTTTGCCCTCCAAAAATGAAGGGGAAATCTGGGTGCGTCCTATGGGGCGAATGCAGGCTTTCGCTGAAGCTTGGAGAGCGAGAGGGGTCGGTGCACACCAACCCCTCTCGCTCTCCAGGCTTCAGGAAGACATCCGCAGCCTAGGCAGCCTTGCGGGAGTTCCCGCAGGGCTGTCTAGGCTGCGGATAGCAGCCTGCTTCCCGGAGCGCCGGGCGCGCCGAAAGCAGACCGCCCGGCGCTTCGGAAACACATCCGCAGCCTAGGCAGCCCTGCGGGAGTTCCTGCAGGGCTCCCCACGCTGCGGATAGCAGCCTGGCGCCCGGCGCGTCCTGAAGCAGAGCGCCCCTCGCGCCGGGCAGACATCGGCCAGCCCCACAAGCTCGGGGGACAGCGGGGAGGCGCAGCGCCACCATCCCGCTGTTTCCCGACCTGGTTTTGGGGGAGAAATAAAGGAAAACATTTTTTCCTTTATTTCCCCCCCCAAAAAACTAGGTCTGTCCTATGGGACGAAAAATACGGTACTTTGCATTTGTGTATAGTGGATGTCCCTTAAGACACCAAGGAATGATTTTTTCTTTTTCAGATTAAAGAAAGTGACTTATGTTTTAAGTTATGAGGAATTACACAACACAGCAAAGCACTTGATTATATGCATATTCAGATACCAATTTGTATTAGGTTCAAGCCTTGGATTAAAGTGCTCCTCCCTTCTCTCCAGCCCTGCTCTAATATGCATAAAATGAGAAGATTGGATTCTGGTTTAAACTATCTATAGTTTGCTAGTACAGTGGTAGCTTGGGTTAAGTACTTAATTCGTTCCGGAGGTCCGTTCTTAACCTGAAACTGTTCTTAACCTGAAGCACCACTTTAGCTAATGGGGCGTCCTGCTGCCGCTGCGCCACCGCTGCACGATTTCTGTTCTCATCCTGAAGCAAAGTTCTTAACCTGAGGTAATATTTCTGGGTTAGCGGAGTCTGTAACCTGAAGTGTATGTAACCTGAAGCGTATGTAACCCGAGGTACCACTGTATGTTGAACTAGGAACTCTCTAAACTGATCTGTGTGTAACACAGTCCCTTCTTACCTGCTGTATATGCTATTCATGAAGGGGTTTCATGGCTACAAATGTAGCAACATAAGAGGACACCTAAAAATTATTACTTGTAAATCCCATTGTGTTCAGAAGGACTGTGGATTTTAATATTTATCATTTAAATTATAATTTTCTAATGGCTTTGGATTTTGTATTTTTAATTGTGAGTCACCTTGAGCAATTATTTGGATAGGCAGAAAATAAATATATCAAATAAAGGAGAAAGAAAACAGAAATACAGAATTCAAGTATAAAATATTATGTCCTCCTGCAGTGTATTCTGCTGAAGCTTACTGTATTTGTGGGGGGGTAGAAGGCAACCACTTAGCCTATAAACAGATTTTCAAAATTCCATTTCTAAAGTTTCTGATAATAATTAACTTGTAATTTCACAGCTTAAACAATGGGGCAGGGAACAATATTTTTTTGCATGTTTCAAATATGTGTTAAAAACTCCCTAGATTAACTTGCATACTTTGAATACCCTGGAAAATTCTCTCAGTCTAAGATTTCCCAAGCCATAGCAGACATACAGTGGTACCTCGGTTTAGAACTTAATTCGTTCCGGAGGTACGTTCTTAACCTGAAACTGTTCTTAACCTGAAGCACCACTTTACCTAATGGGGCCTCCTGCTGCCTCTGCGCTGCCGGAGCACAATTTCTGTTCTCATCCTGAAGCAAAATTCTTAACCCGAGGTACTATTTCTGGGTTAGCGGAGTCTGTAGCCTCGAGCATTTGTAACCTGAAGCGTATGAAACCTGAGGTACCACTGTATTTAGAATGAAGCATACCAATATCAATTCCAGTTGAGTATCATTCCAGGGCAACTGCTTTGTATTTGAGTGCATCTCTCTAAACCTCAATGATCAATGAGATAACAATAGTGGAATATTCCACTTTTCCTACATTAATGAAGTATAAGACTTACAGTGGTAACTTGGTTCTCAAACGCCGAAAATCCGGAAGTGTTCCAGTTTTCAAACGTTTTTCGGAGGCCGAATGTTCAAAGCAGCTGTCAGCTATTGTTTCTGGGGCACCTGCACTAATCAGAAGCTGTACCTTGGTTTTTGAACATTTTGGAAGTCAAACAGATTCCTGGAACAGATTATGTTTGGTGCTTTTGTTTTTACTATTTATTTTGCGTTTTTGAGGCTTTCTCGGTTAATTTGTTTTTGTGACTGTGTAGAACCCAGTTCAGCTACTGATTGATTGATTGATTGTGTGACTGTGGTAATGGATAAAAGCCCCCCCATTCAAAAATGACTATCATGAGTGCAGGTAACAAAATAATAATTTTTATTTTTATCATCTACAATACTGTCTTATTTATTTTATAGTGCAGTACATTGATTATTGCCTGCATTTTATGCATGAATGCTCTCATTAGATAGTAAAATTCATGTTAAATTGCTGTTTGAGGGGTTGTTTTTAAAAGTCTGGAACGGATTAATCTGTTTTGCATTACTTTCTATGGGAAAGTGTGCCTTGGTTTTGGAACACTTTGGTTTTGGAATGGACTTCCGGAACGGATTAAGTTTGAGAACCAAGATACCACTGTATAGAAATTCCCATTTTCTGTTTATTCAGAAACCAACCTGTTCTTCTTCTGTAAAAGGTACTAGTGCCAAGGGTGGTAAGGGCTCCTCCTGTAGAATAGGCAGAAACTCCTTATCAAGAAGGTCTGACGGTATCTGCAAGGGAAGAGAGAATGTAGCAAAATACATTGACCCTCAAAACATAAATGCCATGGACAATACCAATACCCAAAAGAAAGTACAAAGCAATTTTTTTTTTCTATTTCTTTTTCCAGGTCTCAGTATCTATTGAGACATACAGTGGTGCCTCGCAAGACGAAAAGAATCCGTTCCGCGATTCTCTTCGTCTAGTGGTTTTTTCGTCTTGCGAAGCAAGCCCATTGACGGCTTAGCGGATTAGCGCTATTAGCGGCTTTTAGCTGCTTAGCGGATAAGCAGATAAGAGGCTTAGCGGCTTAGAAAAAGGGGGGGAAGGAAAAAAAAGTCGGAAAAACTCGCAAGACATCTTCGTCTTGCGAAGCAAGCCCATAGGAAATTCGTTTTGCAAAGCACCTCCAAAACGGAAAACCCTTTCGTCTAGCGGGTTTTTCGTCTTGCGAGGCATTCGTCTTGCGAGGCACCACTGTATCTGGAAACCAAAAATGTATACTAATAAAGTGAATTATGGGCATAATTCTAGCAACTACTAAAAGCTCCTTCAGAAGTCTAAGCAACTAATGACATTTCAAAGAAGTTTAGAGTTTTATGAGTTTAGCATTTTCTCCTTGGTTTCATTAGCATACACTTAAAACTATGAATGGATTTGCAAGCAACCAGACAGGAACATTATTCTCCTAACTTACCTTACTATCTTTCAGGAAAAGTGCTAACATTTCTTCTCTCCCATAACGATAATCTGCTAATTTATACTTTGGCAAAGCTGGAGAAAGGGGAGGAGATGTCACACTCCCACCACTAGACAGAGCTCGCAGCCTATAGGGGAACAAATAGGGAAGAAGAAATTAAGACAACCAATTATGTACTCTGCTGTCAGGACAACAAACCTTCAGACTACAGTGATGTCAAACAGAAATCCCTTTCTATCCTGCAGAAGCAGCTAAAGAAAGCTATTTTTATATAGCCTTAGTTGAAAATTATTCACAAAAGAGTCTTAAATGCACTTCACATAGTTTTAATGTGAAGTTCATATGGAGTCAACAGTTGGGATTTTTAATTTTGTTCCATTATAACTGATGTTCTGAATTGGCTGTTGCTTAGGCCAATACATCTAAATAGGTCACCATGTCATTCGCATTACAATTACAGGCGACACATGTGCAAAGGTGGTTATCAACATACTGACATTGGAGACCTGATACCACCATTCAGCACTGTCAGACAAGTGCTGAATCCCATGTGACTCACATGGACTTGCTTTATTTTTCATTTTTTTCTAACGCCTGGCACAAAGGAGCACCAAACTGAATGACTAAAGCTGTTACCAGCTACCCTGAACACATCTGGGTCCTTCCCCTCAATCATCACTCTGTAATGCTTCATCAGGACTCTAAGGAATTCTGGACAAAGTAAGATGGCAGTGGTTCCAATCACAGTATTCCTCCTGAGATGGGCAGTGCTAAAAGGCACTGCCGCCATCTCACCACAGGTCTCTGCTATGGCTTCTCTCACTAGTGCCATTGCTACTGGTCCTCACCACTCCATCTCTCAGAGCCAGATGAACTGCCACTACTCTTGGTCCCAAGGTCAGTCTTGGTCCTTGATTCCCAAGAACAAACCTGGCCCTGGCTCTGTAATGCATATTCTGTTAATAGTCTATGACTAAATATACTGAAAAGAAAAGCCTACAGTTTGAAGAAGTTGTTGCAACATAAGATATACAATGGCCCAGATTAAAGAACTCTATCTGCCCAGAAGGGTTTTATACTTGCTTTTCCACTAACAGCATTCCTACAGCCATGCTGCGTGGCAAATAGCTTCTGGAAGTAAATGGACGTTTAAAAAAGCTTTGTGATACAGCATGAGAATGTCAGCTGCTCAAAGGAGAAAGTTCAACTTGGCTGGCAAAAACTCCTTGCCCATGTCTAATTAGCTTCTTTTCAGGGCCTAGTCACAGAAAGCAGTATGCTACTAAGTACTGAAGGATGTACTATACTATGATGACAAATTTGAAGATTTAAATTTATTTCCCCATTCTCTTTCTCATTCGCCATCTATTTTCATCTTCTCAAATTCCCCTCTACCTAGTCTCTTGAAGCTACTTACTTCAGAGACCTGTTCTATACACAGGGAGGCTACTGTACTCTGAACTAGATGGGACCCTGAAGGCCTATCTACCACATACGAGCCTGTCAGAGAACTCACTGTTTAATAAAGAACTATGTATACCTACCCTTAGGGTAAAAGGTTAGTGTGAAAAGCTTTCAACAACATCTTGTAAAAGTTACAGATACTAGCTGACCATGCAGGAAGCATTCCACAGTACATAGAAATGCTATCCTCTTCCCTTCCTTTACCAGGCTGTTTACCCTCACAGCCTGCTCTACAGTGGATTGCAGCATTAAAGCAGCAGGCCTCCATCCTGCCTGCTGCTTCTTAGCTCTTGAAGAAGGCAGGGTATAGAAGCCTGAACAAACCCAACGTGTATAAAAATCATCCCATGTATTATGTATCCCTTATTCTGATTCTGCACATGTGCCACTACACTTATTCTGAATTGGAAACCAGAATTATTGGGGATGCAGGAAAGTGATCTGTTCTGGATCCACAGCAGGCTTTCAAATAACAGTTCCATCTTTTTTTTTTTTTTAAGTTTCAGTGCGGTTTTCACTTCAGGTTCAGTTTGATTCTGAGTCACAACATGCATTTTCTAAGGTCTGAACTTTATTTTAGTTACCACAGTTTAATCAAACACAAATAAAACTAATACCTTATTCAGACAACCCCCAAAACAAGTTTTTACACTCCCTCTGAATGGATTCCCACCAGCATTTTACAGTTGCTCTAACCAGTTACCCATAATGTCTCAATTGGGCAACTATTATCAGCACCCAACACAATAAGTATTTGCATCTCAACAGCCACATTTTGATGTTATGCTAAACCCGTGAAGTGTGATGTGAACTGGCCTTTGGCAGGAGGAAAAGTTTGGTTTTGAAGTCAAATTGCTTTGCATTTTGAATCCTAAAGTGTGATTAATGTTAACTATGGCTTATTTAAACAAGCTGGATTCATAACCAATGGTTGGATGTTGGTCTATTTTAAACAAACTGTTAAGATAACTGCAGTTTCATCAGACAAGATGACAAATGAGCCATTTTTATGCAAAAAAAAATGGAAGCAAACATAAATGCAGCTTTATTTACATTATGTGCTTTATATTTTGACAACTCCAGAATTATGTGTCAGAGATCTTCAAGGACAGAGGTTTTCAGACCAATGGTATCATAGCTGCTGTCTGTAACAGTAACCAGTGACTAAGGATTGTGATTTGTTTCTGTGTATATTGTATAAAGTGTAAATTATAGGTAAATGTAAACCTATCTAAAATAATACTGTTGAATTAAAAGGCAGCTAAACTGAAGTCCAGCATCTGCACAGATCTGAATCTCTTTACAAGTATTCAATAAAAGCTACTGCTAACTAGTGGAGAGCCAGCAATCAAAAAGTTACTCTGAAATATTACAAAAACTATATAATGTTAAAATCAAAGCTTATCTCATACAACTTTTCAGATCGCTGCTGCTATTTCTAATTTAGGAGGATTCAAGGCACTCCAACTAGCAATTTGGGATTAACTCTCATTGGTTTGCTGCCACCATGTGGTAGCACCTTTCATGACATTTAAATAAACATCACTTGTGAATAACCTTCCACTTTTATATGAACCAAGAATCTGAAAAAATAAGTACTATATAATGGATATGAAAGGTATCAAAACAATACTTTCTGAAACTCTAAAGCAGAGGTAAGGAACCTCAGCTCCAGGAGCCAGCTATAGCCCTCCAGGCCTCCATGTCTTCCCAGGACACACATGCCTTCACCCTTTACTTGTCCTGCTCCACACTCTCAACTGCCTTAAACTGTGCTGACTCTTCTTGCTTGCTTACCTAAATGGAGGATGGGGACATGTGCATGTAGGAACCTCTGGTTTTTGTGTGGCTGGAATGTAGCCTACCGGACAATGGCCAGACTCATCTCTATAGTTTCTAGCTGAAAGCTGCCCACAAAGTAATGTGGCCCTCAGGTAGACCCCAATCCTGCTCAAAATTAATGTGCCAAAAAGTTACTAAAGATTTTTAATTAAACTAACTGCTATTCTCCATTTTGCTACCAAATGGTTTTTAATGCGCGGTTAAAAACAAAAACACACATTAAAAGTTATCTATTAGACAGATAGGAAAAAAGAAGAGGATTTTCATAATATAATCTATTGAACAATGCCATGCATTTGATATATGCCCATTAAAAGTTTATATATTGTTTTTTATTGATTTGCTTCATAACTGGAATGCATTTATGGGAATCTAATGCCGAAACTACACATTACACGTAGTTCTTCTAGGACCTGTTGCTTATAAAATAAAACCGAGGTTGCAGTCTGAAGCAGAGGGGAAATGGAACAAGAGACTTTTAACTCTTTCTACTTGTTCCATTTTCCCACCAAGAATTGTCTCTTAGATTACTTTTACGAGGGTGTAAGAAGTTTTTTCCCCCCAAAGTGGAAAATGAAACAAAGCAAAATGGTTAAGAAACCCCCTCATTAGTCTTCCACTTCACATTGCTAGTCTTCCACTTCACATTGCTACCTTCTTAGCTGTTCTAAATAAAAATAGAGAGGCATAAAATGCATAGAGGCCTCCAAGCACTTGGTGACATTCTTACTTCCAAGTAAAAGCAAGAATAGTGTTATAATGGTGAATTTACAGCAGCAGTTTTTGCTTTGTACGTTCTTTCTGACAAAAACGTCTGCTCAGCAGACTCTCCCACTGGTGGGAGGGGAAACAGGTGATTTCTGCCAATAGCCGCTTCTCTCTGCAGCCCCCTATGCTGCCCTCATTTGACTTTCATTGAAAAACATTTAAGACTAGGATAGGAGGTTGGAAATTGTTTCAGAGGAGGGAGCAAGGAACATGCATTCCCAATATTACTTCCAGCTTTTCAAATCATGGTTTTCAAGAAGCAGGCATTATGTCTGCACCAGGCTAATATGCTTATTAGTAACAGAAGGATGAGAATGAATGAAAATATCCTGTTGAGCTGTGAAGTATTAATCTTTTGAATAATGTACTGTTAAGGATGCACGTTTGCACAAAAAATGCCGTTTCATTAAAAATATAGTATATGAACTATGTACACTTTTCCTGCATGAAGGTATTTTATCCACAGGTAATTTTAATACCAACAGTATTTTTACTGTAAGGAATGAAAAACTTTACTTGAATAAGCAAAGGTGATCCTTATCCATTCTTTCTTGAACATCCATACTGGAAGATGAGAACAAGTCTGAAGATGCTGAATAACCGCTGTGCAATCAAAGCCATGGGCAATATCTTTGTAACAATGTCTTACTTGAGTAAGGACATGTTTAACCACACTTTCAACATAGAATGTACAACACAGTGGGAAGCTCACTCCAATAACACATACACCCTGCATATCACTGTATATGGTTGCAAGGAAGAGTGACAATAAGCAGCTAAAGTATTATAAGTATTTTCTGTCCGTGCTATCTCCTGGTGGGAAAGGAAGTAACTAACATCTATAGCCCTCAGTGCTCCTTTTAAATATTTCTCTCCCTTAGTATCATTCTGATTTATTCTAACTGAAATGTCCTCACAAAAGGGGATTTCTTCAACATTGTGACAACAGGCTCCTGCTTCTTAATTCAAGCCAGGGATATAATTAAGCAGCTGTAATTAAAAAAAGCTAGTTCAACAACTCAAATATGCTTTATCATTCACCATTTGAAGCAATGCATCAAACTCATTAGTGAAAACTTCACAAGACACAAGTATTATAGGTAACTCACCACTCAGGCCCAAAGTTAAGCGTCTGGGTTTCTGCTGCCATTTTTTTAAAAAAAGTTTTAACCTGAAAAAGAAATGTAAGAACATGAATCAGTAATCTTATATCAACATATGATAAGCTAAAATTGTTCCAATCCAGACATTCCCAACTGCATCAACATTTAGAGCTGTTATTTTCCCTGCTGATCAGGTGGGATAGGGAGCAGGGGGTGCCTGGAGTTATTTCTCCCCATTCAAAGGGGAAAGAGTGAGGGGCTGTGCCCTCATAGAATCAGAGTTGGAAGTGATACCAAGGGCATAGCTGTCAACTTTTCCCTTTTCTTGCGAGGATTCCTATTCGGAATAAGGGAATTTCCCTTTAAAAAAGGGAAACGTTGACAGCTATGCAAGGGTCATATAGTCCCAACCCCCTGCAATGCAGCAATCTCAGCAAAAGAATCTATGACAAAAGGCCATCCAACGTCTGCTTAAAAACCTTCAAAGGACAGTCCACCACCTTCCAAGGGAGTCTGCTCTACTCAGATATGAGAAATCCTCCTCCACTTATAGGGCAGAAGAGTTGCTAGATTCTCCCTATAGCCCTATATCCACAGCAAGTTCCTGAAACACAGCTCGAGTAATCCATGTACAGAAACCACTTTTCATACACAGAACACCTCTCACTGGCCGAAGGCCAATCTTTCAACTTCTAATAAGCAATTAAAATTGTTATTTCAAAATAACTCTTAACAACTTCAGTAAAATCCTGTATTATTACCAGGGGTCCACAAATGTTGGCTTGCCTTACAAGTCAGATATAATTTGTGTTCACCACCTATGCACCTATGCACATATCATGCTGGGCTTCAGAGAAGGCAGAAGCAGCAAGTCTCTCATCATATTTCTTCTTGTTTCAAAGCTCAGCAGCATGCCATAAGAAAATCTTCTCATGATTCAGAAGATGGAAGGCGGAATGAATGATGTTATTATATTGAAAAAGGGCCCTTGGCCTTGGCAAATGGATTTGTGGAGGCTTCAATATTACAAATAATATTCCTAAATAATTATATTTAGACATTATACATAGCTAACAAAAAGCCGCAACAAGAAATGCCTCCAGGCAACCATAAAGTGAAAGCTATGAGACTGAAATAGAGTTCTTATTTCCTTCAAGCCATTTACATACTACAAATAACTAACATAAGAATAAGTGGGTGGGCAGTAACTTACCAGACAGACAGAATCAGTATGATTATTTTTGCTTAAAGATAAAAGCTATGTTGTAAAAAAAGCAACTAAGCATCTTCAGAGAGCTTTCGTTTTTGTAGGAAGCAACAATGCTCTATTAAATGCTACAATTTAATACACAGTATACAGTCCACTTTCCTGTTTTAAGTACAAAGATTATTACAGTGGTACCTCGGGTTAAGTACTTAATTCGTTCCGGAGGTCCGTACTTAACCTGAAACTGTTCTTAACCTGAAGCACCACTTTAGCTAATGGGGCCTCCTGCTGCTGCCGCGCCGCCAGAGCACGATTTCTGTTCTCATCCTGAAGCAAAGTTCTTAACCTGAAGCACTATTTTTGGGTTAGCAGAGTCTGTAACCTGAAGCGTATGTAACCTGAAGCGTATGTAACCCGAGGTACCACTGTAATCTGTTTTGCTCTCCTGACCCCTGCACATCCTGCCTAGTAAAAACCTCTATTTCTCCATAATGTATGTGTCAGAGAAGGCTGCACATGATCTGGAGCATTGTCTGGCGCAATGATGGACTGGATAGGGGCCAATAATCTGAATTTGAACCATGGGAAGACAAAGGCACTTTGGGTTGTCAGCACCATGTCTAAGACTGGCCAGGTGCCTGTTCTGGAGGGGGGTTGCGTTTCTCTGAAAGAACAGGCTCTGAGTTTGGGAGTGTGCTGCTAGATCCATATTTGCCACTGGAAGCTCAGGTAGCCTGGGTGCCTAGGAGTGCAGTGGCGTAGCGTGGGGGGTGCAGGGGGGGCCGGCCGCACCGGGCGCAACACCTGGGGGTTAGGGTTAGGGGGCGCAAATCCACGGGTTAGGGGGCACAAATCCACGGGTTAGGGGGTGCAAATTACTTGCCTTGCCCTGGGTGCTGACAGCCCACGCTGCGCCACTGTAGGAGTGCCTTTTACCAGCTACAGTTGTGCATATAGTGTTGTGCACCAAATGTTATGGATCTCCCTTCCAGCTGAGGTCAGACAGACCCACTTCCTTCTGAACCTCCAGTGCCTATTGAAGGCTATTTTATTCCAGCAGGCATTTAAACTGAAATTAGATTTTATAGTTTTAACTAGTGTATCCTTCCTTCCAGTAGCACCTTAAAGACCAACTAAGTTAGTTCTTGGTATGAGCTTTCGTGTGCATGCACACTTCTGGTATCTGAAGAAGTGTGCATGCACACGAAAGCTCATACCAAGAACTAACTTAGTTGGTCTTTAAGGTGCTACTGGAAGGAATTTTTTTATTTTGTTTTGACTATGGCAGACCAACACGGCTACCTATCTGTAACTAGTGTATCCTTGTAAAGTAGTTTAAAGACAATTGTAGTTAATTGGTATAAAATTTAAAAAAAAATTTAGATTGTTTCCACATTTTGAACTTTAATTATAGAATCATAGAATTGTAAAGCTGGAAGGGATCCCGAGGGTCATCTAGTCCAACCCCCTGCAATGCAATGACTTAAAGCTTGCCCAATGTGAAGAAACACATATTGGGGTAGGGTCCAGAGGAGTGTGACTGGAAGACTGCTAATGCAGTGGGGCATTCACAGAAATCCTCTCCTATAGCAGCCCCTTGAATCTCTTGAGGAATTGCTTCCAGTGGTTGAGAGATGCTCTAGAAGGCATGAAATGTGACATAGGGGCTGCAGCAGGAGGGGGAAATCAGAAGAAATGTGGGGGCAGAAGTATGTTTTTATTTCTGCTAGGGACTCTCCAAACAGTAAATCTTTTCCTCACACAGCATGTCCACCCAATCACAGCAACTTCAAAAACAGTCACTACAAATCACTTGACATCTCATACTTTTCCCTTCCCTTCCCCAGTCATTTTTCTTTGGTCGCATCCTTTTCAATTCATGCCTCCACCTATTTCTTTTACTCCCTGCTTTTCAGGCAACTAACCATTCTG
Source organism: Podarcis erhardii (assembly GCF_964252035.2). NCBI lineage: Eukaryota > Metazoa > Chordata > Lepidosauria > Squamata > Lacertidae > Podarcis > Podarcis erhardii. The sequence continues at coordinate 61,452,937 of NC_138509.1, forward strand.
TCCTAGTTTCTTTAACAACCCTAACTCTTGGGCAGTACCCTGCCTGCCCAATAATCCTATCACAGCCACTTTTCTGGGAAGAGCATGCAGCCTATTTGTCCTTAGGCTTGGTGTCAGCTTTTCCCAGAATTGTTGCCCTATTATTAGACCTTTCCTAAAACATCCTGTTTACTCTCTCCTCTTTTCCTCAAGTCTGTCTCTTCTACCTGTCCCTCCCTAATGTTCCCATTTCTCAGCCACTCTACTCATTTCTTTAGACACTCTACCTTGCAAAAACTTAAGAGACCATAAGCTGATCTCCTATGATCTCTTCTCATCCAACTTCACCTGGGCCTGTCTTATAAGTCTTTTTGCCATTCAGACTTGTGTGAGGCTTTAATCAAAGCCAAATGGAAAACTCTTCACAGAAGCTTGACTGCAAACATTCTATCACTGACAGCTTTACAGTGGTACCTCTGGTGGTTCCGAAGGTCCGTTCCCAACCTGAAACCGTTCTTAACCTGAGGCGCACTTTCAATAATGGGCCTCCCGCTGCCACGCAACTTCCTCTTGCATTCCGGGGCAAGGTTCGCTACCAGGAGCAACTACTTCTGGGTTAGCGGAGATCATTACCCGAAGTGTTCGTAAGGAGGACGGTACATAACCAGAGGTTCCACTGTATTCCCTGAGTAGAAGTGGCAACATCCATGAATATTTTATGATCTCATTATCTTCTCGAATCAACGACTGTCAGGAGTTTTACACCCTGAAACACATTTACAATATAGAAAGATGTTCCACTTCAGACAAAACATGCAATATTCAAAAGAAGAAAAAATAAGGGAAGTTAAAGAACAGTAGAGAATATATAAAATTATAAAAAAATTGTCCAGTAGCACCTTAGAGACGAACTAAGTTTGTTCTTGGTATAAGCTTTCATGTGCATGCACACTTCTTCAGATACACTGAAACAGAAGTCACCAGACCCTATATAAGGTGTATCTGAAGAAGTGTGCATGCACACGAAAGCTTATACCAAGAACAAACTTAGTTGGTCTCTAAGGTGCTACTGGACAATTTTTTTATTTTTATATATATTTCGACTTCATCAGACCAACACAGCTACCTACCTGAGTAGAGAATATGTTTGCTCAGAAATGGAAGCTACTCTTCCACCAAACACAAAAGGCCACAACCATTCACATAAGGTCCCTCTGAAGACAAGTTGAAAGAGCCATCTTCAACTAGCTCTATCAAAAAGATATACTCCAATTTTATTACAAATCAACTACCTCAAATTATAACTACCTTTCCAATAATTTGTTCTTGTTTTTTATTTAAATAGAAGAACAACATATAACTACAGAAACTTGTCCAGTGGTACATTCTTATTAAATTTCATATGCAGTACACAAGCAATAGGTTTATTTATGTATTATCAATTCAAGGAGCCTCTCCACAGAGATTCTTGTGCTGATTCTAGGGTGAAAGAGTATCTTCCATCGCATAATGGAAAAGAAGCCAAATCTCACCTAAAGTGTTGAAGTACCTTTTACCCTTCTGTGGTAAGTAAGACTGTGATCATCAGTTTGATAAATCGGTGGCTGGTTGCTGCATAGACCAAAGCCAAAAGCTACCTGAAGGCTGCTAGCTCAGTAAGAAGGCAGGGCGCCATAGCTTAGCACCATGGCTGGTGAGGCAGATGCCACCACAGGACGCCTCCTGGATCTCAAGAGGTGCAGAGAAGGAGGCAGGAAGGTGAGCTGGAAAGCCAAGACTCAGACAAGGCTGGATCTAACACAGTGGGGAATGGAGCAGCTGCAGCCTGTTCATCCCCCCTACCTTTGGAAGTCAGCGGCTACTTCGATCCCTCTTTTTCAGGAGAAATAGCCAGGCAGTGAGAAAATACTGCAGGATCAAGCAAGAAAGGCTCTATTACAGTAGTAGCCCAGGCCCTAGCCTGATCTCACCCTGGGGGTGTCTCAACCAGGCAGGCAGGCAAAGCACAGTGCTGACTTGTGCTTGGTCAGGCTCATTTTGCGGCAGAGGATGTGCCACTGCTGAAGCCTTCACCAGTTCTTCCTCATCTTGTGCAGGGCCAGCTCACAGACCCTCTGGGATAACTCAACTAGGAACCACTGCTATAGAAAAAATATATTCAAATCAAATCAAAATTAAAAATGCACTATGGAACAGAAAAAGAGGCAAGAGGCTGCTGTATAATACTGGCTTTGCAAACATTCACACTAAGAAGAAAAATACATCAAAAACAGGAAGCATCCAAGGATGGTGTTTAAAGAGAAACCAAACTTACAGAAGCAAAAAGAAAAAGAAAAAAAGGAATTGGTTCCTCATTTATACTCTGTGCCCAACGCATTTGGCCAAAAAAGCTTTGGCCAAGGGCTTTTTTGTTGTTGTTTTTGACCGAAACAATCTAAGTTTCTGTTGCACATAAACATTCACACCAAGCAACTAAAATGACTTCTGTATCAAGAAGGATTAATTGAAACACAGCAATTTAAATCATGATTTTTAAAGGCCAATTTAAATTAAATTTCCCATCAACATTTCTTCATATATTGCCTAAACATTGGTATAAACATGATAACTAAAACATGTACATTTACAACTAAATAGGGTATTATTTACAATATTTCTTCGTTCTTAAAACCAAGCTTTGCATCTTTTTGTCATGCTGCTTCTGTTTGCACATAACAGTAAGTCGTGGTCTAAAAAAACCCATAGCTTACCACAGACATGAGGAAACTCCAGCCTGTGGGCCAAATTAGGCCTACCACAGATCTTAATTTGGCCCACCAGGCCATTTCTCCCCAACTATGCCCACCTGCCCCATAAGAATGATCATAGCAAACATACTATTATCCTTGAAATTATGAAAAGTACGTATGATAACTGACCAGTCAAATATTGTCAACCGATCACATACCATTTGATGCTGGACAAATACTGTCAAAATTCCTTGCAAACATGAATGTCACCATGTAAGTAGCAGCACTTTTTTGTTTCACTTCATTATGGTGTTGTTTGTTACTTACTTCCTGCCTAGAAGCATAGCAAAGTTTCTCTCACAAGTCACCTGCGAAAACTATAGGCATCTTTAAACAAAATCAGGTCAGAAAGCAGACAGCAGCTGCAAAGGTCACCACTGCCTTGGATCATCTAGGACTCTATCTTGCATGCTTCAGGAACAATCTGCATATGATCTGTCCATTCTGTACAGGTTCTAGGGAGCCACTGGACTCCATTTTTTTTGGTAAATGTTTTATTTTTCCATGGTAACTTAACAAATTTGTTTTTGCAATTATTGTAAGCTATCTATGACTAAACTTAATTTTTAACAACATTATCTGGCAATATTTGACCAAATCTTCTTTGCCTTCTTAAATACCCAGTCCTAAAGAGTTACAGGGGGCAGAGGGGAGACACACACCTTGATTTTATAATACTAAAATTAAACTAATAAGCCAGAAAAGCACATTACATCATATTCTGCATATTTCCACCCTCATCGTTCAGCCCAGACACTGAGATCCAGCACCGAAGGCCTTCTGGTGGTTCCCTCACTGCGAGAAGTGAGGTTACAGGGAACCAGGCAGAGGGCCTTCTCGGTAGTGGCGCCTGCCCTGTGGAATGCCCTCCCATCAGATGTCAAGGTAATAAGCAACTATCCTACTTTTAGAAGGCAGCCCTGTTTAGGGAAGTTTTTTAATGTTTAATGCTGTATTGTGTTTTTAATATTCGATTGGGAGTTGCCCAGAGTGGCTGGGGAAAGCCAGCCAGATGGGCAGGGTATAAATAACAAATTATTATTATTATTATTATTATTATTAACACTACTACAACAATATTTCTGAGAATACTTCTGAGAAGCACAATAGCCTTTAAGCCCCTAAAAAGCAGCCACAAAACATATACACAAATTTATCTAGAACATTATAATTTATTTAGGGCAAGGAGTGATACAAGCAAAAAAACAAACCATGGCTTCATGTTCACTAGAGATCATGGGTCATTAGGGAGAAGTAAACCACAATTTTGGCCTCGGACAGAAAAACAAGTCAAGACTCCCCATAACTGTTAAATGACTTCAAAGAATTGTAATAATCCACACAAACACAAAAGAGTGGTCCTTATGCATGAAAGTATCTCAAAGTTTCCAAACCAATAGTAAGCTTCTGTTCTAGCTTTCTTTTTAAAAAGCAAAGTAGAACTACATAACAGAACGACATAAGCACGTGGGAGAATAGCAACCACAGTATTTCCTGGATGAGACATCCTTTATCAACCCATTTTCATCTGCCTTTAGACAAAACTTCCCACTCCATAGTAGGGCAATACCTTTATTAAGACCAACCAAAATGTCACAAAATAGTGAGTAAGCTTTCAATTCTGCAGAACTCTTCATCAGGCTATATGTTACTCAGATTGGCAGGGCCTGGGGGAGAGAGATTGAAGGAAAGTGAAAGCATGGTGGAAATTATTTGTTTGGAGGGTCACAGGGGAAATTTCAACCTGCTAATCCTCTCAAGACATTTACATTGTAGACCGCTACATTTTATCACCTTAGTTGCAATAACTTTCAGCCATCAAAGGGGAAGATCTCAAATATTTACGCTCTTACAGTGGTACCTCTGGTTACGTACTTAATTCATTCCGGAGGTCCATTCTTAACCTGAAACTGTTGTTAACCTGAAGACCACTTTAGCTAATGGGGTCTCCCGCTGCCGCCGCCGTGCAATTTCTGTTCTCATCCTGAAGCAAAGTTCTTAACCCGAGGTATTATTTCTGGGTTAGCGGAATCTGTAACCTGAAGCGTATGTAACCCGAGGTACCACTGTATTTAGGCAAATGGAGTTCCAGAATAGCCTTAGGCAATGCCTGCTCAGTGTACTGGATGCCAGAATGCAGTGTTACACAAAGGTTCAGTATTTAACTATGTTATTTAACATTTATACAAAATCACTAAATAAGATTAGTGCGAGTTTTAGAGTGCACTATCATCACTACACTGGAAACATATAGAGCAGAGTGTTAACTAAGAATCCTATCTCTCTATCCAATTAAATGATTCGACGCCATGATCAAGAAGATGATGCGGCAGCTAAAAAAGCCAATGCAATTCTGGGCTGCATCAATAGGAGTATAGCATCTAGATCAAGGGAAGTAATAGTGCCACTGTATTCTGCTCTGGTCAGACCTCACCTGGAGTACTGTGTCCAGTTCTGGGCACCACAGTTCAAGAAGGACACTGACAAACTGGAACGGGTCCAGAGGAGGGCAACCAAAATGGTCAAAGGCCTGGAAACGATGCCTTATGAGGAACGGCTAAGGGAGCTGGGCATGTTTAGCCTGGAGAAGAGGAGGTTAAGGGGTGATATGATAGCCATGTTCAAATATATAAAAGGATGTCACATAGAGGAGGGAGAAAGGTTGTTTTCTGCTGCTCCAGAGAAGCGGACACGGAGCAATGGTTCCAAACTACAAGAAAAAAGATTCCACCTAAACATTAGGAAGAACTTCCTGACAGTGAGAGCTGTTCGACAGTGGAATTTGCTGCCAAGGAGTGTGGTGGAGTCTCCTTCTTTGGAGGTCTTTAAGCAGAGGCTTGACGACCATATGTCAGGAGTGCTCTGATGGTGTTTCCTGCTTGGCAGGGGGTTGGACTCGATGACCCTTGTGGTCTCTTCCAACTCTATGATTCTATGATTCTATGAGATTTAGAAGAATTAAGCTAAATCGGGCAGTGGTGGGCAAGCATGATGAGCTTTTAGAGAAGTTCACAACGGGGAACATGGGGTCTCAATCAATCAGGTAAACAGTCTAAAAGGAACTCGTGGAAAAACACATTGGCAGCTGTGATCAGTGAGGCCCAGTGTTAGTTACATACGAACTAAAGATTCAGTCTTTGGTAGCAGTTAAGCATGCTTTTGTAGCCCCAAGTCTTGAATGCTAATCTTATTATTTATTTCATAAAATTTATACTCTGCTTCATTTTTTAAAACCTCAAAGTGGTTTACAAAAAGTTAAAACAATAAAACTGAGGAAAAAAATCTCAACTATACTTCAAAACATACAAACCTATTAAACAGAATTAAAATTACCTCAACTTTCTAAACATCTGGATAGCCATGTCTAAACAAGAATGCTTTTAGAAGGCACTGAAAAAACTACTGTGAAGACAACTGCTTGTTCTCAATAGGCAGGGAGTTCCAAAGTGCAGGTGCTGCCACACTAAATGATTGAGTTCTTACAAATATGGAACGGGTATTATGTGGCACCTGTAGTAGTGCCAATATGTGATCTATAATAAGTCATCCAGGTTGGACTTCTCTTAAACTTTTCAGAAGCTACTAATACCACAGCCCAGTGCCTGATGGGTGTGGGGAGAAAGAACCAGTTTTGCAGCAACTGAAGTTTGCCAGCATGTTTCTGGGCCCAATTAAGCAGCTGTCATTGGTTTGCAAAACTCTTACAGAATGGGTCTATAAACCTTGAGCACATCTCTTTTTACACATATCCCAGGGTTCACAGAAAGGATCCTATAATTGCAAGAAGAAATAAGTTAGCAGCACAATAGAAAAGTGCTTGTCTGTGTTCATCCCAAGGCCCTGGAATTCCCTATGGATAAAGTATATACAAATACCCATCCATGCGTTTTTTCCAGAAATATCTCATGTTTTGTCAGACATTAAGAGGCAGAAGTTTAACTGCTGCTGATCTTAATTATCGATGGCAATGCTAAACTGTCTGTGGATATTATTATTACTACGACTATTGTTGTTGTAGGTTATATTTGTTGGGTCTTTTAAAAAGAATTTTTATGCTTTTAACATTATACACTATGCTGATCACTGAAAAATGGAAAATCAATTTAGCAAGAAGGGTCATTCCATACCAAGTGATCCAACTTCTTTACCTCATGACACCCAATTTTCTTAATATTTTGTATACTTGTTGAATGATCAAAACTAAGTTTAAATTTCAAACTTTCATTTTTTTAATCTCATCCTGTTTGTGAGTTATGAGGGCTTGAAATTTCAAAAAATTGACAATTTTGGCCTTGCCAGACTATACAAAAACCTTAAAAGCTCAGCCCAGAATTGAGATATGTCAAAACTACTAACACCAATCTCTTGAGAACATCATGGGCTTTAATATGATATGTCACATGATGGGTTTACTTTATATTATAAATTTAAGTTACAAAATTCAAAATTCAAAAAAAAATGTATTATTTAATATTTCTAAAACCTACCTGCAAATTTTCATCTTGAAATCTTAATGGGATCATATTCTAAAAAAATATTTTGTACATACATGTCTGCCTTATTCAGTTCTATTTAGGATAAATGGGTCTTCTTGAGAGTAAAATATAACAGAATAAACTAGACTTCAAACTGTAATATCAGTTACTTAGGGCATTTTTAAAGGAAGTTATTCAATTAAAAGTTATCTGAAAAGCTAGTAAGGCTTTTCTTTTAAAAATGTGTTCCAATGCACATCACTTGATCACTCTTAGTTTTGATCGTTCAACAAGTGTACAAAATATTAAGAAAATTGGATGACATGAGGTAAAAAAATTGGATCACTTGATATGGAATGACCCAGAAGTTCACTAAGTGAAGTAAAACTACAGCAACAGCCTCCCAGATGTGAAGTCAATAACACTTACCAGGAGAGTTGGTGTGGTCAGGGGTGCATGGGCACACACAGTGGGGAATGCCACATTGGTTCCACCAGTGCACCCACACAGCCCCAATCGCACCATCCCATCCCATCTCCCTTGCAGGCTATTGCTATAGCTCCACCTTGCTGGGCAAGCCACTCCTGAAATTCAGTAAAGAAGTAAATGTTAATTCTCTGTCCATATTATCTCAAAGTAACCTGACAAGACAAAATCCATGAAATATAATCTTCCACATGCAGTTCCTAAACATTGAAGAACTGGACATTTAAACAAACTGCCCAGCGAGCCAACCAGTCAAGTAACAGTTTCTCTGGCAAGGATAACTTCAAAATGTGGTTATTGATCTAGGCTTTTTAAAGATAAACTATAGTTAAACAAGTGCTGTTTTTCTTAGAAAAAAGGGTGCTGGTACTCACCATGATCCCCCCTTTTCTCTCTCACACACACACTCTCCTGTCACCCCACAATTAATTAAAGCTCCACTTTGTGCACACCCGTCTTCAACCTCCCCCCCCACCTTGCCCAGTCCACTCTTCACACCCACCCTCCCATTTCTCCTTCTCCTCCCAGCCACCAGCCACACCATCCACACTCACCCCTACAGCTTGCCCCGCATCTAGGGGGAGAGTGTGCAAGGGGGAATGGTGCAACCTGTTGACTGAGAGCAGAAATAAAATCCCAAACAAGGGCCTCCTTTCCTTGCCGCCACCTCAGCCTCCTGCTTTTCACAACCCCCTTTTAGTCATGGTTGCTTGCTTGGTCTCACCACCCTCCATTTACCTTACTGCAAGGTTTGGGGGGGAAGGTGTTGGGTTCTCCTAGAAAAAAAGCACTGGTTAAAACTAATCATAGCTCCTGACTTGAACAGAATGGCAAATTGCATCTAGTATAAAACAAAACCAAATGCTTCTAAACTGCTCCTTGCTGCCTTACTGCTACTTAGAACATAGTTTGGATACAAGTAGTTTCTGCTGTGTCCTGTTCTCACTAGCTTTAGGTTCAGAGGAAAAGGTTGCTGGCAGACCTCTCCTTTTGTATGTTCTTATATATGTGATTGTTGTTTTCCAGAAGAGCTCTCCTTGTAAGAATAGCCTTCTGGTCTTTGAATCTGCTTGCTCAGAGGTGGGAACCTGTGGTCCTCCAGATGGTGATGGAATAGAATTATCATCATCATTGATCACTGGCTATGCTGGCTGAGGCTGACAGCCAATGTAGTCCAAAAACATATGAAGGGCCATAGGTTCCGCATCTCTTCAGGTATCTCACAATACAGTCGTACCTTGGAAGTAAAACAGAATCTGTTCCGGAAGTCTGTTCGACTTCCAAAACTTTTGGAAACTAAAGCACAGCTTCTGATTGGCTGCAGGAAGCTCCAAAAATAGTTTGGAAACCGGAATAGTCACTTCTGGGTTTGCGGCGTTTGGGAGCCAAAACATTCGAGAACTAAGCTATTCGAAAACCAAGATACAACTGTATCACCATGCTTGCCTCACTTTTGCTTCCCATACAGATATGTTGATGCTCATCCTTTGCATCTGGCCACAAACTTGTTTGTCTACCTGATTGGCGTTCTTGGTCCTAATTTTATTGTGCCTCTTGACCATTCTCCCTACAGCCAGTCCTGCAAAGTCTCTGTGCAACAGCTCCTGTAAGCTCATCAGCCAACACAATTATATTAATGATACTGCTATAAATAATGCAAAGGCCATTTATTAGACTAGTATTTTCTTCAGATCAGGTTATAACCACAAAGTGGCTCACTATCCTGAATAAGCTTCAGAAAACAAATCTGTCTTGCCTGTGTCTCTTTTAATACTCTTTGCTTGGTTTATAATATCCAGTGATGGCCAGCTCCATCTTTAATGGCAATCACCTTGAATGTCCAACAGTTGAATGTGAAGTAAGAAAATCTGTAAGAGCACTGCTTTTGTGGAACTTTGAAACATATTATCAGCTAAATAAAAAACCCAAGATTAACAGTGATACAGTGATTCCAGTTTTTTAAAAAAATTCAAACTGATGGGAAGTGTAGTGGAAATGGATCTCTTCTGAGATTTCTTAAGAGTCACTTAAAAAAACAACTTCAGTGACAATTAAAAAAAAGTAATTTTGCAAACTAGTATCCCTGGAAATAAGGTTGCAAACATAAGACTTATCCTAGTAACCCATTTGCTAAGGACTAGTAGTAAAATATTTCTGGTCATTTAAGAAATTATTCTGCTACACCATGTATTATTTTCCAACTGTAAGTAAACTAGCAATTATATGAATTGAAGTTATGTATCATTTGTTCATAACTATCTTCCAGGTTGCTTGTGGGCTTCTTACAGGCATCTGGTTGGCCACTGTGAGAAAAGAATGATGAATCAGACAGGCCTTCAGTCTGAAGCACTAGAGCTCATATTTTTATGCACAAATCTCAATACTACTTCACAGAGAGAATGAATAGTAAGAGAATATTCAAATTAACAGATTGCTATCATGCTGTCCAGAACAGTTTGTTACTTGAGAAATGACCAATATATGTTTAACCAGAGTTTCTACATCTTCTACACCCCCCTGTATTTAGTGGAAGTACGCGTCATTTCTAGTGGCCAGTATATACCTTCACTGTCTGAAATCTCAGGAGTCACCAGATATTATCAGCTTCACTTTAAACACCACTATCACCCCACAGCTTTCCCCCAAAGTACACACAAGCCTCCATTTGTAAAGCCCTCGTCATGAGTGCCGGTATAATGTTCAACTAACCGGCTCATTAGGCAACAGCTGCTGGAGCCTTCCTTCCCCCTTGGCGTTGACAAGTCATGGCCATGGAGTAGGAAAGGAAAGGTCTCTTTCTACAGAACGAGTTGAAGAGGAAATGGTCGCAGGGGGAAGCACACAGGGACTGGGAATAACTGCACGTTCCTGTGTAGCTGCCAGCCAAGGAGTAAGTCAGTATCACCCGCCCACCCGGACCCAGCAGTTCCTGCCAATATGCCGCATGGAGAAGGAAAGGCCCACAGCTGTCTTGTGTCAGGTCTGAGCCAAGGCAGCTCCTAACCCCTCAGAACTTCCTCCCACCCGCCCAGGCACGGCAAACCACCCAGCAGCCCACGCCACAGCCAAGGAAGCCCGACGCCACGCTCAAGCCCGTTTTCCATCGGCTGCCATGGGCTTCTCCGGACACGAGACATACGGGAGACCGGTGCTCGGCGAGAGGCCTAGGCGTGTTCGCGCGGAAGGGCCGCGACAGAGGGGCAGCCGCTTGGACCTGAGGGGAAAGCGGGAACTCAGCGAGGGGGTCGCGCCCGAAAGGGAGGGTGCAGGACGGCCAGGGGGTCGGTTTACCTGAGGTCGCGGACGGAGAGCCTCTCGGATCCAAAGCCAATCCTCAGCACCGACAACACAAGATGGCTGCCGCGCCGCCACGCAAGGTCATGTGACCTCGCTGCCGTGACTCCGCCCCTTTCCTTCCCCGCAGGCCGCGGACCGAGGGACCGGGAGAAGTCGCGCTCTCGAACGCGGGCGCCAACGGCGGCTCCGCGAGCGGAAGCCGCGCTCCCTCGTCTCGGTCTTCTCGCAACGGCGGAGGCGCCTGAGAAAAGGGCCCGTGGTCTCACTCTGTGGTACCTACACAGGGATAGCTAGTGTCTGTGCGTGTTTTCTCTCACACACGGAAACGGAGTTGCTCCCTCACGCAGAGTCACTAAAACACTAATTAGAAGAACCTCGACCGTCCACAGTCGACGCTGAGGGAAGGAACCGAGCCTTGTTCTTGACAGTTCAGAAAGATCACTGGCGGGCAACGAAGAAGACACTTTGATCTGTTGTCACAGGGGCACCACCAGCGCTGTGTTTCACTACACGACCAAACACGGGACGGCGTGCGTGTGTTTGTGTCAGTGCCCACAATGGGATGCCAACCTGCTAGTTTCTTTAAAATTCCTGTGCCACTAGAGGGCATACGACAGGAGGAGGAGGAGGAGGCAGAAAAGAGGCCAGAAGCCCTCCTGCTAAATACTGTAGTCAAAGCACACTCCAGTTCAAGAAGCAGAGCGGAGCTTCCTTTCTGGGGCAAATACAGTCATTTTGTCCATCTAAATTTCTACCTTGCCCTTCTCTCAAAGGAGCACAAGGCAGCAAAGACAAAAGTGATAAAATAATACTTTTAAAAATGAAATGAGAACCATTTAAAACACCTAAACACATTTAAGAGTACCTAAATAAATGCAAAGCAACCATATTATCTGACAGCTAATAAATTTAAGGTTGCCAAGAATAGTGTCTTCCAGCCACCCAATGCCTGGCTGAGCAAGAATGCTTTAAAACCCCTCCTGAAAGTTAATAATGAGGGCGAGACACACCCACCACCAGGGAGGCCGTTCCATCAGCTGGAAGCCACTGCTGAGAAAGCCCTGCCAGAGGTCAATGCCAACTGAGCAGCACCCAAAGGCAGCAGTACTAACAGAGCTTGCGGGTGGGGTAAAGTTTCATCAGGTAAACGCAGGTGGAAAGAGTTAACCTCCTACCAGCACACCCAGCATGGTGTTGATGGGGGTGAGGACCTTGTGGTTTTTGTTTTAAAGAGAAACACATCTAATGATCACACATTTAAGATATTGTTTGGGATCAGGATTTTAGATGATCAATACCTAGCATAACTTGTAAAAATAAAGGCTTGATAGAAGCAGAGATGGGGTTCTTGTACAGTACATAAGTGTGAAGATGCACTATGACAAACTGGGCCTCTCATCCCATTCATGGTCTCATGTTGCAGGGGCATAGCGTGGTGGGAACAGGGGGGCTGTAGCCCCAGGTGTACGGTTTTTAGGAGGCGTCAACCAGGCATACCAACACAGGGATCCCCATCCTGCCCTGCCTGCCATCAGGGGTCTCTGGGCCCCAAAGCCACCACACCCTTGGCCCCCTTGCTGAATGGCCACCCGGCCAGCATCCGAGAGATTCGCCCACCAAGGGTTGCATAGGATGACCAGGTTCCCCTATGCATGGGCGGTGCAGGGCAGCCTTGTGAACCCTCTGTGCCCCACACCCACCCAGCGGTGAGGGCTGGGCAGTGGCACAGCAGACTTTGTTCACCCTCTGTGCCCTGCACCTACTCCTGCCTGGTGCGCCCATCCCAGGCACCGACAAAGGACGTAACGCCTCCTCTCATACACAAATCAGTATGAGGAACTGTTGGAATGACAGTGCTTCAGGCACCACTAGTATTTGAGGTAAAATTAGCCCCTACTAGAAATGGCACAGCATCTTAAAAAGCGGAGATATCACCTTGCCAACAAAGGTCCGTATAATTAAAGCCATGGTTTTCCCAGTAGTGATGTATGGAAGTGAGAGCTGGACCATAAAGAAGGCTGATCACTGAAGAATTGATGCTTTTGAATTATGGTGCTGGAGGAGACTCTTGAGAGTCCCATGGACTGCAAGAAGATCAAATGTATCCATTCTTAAGGAAATCAACCCTGAGTGCTCACTGGAAGGCCAGATCCTGAAGCTGAGGCTCCAATACTTTGGCCACCTCATGAGAAGAGAAGATTCCCTGGAAAAGACCCTGATGTTGGGAAAGATGGAGGGCACAAGGAGAAGGGGACGACAGAGGACGAGATGGTTGGACAGTGTTCTCGAAGCTACAAACAAGAGTCTGTCCAAACTGCGGGAGGCAGTGAATAACAGGAGTGCCTGGCGTGCTCTGGTCCATGGGGTCACGAAGAGTCGGACACGACTAAACGACTAAACAACAACAAAGAAATGGCAGCTTTCTTTGTGTTGGCACTTAATACAGTAAGTCCATGACTTATGTGGGGGTTACATTCCAGTAATAGCACCTAAAGCCAAAATAGTGTATAGTCAAAGAACATTGGGTGCAATTGCAGGTGGAATTGCCATTCCCCCCCCCCCGGACACCCACCCTCTTAAAAAAAATATTTTTGCCAAACACACATAAAGCTGATTGTGCACAAGTTAAATGTGTGCAAGTTGTGAGTGTACTGTACTGTGAAATTTCCTCTTTATTGAACTGGGTAGCACTGCTTCACTGCACGCTTTATGACATCTGTGAAGGTATTTTTTAATTACACCAGGCTTTCCCAGAGTGAAGATTGCTGTTAACATACATGAGGTAGATTGTTGCTGTGCATTTGGTTTTGGTTTTCTTAAGTTTTTTTATTATGTTATATTATTTCATTTAATTATAAGCTGCTTTGCAGGCCTCATGGCTAAAAGGTGCCCTATATTACTTAGGTAATAAAAGGATTCTCCCTGATTATATGGTGAGAATTTCTCAGTACTAGGAAAAGATCCCTATGTTTCAAGCACATTGGCAATGAGCCAGGGTCTGAAGAATCCCTGCACCTAATCTGCTCATTATACCATACTTTACTCTTTCAGTCAACACCAGTGCAATTGCCAAGTTGCCACCTCTTTAAAAGCCCATTAAAAAACTTGCCTGGTGGCATTATAGGTGTTTTCCCTTCACTACCTGGAGACCATAATTGCCTTGAAACCTTCTCATTGGTATGCCATGAGTGCAGCTCTTGGTTAAACCCATCTGCCCAACCTAGTTTTGTATCCTCTGTCAGCACACTGCTTAACTTGTGGTACCACCATAGTTTTTTATTGCTCACTGCTAAAGTCAGGAACTTGTTGAAGGAACTGTGCAGAAGTTTCAAACATAGGTAACACTTCTTAGGAGACACTCAAGGTGTCTAGTCTGAATTTACTATATATATATATATATATATATATATATATATATATATATATATATGAATTGCCCCGAGACCTCTGGGTATAGAGCGGATTATAAATTCAATAAATAATATTATTTACAGATTTCAGCGCTGTGCATTATGGAATACGCACACGTCTAAGGAAAGCAGTGGGGCAGACAGAAAACTGCTTGGACCTGTACCTAGAAAACACAGGACAAGCAGAAAACCATTCAAACCCGTGCTTTCTAGGTACAGGAAAAGCAGAAATGTGGATGGGCCCTAATTTCCATATGTCATAGTACTGAACTATACTGCATAATCCTAGCAAGATGGATACTGCTGACATCAGAAGAATACTGTTCCCATGTATGCCTCTTGAGCAGGAGGGGGATTGGAGGCACCGTGTTGCGGGAGCTGTGCTCAGACAGATAGGAGCGAGACCTACCTCTCTGGATTCTTATACTGTACTGTATTTAACATTTGTGAGAGTTCTGAGTCCCTCCAGTAGGTGGTGCTTAAACAACAGGAATGTGTGTCCTTAATTTTAATTAATAGTGCAAAGCTGAAAACCCAAGAATTATTCAATTAAATGTCCTATGATTTACCCTTCATCCTGTCACTGATAGCCTTGTAGTTTCTTTTTTCCTGTTCAAGTCCCCGTAAAGGCAATTGGAATAGGCAAGGATAGGTTGTTCAGTGCTTCCTTAACTGAAATTTCATTTTTTTCCTTCAAAATAAACAAGTAAAAAGTCTCTTTACAGACTGACTGCATTTGAATGATCATCTCTTAGCTTATATATCTTTAATACAGTCAATGACCAGAAATCTCTTAGCTTAAAAAGTCAGCGTGCAAAGAATAATATTGGCCATGCACAAAGTGCCTTCACGTGAGCCAGCAAACAAACCAGGAAGGAAGTATTCCATTAGCTATGGATCTGATCATTGTACAGTATGATGTTTTCAGCTACTTCATTATACACCACCATTATTTGTTGTTCAGTTGCCAGTTTATAAGTATTCTTAAAAACAAATAAACATTTCCCTATTTCATCCAAACTAGGAAACAGGTAGTTAAAGGGCTTTGGAACAAGTCAGCCTATTAGCCCGAATCCCAAAGACAAGCAGCCACTCTCTTTCATCAAATAGCTCAAAATAGCTCCAAAAGTGGCATATTGATCTAGGTCATTTCACAGGAATTTTACAGAAGATGGCGGGGAGGGAAGTTAAATAGTTGGATCTAGGACATTGCCTATTCATAGACTCTCTAGAATAAGGAGAAGGAACTGTTGGCCCTCCATATGTCCTTGGACTCCTATCAGCCGTGTGGCCAGTGGTCAGTGAGAATTGATTTATTACACCAGTGATCACTTTACACTTTAAAAAAGGTCTCAAATGGATTTACAATACAGTGGTACCTCGGGTTAAATACGCTTCAGGTTACAGACGCTTCAGGTTACAGACTCCGCTAACCCAGAAATATTACCTCGGGTTAAGAACTTTGCTTCAGGATGAGAACAGAAATTGTGCTCCAGCGGTGCGGCGGCAGCAGGAGGCCCCATTAGCTAAAGTGGTGCTTAGGGTTAAGAACAGTTTCAGGTTAAGAACGGACCTCTGGAACAAATTAAGTACTGTACTTAACCCGAGGTACCAGTGTATATACAATACAATAAAGCATATTAAACAAAGCACAATATATATAAAGTAGCAATTATATTAAAAAATACTAAATCCCAGATCGAGGTTTGTATCTAAAGAAGTACTAAATCACTCATTGCATTAGTGCAAGGATTTTAGTTTGCACCACAGAACTCCGCCCCCTCCTTCTGCCATGAAGGATGAGACAGAATAAAAGGATTTCAAGTTAGCCTCCAGCAAGTTAGAAAAGTTTTATTTGCATAACTAAGCAACAGGGGAAGAAAAATCAAACTTTTGCATGTATAAAAACATTTATTATAAATATTTTAGCTAAAACGTGATTTTTATCAAATATAATCTGTGGTCTTGCAAATACAGTATTAAAAAATTGTTTAGCAATTTCCCCACCTATTATTAATTATCAGATGGGCTCCCTTTGTTATTCCACACTCACAGTTTAGTGTCACAGTGTAAAAAGCTAAAAGACAGTGAAAATAAAGTTGAGGATGAGAGATCCAGTTTATGATCAGATGACAAGCTTGGCAAGGAAGAGGATGTTTTCCTTTTCTATACATGAAGATATATATACACACAAGTATAAGTTCTGAATATAGTACAAGCTTTCTGAGCAGAGTAACATGCTGCTTTCTGCTTTTGGAATCTATTTTCTCTTGCAAGCAGAACTGGCTGTTTTATGTAAGTGTTAACTCTACAGAAGCTCTTTCATTTGCACCAATGTTTACAAGAAGATTAAAAATTCCATGGGGTGGGAAGCCACTGTGTCCCCAAAACTGTACTAATCCACTTCACTGAACATCTTATTGATTGATGTTTCCTTGCTTCTTAAAATCCAATGGCTTTAAAAATAAAAAGGAGAAAGCTGAAAACAGCTATGGACTTACACAGAGAATGCAATGGAATGTGGCCAGAACTTAGCAGTTCTATTTGTTGCTCAAAAAGTACAGTCGTTTGTATACATGGAAAGGGTAAAATTGAATGGTGACTGCTGTATCCCTGAACAGAATCTTTATGAGTTAAAAAATGGCATGGACCCAGAAAAGCATGAGTAGAGTTCTGCCTACACAACAAGGTTTTCCTGCCACCTCTTTCAAGTCATGGTACCTTGTGTCCCCTTGAAAACCTGCTTGCAGGGGTCAAGGGATGATGGGGGATATGCAATGTGGGGGCTGCATTGGAAGGGTGGGGTAGTATTGGGGACCAGCTTGCACAAGAATTTGAGGACTGAGTGGAAGACGTGCCTGCTATTCACCCAAGAAGCTCTTTGGATCTCAGCCAATATTTACTAACTGGGTTTCCCTTCATTACTGGGGAGCTGTTGTACCAAAAAGCTGTTGTCTTTCCCCTCCACCCCCAATAGTGAGCACAAAGACGGAAAAGAATGATACATTAGGAACTGGGGCATTTATTTGCACATGAAAGGATTGTGATCTGCACCTAGAAGAAGGGTCAGCTTGTTTAGAAGCAAGAAATGGTTTTGAAAAATTCAGGAGGAGTCAAAAGGTATACAGAAAGGAAGCCCGAGGGAAATTACAGAGCTATGACACAGAGACATTCAGAAGGACACAAGGAGTGTTTTCTGACCAAGATGCAAATGGTAAGCACTTTTATCAGGTGCTACGATCATCTGCCTCAGGCTAAAGCATTAGGACATTTTGATTCTTCTAAGAAATGCCTATTACAGAAATAAAGGGGGTTGCTTGAACCACTCCTGGTTTTGCATGTTCTGAATGCCACTGTGTGTATGGCACACCCCCCACCCCCAGCATCTAAGTAGGAGGCTCAGAAAAAGAAAATAAAAGGCTTCAGATCAGTTTTGTTCCCTCTCCTGGTCCTTCGCCTAGTCAAAGGCAAAACTTGTAAGATTGTACAAAGTCCCTCAGGTGGCCGATAGGTTGCCTCAGTTATTGACTGAATGCAGACTTGAGTTCTCGGAAGGCTGCTCTGCGGTGACGTCTCTCCTCTTCTTCACGTTTTCGCTCATCTTGCTCTGCTTTTATCTCTGCTTCAAACTTACTGGCTGAGGACAAAGCTTGAACCTAGAAATAGAGGAATAAAATTGTAACACAAAGGAAAGATTGAAAGATGGGTTCGTATTACATCTGGGGTAGGGGACCTCTGGCTTGTGGGACAATTTTGGCCTATTAGGCCCATGAGGCAATTTCCCCAAACCACACCCACCTGTGAACCAGTGGGTGCCATGGGGTGACAGTTGATGGGACAGAAATTTAATTCTGTTGGCTAACTTGCCAAAGTTGGTCTGCAAGGGGCGGGGGAGATATATAAACATCTGGCTTGCAGGGTCAAAAAGATTCCTACCCTTGTATTCCATCATTTCACTTATCTAAGACAGCTAGCTCTTAGCTGCCCTACAGGTGCTGTGAGATCACCAGTTCTAGCCAGAGTTGTACACAGTCAGCTTCCAGTACTGACAGACACTTACCGTATTTTTCGCACCATAACACTCACTTTTTTCCTCCTAGAAAGTAAGGGGAAATGTCTGTGCGTGTTATGGAGGAAATGCCTACGGGTGGCATGCCTACGGATTTTCCTCCTCTAAAAACTATGTGCGTGTTATGGTCGGGTGCGTGTTATAGAGCGAAAAATACGGTAATTTCCCCTGAACTTGATCTGGGAGAAAGGATGGTGTTTTAACCAAAACCCCCAATGGACTCATCCACACACCCTGTTAATGCTTGCATCTCCCAGACTAGAAACAAGTTCAGAAGAGACACGTATGAAAAACTATATGCTGCAAACCATCTAAGTCCTCAGGCTGTTAAGCACAGCTATTTCTCTAGCCTGTACAATGTAACTAATACCACAGGTTGCACACCCAATGGTTCTGTTTACATCCAGGTGACCAGAGTCAGCTATCTTTGTGTCAACCAAACACTATTTTAGTTCAGAATATGGTTAAATGCCCTGACTGGTTGTGCTCACCTTGATTTACTGTAAATTTACTGTAATTTAATTTAGGGAGAAAAATATATTGTGACCAAGCACCAGGGGTACTACTAAAGAAGAATTATCAGTACTGAACTTAATAGATGACAGTTATCACCTTCCCTTGGTCTTGGCCTATGAGACTTTACCATGCAATTGGAATTATCTGCAGAGAGGGGCAGATCATGCTGTATATTCACAGCACAGCTTTCGCCAACCTGATGCTTTCCACATGCTTTGGACTACAACTGCCATCAACCCCAGCCAGCACTGGGCTTATGAGAACTGTAGTCCAAAACACATGGAAAGCACTGGGGTGGGGAAAACTCCCACCATACAAAGATTTGGGGGAGGTGTTACAATACCTCAAAAGTAGCCAACAAGATTGACTTGGTGGTTGTTGTTTTTTTTAAAAAAGAAAACTATGTGGCTTTTGTTTTCATAGTGAGACACAGGAAACGGAACAAGCATTCATTAGATCTGATTCATCCAGTCTCGGTTCCAGTTGCACTTTCACCCAATCTGAAACAGTTGCACTTTCAGCTTTTAACACAGCACTCTGGTTTACATTAAAGCAGGTAAATTTCCAGGTGCACCACTTTCCCAGTGTGAATCGTTAACTTGTACTCTAGGTGGTATCATTGAGTTGACATACAGCAGAATCCGACACATGGTTACTCAGAAGTAAAACTCCCTGTGTTCAATGGGGCGGGCATACTTCCTAGGGTGATTAAGATTGCAGCCTAAGACTTATGAACCCCTCCATCACCTGATTCTAAGGTATGTTTTTCCTACCTTTGCTTCAAAGAAGTTCTTGGCTCCTTTCACTCCCTCAAGGGCGACATCTATTTCGGAAAGTTTTGCCAAAGCCAGCAGGCCACTGTCTTCTTCAAGCTCCCCAGCTGCAGCTTTGTGGAAAATGAGTAGAAACTATACAAGAAAAAAAATAGTAATTTAGAAAAAAGTAACAGGATGAGCACTTAAGCCTAAACTTTCATGACTGGGAGCTGTAACAGATTAGGCAGGAAAATCTGTAATAAAGTACAGTGGTACCTCAGGTTACCTCAGGCTTCCAGCTCTCACCTGTTACTCTGCAGCCACATTGGGACTTGCCCAGAACCTGACATCACATATGACAATAAGGTGTGGGGCAGGTGGGCATGGTTTCACAGGGAAGTTTATATATTCCTGAGCCACCCTCAACAGTTTATATATTGCTAATACTGCAATACTCCAACTCTTCTTCTACAGTCAAAGGACTCATCTAAGGTCCTAAATAGCATAAAACATCCAAACAGGGAATGCCAGTACTACAGTAATTCAGCTTTCAAATTTCGTATGTGTGTGATCAGAGTGGATTTCCATCCTCTGAAAAGCTCACATTCTCTCACTACAGGGCAGCATGCAAGATACCAGAAACTGCATCCAGCTTCTTTCATCAGGAAATTAGGCATCTGGCAGAACCCTTTGTTCCCAAGCTTCCCCCGCATGCCCCCCCAGCTCCCAGCTGCTTACTAATTCAGCGTTTAAAAAAAACAAAGTTGAAAAATTCCCAAAGTCCCTCAGGGATGGGAGGGGGAGCATTACGAAACTGCTGGGCTCTTTTCTAGCAGCAAATATAGGATGGGTGTGTCCAGCCAAATGTTTGGTAAGTTTTGCTGCCGCAGTGTGCTTGACAGGTCCTTATACTGAATCACATTCCCAGCCTCAACACATCCCTCAAGAGTGACACCGCCATGACACTGCCATGACTCACTCCAGAGGCTGAAAGGATGGAGGGAAGGGCTCTATGACTGGGCTAACACCCCTCCCACAAGATTCCCTTCTGAGAGTAGCATAAGTTTGCTTCCAATACTTGGCAAGTGGCTAAAAGCTTTTCTGCAGCTGGGAAAAAATATGTATGCAGTTACAAAGCTGCCTTTTATAGTGATACATTAGTCCATCTACAATGCCATCTACTTTGCCTGGCAGCAGCTCACCAGTCTCTAGCAGAGATCCATTTAACAGAGACCGAGGAAGGTGCCAATCCTGAATCTCCTGGGTGTATAAACTGGAAGAAGCTGGTTTTTAATCAGCTGTGCCCACCTGAGATATTGGTGCAGGACCAATAGAAAAGGGTTGTAGTGATCTGTAATAATTCTATACCGCTTGGCTAGACTTTCTGTCCAGTCCATTGCCAGGTTGGAGGGCTTCTACCTGGTGGTGGGCAACTAGGTCCAAATAAGGATTCAATCACTGTGCCACCTACCCGGCCTGAGATGACAGCAGTAATTATTATGGATTTTCTGGACTCTGCCCTACAGAATCACTACTTCCTGTTGAGGGTGGCTCAGGAATATATAAATTTCCCTGTGAAACCATGCCCACATGCCCCACACCTTATTGTCATATGTGATGTCAGGTGCTGGGCAAGTCCCAATGTGGCTGTAGAGAAACAGGTGAGAGCTGGAAGCAAGCTCTCGAAAGGTTCCTTTGTTAGAGCAAGGTGCACTCCAACTTCTGTTGTCTATGCTTTGATAACCTCTTAGGTTAGATGACTGAAGCGTGTTATATGAAGAGGCTTTGGAAACTGCAGCTGGTGCAGAATTCGGCAGCAAGGTTGCTTAATGGGGCAAGACGGTTTGAACATATTACACTGTTCCTGGCTGGACAGCACTGGTTGCAGATTAGTCTGCGGGCCCAATTCAATTCTTTTTGACCTATAAAGTCTTAAATGACTCAGGACTGCAGTACCTCAAGGACCGCCTCTCTTCATATGAACCTACCCGGACCCTGAAACCTGTCAGGGAACTGCCATCAGCTCAGAGGCGAGAGGTGGAAGGGCAGATGTGTTACAGGGAGCCTCCAAAGATCTTGTGAAGCAGTTCTTCCTCTGGTGAGGAGGGAAGCCCTGCCTCCAGTGGGGAAGGGGCACAGGGATCAGAAGATGCTAGGGAGAGCCTCAACACCGAGCCTGAGCAAAGCGGAGGGGAGCCAAGTCCCCCTTTGCCAGCACCCACTCTGCGCAGTAGGTTTGGGTGCAGAGAGGGGAGGAGAAGGATGGGAGTCACACGACTGTTATGCTGGGGAAAGTATAAGGACCGCCCACTCCCAGATTCTGCTAGCGACTGAGCACACATGGACTTGAGACACTCTGCACTGTAAATAGTTTTGTACAGATAATAAAGCCTGGAAAAGACAGCTTGGAGTCTTGCCTGTTTGCTCTCGAGCAACCACACCAGCACCTGACAGCACCATTCCTCTTTAGCCATGCTTTGGGTTGATTAACATCCTATATTCTTTTAAATGTGTGGGTGGGGGAGGAGTGTTACTGGTCTGTTCTTGTTCTTGTTTTTATTATGTATTTTGTTTGTTTTTTAATCTTGTATTTTTATGCTGTGAACTGCTCTGAGATCTACGGATGAAGGGTGGCATACAAATTTAATAAATAACATCGCTTAAAAAATAATAATAAATAATAAACTCTGTCATGTCAATTACGTTCACCACCACTGAGCTATGGATCCTCTCAGTTTCAGTGGTGACCTATCAAAGTGATAAAGAAATAGCTACTATATTGAAAGAAGCCTGGTATAAGTAGCTGGTTTTCCGGCCTGTCCATTTTGGTGACCTTTGTGAGCTGGAAGCTATACACAAACAGATTTAAGATTTATTTAAATAACAGGTCCCGCTAACTGGGAGTGCATCCCATTCAAGCCATACGCACCCTTTCCTCAAACACAAGTAAGCACATCACATGCAGAACAGTCTTGTTCCAAACAAACTGAAGCTGCAGTTGCAATGTGGCCAATGGAGATCCTCCTGGCTTTCAGATTTTCTGATGCTTGCTTCGATCACTATTATACTAGATATTACTTCCCCCTGTTCCAACAACACCCCCTCACAGAAGAAGCACCCAAAGGTCTATTACCAGCAAATGTTCTGAGATCTAAGACCCACTCTAGTCCAAGGAATGTCAGGTTGGTCCCTGTAAACACGTTGGCATGACCAGCTGTAGCAGAGTGAACAAATGCTCCAGAGTCTTCTGCATTGGGCAGGTTCCTCCATTTGGCCGAGAAAGGAGGGAAATATGCTGTTGTACCAGCTGACACAGCCAGAAAAGGCATGTGGGAATGACTCACTAAACAGCTGGGAACAAGTCATAGGTGCAAGTTGCCAAGTCCAGATCATCTATGCGCAGGGGTAGAAGGGACTATTCTGTGTAAATGGCAAATGATTTGAGCACGTTCACATTGTCCGAATGCCTTCTGGAGAGATTCTTCACATTGCTACACAAACTTTTGGGGACATAATCCACAAGGCGTGGGTGTGTTCAGATTTTGCAAAGTCGTATGCCTACTGCGTGCTCTTCAGAAAGTAAGTAAAGAAACCCATACATCCAGCATAGTAGCCAAGCCTCAGAGTAGTGATTTAAAGGATGCTTTAGACCACTGTGTGGATGATGGGGCTGAGTCCATTTCCACACAACACAATTTTTTATAAGTAGGAAAAGGGCAGTTCCACATGTATCGTATCTGAATATTGGCCCCATGTTACTAACAGCAGACACTGATACAGAAAAGTTGCAGGCATATTGCTTAAATGCAACAACTTTCTTCACCTTGGGATCTGGGCTAGAATGGTGTGGAAGCAATTGGTGATATATTGATGGGTTGATAAGTACAAAATTAACTTTATTAAAACACCCCTTGGGAAAGGTACGGTGGAATAAGTAACCATTACAAAAGCAAACAGCTGCACAAGTTTCAGAGGTATGAAATGAACCTCCCTGGGGAATTCCTTTTCCTGCAGCAGAGGGCATAAGGTGCAGCCAGAATCAATATGGAAATAAATGCAATGCTCAACTGCTGCTGGTGGCCAACAGTGAGAGCCACACAGGCCGAGTAATAGGAAGTAAACAGGGACAAGTTGCTTATTTCTTGGTTGAAACTTCTAGCTGGCTTCAGCCTGAACAGAATCGCATATTCCCCCAGAGAGCAATTTTGCAGCCTTTTATAGGCTTGTTCCTCAGTTGCAATAGATCGGCACAAATCACTCTTTTCATCTACTTCCTTAATCCTATTTTTAAAATGCAGAGAAAGCAGTTCTAATTTCCTTGAACGTTGCATGTCTAATGAATCATCTTTTTTGTGCTGATCTGCAAGACCATGGTGGGCAAGCGAAATGCTCTCTTGCAAAGCAAGTAACTTTGCACTATCCCCTCCTGCTGCTCTTTTAGCTCTCATGGTGCCATCATGAGAAATAAAAAGTTTCAAACTTATTTACTGTCAAAAAAAGTTAATGCTCTTCCTTTTCTTTCCCACTGTAAAAAGCATCACGTACCGTATATGTTATACACTCCATAGTCTCCAGCGATCTACCTTCATAACGCCTTGCCATATCTCCTACCACTCAGCTCCCAGCTCTTGTCTCAACATACAACCATTTTGCACCCCAGCAGGGACTGGTTTCGCCAACCCCTAGGCATGCCTTTAGCTCAATCTATGGTTTAGGCTCCCGGCTTTCTGCCCTACCAGTCACAACGGGCCCCAGCTACCACTGTGTGTATGCATGAACACACACACACACACACACACACACATGAAGAATGACACATCCTTAGACTGCAGTTCCCTCGCCAATCCTGAACCCAAACAAAATCAGACAGCCATCCCAATCAAAAAACTAGCTGGTGAGTGAAAGTGGCCTTCATGAAGACAAAACAGGCCCCTCAATCACTTTTACTGCATAGTTTGTAATCTGTCAAAAAGAAATAAAAGGAGAATGGTTATGACACCTTTCTCAACTTATTTCCGATCATTTACTCATTGTCACAGGTAGGTAACAGGAGAGGCAGAGTTGGAGAAAGCTGTTCTGCCCTACTTGTCTTCCAGGAAGTCAAGATAATACTTCAAGGACAAAGAATGAATCCTCACACATTAAATTAGAACAGCAGCAGCAAAGCAGGTGTCTGGGTTCCATTAAGAGAGAATTAATTTAGCATAATGACCTAATCAGTGGGTGGTTTGCTGGACACTTTGGGGATATTTTGAGGGGGTGTGTGTGTGTGGAAGGGCCAATGTCCCACAGCTCACGTGGCCTGCTTGAAAAATCTGTCACCATTGCCCCACCTGCTAGAGGAGCAACTGGGGCATCAAGTAGCACTTCTCTAAATGGTGCCTTTTGGGCCATACTTGGTAAACAATATAACATAAAATATAAGCATAATAAAAACATCAGAACAGTAAAAAGGCAAAGGTACCCCTGACCGTTAGGTCCAGTCGCGGATGACTCTGGGGTTGCGTGCTCATCTCGCTCTATAGGCCGAGGGATCCGGCATTTGTCCACAGACAGCTTCCGGGTCATGTGGCCAGCATGACTAAGCCGCTTCTGGCAAACCAGAGCAGCGCACGGAAATGCTGTTTACCTTCCCGCCGGAGCGGTACCTATTTATCTACTTGTACTTAGACATGCTTTCAAACTGCTAGGTTGGCAGGAGAAGGACCGAGCAAGGGGAGCTCACCCCATTGTGGGGATTCAAACCGCTGACCTTCTGATCAGCAAGCCCTAGGCTCAGTGGTTTAGACCACAGTGCCACCCGCGTCCCATTAGAACTGTAGTCAAGATTTAAAAGTCATCCCAGAATGACATCATATATAAACAATAAAAAGCAGGAATTATAGTCAACAGTATTCATTCTCTCTCTCTCTCTCTCTCTCTCTCTCTCTCTCTCTCTCTCTCTCTCTCACACACACACACACACACACACACACACAACCAATTTATCCACCAAAAGCAAAAGTAGACAGAGTTTGCCTTGCACCTGAAAAGTAACAAAGGCACCAAGCGGATCTTCCTTGGAAGACAGCTTCACAATTGACATGCAACCACAGAACAGGCCTTCTCTTCAGTAGCCATCTACCTAAACTATGAAGGTAAGGGAACCTAGAGAGTTGTACTCAGAAACAAAATGGAAGCCAATGAACCTTTCTTGGGCACTATGTACCAGCCAGTCCACATCAACAGATTGGCTACCATATTCTGCATCAGATGAAGTTTCTGAACCCTTTTCAATGGTGTACCCACATATATTACAGCCTGAAAGTTACTAAAGCATGGCTAACAGTGGCTAGGTCATCCCTTTCCAAGAGAAAAACACAGTTGGCGAGCCAACCAAAGTTGGAAAAAGGTATTCCCAATGCATTATTTTGAAAACCTATCCTGCCAAATCACACACTGAGAAACAATGGTCTTGCTGATTAAGTGAATGACATGTCCAAAGATGGTACCATTGGAACTCTACTCCCTACAGCAGGGACGTCCAACTCCCAATAGACTGCGATCTACTCACAGTATAAAAAAATGGCAGTGATCTACACATTGTCATTGGATGGACCAAAGTTGTTGAGCTTTTTTTAGGAAGCCACAGTTGTTTCCTCCCTTTTTTTGGGGGGGGGAGATCACTGGGGGGCCAGAGATCTACAAGGATCTACCAGGAACACCCCACAATCTATCAGCAGGTCACAATCTACCTGTTAGACATGCCTGCCCTACAGAAAGGGGAGGCACTCACACTCAAAAGATTACATCAGGCACCCCCAAACTTGGCCCTCTAGATGTTTAGGGACTACAACTCCCATCATCCCTAGCTAACAGGACCAGTGGTCAGGGATGATGGGAACTGTAGTCCCAAAACAGCTGGAGGACGGGTTTGGGGATGCCTGGATTACATTTTCTGACTGTTCTGCCTCTTCAAGCAAGTGGAGCGAGACAATACCCATGTGGTAGTGCCTTAGTGCACACTTGAGAATGCCCCCTTCTGTACCTACTGCTACAATGAGGGGAATAATTTATTATAATGTGGCCCTGACTCCCAGAAGTTGAAATATGTAATAGCATTGTTACAAGCAGGTGACATTTGCAAACGGTGACATGAACAGCTGAGTGTAGCGTCACAAGAAAAGAAAATTGTTGAGAATTAGTTCAGCTTTCTCTTGATTAGGAAAGAAGTTTTCATATAAAAAAAATGAGGTGATTATTTCTTAGTTCTTCTACTTGCAACATGAAAAGTTTAGGTTAAAGGTTCTTCTGACCTTCAAGCCTCAGACTTTCAATCCACATAGCTTGTGTCTTACAGCATGCAAAGGATGTCTCCGTATCTAGTATCATGCCGCAACACCTGAGCCTGGGAAATTGCTATCTGGTGTTCAACAAGCTGGAGTTTTCCACAGAAGTTAAAGCACAGCTGCTCCAAACAGCATAGGCTTGAAGGAGGAAGTGAGTTGGTGAAGGACACATTTGTTGTGATAGCAGAAGTTCCACATTTTTATTCCCCATTTGGTTTTGCATTACATTTTATTTTCTGCTGACATTTACCTCACGGAAGCTGAGTTTGCCATCAAAGTCTTCATCCACTTCCTTGATCATGTTCTTCAGGCCCAGATGGGTCTGAGGTGCCCCAAGCTTCTCCATCATCAGCTTCAGTTCCATAAGGTCAATGTAACCATCCTTCCCAGAGTCATACCTAAAAAAGGAAGGGGAAAATGAGAGACATGAGAGATGTCAGAGAGACATAGCTTTGTACGCTCAAAGGCCTTCAGTTTAAGGAGTGGCTCAATGCTCCCTTGTACATAATGTAGTTCCAGCTAGTCAGTGCTGTCTCAAGACATTTTGGTGCCTGGTACAGATCCCCAATAGTGTCCTAAGAATGCTTTTAAAAGTCTCACTGGCACCATTCAGGCACAAATTCCTGCCTTCATCTGTTTACCCACTCCATGGTGCTGCCTGAAGGTGATCACTTTGCACAGCCACATGGCAGGGCCAGACTTGAAATAAGCTACTTCCAGAGCTCTCAAGTCTTTCATGACAGAGCATTCAACAGAGAAAGAGAAATGTAGGTTTAGGTTATCCAGAAAATTATCTGGCACAGAAATTTATACCATTGCCCATTTAAAAATAGTTGATACAGTCAAACCTTGGTTCCCGAACAGCTCCGTTTTGGAATGTTTCGGCTCCCAAATGTCAAGAACCAGGAAGTAAATGCTCCAGTTTTCGAACGTTTTTTGGAAGCCGGACATCTGACACGGCTTCTGCTTGAGTGCAGGAAGCTTCTGCAACCAATCGGAAGCTTCCAAAACGGATTACGTTCGACAACCGAGGTCTGACTGTACCGGCTTTCCCCAACCTGCTGCCCACCCCCAGATGTTTTAGATTAAAATATCAGAGATGTAGTCCAAAACATCTGGAAGGGGCAAGCTGTGGAACGATGTTTCAAATGGATGAAACACCCATTCAGTACTATCCAAATGTGCACATACTTGATGTTTACTAATTTCTAGTGTAACTTCTATGTAGGCAGTCAAGTGTGCAATCATGGACCACAGATGTCTTGAGACAAAAGTAAGTCAGATATCCACATAGTAAATATATCTTGACTTTAGAACCTATTTTTTGAAAAGATACCTAAGAAGTGGGCACTCATTTCTGAAAGGAGTGGCTGAGATCCCTTCAACTAAAATAATAATATTGATGTTGAAATGCATTTTCCTTTGATCAGCCCATTACATTATTCCAAAGATATGAAGCGCCTTTTAACGGCAAGTGTCTGGCTTCTGATTGCAAAACATGTGCTCAAACACACACACACACACACACACACAAACAGCTGAACTCAATGGCAGTGAAAATAGATGAACTGGAATCTAAAATTGGATAGCACAGTTCCAAGCACAACAAAGGAGCAGTTCATATATATAAATATATATATGGAAGTTTCCTTATCATGGGGGATGGGAGTGGGATGGGGAGCTGAATAATTACTGAAGCTTCTCTGTTCTGCGTTATCCTCCTAACTCTTTGCCACTCTCGCCAATATCCGGTTGCTGCCTTTTTTAAAAAAAGAAAAAGAAATGAATCCACAAGGGCAGAGACCCAGTTTTGCAGATAGGAAAGACCAATATAGAAGGAACAAAAAAGGGAGCAGGGAGCAATTAAGAGGGCCAATGTGTGTGTGTGTGTGTGTGTGTGTGTGTGTGTGTGTGTAGGGGCTGGGAACAGACACTCCTCCCTGCCCAATATAGAAACCAAAGGGGCTGCTACAGGACTCCTCCTCCTCTGCACTGGGCTGCTTCAGAAGGTACAGAACTTACGGGCTCTCCACTACTAGTCCTCAGCAGACTAGTAAAAACAGGCTGATAAATTCTGACAGCTTATTTACAAGGCTGCTGTAAACCGTCATTATAACCGGAAACCCCACAAGCAGTGATAGGTACTTGGAGCAGAAAGAAAACATTAAGCCCCTTTTCCTTAGCATGACACTCCACCTGTGGGGATAGGCGAATTGAAGCAAGGCAGTGCTCATAGAATCAGAGTTGGAAGGGACTCCAAGGGCCATCTAGTCCAACCCCCTGCAGTGCAGGAATCTCAGCTAGATCATACATGACAGGTGGCCATCCAACATCTGCTTAAAAACCTCCAAGGAAGGAGAGTCCACCACCTTCCGAGCAAGAACGTTTTACTGCCCATGTTCAAGGCAAGGCTATAGCAGGCAAGTGGATTATTATAATCTAAGGAGGACTCATGCACTTTCACCTACTTTGTTTGTTTCTTACCTGCACTTTGACATGGGGTCTCAGGGAGGTTTACAATGATTTAAAAATACAGTTTTGAAATCAGTTAAAACAAATTCCAGCCACAATTCCAGCAAAGATGGTGGGCTACGCTACACTACACTGCTACGCTCCGACATGAAGAGAGAACAGATAGCGCAATAAAAAGAAATACATCACGGGGAGTCACAGCCCAGGATAAAAAGGTATTTCTACAAACATAGGCTTACTAAAGGTATTCTGGAACCTTGGAAGCTGCCTTATATGAAACCAGACCATTGTGTCCATTTGGCTCATTATTGTCTCTATGCCAGAAGTGAGGAACCTTTGGCCCTCCAGATGTTGCTGAACTAGAAATCCCATCAGCCCCAGAAAAAGGATAGCCTAGCAGTGGTGGCCCTCCAGCTGTTTGGGGACTACAATTCCCATCATCCCCGACCACTGGTCCTGTTAGCTATGGATGATGGGAGTTGTAGTCCAAAAACAGCTGGAGGGCCAAGTTTGGCCACCGCTGGCCTATGAGCAGAGATGAAGGGAGTTGTAGTCCAAAAACAGCTGGAGGGCCAAGGGCTCCCCATACCTGTTCTGCACTGACTGGCTGTCACTTTCCAGGATTTCAGATGGGAGTCTCTCCCAGCACTACCCAGAGATGCCTGGGGACTTCTGCATGCGAACAGAGTAAATACTCTGCCACTGAGCTACAGCCATTCCTCTAGCTCAAAGCAATGTTCTGAAAGCTGAAAAAGAGGGGCTCGGATGCTGGTGCACAAGGAGGAAGGCAGCTTTGCAGGAGGAGCAATAGCTCCACAGGGGTTAACTGAGTGTACTCAGGATTCACAGCCACCGGAGCAAGTCTCACGTATCTGTCATTCCAGCACACAGGCAGTACAAAGCAGGGATTGTGAGAAACTGGGTCTTGCCAGCAATGGCAAAGCAATGCACTATCCCGGCAGTACAATAGGAGTTTAGTGTGTGCTGTGCCAGAGACAGCCTTCAAAGCACAGCTTCCCAAAGTTGTGCCGCCTCAAAAAGCAGAGTGGCTATGGAATACTCAATCTGTTCTCAATTCAGTAGGACCTAGGAAGCAGATGAAACAGCTCAGCACAATACAAAAGGAATTAGAGGGAGATAATGTTTCTCCTCCTCCTCCTCCACTGAGTCCTGAGAGGCAGCACTGAGACATTTAAATGGGGGGGGGGGGGAGGAGAGAGAGAATATCGTTCTGTGGGTGTGGAGCAAGAAAGACAAACTTGTTTTTCCAGAGCAGAAAGAGCTCAGCACAAATTCCTGCAGGGAGTGAAGATTGCATCACATCGCTGGCCTGCAGCATTCCCCACAAAGGGAGAAGTTGTTTTAAGGCCCCACGCTCTGCCATTCCAGAGTGACACGGTACCAGGCATTATTATGAGTACCATTATTATGATCGTACCACACCAGTGCTGCATCAACTGCGCTGGATCCCGGTCCATTTCAGGCCTCAATTCAAAATGCTGGTTTGGGGGCTAGCACTCCCATCTTCAAATATGCCTGCCTAGATACTAAGACTTTGATATCTGAGGCCCTTATCTGGGTATCCCTGCCACCACACCCAACATGCAACAGTTGGCTAATGGGAAAGGACCATTTCTGTGGTGCTGCTAATTAAAAGAAGGTTCTCCTCAGCAAGGCTTGCCTGCCACCTACATTGTCATTTCAGCATTGGGCAACATCTTTTTAAAATTCTTCCAGGCCTTTTAATCTAATGCAATGCATTCAATCAATCTCTGCTGGTGATATTATGCTTCTTTTTGTAATATGCTTTTAGTATGTGCATGTTTGTTTAAATTATAGCTTCTTATTTTTATTTTTGTAAGCTGCCTGTGAAATTATTTGAAGGGCAAGGGGGGTAGAAGTTATAATAAACTAATTTGCAACACACTCTTTTACAGGAAGCTGCATGTATAATTTCAGTCATATAAAGAGGGCAGAGCTTCCCCTAGAGTTTCAGTAAAGCCTCCTATGCTTCAATCAGTACCATGGATGAAATCTACTATATGTTTTGGAAAGTTGTTTTGTCTATCTCCTATGTATTGAACACCTCTTAAGATATCATAACCAAAATTTGCAAGATGGTTCGCAAGATCAAGGAGGAGAGTTTCCACATAAGTTTGGATACAACTGAACATCATTTTGAATCAAGATGGCAGACTGGGCTTTTCGAAAATGGACTTTTCTTAGAATTCCTGAACAACATTGGGTACAAGGCCTCCAGTAAGTCAAAATGCTCAGAGCACCTTTCCTCTGTTAATGCCATCTTTGCCCACAAAGCATCAAGCCAATTCTAATCTCAACTTACGTGAAATTAATTGTTAAGAAATATCTAGGATTCTAAGTGCCAGTATTTCGAAAGCCAGCCTCTCTTGAGGGATGTGACTGACAGTGCAATCCTAAATATCTCTCCTCAAAAGCACATTCTGAGTTAAATGGGACTTACTCCCAGATAAGTGGGCATGGAATTGCAGCCTAAATTTCTTTTTGTAAGGAAAAAAAGAGCCAGAATTAGGGGAGCAAAAACTGCTGGCATCAGTATAACATTGTAAGGAATGCATGATGCTTATCTGTTTAATTTGAGGGATGAAATGAAATCTGAAAAGCAAAATGGAATTTCTTCAGTGCTAATAATGTAAGGTACCACACCAAAAGATTCATGCAGACCAAGCTACAATTTTGTTGCAGAGATAGCAATCAATGTGTTAACATTATGTGAAAAAAGAGGGCTTGACCCAGTTCAACAAGCTCCCAGTGATAGAGAGAGAGAGAGAAAAAGCAGTTAGAAGCCACGTGTCCTTTTTGAATATGTTTGTAAGGAGTGTTTGAAAAGCCCTCCAACCAGGACGGATGAACCCAATGGCTCAAACTGTATGTCCCACTCTAAAGAGGGAGGCCAAGGCTCCATCCAAGAGAGTTACTTGTTTCAGATGTAACAAAGAAGGACATATAACAAAATTTTGTGAAGCCCCAAAACTAACAAATTCCCCTTGATTTAAGCAACCAAATCCCAAGACACAAGGAAATCAAGATAAGGGGAACAGGACAAAGAAATAATTTTATTTTTACCCCCCCCCCTCAAAAAAAGAAGAGTCTAATTGTAAACAGCTGTGATACAGTATCAAAGAACTGGTTTCCTTAAGTGTTTTCTTCCCTCCCTTACAAAGAGAAAAAGCAATACTCAAAGGAAGTTGCTATTATCTTGGATTTTCAGTGATAGCCCCAACAGTTGTACATTTTTAAAAAATGACATCAACACAGCAACAATAAAAGACAAGTCGTTTTTTCAAAAAATGTGTTTATGATTGTAATGCAAAGGACAAAAAGTTGAGACCATGGGGGTGGGTGTATGTCCATGTATTTGCAACTGCTATCAGATGGCACTAGGACTACGCAGGCACTGAACAGGTGAAGAAAGAAATGGAACATTTGCTGTCTCTGCCTCCGTTGATGCACCTGTTGTCTCGGTCCTCCATGTGGACTCAGCAGAAGTGTGAAAGGGGCTGTATGTACGGTATATAGAATTGTACACACATAGGATGCTCTTCCATTTGATCAGGATCCCCAATGGCTCCTGAGTTCCCAAGCATGTGAAGAAGCAAATGCACTTAAGTTGTATATGATCCCAGTCTAGGGGTTCAGAGAACCAGAGGGAATGTCTGCACAGTCCTAAAATGACAGTGAAAAATATAGGCTGCCACCTAAACAAGGGTATTATTGGCTTCAGAGTATTTGACTGCAGTATCTACCACATATTACTTTGAGAGTCGAATGGCCTAACCCTAGCAATGCAGGAGCAATTAGAGGCATTCCTGCCTCTTGCCACACTGACCACCTCATAAACGAAACTGAGCTAATGAAGCGTTGTTGCAGGTATCAGCAATGCAAGACCTGAAGGCAGACTCACAAGCTCAATCTTCAGAACTTATTGTAACTAGCAGCTTGCCCTGAGCAGAGAACGGTTTGAAGGTGAGCTGCAATACTCTGAAGAGTTTCTCCAAAACTGTGAGGAACAGGACCATAATAGTTTTGGAAGACTTCTCATCGTGAAACAGCCAGCTAATTACAAGGCAGACCATGGAAACACCAGAATCTCAAAGAGTAACCTGCTCCACATAAGACAGCTGTGAAGCAGAGACCACTTGAGATTGTACCTGGGTAGTAACTGCTCTACACAGCT
The DNA here is from genome assembly GCF_964252035.2 of Podarcis erhardii. Classification (NCBI taxonomy): domain Eukaryota; kingdom Metazoa; phylum Chordata; class Lepidosauria; order Squamata; family Lacertidae; genus Podarcis; species Podarcis erhardii. The sequence continues at coordinate 61,486,729 of NC_138509.1, forward strand.
AGTGTGCAGCCAACTGCTTCCCGATTCAAGCCAGTATGCAATAACAGTATGCCAGGCAAAGGAGATGCTACATGGATGCAGTTCTTAACAGCTTTTTTTTTTTTTTTTAAGTGAGCTTTGTGTGATAAAAGCCAAATACAGACTGTATGAAATAGTGAATATAGCACCAGGCATATTCATTAATTTCATTTCACATTTGTACAGCGCTTGATTGTAATAGAACCTCAAAGCATAGACCATAGAGGTGGGAGTTCGTATCCCACTTGATCAGGGATAGCTCAGTTGGTAAAGCATGAGTCTCTTAATCTCAGAGTCGTGGATTTGCGCCCCACATTGGGCAAAATATTCTTATATTGCAGCGGATTGGACCACATGGCCCTTTTGGTCATGTCAATTCTATGATTGTGTATGCTTACTGGGTGAGCTTGGGCAAACCAGCCCAGCCTTGTGACAGTAAAATGAGGGGGTTGGGGAGGTCTGCTGCCTTGAGCTTCTCAGAAAGGTGGTGCAAAAATGTGGAAAGAAAGAGAAATTACTATAGCACTTGTCAAGAACAAAGTGAAATACACCAGGCTTGCCAGCCTCACTCCTCCTACCCACCCTCCAAAAGAATTCCCCAGCATATGCCTCCTACATATCAGCAGACATTTGTTCTAGAAATAATAATAATAATAATAATAATAAATTTTATTTATATCCCGCCCTCCCCAGCCGAAGCCGGGCTCAGGGCGGCTAACAACAATCAACAATCAAACCATCAGATATTCACACATTCTAAAAATATTACATTATAAAAATCAATTAAAATCAAATTAATGGCAACTAATTAAGCAAGATTCTAAGCAGGTTGCCAGAGGAGGGAGTCAGGCTGCGCCCTGACCAAAGGCCTGGTGGAACAACTCTGTCTTGCAGGCCCTGCGGAAGGATGTCAGGTCCCGCAGGGCCCTAGTCTCTTGTGACAGAGCGTTCCACCAGATTGGAGCCGCAGCCGAGAAGGCCCTGGCTCTAGTTGAGGCCAGCCTAACCTCTCTGAGGCCTGGGACCTTGAGGATGTTATTATTTGCAGACCGTAGGTTTCTCTGTGGGGCATACCAGGAGAGGCGGTCCCGTAGGTACGAGGGTCCTAGGCCATATAGGGCTTTAAAGGTTAAAACCAGCACCTTAAACCTGATCCTGTACTCCACCGGGAGCCAGTGCAGCTGGTATAGTACCGGTTGAATGTGATCTCGCAGCGAAGACCCCATAAGGAGTCTCGCCGCGGCATTCTGCACCCGCTGGAGTTTCTGGGTCAGTCTTAAGGGCAGCCCCACGTAGAGCGAGTTACAATAATCCAGTCTGGAGGTGACCGTCGCATGGATCACAGTGGCTAGGTCAGGGCGAGAGAGATAATAGACATATGGTTTAGAAATTCCTGCTGGTTCTTACTGTTGATACAAGAAATGAGAAGGCTGCTGGTCTAAGCAACAGCTACTAATTTTAACCAACAATTAAGGTTGGCTAAAGTGTGCTCTCTTGTAATGTTCCAACATCAGCAACTCAGATTTCATTTCATGTGCTCAATGTTGTCAATCTAGAAAATTTAGAAATACCTTTCTCTACTCTCTGTTTTTGAGGCTAGACATTTTTTGTTTCCAAACATGAAAAAAAAAATCAGTGGCATTTTTTTATTTTATATATTATCTTATTTACTGTATTAACTATTCGTTAAGGACCAATTCTTACAGTATTATGATTTTATTGCAGTTCCGTCAGCAAGGAATGTGCTTTACAAAATACAAGAGCAAAAGAGTTTTTAATCTAGAATGCAACATGGGAAAACAACACAGGACGGGAAGGGGAACTGTCTAAATTGAAGACTCAAGAGCTTACAAAATCTCATTTAAATAATCACCCTTAATACTTGGAACAGATACCTGTTAATAATACATGAACTTAAAACTATGTCAAGCTTCAAGAGCAGCAATATAGTATTCAACAGAAGTATACAAATTTTACACTAGAGAGTCCATTAACAACCAGAGGCATACCTAGGGGCTGGCGAAACCAACTATTAGATGTATTCCAAATTAAGGGTGTCTAATTAGCATAACGGGACGCGGGTGGCGCTGTGGGTAAAACCTCAGTGCCTAGGACTTGCCGATCGTATGGTCGGCGGTTCGAATCCCTGCAGCGGGGTGAGCTCCCGTCTTTCAGTCCCAGCTCCTGCCCACCTAGCAGTTCGAAAGCACCCTTAAGTGCAAGTAGATAAATAGGTACCGCTTTATAGCGGGAAGGTAAACGGCATTTCCATGTGCTGCACTGGTGCTGGCTCGCCAGAGAAGCTTCTGAGGAGATTTCACCCCTCCCATATCCAAGAATCTCCTGAGGAGCCTGCTGATTCTACAGAGAGGAGGAGCAATGTTCTGCTTTCTACTTAGTCAGTCAGTGAGTGAATCAGTCAGCGAGTGAGTCAGTCAGTGTATCGGAGAGAGAGAGAGTGTTAGAGATCGTGTCTAGAGATAAGGTTGCTGCTAAGAGCAGCTGCAGACTCTCAGTGTAGCATTGATTTATGCTTAGATCTTTTAGCTCTGTATATAGTTTTGTATCATAGTTGTAGTTGCAGAATAAAAGGAAGATATTCTACAGAGCTGCTCTCCGAGTGGTTTATACTCTGCAAGACTCTGCAAAACTCTGCTGCGCAACGACTGTATTATTGTGCAAGTGAATCCGGTGCTCTCAGCTCTAAGCTGTGAGTCCACAGCACCGTGACCTGTCCCTGTGAGAAAGGAGGTCACTGGCAGTGCTACCCAGCTCGCCTAGCCCAGTCGGGGTTGAAGTGCATGAGTCCAGTTGGTGCACTGGCTCAAGGGCGATGCTGACAGCTTCGTCATGCTGGCCACGTGACCCGGAAGTGTCTGCGGACAGCGCTGGCTCCCGGCCTCTTAAGTGACATGAGCGCACAACCCTAGAGTCGGACACGACTGGCCCGTACGGGCAGGGGTACCTTTACCTTTAATTAGCATAACAAGAAAGAAAGAGTAACACTTAAAAAAATAAAAAGGATTTGGGTACCCGGGCTGGTCCATTTATAGACATACATTTGTGTTTGTTTCAGGTGGGTGTGGGTGTATAAACAGTCAGGCAGTATCTTTATTAGGACTAACCAAAACATCAAAAAAAGTGAGCAAGCTTTCAGGCTCTCCAGAAAGCTTCATCAAGGTAGATATTCTGAAGAATATCTAGCTTTGTCTTGCCAACCTAGTGCCCTCCAGTTGTTTTTCCAAGTAGAACCTATCTAGAGGGCAGCAGGATGAGGAAGGCTGTTCTAGCCTGAGGTGGAGTTCTGGAGAGCTTGAAAGTATTCTCACTATTTTACGATGTTTTGGTTGGTCCTAATGAAGTTGTTGCCCTGCTGTGGATCTAAAGAAACACTGTCTGCAGTGGAAAAAGTAGATTAAGATACCATTCCCAATCCCAGCCGAGCCTGTGTTCTACACTAGCAAAAATTGCCCATGAATTCTAGCATCTAGACTGTAACTCCTTTCACAGTGAGGACTTTTGACTATTTTTCAGTGCTTGCAAAACATCTGGAAGTGCTTGGAGGATCAACTACAACTTCCTTTTCTCCAACAGGCTGACACAGGAGGATGACTGATTGCAATGTCATACCATTGCTCCCTTCCTGGCATGTACTAGGGCTGAAAAGAGTCAGGCTTTGGGTGTGCAGATCTGGCACATTCCCTATATAATTAAAGAGGAGTGTTTAATCAAAACAGAAAAGGTAGTAGTAGTGGTGGTAGCAACAGAAAGCCCTGCTCCACTCTTTCATACAGTGCCCCCCCCTCCCACACACTATCATGCAATAATTTGACTGAAGGAATGTGTAAATCACACCAACAGTGTACAGAGATTATTTTCAGAGGCTCTCATAATTAAAATATCTCACTGCATCTGCAGCGGAACCATCACTGTACAAACCTATCCCTTCTGACTACTGCACATGGCAGTCCATTGGTATCTCTGGCAGAGAAGAATGATGGATGAGGTTTTAAAAAGAGGCACTTCCCTTTTCGGTTGGGGACTCTCCCCCCCCCCCCCCCGCCGGCAATCTTTCTTGCCAGATTAACACAGCAGTAAAGAACTTTATACTACCCAGAGCAGCTGGCTGAAAAGGCACAAAGGCAGTGGTCTGGCAGACAGGGAAGCAAGCCACAGCACAGCTGGATCACAGCCAAAGATAAAATCAAAAGACTAGGTATCCCTTCAAGAATATGCACTAACAAAATGGGGGGGGGGGGGCGGACTCCCATTTCACAGTCTACACATCACCACCCCCACCCCAAGAGGGTATATTTGTAGCCTACATGCTAGACAGCAGGGAACAGGTCTGCTTACTGAGTGCAGTAAAATCGTGTAAACACAACACAGATCAGTCAAGTTTCGCTGCAATATTTACACATCATGCCAGAGCCAGAAAGGCAGGGCGGCTGTTTTTTTAAATATGGTCTTGGACAGGATACGCCCACATTGCTCTGATAGGGGCAGTGATTTCTCCTTACTCCTTTAATTTCTTGCCAGTCAAAGAGGATGAACATTTTAAATCATCAGAAGAGAGTAATTTTCTTTGGCGAGAAGCTTGAAACAAATCAGATCATTCAGGCTGAATGATTTCCACTAACAATTATAGATGAGTGATGCCCACATATACAAGCCAATAGATTTGAACTTCTTCACTGGAATTATGGAGGTTCCCAGATTCTGATATTTGAAAGCTGTTTTGCATGTGGATACTTCTGTCGAGAAAACACGCAAAATGTAACATATAGCTGCTGCCCCACGCAAGCACCTGGAGAAGAATAATTACGAAGCCATTTGTATGTTAGGCATAGCATGATTTTCCTAGTTGTATTAAGGTTCAACATTGATTCACTCCTGTATATCCATCACTTGTAACTTTTTCAGATCATTATTACTTTAAACAAAAGCAAGAAACAGATTCAGAAAAGTATTGTAGCCATTCTTTACAGATGAATGTGTTTTATTCTTCTGGTAATGTATATTAAGTTGTCAATGCTTCAAGATGTCATCCTTCCTTTGTAGGGGTAGGGAGCTGGCACCCCCTGGCCTAATTCTAAATGGATGGCAAGGGGGGGGGAGGATAACAGTAGAGATAGAGAAAGCAGGGTGCACAACTGACTCTTGGTTCTGGCCCCACCCAACATTAATATTAACCATCGTTTAGTATAATATGTGAATAGAGACTTCCTCCTCAGCTATGGTTAAGAAGCCATCACCCTCTAAAAGCTGCAGAGTAGCCTATAAAGAGGAAAACAACAACAGCAACAACCAAACAAACAACAACAGCCCACCTGAAACTGCTCACAAGCCTTGGCTGCTTTTGCTGGAGCTTTTAACTATTCTGTGGTGTAGCAAACCATAGCTGAAGTGGTTGTCTGTCAGACACCTGAACTTTAATTATGGTTTATTAACCATGGTCAACAGTGTCTGTGGTTTAGCATCAAACTTGCCATCATGATAGCCACCAGCCTGGACAGATTTAAAGGGGGTTTAAACAAATTCATGGAGAAGCCAGATGTGTCTTTTGCTGCTACGCTACCCTGCAGACCCCCTGGATCACCTGGACAGGCAGGTGAAGATGCTAGGCACCAAAGGTGGTACTTGGACATTTCCATCCAGTCGCAAAAAGCCAGTTGCCAGTCACAAAATGTGACTGCTGCCCAGCTAATTTCTGACTATCCGTTGCTAAGAATCCTGAGTAGCAGAAGGCTATGGACTTCCCATAGGTATCTGGCTGGCCACTGTGTGAGAACAGAAAGCTAGATTAAATGGGTTTTTCGTCTGATCTAGCAAAGTTCTTCTTTATGTTCTTATGATCTGAAATCGCTCTTCTGGATGACTAGCAATGTTAGAACTAGAATGTGCTTTATTATGTTGACGTGCAGGGAGCAAAAGGAAATATTCTTCACAGCACACAATTGGCCTTTGGAGCTTATTTAGTATGTGGCAAACGGCCAGCACTAGAGCTGGGTTCAAAAAAGGTCAAAAAGAATGAATGAGAACATTGAATGCTATTAACCAAGATGTTCAGGGCAAAGTATCCCACATTTATTCACTGATTGTTGAAGACAAGTCTGAGGAGTGGGGGACAGCATTTCCAGATACGACCACCTGAGACTAAACTATTTTGTTTGTTACTTCTGCTGTCAATTGTTTTTCCTAAACTAAAGCATAAAGAGTTGGTCACTGGCTTCAGTAGACCACCATGGAGGTTCTGTAAAACTGTTATTAAGTCTTTAAATACAAGTTGGTATAATAATAATAATAATAATAATAATAATAATTTTATTATTTATACCCTGCCCATCTGGCTAGGCTTTCCTAGCCACTGTGGGCAGCTTCCAGCAGAATATAAAAACAAGATAACATGGACATCATTAAACAAATATCAAATGGATGTTGGACTCTGAAGCCAGCCAAGTTTTCTAAAGCTAAAATTCCACTGTGCGCATTTGTCAGGTTTTCTGGCAAAACTGAGGAAAACCCTTTTCCGTAGAATCCCCACGCTGAATAATAATTGCTTTGTTTTCCTAGGTGTTATTTGATCTGGAAGACACTCATAACTATTCTTTTCCCTCCTGGAATTATCCGCCGTTTCCCCAACCCAAGACGATTTTGTTTAATTAGCCGCTGTGCCTTCTACAATATGAAAAATGGTTTTATTCGAAGGTAAAGGCGACTGTGAACAAAGCTTATCAATACCTAATTAGGGCTGAACAAAGAAAGTTGCATCAGCAGTTGTCTGCACTGCCAGATCTCCCCTGTGTGCTTCAAAGAAGCCTCCTCCCCACATGCTACAGTCCTCGAGGTCTCCAAAACCCAACCCAACCAGCTCCTGAGCTTTCTGACAGACCCAAGGTAGGAAGCCAAGCTTCTAGTTGCTGTGTTTGTCCTGTTGACATGTGAAGTGGGGAGAAGTTTCTTCATATTTATGTCAAAACCACCCCCCTCACCTGCCTTCCTCCCCATTCTCAGTTGCTTCCATTGCTTCTCTCTCTCTCAGCTCTGGCATCAGAGACAGGCTAGGGCAAAGGCATATAATAAGGAGGTAAGCTGGAGGAAGGGGAAAGGTTTAAGCCTTCCTCACCTTCACCACACATACCCTTTGAACCTACAAATGAAGATGCCATTCCCAATGTTATACACAACTAGAGCAGACACATCAACAAACAAATGTGATTGACACCTTCAGCTCTAGTTCTACAGAGCAAAATCTCCAAGGATCTGTTGACACGAAACACATTATACGTTCCTATGTTTTTACTAGGGGCTGCTGCCTCTGCTTTGCCGGGCCCCCATTCTCCACACCTGGCCAACCCCTCCCCTCTTTACATCTGACCAAGCCCCCCCCCCACACTTTTAAAGGCGGTTGGGGGTGCTTCAGAGAGTGGTTTGCCAAACTTCAATGCAGCCATGTTTAACAGAGAGTGGGAGGCACTTCAGAGAGCAGTTTGGCCTTCCCCATCTCTGTTGAACAGCTCACCTGGGCCATCCACACGGCTTGCTTGCTCGCTCACCTGTTGTTCTGTCATCCCCCTGGAGTTGGCATAGCCTCAAATTGCAGCAAGACATGTTTATGCATACTGGAAGAAAAGCATAGCCCACTTGTAATACAGTGCCTTGGCACTGAGGGTTGGAGATGTCCTGACTCTACACGGGAGCTGGACTAGAACTCACCTCTAGGCAGGAAAGTCATGCTGGGAAGACAGTTGTTACCAGCAAGTTGTTACCTGGAAGGTGGAGACCAAAACGAAAGAGGCATAGACTGCAAGGTCTATAGCCCATGGGGCTCATGTGCATTCAATATTGCAAAGGAAAGCTAGATACTACTTTCCTGGTTGCTGCAATGTTCTGATGGGGAGACGACGTCTCTCTTCTGTACAAGTATTACTGTTACAGAGGTCCTTAAAAATCCTAATGAGGCTCACAGTGTTGACATGTAACGGAAGTAGAAAACCAGGACTTGGACTGATGAGTGGTCTTAGTTAACACCCAGCTTATTTATATCCCTACCATTATGGCACTAGCAGCTTTCCTTAGACTGAAGGCCCATCTGCTACTGTGGTTTAAAGCAGGTGTGGGGAACCATTGGCCTGCCAGAGGTTGATGAACTACAGCTCCCATCATACCTGGCCATTAGCCATGCTGGCTGGGGCTGATGGGAGTTGTAATTTAGTTACACCTGGCGGCCCAAAAGTTCTCTACACCTGTTTTAAAGTGAAGTAAAATACACAGCATTTGACTCTGCCTTTCATAACTAGCCCACAGACAGTGCTTGTCTTTTTGCTTCTAGTAATAAAGAATTCTGTTAATTCTGCCCTTGGGCTTTGCATTATGAGCAGTGCAGTTGCCCTTCCGTGTACTGGCAAAAATGCAGTTATTTCTTTCTACCTACCACAAGAAGAGGCACATGGATGTTATTTAAGAGCAGCGTGGTCTCAGAAGCACTTTCAGTGCTGGGATAGAATCATGGACTTGCAGAGTTGGAAGGCACCCCGAGGGTCATCTAGTCCAACCCCCTGCAATTGCTCTGTGCTGTAAGGCTCAGGTGGGTGGGTTAGTAGCAATTACAGCAAATTATGAAGGGTGGGCTACAATTTTTGTTATTAAATAAAAATGAAATGAAGTATCAAGCAGCTTCTCCTTAATTCTGAGGTTTTATGCAACCGTCTGATGGGGACAATCTATTTCAGTTCTTTGTCTCAAGGGGAGTGGAACAGAAAGTGTGCCTCTTTTTCAGTTTCACAGGTTACACAATCTCCACTCTCTTGGCTTGGGATGTGCTTTATGTCTTCAGATTTCTATCTCAAGGATGTGATCAACTTTGTACTTGGTCCCTAGCTCTACCAACAGCCTCTCCTTAAACAAAACAAATACCAATCAGGGAAAAACCATAGTCAAAGTCAAGGGATCTTTGTTGCAACACTAAACGCTGATGGAGTTGTTATAGCTATAAACCTCATAATGCGCTGTCCTGCCTCATTACAATGGTTATTTCAGCACCATCATAAATAGCTGTTTGGGGTCACATTTTCTTCCAGGACTACAGGTTTATGGATAAAACAAACCTTTATCAACTAGATAAAAGTAGTGCTAACATACTTAGCATAGTAATAAACAAAAACGCCACTACCACCCCAGACAGTTTAAACTACTAGCAAATTACACTGCCTGAATAGTGTTTTTTCTAGGAGACAATATTAAACTACAACCTACAACTTTCAGAACACGTCACCCAGTACACTTCCACATCCTACGCATGTTTGGAAGTAAGTCCCACTAAGTTCAGTGGGACACGTAATTGCAACACTGACTTAAGGAAGCTATGCTAGCATAGACTTACTAAGAAAAGACAGCCCCAAAAGTCCCTTTTCAAAGGGTGCTTAAGCAAGACTGGAACAAGTGACAAATAGTCATATTTCATGACTTAAAAGGAACATGCTAAATATAACTGCAGTTGGCTTTGCGGAGATGGGGAAGGTCAAACTTTTTTTGTTGTTGCAGTGTGGCTTTTGAGCATTGCTACCAAGTATAAACTGCTCCAAAGCTAGACCACAGAAGAAAAGCAAACCTTGAGATGACTGATAGAAGAGGTGCAGTTCACACACAGTGGTCCCAGTTCTGCAAGTTGAAAACTGCAACTTGTTTTAGAACTTAGTGAGTGTAAACTTTAAAAATAAAATAGAATAAATAGAGATCCTTTTTCACCTTTTCTCATTCATAAGACTATACAGTACTGCAGGAAGAGTAGCAAAGGAAAGAAGTGCAGGCACCTGAATGCTACTAACCTGGGGGGGGGGGTACTTAAAAGCTCTACTTTCCACAATGACCAGGGTACATGTAGTTCTGCAAGGCTATTCTCAACCTGCTTTGCACAAAATAAGCTAAAACCCAGACTCAGGCTTCTCCAGAAAAGAGCTGTAATTAAAGAACTCCTAGTTAAGAAACCAAGCTTGACATCCATTCTACAGATGCAGTTCTTGGTTTTAGGCTGCAATCCTATGCACAGTTACCTGGGAGTAAACTCCGCTGAACAGAATGGGTCTTACTTCAGAGTAAACATACAGAAGATTATAGTTCTCTTTTCATTTCATACAACCACTAAGAACGGGGGGGGGGGCGGACAAAATTGCTGCTTCTCGCTAGCCAACCATTCACACCTACCCCCAGATCACAAGAGCTTCAAGGCACGTTTTCCGTGGCTACTAAACCAGCAGTCGTGTGAAATAGTACTTGACCGGATTAAGCCCGTGCTTCCAGTGAAGGCTCGGTTGCAGAACGTTTTGCTAGTTAAGGCTGCCATCATACATACATACATACATACATACATTTACTGGAGAGTAAATCCTAGTGAACTAAGCGGGTTGGGTTTTTTCTCCTGCCTAGAAAACATGCATTGCTTGCATGCAATCCCGATCTCCAGCAGCAGAGGAGCTGCTTACTCCGTGGAGCTCAACGGGATTTTCTATTTTTTTACACCTCTGAACTAAAGGCGCTGAGAACCGCGCCGCCTCGATGCAACTCCAAGCGCACGTGCAGCCGCCCGGTTCTACTCCGAAGCAGGCGCTTTCCACTCCGTACAGGGACCCGGGCTAAGGAGGAAAGGAGGGCCGGGGACAGGGCGGTGCTTACAGTCGGAAGAGCCGCTCCATGTCCTTGATCTGCCGGCGGCTGAACTCCTTGAACTCCGTGTAAGGATTGAAGATCTGGGCGAAGCGGGGCCGCGCCGCGCCCGCGTTGATGTCCTGCCTGCGACTCAGCTTGGCGCTCAGCTCCGGGTCCGCGGAGGCGTTCACGGGGTTCTGGTCCTCGTCGTCGTCCGGCTCCGCCAGGCTCGCCTCGGACCCCGCGGGCTCGTCGCCGTCCTCGGGAGGAGCCTCCGAAGTGCTGCCGTCCCGCAGCAGCCGGCGCTGCAGCTTCTGGGCCAGCTCGGCCGAGGCCATGTTGCGCGGCGAAGAACGAGCGGCGGCGGCGGCGGCTGCGGCGAGAAGAAAAACCTCCGCGGGGCCACTTCGCTCCTGCGCCGAGGAAAGAAGTCTGCCGGCCCCGAACTTTATTCTAAGACTTGGGCGAATTGGCGGGGAAGGCGAGTCAGGGCCAGGAGGCGGGGAGGCGGAGGGAGGCCGGGCCGGGACTTAAGGAGGCGCCGGGGAATTGGCGCGCTCCGGGCTCGGCCTCCGGAGACTCTGCCTTGCGGGGGAGCCGGAGGTTGTTCTCCATTAGTTCCTCTTCCCCCGCACCTGTTCGCTCTGACTCAACGTTTCGCCTTTATTTCTTCATGGCTGGAAGCCGACTTTCATTATTCCAGAGCGCATACATGCACTTACGCGTGTGTATATATATATATATATATATACACGTATTTGCTTTCGTAGATTTTCACGGGTACAGGAATGCAGGTTTTGGTGTCCTCGGGTGTCTTCCCGTGTATATATAAGCAACCAGCAATGAGGTTATCTTCTTCAGTGGGGTTGTCTCAGGACAGATCACCACACCTTTACAACATCTGTGCTACTGACCGACAAACTTTGTTGAAATATGAACACACACAAAAAAAATCAAGTTGAGTCGTGTAAAAATAAACAAGCAATGTACACTAAATTCGCTTCTGGGGGCCCCCTGGGATTAGGGGCCCCGAACCTTAAACTGCATCAGTTTTATAGTACAGTGGTGCCCCGCAAGACGAAATTAATTCGTTCCGCAATTTTTGTCGTCTAGCGAATTTTTCGTCTTGCGAAGCACGAAATCCCATAGGAATGCATTGAAAATCAATTAATGCGTTCCTATGGTCAAAAAAAGTCCAAACAAAGCCAAATTTGGTACAACAACAGTTTATTAACTGCTCTTTAAAGTCACACGTACTGTAAAGAGCAGTTCAAAAATTGAAGGGAAAATAAATTAACTTTATAAACATGACAGAAAAACATTTAAAAATCAACAAAGTGTACAGTACATTTTCTAAGACTCTGGGGGACCACTCGAAGAAGGCTCCTCTTCCACTCTTTGCTTCTTGGTCAAGAACCTGTCCATAGTCTGCTGCTTTATCCGCCTTTTCAGCAGCTCCCTGAAAGACGACATGACCCTCGTATCATAAAAGTTCCCAGCGTCATGTGCCACGTGCTTCTCATGGTGGTGTAGATCTGCAAAAGTCTGCACCTCCTTCCACTTCTGGCAAATGTCCCTCAGTCTTTCGGAGGACAGCCGTTCCTCAGTTGCTTCCTCCTCTTCCAGTGAGGCCTGCTCCTGCGCAGCCTCTGCCTGCAGAACGTAGCCCTCCGTCGTCACAACCTCCAGGAACTCTGCTGCAAAGTCTTCAGCCGCAGGAACATCAGAACTGGCAGCCTCTCCATGCCTGACCACACTGTGGATGCCAGATCTTGTCTTGAACCGGTCAAACCAACCTCTGCTAGCCTTGAAGACTTCTGGCTCGGCTGAGGTTCCTGGCTGTTCCCGGATGAGGTCAGCGTGCAAGGCCTTGGCCTTCTCACAAATGACGGCCTCAGACACTGTGTCCCCTGCACGCTGCTTCTCTTCTATCCAGATGAGCAGCAACTTCTCGACCTCCTCCAGGACAGCTGGGCGGTTCTTCACGATCCTGGTGACTCCCTTGGCTGCATCAGTCGCCAGGATCTTCTCCCTCATCTTCAGGATGGTCCCGATGGTCGATGGGTTCCTGCCGTACTCCCTGGCGATGTCCGTCACACGCATTCCGCCGTCGTGCTTCCAGATGATCTCCTTCTTCATTTCCAGCGTCACCTTCTCCTTCTTCCTCTCGCCGGCCACTGCAGCAGCAGTCTTCTTGGGTCCCATGGCAGCACAGCTCCTACCTTCGTAAACTCAGAAACAGAAAAAAAAAATCAGTGATGTGCTTCAAACCCAAAAAATACAAAAGCAGCCAGCCACCCACCACACAGAAATTAAAACCCAGAACCAAGGCCTTGAATCCCAAGCACCCCAACCCCAAATCCAAAATCCAAAACCCCCCAAAAAAGTTTTAAAAGTTTAGCTTACCAAATGGATGAAAGAGAAGTTCTGGAAAAGCTTCAACAATCAACCACCGAAGTCCTCAGAAACCTCAAATGGCTGCAAAATAAGTTTAGGAAAAGCTTCAAAAATCACCAATGTCTTCAAAAACCTCAACTGCTCCCACAGACACGCACCAACCCACCCACAACACAGAAATTGCAAACCCCTCACCAACTGCTCCCCCAGCCCCTCCCCAACTGCTGCAAACCCCTCCCCAATTGCTTCCCCACCCAGACAAAAAAAAATTTCAAAAAATAACAACATGGCCAGCACTCAGAAATTCAAACTCAGAAAATTTTTCAAAAAAAACCAACCTGGCCCAGTGGTCACAGAAAATCATAAAAATTCCCCAAAAAACCCCACATGGTCCCAGATTTCTGCAGAAACCTCCCCAACTGTTCCCCTAGCCAGCCAGCACTCAGAAATTCAAACTCAGAAAAATTTTCAAAAAAAATCAACCTGGCCCAGTGGTCACAGAAAATCATAAAAATTCCCAAAAAAGGCCCACAAGCCCCCAGATTATCGCAAACCCCTTCCCAACACCAAGTCCTTGAATCCCAAACACCCCAACCCAAAATCCAAAACCCCCCAAAAAAGTTTTAAAAGTTTAACTTACCAAATGGATGAAAGAGAAGTTCTGGAAAAGTTCTGGAAAAGTTTTGGAAAATCTTCAAAAGTGAGCAAAGTCTGAGAAAAGGCTACCAAACCACGTGCTAACAGTTGCTCCTCGAAGTCAAGTCGCAACTGCAGCTGCTCAAGCTAAGCACCCTTGGTTTTAACGGTTTTTACACAAAGGAAACAAAGTCGCGAGACGTTTTCGTTTTGCGAAGCAAGCCCATAGGGGAATTCGTCTTGCGAGGCAAATCGCTGGCGAAAAAACCTTTCGTCTAGCGAGTTTTTTGTCTTGCGAGGCATTCGTCTTGCGGGGCACTACTGTAGGTGGGCCCCTGATACACACACAAGCTAAGGAAGCAGCTGCACCTCCTCTAGGTAAAGGTAAAGGTACCCCTGCCTGTCTGGGCCAGTCTTGCCAGACTCTAGGGTTGTGCGCTCATCTCACTCTATAGGCCGGGAGCCAGCGCTGTCCGCAGACACTTCCGGGTCACGTGGCCAGCGTGACAAGCTGCATCTGGCGAGCCAGCGCAGCACACGGAACGCCGTTTACCTTCCCACTGGTAAGCGGTCCCTATTTATCTACTTGCACCCGGGGGTGCTTTCGAACTGCTAAGTTGGCAGGCGCTGGGACCGAACGACGGGAGCGCACCCTGCCGTGGGGATTCAAACCGCCGACCATGCGATCGGCAAGTCCTAGGCGCTGAGGTTTTACCCACAGTGCCACCCGCATCCGCACCTCCTCTAGCTGAAAGCATAAACTTAAACTTCCCTGGGTCAATGCACTCTATATTTCACACAAAGTGGTCCTGTTTACCTCATGCTTTGGATCTTTCTCTCTTCCCACCCCCCATCCCACCCCCTTCACCCCATTTTTAATCACCAAGTGAGCCAAGGACTATTTATTTAGGGGTTCAGGAGTGTCATTTCAGATTATGGTGAGGGAGAAGGGAGATTTATAGTAAAAGGTTCCCCCGTCTGGTGTTCTTCAAATGTAAGGTGGTAGAACAGTATGCTGTGGCTATTAGGACACACACTTTGTCTCAGAAGCGAAGGGACCTGCACTTTGGGTATTCAAGTAAAGTGCAAATAGACCCGTATGCAACAGGAACTTGACTGTGGCTACTTGGAAGTAAATCTGGCAGTTTTCAATAGGGTTTACTTAAGTGTGCGTAAAGGTAAAGGTAAAGGGACCCCTGACCGTTAGGTCCAATCTCGGACAACTCTGGGGTTGCGGTGCTCATCTTGCTTTACTGGCCGAGGGAGCTGGCGTACATCTTCTGGGTCATATGGCCAGCATGACTAAGCCGAGCCAGAACAGCGCACGGAAACATCGTTTACCTTCCTGCCTGAGCGGTACCTATTTATCTAATTGCACTTTGACATGCTTTAGAACTGCTAGGTGGGCAGGAGCAGGGACCGAACAACGGGAGCTCACCCTGTTGTGGGGATTCGAACCGCCAACCTTCTGATAAGCAAACCCTAGGATCTGTGGTTTAGACCACAGTGCCACTCGCGTCCCTTTAAGTGTGCACAGGAGTGCAGTTTCAACACCTGCCACCCAGCACCCACAGAACTGTGAGCTGGCCACAAGTAGAAGCTCCATCAATACATGGATCACATGTTGACCCAAACAGTGGAGGAGCTGCTCCCTGGTAGCCCTACCTTTTCTAAATGAAACTGCTGGCTGTGATTTTACCCTAGAAGTGAACTAAATTTTCTCTTTCCAGTTCTTGGTGCATCAAAACACATTGAAGAATTTTTGTTTCTTTGCTGTGATTTCAGCTGTTGAAGCAATAGCACCTTACATTTGAAGCACATTGTTTGCCCCAAAGGATTCTGTTAAGGGTTCTAGAATTGCAGCTCTGTGAGGCTTCCTGCTAATCAACCGTCTACAATTTTATCTAAATACCAATTTATGATATATTATTTGTTCCGCAGCTTTTTTTTTTTAACATTTCAAACATAAGCCATCCTAAATAAATAAAAGCTAGGGTGGAAATGGTGATTATGATAATTATACAATTTCTAACAGGGCTGGGAAATAACAAGGAAGGAAAATAGATCTGTGCATTTCCCACATGTTTAAATTATGAGCGCTTAAAGCAGTTATGAGGTAAATGAATAGTAAATGATCTACTCCAAAATATGGCATATAACTTAAGCTTTATTAGTTACGTCTTTGATAACATGTTTGACTACCTTCTAAGGCAGAAGATGGAAATACAAGATTTAATTTGATTAAATGGTTAAAGAAAGCCCACACTTTCCAAGTATATTTATGTATGGCGTTAGGGCTGTGATTATAGAAGCTGTGGGACCAGTTATTCCATGTTAATTCAGAATAAAATGATGTGATCCATCTTTACATCTTGCCCCAAGCTACTGTCCAGCTCTGACCCTCCTGTATGGCCTCCTTTTTGTTGGGAAAATCTGCTTCTAATACTTAAGAGAAGGTGTCTTGTTTCCTCGCCCTCATCAAGGCATGAGGTCTTGGAATTTGCCCATCCCAGCATAGAGGAGCCTCCTTAAAATTGCAGTGGCACGCCTCCTCCCCGCATATCTCCTGGGGTCTAAAATAAACTAGAACCAAGTCCCAAGTACAATGCTATGCTTTGGCTCTCTGTTTTCCAAAAGGGAACCAGCAGAGGTTTTATTTTCTGTGTGGGTGTGGTCAGGTCTCTTTTTAAGTTCTATTTCCCCAAAGAGATCTGTCTGATAAGAAGTGATTTATGTGTTCATTTTCTTAAGTGCATTTTTTGTCAGAACAGGAGCTAGTCAATTTGCATGATCAAAAGGGCTTTGTTTAAAATCCTAAATGCTTGTTTGTGTCTGTCATGGGGAAGCTTGGCCAGGGGACTTCCAGGCTTTTCCTGCAGTTAAAATAATATTCAGAAATCCTAAATCTAAGGGCTACATATAACAAACGTCCTTAGGGCCAAGATCAACATTTTTTTCTGACTTGAGTCATCCTGAATGCTTTCTCCCATCTCCAACCACTGTTCACATCTCTATTGACTTTATTTTACTCTGCCTTAGTGCCAAACCACTTGTTGGCATCAGTCTGTCTGAGAGACAATGGAGTGTACCTGTAGAGAGGGGTTGAAGTCAAACTGCTGCATTAGCAGCACTGAAGTGACCTCCTTGGAGGTCCTGGGCTGCCCAGAGGACAATATCTATCCTCTCCACCTTGCTGATGTGGTCCAAAGGAAATCAGAGCAATACGTTTGACACCAGCTTAGCTACAGGAGTTGTCAGAAAAAGGTGTACAAGGCACTATCCAACTATTTTAGGGACTACACTCCAGATTTTTGTATGGTTTACTCCTTAGCCTTTCCTTCTCCCAAATATATACTGCAAGGCAACAGAGATTTAGGATCAAAGGTTTCTGTCTTCTAGATAGGTTACCTTCCCAGGTTGACAAGCCCCAACTTTTGATACTCATCAGCTACCCTCACCTGGTTTAGCCGGCCAGTTGAAGCCGTTCTTGGGATGTGGCTGCTGTCACATGCTGACAGTTTCTAGGATCCACAGGTGAGGGCAGGGTGGGGACCAAGATGGACAAAGTACCCCAGGAGGAGAACAATGTGTCCCCAACCAGAGCAACTACCAACACCCCTAACACCCTCCCACACTGTTTTTCATCATATGTGATAATCCCAGATAAAGTAAAAGTAGAACTTTAGGCTGAAGGAAAAACATGAAAGTCTTGTATACCTTTAAGTATACCTTAAAAGACTACTAACACATTCTTGTAGCAGAAACAAGTGTAGAAGCATACAAAAAGGACCAGGCCAGGCCATAGTCTGAGCAATCCTTCACCAGGGCTTAGCAATAAACTTGGGGTTTTTTGTGTTTGGCTTATCTCTGGAATATGTAAAGCAACCTGATACTGTCCCTGGCAACAACCAGGCTTATCCATTCCCATCAGTGATTAAGGTATAAGGCCTTTACCTCAGACAGAGGATGTGGTGTCTAGGCAGCCTGGGGGCTTTCCCTTAGTTGGTTGGTTGGTTTGCTTGTTTTTATTTTTGCCAGTTAATAACTGAACCAGTCTATTTTATTCCTAAGGTTCATTTGAACAAGTCATCTCAAACTAACTGCTCTGTAAAATCCTTCTGCAGGACACCTAGCTGCAGGCAGAATGGCTAGAATTGTGCAGGCTGATTTGTATGGATCATTCTGCTTCATGACAGAGATCTTGGTTAGATAGTCATTCTAAGATTCCATTTGTATCAAAGCCCTTCTTTAAAGATTTATTTAAAGATGCAGTTAAATTTAAAAAACCTTTTGGTTGAAGGTGTTCCAATTAGCTGAGCAGCAGTTGTTTGTTTTTTAAGCCTTAATCATTTCTAATTTTATGTATT
This sequence comes from Podarcis erhardii, assembly GCF_964252035.2. NCBI lineage: Eukaryota > Metazoa > Chordata > Lepidosauria > Squamata > Lacertidae > Podarcis > Podarcis erhardii. Next base: position 61,504,791 of record NC_138509.1, read on the forward strand.
TATTTATACCCTGCCCTTCTTTCTGTATTATCCTGGGGTGTGTCACAAGAAACAACATAAACAGAGAAAACAAATACAAATTAATAGCTAGGAAAGCCTGCAGTCCTCCAGGCTGGACCTATAATTATTTAAAGGTATTTTTTTAAAAAACAAAAACACCCTTCAGTTGGTGCTGAAGTTTGGAAGAGAGGATATTCCATAGCCATGATGCTAATGATGAGAAGGTCCTTTGGCAGGACATTGTTTTTTGACCTTTACCTAGTGATGGCATCCTCAAGAGGGTCAAGCAGGATTGTATGGGGAAATGTGTTACTTCAGATACTTGGGTCCCAAGCTTTATTGAAGTTTGTGTGTCTGTACCAGAATCCTGAATTAAGCTTGGTGACTAATAGGCAGCCAGTGAAGACAATTTAACAAGAAGTGTAATGTTGTCTCTTGCAGACATGCTTGTCAATTCACTCTTGCTGCAGTTGCCTGACTGTCTTCAAGGGTAGCCCCATGTGAAGTTAGTTGCAATAATCCAGCCCATATGATAACAGGGTGTGGATAACTTTGCCCAGGCTATCTGTGTCCCCCTCTCCAGGAATGGCCATAGCTGGCAAACCAGCTGTAGCTGTAAAAAGCCATGAGTCACTGAGGTCACCTGGTCCTCTAGCAACAGAGCAGAATCACACACACCTCCTTGATGGAGGGTGACATTTTGCCTTCACTTCTGAGGCTTCCCATCCCAATTATAAAGGTAATGAAATTGCTGCTTTTTAATTCAGAACATATTTTCATCTTTGGCAGAAATGGGGGTAAGTCCTAATTCTATTTATTATCTACTTTCACAAACTTCTCAGAACCTATGTGATATCCATACTACATGACCTAGTTTAGACATCCCAGTTCTATAAATTAGCCACAGTAATAATGTGTGTGTGTGTGTGTTTCTGCCCAGTTTCGAACAGGGGACCTTTTGCGTGTGAGGCGAACGTGATAACCACTATGCTACAGAAACTAGCCACAGTAATACCCTGGCAGATTCTCTCTTGGTTTTGTATAGTGCCATGAGCACTCACACAAAATCACTAAACAAAATTATTAACTCCTCTTCTTCAACAAATCTCCCATTGCTTCACAATATGGGGGAAATGTAGGATTCTTGGATAGTTCTAAGGAGCTTCTAAAGGAATGAGTGACAATTATTGATTATCACGAGAACACTAGATCACAACATTTTGGCTATTAATAAATTATTAGACAAGGATCCGTAGTGTTATGATAACAAATTCAAATTGTAGGGAAAGTTTATAGTTTTACCACCCAGATTATGTGAACAAAATAATGGTTTATGCATATGAATGATGATCCTGGAACATACCCCTCGAATCTTCAATGGGACCTTATGAGAAAATGTGGTTTTAGGATTATATAATATGCTTGAAACGTTATAGCTCTTATAGCCAAGAAACAGTCTGCAAATGGGCAATTAAGAAAAGAAAAGAAAAGAAAAGTTATGTCTAATAAACTCAGAGGCAGTATTTCCTTCCTCTAGTGTAAAATGCAGAACTCCTAGAGCCAAGCTAAAAAACAAAATTCAAGAGAACTATTTAACATGCGTGCTAATAGAAGTGCCTGTGAGGGGCCAACTATTTATTGGCTGTGGGAAACAACAGTATAGTTGCTCATGTTTTCAGATAAATGTGAAACCCTGAAAGAGAGCCAAAGCTAAATTGCAAAAGGAATGCTGATTTACCCATATGTAAACACAGCTGTCAATGGTGAAATAGCAGTAGAAGTTTAAAATGAAACACAAGATGTTACAAGCAGACTTTGTTCTGATGTATTTGTTAAAACTACATCAGCTCAGCTGCAATTTTGACAATGTCTAGCAGACACAGGAAATAGTTGCAACATACAGTGTTCATTTGCAGGCAACATACATTCATCTTTGAGATTTCATGTCTGGATTTGGAGCGGAGTAGGTTTGCCCTCTGCTGGATATTGTATGCAAGTTCCGATTCAAAATTTTAAGGATAGCTAATTCTTAAGAGCCTGCTTAAGACATTACACTCATCTTATGTCACATTCACACATCATGGAAAACCATAAATCATGGCTTGTGATGAAAAAAATGTACTGGTGCACACACAGCTGAATGATTCCCTTTTTGTTCCACCCTTACTCAAGCCAGGAACAACAAACCACAAGCCTTGGTTTACAATGATGTGTGAAGCAATGCTCATGGTTTGTTTCTTTCCAGAAAAAACTAGGGTGGTAAGACAAGGTTTGTTCTTGGCATATTGATCGTGGTTTGAGGCATTAATGCTTCTTAATACTAGTACAGTTGTACCTCGGGTTACATACACTTCAGGTTACATACGCTTCAGGTTACAGACTCCGCTAACCCAGAAATAGTACCTCGGGTTAAGAACTTTGCTTCAGGATGAGAACAGAAATCGTGCAGCAGCAGCAGGAGGCCCCATTAGCTAAAGTGGTGCTTCAGGTTAAGAAAAGTTTCAGGTTAAACACGGACCTCCAGAACGAATTAAGTTCTTAACCTGAGGTACCACTGTAACTAGAAACTGCAAGAAGGGAAAGTGCTCACACCCTCATTGCGGATTTCCAACAGGCATCTGATTGGCTAATGTGAACGCAGGATGCTGAACTAGATTGGCCATTGGCCTGATCCAGCAGGCCTCTTCTTGTTCTTGTGTTAGGATAAAAAAAACAGTGAGTGCTGGTTCCCACATTACGTTAAGGCGATGCTTATTGTTTATTGGTCCTGGCTCAAGAAAGGGGAGAGTAAAATGGGAGTGATTTTGCAGCATGCAGTATCATGCTGCTTACTTATTATGCCATGAATAATGCCTTATACCATGACAATGTTGTTTTTCTTGTGCGGTGCTACAGGCAGAATCATTGCTTCCCAGAGCGAAGGCCCTTCCCACTAGCAAAGTCAAATGCCACACTACACAGGCAGATACATGCTGATTCCTATACAGAAGTGTCTTCCACTTAAAGTTGTATAACAATGAATTATTTAAAGTATTTTTTCTGCTTTCAATTTGATGAATGCAGAATAAGCACTGAAAACATCATAATGGGGAGGGGACTTCTTTTTCAAGTAACAGCAGCCTGAGTTGTTGCTAAAGTTAAAGGACTTCAGTTGTAGGCCTGTGACACCAATTTGCATAAGGTAAGTCATATGTATACATGCAAATTTAGGCTGACTTTCAAAAGGAAAGAGGAGAAGGGGCAAGAGAGCTGAGGACCCCTCTCTGAGCTACCCTCTAATAATGACCTGGCAGCAAACGTTAAGGAGAACAAGAGTTTAAGGCGCTATACAGAAAAGTGTATTTATTCAGGGCCAGTCTGGAACACAACTGTGCCTTGGTTCTGATCTCATGATTGCCACCTCACACCTAAACACGCATTGAAAAAATATCTACTCTTTTATCAATGAACCATCCTAATGGAAAATTAAAAAAGGCAGATCGAATGAAATCTTTATGGTTATGGTTGATGACCAACATTCAAAGGCACATCAAGTTTTTATAGAGTTTAATAGGAATATTAATTAATATTGTGAATCCAGTTGCAAGTCTTGTCTGCACTGCAGGTTGGCTCTTTTCTCTCTGCTGCAGATAGTGGTACTGTATAAAGTATTTGCTTTTGGGGTTGTCAGGCTGTTACTTAGTCTGTGTTCACACTCCTATTTACTATGCATTTACTGTGTCTGCAGTGCAGGTTTTTTGTTTTGTTCACATGTTATCTGCGATGCATATGCATGCCGTACTTTGAAATAAAATACTAGTGTTTGATGCACTGTTTCTCAAACTATCTTCTCTAAGGCAGTAATGTGAACACAGTTTTAGAGAACATACATCTGCTTCGGTTCTGCAGAAGACAAGATACAATGGCTTCTTCTGCACGCTCCTCCTTTAGTTCTGTTGCCTGTGTGTTGTTGTCCTACCATAACAAGCAGGGCTCCACAGCAGGTTGTGAGTCAGGCCAATGGCCCATCAAGAACGATCAAGAGAAGACACAGTAGCCTTGCTTCCTCCTGCAGTGGGGAATGTGAAGATATATCTATGTTTCTCTGAGCTGCAGCTTGGCAACTTTAAAGCTGTCTCATGGGCAGTAGTTTTTAAGGTCAAACAAGCAAATTTAACTGTGTCAGAGAGGAAGCAGGAAGTTACTACATATTTTGGAACATGAGATAAATGTGTTCCCAGTGCTCAATCCCCAGTCAGCAGGCCAGCTGCTGCCTTTTTTCATTAGTAAGAAACGTCTTCGTAATTATGAATGGCATCAAAAATAGTTGGATCTAGGAATGCCCCAATAATCTGCAACATTTGCTTTCTGATACAGATCCATTAGAGTGAAGCGGGCAAGCATCTTGGACTCCCTTTATATCCAATTCTGTCTGATTCAATTTCAATTGGGCAAGATTATCTGTGACTGGATGAGCAAATGCTTGTCCATGCTGTTGGAGAAAAAGGTTGGCAATATAAACTTCTGCATGCTTGCCAGAGAAATGTTGGATATGATTGGATGTGCAGTTGCATGCAAAGAGAAGGATGTTCTCTGCCTGCCTTGTGCCAAGGAAGGGAGACTCTGAGCAAACTATGCCACAAGTACCTTGCAATAAAACAGACATTGCAGTCAGTAATTACCCATGCATGGCACTAGATCAGACAGCCTCTGAGCATACTCAGAGTGCCTTGCCCCCCGCAAAAAAAAGATATGTAGTCATGAAGTTGCCTGCATGGTACAAGGAAAGAAAGCCTTTGGGCATACGCCAAATGCAATATAACTAACTGAGTCTGCTTCTGGGCTTCCAATATATCAATAAACGCATTGGGGGATGGGGTAGCAAATAAGAAGTGAAGTGGGTGTTGAAGACAGAGGGAGGAAAGAAATTAATGGGTGCTAGCCGCAGAGGATGCACCCCATGTGTGTACAGATGGCAATGAATTAACAATTGCTCACGCTATCTGCAGATTGTGCACATATGAATGCTTGTGTGATGTAGTGGTTAAGAGCGGTAGTCTCGTAATCTGGGGAACCGGGTTCGCGTCTCCGCTCCTCCACATGCAGCTGCTGGGTGACCTTGGGCCAGTCACACTTCTCTGAAGTCTCTCAGCCCCACTCACCTCACAAAGTGTTTGTTGTGGGGGAGGAAGGAAAGGAGAATGTTACCCGCTTTGAGACTCCTGAAGGGGAGTGAAAGGCGGGATATCAAAGCCAAACTACTCTTCTTCTTCTTCTTCTTCTTCTTCTTCTTCTTCTTCTTCTTCTTCTTCTGATGTCTACATTTAGAAAACCCCAAACTGTAATGCCTGAAATGTGTGCCTAGCCACTAACTGAAGGTGGCAGCAACACTTTATAGTATTATTTGGTTCCCATTAGTGAGACGTCCCAGGGCTGAACAGCCCAGTACAGTGATACCTCAGGTTAAGTACTTAATTCATTCTGGAGGTCCGTTCTTAACCTGAAACTGTTCTTAACCTGAAGCACTAGCTAATGGGGCCTCCTGCTGCCGCTGCGCCACTGGAGCACAATTTCTGTTCTCATCCTGAAGCAAAGTTCTTAACCTGAGGTAATATTTCTGGGTTAGCGGACTCTGTAACCTGCCTGAAGCGTATATAACCCGAGGTGTATGTAACCCGAGGTACCACTGTATTAAAGACTTGTGGCATTTGTGTAATATTTTGCTTATTTGTAAATATATAAATAGAGCTTAAGTGAAGGCAAGAAATGTGTGCCACTATCAGATCTGCTACCAGGTATCAGAACTACAGAGAGAAATGCCTTGAACCTAGTATTCTGGGGCATAGTCAAGTCAAGTACTTTATTACGGTCATAGACCAGCATAAACAAAACATATACATAGATAGTATAACAGTATGAATCCAGGCGAATAATTATTAAATAAATAGGAGCTAGAACCAAACGTAGATTTAAACATATACATAGAGTACTTAATTAAGGATAGACAATGGGTCTAAAAATTTATAAGAAAGATTAAAAGATTAAAAGATCAGTTAACACAGCTATATGGGTTGGGCTTCAGAAGTGCGGATCTAATAATATGGGCCTTCAGTTTAGGATTGAATTGTAGCATAGATCATTATTCGTCAAATATCTATCATGGCAGCGCAATATCTGGTGACTGAATATGTGACTTCTGGGCTCTCTTCCTGTGAACCAGACCAAGTTTTATTGCGACAAAAGCCAGCGACACCAAACACCACAAGACCAAACAAAAAGAAATCAACAACAGCATCAAGAAGAAGAAGAAGAAAAAGGATTACACAAGGGAACTTCGCAGTGTGCCACTCAACAAAAGAGATTTACGCTTCCCGATTGCTAAAGTACAAAATTTGGCCACCTCATATGATATTGAGCTTGAGGAATCTTCCAGAAGGTATTTTCGTATAATTTCGGGGGAGGATTCCAAATAATGTTGTAGGGGTATAAATTTTGATAAAAGCGGCAAAATGAGTTGAGCTCGTTCTTCACTATAAAATTCGCAAAATGGAAGGATGTGAGTGACAGATTCTACCTTATTAGGCATACAGGGGCAGAGACGTGCATGCATTGGTACCCGCGTGAATTTGCCGTACAGCACTGCTGAGGGCATTGTCTCAAAGCGGGCTCTAGAGAAAGCCCATCTATAAGCTTCGTTAGTGATGTTAGTTAAGTAAGGGGCAGCTGCAAAGTTAGGCCAAGCTTTTAAACATCTATATGTCTCCGGGAGTAGAGTGTCTTCTTGTTGTAATTCGACATCGTAAAGTCTCTGAATGATAATTGCCTTTGCCTTGTTCTGATTTCCGAGAAAAAGATTTTCAAGGTTTAGGCCAATTTGTTTGATCTTGTTAGCTATTTGCATAAGCCAAGGAGGATAGGGAACTGCGGCCAGGAAGCAAGGTAGCAGTCCCTTAGGATTGTAATGGATTTTCAGCCAGAGGGATATTGCTTGCTCCCAGATTTTTAATTCCACTCTGGGTAGTCCTGCCTCTTGCCTTAAGACTGCGTTAGGTGTACACTTTGGGGTAGCAAATAGTGATCTTAAGAATTTTGATTGTACTGTTTCAAGGGTCTTAAGGTTGGCAGAGGGGCTAATTTGAGTGCCATACAGGAGTTGGACTAAAGATTTTGCCTGAAAAACTTTTAGGGCCATCGGGAGGAAGCCAGCTCCTTTCCTTCTGAATAATCTAAGGATGGCATTTGCACTTCTTCCTGCTGATATAGCTGCTGTGGTCAGGTGTGTTGACAATTTGGCATTATAAGAGAAAGTAATGCCTAAGTATTGGAAGGTCTTAGTCTGTTCAATGGCGTTTCCCTTTACGCTCCAATTATCTTTCCTGAAGGAGCGGTTAAAATGTACAATTTTTGGCAAAGTTAATTTGGCAAAGTTAATTGTTAACAGTTCAGTGTTACATTGGTCACTAAACTTTCCTAAGGCACGTTTCAGACCCACTTTGGTTTGAGAGAGAAGAACAGCGTCATCTGCATACATTAAAACTGGTACTTTTCTGCCGTTAGAGAACACGGGGGGGTGGGTTTCGATTTCACGGCAGCATGTGACCAGGGAGTTAACATAGATGTTAAATAAAAATGGGGCTAATAGGCATCCTTGTCTAACTCCTCTTTGGACTGGGATTTCTCTAGAGAGTCTGCCGTCCTGTGCAAGTCTTATCTGGAGGGTATTGTTCTCATGAAGCTTAATCATCAGAAGTAATAACCTTCTGTTAATACCCATATTGGCCAATTTGGCCCAGAGCCTACCCCTGGATACAGAATCAAATGCTGCCTTTAGGTCTACAAAGGCCGCATACAGTGACTTTTTCCAATGTTTCACATACTTATAGACAAAATAATCTAACACTAAGCAGTGATCAATTTTCCAATTTCTGAAAAGAATGGATGTCAACTGCAAATAAATAAATAAACCTTGGTAGTTTCAAAGTGTTTAGCTTTACTTACTAAATGCAAATAAATAAGCATCACGCTCTGGGCTATGCAATTTACACTAATTCAAAACTTTCCAGAAAAAACACACCCCACTGAAAGATGCTTCCCATTCTTCAGCTAATCTCAACTCTGTCTGGATCTCCTTCACATTCTGTTCCCAAAAAGGTTTTATTTCTCCACCCAACAAACCTTTCGCCTCAGTTTGATTTTATTATTATTATTATTAAAGATTTTCTTGATTTACAGAAGTATGTGTAATGTCTCTCGTATTTGTAACATTTTTACAAATCAATTTCATTTGTTGAGACGTTAGGAAGAAAAGGGGTGGAGGGGGAGTAGATGGGTGGGGTCAGGTGGCGATGTTTCTATTTTGCTTAATGTATGTAGGGTTTGGTGTCAGTGTTGCTTGTGCAGGTTCTCTGCTGTTCATTTGTGTTCCTTTGGTGGTGAGAGAAGTTGGGGTTGGCCTAGGCTGTGGTTGTTCATTTGTAATTGGCTGTGGTGATCTTTGTTTTCGTGTATGAGTGAGGTGGGTGGGTGATTTTGAATCAGGTTAGCCATATTGATTTGTATGCTGTTGGTGGATTATTGTCATTGTCTTGTTGGGCTGTGTATGTGATAAAAGGGAGCCACCTTTCGCCTCAGTTTAGACAAGGGTCGGGAATCCGAGGCCCAGGGGCTGAATGTGGCCCTTGGTGTCTTTCAACCAAGATGAATTTTAACAGGGAGAAATGTAAAGTATTGCACTTGGGCAAAAAAAATGAGAGGCACAAATACAAGATGGGTGACACCTGGCTTGAGAGCAGTACATGTGAAAAGGATCTAGGAGTCTTGGTAGACCACAAACTTGACATGAGCCAACAGTGTGACGCGGCAGCTAAAAAAGCCAATGCAATTCTGGGCTGCATCAATAGGAGTATAGCATCTAGATCAAGGGAAGTAATAGTGCCACTGTATTCTGCTCTGGTCAGACCTCACCTGGAGTACTGTGTCCAGTTCTGGGCACCACAGTTCAAGAAGGACACTGACAAACTGGAACGTGTCCAGAGGAGGGCAACCAAAATGGTCAAAGGCCTGGAAACGATGCCTTATGAGGAACGGCTAAGGGAGCTGGGCATGTTTAGCCTGGAGAAGAGGAGGTTAAGGGGTGATATGATAGCCATGTTCAAATATATAAAAGGATGTCACATAGAGGAGGGAGAAAGGTTGTTTTCTGCTGCTCCAGAGAAGCGGACACGGAGCAATGGATCCAAACTACAAGAAAAAAGATTCCACCTAAACATTAGGAAGAATTTCCTGACAGTAAGAGCTGTTCGACAGTGGAATTTGCTGCCAAGGAGTGTGGTGGAGTCTCCTTCTTTGGAGGTCTTTAAGCAGAGGCTTGACAACCATATGTCAGAAGTGCTCCAATGGTGTTTCCTGCTTGGCAGAGGGTTGGACTCGATGGCCCTTGTGGTCTCTTCCAACTCTATGATTCTAACCAGGCCCTCTGGACTTTCCAAAGCCACACTCCTACTCCTGAGTATTTTTACTCTGATTATGCTTTTTCCTTGCCTGGAAGGAGATGTGTGAGCAAATTCACATATCTTCCTCCATCCACAGAAGGGGGGTTTGTTCTGATGGTTGGGTCTTGCTTTTGGGTTTCCCTTAGGCATCTGGTTGGCAACTGTGAAAATGGAATGCTGGACTAGATGGGCCTGATTCAGCATGTTCGTCATATCCTCATGTCCATCCACTTTTGCTTCTGCCCCCTGGCCCCCATCCCAGCATGCATAAGGTTACCAGATTTTTTTCAATGAATCCGGGGACACTTTTCAACTTCAATGGACTTTGCCAGGGGACTGATTGGTAAATCTGGGGACTGTCTCTGGGAAACGGGAATGTCTGGTGACCTTAAGCATGCAGTCCCTGAAAGGTTAACTAATTATTTATTATTATTATTATTATTATTATTATTATTATTATTATTTATACCCCACCCATCTGACTGGTTTTCCCCAGCCACTCTGGGCAGCTTGCAAAACACATTAATAATTTCTCAATACAGGACTGTCTTCAGATGCCTTCTAAAAGTCAGATAGCTGTTTATTTCCTTGACATCTGATGGAAGGGCATTCCACAGGGCAGGCGCCACTACCGAAAAGGCCCTCTGCATAGAATGTGGCTCTGGACCAAAAAAGGGTTCCCTATCACTGTCGCCTTCCAGCCCTCCTTGAACTTTGATAGCTTGCCTTTCAGTGATTTTGCATCAAGAAACCATTTTCTGGCAATGAGCCCCCACATTGACTGGATTGACTTAGCCCTTCAGGAAACACACACATCCCTTTCTCAACTCCATGACTGCTCAACCACAGAGATACAGTTATTCAAAAACTTACGTCAGCATTTCCTCATGATGTGTGAGGGAGAGAATGAACTCTTAAGAGATGGTGACGAGAACAATAATTTTGAAAAATAAGAGGCATACAATTCAGAGGTGCCAACTTGAATGAAATATTGTGGGGGGCCAGGGAAGCCATGCCCCACATAATTGATCACACCATGGGGTGCATGCACACTATTTGAATGGCAATTCCTATCAACTTTGAGGGGGTCGAAAACCCCACGACCCCTAGGAGTTGGCTCCTATGGTACAGTTCTTTTTATGACCCCCCCCTGGGGGGGGGAGGGATAGAGAGGATACTAATCATTGATGAAAAAGATTGTTTAGTCATTTAGTCATGTCTGACTCCTCATGACCCCATGGACCAGAGCACACCAGGCACTCCTGTCCTCCACCGCCTCCCGCAGTTTGGTCAAACTCATGCTGGTAGCTTCAAGAACACTGTCCAACCATCTCGTCCTCTGTCGTCCCCTTCTTCTTGTGTCCTCCATCTTTCCCAACATCAGGGCCTTTTCCAGGGAGTCTTCTCTTCTCATGAGGTGGCCAAAGTATTGGAGCCTCAGCTTCAGGGTCTGTCCTTCCAGTGAGCACTCAGGGCAGATTTCCTTAAGAATGGATCGGTTTGATCTTCTTGCAGTTCATGGGACTCTCAAGAGTCTCCCTCCAGAACCATAATTCAAAAGCATCAATTCTTCAGCGATCAGCCTTCTTTATGGTCCCGCTCTCACTTCCATACATCACTAATGGGGAAACCATAGCTTTAACTATACGGGCCATGGATGAAAAAGGAGAGGATGCGGACTTCCGGGTTAGCGCGAATGGCTAATGGCGGATTCCCTCCGAGCTCCGGAGGGAATCGGCTCTACTGAAGACGGGTCTTGCCGTGCCGGCGACACGGGGACCCTCAGAAACCGCAGGCGCGGAAGCCTGCAGACTTGGTGACTCGGTGGGCACCTTAAGCGCCCTCCTCGACCCACGAAGAGCCTTTTTAAAGGCTACGGAGAGGGTACGGAGAGTGGCGTGGTGCTGAGAGTAGACCGCTACTTCAGTGGAGCGAAGCCGCAAGCCATGGCCGGAGAGCGCTGACTTTCTTCCCAAAATTTGGACTGGATAACAAAGGACCCGTGAGTAGTGGAATTTGGACTTTAAAAATTTTATCCTGTGAATTCGGCACGATCGGGGGATGTGTTAAAGGGAAGTCCGCACCCCCTCTACTTATAGACGATTCAAAGCAAGGAACGGAGAATTAAGGCGGAATGAATACTGTTTTGATGATTTAAAAGTTTTTCACAAATTTGATAGAAGAAGATTTTGTGCTGGAGAGAAAGGGAATTTTGGAACTTTGTGTGTAATCCCCCCCAAAAACCCGGGAGTGTCCTATTTGGGTGCCGGAGGAAGAAATGAAAGGAGTTTGACAGCTGTCAAAGAAGCTGTCAAACGGGCGGACAAAGTAAAGAATTTTGTTATTTAACAACTCTTGGAATTAAAGCTGATACATTTGAACTGAGGCGATTGGAAACAAAGTATTGATAATAACAAAGTAACAGATTATTGGAAAAGGACTACTAAATAACTGAAAGCCCCCTAGGGGGAATTAGTGACATTACAATGGCTGCAGAGGGAAAATTACTGGCGGAGATAGAAAAAATGTTCTTTCTCGTGGGAATCCTGCAGGAGCAGAGTATGGCTTTGAGTAAAGTTTTTATGACCTTGAATTCTGAAACAAACAACTCTGCTGAATGCACAAAGGAGACGCATGATAAAAACTCTGCAGCTGAGCAGGAAGAGATGCCTTTGGAATTGACAGAGAAGAAAGAAGGAGTTCAGACACTACAAGTGGAAAATATCAACCAGGAATCTGCATTGTTAGAGTATGAGCAAGAAGACCTTTGGATTACAAACCTGCGAAAGATGAGAAAGAAGAAGAGAGAAGTCCCTGGAGTACTTGGAATATTAAAACTAGAAAGAATAAAGCAACATGATTGGGACTTTCCTCTTGAGTATGGAAAACTAGATGGTCCTTCGCAGCAAACACTCTTTAACATTCTGGATGAAAGAAAATATGATGTGACTGACTGAACTCCTTCGGGGTCTTAGGACCAACAAAGAGGATTACCAATATAGTTGGCAGAGAGGGACTGACAGAGAATCAGACGCCTCGGACGTGAGGAATCCGGGCTAAGAACTATTTTTTGGACATTTGTCTGGGAAGGGACAGAAACCGGGGCAGGGGGGGGAGAGAGAATAGAACTATAAAATGTTATGTTTTGTTTTACTTGGTCAATGTGACCTATAATTAATATAATAAAGGGAAAATTTGTGGAGGGGAAGTTAGATCGACCTTAAAAAAAAAGAAATTAATGATTATAAGAGAATTGGATAAGTTGAATATAGATAAACAAAAAGAATTTAATTTTTAAAAACAATATGAATATGTTTAAGAGGTTAGGTAAGAACTTGCTGAATTAATTTTGGAACTGGGATGTAAGAGGAGGGGGTGGGGGGAAGTCAATGAAAGTGGGTAAAGAAAATTAGGGTATGTAATTGTATTTGTGTGTTTGTGTGTTTTTGTCTTTGTGTGTGTGTTTGTTGTTATAAAATGTAAAAACCCAATAAAAATTATTTAAAAAAAAAAAGAAAAAGGAGAGGATGCTAATTCTTGATTGTGCTTTCCTTCCTCTTAAACCGGCTAAGCGAGAGGGCTTTCTTTGGAACAGCGAGTCTCGGCTCCCTCCAAAGCGCCGACCTTTGGAAAGAGGAATACTTTCAGTTTCCTTTCCTCGAGACAAAAATCGACGGGGGAGGAACTTTCCCTCATTCTCTCTTCTTTGTTTTTTTTTGGGGGGGGGCGACATCCTGAGGTCGAGTCCATCTGTTTGCTTCAACCTGGTGATTGAGGGAAAAGGGGAAAGGTAAGTCAAGGGACAGGTTGATCTCCTGCGCAAAGGAAAAACTCTGGGCGTCGCCTTCCTCGGGTCACCATTTTGTACCTGATAGAAGGGACCGTCTCTTGATTTCCACCGATCCGTTTTAAAACGCGCGTGTTGTGCCAAGTGCGTAAAGTATCACTTGCTCCGGAGAGTCCTGGTTATCTCCTGCTCATGGGCATGGAGGTCCCCCGTCTCCTCGGAGGGCGCACGGTCCCACTAGAAGCCCCTTGTTCTCTCTGTCCATGAAGCAGACAAGCACTCCGGGAGAAACGCGCTTCCAGTCTGCGCTCGGCTCCCTCTCGCCACAGACTCCGGAAGCGCCTCTTAACGCAGCAAACAAATCCGAATCGGCGCTGCGTCAAGAGATCGGGGAGAATCGAGCCTCTGCCTAAGTTTCTTGCAAGCAACTGGGGATGAGGGACGTCCAATAAACTGGTCTAGGGCAAAACATCGTGAAGACACGTCTGTTGCGGGCAAGATTTATCTGTCTGTCCGTCCGTCTGCTCCTCCCCCGTCACGAAGGGGCACCGCGCATCTGAACCTCCCTCTTCCTGCTCTTACTTATGTGGGGCCAGAGCTCTCACAAGCTGTTTCAAATCTAAAGAAACAAGTTGTGCTCACTTTCCTCAAGCAATAAAGTCAGTTCTTCCTCCCCTGCTAAGCAGTCTGAATAAAGATAGCAAGCTTTTTAGGAACACACCCTAAAACCTTTTATTCCATTTTGGAATAAAAAGCTGAAAACTGCAGGGTGTGTACATTTCCTACCTCTGAGAGTACCAGAAGTCCGGTGAAGTAGAAACACCCGTACCTCTGAAACTAATAAGGCACATCTGAAACAAAGCGAAGTGAATATCCTTGCGCCCAGATAATTTTGAGTAAGGGGTTGGGGTGGAGGTTGATACCATTGTCAGAGCTACCAACTGAAACGTCCAGCTTTTTGTTACAGATATCTGGTGAAACACTAATTTTACTGGACTAAAGGGCTAGCTTCTGTTTGCTGCTGGCAATTCAGACTGCCAGCGTGCCATCAATGGGCACAGATAGTTTTTAGCATCTCCAAGACCTGAGGGATCTGGTGGTGTGATCAGAATGTTGGACAGCTACTGGGGTGGAGTCAGGTTGAAACCCCGACTCAGACATGAAGGCAATCTTGGGCCAGTCTCTTTTATCTTGACCTAACCTACCTCACAGGGTTGTTGTATGGATAAAATAAATGGTGGTGGAGAGCCTGGTATGCTACCCTTTGCTCCTTGGAGGAAGGGTGCAATTGAAATGAAGCGAATGAGCTTTCACTCTTTCTGAACACTGCTCACCCCCACCCCTAGTTTATTTGTGACTCTTGCTAATCTAAGTTAAACTGAAGCCATCCATGCTCCTAAATTCACATTGGAATCTCACTTTGGCTACAGCTGGGTACTCAAAGTAAATATAGAAGGATACCCATATAAGTTACTAATAGTCACACAGAACACCTAAAGCTGAGTCGAAGTAGGAAGTAGGAAGTAGGAAAAGAGCAGCACAATTTTGCAGCCTAATCTGAGGTTAGAGATTTATCAAGCCTCAGACATGTTTTTCTTCTTCTAATGGGACCTTTCCGTTTATATGCACTACAGCACTTTACTTTGTGCTTGAAATTCTTCTTTAAATAGCCACGTCATTTATTGCTTTCATTGACTTTTTTGTGTTGTGATACTTCTTGCTTTGTTTATAGCATGTCTGCTCCAGGTACTTCAGATGAAATTTTTCAGTGGTTCAGAGGCCAGAAAATACAGATTTCTTATGCAATTAAAGATACTTTCCCTTTTCTCTACCTCCTACGAGACAAGAAAAGAATCTCTGAAGAAGATTTTAAGGTGATTATTATAGGCATTGAAATTATTTTTATTTTTTTATTAAGGATTTTCTTGTTTTACAGAAGTAAGTGTAATGCCTCGTATTTTTTTTCCCATGTAACATTTTTACAAACCCGTTTCATTTGTTGAGGCATTAGGGGGAGAAGAAAAGAAAAAAAGAAAAAAGAAAGGGGGGGTGGAGAGAGGGAAGATGGATGGGGGTGGGGTCGGGTGGCGGTGTTTCTATTATGTTTAATGTATGTAGAGTTTGGTGTCAGTGTTGCTTGTGTTGTTCACTTGTGTTCCTTTGGTAGTGTGAGAGGTTCGGGTTGGCCTAGGGTGTGATTGTTTGTTTGTGATTGGCTGTGGTGATCTTTGTTTTCGTGTGTGAGTGAGGTGGGTGGGTGTTTTGGATCAGGTTAGCCATATTGATTTGTATGCTGTTGGTGGATTATTGTCATTGTCCTGTTGGGCTGTGTATGTGATAAAGGGGAGCCATACCGGGGTGAAGGCGTCTTCTTCTGTTTGTCCCCGTGTCAGTTTCAGTTTATTAGTTAATTTTTCTAGTAGGGCTGTTTCCCATACTATTTGGTACCATTGGTCCATGCTTACTCCTGACAGGTCTCTCCAGGGTCTGGTTATGGTGTTTCTGGCTGCTGAAAGTAGGTGGGTTATGAGTTCTTTGTGGTGTAAATGGGCATTGTTGTCTTGGAAGATGTTTAGTAGGGCCAATTCTGGGGTGATGTCTAATACTTGCTTAGTTATTTTACATATTTCTTGTATGGCTGTTGTCCAGAATAGTTGGATTTTGGGACACTCCCACCACATGTGGAGGTATGTGCCTGTGGAGGTGCACCCTCTCCAGCATTTTGGTGAGGTTCCTGGGTGTATTAGCACTAGTTTCCTTGGTGTTAGGTACCACCTGTAGGTGAGTTTCAGTGTGAGTTCTTTTCTTTTCGTTGATATGGATTTAAAGGGGGGGTTAGACCACATTCTGGTCCATTGAGTGGGGTTAATCTCATAGCCTATGTCATTCTCCCATTGTTTTTTGATTGCATCTAGGGGATTTGTGGGATTTTGGAGTAGTATTTTGTATATTGCGGATACCATCCCTTTACCGTTTCCCTTTGTTGTTAGGAGGAGGTTTTCGAAGGTTGTCAGGGGCCTAGTTGCTGCTGATTTTACTGTTGGGTTGTTTAAGAGGGCATGTAGTTGGTGTTGTGTTAACCAGGGCATTTGGATGTCTTCTAGTTTGTCTTGTATTTCTTGTGTTGACAAAGGTTTGTTATTTTTATAAAAGTCTATTAGGCGATATAAGCCTTTGGTTCGCCAGGTTTTTATCTGGAGGTTTTGTGCTGCATGGTGGAATAATGGGTGGTACGCCAGGGGGATTAGTGGGGATGGGGTTGGGGATAGTTTGCCTATTTGTGTTTTCCATGCTTTGAGCATGGTCTGTGTGTACCTGTTAAGTGTTGTGGGAATTTTCTTTAGTTTGTTTGGGAGGAGTGGGTTTGTTGTGGTGCAGGTATTTTCAATTGTGTCCCTCTCTAGGTGTACCCATTGTTTTGTCTCCTCTTCTAGTATATATGGGATTATATGGCGTATTTGGTTGGCAATGTAACATGCTTCTATGTTGGGGATTCCCCATCCTCCTTCTGAGGTGGGGAGGTGCAGGTATTTGGGGCTTATTCTTGGTTTTTTATGTGAGAAGATGAAAGAGTGTAGTTTTCTCTACCAACTGCGGGGTTGGGTTGAGGGGATCCAGATTGGGAGGGTTTGGAATAGGTAGGTTAGTTTTGGGAGTGTGATCATTTTGATCATGGCTATTTTGTCTGAGAGAGTGAAATTCATGTTATTCCATCTCTTTAGGTCTTTGTTAATTTGTTGCCACAGGGGCTTGTAGTTGTGGAGGTACAATTTATTGAGGTTTCTGGTTATTTGTACCCCTAGGTATCTGAACTTGGTGTGGCAAAGTTTTATTTTGGTGACCTTCATGAGTTCTTTTTGGGTGTGAGGAGGGGTGTTGAAGCACATAGCTTCTGACTTTGTAAAATTTACCTGTAGGCCCGACACCATTGCAAATGTGTTGAGTTCTCTGATTAGGGAGGTTGCTGTGCTTATGGGGTCTGGTGTTGTGACCATTAGGTCATCTGCAAAGAGCCCTGATTTATAGGTTCTGCCTTTTATTTCCACTCCCTTGATGTCTGTGGCTGCTCGGATGCGGATTGCTAAGGGTTCCAGAGCCAGGATAAATAAGAAGGGAGACAGTGGGCATCCTTGTTTCGTGCCTCTTTGGATAGCTATAGTATTAGAATCCATATTGTTAGTTCTGCATTTTGCTGAGGCTTGGGCATGAAATTTGAATTTATTTTTTTAAACCCTATCTGGACACATGAAGTCCATCTAAACTAGGAGTGTGAAATCTTTGTCCCTACAACCAGAAAGGTTTTCTGGGTTATAGGTGGAGCACAGCATGAGAGGCCGTGCAGTATGGTGAACAGGGAGCCAGACTTGGATGCAAAGATCTGGACTCCAACTTCACTCAGTCAGGGTTAGACTAGATGATCCTCAGGTCCCTTCCAATTTTATGATTCTATGAAGAAGTTTACTGGGTGAACATACGCCATTTGCACTCTCCCAGCCTAACCTTCCCCACAGGGTTCTGAGAGTAGCCTCCACTCATTCCTCCTGAGTTTCTTTAGGAACGGTTGGTATAAAAATGTTCTAACAACAAAAAACTTTGCATGGAAGGAGAAACCTTACTAGTTAGAGGGGGATGTGAGCCACAGGAAAAACCAAAGAAGACAAACCCCATAACAGCAGCCGATTGTGGCTTGTTTCTGAAGAACAAGTGGCCAAATGCCTTGAGGCTTTCTCTGGCATTGATAAAAAGCATAGGAAAGGACATTAGCTAGTCTGAGGGATGCTAATTCTGCAGGGTATTTGAATCTGGCAAAGGAAGGTAAAACTGCCTTGACAATTTTTGTTTCCTTTGATTGTGCTGGGATAACCACCCAAGTAATCTGCTATTAGATCAGGTAGGAAATAGGAAAGCTACTTTACATTTTCTCTCTAAAAATGTTTTAAAAGCCTGTATTGTTTCTTTCTAGAATTGGCGTGATAAGGTAATCACAAAACCAAATGATATTTCTAAAGTGGTATACGATGTCCTTGAGAGCATTCAGACCAATGTGTCAGCAATAGAGGAGATCTTCTGCAAGGAGAACTTGGAAGCATATCAAAATTTACAGCCATTATACGAAAGCCTAGAAAATGGTAAGTTATCTTGTTGGCTGTGCTAAACCAATCAAAGAAGCCTTAAAGATAGAAAAGTCATCAGCATTTACTGAGAAATGGTAGTCAGTCAGTCTTTGGGCCACAAAATCCTGTAGAAGCCATGCATTCACTTTGCCTCAGCCCTCTGCCTGAGTCCTGGGGTATAATAATAATAATAATAATAATAATAATAATAATAATAATAATAATAATAATGTATTTTGTTTACTTTCCCCAATAGATTGCCTTTTATTGTGAAAAATAGCAAGGTGGTTTGCAAAGTAAAATGAGTACACTAAAATAATTAAACTTGAGCCAGAATATTCAAAACTCAGTAAAGTCAACAGTAAGAATTAGTGTCTAGGAATGTCTGTAGTTTTTACCAGCAGGTGGAACACCTGCACCATAGGTGCCCATTGTGTCTGCAGGGGGAGATAATTCCATAATGTGGAGGCCATAGTGGAGAGGGTCCTTCCAGCCACCGTAAGGTGTATGCTTGCAGAACATACAATTATAAAAGGCCTTCAGCGATGACAGTGAATGGGCAGGCCCATATTAAAGGTGACACCCTTTCAGGTCACCTATGTCAACAATAAAACCTCAATTCAGTAGCAAAAAGGCAACCAATGTATGTATATGAGCTGAATGGAATGAAAGATTAAAAGCCATGGGATGTGGAGAGTGTGTGCATGAACTTAACAGTTTAAAGCTGGTGATGCCACCTTAGAAGAAGTAAGGACACTGTTAAGATTGTGCAAACCTTACACGTGACCTTTACTTGAGCCTCTCAGCTCTTTCATAAGCTACAAATAATTTACAATTCATTTTAGCCATTTAATTTAACATTAAGGTGGCAATGCTCTTGTTTTCCTAACACGTGTCCTCTTCAGTTCTCCAGCATGCTCAGAATAGTTCTGCCGTAGTACCTGGGAGCAGCAAAGTACTCCAGGGAGAAATGAAGAAACCTGCGTCCCCTGGGAAGCAACAAAGTGAGTTCAACAAAAGTCCTGCATTCTTGCATTATTTGTGCTAATAAAGCTATCAGGACAGTCACATGTAATCTTGCTTTCAGTGAGTTTGTGCCTGCAAAGGTTTGGGGCAGTCACAGTGTTTTGTTTTCACTCTGACGTGAATGCACACTTCGTACCACATCCTCTTAGCAGGATCAATAATCTGGCAGGACCACTGTCATTCTCTGGAAGGCCAAAACATGGGTACTGTAACAGCTGACATACATTTCTTGATTTCATCTAGGAAAAGGCATGCAGAATAATGAAATACAAGATTTGAGTGTTGAGGTCCGAACACTGAAAGTACGCTGCGGAAGAAGTAAAGGTGTTTTCTATAAGAATAGATTCACAGCAGGTAACCATTGTGTTGGAATAATATAATTATACATGGGATTGCATCTGCTAAAGGAATGTGATACCAACAGCAGATGAAAATATTTTGGTTGTGCAATAGCACAAGGCCTGGCCATGTTGCCCAGAATGCCTGGCTTTGAGAAGAAGGAGCCCCTTGGCCTTTTCTCTGTGTCCAAGTGCAAAGGAGATGTTGGAGAAGCCCTGCTTAAGCCCCATGCTGAGATTCCTTTCCAGCATTCATTCTAGGGCTGTGCCCCTCTGATCTGCCCCATAGCTCTCATTTGGGAGGAGGGTGTCAGGTTGACCCACCTTGGATCAACACTGGGACCCCCACCCCACCTAGCATTTAAGCTGCTTGCAAAAAGCACCATGCAGCTGCAGGATCAGTGAGTGAGACTCCAATCCTGTCTGGCCTATGGTACTGGTTTGCAAGCAGTTTCTCTGCCGGGAAGCCTCTAGCAAAGGAGTGCCCTGCAGCACACAGGATAGGTGCTTCCACTGAATAACTGCTCAACAGAGGTGCTAATCCTGCTCCTTTGCAAGTGGCTTCTCCCAGGAAGCAGGCTCAGGTAACAGGCTCCTTCCTAATCCCAGAAGTCAGGGTAAGTCAGGGTCTTTTATTGTGATTTTCCTGCATGATGTCCACCTCTCCTTTCTGCCTAATGCCTCACCCCTTGACAACCACCGATTGCTCTGGGCCATCCAGCCTGACCTGTGGTGATCTGTGTTTGATGGTATCTACCGGTAATTCGTCTGATGCCAGAGTCCTTCCTAATATGCCAGTTTTGGCCCGCAACTTGGTCAACTCTGGTGCACAGCCCTAGTTCATGACACAATCTTTGTTCATATCTTTTTCCCTAAGTAGATGTTAGAGAAGAATCTCCTGTTAGCAGGACTTCTTTCTCTCTTCAGTGAAATTTGCCAGACGGGATAAGTGTGTTACATTGATGTGACTTATCTGTTTGTCATAGGAGTTTCAAGGAAATGTATCAAGGGTTCCGATGGAAAATGGTTCACACCATTAGAATTTAAGGCTAAAGGAGGATATAAAAGTTCAAAAGGCTGGAGAAGATGTATCCGCTATGGCGGGATTTCCTTAGAAGCATTAATCAAGGTATGCAGTTCACGTATAAAAATCTGTTTAAAAATCGGTTTTTACTTGTAATGCCAAAGAATTTCAGGTGTTGCATGAAAAAAACATTATTCAAGTATGGCCACCTTAAGATCAGTAGCAAAGTGTCCAGGCAGAATGACATGTCCTCCTACCGACTTTTAAACAATGATTTATAGTAAGGTGCTACTTTTTTTTTTTAATCGAGTATAGCTTTTAATGCATGAAACTACCCTTCCCCATTCCGTTTTCCAAATCACCAACAGCGAACAAGGCAAAAACTCGACCCCAACCACCAAATCTTCCCATCTTCTCTTGCTTCCTGCTGAGCTCAGATCAGCTCAGGCCGCTTGGCGCGCATAGCCTTCCCTCTGAATTCAGAAGGCGTCACCCTCGTCTAGTATGGCAAGGCCCAGGGGGTTGGGGAGCCCAGTAACTCCACTGGGCCCAGAACAAGTAAGGTGCTACTTATGGATCTAATTTATTTTGAGTTCATTTTGATTGCTCAGAGTAAACCCAATACATGTGATTGTTTCAGTGGGGAGAAATACTGAAGCCACAACCGGAGTCCTCAGGAATGCAGAAGGTAAATAATTACTAGACATTCTTACCAGATGGTTGTGTTTTCCACATATATGGCACACACATGCACACACATTATTCCTTAAGATATTTCTGTGCCTCCCTGTTGCACAACAGTGGGTTAGGCGGTCAGGTTTGCCACCCAAGGCAAATGGCTTGACCTGACCTCATGGATGGGCTTCACACATGCAACATATGAGGGGAGGAAATCCAAAACAGGCAACAGAGAGATCCTCTTTACTCAGAAGCTGAAATGCCAACCATGGCCATCACTAGTGCTACCAATGGCGTTCTATCAGTGGTGAGAGCATTTACAAGGGCACACTTAATTACACACCCTCACCTTAGGGTCCAAGAAACGTTGCATGCGATAGCTTCCTGCGCCTCTCGTTTCCACAAAAAAATATTGAATTGAGAAAAGAGGAAGGATCACATTTAAAGGAAACTACTAGAGGTTATCAGTTGAAGCAAAAATAAAAAAGTCTGTTTCAAATTATATTTTCTTCCTCACACCATTACATGTTTTGATGATGTTGATATACCTGCCAACTGAATATTCTATATTAAAGTATTTTCAAACCTCCTTTCGGGGAATATTGACAAGAAATACCACATATTACAACCTCTGTCTCTCTCTTATGCTTTCAATAATTTTATTTTCACAGTGACAGGTGTTGTTTCTTCTTCTCCATTTCAGCCAGATGACCTGTGTGCTGTGTGCTGTGTGTGCTGTGAGGAGAGAGGTCACTGATACACCGCAAATCATGTCCCAGATCTTTTCAGGAAGATTGTTGAGAAAAAGTTGACAGGCGATGGTAAAATAGAACTAAATCAAACAATGGTCTCCATATATATCAAAGTGAATGCTATGATATCTTCTCCCTTTAGGGTTTGGTAATTTCAGTAGATGGAAAAGTAGTGGAAGATAAATTTGTTAAGAAATTTTGGGAAGTGCTTTCTATTCTGTAAGCAATTACTTACGTTCCGTCTTCAGACTTGTGAGCCATCCATCCCAAAAGGTGCTAACTTGCTTGCTGTTTTTAAAACCTCTTAACTTTACCCTATGCTTTCATTTTAAATTTAAGTGCCTATGACCCAGATAGACTGAAAACTTAGCAGTAACCTTGATACCAAGCCAAAATGTCCTTAGCAACTCTGTTTAGTGACAGCATAATTGAAAGGATGTGTATATGTGTATGCATTTGGAGGTTTTTTTTGTTTGTTTCCACGGGCTAAGAACAAAAAATTGAGCTTGGGGCTGGTAAATGAGAGGTGTGAAGAATCAAGCTGGAACTCTGAGGCAAGCAAATCTGGACTTTGCTGCTTGCACTGGTCGCATGAAACGAGGTGAGGACAACATTAGGACAACCCTGGATTTGGCCAATGGATTTTGCTGCTTTTGCAACATTATGGCATTCTAGATCCTGTTGGAGAGGATTATGCTTCCCATCTTTGTCTATGTAAAAGCTCTGTCTCAGTGTCATTTGGGAGAAGGCTACCCAGCAAACCTCTATAGACAGGACCAGGGCTAGACACCTGAGGCAAACCACCAAATGGTGCCCCCCACCCCCGGGCCAGGGAAGAAGGGGTGAGTGAAGATGTACACCAGGAACAAGTGGGGAATAAATATTGACATTGGGATCTGCTACGCCTGTGGATCCTGCCACCTGAGGCAGTCATCTCACCTGACCTCGTGGATGGGCTGGCCTTGTCCATAGCGGCAAATGTGTCTGCAACACCTTCTCATGCCTCAGTCTATTTCTATTTTTGCTTGTTGCAGGGATCACTGGCTGGGATCCTTTGTATGTATAAGTATCACGTCATCCTTGGTATGTGTATGGATTAGGGTTAGTCGGCTTAGATAGGATGACTCCTTCACTCCAATTTTTATTTACCCTTTTCCAGAAAGGATGCCCAGTCTGTAAATGTTTGATCAGGAAATAAAGCTTTTCAACTTTAATCTGGCTATTTGTCTATATAAGAGAGATCCCGGATTGTGTGTCTGAGGCCTGGTCACCTTGGCACACATAGCAATGCTGTTGTTTTAAAGTTCACAGTCCAGTTCTGACCCCCAAACTGGGTCATAACAATATGAGCCCAAGGCAGGCTCTTATGCACCACCCTCTGCAGCTTAATCTACACCTTATGTCTTCAACCCACAGGCTGAAGAACCTACAGTGGGTTGTCAGGACCCACATCTGGGTTGTGAGGCCACATCAGGTGGGTCACGACAAAACTCACCACACCACCATGCAAAGTTGCAGCCTTCTCTTTCTTATGTGAGGGTTTCCTCCTCACTTTGGACTGCTCCAGCTTTGCCAGCCTCTGTTGGAACCATGCTGCTTGGCTTTGGAAGAGGCTATCCAATTTCAGCAACCTCACTGAAACAGTGTCATGGAGAGCAGGCTGAGAAGCCACAGGTCGCTTTCCTTCTCCATAGGTAAAAGCAGCTGGTATCAAACAGAGGATACAACTACAGTGGTACCTCGGGTTACATACGCCTCAGGTTACATACGCTTCAGGTTACAGACTCCACCTCAGGTTAAGAACTTTGCTTCAGGATGAGAACAGAAATCGTGTTCCGGCTGCACAGCAGCAGCAGGAGGCCCCATTAGCTAAAGTGTTGCTTCAGGTTAAGAATGGACGTCTGGAACGAATTAAATTCTTAACCTTGAGGTACCACTGTATTAAAAAGGGGGGAAATGTTTGACCAACAATACTTGAAATAGTGGCTCCCATCTACTGGGGGGAAAAACTATGTACCAACCACATATGTGATGAGTGCTAGCACTTTATGGCACTTTATAAACAACTTTATTAGGCACATTATAAACAACAAATTATGTTCCTGGAGGAGCAAAGAAAAACATTATTAGTAGTTTGTCTTGTGTATCCATAAGACTTGTGAGTGCATGACTATACACAGTCCAGAGACAAAAATGTGTTGTCTTAAAAACTTTTCTCAGTGTTGCATGTGGAGAGGTGAAGTTGACATTTGAAGACAAGTAAACGCAAGCAGAATAAACAGGCTACATTGGATCACTCTCTGGGATGTGAGAAAGTATTATGATACAATTTACCCTAAATTCTGCATCACTGAAAGGTGCTTCCATTCTTCAGCTAATCTCAGTTTTGCCTGGATCTCATTCACACTTTGCTCCAAGGAGGTATTTCCCCTCAATTTAGGCAATGGATGGTGAACATGAGGCCAGGGGAGTGGTTGTGGCCCTCTATGCCTTTCCGTATGGCCCTCTGAACTTTCCCCAGCCACACCCCTTCTCCCTAGATGACACTCCCTCCACACCCTTTTAGAGTTAAACATATAACTCCGTTCCAACATATAACCAATTTAAGTACAGTTAAACACAATTTAGCACTGTAACCCCAGAAGTAAGTGTTCCAGTTTGTGAACTTTTTTTGGAAGCCGAACATTACACTTTAAATATGTATATATATATTTAAAACAAGCTTAATAACTTCATCTGACAATTAATTAACCTCAACAAGTCAACATACACATACACATCCGTCGAGTTCAGTTTTGTTGCGTTTGTTGACTGAACTAAAAAGTTTCAATAAGTATTATGTTGTTTTTTCAAAAAAGTGTTGTGAGCCCAATTTGTTTTATTTTAAAGACATATTTTTGCCATTTTGTCACCCCCCTCAGTGATGAAACCCAGGGCGGTCCGTACCCACTTGCACCCCCCTTCCTACGCCACTGGTGGAACTCAAATCAGAAGCATAACACTCAAAACGAAGCATGTTCAGCTTCTGAACCAAGTTTGCAAACCGGAACATTTACTTCCAAGTTTGCAGTGTTTGGGTTCCAACGGTAGGATGCTGTTGTGCAAGCAAATGCATAAGCAAGATGCTGGTAACTTTGCGGTAAATCAGATTGCAGAATCAGTTGCACAACATGTTTCCACTAGTACAGCTGTTGCGTTGGATTCCTCTGTTAGGCAACATTAAAACTCAGCAGTCCATTACAGCAAGATCCCTTGATCTAGTGGACAGAGAATCATGGATGCAGCCCAATAAGTGGAGTTTAGCTCTTCATTAATTTTTCAGAGTACCAAAAAATAGCATCATTTCCAAATACGTGCTTCAGTATCACAGCTATTCAGCCATACGACTTTAGTGTGTTTTGGGTGTAAGAAGTGACTTAAAATAAAATCATCAATGTCTAATCAGCTGATACTCAGATACCCCCTTTTCCCTAGATGACACTGCCTCCACACCCTTTTAGAGTTGTAGAATGGAAGTCCAAAATCTGGACTCTTGTGTAGGGGAAAAAATACTTTTAAAAGCTATACTGCAGATAAGCATCTGTCTCAAACTCTTAAATATTACAAAGTAACAAAAAGAACTAGCAGTGGTTCAGTTCTTTAAAACATTCTCCCTCTAATAATCATCCCAGAGGGAATTTAAACATAGTTTTTATCGCTAAATTCAAAATGCACCTCTCTCCGTTCTCTGCATGCTGGCATCTCACAGCACCTTTGTCTCTCTCTGTGTTTTAAGCAGCTCTAGTTACACATTTACATAGGCAGGTGCTCAGATTTCAGACCTCCTGTTAAATCAGGAGGCTTATAGCTCCAGATGCAATGACCACCACACCCAGTGGGAAAACACCAGTTCTGTCCCCATACAAAACAACAACAACTCACAACAGACATAAACACAGCATTATACGTGCATTAAACATATAATCAGGGCTTTTTTCCAGACAGAACTCACTGGAATTCTCAGGTGGGCACCATTGCCATTATAAGAGAAGAATAAAGGCATTCATTGTGAGTTCTGGCACCTCTTTATCTAAAAAAAATAGCACTGCATATAACACAGCCCTCCATTGCACACTCCTTGAGTGTTTCTGCCTAGCTGCAATGTGTCCTCGAACTCTGATAATGCTTCTTCCCTGCTTGGATGATAGAGAGGAGTGTGCAAGTAAATTCACGTATATATTGCTCCACCAACTTTTCTTTCGGGCCTCTCTAACCAACGCATCCGGCCCCTGAAAGGTTTGTCTAGCAGGGAACGCAGCTCATGGACTGGGAAGGGTTCCCCCATCCCTGCCAGACTTTTCTCACACTCATGCAGTGTCTCCCCGTCTGTGGAATGCTCTCCCCAGGGAAGTTCACCTGGTGCCTTCATTGTGCACCTTTAGGCGCCAGGCAAAAACATTGACATCTTATACCCTTTTAAAACGTGGCTCTTTCTTGTGGAGGGGTGTTACTGGGTTGTTGTTTTTGTTATATGTACTGTGGTTTTTATGCTGATCTTTTCGGGTATAGGGTGGTGTGTGTGTGTGTGTATGTATATGTGTATATATATATATGTGTGTGTGTGTGTGTGTGTGTGTTTGTTAATGGCTCTGCTCAACCATCGCTTTAAGTTCACACCATAGTGATCACCCACAGTCTTATGCACAGTTTTTGGCTCATGGGGCGGGGGGGGGGGACTCATGGTTTATCATCAAGCGTTCCTCCAGTTTCGGTTTTCTTTTCTGATTTCTGTGTCCGTGATGATTTCCTTTCCATGAAACGGGCCGAGTTCCTCACTTCTCCCCGAGCGCAGCTCAGAGCAGGCAGCGCCAGACCTCGACTGGAAGACGTTGAGTTTCCTTTCGTTTTCTCTCGCTCTTCTGGACGGGGAATTCCTCCTCCTGCTTTCTTCAGCCCCTTCCTCACAGCCCCATCTCCGCTCAGTCAAAGCAGAAAGGTAAGTCAAGGGACAGGTCGGTCTCCTCCGCAAGGAAAAGGGCACTTCGGGGGAACCGCGCTTCCCGTCTGCGCTAGACTCCCTCTCGCAAAAGAGCGACAGACCCCGGAGGGACCCCCCTTCTGGCACAGCTGGGGACTCAGATTAAACGCAGTAAATTAACCCGGGTTGGTGTTAGTCGCAAGGGACACCTAAAGATGGGTCGAAGTGGAAAGAGGAAATCGCAACACAATTTCACACCCTGATCTAAACCTAAGGATTCCATGATAGGGTTTCTCATTTTTGGAAACGGAATCATTCTAGATAAACGCTAGATAATGCTTAATTTTGCTTGTTTAAAAACCACATGATTTCCAAGGTCTTTAAAACATAGTTTTGTGTTGTTTGTAGTATGTCTGCTCCAGGTACTTCAGCTGAAATTTTGGAGTGGTTCAGAGCCCATAAAATGGAGATTTCTGCTGCAATTAGAGATTTGTTTCCTTTTCTCTATGGCCTACGAGACAAGAATATAATCTCTGAAGAAAATTTTCAGGTGACTATTGTATCTAACTGAGGCAATTATTTTCTGCTTAAATTCCTACTTTGTTGCTCAATTCGATTTTTTAACATACTTTTTAATGCATTGTAAATTTGCTATTTTTAATTGATTATAATTTAGTAATGATTTATTGCTATTGTTGAGAGTGAATTTCTGTTTAATTATTAATTGTTGATACTTTGGGAGTGCCGTGCTTTATTCTAATTGATTATCACATATTCCTTTATTTGATATAAGATATTTCTTTTAAGTCATATTTTTAGTATGACTAGTTTGTTTTGCACCGGATTGTTATGTGTGTCCTTGTATATTTTGTTGTTTCTTCATATTGTAAACTGTCTTGTGTTCAGCAATATAGAAAGATGGTACACAAATTAAAAGTGAAATGAAATGAAATAGCAGCAGCCTGGATAGCTAAGTTGGTTAGAACATGGTGCTGATAACACCAAGACTGCAGGTTTGATCCCTGCACAGGACAGCTGCATATTCATCCATTGCAGAGGGTTGGACTCAATCATTCTCAGGGTCCTTTCCAATTGTGCAATTCTACGATGATAATAATAATAATAATTTATTGTTTATACCCCACCCATCTGGCTAGGTTTCTCCAGGCACTCCCAAAAACACAATACAGCACAATACAGAAAAACTTCCCTAAACAGGGCTGCCTTCAGATGTCTTCTAAGAGTTGGATAGTTTATTTCCTTGACATCTGATGGGAGAGCGTTCCACAGGGTGGGCATTGCTATTGAAAGGGCCCTCTGCCTGGTTCCCTGTAATCTCACTTCTTACAGTGAGGGAACTGCCAGAAGGCCCTTGGTGCTGGTTCTACAATTCCATCCAGGTTGTGGCTTGTTTCTGGAAAAGTGGCTTTGAGTCTTTCTCTGCCATTGGTAAAAGGCATAGGATAGGATGTTAGTGTTCAGAGACATGTAAGCTGCGCAAGGTATTTGAACTTGGCAAAGGAGGATAAAATTACATTTCCAATTTCTGCTTCCTTTGATTGTGCTGGGATGATTATCCAAACAATCTGCTGTTAGATCTGGTGGGAAATGGGAAAGTTACTCTGTATTTTCAGTCTAAAAGATGTTTTGAAGACATAGATTTAAAAGCCCTGTATTGTTTCTTTCTAGAATTGGCAAGATTGGGTAACTGCAAATCCAAATGATATTCAAAGAGTGGTGTACGAGGTCCTTGAGAGCATTCAGGGCAATCTGTCAGCAATAGAGGAGATCTTCTGCAGCAGTAACCTGGCAGCATATCAAGATTTACGGCCACTATATGAAAGCCTAGAAAATGGTAAATCATCTTGTATTGGGGACTAAACCTACCAGTTGAGCC
Organism: Podarcis erhardii; assembly: GCF_964252035.2. Classification (NCBI taxonomy): domain Eukaryota; kingdom Metazoa; phylum Chordata; class Lepidosauria; order Squamata; family Lacertidae; genus Podarcis; species Podarcis erhardii. The sequence goes on from NC_138509.1 coordinate 61,533,834, forward strand.
TTAAAGATATATAGCCAAAAAGAAACAAATTCATTTGGATTTGAGGAATGGTATAGTCAGTGTTTGAGCCACAAAGTCTTGTTCAAGTCTTTTCCCAGCCAAGCATTTACTTTGTTTCAGTCCTCTGCCTGCCACCACAAATGACATACTTGTGCATTAATTTATGTATTGAAAATTATTGATAGGCTGATGTTTATTTTGAAATATAACAATGTGGTTTACAAAATAAAACCAGTTTGCCAGAATAACGATAAAACATAAACCAGCATATTCAAAGTTCAGTAAAGCTGGTCCTAAGGATCCTTGCCCAGGAGTGCCTATTCAAATAGGTAAGTTTTCACCAGCAGGCAGAGCAGCTGCATTCCCCTGTAATGTGGGGGCCACAGTAGAGAAGGCCCTTCTCTGGGTCCCATAAGATGCACATTTTCTGCATGCAGCACGACTAGTAGGTCCTCTTTTGAGTTGCCGTAAGACACATCATGATTAGAAAGCTTCCAGAGATGACAGTGAGCAGGTTGCCTTAGGACTGCTGTCATTTGTTGGCAGCCCAAAATATGGGAACTGTAACCTTTGACATCCGTTTCTTCATTTCATCTTGGAAAAGGGACACAAGAGCAAAGTCTGGATTTCCAGGGCACAACACTGCCCGTAACCTGTGGAACAGCACAAGGTATTTTACATACGGATATATTTGCAACAGGTAATCATTTGGAAGAGTAAATGTATAATTACATCTGTTTAAGGGATGCGATACCAATAGCAAATTTAAAAATTGGTGTTTGCATAAATGTGTGGTGTTGGGAGGAGGATGCATCAATGTGGGTGGTATGTGAGTATCTTTTATTTTCTGGGAATACTTTGAATACTAATATCCTATGAAGCTCTTTAATTATATTCCACTGTATCCTGTGAATCTGGGCAAGCCTAAAATAATTCCATCAGTACCACAATGGTGCAATCAGTGCTTTTGAAATCTTTCCCTATTTATTTATTAATGCATGCTTAAATGATTTTATTTAGCTTAAATGTTTTGTTTTTGTAACAGAACAGTGCCATGTTGATTCTCTTTATCATTAATGCATTAATCCAAATTTATACATGTCAGTTATCACAACCCATAAATCTGAATGAAAAGTAATTGGCGATTGCTCCCATCTTTTCAAAAAATAAAGAAACAATTTATTGTGACCATGTACAAGAGGAAGGGGGAAAGGGAGGAAAGCAGGTGGCAGGGAGTCTAGCTGTGGTGATGGGCTGATCCATTCTGAGGGGCTCTGAAGTTTCTTTCCGACTTCCACAGCACCATCTCGGCTTCTTTCTCTCTTCAGTGAAGTCTGCTGAATGGGATAGGTCAGGCATAGGCAACCCCAGCCCACCAGATGTTTTGGGACTACATTTCCCATCATCCCTGACCACTAGTCCTGTTCACTAGGGATCATGGGAGTTGTAGTCCCAAAACATCTGGCGGGCCGAGGTTGCCTATGCCTGGTATAGGTGCATAACATTAATGAGACTGTTCTGTTTGTCAAAGGAGTTTCAAGAAAAAGTATTGAGGGTCCCAATGGAACGTGGTTCACACCATCACAATTTCAGACTGAAGGAGGACGTAAACACTGGAAATGGTGGAGAAGAAGTATCCAATGTGGGACAACCTCATTAGACATATTAATAAAGGTATGCAGTTCACTTGTAACAGTCATAATTTTAATGCCTCATTTTCTTACTTGCAACTCCAAAGGAATTTCAGATGATACCATTAAGGCTTTACAGATAATAATCCACATATTTTATTCTTAAAATGAGTACGTTATTTTTAAGCTGCTTTGAGTCCACTAGGGGAAAAGATGGGGGATAAATAGATTTATATATGATGATGATGACAACAATGATGATATTCACAATGATAGCTTCAGATTCTATACTATGTAACTGGAGTTACCTTCATAACATCCTTATGCAATAAAGAGGGAGGAGAATAAAGAGTGAGCAAGAGGAACAAACGGAGCTTGGGTGCTTCATCAAAAACCACAAAGTGTACTTTCCCTTACTATCTCTTAGTCCCAACCCCACCCTTGCTGAAGGGAGGCATGCAAGGTAGTTTCCTTATACCTGACAGTGAGGTCAGAGGAAAATTAATTGCCATTTGTTCCAATTCAACCCCAAGCAGCAGGTTTTCCCTGGGGAAAGTGGTGGGACAAATAAGTGTGGATGAGCTCTTAGTAATACAGTGGTACCTTGGGTTAAATATGCTTCAGGTTACAGACTCTGCTAACCCAGAAATAGTACCTCGGTTTTAAGAACTTTGCTTCAGGATGAGAACAGAAATTGTGCTCTGGCGGCGCAGCAGCAGCAGGAGGCCCCGTTAGCTAAAGTGGTGCTTCAGGTTAAGAACAGTTTCAGGTTAAGAATGGACCTCCAGAACGAATTAAGTACTTAACCTGAGGTACCACTGTGCTGAGTCAATTAACATTTGCAGTGGGCTAAGAAACCACTGTCTCTCTTCAGGCTCAAATGAATGTAATTCAGCAGTTTCACAAGGGAACCAACTTTTACATATCATTGTTCATGCATGGCAACTTTAAGGTTAGCAGCAGAATGTCCCAGCGGAATGAAATATTCTCCTACTAGATTATAAACATATATCTGTAGTAAGGTGTCTAATTTCTTATGAGTTCACTTCCTAAATTCAGGTGATGTTTTGTGATTCTGATTATGCCTCACAGTAAACCTAATAGTTGTGATGTTTATTTCAGAGCGGACAGCTACCTGAGCCACCACAAAATTCCAACAGGACAACAACGATGGTAAACATTTCCTTAACAGTTTTACTTGATTTAAACTAGCATATGCACAGTTTATTTATTCACTTATGTATTTAGATATTTCCTAACTTCCCCTCACCCAAAATGGTTGTACCATAGTTTACATCTAAATAAGGCAATACAAAACATAATATATAACAAAGAAAAACAAAATGAGAGAGAGGAAGCTTCACGTGTGAGTGAGATTTGCAATTCAATAGGCATTGTGGTGGGAGGCTCTTTGTCCAGCTTGCTTGCCCCACAAAATGATGGTGGCACACATGAAGGACAAAATCTAGTGCCAATGATGACAACAATGGCTCAATCCCTTAGCCAATTATTTTTTTTACAAAACTCTTACAGTATTGAAACAAGACACGAGAGTGCAATCTTAGTCAAAGGCAGGGATCCTGCTCACAGTTTCTTTGAAATTTCCACTACAAGTGCTCACACTGCCAAAGAAGTAAGCTATGCTTTAAGCTAAGTAATGGGGTACCTTTCTGGCAAATTTTATCTGGCCTCTCCATGTGGGCCAACTTTGGCAGGTAGATGAGACAATCCACATGGCGCCATTATGTCACAACATGATTGGCAGGCGGGGTGTCTCATCCCACTGCCAAAGCCCCTTGAATGGGGTTCCCAAGTGCTCAAAAACCAGCTGACAGTTGTGTGCTTGGCAACCAAGCTTAGCTACTAGTGTAGCTAGCCAGAGGCATGGGGGATGGTGGTCTGTGCCAGGTAGTGAGGGTGGGGGGTATCTGTAGGGTGGCACCTGGGTCTGTAGGGCAGCACGGTGTCTTGGGATTCTGGGTGGCAGGGGAGCCTGTGGGTGGCAAGGTAGTTCCTAGGTGTTTTGAGTGGAGCCACTTCCCTTCTCTGAAATTGGCAGCTGCCCTAAAAAACGCTGAACAACTCTGGTCTGCCCCAAGCACTGGTGGGAGTTGCTACATTGCTGAGTGCAAGCAATGTTGCCAGTCCTGTGCTCAGAATGGGCATCTAGTGAAAGAAGCAGAGAAAGAAGCCTGTATTTTGCAGACATTGGAAGCAAATGGGGCTGCCCCACCTATATGGTATAAGGGGCTTTTCTATATATTTCCAAATGGCACTCAGCATTCTGTAATTGATGTACATGTTTAGTCCTGACTGAGCTGATTTGGGGGGGTTTTGATCCTTTAGGGTTGTTCCCTAAATATTGTTTGTACTGCTGCAAATCCCAGGTTTTCCTAAACATGGTGATAACTTCCTCTTGTTTCCCAGTGTCCATGTTTTGGCACTCACTACCTGAGTTCGCTCTCCCCTAGGAGATATGGGAGCCATCAAGGTCAAGCCTATGATAGCAGTCCAAATAAGGTTGGGGGAAGGTTGGATCAAGAAAATGCAGAATTCCCTGATAAAATAAGCTCAGTTTCACATATGCAACTTATAAAAGGAATAAAACAAAAACAGGAGAAAGAGGAATTATCTTTATTCAGAAGCTGAAAAGTCAGCCATGGCCAGTGAGTAATTTTACAAGGGTACCTTATCTAAACACCCTCTCTGCTTATTATAGAGGTAAAGGGACCCCTGACCATTAGGTCCAGTCGTGACCGACACTAGGGTTGCGGCGCTCATCTCGCTTTATTGGCCGAGGGAGCCGGCGTTTGTCCACAGACAGCTTCCGGGTCATGTGGCCAGCATGACTAAGCCACTTCTGGCGAACCAGAGCAGCGCACGGAAACACCGTTTACGTTCCCACTGGAGTGGTACCTATTTATCTACTTGCACTTTGACGTGCTTTTGAACTGCTAGGTTGGCAGAAGCTGGGACCGAGCAACGGGAGCTCACCCCGTCACGGGGATTCAAACTGCCAACCTTCTGATCGGCAAGTCCTAGGCTCTGTGGTTTAACCCACAGCGCCACCCGTGTCCACTGCTTATTATAGGGCCCAGTAAATGTTACCTGTCTTGGCTTCCTGCCAAAAATGTTGGGGGAAGGTTGGATCAAGAAAATGAAGAATGTCCTGATAAAATAAGCTCAGCTTCACATATGAATAAAATATAAACATATCAATAAAATAAAATAATTAAATAAAACAGGGCAGAACCTGAAAAGTCAGTCATGGCCATTTATTAGTGTTACCAGTGGTAGTCTAATCAACAGTGAGTCAACAGTGAGTAATTTTACAAGGGAACCTTATATAAACACTCTCTCGGCTTACCTTTTAGGGTCCAATAAATGTTACCTGTGTTAGCTTCCTGCTCTTCAGGTTGTCACATAAGTACTAAACCAAGAAAATAGGAAGATGCTGAGTATATATATCATGTAATAAACTGAATATATTTAAAGAAAACTACCAAAGGTTATTTGTTGCATCAAAAATAATAAAATCTGTTTTTTAAAAAAATCCTATTTTCCACACCGTTGTTTATTTTGATAATGATGATGTGTCTGCCAGCTGCATATCCTTTTAAACCACAATTCAGGGCTTTTGCCCTCACAAGGTGGTGTACAAGAAACACCACATATTAAAACTCACCCCCCCACACACATTCTGATAAATTTATTTTTTACAGTGATTGTTTTTTCCTCTTTAGACTGAACATGATGATGTATGTATTGTGTGTAAGAAAGAAGATTCACTGATATGCTGCAGTTCATGCCCCAGATGCTTTCATGAAGATTGCCATATCCCGAAAATATCTGCTGAGAAAAGGTAGTTTCTCCACCTCAATTTCTGTATTAAGCTGATCTATGAAATAACAACATCAATATCTTACAACTAAAGCATCTGCTACATTTGCTAAGTAGTGCAAAGTCACACAACATGAATTGTAGCCCATGACAGGCTAAAACTGCATCTATTTGAAGCCCAACAATAACTTGTTAAGCTCTAGGCATCTCAACTGTGGACATCTGAATTAATGTTGGCAGTAGTGTGGTTTGCATTTCACACCAAAAATTCCTTCCAGTAGCACCTTAAAGACCAACTAAGAAGTCACCAGACCCTTCTATATAGTGAGAAGGTGGGGAGGGGTATTACTCAGAAGGGTGGTGGGAATGGGTGATTGGCAGATAGCTGTGATGAGCCTTTATACCCAAGGGTCTTAGAATTAAGAACCCTCTACAATCCACGTATCCCACATCACAGCTATCTGCCAATCACCCATTCCCACCACCCTTCTGAGTAATACCCCTCCCCACCTTCTCACTATATAGAAGGGTCTGGTGACTTCTGTTTCAGTGTATCTGAAGAAGTGTGCATGCACACGAAAGCTCATACCTAGAACTAACTTAGTTGGTCTTTAAGGTGCTACTGGAAGGAATTTTTTGTTTTGACTATGGCAGACCAACACGGCTACCTATCTGTAACATTTCACACCAGTTTTCATATTATTCTCATGTTGAGTTAAGGTGCAAGTCTGTATAAGGAAAGCCGCACAGATTAAAATATCTTGTAACAGTTAAATTAATATTAGCTAAGGTAAACAAGTTAGTCACTAAGGTTAGTGATTATTATGACTAATCAGGGCTGGCCCACCCAGGAGGCAAGGTGAGGCAACTCCCAAGGGGCCAAGTTGACTTCGCCCCCCCCCCAATAAAAGATGAGGGAGCTCGGCACCCCAAACATTGATGGGCATTGCCATTCAAATGGTATGGGTGCACTGAATCATGTGTTCGATTATGCGGACTGGGGCTTACCCCCCCCCCCCATATTTTATTCAAGTTGGCACCCTAGGCCACAGGATCCACAGGGGCAGCTGACCTGGCTTCAAAGGAATGCTCCTTGAAGGCTGGTTATTATGTCCCCTTGGCAGCCTACTCTGTACCACCTCCACAGCAGTCAGTGAATAGGAGATGCTGCTACTCTCCTCCCAAACCTAGGGAGGAAATGGCAGGGTCTGCCCTCTGGGGTCTGCACCCACCTGGCATGAGTCAGAGTGAGCCCCTTTCCCCCTGCCCCATGACAGCTTTTGATTTGGACTTCAACCAACAGGTAAGACTGATTTCCTTTGATTCCTATCAATGGTATTATCACACTTTGTTCTGCTTTTCAGAAATAGGTGGAAATGCACCTTTTGCCAATGCCCAAAACCAGCAAGTGACCGTCCCCGTGAAGAGCACCTGGTTCTGAGATGGAAGATGCGTGGCAGGACAATTGTGGTGAGCTACATCAACCTTTTTCTATTTCAGTTAAATGACGGGAAACATAGCAAAAATAGGGCTGTGACATTAATTGCTTAAAAATCTGGGATGATCAAAACCTTGTTTCCCATTCATTAAGCCTTAGAGGAAACTGCTATCAAATATATATAACTCAAGGTGTTAACACTAGCATAAAAGCCCTAAATGGCTTAGGAACCAAGTATCTAAAAGACCGTCTGTCAGGGTTTATGGGTTCAGAATCAATCCAAGTCCCCCAACAGGTAAGCCCAACAGAGACCCCATCTCCTCAGAGTATTGCGGAAGGATGATGTCAATCAACATTTGATGATCTCCTTCTACCTGTCAACAATAGAAAGCGTCCTTTCATACTGCATTATGGTGTGGTACGCTGGTTTGACATCAACTGATAGGAAGTGCCTACAGAGGGTGGTGAATACAGCACAAGATATTATGGGCTGTCCCGTGAATCCGCTGGATGAAATAGCGGAAGAACGTTGCCTCAGGAGAGTGAGGAAAATTCTCAGGGATGATTTACACCCTGGCCAGCACTTTCTTGATCTCCTGTCCTCAGGCAGAAGATATAGAAGCATGATTAGTTGCACCAAAGATGGTTAAGAACGGCTTCTATCCGTGGGCTGTTAGGCTGCTGAATGAAAAGATAACAACAAGGCAACTGACTTTCAGGTTTGGTGGGTGTGCATCAGTAAATGAGGGGAATTAAGACTAAGAGAACTGAGTGGGGGGTGCTCGTGTAATCTCACTGTATACAAGTTGTACAAGTGACAATAAAGTATTTCAATGGTGCTACCACCCCCTTCTTATAGAGGATGCCTGTGGCTCACTGAGCCCTTATGAGATTTCAGAAAGTAACAGCTAAATTACCACTTTCTACTGCCTGAAGCCTCAAGCAAAATGAAACACTTACACCAGAGGTTTTCAACCTTTTAGGGTCCATGGCTCCCTTGACCAACTACATTCTTTCTGTGGCACCCCTGTGGGGCTCAGGAGCCCAGTTATGTCACCCCTTGTCTGCAGAGCCAGCAGCATCTCATCCTTTTTCAAACACCCTCCCTTCTGGAGGGGTCCCTCAGTCTCCTCTCCCTTCTCCTTGGGAGTCCTCCGGGCAGCCACTGCCGCCACTCCTGATCTCTGAGCTGCCCCCCCCCCCCGCCTCAAAGAGAGGTGCCTCCTCACACTGCCCCACAGGGGCCTGGGAAGCCCCCCCCCCACAGCCAGCCCCAAAGGCACAATTTGCCTGAGGAGCTTGCAGCCAGGGCTGCTGCAACAAACAGCTGCACAAGCCTTTGGGAGTCAGAGACACAAGAGGGCATCAGAGGAAGGGAGGGAATGCAAGAGGGACAGAGGCCAGTGTTGCCCAGCACATTGACTGAAAACCACTGACTTACACAAAAGCCAGATGTGACTAAAGAGATCTGAGGCACCCGGCTCCAAATCAACACACAAAAGTACATAATATTTATTTAAGATTACTAAATAGCAGTAATATGGACCAAAATCGCTAGCTTTGCTTATCAAAGTTATTGTTACTGCTCTATTAAAAAACAAATATGATGGGTTTGCTAGAAAAGAGAGTCTTGGAAATCTTGGTTTTAGCACTATCATGAAATAGTTGGTCATGTGCTCTTTCAGTGTTGATATTACAGTGTTACCTCGGGTTAAGTACTTAATTCGTTCTTAACCTGAAACTGTTCTTAACCTGAAGCACCACTTTAGCTAATGGGGCCTCCCGCTGCTGCTGCACCGCCGGAGCACAATTTCTGTTCTCACCCTGAAGCAATGTTCTTAACCTGAAGCACTATTTCTGGGTTAGCGGAGTCTGTAACCTGAAGCGTATGTAACCCGAGGTACCACTGTATTGCTTTTGCCAAAGTTCTAAAGAAAAACATGCATCAGAATAAAATAAAATTCAAATTTTATGTTAAATTTTGTTTTGTACATATGCACATTTAATCAATGAGCTATGCAGGTAAAGCATGGTGATTATTTACAATTTCTTAATTGCTAATTAAAATCTCATTACCAAGGAAACATTATCTTGGTTGTGATATATATTAAGGACACTTCTTTGAATACAAATTTCATTGAAATTGCTGGGAGTTGTTTCCAAGTAAATATAACAAATGCATATTTATTTGCATGGGATCCTTATTTTATCTGAGCCCCCTTAAATATCAGTTTCTTTTGTTTTATAGAAATGCGAGTTCCTGCTTTTGAGGATCTGCTGTCAGCCTAAAAGTTTTCTTTTTGTTGACAATCCAGCTACAGTAAGTCTTGTTGACTACAATATTTGGGACATTGATGCAGAAATGGTTCTTTAAAATGTTACAAGTGCTTGAGTTGAAATTACAGGAAATTCTACAAATATTCTTTTCTGATGTGCTGATTTAACAGATACAAAATTGTAATGCCGTCATAAAGAGACCCATGTGGCTCAAGCGCCTAGCCGAGAAGTTGCATAAAGAAAAATACAACACAGTGGGAGATTTCGTAAGAGATATGCGCCTGATGTTCAAAAATTTCCATAAATTTTATAAGGTAAGCTCCAGTCTCTCTTTCCCCTACAGTTCCTTGCCAGTGCATTTTAAAGATGCAGGAGTGGGTAGAGAAGGTAAAATTATATTTCCGTTCTAATTGAAATAAAAAACAAAACAATCAGGGTGGGGAAAAGCGAAAGGTGATTTAGTCCATTTTCCATTTCTTCCTCCATCACACATACTCACAACCTCTCTCACAATGATCACAGTGTCTCATAGTCAGCAATCCAGTACGTTTCCAAGCACAATTCAAAGTGTTGGTGCTGACCTTTAAAGCCCTAAACGGCCTTGGTCCTGTATACCTGAAGGAGTGTCTCCACCCCCATCGTTCAGCCTGGACACTGAGATCCAGCATTGAGGGCCTTCTGGCGGTTCCCTCATTGTGAGAAGTAAGGTTACAGGGAACCAGGCAGAGGGCCTTCTTGGTAGTGTCGCCCGCCCTGTGGAACGCCCTTCCTTCAGACATGAAAGAAATAAGCAGCTATCTTATCTTTAAAAGACATCTGAAGGCAGCCCTGTTTAGGGAAGTTTTTAATATTTAACGCTGCATTGTTTTTAACACTCGATTGGGAGCCGCCCAGAGTGGCTGGGCAAACTCAACCAGATGGGCGGGGTATAAATAATAAATTTATTATTATTATTATTATCCTCATGCATTTCCCAAGAATCCCACCTGGCAGCGGCGGAGCAAGCCAATCGGGCGCCTAGGGCGGCGCGAGCTGGAGCAGGATACTCCTCAGGGCCTCTGAGGAGTCTGCCTGCCTCCTCTCACTCAGCCGCCCTACAGCTGAGGGGGAGGCAGCGGGCGGACCGTTTGGGCAGGTCAGAGCTTGCGGGCGCTCAAGCCACCATGTCACTCCTAGGAGAGACGTGTGGCTTGGGCGCGCTGCAGGCCCCACAGTGAGTGCCACCCGGCATTTTGTCACCCCCCCAGTGGTGACACCCGGGGTGACCTGCTCCACCGCACTCCCGTTCCTCCACCACTGCCACCTGGAACCCCTTTTGCCTTTAAAAGCTTGGTGAATGTCTGTGGTTATTACAGTAAAAGTAACGCGTAACTTGTGTGCATTAAACTTTATGCACTTGACAACAAATAATACAAAGAAATTAATAGGAGGTAGGCATCTGGGGGGAAATACTTCGGTAATCCCACCTGCCATTGAACCCAATGTGTTTTGACTATCCACGATTTTGGCTTTACGCTCTATCCTCAGAATGTAACCCTGCTGTAAAGTGGAAGTCATCTGTATAAATAACTGAGAATCTACTAGTTCATTGTACTGGTGCATAAGTTGCCAACCAGAACCTGAATTGTCTAGGAGAGCAGGAGAGCAGAAATATTTAAATACATAGCTTCCCGTGTTGTAAGTGTTTTGAAGCAAAATGGTAAAATTTAAACAAATAAAGTAACAAGCTCCACACATATCAAAGTGAACATTTTAATTCTTTTTTTCTAGGGCAATGACATGGTGGAATATGGAAGAGAACTGCAAGCTGAATTTGAAAATAGCTTTCGGGAAGTGTTTTCTATTCCGTAACAAATTTCTTAAATTCATTGGTTTTCAGACATGTGAGCCAGTTTCTCAGCTAACCAACTTTCCATGCATTATGTAAAAATTGGATTTCTGTATAAGTAATGCTTCATGCCAAATTTTAAAAATGGTGCTTTATATATGTATAACTTAATTTTTATTACTCAGGAGGATACATAATGCTACTTGCATTCTTTAGGATTTAGAAATTGAATTGCCATGGGGATTTTAGGTGGGTTTGCAGGAAGTACAGGAAAAATGTATTCTATGTATTCAAATTATTTGGCTAAAGAGTCAGATTTATAACATGGCCATAGCAATGGGTTCTTCCATTTCCTTAGCTTAATCTAGTGCTTTTTTCCCTTAAAAAATGTTTAGGGGTACTCTCATTTTCCTACTCATATTGAAACACTGCCCCTCAATGAGGCCAAATTTAGATTCACAAAATGTTTAGGGGTATAGATACCCCTGTGTCCCTCCCAGAAAAAATGCACTAGCTTAATCCCACCCTCTCCCAACAACCACTAGCTGTGGACAAGGTGAGAAAAGCAGGTCCAGAGGTTCCAGCTGTTGCAAAACATTGCAGCTAGTGCTAGATTGTTGAGGGGAACAGATTCTCTCCCCCACATAACTGCAGTGCCCAAAAGTCTGCAGTGGCTGTCCATATGCTAGCAGGCCAGGATCAATATTCTTATAATGCAGGCATCCCCCTCACTTATGTGTGTGCCACTCACATGTGACCTTGTATATGTGTGGTGCTGGGAAATAAATAAATGGAATCATGCCAGGAAAGGATGGGAGAGAGCTGGAGAGTCCTCGTGGCTCACCAGGAGACTCTCTCAGAAGCCTGAAGAGGACATAAGTGAAGGCGGAGGAAGTCCCGAAGAGTGTTGAGATGCAGTGGAGCTTTGTTTAGGCTACCTAACAGCAGCTGCCTGCAGCCTCCAACCTATCCTCTAGTCTCCAGCCAGTCCCAACTCTAGCTGAAGAGAGAGTTGGGGAGAGAGAGAGATGTAGGAATAACGGAGGATGACAAGAGGTTGGATGCAGGTGACCTGTGCAGAAGCACGCTGGCAAGCATGCTTCAAGACAAGCTGCCGGCTAGCTCTGTAGAGGCTCCTTTTATTAGCACAATATGTAAAACCAGTCAGATACATTTTGGACTGTGACCTTTACACATCCTCCAATCCCAAGATCGAGGGGTGGTACAATGTTATTTTGGCACCTGTTCCCACCACGTCATTTCCCCCTTGAACAATGTATGACGAAGGAGACAAAGGTCACAGACAGGGCACGGCAGACCACTAAGAGAGCAAAGGTTAGATAGAGGGTATGATGTTCAGACAGCTGTGGCTTTGTCTGCGGGCAGAAGTGTGTTCCACACCCGGCGATCATTCATGAGAGAGAGAGCGCAGGAGAGCAGGGGGAAATAGACTCAACAACTTTCGGCTCAACAATTTTGGGTTTTCCTTAAAAAAACCTCAACAACCTTAGGGGTGTCCGGATTTTTACTACTTGAAATATGGCAACCCTAACTACACGAGGGCCCAGAACATAACCTCCACATAAGTGGGGTGAAACCTAAAATTTACAAGGCCCTTAACAATTTGGGTTCAGGATACCTCCAGGACCACCTAATCCCTTATATCTCTGCCTGATCAGTGTGGTCTTCAGGAGTCACTGTTTATGGCATGGCTGAGATGCATGGCTTGGATTTGCTAGGAAACATGCATTTTGTATTCTGGGTCCAATTTTATGGAACTCCCTTTCAGTTGAGGTCAGGCAACCTCCCCTCTCTTGAACTTCCAGCACATACTGCATTGTTAAAAACAATTCCAGTGGGTGTATCAAAGTATGTGAAACTAAGTAAAAGAGTTAGGACAGCAGACAGAGAGAGACTTAGTGACAGAGGGAAGGCAAAAGTTAAGGGAACAGCTACCAGAAAGCGATTCAGCACAGAAAGTATAGAGAGAGCAGGAGGGTCAGAGGCTTAAGAGTTAAAGCTTGCTTAAATAAAGGTTTTTTGTTTTGTTTTATAGTACCCCTGCCTGATCCTTAGTGATAATTAACACCACTTGAAACAGTGGGCATTTTAACTGAAGTTTCAATTATAATTTCAATTGATTTTTATTTTTTTGTACTGCATCTTTGTAAACCACTTAGAGACTATTGTAGTTAAGCATATGTAAATTCCTGAAATGGAATTGCTTCCAGTTAAGGTGCCTAAAATATGTAGCCACTGCTGAATTCTTGAAAGCATCCTCCCTGCAAAAATTAATTGTAGGATAAATGCTAGCGCTGTACAACTGATCATTCTGAATACCAACTAATGAACTGATTTGATTTGTGCCAGACCTGAATTTGGTAAACAAAGCTCTGTGCAATCTGAATCGCATAAATATGGAGCAATCTGTTGTGATCCAGATCTCAGAATGGTCTCCAAAATGTTGCACCACCATATTAATTACACCACCATATAAGGAAAATACAAGGGACAGGTGACAGGGGATAGAGAGCTGTACTTTGTTCACTGAGAACTCTACTTTCCAATCCAGGGCTAGAATCTCACCCAACACTTTTCAGACACAAGGCTGGGGCGTGGGCTGAGGTGGTGGTGTAATTATGAATGTGGTGGTACACAATCCAGGGACAAAAATGTATGATGTCAAAAACTTTGGTCGGTGTTGCATGAGGGAAGGTGAAGTTGGTTTTTGAAGACAAGTAAATGCAAGCAGAATAAACATGCTATTATTATTATTATTATTATTATTATTATTATTATTATCATCATCATCATCATCATCATCATTTATTAAATTTATGCCACTCTTTATCCAACAATTGCAGGGCAGCTTACAGCATAAAAACACAAAATGCATAACATATGACATCACCCCACTTTAACATGCTTTGAAAAATACCAACCACCAACTTTACCACTTTTTAGATGCCCTGACAGTGGGGGAAAAGACAGGTGAAGTATTATGAGGCTTTGCTAATACATTTAAGCACTCTTGTGAATCCACTCCCAGAACATGTATTGCACTGCAGAATACTTCATTTCTTTCTGGTGTAATGTTTTATTGGCACTGGCATGCAGCATTCTAGGTACATTGACGTACATACACGTCAATTCTGCAATTCTATTATGGTTAATTCCCTTCTGATATAATGAGCAGGTAGGAGATGGATCACTGGATGAGAGAATATAAATACCTGTTGTCTGCCTTGTAACCTGGATTTTTTTTTACATCTTACAATAGAATCATAGAATTGTAGAGTTGGAAGGGACCCCAAGGGTCAACTAGTTCAGGCCCCTGAATCCTGCCCAGAGGTGTCCGACCATGGATGGGCTTGAATCACCAATCTTCTGGCTAACAGGCAGACACCTGGGAATAATGTGTTCGCAATTACCAGATTCTGTCAGTATGCCAGTTGCGTCCACTGGTCCTTTACCTTGCTGCAGTTTCCCATTAGCAAAAGTCCTCTGAAATGAGAAAGGAGAGTAAAAATAAGCTGAAACTAGGGATGGTATTCAATGCTAGTCCTACTCTGAGTAGAGCCAAGGGCATGACTAAGTTGTGTTCATTCATTTCAATGAGTCTATTCTGGGTAGGTCTGATGTTACTATTATTCTTCCACTGCTGTGGACAAATATCCTTACATCCAACTTTATCAAAGTAAATTTCCATTGAAAAACAAATGATCAGCAGCAGGATGTGTAAATGTTAGGCATTGGCTGGAGAAAAGTATATCAGCAACTGGAGGCATATATGCGTGTAGGATGGTCAGATTAAAAAAACAAACAGATGTGGTCTGATATGCCATAACACGCACAAGCTCAGATAATGATATGCATCACTTCAAAAAGTTGAGATGAGACTAGCAAGCTTTCTACACAAAAACACACCTGAGTGGAAGAGTCCTTTCCTGTAATGAGGAAAAGGCAAAAGGGAGAGAGAGAGAGAATGTGTTAAGTTTACCGTAATCACTGTTTTGCAGAACTGCAAAGGGGTGGAACGAAACTAGCAGACTTTCTATACAAACATCGCTTGCAGGAAGTGTCATCAGGAAACAGACAAAGCTCAAGGAACAGAAGGAATTCATTTCAGCTTTCACTACTGCTTTTCATATGGGAACTAGAGAATGCAATGCAATTGTTGGTCAGCCAGTGATATTGTACCATAGCTGACAACTTACAGATTTGAAAATAAAGGACCAGCAGCCTCGAAAATAAGGGATCAGCAGCCAAAATAAGGGATTTTCCGGGCACAGGTATGTTCAGCTTCTGAGCCCCTCCGAGCCAAAGGCAGAAAGCCCAGCCAGCAGCCAAACGAAGCCTCATCAATAAGGGACAGCAGCGGGACATGGTGCTGGGATAAGGGACTGTCCCACCAAATAAGGGACGCTTGACAGCTATGTATTGTACATGCCTTCATGCATGCAAGATGCAGTCATGAATGTGCTGGCTTTCTGTTATGATGCGGATCGGCTGTTCTAAGCTATGGAAAGCAATTATTATATATGCACAACAGCCTTTTTCAGAATAGCAAGAATATTAAAGCCATTCTGCTACCTTCCTATAGTTATCCAATAATATAGTCAGGAAATACAGAAAAGGTCGTTAAAATAAAGAAGCTAGTTTTGCACATCCTAACAGGCTCATGCAAAAAATTAACTAGTGAAGCTCTTTCAGGCATTAACCTAAATGGTAGGAGTAGCTTCACTTTACCTGCTTAATTTATTCTCAGCCACAGAGGTAGGGACCCCCCCAAAAGGCATCAGCATTAGAACACACTACAGTCCTCCCAACTTCAGATGTCGAATACATGTGTGAGTGCAAGTAATTGAAAATCTGGGAAATAGGGTGTGGGGAAGTCTTCTCATCTTTCTCACTGGCTGAAGAATGTGTCAATACAGCAGTGAATCCATTAACATGCTAGTACCCTGACTGTGAGGGGCGCGGGTGGCACTGTGGGTTAAACCACAGAGCCCAGGGCTTGCCGATCAGAAGGTCGGTGGTTCAAATCCCCACGCTGGGGTGAGCTCCCGTTGCCCAGTCCCTGCTCCTGCCAACCTAGCAGTTCGAAAGCACGCAGTGCAAGTAGATAAATAGGTACCGCTCCGATGGGAAGGTAAATGGCGTTTCTGTGGACTGCTCTGGTTCTCCAGAAGCGGCTTAGTCATGCTGGCCACATGACCCAGATATGCTAGGCCCAGGGGTAACCCGAGTAACATGGTACAGGTCTGGTCCCAAATCCAAGGGTTCCGCAAGGAGTCAGTCCGACAGGGCCAAGGCAGGAAACCAGGCAAAGTCAGGCACAGGATCACAGGCAGGTTCTGGTAAACAGCAATGTTGCTCTCGCAACCTGAGGTGGGATCCAGCAGCCTTTTATCTCTGTTGGGGTAACAGCCGGTCCTGATCTCCCGGTGACTCCTCTCCCTCTCTCGCCCAAAGGCAAGCGCTCCTCCTGCGGGTACTCAGGTCTCTCCTTCTCTCAGACCTCAGTCGCTGCAGCTTGGGAGATGTCGGTGGGTTACTAGACCCAGAGGCCACCTCAGCCTCTCCTGACCCGACTGGTAGTGGAGCAGCTGTAAGTGATTGCCCAGCTGAAGGCAACGAGGTAATCCCCACATCTGGAGCCAAGGCAGGCTCAGGCCCCTGACTTGGCCCAGCTGGTGCTTGTTGCAGGGGAACCTATGCAGACTGGGGCTCTCCAGAATCAGGCTCCAGACTAGGTTCAGCTGCTGCCTGAGGGAAAGGATCCGGTGTGGACTGAGACTCCTCTGGCTCCGAGTTCGACCCCGAGTCCCAGGCCATCACACCAGAAGTTGTACGCTGGCTCCCTCGGGCAGTAAAGTGAGATGTGTGCCGCAACCCCAGAGTCGTCTGTAACTGGACCTAATGGTCAGGGGTCCCTTTACCTTTACCCTGAGTGTGGACAAACAGAAGAGTCTGAATGTGCAGCCAGTGATAATTGTGTCCCACTCTTTCCATCACAGTCAAACGATTTGACAAGCACCAGTATGTCAATCTTGTCTTCTGTGTCAAGTTCTTCTATAGTGGGATCATCTACAGTACTGACAAACCAGCACTGTAAGACAGATAAAGTGAGAGAGATTAAAGACTTAGGAATTAGTACTGTATCATGATTCCCAAGGATGTAGCACCTTAGACACATACAGTGGTACCTTGATTCTCAAACGACTTGGTATTCAAACAACTTGGAACCCAAACATTGCAAACCCAGAAGTAAGTGTTCCAGTTTGCGAACTTTTTCCGGAAGCCGAACATGCTCCATTTTGAGTGTTACGCTTCCGATTTGAGATCCACGCTTCCGTTTTGAGTGCCTGGGATCATCTGTATGTAAAGGGGAGACTGTACCACACAGCTGTGGCCTTTCCCTTTCCTGTGGTTGAGCTCTATCTCTGTAGAACCACTCAAAGGAAAAATATCCCAAATGGTGGTGAGAGAATATGCATAGCTAAAGGTACGGTACACTTGCACAGCACTATTATGTGGAATATATTCTTTTGTTGCACACATCCTATGACAGAACAGTTCTTGTTTCTCCGTCATCTTTTAAATCATTCCGTACAGTTGAAATACCAGATCAAGTTATGCTGGGTAGATCACATCAATAACCATTATTGTCCTTAACTTGAGATTTAAGCCTACACCAGTGCCAGTCAAGCTCAAGTTTGCCCTTCAACATCCTACACACGCCACAATAGGAGTTGTGAGGAAGATGAAGAGAGAGAGCAACATCAGGGTATCAGCTGATTAGACATTGATTATTTTATTTTAAGTCACTTCTTACACCCAAAACACACTAAAGTCATATGGCTGAATAGCTGTGATACTGAAGCACGTATTTGGAAATGATGCTATTTTTTGGTACTCTGAAAAATTAATGAAGAGCTAAACTCCACTTATTGGGCTGCATCCATGATTCTCTGGTCTACTAGATCAAGGGATCTTGCTGTAATGGACTGCTGAGTTTTAATGTTGCCTAACAGAGGAATCCAACGCAACAGCTGTACTAGTGGAAACTTGTTGTGCAACTGATTCTGCAATCTGTTTTACCGCAAAGTTACCAGCATCTTGCTTATGCATTTGCTTGCACAACAGCATCCTACCGTTGGAACCCAAACACTGCAAACTTGGAAGTAAATGTTCCGGTTTGCAAACTTGGTTTGGAAGCTGAACATGCTTCGTTTTGAGTGTTATGCTTCTGATTTGAGTTCCACCAGTGGCGTAGGAAGGGGGGTGCAGTGGGTACAGACCGCCCTGGGTGTCATCACTGAGGGGGGTGACAAAATGGCAAAAATATGTGTCTTTAAAATAAAATAAATTGGGCTCACAACACTTTTTTGAAAAAACAACATAATACTTATTGAAACTTTTTAGTTCAGTCAACAAACGCAACAAAACTGAACTCAACGGATGTGTATGTGTATGTTGTCTTGTTGAGGTTAATTAATTGTCAGATGAAGTTATTAAACTTGTTATATATATATATATATATGCAGGTTTTGGTGTCCTCGGGTGTCTTCCTGTGTAAAAGTTGGGGTGCCTAGACACCCCAACTTTTACACGGGAAGACACCCGAGGACACCAAAACCTGCATTCCTGTACCCGTGAAAATCTACGAAAGCATATATATATATATATATATATATATATATATATATATATATATATTTAAAGTGTAATGTTCGGCTTCCAAAAAAAGTTCACAAACTGGAACACTTACTTCTGGGGAAACAGTGCTAAATTGTGTTTAACTGTACTTAAATTGGTTATATGTTTAAACGGAGTTATATGTTTAACTCTAAAAGGCTGTGGAGGCAGTGTCGTCTGACTCTAGGGAGAAGGGGTGTGGCTGGGAAAAGTCCAGAGGGCCAGACGGAAAGGCATAGAGGGCCACAACCAGTCCCCTGGCCTCAGGTTCACCATCCATTGTCTAAATTGAGGGGAAATACCTCCTTAGGGCAAAGTGTGAATGACATCCAGGCAAAACTGAGATTAGCTGAAGAATGGAAGCACTTTTTAGTGATGCAGAATTTAGGGTAAATTGTATCATAATCCTTTCTCACATCCCAGAGAGTGATCCAATGTAGCCTGTTTATTCTGCTTGCGTTTACTTGTCTTCAAATGTCAAATTCACCTTTCCACATGCAACACTGACAAAAGTTTTTTTAAGACAACACATTTTTGTCCCTGGACTGTGTATAGTCAGGCACCCACAGGTCTTGTGGATACACAAGACAAACTACTAGTAATGCTTTTCTTTGCTCCTCCAGGAACATAATTTGTTGTTTATAATGTGCCTAATAATCTTTGCGCCTCATCACATATGTGGTTGGGACATAGTTTTTTTCAGTAGATGGGAGCCACTATTTCATGTATTATTGTCAAACCTTTACCCTTTTTAATAGTTGCATCCTCTCTTTGATTCCAGCTGCTTTTACCTATGGAGAAGAAAAGTGACCTGTGGCTTCTCAGCTTCCCACCACAGCCTGCTCTCCATGACACTGTTTCTGTGAGGCTGCTGAAATTGGATGGATAGCCTCTTCCAAAGCCAAGCAGCATGGTTCCAACAGAGGCTGGCAAAGCTAGAGCAGTCCAAAGTGATGAGGAAACCCTCACATAGGAAAGAGAAGAGAAGGTTGCAGGTTTGCATGGTGAGTTTTGTCATGACCCACCTGATGTGGCTTCACAACCCAGATGTGGGCCCTTCAACCTTTGGGTTGAAGACATAAGTGTAGATTAAGCTGCAGAGGGTGGTGCATAAGAGCCTGCCTTGGGCTCATATTGTGCCTGACCCAGTTTGTGGGTCAGAACTGGACCGTGAACTTTAAAACAACAGCATTGGTGTGTGTGCCAAGGTGATCAGGCCTCAGACACACAATCCAGGATCTCTCTTTGCAAGGAAGTATATAGACAAAAAGCCAGACCGAAGTTGAAAAGCTTTATTTCCTGATGAAACATTTACAGACTGGGCATCCTTTCTGTTGTGGAGATTTACCCTGGAAAAGGGTAAATAAAAATTGGAGTGAAGGAGTCATCCTATCTAAGCCGACTAACCCTAATCTATACACATACCAAGGATGGCGTGATACTTATACATACAAAGGATCCCAGCCAGTGTTCCTTGCAACAAGCAAAAATAGAAATAGACTGCGGCATGAGAAGGTGCTGCAGACACATTTGCCGCTATGGACAAGGCCAGCCCATCCACGAGGTCAGGTGAGATGACTGCCTCAGGCGGCAGGATCCACAGGCGTAGCAGATCCCAATGTCAATATTTATTCCCCACTTGTTCCTGGTGTACATCTTCACTCACCCCTTCTTCCCTGGCCAGGGGGTGGGGGGCACCATTTGGTGGTTTGCCTCAGGTGTCTAAATGTCTAGCCCTGGTCCTGTCTATAGAGGTTTGCTGGGTTGCCTTCTCCCAAATGGCACTGAGACAGAGGTTTTACATAGACAAAGATGGGAAGCAACATCCTCTCCAACAGGATCCAGAATGCCATAATGTTGCAAAAGCAGCAAAATCCATTGGCCAAATCCAGGGTTGTCCTAATGTTGTCCTCTCCTTGTTTCATGAGACCAGTGCAAGCAGCAAAGTCCAGATTTGTTTGCCTCAGAGTTCCAGCTTGATTCTTCACACCTCTCATTTACCAGCCCCAAGCTCAATTTTTTGTTCTTAGCCCGTGGAAACAAACAAACAAAAAACCCTCCAAATGCATACACATATACACAGCCTTTCAATTATGCTATCACTAAACAGAGTTGCTAAGGACATTTTGGCTTGGTATCAAGGTTACTGCTAAGTTTTCAGTCTATCTGGGTCATAGGCATTAACTTTAAAATGAAAGCATAGGGTAAAGTTAAGAGGTTTTAAAAACAGCAAGCAAGTTAGCACCTTTTGGGATGGATGGCTCACAAGTGTGAAGACGGAACGTAAGAAATTGCTTACAGAATAGAAAACACTTCTCAAAATTTCTTAACAAATTTATCTTCCACTAATTTTCCATCTACTGAAATTACCAAACCCTAAAGGGAGAAGATATCATAGCATTCACTTTGATATATATGGAGACCATTGCTTGATTTAGTTCTATTTTACCATTGCTTGTCAACAACCAACTTTGCATTATAAAGATGTCTGCTAATGTGACATGAAGTGAACTACTTTTTCTCAACAATCTTCCTGAAAAGATCTGGGACATGAATTGCAGTGTATCAGTGACCTCTCTCCTCACAGCACACACAGCACACAGCACGCAGGTCATCTGGCTGAAATGGAGAAGAAAAAAATACAACACCTGTCATTGTGAAAAATAAAATTATTGAAAGCTTAAGAGAGAGAGACAGAGGTTGTAATATGTGGTATTTCTTGTCAATATTCCCCGAAAGGAGGTTTAAAAATACTTTAATATATAATATTCAGTTGGCAGGTATATCAACATCATCAAAACATGTAATGGTGTGAGGAATAAAAAATAAATTGAAACAGACTTTTTTATTTTTGCTTCAACTGATAACCTCTAGTAGTTTCCTTTAAAGGTGATCTTTTCACTTTTCTCAATTCAATATTTTTTGTGGAAACGAGAGGCGCAGGTAGCTAACGCATGCAACATTTCTTGGGCCCTAAGGTGAGGGTGTGTAATTAAGTGTCCCCTTGTAAATGCTCTCACCACTGATAGACCGCCATTGGTAGCACTAGTAATGGCCATGGTTGGCATTTCAGCTTCTGAGTAAAGAGGATCTCTCTGTTGCCTGTTTTGGATTTCCTCCCTTCATATGTTGCATGTGTGAAGCCCATCCATGAGGTTAGGTCAAGCAATTTGCCTTGGGCGGCAAACCTGACCGCCTAACCCATTGTTGTGCAACAGGGGGGGGGGACACAGAAATATCTTAAGGAATAATGTGTGTGCCATATATGTGGAAAACACAAACATCTGGTAAGAATGTCTAGTAATTATTTACCTTCTGCATTCTTGAGGATTCCGGTTGTGGCTTCAGTATTTCTCCCCACTGAAACAATCACATGTATTGGGTTTACTCTGAGGCACTCAAAATGAACTCAAAATAAATTAGAGCCATAAGTAGCACCTTACTATAAATCATTGTTTAAAAGTCAGTAGGAGGACATGTCATTTTGCCAGGACACTTTGCTACTGATCTTAAGGAGGCCATACTTGAATAATGTTTTTTTCATGCAACAACGATGCATGAAAATTATTCACACGTGATGCAGGATATTATACCAGTCATAAGAATACAAGGTGTGGATAACTGGAAAGCCTTGATGTTATCACCTGAAATTCTTTGGCATTACAAGTAAAAACTGATTTTTAAACAGATTTTTATACGTGAACTGCATACCTTGATTAATGCTTCTAAGGAAATCCCGCCATAGCGGATACATCTTCTCCAGCCTTTTGAACTTTTATATCCTCCTTTAGCCTTAAATTCTAATGGTGTGAACCATTTTCCATCGGAGCCCTTGATACATTTCCTTGAAACTCCTATGACAAACAGATAAGTCACATCAATGTAACACACTTATCCCATCTGGCAAATTTCACTGAAGAGAGAAAGAAGTCCTGCCAACAGGAGATTCTTTTCTAACATCTACTTAGGAAAAAAGATATGAACAAAGATTGTGTCATGAACTAGGGCTGTGCACCAGAGTTGACCAAGTCGTGGGCCAAAACTGGCATATTAGGAGGGACTCTGGCATCAGACAAATTAGATACCAACAAACACAGATCATCACAGGTCAGGCTGGATGGCCCAGCGCAATCAGTGGTTGTCAAGGGGTGGGGCATCAGGCAGAAAGGAGAGGAGGACATCATGCAGGAAAATCACAATAAAAGATCCTGACTTACCCTGACTTCTGGGATTAGGAAGGAGCCTGCTAGCTGAGCCTGCTTCCTGAGAGAAGCCACTTGCAAAGGAGCAGGATTAGCACCTCTGTTGAGCAGTTAGTCAGTGGAAGCACCTATCCTGTGTGCTGCAGAGAACTCTTTTGCTGGAGGCTTCCCGGCAGAGAAACTGCTTGCAAAGCAATAGCATAGACCAGGCAGGATTGGAGTCTCTGTAAGCAGCTTAAATGCTGGGTGGGGGTGGTGGTTCGAATGTTGATCCAAGGTGGGTCAACCTGACACCCTCCTCCCAAATGAGAGCTATGGGGCAGATCAGAGGGGCACAGCCCTAGAATGAAAGCTGGAAAGGAATTTCAGCATAGGGCTTAAGCAGGGCTTCTCCAACATCTCCTTTGCACTTGGACACGGAGAAAAGGCCAAGAGGCTCCTTTTTCTCAAAGCCAGGCATTCTGGGCAACATGGCCAGGACTTGTGCTATTGCACAACCAAAATATTTTCATCTGCTGTTGGTATCACATTCCTTTAGCAGATGCAGTCCCTTGTATAATTCTATTATTCCAACAAAATGGTTACCTGCTGTGAATCTATTCTTATAGAAAACACCTTTACTTCTTCCACAGCGTACTTTCAGTGTTCGGACCTCAACACTCAAATCTTGTATTTCATTATTCTGCATGCCTTTTCCTAGATGAAATCAAGAAATGTATGTCAGCTGTTACAATACCCATATTTTGGCCTTCCAGAGAATGACAGTGGTCTTACCAGATTATTGATCCTGCTAAGAGGATGTGGTACGAAGTGTGCATTCATGTCAGAGTGAAAACAAAACACTGTGACTGCCCCAAACCTTTGTAGGCACAAACTCACTGAAAGCAAGATTACATGTGACTGTCCTGATAGCTTTATTAGCACAAATAATCAAGAATGCAGTAGTGAAACAGGATGCTCTGTCCCTCATTTACGGACTTTTGTTGAACTCACTTTGTTGCTCCCCAGGGGACGCAGGTTTCTTCATTTCTCCCTGGAGTACTTTGCTGCTCCCAGGTACTGCGGCAGAACTATTCTGAGCATGCTGGAGAACTGAAGAGGACACGTGTTAGGAAAACAAGGGCATTGCCACTTTAATGTTAAATTAAATGGCTAAAATGAATTGTAAATTATTTGTAGCTTATGAAAGAGCTGAGAGGCTCAAGTAAAGTTCATGTGTAAGGTTTGCACAATCTTAACAGTGTCCTTGGTTCTTCTAAGGTGGCATCACCAGCTATACTAGTAAAAGGATATTGTACGCCCATAGAGGACGATGCTTGATCTAGCAAGGTCTGTTACCGCAAGTGCTATTTTCTGAACTACTGAGAGACCCAGGTAGCAGCTCTTCAGAAGTCTACTTTGGCCCAGGGCCTCTTATTACTGACATCTACTTCAATCCACTCTTGTAAAAAGCTACTTATCCATCTCAAGTATAAACTCTTTCCAGGGACATTACTTATCACACACACTAGTTGCTCTGTGACACATAACCTATAACATAATATTAACAGCATTAAGAAAAAGCAACCAAAAAGTAAACTAATCACTGTTAAGTTCATGCACACACTGTCCACACCCCAATGACTGATAATGTTTCACTCTATTCAACTCATAAAAATATACATACATTGGTTGCCTATTTGCTACGGAGTTGAGGTTTTATTGTTGACATAGGTCACCAGAAAGTGTGCCCATTCACTGTCATCGCTGAAGGCCTTTTCTAATCATTGTATATCCTGCAAGCATACACCTTACGGAGGCTGGAAGGACCCTCTCCACTATGGCCTCCACATTATGGAATTATCTCCCCCTGGAGATACAATGGGCACCTATGGTGCAGGTGTTCCACCTGCTGGTAAAAACTACAGACATTCCTATACACTAATTCTTACTATTGACTTTACTGAGTTTTGAAAATTCTGGTTCATGTTTAATTATTTTAGTGTACTCATTTTACTTTGCAAACCACCTTGCTATTCTTCACAATAAAAGGCAATCTATTGGAAAAAGTAAACAAAATACATTATTATTATTATTATTATTATTATTATTATTATTATTATTATTATATCCCAGGAGACAGGCAGAGGGTTGAGGCAAAATGAATGCATGGCTTCTACAGGATTTTGTGGCCCAAAGACTGACTGACTACCATTTCTCAGTAAATGCTGATGACTTTTCTATCTTTAAGGCTTCTTTGATTGGTTTAGCACAGCCAACAGGATAACTTACCATTTTCTAGGCTTTCGTATAATGGCTGTAAATTTTGATATGCTTCCAGGTTCTCCTTGCAGAAGATCTCCTCTATTGCTGACACATTGGTCTGAATGCTCTCAAGGACATCGCATACCACTTTACAAATATCATTTGGTTTTGCAGTTACCTTATCACACCAATTCTAGAAAGAAACAATAAAGACTTTGTAAACATATTTAGAACGAAAATGCAAAGTAGCTTTTCCATTTCCCACCAGATCTAACAGCAAATTACTTGGATGGTTATCCCAGCACAATCAAAGGAAGCAAAAATTGTCGAGGCAGTTTTATCTTCCTTTGCCAGATTCAAATACCCTGCAGAATTAGCATCCCTCAGACCAGCTAATGTCCTTTCCTATGCTTTTTATCAATGCCAGAGAAAGCCTCAAGGCATTTGGCCACTTGTTCTTCAGAAACAAGCCTGTTATGGAGTTTGTCTTCTTTGTTGTTCCCTGTGGCTCACATCCCTCACTAACTAGTAAGGAAGTAGCTGTCTTATTACAAAAGAATTTCAGAAATATACTGGAAAGATAAGTTGCTGAATTGCAACTTATTACCAAATTTAAAACCATGGCGAGACTGAATAGAGACATTGGATCCTTATCTCATTATACATGATAAAGCTATTTTCAGCCATCTCACGGCTTGCTTTTTCCTGTAAGACCAATTGCAGTCGTCGTCAACAGGTTTAGCACACCTATCAGCCAATCACCTATTCCCACCACCCTTCTGAATAATACCCCTGCCCACCTTCTCACTATATAAGGGTCTGGTGACTTCTGTTTCAGTGTATCTGAAGAAGTGTGCATGCACACGAAAGCTCATACCAATACAAACTTAGTTGGTCTCTAAGGTGCTACTGGAAGGGGGGGAAATTATTTTGTTTCGGCTATGGCAGACCAACACGGCTACCTACCTGTAACTAACTTGTAAGGTTTCTCCTTCCATGCAATGTTTGTTGTTGTTATTAGAATATTTTTATACCAACTGCTCCTAAAGAAACTCAGGAGTGTTGAGTGGAGGCTACTCTCAGAATCCTGTGGGGAAGGTTAGGCTGGGAGAGTGCAAATGGCCTATGTTCACCTAGTGAACTTAAACATAGAATCCTAAAATTGGAAGGGATCCTGAGGATCATCTAGTCTAACCCTGACTGAGTGAAGTTGGAGTCCAGATCTTTGCATCCAAGTCTGGCTCCCTGTTCACCATACTGCACTGCCGCTCATGCTGTTCTCCACCTATAACCCAGAAAACCTTTCTGGTTGTAGGGACAAAGATTTCACACTCTTACTTTAGATGGACTTCACATGTCCAGGTGGGATTTTAAAAAAATTAATTCAATGCCTATAATAATCACCTTAAAATCTTCTTCGGAGATTCTTTTCTTGTCTCGCAGGAGATAGAGAAAAGGGAAAGTATCTTTGATTGCCAAAGAAATCTGTACTTTATGGGTTCTGAACCACCAAAAAATTTCATCTGAAGTACCTGGAGCAGACTTGCTATAAACAAAGCAAGAAGTATCACAACACAAAAAAGTCAATGAAAGCAATAAATGACATGGCTATTTAAAGAAGTATTTTGAGCACAAAGATCACCTTAATACAGAAATTGAGGTGGAGAAACTACCTTTTCTCAGCAGATATTTTCAGAATATGACAATCTTCATGAAAGCATCTGGGAAATGAACTGCAGGATATCCGTGAATCTTCTTTCTTACTTACAATACATACATCATCATGTTCAGACTGAAGAGGAAAAAACAATCACTGTAAAAAATAAATTTATCAAAATGCATGGGGGGAGTGTGAGTTTTAATATGTGGTGTTTCTTGTACACCACCTTGTGAGGGCAAAAGCCCTGAATTGTGGTTTAAAAGGATATTCAGCTGGCAGACACATCATCATTATCAAAATAAACAATGGTGTGGGAAAGAATATTTTTTTGAAAACAGATTTTGTTATTTTTAAAGCAACAAATATCCTCTGGTAGTATTCTTTAAATATATTCAGTTTATTACATGATATATACTCAGCATCTTCCTATTTTCTCAGTTTCGTACTTATGAGACAACCTGAAGAGCAGGAAGCTAACACAGGTAACATTTATTGGACCCTAAAATAAGCAGAGTGTTTAGATAAGGTTCCCTTGTAAAATGACTCACTATTGATTAGACTACCACTGGTAACACTAATAAATGGCCATGACTGACTTTTCAGGTTCTGCCCCTGTTTTATTTATTTTTTATTCTGCAGCTGTGTGCAAAGGATCGCCCCGCCGCTACTGCAGCCACGAGTGGAGGGTCAAGGGGTTTTGGCAGTGGGATGAGACAACCCACCTGTCAATAATGTTTTGACATAATGACATCATGTGGATTGTCCCATCTGCCTGCCAAAGTTCGCCCGCATGGAGAGGCCAGATAAAAATGGCCAGAAAGGTACCCCATTACAGTCGTACCTTGGATCTCGAAAGCCTTGTGACTTGAACATTTTGGCTCCTGAACGCTGCAAACCTAGAAGTGAGTGTTCCGGTTTGAGAACATTTTTTGGAAGCCAAACGTCCGACATGGTTTCCGCTGCTTCCGATTGAGTGCAGGGAGCTCCTATAGCCAATTGGTTTTCAAATGTTTTTGGAAGTCGAACAGACTTCCAGAACAGATTCCATTTGAGAACCAAGGGTACGACTGTACTTAACTTAAAGCATAGCTTACTTCTTTGGCAGTGTGAGCAGTTGTCGTGGAAATTTCAAAGAAACTGTGAGCAGGATCCCTGCCTTTGACTAAGATTGCACTCTCGTGTCATGTCTCAATAAGAGTTTT
This sequence comes from Podarcis erhardii, assembly GCF_964252035.2. NCBI lineage: Eukaryota > Metazoa > Chordata > Lepidosauria > Squamata > Lacertidae > Podarcis > Podarcis erhardii. The sequence continues at coordinate 61,561,857 of NC_138509.1, forward strand.
GTAATAAATCATTGGCTAAGGGATTGAGCCCTCGTTGTCATCATTGGCACTAGATTTTGTCCTTCATGTGTGCCACCATCATTTTGTGGGGCAGGCAAGCTGGACAAAGAGCCTCCCACCACAATGCCTATGGAACTGCAACTCTCACTCACACATGAAGCTTGGGGGGGGAGCGAGACAAGGCTATATGCCTTGAGGAAACAAAGTTACTTAGGTTAAGTATTGATGCAAGTTGTTTTGTTTTTCTTTGTTATATATTATGTTTTGTATTGCCTTATTTAGGTGTAAACTGTGGTACAACCATTTTGGGTGAGGGGAGGTTCGGAAATATCTAAATACTGTACATAAGTGAATAAATAAAATGTGCACATGCCAGTTTAAATCAAGTAAAATTATTAAGGAAATGTTTACCATCGTTGTCCTGTTGGAATTTTGTGGTGGCTCAGGTAGCAGTCCCCTCTGAAATAAACATCACATTTATTAGGTTTACTCTGAGGCATAATCAGAATCCCCAAACATCACCTGAATTTAGGGAATGAACTCATAAGAAATTACACATCTTACTATGGATATATGTTTATAATCTAGTAGGAGAATATTTCATTCCGCTGGGAAATTCTGCTGCTAACCTTAAAGCTGCCATGCTTGAACAGTGGTATGTAAAAGTTGGTTCCCATGTGAAACTGTTGAATTACATTCATTTGAGCCTGAAGAGAGACAGTGGTTTCTTACCCCACTGCAGATGTTAATTGACTCAGTATTAATAAGGGCTCATCCACACTTCTTTGTCCCACCGCTTTCCCCAGGGAAAACCTGCTGCTTGGGGTTGAATTGGGACAAATGGCAATTGGGATTCCTGTGGATTGCTGTTTGCTCTAGTTTAACGGTAAAGAGTGAGTTTCTCTGGGGAAAGCAGTGGGGCAAAGGCAAAACCTCCTGGCCCCTGCTTTCTAGGCATGTGCTCTTCTTTTAAATACCCACAACAATGTATTCTGCAGGGAATGAATTGTTACTGTCTAAGGTTTCTCAATGGGCACGGCTGTTGAAAAGCATCACAGTGCTTATTTTGCACACTTGTTGTCTTGTACTATGATTTTATATTTGGAGTGTTTTATGTTTTAATATGTTGGTATTCACAATGGAAGGTAGCCTATGAATAATGAAATAAATAAAAATCCCAGCTCTAATTAAATCATCAGTCTGTAGGTTTTACATTTCATTTTCCTCTGACCTCACTGTTGAGTACAAGGAAGCAACCTTGCTTGCTTCCTGTCAACAAGGGTGGGGTTGGGACTAACAAATAGTCAGGGAAAGTACACTTTGTGGTTTCTGATGAAACACCCAAGCTCCGTCTGTTCCTCTTGCTCACTCTTTTTTCTTCTCCCTCTTTATTGAATGAGGATGTTATGAAGGTAACTCCAGTTATATAGTTATATAGTGTAGAATTCATTGTGAATATCATCACCATTGTTGTTGTTTTTGTCATTACACACACACACACACACACCACTTTCCCCCCTCGGGACTCAAGTCAGCTTAAAAATAACATACTCATTTTGAGAACAAAATGTGTGGATAATTATCTGTAAAACCTTAATGGTATCATCTGAAATTCCTTTAGAGTTGCAGGTAAGAAAATGAGGCATTAAAATTGCAGCTGTTACAAGTGAACTGCATACCTTTATTAATGTGTCTAATGAGGTTGTCCCACATTGGATACTTCTTCTCCACCATTTCCAGTGTTTACGTCCTCCTTCACTCTCAAATTGTGATGGTGTGAGCCACTTTCCATTGGGACCCTCAATACTTTTTCTTGAAACTCCTTTGACAAACAGAACAGTCTCATTAATGTTATGCACCTATATCAGGCATAGGCAACCTCAGCCTGCCAGATATTTTAGGACTACAACTCCCATGATCCCTAGTGAACAGGACTAGTGGTCAGGGATGATGGGAAATGTAGTCCCAAAAACATCTGGCGCACCGAGGTTGCCTATGCCTGACCTATCCCATTCAGCAGACTTCACTGAAGAGAGAAAGAAGCCAAGTTGGTGATGTGGAAGTCGGAAAGAAACTTCAGGCTGATCATGGCTAATGCCAAACTTCAGGGCCCCTTAGAATGGATCAGCCCATCACCACAGCTAGACTCCCTGACACCTGCTTTCCTCCCTGTCCCTCTTGTACACGGTCACAATAAATTGTTTCTATATTTTTTGAAAAAATCGGAGCAATTGCCAATTACTTTTCATTCAGATTTATGGGTTGTGATAACTGCCATGTATAAATGTAGATTAATGCATTAATGATAAAGAGAATCAACATGCCACTGTTCTGTTACAAAAACAAAACATTTAAAGTTACAGATAGGTAGCCGTGTTGGTCTGCCATAGTCAAAACAAAATAAAAAAATTCCTTCCAGTAGCACCTTAAAGACCAACTAAGTTAGTTCTAGGTATGAGCTTTCGTGTGCATGCATCTGAAGAAGTGTGCATGCACACGAAAGCTCATACCTAGAACTAACTTAGTTGGTCTTTAAGGTGCTACTGGAAGGAATTTTTTTAAAACATTTAAAGCTAAATAAAATCATTTAATCATGCATTAATAAATAGGGAAAGATTTCAAAAGCACTGAACATCCCACTGTGGTACTGATAGAATTATTTTAGGCTTGCCCAGGTCCACAGGATACTGTGGAATATAATTAAAGAGCTTTATAGGATATTAGTATTCGAAGTATTCCCAGAAAATAAAAGATACTCACATACCACCCACATTGATGCATCCTCCTCCCAACACCACACATTTATGCAAACACCAATTTTTTAAATTTGCTGTTGGTATCACATTCCTTAAACAGATGTAATTATACATTTACTCTTCCAAATGATTACCTGTTGCAAATATATCTGTATGTAAAATGCCTTGTGCTGTTCCACAGGTTACGGGCAGTGTTGTGCCCTGGAAATCCAGACTTTGCTCTTGTGTCCCTTTTCCAAGATGAAATGAAGAAACGGATGTCAAAGGTTACATTTCCCATATTTTGGGCTGCCAACAAATGACAGCAGTCCTAAGGCAACCTGCTCACTGTCATCTCTGGAAGCTTTCTAATCATTATGTGTCTTATGACAACTCAAAAGAGGACCTACTAGTCGTGCTGCATCCAGAAAATGTGCATCTTATGGGGGCGTTACTGAACTTTGAATATTCTGGTTTATGTTTTATTGTTATTTTAGCAAACTGGTTTTATTTTGTAAACCGCATTGTTATATTTCACAATAAACATCAGTCTATCAATAATTTTCAATACATAAATTAATACACAAGTATGTCATTTGTTGGGACGCGGGTGGCGCTGTGGGTTAAACCACAGAGCCTAGGACTTGCCGATCAGAAGGTCGGCAGTTCGAATCCCCAAGATGGGGTGAGCTCTCGCTGCTCGGTCCCTGCTCCTGCCAACCTAGCAGTTCGAAACCACGTCAAAGTGCAAGTAGATAAATAGGTACCGCTCCAGCGGGAAGGTAAATGGTGTTTTTATGTGCTGCTCTGGTTCACCAGAAGCGACTTAGTCATGCTGGCCACATGACCCAGAAGCTGTATACCAGCTCCCTTGGCCAATAAAGCGAGATGAGCACCGCAACCCCAGAGTCGGTCATGACTGGACCTAATGGTCAGGGGTCCCTTTACCTTTTTATGTCATTTCCGTTTTATGTCATTTCAGGCAGAGGACTGAAACAGTGAATGCATGGCTGGGAAAAGACATGAACAGGGCTTTGCGGCTCAAACACTGACTATACCATTCCTCAAATCCAAATGAATTTGTTTCTTTTTAGCTATATATCTTTAAGGCTCAACTGGTAGGTTTAGTCCCCAATACAAGATGATTTACCATTTCCTAGGCTTTCATATAGTGGCCGTAAGTCTTGATATGCGGCCAGGTTACGGCTGCAGAAGATTTCCTCTATTGCTGAAAGATTGCCCTGAATGCTCTCAAGGACCTCGTACACCACTCTTTGAATATCATTTGGACCTGCAGTTACCCAATCTTGCAAATTCTAGAAAGAAACATTACAGGGTTTTAAAATCTCTGTCTTCAAAATATCTTTTAGACTGAAAATACAGAGTAACTTTCCCATTTCCCACCAGATCTAACAGCAGATTATTTGGATAATCATCCCAGTACGATCAAAGGAAGCAGAAATTGTCAATGTAATTTTCTTCTCCTTTTCCAGGTTCAAATACCTTGGGCAGCTTACATGTCTCTGAACACTAACATAATATCCTATGCCTTTTACCAATGGCAGAGAAAGACTCAAGGCCACAACCTGGATGGAATTGTAGAACCAGCACCAAGGGGCTTCTGGCAGTTCCCTCACTGCAAGAAGTGAGATTACAGGGAATCAGGCAGAGGGCCTTTTCAATAGCAATGCCCGCCCTGTGGAACACTCTCCCATCAGATGTCAAGGAAATAAACAACTATCCAACTCTTAGAAGACATCTGAAGCGCAGCCCTGTTTAGGGAAGTTTTTCTGTATTGTGCTATATTGTGTTTTTGGGAGTGCCTGGAGAAACCTAGCCAGATGGGTGGGGTATAAATAATAAATTATTATTATTATTATTGTAGAATTGCACAATTAGAAAGGACCCTGAGAATGATTGAGTCCAACCCTCTGCAATGGATGAATATGCAGCTGTCCTGTGCAGGGATCAAACCTGCAGTCTTGCTGTTATCAGCACCATGTTCTAACCAATTTAGCTATCCAGGCTGCTACTATTTCATTTCATTTCATTTTTAATTTGTATACCATTTTTCTATATTGCTGAACACAAGACAGTTTACAATATGAAGAAACAACAAAATATACAATCCAGTGCAAACACATAACATAACAATCCAGTGCAAAACAAAGAAGTCATAACAAAATGTGACTTAAAATAAATATCTTATATCAAATAAAGGAATATGTGATAATCCGTTAGAATAAAGCACGAAACTCCCAAAGTATCGACAAATAATAATTAAACAGAAATTCACTCTCAACGATAGCAATAAATCATTACTAAATTATAATCAATTAAAAACAGCAAATTTACAATGCATTAAAAATTATGTTAAAAAATTGAATTGAACAACAAAGTAGGAATTTAAGCAGAAAATAATTGCCTCAGTTAGATACAATAGTCACCTGAAAATCTTCTTCAGAGATTATATTCTTGTCTCGTAGGCCACAGAAAAAAGGAAACGGGTCTCTAATTGCAAGAGAAATCTCCATTTTATGGGCTCTGAACCACTCCAAAATTTCAGCTGAAGTACCTGGAGCAGACATACTACAAACAACACAAAACTATGTTTTAAAGACCTTGGAAATCATGTGGTTTTTAAACAAGCAAAATTAAGCATTATCTAGCGTTTATCTAGAATGATTCCGTTTCCAAAAATGAGAAACCCTATCAGGGAATCCTTAGCTTTAGCTCAGGCTGTGGAAATAATTGTGTTGCGATTTCCTCTTTCCACTTCGATGCAGGTTTAGGTGTTCTTTGCGAATAACAGCAGCCCGGTTAAATTGCCCTGGTCTTCTTCTGCATTTAATCTGAGTCCCCAGCTGTGCCAGAAGGGGGGTCCCTCCGGAGTCTGTCGCTCTTTTGCGAGAGGGAGTCTAGCGCAGACGGGAAGCGCGGTTCCCCCGGAGTGCCCTTTTCCTTGCGGAGGAGACCGACCTGTCCCTTGACTTACCTTTCTGCTTTGACTGAGCGGAGATGGGGCTGTGAGGAAGGGGCTGAAGAAAGCAGGAGGAGGAATTCCCCGTCCAGAAGAGCGAGAGGAAGCGAAAGGAAACTCAACGTCTTCCAGTCGAGGGCTGGCGCTGCCTGCTCTGAGCTGCGCTCGGGGAGAAGTGAGGAACTCGGCCCGTTTCATGGAAAGGAAATCATCACGGACACAGAAATCAGAAAAGAAAACCGAAACTGGAGGAACGCTTGATGATAAATCATGAGCCCCCCCCCCTGCCCCATGAGCCAAAAACTGTGCATAAGATATTTCTCACGTTAAAAGAAATATTACTCTTGTCAGTCTCTGACTTGAGAGGCCCCTCCCGTCCTCCATCACAGATCATGACCACAGCCTGCAGGTAAGGACTTGTGTGGGATCCAGTCCAGGGATTTCTTTTTTTTTTTTAATGATATTTATTAAAAGTTTCAAAAATTACAAAAAAGGCAAAAGAGAGAACAACAAAAAATTAACAAAACATACATAACAGTACATCAAAAAAGAAAAAAGAAAAAAAACACATAAAAACCAATACACCAATAACAATAAAAAAAACACATCCAATATTCCATATCTCCATCCTTCATTTACTTGTTTCATCGACCTCCTCACACCTCCCTTTTTGTATTCTAGTTTAGTTATTTGTTTCAGCAAATTCTTTCCATCTTTCTCAATTTTTATTGAATAATTTGTCTTAACATTCTAACCTATTAGTTAACTCAGCAAATCCTTTCCATCTTTCACTATATTCTGTCATTCAATTTACCTTAATTTATTTTAACCTTATCTTTCTATAAAATACCTTAAAGGTTAAAACTTAATATTTATTTGTACATAATTCCTTATATCATTTCCCAGTCCAGGGATTTCTGACTAGTTCCTTCAGTGCCTCTGAATGACTGTGGGTGATCCTTATGGTGTGAACTTAAAGCAATGGTTGAGCAGAGCCATTATTGATGGATGGATGGATGGATGGATGGATGGAATTTATATACCACCCTACACCCAGAGGTCTCAGGGCAGTTCACAGAAAAGATCAACATAAAAACCACAGTATCTATAATCAAAATAAAAACAACAACCCAATAACACTCTCCAAGAAAGAGCCACATTTTAAAAGAGTAAGGTAAAGGGACCCCTGACAGTTAAGTCCAGTCGCGAACGACTGGGGTTGTGGCGTTCATCTTGCTTTACAGGACGAGGGAGCTGGCGTTTGTCCGCTTCCACAGACAGTTTTTCCTGGTCATGTAGGCAAGAAGACCAAGCCGCTTCTGCCGAAGCCAGCACAGCACATAGAAACGCCATTTACCTTCCCATCGGAGCGGTACCTATTTATCTACTTGCACTGCGTGCTTTTGAACTGCTAGGTTGGCAGTATAGGCTGTCAATCAGACAAAGGCCTGGTTAAAAAGGAACGCCTAAAGGTGTGTAAGGAAGGCACCAGGTGAACTTCCCTGGGGAGAGCATTCCACAGACGGGGAGCCAATGCCTTTCTTCTTCTCTTATAATGGCAATGGTGCCCACCTGAGAATTCCAGCGAGTTCTGTCTGAAAAAAGCCCTGGCTATATGTTTAATGCACATATAATGCTGTGTTTAAGTCTGTTGTGGGTTGTTGCTTTTTGTATGGGGACAGAACTGGTATTTTTCCACTGGGTGTGGTGGTCATTGCATCTGGAGCTATAAGCCTCCTGATTTAACAGGAGATCTGAAATCTGAGCACCTTCCTATGTAGATATGTAAATAGGGCTGCTTACATCACAGAGAGAGACACAGGTGCTGTGAGATGCCAGCATGCAGAGAACGGAGAGAGGTGCATTTTGAATTTAGCGATAAAAACTATGTTTAAATTCTGTCTGGGATGAGGATTAGAGGGAGGATGTTTTAAAGAACTGAACCACTGCTAGTTCTTTTTGTTACTTTGTAACATTTAGGTCTTTAAGACTAAAGAGCAGTAATGTTTTTAAGTTTTTTTTCCTACACAAGAGTCCAGACTTCCATTGTACAACACTAAAAGGGTGTGGAGGCAGTGTCATCTAGGGAGAAGACGGGGGAAAGTCCAGAGGGCCAGACTGAAAGGCATAGAGGGCCACAACCAGTCCCCTAGCCTCAAGTTTCCCATCCATTGTCTAAATTGAGGGGAAATACCTCCTTGGAGCAAAGTGTGAATGAGATCCAGGCAAAACTGAGATTAGCTGAAGAATGGAAGCACCTTTTAGTGATGCAGAATTTAGGGTAAATTGTATCATAATCCTTTCTCACATCCCAGAGAGGGAGCCTGTTTATTCTGCTTGCGTTTACTTGTCTTCAAATGTCAAATTCACCTTTCCACATGCAACACTGACAAAAGTTTTGTCCCTGGACTGTGTATAGTCAGGCACCCACAGGTCTTGTGGATACACAAGACAAACTACTAATAATGTTCTTCTTTGCTCCTCCAGGAACATAATTTGTTGTTTATAATGTGCCTAATAATGCTAGGGCCTCATCACATATGTGGTTGGTACATAGTTTTTTTCAGTAGATAGGAGCCACTATTTCATGTATTATTGTCAAACCTTTTACCCTTTTTAATAGTTGTATCCTCTCTTTGATTCCAGCTGCTTTTTCCTATGGAGAAGAAAAGTGACCTGTGGCTTCTCAGCCTGCTCTCCATGACACTGTTTCAGTGAGGAAACTGAGGAGCGATGAGTGCAGGCTACTCCCAGAAAGCTGTGAGGAAGGTTAGGCTGGGAGAGTGCAAATGGCCCGTGCTCACCCAGTGAACTTCATTACAGATACCATAGAATCATAAAGTTGGAAGGGACCCTGAGGATCATCTAGTCCAACCCTGACTGAGTGAAGTTGGGGTCCAGATCTTTGCATCCAAGTCTGGCTCCCTGTTCACCATACTGCACTGCCGCTCATGCTGTGCTCCACCTATAACTTGGGAAACCTTTCTGGTTGTAGGGACAAAGATTTCACACTCTTACTTTAGATGGACTTCACATGTCCAGGTGGGGTTTTTAAAAAATAAATTCAATGCCTATAATAATCAGCTTAAAGTCTTCTTCAGAGATTCTTTTCTTGTCTCGCAGGAGATAGAGAAAAGGGAAAGTATCTTTGATTGTCAAAGAAATCTGTACTTTATAGCCTCTGAACCACCGAAAAATTTCATCTGAAGTACCTGGAGCAGACATGCTATAAACAAAGCAAGAAGTATCACAACACAAAAATGTCAATGAAAGCAATAAATGACATGGCTATTTAAAGAAGCATTTCAAGCACAAAGTAAAGAACTGTAGAGCATATAAACAGAAAGGTCCCATTAGAAGACGAAAAACATGTCTGAGGCTTGATAAATCTCTAACCTCAGATCAGGCTGCAGAATTGTGCTATCTTACCCTTCCTACTTCTACTCAGCTTTAGGTCTTCTGTGTTATTAGTAACTTATATGGGTATCCTTCTATATTTACTTTGAGTACCCAGCTGTAGCCAAAGTGAGATTCTAATGTGAATTTAGGCGCATGGATGGCTTCAGTTTAATTTAGATTATCAAGAGTCACAAATAAACTAGGGGTGGGGGTGAACAGTGTTCAGAAAGAATGAAAACTCATGAGTTTCATTTCAATTGCACCCTTCCTCCAAGGAGCAAAGGGTAGTATACCAGGCTCTCCACCATTAATTTTATCCATACAACAACCCTGTGAGGTAGGTTAGGTCAAGATAAAAGAGACTGGCCCAAGATTGCCTTCATGTCTGAGTCGGGGTTTCAACCTGACTCCACCCCAGTAACCGGCCAACATTCTGATCACACCACCAGGTCCCTCAGGTCTTGGAGATGCTAAAAACTGTCTGTGACTATTGATGGCATGCTGGCAGTCTGAATTGCCAGCAGCAAACATTTGTATTGGAAAGCTCTGACTCAGCCACATTTTTTTTCAGACAAGCGAAATAATTCCAGCATACAATGTTTGTTGCAGATACTGTAAACATTCATTTATGAGACTTTGTGTCTGGATTTGAAGCAAGATGGGATTTGTGGCTTTCACATTCCAAGCAGAGAGATTTTGCATCAGGAAACCATTTAAATGAACCAGGCACACGAGTGGCTCTCCTCGGCCTTTGAGCAACATGTACATTCCTGTTAAAATCCTTGACTCCGCGCAACCATCCCTTTACATTCACACCGCAGACACACAGTCATTGAAGACCCACAAAAACATAATCTCAAAATCTGTTTATACAGTATAGCCACTGAAAGGAACTAGAGGGGAACTCTTAGGTCATACCAGGACTCAGGCAGTAGTCACAATCTGTGTGTGAGACAAAGGGTGGGGTCTCCAAAGGAAGAGATTGTGACAAGGGTAATTATTTTAAAAAGCAATACATTATACACAGTTTCTAACATGATTCACAGGGAGAGGGAAGTTTTGATTTCCTAGTTTTTTTTAACTTTCGATTCTGCTTTTCTTCCCAGAAATTGGCCAATTTAGAGGTTCCACCCAAATCCGTCTCCCAACAGCCAGTCATGGACTCAGTGGGAGGTCCGACGTACTGAAGAAGGAATATTTTTAGTTTCATTTCACTCTCGCCCTCACTTTTTTTTTTCACCTGGCGAAATTTCAAGGTCGATCCTTCTATTTAACCTGGTGCCTGTTCGTGCAGCCTCCACTTTGCGAAGGAAAAGCAGAAAGGTAAGTGTCGCGAGCGGTTGATCTCCGCAAGGAAGAAGGAGCCCCCGACGGGCTTGGCGTCGCAGCAAAGCAATCCTGCGCTCATTCAAGAGATCGGGGAGACTCCAGGCGCTGCCTGAATTTCGGCAAGCGAAGGGGGATGAGGGAGGGACGCCCAAGAAACAGGTCGCCTGCAGCAGGATCGGACTGATGCGTTTCCTCAGGGGGTCTTGGAGTGCTAAGGCTGCAATCCTATCTATACACGCTTACCTGGGAGTAAGCCCCATAGAACTCAGTTGGGCTTACTTCTGAGTAGAGGCGTGTTGGATTGAATAGACCGTTGGAACTAGATTAGCATTGGTTTCTCACTGTAATGCTGCTTTCCTGTTGCTTCCCATAGTATGTTTTCCCTCCTCATCAGGGGTTGGAGAAGAAAATATTCTCTTCAGCTCTATTCCAAGGGCCTTCTCCTTCCTTGGAGGTTTTTGAGCAGAGGCTGGATGGCCATCTGCCATGGACACGTTAAATATAGCTTTCCCCTTTCGGAAATGGGATCTGCCTATTTTAATTCCATGAAATTCTAGATTTTGGTTGCGACGGTAATGCTAAAACTTTTTCTTCAAATAGCCATCACTTCTCTTGTTTTCATCGAGTTTTTGAAGGTATCTGATACATCTTGCTTTGTTTGTAGCATGTCTGCTCTAGGTACTTCGGGTGAAATTTTGGAATGGTTCCGAGCCAATAAAATGCAGATTTCTGCTGCTATCAAAGACTCATTTCCCTTTTTCTTTATCCTGCGAGACAAGAAAATAATATCTGAAGAGCAGTTTAAGGTGACTATTATAGACATTTAATTTATTTTTTAAAGTTGTGTCTGGGGTTTCGTAGTTCATCTATGCCAGGATTGGGGAATCTTTGGCTTCCCAGAAGTTGATGGACTGCAACTCCCATCAGCCCTAGCAAGCATGGTCAATGGCCATGGGTGATGGGAATTCTAGTTCAGCAGCATCTGAAGGGCCAAAGATTCCCCACATCTGTCTGAGCTTTTCCTGGAGCAAAGCCTGACATTATAGGACCATTGTTCACATGTCCGCCCAGCTAGTATATAAAGCAAGGGGTGGGAGATGTCTTAATTTAACCATCAGCAATGTATAAGAAAGGGAGTGCTGAACTCTCACTGCCTGTTTTTTAGCTCCTTGGAATCGGTTACTTTTTCCTTTTCCTAATACTTGAAGCCAGCCAATAGGGGAGGAAAATGGCTGAAGGGAAGGTAGGAAACAAGAGGTGGAAAGTTTCAGCATCCTTCTCCCATGTGCTGCTTTTAATGCTGAAGTACCCATATGGCAGGGACACGGGTGGCACTGTGGGGTAAACCACAGAGCCTAGGACTTGCCAATCAGAAGGTCAGCGGTTCGAATCCCCGCAACGGGGTGAGCTCCCGTTGCTCGGTCCCTGCTCCTGCCAACCTAGCAGTTCGAAAGCACGCAAATGCAAGTAGATCAATAGGTACCGCTCCGGCAGGAAGGTAAACGGCGTTTCCGTGCGCTGCTCTGGGTCGCCAGAAGTGGTTTAGTCATGCTGGCCACATGACCCGGAAGCTGTACACGGCTCCCTCGGTCAATAAAGCGAGATGAGCGCTGCAACCCCAGAGTCGGCCACGACTGGACCTAATGGTCAGGGGTCCCTTTACCTTTACCTTACCCATATGGCACAGGGCAAATGGTTGCAGCTGTGGCATAGGGAGATGTTATACGTGATTCATAACCGGAAAGGTTTTCAGGGTAGCAGGAGGAACATAGCATGAGAGACAACCAGGTGTAGTGAACAGTGTGTTAGACTTGGATGCCAAGATCTGGGCTCAAACTCCATTCAGTCATAGTGTCCACAGAGTGAACCTACGCCAGTGGTCCTCTCCCAGCATAACTTCCCCTCTCCATCCTGAGAGCCTTTAGGAGAGGTTGGGATACAACAGCAACCATTGCACAGGAGGAGGAACCTTGAAAGTTAGTGTGGGATATGACCCAGCGAAAAAGTGAAGAAGATGCACTCCTTAACAGCAGCAGGTTGTGGCTTGTTTCTGAAAAACAAGAGGTCACATGCCTTGAAGCATTCTTTGCCATTACTGTAATACAGAATATAGGAGAGGGGTTTTAGCTGTGCTGGGCCTTGGAATTTGAATTAAATTTGATTTCTTTGCTTATGCTAGGTTTACCATCTTGGATATGACGGGAAATGGGATACTTACTATAAATGAGTTTAAAAAATGCTTGTGTTGTTCTTGTTTTTTCTAGATTTGTTCTGAGCAGGTATCGTCAAATGCAAATGCTCTTCAAAGAGTGGTATACAGTGTACTTGAAAGCATTGCAAACAATGTGTCAGCAGTAAAGGAGATTTTCTGCCCAGAGAACCTGGAAGCATATCAAAATTTAAAGCCAATATATGAAAGCCTAGAAAATGGTAAGTTATCTTGTTGGTTGTGCTAAATCTACCTGGCAAACATAAAAGATAAATAGTCAAAAGGAAAGGAAAATCATCGGATTTTATTGAGAAATGGTGTAGTAGTGAGTGTTTGAGCCACGGAATATTCCCAACCATGCATTCCCTTTGTCTCAGCTCTCTGCCTGCCATCTGCTGGCGAATTTATTATTATTCTGTTTATTTGAAAGTACTTATTGTCTGCTTTTTATTGTGAAAAATAATATGGTGGTTTACAAAATAAAACCAGTACACTAAAACAACAAGAAAACATCAACCAGAATTAAGTTAAGTAATACCATTACTAAGGATCAGTGCCCAGGAATGCCTATTTAAATTGTAGGTGTTTACCAGCTTTCCCCATAAGTGCTCATTTTGTCTCTAAGGGAAGGTTAATTCAACTGTGTCAGAAGATGGTGCTGTATCCTAGTCATCATAAGACGTATGTCTGCTTGATATGGCATGTTTAGAATATCCTCCTTAGTAGAGGGGCATCCAATTTTGACAGTGAATGGGCTGGAATATGTGAAAGGGGGGGGGGCAGAGAGCAGGCAGGGGCGGGGCTGGCACGCGTCCTGAAGGCGTGGTGTGCTGCCTGTGGGGGCGGGGCGCCCAGTGCAGGTGGGTGGGCAGCCACAATGGCACCCCACCGGAATCTCTCTGCCAGGGGCGGAGCGCTCCCCTCGCAACCCTCTTCCTCCGCCAGTGGTCCTAAACTGTTCAAAGCCTTACATGTCAATATTATCACCTCAAACACAGTTCAGTAGCAAATAGGCATTCAGTGCTGTTCCTCCCAGTGGCGTAGCATGGGGGGTGCGGGGGGGCCGGCTGCACCGGGCGCAACATCTGGGGGTTAGGGTTAGGGGGTGCAAATCCACGGGTTAGGGGACACAAATTACTTGCCTTGCCCCGGGTGCTGACAACCCACGCTACGCCACTGGTTCCTCCAGCACTGTTGATAAAGAATCGTAGAGGTGGAAGGGATCCCAAGGATCACTTCATCCAACCCCCTGCAATTCAGGAATCTCAACTAAAGCATCCAAGACAGATGGCCATCCAGCCTCTGTGATGTGTATGCATGGAAGGATGCTGTACTAAGTGTTTTGCACCAGCTGCAGTTTCTTATAAACCATAAATGATTAGATCAGCGATCTCGAATCTTTGTCAACTACTGGATACATTTTCAATTATGAGAGTGCCATGATCACAAAATGGCTGCCATGGGGGTGGGGTGGCATAGCACAAAATGGCTGCCAAGGGGAACATGGCATAACACACAGTTAGAGAGACAACCACCCCCAATAATCTCATGCTTAAAATCAGGACTGGCTCGGAGCATTTTGCAGCTTTGGACAAAACAGGAAATGTCACTAGCGCCTACTCTTTGTCAGCACTCTTGTCACCTGCTCCTCCCCTGTATGCCACACACCCACCACAAGCAGAAGGCAGCAGGGGAACAGAAGGCCATAGAAGAGAGGAGTGGGCAGTGGAGAGCAGGAATGGAGGTGGTGGGTGAGGGTGTCACAATGGGCAGGTAAAGAGGAGGAGGCAGAGGGCAGGAGTGGAGGCTGGATGTACCACCTGATGCATTTGCCTCACCTTACCTCGTTCGCAGGCTGGACCTGCTTACAATGGGAAGTCAGCTGTGTCCTGCTGGTACTGATTATGATTATTGATTTTACATATACTGATGCTGTTGATGTCCATAGTATCATGAAAAATATACAAGGTAGCCCCACCAGTCTTGTTTGCTTAGAAAGCACCTGCACATTTTGTTGCATAACTTTTTTTTTTTAGGAGGACTAGAAACTTACTTAAAACAAGAACAATGAAAGCTCAAAGTCAGAGGACCTTTCCCCGGGGCGCCACTGGAAGCCTTCCCTGGTGCCATGCCATGTTGCTGACCCCTGGGTTAGATGTTCACAACACATTTTATCCATTTAATTTAATAGTAAGGTGCTAATGCCCTTGTTTTCTTCACACACTTTCTTTTCAGTTCTCCAGCGTGCTACAAATAGCTTTGCCACAGGACCTGGGAGCAAGAACATACTCCAGACAAAGAAGAACAATTCTGAATTCTCTGCACCGAAAGGTGAATTTGACATGGGTCTCTAAATGTTTCTGAGGCATAGACTGTGGGGAGAGAAAAATAGAATAATATAAGGCAGAACTCCCCAAACCTTCCACCTACAGGACCTACCTGAGATGGATGAAAATTAGAGACCCTCCAGGTAGCCTTTTTATTGATGATTCCTGATGATTTGTGCTAATAGGGCTATTGGGCAGTCATGTGTGTTCCTGCTGTCAATATTGTTTGCACTTGCTGAAGCTTGAACAGTTGCACTGTTTTATTTTAAGTCAGTG
Organism: Podarcis erhardii; assembly: GCF_964252035.2. Taxonomy (NCBI): domain Eukaryota; kingdom Metazoa; phylum Chordata; class Lepidosauria; order Squamata; family Lacertidae; genus Podarcis; species Podarcis erhardii. The sequence goes on from NC_138509.1 coordinate 61,577,112, forward strand.
CATAGCCTGTAACCTCCTTCTGAAGTTCTATAACTTTTTATGTCACAAATGTTCTGCTATATTTTTATGATGCCTTTGTTGTGCTATAGCACCTTTGGACAGCAATAACGTGGTAGCATTAAGGAAACATCACACAGCAAGCTAAAGCAGAATAAATCCACCACTAATGGACTATTATTGTGTCAAGAACGTGTTGCAGAATACACCCACAATAAAACATCTGTCTTGAGGGGCCCTTACTGAGGCCCACTAGTCTCAAAATGCTGGCAAATGGAAACAGAGTTGGCATAATCAGCTGCCAATTGCTGACATCATTTTCAACTGATACCTAATCCATCTTTGGAAATTGAAAACACCATTTTCCTTATGGGAAGGAGTTCCATATTCCCCCTTTCCCCAAGCCAAGTACAGTACAGCCATTTTCTTAGGAGGTATTGTGACTAGTCTTCTCATTTTAGGCAGAATTTGCTGACCCATAAGAACTAAGTGAGAAGGTTGTTCAAAACTTCCCTTTTTTGTTTCAGGTTTTCCCTTTCTCCTTACACCCAGGTTTGATCAAGAAATGGCAGAACCTTATAAAAAAAAAAAAATTTCAGAGGGAGAAGCCTCAACTAGCTATCAAGGTATTGCATAAAAATAGATGGAGCAGGGTGGGCACTTCTGAACATAATTTTATATGAAGAGGTTTTTCAGTTTTGATATTCATGTTTCATGGCAATGACGGTATATAAGCATTGGATAAAAGTAGATGAGAATATGTTAAATTTATGGAAGGTATTATTGTCTTGGGAGGAAAAAGGATACTTTGGATAATGCAATTTTAAAAATAAAAATGGTAATCCAGTTTCCTAGGATCAACTAAGACTGGACACAGGAGATTTGGGTATGTATGGGATGGCTTCACCTACATCAGTTGAGTTAGATCCTGCTAAATCAGGGTATCTAGGCACCGGATCCCTTACCAGATTTGAAATTGTTCTGTTAAACCAAGGATCTAAAGGTAAAGTGTTGATATAAGAGATTTATGGAGAATTGTTGGAAATTTCATTCAGCCCATTAAGAAGCACGAAAACTATCTGGGAGGCAGACATAGGATGTGAAATAGATGATATAAAACAGAAAAGCGTGTGAACCATTAAAACCAGCAGGGTCTATTTCTGCCTGCGTAGTGCAGAATACCACACCAGAGTCTCCCATAGGTGGTACAAGGCTCCAGTTTGCTAGCTATCATGTATCATGGTGTAGTGGTTAAGAGCGGTAGCCTCGTAATCTGGGGAACCGGGTTCGCATCTCCGCTCCTCCGCATGCAGCTGCTGGGTGACCTTGGGCTAGTCACACTTCTCTGAAGTCTCTCAGCCCCACTCACCTCACAGAGTGGTTGTTGTGGGGGAGGAAAGGAAAGGAGAATGTTAGCCGCTTTGAGACTCCTTAAAGGGAGTGAAAGGCGGGATATCAAATCCAAACTCCTCTTCTTCTTCTTCTCTAGCAGTAGTGTTTTGGCTGGGCTGTGGTCACTCGGTAACATATTTCAGTCTCTGATGGGAATGCCTGATTGTCAAAAACTTTTATTCTGACATATATTAGGAAATCAGTAGTATTATTCAGGACCCAATACAAATTACACCCCAATTGTAACTATTTTTAGGACATTAAGATGAACATAAAACTAAACATTTTGCTAATCTTTCTGCTAGTTGCAGCTAGGCTGTCTATCACACAATTGTGGGAAGCCTTGAAAGACCTAAATATTTCTCTTTGGTATAATAACATTTGGAATATAGTCATATCCGAGAAGCGAACATATCAGTTAAGAGTATTGAAAGGTATTGAAAACCCAGTGACTTTGTGCTACTTGGTGAAACTTGACACTGACTGATGCTTCAGTATGGGATGCTTATATGTAGTATGTATGAACTTTATGAAGCAATGTATGGGTTTTTCCAGATTTCTCTTTTCCTGTTGTTCCCTGTATTGTGTTTCCTTCCATTGTTCTTGTAATTTAAAAACGCCATTTTTAAATGCTTAATACACAACTGCACTGTTGGCCTGGCACTATGAAGGCATTCCATGGCATTTGGGTGGAATCTAGCCACATATTAAAAATGTTGTGAAAATGCTTAAAATTTATTTTTTTTTGAAAAATATGTTGAATTTGCCATAGCTCGCCATCGCCATCTAATGTCACATTTGTACAATGCGCTTTACAACACACTTAAAACGTTTTATTTGCAGCTGTATAGCTGAGTCCTTGGTTCCTCTTTTTAAAATGAGTGAAAAAGGGATAACAATTCCCTACTAAATGGCTTCTTCTTCTTCTTCTTCTTCAGGACTGAAAGTTGCTGGTGCGACAGAAAGCATGGCAAAAATGTCTCCAGGACCAACTAACACCTGTTTGAAAATGAGTGGTACTCCAAAAGGTAAAGAAGGTGCAATGGTATAGATTCCTCATAGGTTCTCCAAACTAACCCCTTCCACAGTTCTCCAAAAGCAGCTTTGGCATATACCCTACAAACTGGGCGAGGGCGTTGTCCATATGTCATTTACCTGCACCCTGGTTCCTAGCTGCCATTTTGCCCACTTCTTTTTTTAAATGCCTGCCTCCATTACCCAGTTCCCTGTTTTTGTTGTTGTTTTAACTGCATGCATGCAATGTTAGCCATTACCAATAGTTACAGAATCCTGTTATGATGACTATGGAGCTCCATTCTTGCTATGTCTTGAAACCTGACCCCTTGACCCTATGTGAGCTCAAGGAACTTGCTTCACATTGTGGTTATATGCTGCAACCTGACTTCTCAGTTCCCAGTTCTCTTAAGAGTTGGCACACATAGAGTTGCACCAGGGCATCTGCACAGATGTGCCAGAATATCTCCATGGCGGAGTCATAATTTGAGTTATGCTGGCAATGTGGAGCTTCCACCATATCCTGTAGCTTTCCAGCCATTGTATCTGTCGGGGGCTGGTCTGAATATGATGCCAGAGACTGGTCTGACTCCGAAGATGGGGGAATGCAGTCACAGACAGAGCAGCCTCTAACAGAGGAGGAGGGGGAGGATTCGCCCCCCCGCGCCTTCCATGTTCCCAGAAGCAGAGAGACCAGAAGATTCAGAGGCTGCACAGTCGGGGGAAGAGCTGGACAGCTTTGAGATAGTAGCTAGGCAACCAGGAGGGAGGGAGCATTTAGGAGATTCTTCAATCGAGTGGTGGGGAAGTCCATCCCCCCCAAACTCGGAGGACTAAAAGGGTCCAGGAACAACGGAAGCGCAGGGGCGGGACAGGTGACCGGTAGCACGCTTCTTGCTGCAGAAGCGGAGTGGATTCAGAGTGAGCAACTGCCATCCATGGGGAGGGTGGTTTGATGCTGCTCTCAATATGTCGTTATAAATAAAATGGACTATAAACCTGCCAGAGCCTCATTACTTTTTATCAGAAGCTACTGGAGGGAGGGGAAACTCCCTTGCCTGCCAACATACCTGACAGTATCTTTGGTTTAGAATTGTGTCCCAATATATTTTCAGGTGATATGAAATGCTACTTCATGCCACATCTTATCAGTAGGATCTGTAACTTGGTAAGACTGCTGTCATTTTCTGGAAACCCAAAATATGGAAATTGCAGCACTTGACATCAATTTCTTGATTTCCTCTAGGAAAAGGGATACAAAATATTAAAAAAGACAAACCGGTTGTCCAGGGCTCAATAGTGGTTGTTACTTGTGGAAAAACTAAAGGTGTTTTATATAAGGAAAAATTGGCAAAAGGTAAACATTGTTTCGAAACAGTTTAATTGTATGTGTAATTACGTATTTTAAGAGAATTTTATAGCAATAAGAAGTTAAAATCTTTGTGTTTGTGCCCATGAGTGTGTTGGGAGAAAGATGGATCCATGTGGCAGTATGTGGGTGTAATTTTATGTTTGGGACCACTTAAATAGTCTTGTAGGAAATTGGTTTTTTATTTCCCACTGAATCCTGGGTAACTTGGAGTAATTCTATCTATATCACAATGGGATTTTCAGTACCTTTAAATCCTTCAAATTACAGTTCAGAAATGCATGCTTAAATGATTTTTTCAACTTAAAAAAATTATCACAAAACAGTATTATATTGTATTCTTCCACTTTAATTGGTGCAGCATATCATTTGTGTATTAGACTATGTGTGGGAAAACTTTGGCCCTCTGGGTGCTGTTAGCCCTGATCACGCTTGCTGGGGCTGATGGAAGTTGTACTTCAATAACATCTGGAGGGCCAAAGTTTCCCCACATTAGACTGCATTAATGCACTGCAGTTACCGTACATCAACCCATAAATTGCGAATTGAAAATAATTGGCAATTCCTCCATATTTTAAAAAAGAAAAAAGACAACTCAATGTATTTGGTGCTACAGTTTTCAGGATCATTCTTACTGGGCGGAGAAAATTTGCCCCCCACTTAAATTATAATTATACCAAATGAACATTGGAAGAGAAACACATTTTACACTTCATGTAATCAATGCTATTTTTTACTGGTGGTATTATCAGGCCAAGTGCTTGTGGTCAGCCATGTTTGGCACTGGCCAAAGACTCCAGGGCCTCTGACCAGACCAGCCTTTTGCCCAAATACTCACCCCCATGCACAGGTAGTGGTATGTGTGCACTGCTGACAGCAAAGGTTGTCCCCATCTACAGTGACTTGCTAGACACTCACCTCACTGCTCAGAGGTGTGCTCTGTGTGAGGTGTCTGAGAAAATGGCTGCACTGTTACAGTAGTTTGCCACTGCAGCTAGAAAATCTTTTAAAGTATTTGCAGCCACCATTGGGCCTTTCTCAGATCTCAGATGTGGAGGAGATGATAGATAATCCACCACCACTTATGCTACTTCAGGGGACAGGGAAGGAAGCAGGAGGGATGGGGGTAGCAAGAGGGAAAGAAGAAAAGTTTGGATTTGATATCCCGCTTTATCAGTACCCAAAGGAGTTTCAAAGCGGCCAACATTCTCCTTTCCCTTCCTCCCTAACAACAAACACTCTGTGAGGTGAGTGAGGCTAAGAGACTTCAGAGAAGTGTGACTAGCCCAAGGTCACCCAGCAGCTGCATGTGGAGGAGCGGGGAAGCAAACCCGATTCACCAGATTATGAGTCCACCGCTCTTAGCCACTACACCACACTGGGACTGGAAGAGGATAGTGTTGCTGTTGCCACAAAGAGAAGGACTGGGACAGGAGTAGAGACCTCGCTTCCCTGTAGTCTGGTGTTGGCCCTGAGCAGGTCCCGTGCTGAAACACATTTCTAGTATTGATTTTTCCCAGTGTAAATATTGGAAAAGGAGCTGCTGGTGGCAATTTCTTTCTCCCTCTATTGAACTTTGCTGAATGGGACAAGCTTGCAGCACTGTTGTGACTTCTCTGTTACAGGAGCTACACAGAAATGTATCAAGAATTATAACGGAACATGGTTCACACCACAAGAATTTCTGATTGAAGGAGAAATTGGAGGTACAAACTGGAGAAAAAGTATCCGCTATCAGGGGGCTCCTTTAGAAACATTAATAAAGGTATGCAGTTCACTTCTATTGGCTATAATTTTAATGCCTCGTTCTTTACTTGTAATTACAAAGGAATTTCAAATGATGCCACCACGGCTTTCCATATATTTATCCACACATATCATTCCTGTTACAAGGACAATATCCTGTATTGTAAGTGAATAGCAGCACAAATTGTTTTATGAAAAAGCCATTGTCTAGATTCTAGAATGCCCTAACACAAGAGCTGCCCACAGACAGGTGATAGGTTGCCTGCAAAGGCCACCACTGGTTTCCCTGAACAGACGCTGCTGAGTGTTGACTTTTCATTTTTTAAACAGTAAGGCTCCAGCTCTTCTAGAAAATCAGTTATGGGACAAAACATGCAGATACCTTCAAAGCAATTTCAGTGAAATAATTTGAGTGTGGTGTGACTACCTTGTATACATTTCCTGTTGCTGAGGAACGCTCTCTGTTGCTATTAGACAACAACAGCATCCATATGTGTGTAAAATAAAAATTCTGTGATCTTCACAATCAGAACCAGTGGGGCATAGCTGACTTCCTATGGTATTCCATCAGGTTGCTGGGGATAGCCATCTTTCTTATTTTGTTTTATCCCTTTCCACCCCACCCACAATGGCAACTATTTTGTGCCCCCAGCATTGTCGCAAAATTTGAAATGTACCCACTGATTCAGAAAGGTTGGTGACTCCTGCCCTAACACAATGTAGAACTGAGCAGACATAAAGATTGTGCCAGCTAAAGGCAAGATCTGTATTCCATGGAACCATGATCTATGGAAGTTTTATGATTACAATAAAGACTATGTGATATTTATTATAAAAATAACAAAAAATGGCACAGATTGATTATAGTATCAGCTTTTCTAAATCGGAGGCCCCATCGTTAGATACGTGAAATTCAATCCTCAGTTGTAGGGTAGAGTAGGAACAGAATTCTCAGTGGGAGGGATTGTAGGCAGTGAGGTCAGTGGGAAATTAAATGCAAAAAGTACAGACCATGATAATTCTATTAGAGCTAGGATTGTTATATATGTCATTACTTATCGGCCACCTTTCAAGGTTATCTTTCTTAAGGTGACTTTCAGCATACTAAAACACATAATACTGCAAGCATAAAAATCATAATCTACAAGACAACAGGTGTGCCAAATGGGCACTGTGATGCTTTGCAATAGCTGTGCCCATTCATGAAACTCAGTAACAATCCATCTTATGCAGAATACATTAGTAATGCTGAATTTATTATCTGTGGTGCGGTAAGAAACCCCTGTATCTCTTCAGACCAAAATGGGAGTAATTCAGCTTTTCACATGAGAGCCTATCTTTGACGTTCGTTTGCTCAAACATGGCGAATTTAAGGTTAGTAGTAGAGTGTTCCAGCAGAATGAAATAATTCCCTACTGGATTTTAAACAAATATAAATCGTGAGGTGTCAGAATATGTCTCATTTCCACCATCTAATTCAGATTAAGTTTGGGGATTCTGTTGGTTCCTCAGAACAAACCTAATAAATGTGATGTTTGTTTCAGGATGGCTTGCTACCTGAGCCAGCACGACCTTCCCCAGTGAAAAATAAGGTAAACAAATTGTGAACACTTTTACTAGATTGACTGTAGACAATGCACCAATCTAAATGGGCATCTACACATTTTATTTGTCCATTTATGCATTAAGACATTTCTGTCTTGATCATCTCCAAAAAAATTAATATTTACTTCAGAATAAGGAGGTACAAAACATAATCAACAAAAACATTAAAGCAGTACTAAGATTCATAAATAGCCTGACAAAAATGCTGAGTTTGTACCTGGTATCCATATGAATATAATAAGGTGGTAAGACTCACCTTAGTAGAAAGGTTATTCTACAGATGCAGAGCCACCACCAAAATCAATTTATTAATTGATTTCTTCAGATTTCATAGGATACATGTTGGTTAATGTATTATCTATATAAATGTATACTGTGCTTTAAACAATATTGTTCTCTGTCTCTTACTCGGAATCTGATCATATATTTGTGTGAGGAAATGCTGAAGGAAAATATCTGCTATCCCATGAAACCTTTTCCTCCTTTATATCTGATTCAATATACCGGTAATTTTCATACCCTAATTCAACCCTAATTCAAAAAGGGATGCGGGTGGCACTGTGGGTTAAACCACAGAGCCTAGGACTTGCCAATCAGAAGGTCGGCGGTTCGAATCCCTGTGACGGAGTGAGCTCCCGTTGCTCGGTCCCTGCTCCTGCCAACCTAGCATGCAAGTGCAAGTAGATAAATAGGTACCGCTCTGGCGGGAAGGTAAACAGCATTTCCATGCGCTGCTCTGGTTCTCCAGAAGCGGCTTAGTCATGCTGGCCACATGACCCGGAAGCTGTACTTGGCCAATAAAGCGAGATGAGCGCTGCAACCCCAGAGTCGGCGAAAACTGGACCTAATGGTCACGGGTCCCTTTACCTTTACCTTAATTCAACCCAACCCATCCCTTTCTCAACACCCAGTACAGATACACAGTGAACTGTCAATGAAAGATCTTCTTCTTCCACTGGCAATTTGCTGACAGGCTGGATTGGGAGCCTCAATGGGCTATGCCCATGTCATGAACCAGAGGTTCATTAACTTTAAACTGAAACTAATGCTTTAAAATGAGCAGTGACTTGCCTCTTGAACAGTTCCAGTAGCATCTTCAAGTGCCAAATCAGACAGGTAGGTGGGGCTGCCCACTTGTCAATCGCAGGGTGTCATTATTATCCCACCCACCTGTCAAAATCTGTTGCGTGGTTCCTAAGCTTCTCCTGCTGCTGTGGGAAGCATGAGAAACAAGTCTGCGTTTTAAGGAATAAGCAGCTTCTTTCATGTACTTGCCACACTGGCAGCAGCAGGCAGTGGCGTAGTGTGGGGGGTGCAGGGGGGGCCGGCCGCACCGGGCGCAACATCTGGGGGGCACGCGCTCACACTCACAGTGCTAAAATCCACGGGTTAGGGGGCGCAAATTACTTGCCTTGCCCCGGGTGCTGACAACCCACGCTACGCCACTGGCAGCAGGGAGAGCAAAGGGGAAAGAATAACTTCATGCTTCCCTTTATCCTTCCCCACCCCCACTATGGCTGCTGGTGGCAGTGTATGGGGGCAAACAAAGAGAATAATTTCTCCCCTTTATCTTTCTTCTCCGCCTCAAGCAGTGGCAGCAGGGGTGGCAGCAAAACCTGCCCTGTCCTGATCCTCCAGAACAAGGTGTTATTCTACCACAAATCAGCTGGTGGGCAGCTGGGAGCATGCCTTGTTCCAGCAAAGGATAAATTGGAAGCCCACTTTAATCTCCCAATTGTTTCTTTGAAGCCCCACCTGTATGACATCAGGTGTAGGGCAAGTGAGTGTGGCTTCCCCAAAATGGACTGGAAGGCCAAATGGAGAGGCCTGGCTTGTGAGCCAGAGGTTGGTCCTCCATGTGGGAATGTTCAGGGATGCAGGAGAGGATATATTATGAGATTATATCCTTATCCAACTTGTGCTAACAAGTTCCCAAAATATCAGCAGAGTTTATAGACATTCCCCTTTTAAGTTTGCAATGGTAACATGTGCTCAGGTTTGCTAGAACCTCTATAATAATTATTTTGGTAATTTCCCCTTTGTTCCCTCTTAAAATACAAGACACGACAGTCTTTCATAAAAGTATAAAGAGAATTTACTCACGTTCTGTTCACAATAGGATCCCAGAAGGCAGACAGGCTTGAAAAGGTAACATACATTTAGAATCTATCTTATAGGAAGATAGTCCCTTTCTGCTCTCTTGGCTGGGAGCCAAGAGGGCATCCTTAGCAGATGTTGCTGCTTCGAAGGAAGATGGCAGAGAGAGAGGGATGGCTGTTCTGCACTGTGCTTTTATTATTACCTGCACAGGTGAGGCCACACCCACCTCTGGTCACATGCGGAGGAAGTCTGTCCCAAGAAGTTTACCTGCTGGCTGGACAGACATCCCTCCCCCTGTCTCAACATGTACACTCTAGGAATGCTATAATTGACTGCTCCTGTGTTTTACATCCCACACTCCAGCCCTTCTGTGGCCTCCAAATGTTGGACTCGTAACTCCCATCAGCCCCAACCAATATAGCCAATGGATTTGAGTCATGGAAGTTATAGTCCCAACGATTGGAGGGCACTACGTTGTCTACCACCGCTATAAGGCTCTCAGACAAGGCATTCCACTATCCCTCCCTCTTTTCAATTTTTCTTTTCCAACCGATGCTCAACATGGTGCAGCTGCTCTGCATGCTCAGTCCTCATTGGGCTTTTGGGAGTTTGTGTGTTTGTTCCTTAAATATCTTTTTTTCTTCTTCTTCTACAAATCCCAATTTCTCCTAAACATGGTGACGGCTTCCCCTTGTTTCCCAGTGGATCTGTTTTGGCCCTCACCAGCTCAGTTTTCTATCCCCCCTCTCCTTCAGCGCACATAAGAAACTTCCAGACGAGCCTGTAGTAGTAGTATAAAAATATGGGTGTGGGAAGGGGAAGGTTGATCAAGAAAACAGGCAAAGCAGCCTGAAGAAACAAGCTCTTCTTCATGTGTGCAATGCATAAAGGGAGAAAATATAAAATGAAGACATTCAAAAATGTTCTTTACTTAGAAGCTGAAATGTTAGCCATGACTGTATAGTGCTACTACTGGTAGTCCGTCCGTGGTGAGTAATATTAAAAGGACACCTTTGTCTACACACCTAGCACAGCAAGATGTGATGCTTTCAGGGTCCAAGAAATATTACCTGTTTGCCAGCTTCCTACACTTCTGTTTTGCCAGACTTGAGAAAACAGGAAGATACCAAGTGGATATTGACATATTAATTGGATACCTTCAGTGACCTCTACATAAACCAAAGATAACTTCTACAAGTTATCTGTTGCAGCAAAAACAAACCAAGTTAGTTTTAAGTTTTTACTGCACACAGATGTATATGTGGTTGTTGAAGTTATTTTATGATATGCCTGCCAACTGAAAATCCTTTGTTAAAGTCTTTTAAAACCACCATTCAGGGCCCATTATGCTCACAATGTGGTGTACTAGCAACACCACAGATAAAAAAACCCTCTCACTCTACCGTTTCAACAAACTTCTTCTTTTTTTTACTTTAGCCAACAGATGGCATATGTGATGTGTGTATGGAAGAAGGGTCTGAGATATGCTGCAGTTCATGCAATAAATCATTTCATCTTTCTTGCCATGTTCCAGAAGAATTGGCTGTGAAAAGGTATTTGCTTTCCTACTCTGAGTTCTAGAGTAAGGTGAAATAGTCAAGAAAGTCAGGTGTTGACAACATCACTCTGTAAAGCCCAGCAATAACTTGCTAAACTGTAGGCTAGCAAGATGTAGGCTAGCTCAGCTGTGAACTATTAATATAGACAATAGTGCACTTTGTATTGCAAATTAATTTCACTATTTTTCTCACATTAAATAAGGTACAAGTCTATAAAAGCAAAACTACACTGTTTATAAAATCTTGTAATGATATTTCATCTCTCCTGTTTAATGCATATTAGTCCTGGTGAAGCTAAACTATAATAGAACAGTAGCTTTCAGTAATATGTTATAGCCAAGTAATATGTTATACCACTACTTCTTTTTGTTCCAGTTCAAGATAGTGTTTAATAAAAATGACTATTATGATTAGCCTTGTCATCGTGTTAGTTCTGCTGCTAAGTATTTTTCTAAGGAATGTTAGTTTAAGAAAGTCATGGTTATGGCAAACCTTCAGAAATGAATAAATAAATTTCTACTATGGCAGTATTGTCTGCAAATTGCATCTAACATTACCATTATGCATTGTACTGCATTTTTATAGGTTTTGGAAATGCACCTTTTGCAAATGGAAAGCTAACCTTTACTTCAGAGAAGACCAGGTTTTAAAGTGGAAAATGGGTGCCAAGCCAAAAAGTGTGAGTAATGTAAAACCTTTTCCTACTTCAGTTTAATGATAAGCAAAGTAGTAAAATTAGGGCTGTAACACCAATTGCTTTAAAATTCTAAATAAAAAGTCTCCTTTTAGCAAGGCCAGCCACCTCTGTCATAAACTTCCCAATATTTTTACCACCAAGACAGCTCTACCTCTCCTTGTTACACCCAAAATTTGTGACCCAAATGTGGGAGGAACCCCTGGCATATTTAAAAGCAGTGCTGTGGCAGCTTTAAAGAGCTTCACAAGGCTTCATTGGACTTGGTTATCAAACAGCTTGAGTACTTGGTCTTCTACACTGTGTGGCTGCTATTATTTGCTGCATGGGCAATTCATTTCATCTGTATTGGGAATCAAGGCATTGCATATGGCTGGCCATTCTACAGAGCAAGAATGCCGTATTAAATATTTAAGCTATAATTAACAGGGAAGGGTGTTGTATAGGATTAGCCACTGATTGAATAATTTATTGAATGAGCAGTGTCCTTTTATTTGGGGGAAAGAGGAAATATAGCTGACTACTGTCTTGAGGATCTTAGAAGTCAGGAAGGACCAGTTATCTTTGTGGGGAAGATGGAGGTGGGGGAATTGCTAATGACTGGCCACTGCTAGGTGTACACTATGTACACTAGGAGTACATAGTGATTGCAACTCACACCTTATTTCCTCCCATCTCACATTCGGCAGCTGTATTTTTAATTTTTTGTTTCTGAGATCTACAATGAAAGGTTGTAAATAGATAGCTAGATACGTTAGAAAAGAGGGTGCTGGAAATCCTAGTTGCATGGCAGCTAACTGGTTAATACTGTGTTGCTTCATATTGTTTTTTTCTTTAAATTCTTCTTTTTCCTTACTAGAACTCATTCAGATGAATAAAATAAAATTGATTTTTTTCAGTTTGTTTGTTTGTTTTATACACATGCAAATTTAATCAATAAAGTAACCAACAATAGTTACCAATTACAATTTCTTATTTCTTAAGTAAAATCTCTAAAGGAACCCATAATAATCTATTTTGGTGAATTTGGTGAAAGTTTCATTCAAATAGCTGGGACCTGTTTCTAAATAAATATAATCAATTTATGTCTATCGGCATGGGCTCCTTATTTCATTTGAGGCCCTTGAACATTGGTTTCTTTTGTTTTGTTTTATAGACATGTGAGTTCTTGCTTCTAAAGATCTGGTGTGAGCCTGAAGGTGCTGTTTTTGCTGATGAACCAGTCACAGTAAGTCATGAGGGCAAGAGTAAAATAACACAATCCTGGAGCACTATTGCTGAGATTGTAGAAATATTTCCAGTACTTATACTAATATTGCTTTCTGGTGGTGCTGATTTAACAGATCCAAACATGTGATGATAACTATCCAAATAACCCCATGTGGCTCAAGAGGATTAAAAAGAAGCTGAATCTAAACCAGTACGAAACAGTGGCAGATTTCATTGGTGATATGCGTCTGATGTTCAGCAATTTTCTGCAGTTTCATCAAGTAAGCATCAGTCTTTCCCTTCCCTTCAGTTTGTTGCCCGTGAATGATAAACACATGCGAGTGAGGAGGTCAAGTTAGGTTTCTGTTATACATTGAAATTAAAAACCCCAAAAGAATAAGAGTGAGGAAAAAGTAAAATATGATTCAGTGTGACTCAATTTCTCTCTGTCTCTGTCCCTCTCCCTTTCATGTACTAAAACAAATACGGTAACTCTCTGCTGTGATAACTGACCACTGTCACTCAGTGCTAAACCATCTAAGCAATCCTCATGTGTCCCTAAGAAAACCCACCTGGCTCCCTTCTTATCTTTGAATGCTTGGATAGCTGCAAACCTATGTGTGGGAAGATCTCAATATATTACTTGTGGAGAAGGAGTTCTCTTCCGGAGGTCTTGAAGCAGAAGCTAGACAGCTGTCATTGAAATCCCACTATCTCATTGTGATAATCTCATTGTACTTGTACATAAACTGCCACGATAACCTGAAATGGCTAGGACAACAGAAATATTTAAACGTTTCCACCTGCTGTAGACATTTTGAAGAGCAATGGTAAAATCTAAATAAATTAAGCAACAAGTCACACACATATCAAAGCTAATGTTCTATTATATTTCCCCTGCAGGGGCAGGATGTCGCAGAAGATGGAAGAAAACTGCAAAATGAATTTGAAAAGAGCTTCCGGGAAGCTTTTTTTATTTGTAATTAGCTGCTTGAGGGCAGCCCAAATTTACTAAACAAATTAGTAAGAGAAACTCAACACGAAGTATCCGTCCAGTAACAAAACATAGCCTAGATCAAAATATAAAACAAGTCTAATTTAAATTCATGTCAACACAGTCTCAAATGCAATCTATGTAACACAAGAACTCAGTGAAATATTCTCCCTTTTGGCCTAAATGTTCCCATTAGGAGTGGAGGGATTTGTCATTTTCGGTTCTCTTTTTGTCATTTTTCCATTCATAACTTCAGTTCTCCACATTTCTGTAGCAATTTGAGAATTTTATTTTTTTAAATCCTCATGAGAATTCTACAGCACTTTAGTGCAAAATTAACACATATTTGTATGCAGTTTTGACTGAAGCGCATATTTTTGCAAGCCATAATGCATTTTTTGTATGTTATTTGCACTACTATATCCATTTTAATGCAGTTGCCCCTAGTATATGCATTTTCTTTGGTTGTAGAACAGCATCACAAAATTCCCCACAGAAGCCACCTTGAAGTCAGATGTTCATGTCCATGGGAGGAAGCTGCTTAGTCTAGAGCTGTTCCATCTGTCAATCCCGCTCTCTGCTCACCTCCACCACAGCAGGAACGAGGAACCAGGGGCAGGTTTTACAAAAGCCTATTTGCTACTCATAAGCTCCTGTGGCCATCATGGCTCAAGGTATTCACTAGATGATTTATCCAGGGGTAGCAGGTCAAGCATCTTAACTCCAAGCCAACTGCTCACCTCTCTGGCCAGGCAGCTTCTGAAATAAGTACCTGGAGTTGGTTAAGACTAGCAAAATGGCCTTCAGGTGGTATCACTTCAAGCCAGTTGCTCAACACTAAGGGCTCGCCCATCCTTCACTTGCCCCACATCTAGAAATCATGGGTCTGAGAGTTTTCTGCTTTCTAGGCACGGGACTGAGCCCTTCCACTTTCCCTGGGGAAACCCACTCTCTACCACTGAATCAGAGCAAACATCCATCCACGGGACTGATGCTCCGATTCAGTGGTAAGCAGCAGGGTAAATGGCACGTGGAAGTGTGGATGAGCCCTAAGTCAAAACAGTCAGGCTTCTCACCAACCCACCAGTGATTAAGGACAAGGCTTTAATATCAGAGGATGTGATGTCTGGTTTTGGCTTCATTGTAAACCAAACTGACCCAAACCTTTCAGTGCTACATAAAGATTTGGCCTTCACGCCCCTGTGGGAGCTCATATGAAAAAGATTCAGGGGCACTCATGATAAGTGGTTTGCTTGACAAGCAATAGCACTTTCAGAAACATATAAGACAGCATAAAAGAATCATCAGATGTCACAAAACATGACCAATTTGACAGAGTAAGGTTTCCATTTATATGTGGGATGGTTTATTGTCTACTCCACTTGTGAAATACACTCGGCTTAAATGCCTGACTCACTGTTTTCAACCATGTATTGTTTGTAGGTGTTTGGGAAATTACAGTCCACACATGTTATAGATAATTTATTACGGTCAAAGACCAGCTCGCATAATACAATAAAAACAGCATTCATAAAGATAAAATATACAATCAGAGCAGATTGCAGCAATAGCTCATGAGTTAAAATTGAGATATATACAAACACCTGTACAGCTGAGATTTGAGCTACCATAAAAATTGACCATGGGGCACCCCAAAGGGCAACTTCAGCATTTCCCTAGTAAGCTCTTTTATTCTAGAGGATGATTTGTGCCTACAAATCTGGGCACAGAATCTGGCTACCAGCCAGGTCGCCTTGTGATCTTTGCCTAAGAGGAGAGAATTAAGTTTAGACTTGTCTCAAAGATCGGCGAGCCTCTTCAGCAAAGGATCAATGGTGTCTCTACGAATCTCAACATAAAAGGACATCTAAAAAATACATGTTTGGGGCTTCCTATTTCCCCTAATGGGCAGGCGCAAAGTCTCTGTGCGTACGGGACTCTTCTGTAGGAGCCTTCCAGAACCGGTGAGGGCAAGGCCCAGCTTCTAGCAAGAGTGAAAGCCCTTCTTGCATTTCTGGATGTGAGGAAATAGAGATATGTTGCTGGAGTGGCTACGTATCTCCCATTTTCTATGATTTTATAATCAGGGAGCCTTGTAGAGTCCTGTTGTCTCTCTATGTCCACGATTCTTTGTGTAACCATGGATCTAGCTTGGCCCAGACCCATAGTTATGAGGGTTTGGGGAGCAAGGCCCAGTTTCTGAAGAGTGTTTAAGACTGCTGTCTGCCAGCTAGACTGAAACTGGTTGCTCACAATCAATGGGGCTATTCCTCAGGGAAGCAGTTTCAGAGTTAGCCACTTATATATTGAGGTTCGACTAATATGAGCTTCGACTTTCATCATCCCTGTTTCTAGTCTGACCCATGCATTTGAAATGCATCTAGGAACTTGTAGAAGGGCTCTGAGGAGTTTGGATTGCACTCTTTCAAGGGGAATGAACGAGGAAGGAGGCGGGCCCAGAAAGAAAATTACAGTCCACACATGTTAAGTGTTTGTCCTTGTTTCATTATTTTTTTAACCACAGTTCTGAAAACAGATAAAATATTTGTTGAAAAGGAAAATGGAAAAGGATGTGGTACCAAAGCAGCCCAGGTCACTTTTTAAAAAATGAATTGTTGGGCCAGCTTCTGTTTTATTCCTAATACACATCTGCATTAATCGTCTCAAATCAATGGCTCCGCTTTTCTTTAGTGCAGCTGTACTTTGAAACAGATAAAAGATGGCTAATTTTTTCATATGAACTGTACTGTTTGATGTATCAAGCTTTCTACACTGCTGCAAGGCACATACATTTGTGATTGCAAAGATGGGAAATATAGAAGACTTCATGTAAATAAAATAGCTGGCTTTGCACAACTCTAGTTGACTCTTCTTTTCTTGGCCCTTCTATTTCTTTAGCCGACAAAAATTTGACATATGCTTTTTCAGTGGTAAAGATAAGTGGCAGGAAGAACATCACCAGTTTAATTTCTTTTTAGGCACAGGATTAGAGGCAAAAAAGAAGCACCTGCATTAGGACACCTTCCATTCTTCCTACCAACTTGACATCTTGAATATATGTGTGAGAGAAGTTTAAGTGAAAATATGGGAAGGGGAGAGGGCTTGTTGGCTTTCTCACTGCCTGAAGAGTATGCTGTCATTGGACTATTGTATGGTTGCAATCCATCTGGAATTTCCACAACATATATGGAATATAGCTGTCTCTAGCAGTGTCCTGGTGGGAATCTGGTAAATGTCTGGGAAAATACGGCTGTATGGCAGCCCATGTTGTCAGTGCCGTTTTGGCCTATCTTCCATAAAAATAAACAGCATTTTTTTGCGTTTTTGCTGACAAAAAATCTCTGGGCAAAACTAAAAAAAAGTTCAGCATCTTTGCCCCCACCCCAAAAGGACTTCCACTGAAAAGCAACAAGTCCATTAACTTGCCAGCCCCATGTGAAAGTTGAACACGAGAAAGAGACTGAATCCACAATCAATCAATCAATCAATCAACCAACCCATTCTCTCCGCCAAAGTCTCGCGCCCTGCCAAGCCTCTCTATACTCCGATCGTGGATCAAGCGTCTTCATTGAGCTCCTATACAGCGTGCTAACATCCATCGATAACCCAGTAGCGGGACTAACTAAAACAGTTTATAGAAGAGATAGGAATTATCCGCGTCATGATTCTCAAGGCTGCAGCACCGCTTTGATGGATTGCAAGGAGGAAGGCACTTTGGCGAAGGAATTGGTGCGCGTCCTCCTCTGTACAGACGATGCTCACGCACTGGAGTGTATGCTCAGTTCACGTGTCCTGGAAAGCCAGGGCGGACCACGAAGGGTGGAGACAGAGCAGAGCTCTGCTAGAACGACACGTGTGCGTGTGTGACAAAAGAGTGCGTAACGTTTCATCGAGGGAGACACGCTTGATGGGCAACACCTATTGCGACAGGTGTGGGAGAGCGAGGGAATGGGCATTTCATCTCCTGAGAGAGGGGTTAAGGGCAGAGCTACCCGTTCTCCGCCTCCCCGCGCTAAACGAGTCCGCAAAAAACAAATAGCAATCCTCGTTCAAATTCATTGCGGAAGTGATGTCTTCACTTTCGTTTCTGCTGAATACATCGGCCGAGAAAGACAGTTCGGGTAGTGTGGCGGCGCTCGGCTGTTTTCATGGAAGGTGGCGCTGGTCCCTCGGCGCCTCACGCCTCTGCTCCGACCAGTGCCAAGGAGAAAGAGGGAAGTAAGTGCCCGGTTCATTTCCATACAGGGGAAGGAGTTGCTGCTTCAGTCTCAGACGGTGTTGGCGGGGTCCCCGCCCCGTCCCATAGGCCGTTGTTTTGTAACCTGATTGGAAGCCCCTTATAAGGGGCTCCCTGGCCCTTGTGCGCCCACCACCCGCGTCCTAAGCGAGGCGGGAGCGCCCGCCGGGGAAGCCTGGGAGGGATTGAGCGGGAAATTCGAGTTTGAGCGGGAAACGGGGGGCAGCAGCGAAGGAAGTAAAGCAGCCCTTCTCAAAATGCCAGCCTCCAGAGGATGTGTTTCATTAACAGCCACGTCACAGTTATTTGCTTAATATTATCAGACCCGGAAAGTGAAGATTCTCCTTACAGGTGTTGAGCGAGCAATAGTAGAAAGGGCTGCTAATGTGTTTCCTCCAAAACATGGGGGCATTGGCTTCTTTTGAAAATAACGATCAGATTTGCATCCTTGTCACACAGTAAAATCCCCCCCCCCCATACACATATGTACAGTACAGTGGTACCTTGGGTTACAGACGCTTCAGGTTACAGATGCTTCAGGTTACAGACTCCACTAACCCAGAAATAGTGCTTCAGGTTAAGAACTTTGCTTCAGGATAAGAACAGAAATCGTGCTCTGGCAGCAGGAGGCCCCATTAGCTAAAGTGGTGCTTCAGGTTAAGAACAGTTTCAGGTTAAGAACAGACCTCCAGAACAAATTAAGTTCTTAACCCGAGGTACCACTGGACAAGTTTTTCCTGCCTGCCAAAGTTTGGACGAGATGTGTAAGAATAATAATAATTATTATTTATACCACACCCATCTGGCTGGGTAGCTTCCAGCAAACTATTAAAATACAACAATTCATCAAATATTAAAAGCTTCCCTAAACAGGGCTGCCTTCAGATGTCTTCTAAAAGTCAGATAGTTGTTTATTTCTTTGACATCTGGTGGCAGGGCATTCCACAGGTTGGGCACCACTACCCTCTCCGTGGCGCTTCAAGCTGTGGCAATCTTAAGAGCAGTAAAATACGAAGCATACTCCTTTTAAGCATTTGTCATATTTACAACCTCCTGGGGGGTGGGACTCAAAGTAGTAACAGCTCAGATGGGTGTAGCCAGGATTTATGTTTTGGGGGGGGGCAGAACTGAACTATCTGCGACACTGTCAGTTCATTTATTTATTTACTTGATTTAAGGGGGGCGGCTGTCCCCCCCTTGGCTACAGTCATGCCCAGATGGTCTTGCTTCTCCCATTGCCACAGCCTTGGATTCAAGCAGAAACGAAGCATGGCTCTCCCTCTCAGGCTTCTGCCTGCAGCCTGCTTCTAAATCTTGCTCTCACATACCATGCTGACTTTTGTCCTTCTTACCACTCACTTGCAAAATGACGTCATGCGCAGAAGCGGCAAATCACAACCTGCGCATGCACAGACATGCCGCTGCAGGTTGTGTTCCTTTCATCCCGTTCACAACCAGAGGTACCACTGTACTAACAACCCATGCAGTACTTTGGGGCTAGTGTGGCCCCTGCCTGGCTACTTCAACAAAAGAATCCTCCATTAGATTGCTGGATCCAGGAATTGGAAGGACCCAGGCAGGAGAAGAAATTCACTGTATTTATTTCCCCCGATTTGAATTGCATTTAATTTTCCCTGGTGGTGATTTCAGGTTTTTTTTTAACATTAATCATTTCCCACATAATCTTCAAGTCTTTATATGTCTTTTCCCAGGCCTTTTTAATAATTTTATATTGCCACCACATATAGTAGCTCTTATGCATTTTACCCTCCCTTCCTGCTGCTTCTCTATCACAGTCAAAGTCTCCCAAATCTCAAGTTGCGGACGTAAACCCTCCCGGAGGCACATCCGCAGCTCGAAGCATTCTTATCCAGAAAACGTAGCGTTTCTGCGCATGCACAAGCAGGGAAACTGGGAAGTAACCGTCCCAGTACTTCCAGGTTGCCACGGGACGCAACTTGAAAAGACATAACCTGAAGCAGACGCAACATGAGTTATGACTGTAATATCATTTTTGTCTTGAACTACTCTTACTTTCCTTTGTATCTTCCTCATACCTTGTCTCTCTACCATTTTCACGTTGGTGATTTGTTTGTTTGCCTCTTTTAATTGTCTCACAGCCTCTGAAAGTACATTATTACTTTTACAGATTTGAGAAGCTACCTTATTAACATATTTTATCTGATCAAACAGTTCTCTTTTCATGACTAAAAGAAAATCATACAATTCATCTCTTAGGTTCTTTTGCATTACGGCCTGGTTAGTTTGTTTTAACATATGGATTTTTTCCTCTGCCATTTCTAGTTTGGAGTAAGGGGGGGCTAACTCCCTGTTTCCCAGCTTCCTCTAGGGTTTACTTTCAAAACAAAAAGTCCTTTACCACCACTAATAGTGTTATTTTTAGCTTTGTCAATACTTTGCCAAGGACATTTCATTAGGTTCAAAAGAGGAAACCAGTGCTTCCAACTTTATCCCTTCCCTCTCCCACCTTACTCACAAATATAATTTATAAGAGTTATATATTCAAATCTTTACATCCATTCACATCCAAATCATTTCTATATATTCAATATAATACGCCTGTACAATTAAATTTTGATTCTAATTTAGGTAGAGGTAAAGGGACCCCTGACCATTAGGTCCAGCCGTGGCCGACTCTGGGGTTGCGGTGCTCATCTGGCTTTACTGGCCAAGGGAGCCAGCATACAGCTTCCAGGTCATGTGGCCAGCATGACTAAGCCAATTCTGGCGAACCAGAGCAGTGCACGGAAACACTGTTTACCTTCCCGCCGGAGCGGTACCTATTTGCACTTTGACTTTTGAACTGCTAGGTTGGCAGGAGCAGGGACCAAGCAACGGGAGCTCACCCCCTTGCGGGGATTCGAACCGCTGACCTGATTCTAAATTAGTCCAGTATTAATAATGGATGTTCTAGTCCTCTTCTTTTGATCTTGATTTTAGCCAGCAAGTGCCTTTTAATAAATTAAATCACAGTTATAATTCCATTAGGTTAGACGTCTTCAGCACTTTTATAGAACATAAGTTTCTCTCTCAAAGTTATATGATTTCCCAAGTGCTAATCTTCAAAAAACAACAACATAAAAATGCAGTTTTCTTCCTTCAAGAAACATTATAATCCTTCTCTGATTTATCCTGCATTCTACATCAAGTTCAGTCTCACCATAGGATCCAGTCAAGTTCAGATTAAGTTCAAGTCAATATCTTGTTTGAAAAGTCTTGAGATTGGTATGAACAAAAGCTATGCGTATTCCTTTTAGTTTAATCACTTATTAGTTAACTTATCTCCCAAAGTAAATTTCATCCACACTTCGCTTGTATGTATTTGGTGCTCACAGCACCCAGAATGGGAGTGGACTTTCTTTTATCACTCCCATTTTCTTGCCAGATTCGCCAAATTTTATGCTAAGAAAGCTGCTGCACAGGTGATGAGAGAAAGCAATAAAGGCTTCACAATTATGATGAATATGCAGACATAGCTTTACAGATATTCAACATACATTAGATGCCATGCTAAAATGTTTTTCTATAGCCAGGCCTTCAGCTGATTATGTAATCTATGGCTTTTAAAATGTGATTTTTTTTTTCATGTGGTTAGGAAAGCATTATACAATGTCTGGACTCGATATAAAAATTTGTTGGAAAACAAAACTCCTAGGTGGTTATCACCAATGGAGGCTAAAGAAGTGAAGAAACTTAATATGGAATCTAATTGGCCAAAATATTTTGAAATCTTAGAACAAGAAAGTGGTAAATTTAAATTAAAGAGATTTGAAGAAATAAAGTCCAAGGTTAGAGATTGGCTCCATTATTATCAAATAATGGAGACCTTTAAACAAGACAGGAAAATTGGCTTCCAGGTGGAGAAATCCAAATTAGAAACAGAACTGCTAGAACCCAATACTAAGAATTTATCAAGAATGTATAATTTGTTGCTGAAGTGGAATATAATAGATGAAACAGTCAAATCAGCTATGATTAAATGGGCACAGGACATCGGTCATGACATTATGTTTGCGGACTGGGAACAGTTATGGACCACCGGTATTAAATTTACGGCATGTAATGCCTTAAGAGAAAACATTATGAAAATGATTTATAGGTGGTACATGACTCCAGTCAAGCTTGCAAAGATCTATCATTTGCCCAACAATAAATGCTGGAAATGTAATGAAACTGAAGGTACCTTTTTTCACCTTTGGTGTACCTGCCCAAAGATTAAAGCCTTCTGGGAAATGATTTATAATGAAATTAAGATTTCATTATAAAGATTTATAAGATTTATAATGATTTATAATGAAATTAATTTTTCACTTATGAAAATGCACTTTTCATAAGAAACCAGAGGCATTCCTCTTGGGCATGGTTGGCCAATTGGTGTCAAGAAAGGACAGGACTTTTTTTATGTACGCTACCACAGCAGCAAGGATACTTCTAGCAAAGTATTGGAAGACGCAAGAATTACCCACACTGGAAGAATGGCAGACGAAAGTGATTGACTTTATGGGATTGGCAGAAATGACCGGCAGAATCCGTGACCAAGAGAAAGAGACGGTGGAGGAAGACTGGAAGAAGTTTAAAGTTTATCTTAAGAACTGTTGTAAAATTGATGAGTGCTAAAATGTCAAGGGGAAGGAAGATGCAGAATTGCAGCTGAAATTGTTTGATGAATTAAGATGAAACTGAGAAAAAATAAGTTATAAATATAATTGGACCAAGGGGTTGCTGAAAAACTGTAAAATAAGGATGCAGAGAGGGGGAGGTATGGGGAAGTCCATGAAAGAAGGTTTATGAAAAGGAGGATATGAAAATATATATGTTTGTATGTGTTTGTTTGTTTTGTTTGTTTTAAAATAAAAAATCAATAAAAATTAAAAATAAATAAATAAATAAAATGTGTTTATGCGAGGATAGTTATTGGTGTATGTCTGTTCTTTTGTTATGTATTTTGTGTTCTCATTTTATATTTTATATTTTTATATTGTAAACTGCCCTGTGATCTTTGGATGAAGGGCAGTATGCAATTTTAATAAATAATAATAATAATAATAATACATTTTTAGTTACCCAAAATGCTGGAAATAACTCTACTTCAGAAGCCAACTCTACTTCAGAAGCGAACAGCAGTGAATTATCAACTTCCACAGATGAACGTGATCCTGATTACTCCTTAGGAAATGGCCGTGAGTACCAACATGGATATGTAGGGGAGTTTAAGGCATATAGTTCAGGGATGAGAGGTTGGTCATGCAAAGAGCCAGCAAACAAACCATAAAGTCTTTCATTATTTATATTTTCATTTCATCTGAACCAGTAAACTATAGTGAAAAGCTTTGAAACAAGCAGAATATTAAGGCATTGCTTAATATCCTGGCTTGTTCCAAAGCTCTTAAGTGCTGTTTTCTGGTTTGGGTGATGAGAGAAGTTCCATTTAATTGAAATTTGGATAATGTTTCACCAAATTATGATTTAAAATGTGGTAGGGTTTCCAGAACAGTTCAAAGACTTCATGGAGTTCGTCTAGCACTGGGCACTGTCTTTAATGCAGAGTGAAGAAGGAACTAGAAATAAGTGTGTGTAATTAATTGGAAACATTTTCTTAAGGAACAACAAATGCAGTAAAGAGAAAGAGAAAAAGAAGGCATCGAATGCAGTATACTGAAAGATGGAATGGTAGAAGAATTCGAAAAGGTAAAAAGTTAAATGCTGCAGAATGTCACAAACTTTTCATATTGTTGTAAAATTACTAAATAAGCTTGCAGTTTTCTGCTGGCGAAGCCCATCCTTTTCCTCACTGTTTTCTTCATTTAGCCTGCCACTCATGCCTTAGTGTTAATAGTTAAGTAATTCATTCCATCACTCTGTTCTAGAACTTCACTGGACTGGCAGATTGTAAACTGCTTAGAGGTTTCATTACAACCAAGCAGTATATAAATTCTGTTGACTAGATGAATATAATTAATCTAGAATTATATCTTTTCACTTCTCTCTCAGATTAAAATTTACTCTTACTACAAGTGATCTGAATTACTTTCACATGATATGAAATATTCTGTGCTGCATGTTGGTGGTCTGGAGTTTGGTATCAGATTTATTTTCTAGAAGCCCAAAATATAGGAATTTTAACTATTTGACTTCGATTTCTTGATCTCATCTAGTAAAACGAAGGCAGATTAAAATTCAAGAGGAGGATTTGCAGGGCCCCACCCTTCCTGTGCACTGTGGACAAGTTAAAGGTGTTTTGTATAAGGAGAAATTGGCAGCAGGTAAACTGTTGGTTTTGAAGAGTATATCTGTGTGTATTAAATCTGTACAAGGCATATAATACTAATGGCAGATTTAAAAATTGGGATGGGAAGGAAGCCATCATGTAGTTAGTATATGACTACCATTTGCATTTGGGGAAGAACACTTTCTTCTACATATCTTCTCAAAACAGAAATAAGTCCCATTTCATTTATTTGTTCATTTAAAAGCATAAGTTCAGTGCATTCAAACACACAAAGCAGGGTCTGGTCTTATGGGTCAGGGAAAGCTTGGGCAAAAAGCTATATCTTGGCAGGGGGTTGGACTCGATGGCCCTTGTGGTCTCTTCCAACTCTATGATTCTATAATTCTATGATCTTTACATGACATCGGTGTTCACTCAAAATCTGGCCACAGTATTCTTCACCAGCTTCAACTTCTTGCCAATCCCAAGGGAACTCCCACATAGAGTGCATTATACTAGTCCAATTGGAAGGTTCCTAGGTAAGTGTATATAGAAGCCCCCAAATTTTCCCCAGAAGACAGTTTATTTTATATTATACATATCCCATTCTGCTTATGGAGCCAGGGTAGCTTACAGCAATTACTTCAGTATCATAATGATATTTTCAGTCATTTGAATCCCTCTTAAAAGCACAAGTGATTTCATCAGCTTTAAATATTTCAGCATGTAATTTATGAATTTGACTAATTTTTTTATAGTTTTCACTTCCCATATACTGTGAAGTGAAAAGAAATACCAGTACTTCTCTATTGTCAGAACCAAAAGTGTGCAGAAATGTGATTGTAGAGTTTTCAGATGGATTGCCTCTTCAACCTGCAATTTTACAATGGCTAGCCTTGAGACGGTTGCAGTAGCTGCTGCTTCTGCTTCTCCTTTGGCGATCATTCGTAGCTGAGTAATACAGCAAATAGAAGGCACCTTTCCTCAGACATTGCTCAGCAACATAGCCAAATAATGTAGACTGAAAAATTACTCAAGGTATCTTAGATTTAATCAAAGCCAGATTGCCATGCTGTACCATTAAAAAATGAGGCTATGCCTGATTCATCTTAAAAATAAGCAATCAAACAATTTTATATACCCAGCATGTACCGTATTTTTTGCCCTATAGGACGCCCCGTCCCATAAGGTGCACCTAGTTTTTTGGGGGGGAAATAAAGGAAAAAAAATTATTTCCCCCCCAGCCCGAGCTTACCCCGACCCCAGCCCCCAGAACAGGCAACTCTGCAAGCCGCGGGAGCTCAGCGCAGGGCTCCCGCGCCTTGCGGAGAGCTGCGCGAAGTCTTCGGCATCCTCCCGACCCCTCTCGCTCTCCAGGCTTCAGCGAAAGCCTGCATTCGCCCCATAGGACGCACACACATTTCCCCTTCATTTTTGGAGGGGGGGAAATGCATCCTATGGGGCGAAAAATACAGTAAGCAAATAGTGGAAGAGATCAGCAGAGGAGCTGCTGAAGTATCAAGACAGACTTGTGTTCCCTGATCAGTGATTCTTATTGCATACCTATTTACAACAAAATCAAACACTAAATAGTTTTAGTCAGAAACACCAAGCCCCATGCAGAAATTTATTGTAGTGCTTGTATCAGAATCTCTGTTCATATGGTTTTTTTCTAAAGTAAAAAGGTAAAGGGACCCCTGACCATTAGGTCCAGTCACGGATGAATCTGGGGTTGCGGCGCTCATCTCGCTTTATTGGCCGAGGGACCTGGTGTACAGCTTCTGGGTCATGTGGCCAGCACGACTAAGCTGCTTCTGGCAAACCAGAGCAGTGCACGGAAACACTGTTTTCTAAAGTATATATTGCATAAATTGTTGATAGATTTCTTACATGATTCAGTGAACTTTCCTGAATGGGTAAAGTGTGTAACATTCATGTGACTTCTCTGTTTGTCATAGGAATTTCGCAGAAGTCCATCAAGGGTTCTGATGGAAAGTGGTTCACGCCACCAGAATTTGAGGCTGAAGGAGAACGTGAAAGGTCGAAATCCTGGAAAAGAAGTATCCGCCATAAAGGGGTTCCTTTAGAAATATTAATAGAGGTATGCAGTTCACTTGTAATGCCTGTAATTTTAATGCCTTATTTTCTACATGTGATCTGAAAGAAGTATCAGATGATACTTTCAAGTTTGCAGACAGTCACGCCTTTCCTTCTTATAATCACGAATACAATATCCTGTCCTTATGTAATAATATAGTATTGTTGTACCTTCCTTGTACCTGCTACAACAATGGGAGGTGTTGGTGGTGAGATAGACACAAAATTAGACTAAAAGAATTGGAAACAAAGGAATTCCTTTTGCTTGCATTTTCTGCTGCTTTTTATTCTTACACAGTGGTACCTCGGGTTACAGATGCTTCAGGTTACAGACTCCGCTAACCCCAAAATAGTACCTTGGGTTAAGAACTTTGCTTCAGGATGAGAACAGAAATCGTGCGGTGGCGGCGCGGTGGTAGCAGGAAGTCCCTTTAGTTAAAGTGGTACATCAGGTTAAGAACGGACCTCCAGAACGAATTAAGTTCTTAACCCGAGGTACCACTGTATGTTGCTCAGGTGTGTGCCAGTTAAAGGCAAGAGGTGTATTTCCTGGAGCAAAGATGTATTAACATTTTCAGGCACCTATGACAATAACGCGTATAAATATATATGGGAGTGATGTGAGTGGTATCTGTGCTAAGAAATAGAGCCAACTTCTTATATACTGATGTCAAAAAATAGATGTTTCAAAAATAGTTCCCACTTCTTTGTGTGGATTCCCTCATTTCAAATACTATTTTGGGATCCCGCTAATGCATCAGAGTAACTAATTATGTCATGCTTATTTCAGAGAGGATATCTTTCTAATCCAATACGAATATATGGCAGAAGGAAAAAGGTAACAGTTTATCAACAGTTTTACCATATTGGTGTGTGACAGCCACAGATATTGTCAATTTATTCGTATATTATATTTTCCACAAATACACCTGTGCTCAAAGCAGTTGACATTTAAAAATATATATAAAAAAGGAATTGCACTATCAACCCTCAGACTATGGGTGCTGTCTGTGGGCCCTGGAAAGATGAAATGGTTGAGCCCACCACCACCTCCCTGTCAATGCTAGTAGACCTGTTGTGAACGGAACTGGAAAAAAGTGTTGTCTCTGGAAGATCTAGGGACTTCTACACATAATTAAGAGACGTGCTGCAATGACTGTGGCCTAACTGTGGGGCAGGAATGATGGCCAGGCAATAGTAGCCGTCACCAATTGGAAGCAAAGCAAGTATGTCCACCCTGAAACTTTTGCAGGCACAAACAGTATAGGAACTAGGGTTATGTAGAGCTGCCCTAATAACATCATGAGCACAAGCACTTATGAAAGCACAGTTAAAAGGATGTCTGGTGAGGGCTTCCGGTTTGGGCTGCCATGATGGCGGCTGCCCATTACATCAGAGCCATTTCGCACGGAATATTTTGAGGATGAGATGGGACTAATCATCCTCGCAACTGCCCCAGGCCCTGGCGGGGGGGCGGGGAGCAGCTTCACTCGCAGGTCACTCAACACCTGCTCCCAATCCGGGAGGAATGAGGGAGCAGGGGGCACTAGGTGGAAAACACCATGCGTCTCTTTGGCAACTTTCCGAAGTCACCGCCATGAGCAACAAACTCCTGTTTTTTAAGATGAAAATTCAGACTTGATTAATGGGCTTGCTCTGAGTGAGGGGAGATAAACTACTCTGCTAATTGATTCAGCCTCTGAGGTGCCAAAAGATTCGACTGGAAGAAGGATCATCAGTACGGGACTAGTATGTTGGAATGGAAGGGGAGTGAGCCTCCTTTGTTTCTTGTTTATATACTTTATTTTGCTATTTTACTTAGCAAATCTCCCTGGAAGGACTGACTGCCGGATTGTTTATGTACGCAAGCAGGACTGCAGTGTGCTGTATTCGTTGATATAATTTTGGCCTAATTATTAACTGTTTGGAAAAGATTTATGAACTTGCAATTGTGGAAATCAAGGTTTCTTGCTAAAGTATAGGCTTAATTGCTTTGGAATGAGATAAAATAGAGAAGTTTGGACATATGCCTGGTACAACTGGCAGAAAGCCAAATTTCCTCCATTTTGGGATGTGTCGCAGGGGATAATCACAGGCGTGAGGAAGTGAAAGTGAAATGCCACGATCAGATTCAGAGTACAAAGAATATAAAGAGAGAGAAAAGGAATATAAACACCCACACAGAAATATACTGCATTGATTTAACTCGCTTGCCAGATTAACTTGGAGGCTGTTAAAAACAAATGAAGGATTAACATCGGATTGACTTATGGGAACTACCTGGAAGAACTATGAAAAGCAGCACAAATGTGAGATGATCAGCACTCCCCAACCTCAGAGCATGGGAAGCCAAACAAAGATTTATAATTTGGCATAATATTTGGACTGTTTGATTATTGTATGATTTGGAATGTTTTTAATGTGGTTTTATTGGATTGTTAAAATGGAAAATTTAATAAATATCATTATAAAAGGATGTCTGGTGAGGCCACCAGAGAATGGGTCAGATGAAGAGCAGGATCCAGGGACCATGACTGATAACCAAAGAATGATTTATGGGCCAGAAAACAGTAAGGCAAGCTGAGACAGCAGATGAGATGGCCTTTTACTGTATTTGCCCCAAACCAGAGTTTGGTAAACTAGGAAAGAGTATAAACAAAATGGGGATAGGCAAAAGCTAAACTGAGAAAAGGTAGTTGGCACAGGCAGTGCCAAACACACCTGGCTGAGATTTTTCTTACTAATAGCTTCTGTGATTGGATGATCCTCGGGGACCCATCCAACTCTAGAACTCTAGGATTCTATTATAAAAAATGCAAGACTTGTCTTTCTAGACTGCAGGTGCTGTGTTTTGCTGAATGACACGCAGTTTGTCTATGCCTGTTGAATCATCTGTGCCTATTTTTATTTGGCAGGTAAAGAATCCATCAATATCATTTTGCGAATCAGCCCAGTTCCAGTCATCAGGTCAGTGAAAACTTACCGTGAGGTATGTATTACAAAGCAGTGAGAGTGTTGGGTTATATGTGGGAAGCCCAGGATCAAATTCATGCCTTTGGGTCCAAGGCTGGCTTTATAATGTGGTTGCACCAAAGGTTGCCTGGAATGCCCAATTTTGTATTGTGGTATTGTGATGTATGCCCTTTGCTGGGTGAATCTTTGATGTGCCTCTCACAGAGATAGGCAAAGTCATTCCCTGTTCCCATTAGAATGCTACCATAATTCAGGACATGGATTTCCTGGATGCCCACATATGCGAACGTCATTGAAGCTTTGATTCTTTGGGGAATGACATGGCTACTGTGAAGAATAGAGACAGTCAGTTACTGAGCTTCATCATCTCCCAACCCTAGCTGTGGTCTGTCATGATGGCCCAGAAGAGGCCACGCCAGGGCCATCAGAAGAGGCCATGCCAGGGCCATCAGAAGAGGCCATGCCCGGGCCATCAGAAGAAACTATTCCAGTGGCACCTCAGTCACCAGGCAGGACCCCACACAAGCACCTTCGAGTGAAGCTGACGCGTCTCTCACCATCTGTACTCACCAGGGCATGGTGCAACCCTCTGGATTCACCACACACAAGCCCACTGGATTCACCACAGGCGAGCCCACTGGATTCACCACAGGCGAGCCCACCGGATTCACCACAGGCGAACCCACCACCTGTGCTGAGGACACCACATCGGAGATGCCATTGGCGCCGGGGCATGAAGCCCCACACCATGTGTGAGTTTGATAGCCCCAGGCCCTACACCACGGGGCTACAGTTGCTGCATCCTCTCTGCCTTGATTTTTGGCATGGGGGTTTGGGGGAGGTGGCTGGCAGAGGGAGCTGTCTGGGGTGGGATGGCAGATTTTCTCACTGGCACAGGAGGTGGAATGGGAGTGGCTATAGGGCTAGGCAGCTAGGCTTCCCTCCACCCACTGGAATAAATGTCAGATGGGCATTGGCTCTGCCATGTCATTATTGTCTCAATCCTCCTCATGGTCTGGTCTTCGTTTCTGTTTCCCACAGCATCCAGCCTAGGACTTGCCATCCTGCGTTCTGTGTACAAAATGAAACGACTATTCCAAAACACCTTTGGCAATCGCAAAGCCTTGCAGGTGAAGCTCCAAGATATCAATGGCCACCTAATTGGCTTGCAGCAGCAACATGCAAACCTAAAGAAAGCCCTGGACCGATGCAGTCGACTTAATGCAGCCCTGGATGTTTTGACATTGCAGAGGCAAATGAACGGCATCATTGAGCACCAGAGACGACTGGAGACATTAGTGCTAGAGATCCTGGCAACACTGGGTGTGGAAAGGTCCTAGTCGTAAGGGATGGTTCCCACCCACCCCTCTCCTATAGAAAAGGAACGGAAAATTGTGAAATACTAAGTCTCACTTGTCATTTTGTTGCCAATTCACTACTTGGAGCTCCTTTCAATCTTCATAAGATGTGATTTTGTTTCCTTCCTCCTCACCTCCAGTTCTATCTTAGTTATTATCAAACTGTGTTCCCATGAACTGAAGAGATGTTCCATGCAATGTTTTACCATTCACTGATTTATTGGTCCAGATTAGTAAACCAATTCTAAAAGAGGTTGGATTTCCTATTTCACTGGTAAAATATGGCAAAAGTTATGCATTTTACATATTTTGCTAATTAAGAAGCAATGATTCATTTGTTTAAATTGCAACCCATCGTCTCCCAAAGGGGATTCCCCAGGTAACTAATGAAAGTTAAAAACAACAATATTAAAATAAAATGTCCATGATATTCATGCACTAGAAAGCAATAAAATATTTGCTAGTTTTGCCTTACCCTCCAAATGCAGCCCAAATGGTTCTTACTGTTTCAAGTTGACTTTGGGAAAGCTTCCAGGAGAACAATTTTATCATTTAGGAGCAGCCACAACACCTTTAATGTTTTAACTCGGCATATGACATGAATTGCTACAAGGTGCTCTGCCATTAGTAGCTGTAAGAGACAAGCTATAAGGGACAAGTAGACTCACTCAAGGGCAGTCCACAAACACCTACAATATCACATAATCATAAGCAACACATATTAACTTACATCAGTAAACTCATCAGTCATTATAAACTTTTAAGTCTGAAGGACATGACTGGTAACCTGTGGCCTTCTGGATATTGTAGGACAGCAATCCCCATCATTCCCTTACAATTGACCATGCTGGCTGGTGCTGATGGCAGTTTGAGTCCCTGCCCTCTTGAATACATTTGGTTCTATCATGTCCCCTTAGGCGGCTTGGATTTCCCACATTTCAAAGCATCTGGGAAATTCTGCTGGGCTTTGTCTCCTTGCTACACAGTTTCCTCTTCATGCTGCCTGAGAACTGGAACCATAGCAATGGCTCCTGTAGAACCTCAAAAGTGTCTAATAATTTAATTTGCAGAGTAATAGGGGAAAGCTTCTGGTTAAATTTAGGTTGTAGCATACTATAGGAATGGCATAAAGTAATCTCATTGACAAAGGAAGCATGGGACTTGTCCAGGAAGAATGTTCAGAGGGACTTTGCTTTTGAAACCCACATCAAAAAAATCTGTGGAAAGAAGAATATCCTACAATTCAATTACTACCCCATCACTCAATTATTTGAAGGGTAATTATGATAATCTACTCAGGTACAGACTGAAAATATCAATTCTCTCAACTGGAGATGAGCAGAGAAGTATCAATTTAACAGAACTATATCATTGCGGTAATATAGACTACATGAAAGCAAGTAGTTTTGGGTGCCAATGATTCAGCAAGAGACAATAGGAACATGTTTGACACAATAGCAAAACGGTGCCAAATCCAGAGTCCTATCAGAAAAATCCTTGAGTGTCTGACAGCGGACGAGGCACGCTCTGGAATGCCCAGTGCAAGATCCCATCAAAGGTATTCTGTAGGATTAGAGAGAAAAGAGACATTTCTATTTGTTCACCAGGTCAACAGTACTGAAATAAGAGTAGCAATTCATAGGAGCAAAATGCAGGCAGTAGACAAATATAGAGCTGCTCTCCTGTTTTGAAGTACACAGTCTGCACAGGTCCATCAGGCATAACTGATTTGCCATCCTTTCTAGCAGCCCGGAGGAGTTTCTGCTGTGTTACTGGATGTGATGAAAGTACTCTCAAGTTACAACTACTTGCAACTTGAAAGTGCAAAATATTGAAATTAAGAACCAATTAATATCAAGGGGGACCTAAAATCTTCCGAATTATCCTAAGCATTGCAATGGACAATTCCAGAATCCACAGACCTGTTCAGCACTGGACAAATTATAGCACAAGAAGATTTGTTTTCCATTACCTCCCCCAAGAGAGAGTCCAGATCATCCTTGTTCAGAAGGGGTTCAGTCCCAGCAGATTCTTCCACCACCTAGGATTCAAAATATCATCTCAACAGTGCAATCCTATGCATAGACATAGGGTAAGACTCAATTTGTTCAATGGGATTTACCCATTTATTGAATTGCAGCCTTAGTAATTCTCCATTATATAAATGCTAGGGACGCAGGTGGCGCTGTGGGTAAAACCTCAGCGCCTAGGACTTGCCGATCGCATGGTCAGCAGTTCGAATCCCCACGGCGGGGTGAGCTCCCGTCTTTCGGTCCCAGCTCCTGCCCACCTAGCAGTTCAAAAGCACCCCTAAGTGCAAGTAGATAAATAGGTGCCGCTTTATAGCGGGAAGGTAAACGGCGTTTCCGTGTGCTGCGCTGGTGCTGGCTCACCAGAGCAGCTTCGTCACACTGGCCACGTGACCCGGAAGTGTCTGCAGACAGCGCTGGCTCCCGGCCTCTAGAGTGAGATGAGCACACAACCCTAGAGTCTGTCAAGACTGGCCCGTACGGGCAGGGGTACCTTTACCTTTTTCCCCAGCCACTCTGGGCAGCTTCCAACAAAATATAATAATACAATAGTCTGCTAAACATTAAAAGCTTGCCTTCAGATGTCTTCTAAAAGTCAGATAGTTGTTTTTCTCTTTGACATCTGGGGGGAGTGCGTTCCACAGGGCGGGTGCCACTACCAAAAAGGCCCTCTGCCTGGTTCCCAGTAACTTGGCTTCTTGCAGTGAGGGAACTGCAAGAAGGCCCTTGGCGCTGGACCTCGGTGTCTGGGCAAAACGATGGGGCTGGAGGTATACTGAGGTACCTCAGGTATACTAAGCCCAGATGCAGCTTTCTTTTGCAGGGGAGGGGGTTGGTTTGATGGTAACTGACTCCCAGTGTTGTCCCTAAAAATGGCTCTTCCATCCGTGGAGCACTTCTTAAAAATGATAGATGGATGGATTTTACATACGTTAATCATTTCAGTTGCAAAGTTAAAAGCAAGTGATGTTCAATTTGCAACTGAAGGACAAACCTAAGAACTTTCTTTTTATATTATTGCTGTCTTCGTCATTCAAAGGATAAATACCATGAGATGCACAACAATATCAAATTCAACTCATGTATCCTCATCTATTGAGGGTAACCAAGTTTTTTGAATGTAACTATTTGCTCACATTCACACCCCCTTCCTGCCTGTTTCTCCTTCCTTCCACTGTATTATTAATACACTGATGTTATAGAAAATTAACAGGTATTAACAATAACAATGAGAACCCGTATAGTGTACGTCTGATTGTCAGACTTTGACTGGGATGACCCAAATTCAAGTCTCCACACAACCAGTTATCTCTCATCCTAATGGACCTCCACAGGGGAGCTGCAAAGATTAAACTCACTAGCTACTATAAAGTTGAAAAGATTTCGGAAAATCCAGACCTTTACCGCTCGTAGTGTTGGGGTATTTGAGTTTGTAGCTCCATCCAAGCTGATGGTCATGAGGTGGTTGCTAGTGCAGGATTTGCACATTAAGATTCCACTAGAACAAAACACACAAAGGATCTTACCCTTTGAAGTCACAAACCTATATTTCAGAAAGCACAGATAACGGGTTAAAGCTGGACTGAACTACTTCAGGTCAAAGAGGGGCCTCACATGGTTGAATGCTCTTCCATACAAAAACATTACACCCACATAGAAAGGAAGAAAGTTAGGCTAGAACCTTTCTTCCTGAAACCTAGTTTTTCATACGCATGGATTCCTTTTTGTATGGAGGTTGAGATAATCATGTGAGCCCCCACCTGTATTGGTACAGGCCAGGCACATGCTTAGCTACTCAACTACTCTGCAGTGAGAAAAAGCCCTAAGAGGACAGGAAGGAGAAGCCACACAAGGTTGCCTGATAAAACACAAGGCTGATTCGTACAATTGAAAACTGATGTTGACCGCCCAACTGTATGAGTGAGCCATGAGACATCAGTTTTGCTAACATTAAGCTCATTATGCAACCAGGTCCAGCTTCCAGTTGTATGAATCAGACTTGCTAGCAGAGAGAGCCTATTTAAAAAGTAATATAAGGACCTTTCGTTGGAGAGTAGCTAGTTGAAGTCCACACCGGACACTCCAGGATATAAACGGCATAATTGCCTGGATTCGTTTAGAAAACACTGGATTTTGCCTACTTTGAGATCAAGATGTTGCTTTGAGTAAAATACTAGAACATCTATCTGTGAAGGACTTAGGGTGGTGGCTTCAGGTAAAGTGTCCCCACCCCCTAGTAAGAATCACCATTCTAGCACACCTGACACCTGTTCAAACAATAAATAGGCCACTCTCCATGTTCATCCTGTTACAGGGCAGTACTATTCAGAAGAGCAGCACTTACATAAACAAAACTCCCATCTTGTGGTGCCTGTCCTGCATTTCTGATCTGGTACTATGACACTGGGATGCAGGTGGCGCTGTGGGTTAAACCACAATGCCTAGGGCTTGCCGATCAGAAGGTCAGCGGTTTGAATCCCCGCGACGGGGTGAGCGCCTGTTGCTCAGTCCCTACCCCTGCCAACCTAGCAGTTTGAGAGCACGTCAAAGTGCAAGTAGATAAATACTTCCAGCGGGAAGGTAAACGGTGTTTCCATGCACTGCTCTGGCTTGCCAGAAGCGTCTTAGTCATGCTGGCCACATGACCCAGAAGCTGTATACCAGCTCCCTCGGCCAATAAAGAGAGATGAGTGCCGCAACCCCAGAGTCGGCCACGACTGGACCTAATGGTCAGGCGTCCCTTTACCTTTACTATGACATTAAACCAGGCTTAGTAAGCCACCATCTGGACACGCTCTCACAAACAAGAACTATAAAGTCTGGGGAGCTATGGATGGCTTAATTCTTGGATGTAAATGTCACCTGATTTGATCTGCATGGGCAGGAAAATGGCAGGGCCAGTGGAAAGCCCGGAAACACTTATTGCAGTAGATCAGGTCTCCTTCTTTCCTGCATACTCCACACTTCTCCCCAATGGTCAGCTTCTGTAAAGGGAAAAAAAGAAAGAATTTGGACTTAAGTTTCTAGCAAGACATGGCCCTCTTTTTCTCCTTCAGAGCTACCATGCGCAACTACAAGTCTTATGCTTGTCTGGTCCACTGCAATTGCTTTGATTTCTAACTTACCACTTCCATTGGGGCCATTGTAAGATTTTTCAGGGCCGCAGAAGAATTCAGAAAAATGAACTAGGCAGAGTATAGTTTCATCACAGCAATGTTAGGATCAAGCATATACTTAATTTGAGACCTAATAGACCGCCAAGACTAAGTGTAGGGTGGGGTAGGAGAAATAAGGCAACAAAATGTTTTTCAGCCCACTGTTTTTATTTAAAGCATTTGAAATGGCTAAGCCCAGTGAATGGTGGAAAGTTCCACAGGAGGTGAGATACTGACCAGCTGTTTCTCTGTTCCCACATTCTGAACTGCTGGCGGTGCCACTCCAGACACTGGGGTCACAGAGGGCAAAGGCTGCCTGAGGGAGGCACACACAGGTTCCTTGATGAGAACCCTCCTTCCATCTTCTGTTGTCCTCTGGACATATACAGCTCCCTAAGCAGGTATGCAAAATAAATATCTTATATTGACAGAATATATCAGATTACTTGCATAAGAAGATTTGAGTTTGCCTTTTGTATTAAAAAAAAGTGACTAAGTGTAATAGTGAACACACTGAACTTCATTTTTACCATTTTACTTCTATTGCAATAATAAATATGATACATTGTCCTGCAAACGAATTAGTTAAAAAAAAATTAAAGAGAGAAATGTCACTCAGCAGTAATGGAAAACAGCCACAAGGGGTCACTGCAGGATACAATTTATTTTTCAGCAGGGTTTTAGGGTGGTGGTCATGTGAAGGTCTTAAAACACCTTCAGAGACTGCAATTTTGTTCATATTAAAGATTTTTGTACTCCAAAGGTCCGGGCCATTTATTCTCCCTTTTCTCACAAAGGAAAAGTGGACTGTAATAAATGAGCACAAAAAGACAATAAACAGCTGTTGAAGGAGACAAGAGCAAAAGAGCAGTTTCTTGGAGTTGCTTCATGTAGGACATTTTCCCGCAAGGCAAAGAGGATCAGGAAGAGAGACAGAGAAATCAAGGGTCATAATTATACCTGTGTTTGAGAAAGTGCATTCCTGCTGTTATCTTCTCCATTGCACCTGTATTGTTTCGATTGCCCGGAGGAGCAGGAATCGCACCTCCATGTCCCGCTGCTCAGTGTCCCGAGGGGAAAAAGACAGGAGCATGATCGTGAATAGCAAGTAGAGAAAGAGAGGAAGAAATGGATGAAACAAGTTAAGCAAATGTAAACAAAAACAGTCCCCCATCTACCCAATGGGAAATGGCGTATCAGAGTGCTACCACCAGTCTCAGACACACTATTGCAAGTGAGGGCAGGAAGACATAAACAAATTGCACACAGGAAAGAACCTGAGAAATAGAAGAAGAAGAAGAAGAAGAAGAAGAAGAAGAAGAAGAAGAAGAAGAAGAAGAAGAGGAAGTTTGGATTTGATATCCCGCCTTTCACTCCCCTTCAGGAGCCTCAAAGCGGCTAACAATCTCCTTTCCCTTCCTCCCCCACAGCAAACACTCTATGAGGTGAGTGGGGCTGAGAGAATTCAGAGAAGTGTGACTGGCCCAAGGTCACCCAGCAGCTGCATGTGGAGGAGCGGAGACACGAACCTGGTTCCCCAGATTACGAGACTACCGCTCTTAACCACTACACCACACTGGCTCTAATAAAAGGATGGGTGCTCCCCCCCCCGGCCACTCCCTATTCCTAGACGAGAAGAGGCTCTGCGCAAGTCCGGTAATCATCCTCATCTGCTGTGAGAACTGTGGTTGGGGTTAGGCCAATATGCCCTCCGAACATGCACAAGGAAGATCAGCTGTAAAACTGTCTGATCATGGCCCAGATACTTGTTTCAAGCCATTATATCCTGGATTTCTAGCAAGCAAGCATTTAAGGTGGCTTATAATCAAAATAAAACCTGTTCTGCACCCAGATCTTGATGTGATTCCAAGGGGCTATGGAAATACCAGCAGAACTGTCATTACCTGGGAATCTCTGTCAGTGGTGGCACCAGGCAGGTGAGATGAAAGGCCTTGGGGCATCCATCACAGCAGATCAGCTCCCCACCATCCCTGCAGACGGCACATTCATCATCGTTCTTCTGGCCCAGCAAAATTTGGAAGAATTGAAATAGAATAAAGACTCCATTTTCAGACGGATTCTCTCTACATGGCTAGGGAGCAGCACACCTACAGCCACCTATCCAGATCACCAGCCTCTGCTACTTTCATCATCAACACTTAAAGTGCATAAAATTGATTAAATGCTCTACACAGGTTGTTATTCAACAACATCTGCTGACCCACAGGTTTAGAAAGGCTGCCTTACAGCTCTGCAGTCTCAGGGCAACAGGGAGTTGGAGCAGAGAGCTCTTTCTGGCAGGCAAGATCCCTAGAAATGGGTGATTTAATTGAAACACTGGAAATACATGAAGCAGACAGAATTAAAGGGAGGTTTGCCCTTGCTCTGGCTCTTTTATTGAACTCTGCTTTGAGATAGAACACCCAAGAAAACAGCACCAGAACTTTGGTCATTTGTGCAGCAGAGTCTGATGCAGCAGGAATGCTTGACAGTAATAAAGTACAGTGCTGCTTCCTGTAGGAAAAAGGGCTTGTTCTGTCCTTTGCGCTTTGCTGCTTTCTTCAAATACTGCTTTTCCAAAACTTGAGAGCCTTGGTGGGAGGCACAGAGGGCATGCAATGGACATTGTAACTGACCCTCTGCAAGTTTTGCTAATCTGCCCTTATTAAGAGAGATGGCTTCAGAAGCAAAACCCAACTGAGCAGGGGAAAGTGAGGACCAATACTGGCTTTGATGTGCAAGGTGTTCCTTGCTGTGCAATAGCCTTTAACTGTGAAATCTTTGGGGAATTCCATTCTGGCAGGATCGGCACTAAGCTCTGCCAAGGAGAAATGATTCTCATGGTGAAACCTTGTCCCATGGGTGAATCTGGCACCAGTCTAAGAAGCTGAGGAAACCTGGGACTTCCCAAGTGGGGTGAAACTTTCAAGACATAATGAACTATGTGGCTTGGTGGAGATTCATTTTCTGCTTAAGAGCATCAGAAATGCAAAGGGAAAAGAGGAAGGGTATCTTTTTATATGCAACGGTGGCAGCAAGAGTTCTGATTGCGGCAAAATGGAAGAGTAATGA
The DNA here is from genome assembly GCF_964252035.2 of Podarcis erhardii. Taxonomy (NCBI): domain Eukaryota; kingdom Metazoa; phylum Chordata; class Lepidosauria; order Squamata; family Lacertidae; genus Podarcis; species Podarcis erhardii. Next base: position 61,615,942 of record NC_138509.1, read on the forward strand.
AATCCCCTCTATACAAGATTGGATCCAAAAACTGACAGAATATGCCGAATTAGACGGTCTATCAGAAAAAATAAAGAATAAATCAAAACAGGAATTTGTTTCAAAATGGGAGGTTTTCAAAGAATATTTGAAAAACAAATATAGTAGTTTAAATTCTGTTGCAGCATTCGGGGAACTTCAGTAATAGTTGCAAGGTAGATATAAGAAATTAGATATAGCAAGAAAAAGTTTAATTATGATAAAAGTGTGTATTGGCAATAAGTAATATGAAATTGAAATATGGAATAGACAGGAGGTTGGGTCTTTAGTGTTAAGATCAATATATGTTTTATTGTTTGTTAAGAAAATTATGTGGCTATGGTTATTCCTGTGTGTAATTTGGTATTTGTGTTTTTTCTTTTTTCTTGCTGTATCAATAAAAAAAGAAAGAAAGAAATGCAAGGCAAAGGGTAGCACTCAACATGCCTGTGTCAGATGTGCCTCTGTCTAGGACACCTGGGATGCTCAGCACATCTTCTCTATAAAGAAACACTAGTTTTCAGGGCAAAAGACTGGCTTCGGTTTTAGGCATGATTTGTGAATGTGGTGACATCTACACCATTCATTTAAAACACAAGGCTTCCCCCAAGATATCCTGGGAACTGTAGTTTACCCCTCACAGAGCTACAATATCCAGTAACCTTAAACTACATTCCCCAGGATTCTCCAGGGGAAAACAATGTGCTTTAAATATACGGCATGGATGTGACCTGACTGTACTGCAGCAAGGGACTTGCACAGTCTGTGACTCTCACTCCGTCCAGTCTTAATCAGTGTCCAATTTCTGTGGCTTTTACATTTAAAAAAGTGAAGACCATTTCACATTTTCTCTGGCAGATGTGTTTCCAGGTGCCACTGTGTGCATCTCACAACAATCATCATAATGTTTGCCTGCAGTAACCACATGGGGAAGTGTGTCTGTAATCCCATGAGGTGATGCACCGGGGAGTTACCATGGGCTGCCTCCTTTGCAGGTTTCCAGATGTATTTTCCAAAAGCTGCAGTGCTGACTGCTTATATGTGGAGTGGCTACTTGGGAAATACACCTGCAGCATAAAAGCACAAGGCATCTCTCCTTAAAAGTTGCTTCTGCCTTCAACTTGTTTGAACAGACAAACTGCCCAACTACCCTCCTTCTACATTTTCTTTTTTCTCTCTTTAAATTTAGCATAATGCTGAAAACACAGGTGCTAAAAATACCTACAAATCTGTCCCATTTCATATGTGTGTGCATGCACATTTGATTATGTTTAATCTCCCCTTCCTGACAATACCCAGTGTGCCTGTTTGTTTAGAAAATGTCTGTACAGGGGGCGAGAAAGGGTTAAAAATGTAGACCAATAGGAAAGCTGGAGGCAGAGCCTACCTGTTTATAAAAGGGCTTAGCACGAGGTCTGAGTTAGTTGATGGTGGGTAGTTGGTTGGTTTTAGTGGGTTGGCTGGTTGGTTGGGAAAGGCAGTTGGAAAAGCAGTTGGAAATAGAGAGACAGTGCAGTGGGTTCTTGTGTGAGGGGAGGTAGAAGAGATAGAGACAGGATAAAATAAGACTAAGAACGTAAAGAGTAACAATGTTTGGAATGCAGTTAAAGTTTGTTTGTGTCTACAGTAAACTACACTCTTCTTTGTTACCTTGAGAACCTGACTGAGACTAAGTGATTTTACCAGAGAGGACTTGGTTGGTGGCAGTGGATTAGTGGTGTATGGGTCAATAGTCTGTGAGACGACCGGGGGCTCCGTACCCACGCCACACCCAGCCCATGAGTTCTAAATCCCATAAGGGTGGAAACTCCACTTGCTTCTATTTGCACGCTAAAAAAGTGTTTGAGTGGATAGCACACTTGAACTGGACTGGGTAGACCCGAGTTCAAATCCCCACTCGGCCACAAAGCTAACTGGGAGACTTTAGGAAAAGTCACCTTTTATCTCTCTGCCCAACCTACCTCACAGGGTTTTGGTGAAGATAAAGTAGGATAAATAATCCTACATAAACCACCTGAATTCCTTTCCAGGAAGGGTAGAATACAAATATGATGAATAACAAAATAAAACAACGTTGTGTGAACAGTTTTCCATGTTACTAAAAAAAACAAACCAGCAAGAAATCCCACTATACAAAGAGGTGGAAATATATGAAGAACAGGAGAAACCTCCTCCATGAAAAACATAGCCATATATGAAGAGCACTGGCAGAGGGAAGCTGACATACCTTTAGCACAGGGAAAGGAAAATGACATTCTTTTTGTTACCTGCTGGGGGGCTGGATCCACAGTGTGGAAAGGGATGGTAGGGCAACTATTCTGCAAGTTTGCTTTTTGATCTCCATTCTGAAAATCAAGAGAAGAATTATGGACCAAGGAGTAAGTCCACCCCACTGATCATAGCAGTTATTCCAAGTAGGACTGTCCCAGACCTGCCTCCCCTAACCTGGTGCACTCTAGATGCAGCATGGGCTGATGGAAATTGTAGTCAGAAACATCTTTAAGGAGGCACCAGGTTGGAAAAGGCTGCACTACATGAGGGTCACAATGCTAAGTGTTGGTGCTTCAGTGTGTTTGTACTTTGAAAAGCTAAAATGATGCTCCTCTTCAGCTCCTCCCCAATGCCACTGGAGATGTTCTTCTGTCTCCCTAAGAAAACTGACAGGTATGGGTCATCCATGGGTCTTGTAGTAAAGTTATTAATTAATGTTGTTCTATCAGATGCTGCCTTTTGCAGCAGCTGTGATGATAATGCACAAGTTCATTTATTATTTAAAAGCTTCTCTAAACAACTTAATATTTTAAAAAATCTCTAAGCAGTGCACATAAAATTCTCTCCCGGTATGCCCCACAGAGAGCCTCAAGGTCCATAAATAGCAAGACCCTAGTGGTCCCGGGCCCTAAGGAAGTTAGATTAGCTTCAACCAGAGCCAGGGCCTTTTCAACTCTGGCTCCGGCCTGGTGGAACGCTCTGCCTCATGAGACCAGGGCCCTGCAGGATCTGATTTCTTTCCGCAGACAGACAGTAAGACAGAGTTGTTCCGCCTGGCCTTTGGCTTGGAGCCAATTTGATTCCCTCCCTCTCTTTCTTTTTTCTTTTCCTTCTCCTCCTGCGATGAGGCTACATTTTAATATTTTAATGTTTCATTATTTTAATGTTGTATTTTAATTTTGTTTTTAAGTTGTATTCATTCAACTTGTTTTTATTATTGCTTGTAAGCCGCTCTGAGCCCGTATTCTTATTCTTATAAAAACAATAAAAGAGCGCCATAAAGGCTTTGCAACAGACATACATTAAAACACAGCTGATCCAGAACCTAACAACACTGGATCAGTTATAAATTTCTCCTCCGTAGCCTTTGAACTTTGACTGGAATGTGCAGAAAACTCACACAAGCTTCCCCACAGGTAAAAGAGTCAAGCTGAGTTGTGATGCAAAGAGGCACAAGCCACACCTGAAGGAAGGGTGTTGGTTGGAGTGTTCAGCTGAATAGGACTCCTGCATCTTCAGTAGTTGTGCAGAAGAAGGAATTTCAGCCGTTGTAGCTACCATTTAACCTACTACTCTTGTTGCAATTCCCTCATCTAAGCAGCTATTAAAAGTGCAGGAGCCCAGCCCTCCTTGTTTCTGTCTGACTCTCGGGTGCAGTATTAGACTAAGGCTTCACTTACGCAACTGCTTGTTCTGTTCTACCAGTAAATTCCCAGAGTGAGGTGGGTGGCTGGGTCATGTGATTCGCTTGCCATGAGCCGAAGCTGCCGGGTTTGCCCCTTAATAGAGAGGTTGGTAATTGCACACAGAAGTAATTGTGAAGCACCTGACTGCAGGTGCTGCATAAACAAAAACCGGCAGTGTCTGCCCTTGGCAAAACCAATGCCATGATCCATTCACCTGGCACTGTGGTCTGAAGGACTCTGTGGCCCCCAAAGCTTGCTAGTAACTTCAAAGCAAAAAGGCAGAGAAAATGTGAAAGGATTAGAAGTATATTGTGTGGCATATGTATTTACGGACCTGGGATTCTTTAGCTTTCCCGCTGGGCTTCAGATCCTGAGCTTTGTTCCTCTCTTCCAGTTTGTCTGCTGAATAAAACTCACCACCAGTTTTGATGCATTTCTTAGCGTCACCTGGAAAATGGAAGATCACACTGGATTTATCTCATCAAAGCAGGGACACAGAATTTATACAGTCTAAATTTTTATATCAGCTTAATTGCCCTCGTTTTGATGTAGAACAGGGTGGCGAACCTTTGTCTCTCCTGATATTGTTGGGACTCCAGCTCCCATCAGCCCCAGCCAGTGTAGCCAGTAGGCCACAATAATGGGAGATGTAGTCCAACAAAATATGGAGGGCCACAGGATCCTCATCGCTGATCTAGAATCTAAGTAAGAAGAAACAAAGTTTGGTCACTTCTGAGTGAAATAAGTGAAGGTACCGTGTTAGGTCAGTGCTGGATAGATACAAAGAACGGCAAAGTGCTGCACATACCACCATGCAAAAGGGGATAATGCTGGGTCTCAACATTTTCTGACTTCTTCACAGATTTTGCCTTTGGAAGGGATCCTGTTGATTTATAGGACACGCATTACAATACTGTAACAAGGCTCCCCGCCCCCCCGAATTAACAGCAAGTATGTGTTTAGGACAGGGGTCAGCAAACTTTTTCAGCAGGGGGCTGGTCCACTGTTCCTCAGACCTTGTGGGGGGCCAGACTATATTTTTTGGGGGGAGGGGAATGAACGAATTCCTATGCCCCACAAATAACCCAGAGGTGCATTTTAAATAAAAGCACACATTCTACTCATGTAAAAACAGCAGGCAGGCCCCACAAATAACCCAGAGATGCATTTTAAATAAAAGGACACATTCTACTCATGTAAAAACACGCTGATTCCTGAACCGTCTGCAGGCCGGATTTAGAAGGCGATTGGGCCAGATCTGGCCCCCGGGCCTTAGTTTGCCTACCCATGACCTAGCTCCTAGTATTGCAGCCGAGGTGGCCTCTCCCTCCCTAACCACCACCACCCTGAATGAGGAGAAGGAGAGCTGTAGCTCTGAGAAGGAGGAGATCTAGTTTTCAGAAAGTTCTTGCCTTGGCTGTTTTTTAAAAAATATATTTTTAAACTGATGCTCAGTTCGTTAGCATTGCATGGAAACTGCTTTGCAAAGCTCGCCTGAAAACTGGTATCTTCAATAAAACAAGTCAAGGTAGTGAAATACTACCAAAAAAGAGAATGGCTTGTGCTGATGTTCTTGAAACTGAAAATTCTCATTCCAGGTCCTTATTTCTTCCTGGAGGAAATCCATTCCTAATCCTCTTTGGCATGTTTAATATCAACTTTTGCATCCACAAAACGCACAGCAAAACCCCAGCAAATAGTTCTATACCAAGGTGTGGGTCGCCTTTTGCTGAAAGTTGAGGTGGGTGCAAAGCATCTTTTTCATCTGTCGCTTTCCTCTTCCCTTGGGATTTGTGCGGAGTCAATACCTTAGGACTGGCTGCGAGCTTCCTTGCCCTGCTGCAATACCTACTGAGATCCAGGTCTGAAAAGAAAGCAAATTCTGAGACTGGAGGCATGTCTAGACAGGGCTTAATATTGTAAATGAGGCAACAATGGGTTGCTAGCAACAAGCTTTTCTTATTCTTATATTTTCCCCATAAACGGTAAATACAGATTAAACAAGGTATGATGCAGTGGGAAATATAGGCTGGCATTTTGATGCCAAAGATATGTGGACACTGCAAATAAATGTGTATGCATAAGGAGCATGGATCCACAATAAACACCCATCCATAAGTCTGTTTTGTGGGATTCTCGCCTGATTATAGAAATTGTGTTTCAGGGTGGGGGAAATTGTCCCTGGAGCAGGAAAACACATTATATTATGCAGTAAAATAAACAAGCTAAACAAGAAAGGTGAATAAATAAACGATTCCCAGCTTTTAAACATGAGAGAGGCGTTTCTAAATCTATTTCCACTTATATTTCACTCATCTTCCATTTCTTCATGGCTATGATGACTTCAGCAAATACCTTTAGGAAAGCTGCTTCGAATGGACTGGAGCTTGGAATATCTCTCCAGGTTATAATCCTTGAAGAGAACCCTCCAGAAGTCCCGGATGGAAGAGGAGTCCTGGCTCAACAGCCACGTTAACATGGCATGGAAGGCCTTGTGGCAGCCATCCTTCTCCTTCAGATGGAGAGTATCCTTCAGGGAGAAAGAAAAAGCAAGGCTAGTCTACTTTCCAAATACTGGTAGATTTAACTGCTCCCCTAAATTGCTTAAGTACACTGCAGTCAAATCTGTCTTCTGAAGTTACAGCAAGAGTCTCAAATTCTGGCACTGCAGGTAAAGTCCCGGGGACATATTATAGACTGAAGATCAACAACTGTGAAGTGCCAATAATGCTGAAAAAAGGGGAAACCAATGAATTAAACATGGGCCATCACACAAGCACTCCAGAACTGCTGATCTCATGAACTGCTCACTTTGAAGGTCTACGAAACAATAGTGCTTCCCAAGTCTTAATATTGTAGCCAATGCTAGTGCTACTTAGAGTAGACCCATTGACATTAATAAAACTAAATTAGTAATGTTCATTAATTTTTATTTGGTCTGCTCTGATTGTTCACAGCCCTTAGGATTTTGTGCCATTTGCAAGGGTTTTCATACAACACCCATGATCTTTGGTGTATAAAATAATATACGATGTACACTGGGATTCATGACTACAAATCGGTGCTATGATACAAGCAGCATCAACCGAAAATAAAAACCTCTCTCTTTCTACCTGACCTCCCTAACTGGGTCCAGAGAAAACGAAATATAAAATAAAACTACCAGATTAAAATTTTAGAGAAAAATAAAAGAAATGAAGGCCAGGAATGAGTCATAGTCCAGCAGTACACAAACAAAAAAAGGGCAGGTATATATAACTTATCCTCTATACAAATTATATGCATGCCACAAAAGAGATTGTTTTAGTAGTTAGTAGGGAAACTTGAAGTATATATCATCTCATCATTGTTCTTATTTCTCTCACCTTGAACATCTTTTCCGTGACAATGTCATGATCTGCCAGTCCGTGGAGCAATGGGAAGACATCGTCGACTGCCATGGAGATCTCTGTGCGATAAAGTTTAAGTAATTTCCGCAGGTCTCCTTCTCCTAAAGGTTTGTTATCAGAACCGAACATCCTGAGACAGGGTAACATTTACAGGATTGTTAGAAGCATGCATCTTCCATGCCCATTTCTGGTCATGGTGCAGCTGTAAACCCTTACTAAAAGATACATTAATTCTAATGTACACTTGCTTGGGTCATGGCAGACGCTGTGAAGGAACATGCATCTTGGGTAGAAGTGATCGTACAGGGTAGGGTAAGCAGTCAGATCCTGGCTTATTTTAGAAACCTCACTCTCAAGACCACCTGCCTGTGGAAATTCAGATTTGCAAGTATAGCTTGTAAAAAGAAACTCATATTTATATCACTCCTTTTCTATTACTCATTGTCTTTCACTTCTTCAATGACTGCTGAACATCCAGATTAGATTTGTTTTGCTTGCTCTGTCTTTGCTAAACAAAGGAGGAAGGTGGTCTTATTGGCCTCACCTGTCAAAAGGAGATGTTATTTGGTATCTGTATTTCACATGAACCTGTTTTCTATAATTCCCTGTGCTTTTTATATGCTCAGTCTGTGGAGCATGGAGTGGGGGTGTAATGAAAAACAACCACCACCAAAGAACCCTGTTGGTGAACCAATAGAATCACAGTGATGACCCTCTGATAGATCTGGGAAGCTGAAGCTATCTCCAATTAAGTCTATTTGGCTTGCTTCGTTTTCTGAAAATGCTTGAGAGGTTTTCACTCCACCCTACACCATCTGCACACACTTACAGGACTGGAAAATTGAAGGATTATGGGAGGTACTTTTCAAAACAATTAAGACATGGATTGGGCTCTATAGGCTCGGTGTTGGGGCTATGTTAGTGTTGTCGTTTTTTAAAAAAAAAAATACAATGTATTCAGAGGTGACAACAATCCATTACATAACCACCCTGAGAAATAAACCCTAGATTCATGTTGTCAGAAGATATCGTTACATTTGTCAATTTCCAAATTCCAAATTAAAGAACCCCTTGGGTGGGCCTAGAGCAAGGGAGAATCTGGGGTGATCAGGGATGCAGCCCTAATATAATCTAGCAGGTCAGTGTCATGGGTGCAACCAGCGTTAAATCCACTGGATCATGATTGGCATTATTGTGGGTGGATCTTGATTTGCAGAAATTTGGGAAAACCCAGATTATATGGTCCATTGAGAGCCTGATATCAGTTTTCTGGTGGAACATGGCTCTACTAGGCAAACAAGTACATTGTTGACTGGCTGGCAGCCCGTAATATTTTCCATCTTTAAGTCAAATCAAGGGATCCTTTATTGCAGATTGATAGGGAAGAAATCCTTAGGTCCACAAATAAGAGTTGCTTCTCCAAATCGTTTCTGCAAGTAGCTAAGGATTGCTGGTTATGATGCTCCTAGTAAGATCTGTGGTTTGCCCCACCCTTCCAAACTTCAATGGACTTCCCAGAATTATTTTAGAAACCAAACACTTCTCTTAATTGTTCTCCAGTGTAATTCAGGATGGCTGGCAGCAGTTAATTACAAGCAGTGGGTGGGTTTACTTTTTACATGCTAAATCTGGGAGAACAAGTTCAGAGATGAAAACTCATGCAAACTCCCAAGCATACCACTGGCTTCAAAAGCACCTTAAAACATTGCTGTCAGTGGCAGGATTTATAAACTTTGATACCTAGCTATTATCTCTTAACTGCATGGAACTCTTCCTACTGGATGAAGCTAAAAAAAGGACAAGGCTTATTTATAGTCACCTAAAATAGGGGTACACAACTCCAATTACTCTGTGGTCACTTTGGGGGGGGCAAATTTAAACCCTCCCCCTTTAAGAACGTCATACTCATTTAACCACCTTTTCTCCTCCATGGCCCATGGAACTGGCAGAGCAAAAAGCTGAGAGACCAAGTGGAGATGAAGCCAGAACCAACTAATTCTATGTCTGCCCCTATTCTCTTTACCATGGGTAGGCAAACTAAGGCCCAGGGGCTGGATCTGGCCCAATCGCCTTCTAAATCTGGCCCGCGCATGGTCCAGGACTTAGTGTGTTTTTACATGAGTAGAATGTGTGCTTTTATTTAAAATGCATTTCTGGGTTATTTATGGGGCATAGGAACTTGTTCATCCCCCCCCCCCCAAATATAGTCCAGCCCACCCCAAGGTCTGAGGGACAATGCACCATCCCCCTGCTGAAAAAGTTTGCTGACCCCTGCTCTTTACTATAGTGGTACCTTGGGTTACATACACTTCAGGTTACAGACTCTGCTAACCCAGAAATATTACCTCGGGTTAAGAACTTTGCTTCAGGATGAGAACAGAAATCGTGCAGCAGTGGCGCAGCAGCAGCAGCAGGAGGCCCCACTAGCTAAAGTGATGCTTCAGGTTAAGAACAGTTTCAGGTTAAGAACAGACCTCCAGAACGAATTAAGTTCTTAACCCGAGGTACCACTGTGTTGAAAATCATACATAGTAGGTGGGAAAGCTTATTTCTATGGAGGGCCACTGACTCACAAGTGTCATTTGGGGTCTGAGCCTATGTTGGGTGGAGCCATCTCTTCCTGCCACCCATTTTTCTCTTTCTTCTAATCAGCAGAACATGCCCCTGCCCCAAGAGGTCTTCTTGCCTTGCCCCAGATCTCACACAGCATCTGTGAAGTGCAGCATGAAGTCAGGGATAACAGGGAGTGCCTCTACTATTCTTCTAAAGTCTGAAGCCAATGGGCAGCAGCAGAGACATGCCGGATTTCCGCCTCTGTACCTGTTGGATGGCTGGAGCTCCAGAGGAAACATACAATGTAGGGTGCCTTTAGACGGCTGCATTCAGTGCCCTAGTCCCACCCCAATCAGCATTTCCGAAGGGGAGATCACAAGGGGCCAAGGTGAGTGAGATAGGATAAACCACAGCATGGCTGTTTGGCTCCATAGTCCACCTGTGGAGAAAGTGGTGCCAATGCCATCACATGCCTCTGAAGACAAGGAACAGAGCAGTGTCCATAGAGTGAGGCATTCAGCCACATCTGCAGTTTTTGCAGTGGAGACTGTGCTTTGTGCAAAGAAGCTCCCAGGTTTAATCCCCCGTTATCTCAAGGTAAGGCTAGTTAAAACTTCCATCTGAAATCCTAGAACCAATGGTTTGACTCGGTATTTATGCACACCCTTGATGTTTCTATATGTGAAGAAAGGCTCCAAATGAGTATTTGGAATTCTCCATGGGAGCCACGAGCAGCTGCAGTTTTAGCTAAGAGATCAAAAGACAGTCATTCATATGCTTGCAGCAGAAGGTTCCTAGCTAAAATTGTAATTATTGTTGAAAAGTTTTGGGCATACAACAACCTTTTTCTAGGCACTAGTTCCCCCCCAAAAAACCCCACTCCCATGGTGCGCAGATTACACCATCAAGATGATATAGACAGCCAATTGTAAGTCTCTGGGCAGATCATTGCGAGCTTTTCTCAAGCCATGTAGGATTCAATTTTTTAAAACTTTATTGGGTAACAGAAGCATGCTATACCTGGAAGACGACGGATAGCCACAAGCATACTGTGACTTTGGTACAAGATATCTCCTGCTGCAAGAAGCAAGGCACCACATTTTGCAGCAGAGTAGATTTCCAAATGGTTGTTAAAGAACGTTATTGCTGTCAAGGATCAAGGACATTAACACCTTGTGTTACCTAGGCCTGGTGCTTGGCAACACTTTCAAGGCAGTGGGGCTATTCCCCTGTGCACATCTTAAGCCGAGTGAGGCAGCAACAGCAACAAGAGGGCTGGGGAGAGGACTTCTTATAGTTCTGGTCCCCCAGCACCTCCACTGAGAGTTCTGAAAGCAGAAGCTGCAGCTATCATCTGCCCACTGAGGCCTACAAGACGCAGGTGAAAGTGTTGCATGAATGTGCTTGAGAATAATTTAATTGCTCTCCTTCTAGGAGAAGCTCTTGTTGGAAAATAGTAGGGTATATACTGTAAATAAATCAAGTCATTCGAGTATGAAAGTTGGAAGAGAAGCCTCAACAGTGGACAGATTTGCTGAAAAACCCTCAGGCAGAGCAAGAGGCTTACTAGTTTGTTTAGAAATGCAGTCTTGGTAATCAGTCACTCCTATACATGCAGAAGCATCTGACATTTTATGTCATCAAAGAACACAAAATGTCAAAATTTTCAGAAGCAAAAACAACACTTTCTCTTTTGCTGCTTCTTTTGAACATGACCGGTCTATCAAGAAAATCAACACAATCTTTTGGCCGGCCTGCCATCAACAAATTCCAGAAACCTTTAGCACTGGGCCTGATTATTGGTACTTTTTAAAATAAAATAAAAAAGTAGGATTAATTCAGCAGTAATGCGACAATCACACGCTTACTACTAAATCATATATCCCCCCCCCATTACTTTGAGTTTTAAATGAACATAACCAATCAATACAAACACATGGAAAAAGAAAAATTAGCTGCTTTTTTGCAATGTATGGAGCGAGGCATTTGTATGTATGCTACAGAACATATATCATTTGAATTACCCCTTCCAGGAAACAAAAAAGATTTTTGATCCCTAAAACATTAAACTCAGAGTGACTGAATCTCATTCTGACAATTTCCTTCATTCGAAGGTTCAAAATTTGCCTGTGCAGAAAATATATTGCAATTTGGGGAGGTATTTAATATTAGGACCAATGAGGGATGATAATTTTAGGCATTTGGTTAGCTTATCTTGACTGGGAATGGAAACACAACTTCAAAATTAACTATGACTATTGAATGCAAACATTTGGAAATATCCATCTAAAAACTTTAAAGGAGACAAATTTTAATGGAAGCACTGTCACTACCATTAGTGATGGCTCACTTGTTTTCCCAAAAAAAGAGGGTACTTTTATTGCTTCAAAGATCCAGTAAAACTGCTTGCATTACTGACATGATGCACATCACCCAATTACATTACAATTAATTGCATTAATCGTCTCTCCAGTCAGCCTTTTTGACATGGTTTTAGAGCAGGGCTACTTCCCATATGGGAAATCAAATGTATAAGCAAGGGCAGATGTAGTAATAAATCATTGTTCCTTAGCTTGACACAACATGCATATAATGCTGCATAAAGTTACATTTTTGGTCCATATGAAAAAAGGCAACAGTTGAAATAAAACTATTTCTGGCAAAGGGTAACAAAATGATGGCAATTTGTTATTAGAATTTTGGGCTAGACAGGTGCCCTTTGCCTAAAAGTAACCATTTAATATTCTGAAGTACTTGTATTTATGGAAATTATGTGAGCAAAATTTAGAAGAATATTATGGTAACTTTAACAGGCCAGTTATATCGCCCAACGTTAATTCCAACACACAGCATTTTGGTGCACAGTTCACATCTTCAGCCAAGAACCATTAGGTGGTGATAGATCAAGTGATGTACATATATCTGTAAACCATTCCCAATACCCCATGATTTCTAGGATTTAACTACTATACAGCCAATGGGGCAGTGTACTGAGGAATATACTCTTCCCAACATGATGGGAAACATGGGTATGGGTGTGGGTGTGTTGCCGGGTGTTTGTGACTTTCCAGAGATAAGATTACAGAAATTCCACATGTGGATGTCTGTGTATACACCATGTGATCCAGAGGTCATGTAATGTAACAGTACATGAACAGACCATCATGCATACAATATGTTTGGATCTGAGACTGTGAAAACTAGCCATCTGTATGCTGGGGAAAAACCAGTGAGGTATGAAAACAGAAGTTTTGCCTAGCTTTGAAAGGGCTGCAATCTGTACTACCAATGCTCACTGCAGGCCGAGCTACAAATTTCTCAAGATGGAAGGACTTGCTTCTGTTTCAGTGGACATTATAACTGCAGTGCAGCTACGTCCTTCCACTGTAGCAAACACTGCAGTGCATTCATTTGTAATCCTTACTCAATGAAAAGAAGAATTAAACACCTTTAAAATAATTCGTAAGGCAGTTCCAACCCCATGCTATGTTCAGTGCATTATACATGTTTATGTCTCAAATATTTTCAATTACAAATTCTACTTTTCCACATATATTTCTCACCACTGATATTTAATTGCTAAGAATGCAGAAAATATACAAATAGTTGTCACCACCACATTTATACCAAGAGCCATTTTTAAAATTTCCTGCCCCTTTTTTTTTCTTCTCACATGAACCAATGCTATTTATCAAAAGCTGCTTTTCAGAACTGTATAGGTATTTTAGGAACTAAATATCAGCAAGATCAAACAGAGGAAACCTATTTTCTTTCGCCTGCAAGCACCTAGTCCTGAAAGGCGCAGAACCCCTTCAAGTCTCAATGAAGTAATGGCAAATTGTATATGGTCAGTCTCTTAAGACCATACAAGTATTATCAAGGTATGGAGGTGGGCATTACAGGAAACTACTGTACTTTTTAGATAATTGAGCCAATTACTGTTTTCCCTTCAGGTGTGCTTGCTTGCTTACTTACTTACTTACTGTTTTAACAGGCAGGAAGTTAGCAGTCTATGGAGTCTCAAAAAGATCCTGCATTGTGACACACAGCCCCACAACCATGTTCCCCTTTGAGCTGCCATCTCACTAGTTACCATTTTTTATTTTAATTGTACATGGTCTTCCAGTCTTGGGAGACACTGAGGTTGGAATGGGCAACAGGTTATATAATATGACTCTCCTGCAGGAGAGTCTGCATTTTCTCCTCACATTTCTATTTCAGGCCACTATACAACATTTCAGCAAAATGTTTTTTAAGGAGTGTCCAGCCCAACATGAACACTGTATCAAATGGAGAATGCACCACCTTCCTAAGAAGTCTGTTCCAGTGGTTAAATTATTATATAACATAACCTACTATTGTGCATTTGGTTTGCTTTAACAGCCAAACATTGGTTTTTGTGTCTTCCTTTGCTACACTATAGCTTTTTAGTACACAGTACTTTCACCTTGTGAAGGTATCAGTACAGGCCTAAACAAATCTTACTTTCTCAGTAAGCTAAAAGCCCATTTCTACTGGTGCCATTGCTTTGGTGGTGTTGCTGTACATTAATGGAGCTCAACAAAATTATCTACATCATCTTCCAATTAGTCAGGGTATTAAGACCTCCCAAAACTTCAACAGAAACAGATTTTGAATGTTGGGCTAGCAGTTTTCATATTTGTCAAAAGTCTCATAGAACCCTGGTCTGACTTTTCTGATGCTCATACGTATATGTTGACATTCAGGTGCAACTGACTCGCTATAGCTAGTTGAAGATGCTGTCCCAGTAATCCAGCCAGAAGATAGGCGCTTTCTTTTTGCCTTATGTGAAAAGTTCCCAATTCCTTTGCTGCGTCCAAGGCAAGGGTCATCTTTCTTCCTACTGCTGACATCTTCAACTGGCTGCTCATCTCTATTGGAAGTCATTCCTTTACGCTTACATGCATTTTTCTCTTCTTCTGCAATCTTCCTGAAGTGCTCCAGTGATTCTACTTTTCTTCGTCTTTCTATTGTTTCCATTTGTTTCTTGTCCACGAAGTCCTCAAAGTACATTTTTCTTTCACTCCTCTGATCTTCAAGAAATTTCCATTCAATGTCAGTCATCTTCACACCACTGTATTGCTCCAATTTCTCTCTTGTTCCTGTGTCTGTACAAAATATGTCAAAAAGCTGCTCTGAACTCCTGTTGAAATCATCTGCTTTCTGTGTAAACAACTCATTTTTTCTTCGCTTTCTGGACTGATATAATTTTGAAAACTCCTCATACACCTTAAGAATATGCTTCTTTATGCTTTGTGTTGCTATGGTATACAAATTGCAAAACAACCAGTGCTCCTGCAGAAGTTCAGCAAGCAACTGGGCAGCATCTTCTTTGGATCGCTGGGCTTGCCCAGCCCTTTTCGGGTGCAATAGATATAGCATGTTTTGAATGACATCCTTCTTGGTAGGCAGAATTCCTTGTGCAAATTCTGATGACTCCACATAATCAACTGTTCCCAGAGTTTTTTTTGCTTTTGCTTTAGTATCCAAAGCCGCCATCATTCCTTTCCAGTGTCTCTTTATACCAAAAGCTGAAATAAAAGAGATATTAGACAGCTGAAATAGAGTAGAAACAAGAATGAAAAGAAAAACTTAATTATGTGAAGCTAAGAATATGTAAGTCAAGGTGGTCAAAGTGTTCAGGACTGCAGCCAACATAAAAAATCACGTAATTTATGGAGAGAGCATTACTTAGTTCCACCCATTTGGATTAAGTAAGCTCCTATCTGAAAAACAAAACTGACTTGTCAAGCAGTAAAGTATTTTATTCATGTTAGCTGCAGTCTGAATTTCCCACATGATCTGTCATTGGCACAGCTAAATCATACATATAAAATTCAGTATGTTCTTATATTTTAATATTTAAAAATATAGTGCAATATCACACAAGGTAGACCCAGAGTACTTGTCCGTTGATTTCAGTGGGTCTCCTTTGAGCACGATTAACATTAGATACCATCTATTAAACCCTATTAGGGAATTCACAAAAAGCCTTCTAGCAATGGCACAGGTGTTTCTCCGATTAACACCTCAACAAGCAGTCTTAATATTTTGTCCGTTATAACTCAGAAATCTGTGGTGGCCAAGTTACCTTCAAATCTTTAAAAATATTTATTTACAACATTTCAAGCCTGCTCTCCCATCACACAGGTAGCCTTTAACAGATTGCACTGCAACAGTTCCAAGTAGCTGTGCTTGGAATCCTCAATCTTGCTTTTTCAAAGCTGCCTGCTGCAATAAGTGCTCTGGTATAATTACATTAATCTTCCTGTCAGTGCAACCTGATGCATATATATTCACAAGCAAGTCCCAATGAGTTGACTATAGCATTTCCTCCCAGATGTGCATAGTGTTGCAATCTGAAATGGAACAGTATTTTCTAAAGGAAACCTGAATCCCAGAATTGAAACAGGCAAATAAATACAAATAGCACCTGTCAGCACATATACAATGATGCTTCCAAGTTTTCGCATTCAAGCAATTTCCTATTGTCAAACTGTAAGCAAATTCTCAACTGAAGGGCTCAAAACTTGGATTTTTAAGGAGATGCAATCACAAAATTTATGAAAGTCCGCTCTAGGTCCTGGAAACTATGAGCGAGGGTAGTGCACTAAACCAAAGGGGCTTGAGAGCATAACGTCCGGGGATCACGTTCTGGAGGCCAACGGGGGGATTAAAGCAGCCCACCGAGAAGGAAGGGATCTTTCTAAAACCTGTCAAGCGGACCAACCCTGCACCGCCTCAAAGCACCGGGCTGTCAAGAGCACCAGAGAACACCTGCGCACCCCATTGCCCGCCTGCAAGGCAGGGACCAGGCACTCCGCGTACGGCAGTTGCCAGCCCTTATTCCTGCCTGGAAAATAACGCCGATGAGGCGAAAGCCGCCACAGGCGCCATGAGGCGGATGGGGGTGGGGCCCGGCCGCCCTCCCTCTCAGCCCTGGCAAGTTCCTCCCCACTCCCAGGCCGAAGCCGCCTGAGGCCCAGGCGCCGTTTCCCTTGCCCGGCCGGCCAACCATTGAATAGCCCGGCCTGGCCGGCTCTAATCCCGCCTATCCCGTTATCCCCAATACCTGCCTTCGATCAGCAGAATCAGCCAGAAGAGGTAAAGCGTCAATTAAAAGCCCGCGGCCCATCCTTCGCCATCTTGGTAAGTGAGAGCGAGCGAGCGAGCCCTACGCAGCGGGAAAAGGGAAAGCGGTGCCGCCTCCGCCATCTTGAGAAAGGGCAGCGCGAGCAACCCTTCCCCTGTGGTGGTCTCTCATGCCGACGTCTCTATGATCTCAACTGTCATTCACCGAGTTGCTTTGAAAAAATAAACTGGGCGTTGGTAGCTAATATATGGTCCCGTTTTTGCAGCTGAGGCGAAAACCGAGCCTGTGAGGCCTCCTTGTGGGGAAAAAAAGACGAACAAGTAACGACGACGGCAAAAAAAAAAAAAAGACCCAGTCGCCAACTACCGTCAGGTGAGCAGAACCAGTAAGCGAAGCCAAGGCAAATGGACGAAGGGGTCTTGCTTCTTAAGGGGAAGGTCGGAGGCAGGTTATCGTCAGTGCGAGGCAACCGATTGGTTAACTAACGCAGCCGTGCCCTGCTGAGCGCCATTACGCACTGGCGGAGGAGGAAGCTGATTGGTTCTTGAGGAGGCAACCCGTCTGGTCGCTATTAAACTAATAGCCTTTCTTGGGCGGAAGCTGAAGCCGCACCAGTACCAGACTCGACCATAGACCAATGCCCTCTTTCGGGAGACTGTCGTCATATTACTAATGATAGTGAGAGTGGGAAGAGAGAGTCAGCGGATGCCCCGGCTCCTGCGTTTCTACTACGCGTCAACCCGCCTTGCCACTGTCAGTCCGAATTGTGTGGCGCGGATCTGATTCGTCGGTGGCTGGAGTGTTAAGCAGCCTCAGCAGCCAATAGCTACCTGGTGAGTTGGAGGACGCGGATTGGTTCGTCGCTGAAATTATGCCGTAGTAGCCAATAGGTGCGTCGCGAAGTTTGTATAAAAATGGTCGCGTTGAGGCGGAAGGTTGTGCAGTCCAGCATTCTGTTTTTAGCTGTTTTTGGATAGGCATCTTTCACCCGGGGGGCGGGAGTAGTCGTATCTTTGCTATGTCTCTATTAAGATATACGCTCCCAAGTACAAAGGGAGGTTCAGTTTATGTCTTGTGGGCAAGAGCTGAGGAGAACAGTTCTCCATTTTGTTCAGCACAATTTCAGCAGTAAAAAACATATCAGTGTAAATAAAAGGAACCAACTTGGTGACTCATATAAATTGTGTTGGTTTTTTTTGTATTAATGGTAGTATGGTGCCATCCACGTTCATGAGGCTTGGCAACAAAACAAGAAGGAGCTGATAGGTCCCTGCCCCAAGGGGTTCACAATCCAGAAATAGGCAATGACAGAAACGGGAGGGAAGCAGAGACAAGGCTTAGATAAGCAGTTATTTCAGGTACATGTATTTAGGGTTAATTACAGTAGGCCATTGGGATTAGAAGGTTGTGCTAAAATCTTAATGGAAAGGGCGGGGTTTCGGTGCAAAAACAAAGCAATGATAATTACAAACGGAGAGGAACGATAACAACTGTGGATAGGACTGCAAGACATCTAAGGGTCTTTCATATACAGTAGTGTGAGGCTCTCCCATTCCACTCAACAACCCTCCGTTGTTGAGTGATTAGCTACACAACAAAATTTTATTCTGGTAATGTGTTGGAAGTGTCTGAAGCTAGAAGCAGGTCTTTGCCCATAAACAGTGCCTATGCATTGAGCCTGTGAGAGAAAATGGAGTAGCAGGTGAAAATTGTAACGGAATAACTACCATCACTGCAGATTGAACTACAAATTAGAATTTTTGGGTTTCTATGGGTTTTTAAACTGTGGGGAGTATTGTTTTTGTTTGCTATTATGGTATGTATGGTATGTATTTTTGTGTTTTTATATTGTCAACCACCCTATGGATGAAGGGCGGTATAGAAATTTAATAAATAATGATAATAATTTCCCCTCTACTATGAGCTTCCTTGGGGACATTAGGCAATTCACCTTTGAGGAAGAGTTGTAGCTTGGTAGTGTAAAGCACATGCTTTGCATGCAAAAGGTCCAGATTCACTTTCAGTCTCTGGCATTTCCAGGTAGGATTTTTTTTTTGGGGGGGGATTCTGGAGAGCCACTGTCAGTCCTAAAACATATCTCCCATATACAAATCTTTTGACAATGTGTGTGACTCTTCCTTTGACTGCCTCCCAGCTGGAAACCAGGGAGGATAGCATATCAGTCCTAGGAAGACAGGGAATCTGAGAGATGGGAAATATTTCTTCTAACTTTCTTATGTCCATCTTTGGAAGTACCTCTACAGAATGGTAATGCAATATTCTTGACATAGGTGCCATCTCTATAGGATTGGACCCCCTCAATATTTGTAGGCAGGCCAAGCCCCCCCACCCCCATGTTGAGGGAGTGGAGGAAGCCTCCCAATGATGTGTGTCTAGTCCTTGGGCTCCTCCCACCACCACCATCCTGCCTACGAATGCAGCTGGACTACCTCAAACCGCTGCTGCCTGCCGCCTAACCTCCGCTGGAGGCCTTGCAGAAGAGACCTTGGCATAGCTGCTGCAGTGGCTGTGGAGAGCTAGTGGAGGTAAGGCAGTGCACGGGTGGTGGCGTTCTGGTTTGCAGTTGAAAGCAGGGGGCAGTGGTGTTGGGCTTCATTGTACAGTGGTGCCTCGCAAGACGAAATTAATCCGTTCCGTGAGGCTCTTCGTATAGCGGTTTTTTCGTCTTGCGAAGCAAGCCCATTGACAGCTTAGCGGATTAGCGCTATTAGCAGTTTAGCGGCTTTTAGCGATCAGCTGTTAAGCGGCTTATCAGCGGATCAGCTGATAAGCGGCTTAGCGGCTTAGGAAAAGGGGGGGGAGGGAAAAAACCCCGCAGGAACTCGCAAGACATTTTCGTCTTGCGAAGCAAGCCCATAGGGAAATTCGTTTTGCGAAGCGCCTCCAAAACGGAAAACCCTTTCATCTAGCGGGTTTTCCGTCTTGCGAGGTGTTCGTCTTGCGGGGCACCACTGTATACCCATTGTCCTCACACGTGTGATGTCATGATGTCATGTTGCGCTTGCGTGCGATGCTGGGCCACTCCAATCTGGGGCGCAAGTCAGTGCCTCTGATTCCTGAAGATACAGCAGAACGAGTAGTGGTGTCCTTTTGATTAATGGGCAAAGGCATGTCATAATTTATTTGTGCGCTATTTGAAGTCTAATGTTTCATGGAACAAAGTGGGTTGTGTTTTTCTTAAAATAGGTTGGTATAGAATGGAAGAGAACCAAATGAAGAAAGTATTAGGGAACGAAGGAAATGAGAACAGAGAGAAAATTGGCTTTGATGGGGAAGAGAACAACTCCTCAAACAGGTTTGTAGCTTCCCTTGACTTTAAAAAATGGAGACAATTTTTTGACAATGGTAAGTGCTGAGATTTTGCTATTTTACCCACAATATACCTTGGGAATGAGTCCTGTTGAATTAAGTGGAACTTACTTCCAAGTAAATGTGTGTAGTTTGGATTGCAAAACTCCAAGCAAGTAAAAAAATCTTAGGATTGAGCTCTAGGAACTGAAAGATTATTATAGTAGTCAACTTCTTAAGTGCTAGAATGCTGTGATTTTCAGCAAAATCACTTTAAAGATTAGCAAATGCATTGTGGCATATGCTTTCATGGGCCTGGGCCCACTCTGTCACATTCATGTGAGTGTGCCATATGATGTAGTCATCAAAACTGGCACCACATTTTAAAGCTTGGGGAGAGATAGTGATGTTTTATTTCAAAACCCCAGTATCATCTTTGTGGTTGTGGCAATGACGACTTCAGAAGTGGTTTGGTTAGGGCAGCATTTTTCATAACCAACGATGCAACTTTGGCCCAAAGAGTGCTAGTGTGAATGTATCTTATTCCTTTTTCTGTTGTAACTATTCTTGCATTCTGTTCCCTTCAGGAAGATATACCTAGATTACAATGCAACCACCCCTCTGGCTCCAGAGGTGATTGAGACAGTTACAGAAGCCATGCATGAAGCATGGGGCAATCCGAGCAGCTCTTACACAGAAGGTGAGAGCAAGTAATAAATGCTCATGCAAGGAACACAGAGCCAAATCTGGCACTTCTTGTTACCAGAAATAATTATTCTGTATCAAAACAATTAAACTCTTCCAGAATTTGGGTGGACTTAATAATTTGTTTATTTATCACTTTATTATATCCTGGAACTCAAAGTGGTAGTCTTCCCCTAATGCCACTCTTTGGAGACTTCCCCCCACCTTGCCTTGATAATAAGGTAAATGTGCCTTTGATTTCACAGGTCGAAGGGCTAAAAATATTATAGACGGAGCCCGTGAAAGTCTGGCTAGAATGGTAGGGGGACGACCCCAGGACATCGTCTTCACTTCTGGTGGGACAGAGGTGAGATATGAGATGCTGCTAGCACTGTTTTGACCTGGTAGTCATGTAAGAGATCAACCCATAACATGCTAGCTGTCTTTTTTCCTCAATGGAGTCTGACTTTATTTGCTTCTCATAGCATTGGTGATTCCATTCTTAATTAGTGCCAAGTAAGACCCAGCAAACACTCATCAGATAAAAAGAAAGTCTATCCCTCTTCTGTTGAATGGCTCTATCTTTTATTTAAAACCTGCGAAGGAGCATGTATTGCAATTTGATTCACTCACATGGAGGTAATGACTACAAATCAGTCCTCTGCCTCTGATCCTTCTGAGACTGAAAGACAAATCTGCCACTGAACTGGTTTTTGGGTAAGAAATTCAGCATTGTCTACTCCAGAGGACTGCACTGGTAAATCTGGATATTCATATGAACATATGAAATTGGGATTTGTATCCTTCCTTTTTCCATTCAGGCAAACAATTTAGTGATCCACACTGTAGTGAAGCATTTTAAGGAAAGCAACAAGCAAAGTTCTGATGGACCAAGAGAAGATAAACAAAAGACTCTGGGGATGTGTCCACATTTAATTACATCTTGCATTGAGCATGACTCAGTCCGGCTCCCTGTGGAGCACCTGGTGAAAGAGCATGAGGCTGGTGAGTATACTGTAGTGGATAGTCAGAGATTGCTGATAAAATTATACACACTTGCCAGATTCTGCTTCGGCAAAAGCTCTCTTTTTTTTAAAGCAATTTTAGTTTCTGAGTAGCAAATACTACTTTTTTTTGGTGTTGTTTAGTTGTCTTAGTTGTGTTCGACTCTCTGTGACCCCATGAACATGAGCATGCCTTGGAAACTCTCTCTTTCTTCTCAAAGCTTCTCCTTTTTTATGTCCATGGAGTTTTCTTGGCAAAATACTGGAGTGAATGGCCAGTTCCTTCTCCAGGTGGATCACATTTAGTCTAAACTCTCTGCTATGACCTGTCCGTCTTGGGCGGCCCTGCACGGCATAGCTCAGAGCTTCTTGGAGTTATTCAAGCCCCTTGCCACGACAAGGCAGTGATCCATTAAGGGGTTTTTGGGTATACTGTCTCTTTATTGTTTACTCCAAATGTGAGCTGTCTAAAGGTGGCTCAGCAGTACTTTCACTGTGGTGCTAATGGTCCAGAATTGGGGGCAATTCTGAACCTTTAATTCAAATTCATTTATTTGCATCATTTCCTTTTCCTTTTCCTTTTCCTTTTCCTTTTCCTTTTCCTTTTCCTTTTCCTTTTCCTTTTCCTTTTCCTTTTCCTTTTCCTTTTCCTTTTCTTTCCTATGGTATCCTATCCTATCATCTCCTATCCTATTCTATCCTATCCTATCCTTCTCGCCTGTCAAATAGTGACCAACACATGGAGTCAAAGATGGCATTCCTAACCTGGCTGATAAGTGGTCTTATCACTGCATAGGGAGGGAGGAATATATAGCTTGTGTTCAAACGGTGCTAGGTTTAATCTCTGGTGCTTCTCCAATTGGGCAGGATCATGGCAGAACTCAGTATGAGACTCAGAGCTCTTAGTGGGGGCTTTTGCAAACTGAAGAGACTTAAACAGCACGCAGCATTTCCCCTCGGCTTCCTCCTCTCTTATCTTCCAAGTATCCAGCTGAGCTCCAGGAAAATCCATTTTTGCTCACCTGCTTCTTTCATTAAATGCTGCTTCTAAGTCAATAGCCACTTCCTCCCAAATTCCCTTATGACAGCCATATCTTAATCTTTCAAGACTAAGGAGCGCTTGCCTGTTGCCTAGCAATAGCTCTGCTATTCCCTGTGACTTTCTCCACTGCTGCCAGATACATAGTAACTGCTGATGAACGTGCTGAGCTATGGGATCAACATCTTTTTTTTGCATCCTGATTTACAGAAGCCACTTTTGTACCTGTGTCCAAAGTGACAGGACAGGTGGAAGTAGATGAAGTTGTTGCAGCAATCCGTCCAACTACATGTCTAGTTTCCATTATGCTGGCCAATAATGAAACTGGGGTTATCATGGTGAGTTGTGCCTTCAGTTCTGATTACATGTTTAAGGATATGAGGTTCATATATGTGGTCAGATGATCCCAAGAGCCCATGAGAGGGAGCTGATGCTCCCCCAAAATATTTCTACTCTCCTTTCACTCCACCAACTTTCAATCTCAGTATGTTTTAGGTATACAGTAAGCCCTACAACTCCTCCTGCCAACCTAGCAGTTCGAAAGCACATCAAAGTGCAAGTAGATAAATAGGTACTGCTCTGGCAGGAAGGTGTACGACGTTTCCGTACACTGCTCTGGGTCACCAGAAGCAGCTTAGTCATGCTGGCCACATGACCCGGAAGCTGTACGCCGGCTCCCTCGGCCAATAAAGCGAGATGAGCGCTGCAACCCCAGAGTTGGCCACGACTGGACCTAATGGTCAGGGGTCCCTTTACCTTTTTAAGCCCCGCAACTTACACAGGTGTTTTAGTTCTGGGGATAGTGCATAAAGCCAAAATCATGTGTAGTCAAAACACACTGGATGCAACGCCAGGTGGGATTGCCGAAGTTTTCCCCCCAGATGCCCGCTCCTCTTTCTGCCCCCCTTTTAATTTTTTTTTTTTTTTGCGAAGTGCCTAAAGCTAAATGCGCACATGTTAAATGTACATAAATTACAGGTCTACTGTATAGCAAAACCTTTAGTTCAACAATTTTTGTCACCTCATTGCTCCCCCAATCTAGTTTGGAATTACAGGTTTTGCTCTCCGGAGACACAGAGACATAGCCCTATGCCGTGAACCATGGTCTCCCTGTGTAGGGTTATGTGTTTTGTGGAGTTTATATGTGGTGTCCTTTGTTTGGATGCTGAGTTACACCAAATGCTATCTTCTCCCTTGATCGCCAAGGCGGGGCAGTTGTACTACATAACAATAAAGCCATATAATACCATCAATAAAAGTTCAAAGGTAACCATCAGCTTTCCAGGCAAGTTATTCCGTGAAGGCATCATATGCCAGCCAGTAGGGCAGTAGCCAAAGA
Organism: Podarcis erhardii; assembly: GCF_964252035.2. NCBI lineage: Eukaryota > Metazoa > Chordata > Lepidosauria > Squamata > Lacertidae > Podarcis > Podarcis erhardii. The sequence continues at coordinate 61,640,068 of NC_138509.1, forward strand.
GAGAGTCAGAACACTTGTGTTCCTGGTGAGATGATGCCTCCTGATGGTGCTTTCTTTTATCAGCCTGTCTCCGAACTCAGCCAACGGATTCAAGCTCTCAATCGGAAGAGAATGGCATCTGGTCTGCCACGGATCTTGGTACACACAGATGCAGCACAGATGATTGGGAAAGGTCAAGTGGACGTGCAGGATCTGGGAGTGGATTACCTCACTATTGTGGGGCACAAGGTATGGTGCTTCTCTCTTCTGCCTGCAATGCAGTTTCTACATGCAGGGTAAGAGATGTCCATGCATCTAGGTCATCCCCCAACATGGTAAATCCAATATCCATGGAGCAGAGAGTTGCTGTCAGCCCATAGAGTCATCCTTTATTGTTGATAAAACATTTAGAGAGAAAAATAAGAAGGAACATACCAGGGCTCCCTGAACACCAGCCATCATTCTGAGAACCAGACAGTGACCATAATCCAGAGGTGCTTTGTGTGACAGAAAGCTGGCAGTAAAAACGTTTGGTGTTCATGATTGATTCTCTCACTCACAATTCTCATTGTGCAGGATTGCAGACTGACTCTATTGGGGCGAAAGGTGTTTTTCTTATGTTGTTTATTAAATGTGTCTAATGCTATCGACATCCTGGTTTCCAAAACTTTTTTTTTATTTGAAAGTTTGTAAAAACAGTGCACAATATGTACACACAAAGAATAAACAATGAGGCCACCTCACTTTAGCCTTTTGTGAACTTTGGGAGATTCCATGTGCTAGAGCAGCAGTTTCTCAAGTTTTTTTTAAATTGAGAACCATTGTTGATTTGCTTGCTGCTGACAATTGTATTTTGCTACAGCTGCCATGCAGATTGTCATTTGGTGACTGTAATGTAAAGTCTGCCCTGAACAGTATCGTGGCCCTCTTCTCTGCAGCCCATGAATCTAGCATGGTTGCACAGGAATGCAGAAAGTGTTGTTTATATTGTCTTTTATTTTCACCATGAACTCTTGGAACACCTAAAAACATAGTGGACAGTCGATAACTCACTTCTTAGTATGCAATGCAACTCAACAGCTTCTCCACCAGATGGCAATCTGGGAACAATGTTGAGTGAATTTGTCCACATTTTCACATTGCGCAGGAGAGCATGACACACAGCAGGAGATGTCCAGTGTGTCAACATCACTTTCCATTACAGTATTCAAAAACAGCTTTTCATTTTTTTATTTATTTTGACAGTAGCCAAGTAATGATTCAAGTTAATCTCCAGGCGTAATTAGTTTAATAACTGTGGCATCTGGGAACATGTTTGTCATGTATTTTTTGAAGCACACAAATGCCTGTCAAGTGATACAGAACAGGGGGAGAAAACACAGGAAACTCTTCGGTTATGTGTGAAATAGCACTGAGATAGTCTAGGGAACGGGTAGCAGTGAGCATAGGATTCACCCATACTTCTCTCCCACGGGCAACCATGATTTCCCCAAGGATTAATGTTTGCTTCTCTGCTCTTGTCAGCCTTACTTCTCTGTGGTCAAAGCACCTCAGTTTCCTGTTGGACACACCACTTAGTTCTTGTCTGGAGGCATTAGCTTTGTGATTTATCGTTGCAGTTCTATGCCCCGCGTATTGGAGCGCTGTATGTGCGAGGCCCTGGTGTCACCACTCCTCTCCATCCCATGCTGTTTGGAGGTGGGCAGGAACGGAACTTCCGCCCTGGGTAAGAAGGATGAGGGCACAGAGGGAGCCAGTTAATCCAGGGAGAGACCAAGTAAGGTGGGGACCTCTCTTGGATGTGGGAGCAATATGTGGGTAGCCCATGTTCCTCTTCTTCATGCGGGTGAGGGGCTGCAAGAGAAGACACCAAGCAGTTTTTTTTGAAGATAGTTTTCTTTGAGACTCCAAGGATGTATAGATTAGTGAGTGAAAGGCTCAGCTTTTGAAAACCTTTCCCTTTCGTATCATGTTTCTCATTTGGCAAAGTGTGAAGAGTTTCAGGATAAGCAGCTGGGAAATGCAGTGTAGGGTTTGTATCATGGGCTGTAGCTGAGTGCTAGCACACACACACTTTTCATGCAAAAAGATTCTAGGTTCAATCCCCAACATTTCCAGGTAGGGTTGGGAAAGACCACAGCCTGAAACCTTGGAATGCTACTGCTGGTCAGTAATACTGAGCTCAATGGACCAGTGGTCTGACTTGGTATAAGGCAGCATCTGCGCTTCCTAAGTCACATTCAGATAACAAGAAAGACCAGATCTCCTCCCCCCACAACCGAGTAGCTCAGGAGCAGTAGCTCCTATCATGCAGTAGCGCCATCTTCAGTCCCTGCATTATGCTAGTTACCCAAGTAGATATAGCCCCTGTGCTTGTGTCACTTTTATTATGCTTTAGGAATAAATACACACTGCACTTCTCTGTTCTAGGACTGAGAATACACCAATGATTGCTGGCCTTGGCAAGGTAAGCTCAGAAGTGATGAGGGATAAAAATGTCAGTTATGGATTCAACATGAGATGCTGTCCTGGTAGCAAGGCTCAGATTTCAACCCAGCATCCTTCTTACAAAAATTTAAAGGCAGAAGATTTCCCTGGGTTTGCTTATCTGTGCTGGTGCTTCTCTTCCCTCACACCCTCATGCTCTCATACCAGAGGTGGAGTTGACCTATGGAGCAAAAATTCTAAATCTGTGCACAGTGGGACAAGGATGCTTACAAATGCATTACTGTAAACTCCGGTTGTTTCCCATCATTGTAAGGATCTGGTTACTGAGGACTTGTTGAAATACTAGAGGTTGTTCTTCTAGGCATATTTTTCAGAGCAAATAGCTAATCTTTACAGTTTTCCCTGTGGCTCTGTGTGAATAGCATGCCAGAACAAGAAAGGCACATCAAGTTGGCCTATATATACACTGGGGTGGGGGGGGGGGAAGTGTTCTCAATAACTCAACACCCAGCCACTGTTTTAAGGTCTGTTGGAGAATATGTCCAGATTTTCTCTAGTAGCCCTCTTCATGTGCTGCTTTCACAAAGGGACAACATACATACCAGGAGCTGTAGGTCAGCATCTTTAGCCCCATGTCTAAGGTTGTGTAGCTCCTCCCAGCTTCTGCTATTGCCTTTTTGGCCAAATGCCTCCTCCCCAAGTAGTAAACAGTGTATTAAAACAAAATGCACCATAGAGGAATAGGTTTTAAAGCAGGGAGCCTTTACTATCTGTGTAGGCTGCCAATGCAATTTAGAACCCTGGTAGATCAGGTGAGTAAACTTATGAAGAGAGCTTATGTCACTGAGGTTGCAGGTATATAGTTATATGATTAATGGGTTTTCTTTTAGTTGATTGAGAGTAGTGGGTATCTTGCAGGTGTGCTCTAGAGAGAGAGGCTCGTGCAAAATTGTGCCATGTAGACTTTCCTTGGTCTCTGACAAATCACTGTCAGACCAAAGGAATCACATTATGAATAGGCACAAAAGATGATTCCATTCAGATTGCCTACCCATTTCAGTACTGCATCGAATATCCTGATCTGTCTGGATGGGGACATTCTATGGGAATCATCATTCCCTTTATGGTTCTGTCTTTTGTTGTAGCCACTGAGAAACATGTTATGCTGATTGTGTTCCTTTGCAGGCAGCAGACTTGGTGAGCAGACACTGTGAGGTTTATGAAGCTCACATGAGGAAGGTCCGGGATTACCTGGAAGAGAGACTTGAAGTGAGTTCTCTGGGTGCCTGTTTTCTGGATTCACCTGCAACCTTTACACAGGGAAGGGAGGATTGACCCCTGTTTGTAGATAGAATTGTATGACTTTCTTCTTGCTGCCTTCCTTTGTAGGAATGCTAAGCTGGGGGATAGTGAAGTGAGGCCAATCATTAACAAACATTTCTTGAAAGTATTATTTTTGCACATTTTAGGCCGCGTTTGAAGAGCAAGGAGTTTATTTTAACTGCAGACTGAAAGGCTCAAGGAGACTGTGCAACACTTGTAACTTTTCTGTCATGGGCTCAGGACTAAAAGGTAATCCCCTAGGGCTCTAAATTTTCACCATTCCTATATGGCTGCTGTCAGTCTACTTTAGGTGTTGTTGGGGGGTTTTTTTGCCTACAGCTTCCTCGGTGACCAACACATGTTAATCCTATCTATAGATCTCAAGACTGCATTGCTCTTAAGATAGTTTCAGAGCAGATTAAAACCAGACTGCTGCTGTGTGAGGGAGAGTGGGGAGATGCTAAAATATGGTGTTGGAAATTGGTTTTCTAATTGCTCAAAGAAATTACAAATTGTGAAATTTTGCAAATACAGTGGAACTTCGGGTTACGTATCATCCCCTTACGGGTAATGAGCTCCACTAACCTGGAAGTACAGTGGTACCTCTGGTTACAAACTTAATTCGTTCCAGAGGTCCGTTCTTAACCTGAAACTGTTCTTAACCTGAGGTACCACTTTAGCTAATGGGGCTTCCCACAGCCGCTGCACCACCGCCTCACGATTTCTCTTCTCATCCTGGGGCAAAGTTCTTAACCCGATGTGCTACTTCCTGGTTAGTGGAGTCTGTAACCCAAAGTGTTTGTAACCCAATATGTTTGTAACCCGAGGTACGACTGTAGATACTCCTGGTAGCAAACTTTGCCCCAGGATGCGAGCGGAAGTTACGCAGTGGTGGTGGTGCAGCGGCAGCCCCATTAGCGAAAGCACGCCTCAGGTTAAGAACAGTTTCATGTTAAGAATGGACCTCCAGAACGAATAAAGTTCATAACTGGAGGTACCACTGTAAACAAAGGAAATGAGTTTTAAGCTTTGGCTTTTTATAATCTCAGCATGAATTTCATATTTATCTCAGGAGGGATTCTAATTGTAAAAGCCACATCCTGATTTTATCTATTAAACCTTTTTGTCATTAAAACGCTACTTTGTCTTTTCAGATCTGCATTTGACAATTTTATATGTATGATGTGCATAACTTTCGCATTTGTTTTTTCCCCCCTTCCTTCCATCTTTAGTGAGAAGCCAGTTCTAGCAAAAGTGTAGATGGGATAAGCATTGAATGGAGTGAGAGGAGGTTGAAAACCAATTCTATGGGTTCCTTCCTCCACCAGGTCCTTGGGTATTTCATGGCATGCCTATGTCTTGTGTTTTCTGCAGGTCGGCTGGTGCTGTCTCACTGTAGGACTTTGCTTGCCAGTGTTGGTGCTGCATGCCACTCCGAGAAGGGTGACCGGTAAGGAACCATGTTGGGAAACTGGGCATTCTGTGGCTGGAGGGGACAGATCCATCTGATGTAGAAAAGTGAAAGCAAAGGATGCAACACCTGTACTCACCTACCTCCTCAGGGAACTCTGCTTCTTAATGGTTGTATTAGTGTGTGTGTGTGTGACAATAGTAGGATTCACCCAACCTGCCCTGTCAGCAGCAGCCCTGCACAAGGCCTTGCACTTGCACAATGAAACCTTCCCATCTCTCACCGTGTGCCCCAAAATTGGCTCAGGGAGGGGAGTCAGGAGAACCCCACAACAGTGGGTGGAGATGGTGGGATCATTTCATCTGGGAAGCTGAAATGCTTGTGCAGGCAAAATGATTGGAAGAGCACAATGTTGAATTCCACCCTATGACACTAAAGCCAGCCCTTACATCTGACGGTCTTCCCTCCTGCCCCCCAAAGATGTACCAAAGGAACGTTTTCCATTTTCAAACGTGAAATCCTCCTGCTTTAGGAGAAGACTGCCAGAGACATGTGACACCGCCTCCCACAATCGCTCACCCTGCTTCCAAGCCATGCCATTTGCCCCTGGACAATGGGCAGACAAATCCTGTCCCTCCACTTAGCTGTGTGAACTGCCCTTCTCCTGGCTTTAAAGAGCTGCTGGTCCAGGACTAAGAAGTGGAAGGGGTTGTATAGTTGCCACAGTGCCAGTCCCACTTTCCCCCCAGGTGGTAAGGGCAGCACAGGAAAGGGTGCTAGCAGTAGGGGGTTACTGAGATAGTGTTGCAGACTGTTGCCGCTTATTCAGGAGCTGAGCTTATTATGGAAGCTGGTCAATCTGTTTTAAGTTCATAAGCTGGTTAATGTATTTGTATCTTAGTGGAAAGTGTTTTCTTTGCACTTTTGTACAAGCCAACATTTGCATAAGCTGTGGCCTTTCTACCTTGGCATCCACTCTTTTGGAACTCACAGGGGATGGTTCCAGCTGGGCAGGGAAATAGGTGATCAGCTAAGTGCCTAGGATTAGGATATCATCAAGTGGTTTTCCTTTGAATAGAGAGAGCAGTGTAGTGTGACAGATCATGTGTCTGAGCAGCAACTTGCTCCCCTGCTGTTGTGCGCTGCTTGTTTCAAATACTGGAGAGAGCGGTGGAAACCTAAGTGCCTTGTATTGTATTTCTTTCATCTAAAGATTTTCCTAGAATGCTTGTGGTTCAACTTTATGTCTGAGGCCTTCAAAATCATATGAGAATATTGGTATGACAAGCCTTGTGTACCAATTGATTAGCTACATAATGCTGAAGCCAAATCTGAGAACAGAATGTGCTAGAATCGAGGCTTTTGCTCCCATACCTACTCCAGAGATAATACATTTCAGTTCCATGTTTCCACATGGATGCGCACAGGATCACGTTCAAAAGCAGGTTCCTGAATAGCAAGCGTGAAGGGCCAAACAAAATTCAGATGCCATTCACACAAGTAACAACCGCAGGAATGAGGGGCCAGTCTGGACTGGCACCCTGTTATTGGGGGAGAGAACTGAACCACTCCTCCCCTGCCATGGTGGCCCCAATCTGGATGGGGCTGCCTGTGCCTACTATATGCATGGGGGGAAAGCTTCCACTGGAGAGGACAGAAACATTTTCCCCCCAATGTGATTAACAGGGGCAGGGGTCCACAGCAGGGTCCGAGCTCCCTTACAGTACCTCCATGCCAGGGTCCCCATCCAGCTCTTCTTGCTAACACTAGATGGTGTTGCATCTAGTTTGGGCTTAAGTCAGATTTATTTGTTTGTTTTTTACATTTCTTTCTCATGCTTTGATGAGTTCAGAGCAGCATACACAGTTCTTTGACCCTCTTTGACACCAAACCTGTGAGGAGGTTAGCTAGTCACTAGCTCAAGGTCAGTTAATTATGTTTGAGCTGGGACCTAGGCTCTCCCCAGTTGTAATCTGACACTCTAACCACTCTACATACCAGTAGATGGGGAACCTTTTTTAGCCACATTCCCTCCTGGGCAACATTTCAGAGGCTGTGCCTGCAAGAGAAAAGTGTTGCCTATCATTTAAAACCAACACTGCAGTGGATCTGCACCTAAGCTGGGGTGACTGCAGCATTCTTAGGAAGAACAGTGATGTGAATGTGCTCTACAGAGGCAGAGTTCTTTGCGGCTCATATTGGAAACTAATGAGACTTAGAAATAAGTATAGGACTGCATAATTTTTGCTTCCTTCCTCTGTTCACTTCTTGGAACCACTGTAGGGAATTTTAGGAGGTTAAACTTGACTTACTTTATCTTTGTTCACCAGGCCATCCGCTATCCTGCTTAGCTGCGGAATTCCTTATGACGTGGCACAGAACGCCTTGCGTCTCAGTGTGGGTCGTGCTACCAGCAAGGAGGATGTGGACCTGATTGTGGAAGATCTGAAGCAGGCTGTGGCTCAGCTACAATAGGCCAGATTTTCAGTCACCTAGTGAGACAGTTTTGCCCTCTGAAACCAGGAATTGAGCTTACCTGACCCTAATTTCCCATTGCTCTGGGTGCTATTACATTTAACAGAATGAGGCTAGATAACATTCTAGTCAGCTTCTGGCCACTGAATTCTTATTGAATAATCTCTAGTGATTCCCCAGCCCTTGAATACAGCAGGCCAGAAATCAGTGCTCCCTGAATGTAGTCACTATGCTGAGCAGGCTCTGCCAGCAGATTTTACTCATTGAAGTGGGTAAACATTTCTAGTTGGATGTTTAGATCTACGATTGAGGTTTTTGTGTGGGTTCAGGAAACAAGCCTAAATATTATGGTTTGAATGGACAGGTGAATCCCAAAATATTGAAAAATTGGGAGCTTGCCTTGGTACCTGGAAACAGCCACTCTTTTGATGCCACCCTTCTGGGGTATTCCTTACCAGGAATGAAAAGCAGTTGCCCTCTATATAAACACTGAAGGAACATGAATATTTCTTCTTGCTGCAGCAACAGGTTGTAGCTGCTATAGTATTGCACTGTGTTTAGCATTGAGATGTGCAGTGGGACTAGAATGTGCATTCTTCTAGAGCTGAAGACGAGAGAGAGAAAGAGAAAGAGAAAGAGAGAAACTTTCATTTCACATTGCTGTGTTTTGTGTTATGAAGGCTGCATAGATACCAACCTCTCTAACCTAGGGCTTATCCACACTTCCATTGTCCTGCTGCTTTTTCTAGAGAAAACTGCTCTTTAGTGCTCAATCAGAGCAAATGGCAATTTGGGTTTTCCCCGGATTGCTATTTGTTCTGATTTGTTGCTAAAGAGCGAGTTTTCCCTTGCAAAGGAGTGGGTCAAGCAGAAACTTCCTCAAAAGTCATACTTTCTAGGCACTGCACAAGTAGAAGTGTGGATGATCCCCCTAGTGCTAAAGGGCTATTTAAGTTATGAAAAGAATCCTACTGGAAATGGCAGTGGTGATGGTGGGGGATTTGAACCAGGAATTGTTACTGCTACTATCTGCCCTGGTCGCCAAAAGGAGGAAATCAATCATAGCTGTCATCTCCTCACGTAGCTCTTGCAACAACAGATCCTGGTTGTAGCTGTTGCTGCTGGTTTACCCTGAATGGAGAAATACTCTAACGATGGGGCAGGTGATGTCAAGAGAGCCAGCATAGCAATCATTTCCCATCAGCAAATGGTAGACAACTGCATGCTGGTTCTCTTGTCATTGCCTGCCCAGCTGGCTTGCATCTTGATCAAGCCAACAGCAAGGATCTGACAGGCAATGGTTTTCTTTCCCATAAGAACAGGTGGTGGGGAGAATTCTGGCTTTCCAGGCACTTCTCTTCTGCTGCTCTTTGTCTTGCCTACAAGGCATTCTGAATACCCTGATCTTCCTTGTCAGGATGCATGGCAGGGGTTGCTCTTACAGTGAGTTTCCCCCTGCAGGGAAGGACAGGTACCACATGGACCCATTGCTATAACTGCTTACCTTGTCTGTGAGAAGGAGGCACCTATATGCAAGAATATCATGGGGGATTTTGTCATTTTTTATATATATAGAAAGTTACAAGCCTGGTGAATCAAGGGGATGCTGTGGATGTCATGTAGCTTGATTTCACTAAGACTTTCGATAAAGTCTCCCATGAGATTCCTATGGAGAAGCTGGTAAAATGTGGGCTGGACAAGGTTATTGTTAGATGGATTTGTAGCTCCCAAACCCAAAGAGTGTTCAGTAATGGTTCCTCATCATCCTGGGAAAAAGTGACAAGTCAGGTGCCACAGAGTTCTGTCCTGGCCCCATTGCTGTTCAACATCTTTATAAATGAATTTCATGAAGGAATTGAGAGGGTGACAGTCAAATTTGCAGATGACACTAAACTTGGAGAGGTACCTAATGCTGCAAAATACAAAACTGGGATTCAAGATGACCTTAACAGATTGGAGAATTGGCCCAAACTAACAAAATTTCAATAGGGAGTTGGGCTAGATGACGTTAAGAATCCCTTCCAACTCTATAATCCTATGAAATGTAAGGTTCTGCACTTAGGCAGGAATGGGGGACACCTGGCTTGCCAGTAGTAGTTGTGAAAATGATCTAGGGGTCTTAGTAGATCACAAGCTTAACATGAGTCAACAGGGTTTTGACAAGCTAGAACATGTGCAGAAGAAGAACTGTTGAGGGAGTTGAGTACGTTTAGCCTGGAAAAGAGGAGAATGAGAGGAAATATGGTAGCCATTTTCACATACCTAAAGGTCTGCCACCTTGACCTGTGCAGCATATTATGCAGTTGCCACTGCAGGCACTGTGTTTTATAGCATGGAGAGTGAGGGGAAGGATGAAGGTTATGCCTTCTCACTTATATAAGCAAGTTAGCACATTAAGCTACCATAGTCCATCTCTGTGCTAAACACTGTGTTGCACGGTGCTCTCTTTTCTAGCATGAAAGAGCCAGTACTTTTGTTACAAAGGAGGGAACTGGAGAAGGGGGTGGGGCAAGGACAGAAGAGTGGCAAGGCAAGCAGAGTTCAGATCCTCACTCCTTTTGGTTAGCACCTTCAGATCTTATCTGGGGTCCCTGGATTGCTGCAGCCTTGATAGGTATTATAAAATAGTAATTTAGTCAGGATGGATTGTATACCCCATAGTGCTAAGGTGAATATTCTGTTGGTGCAAGAACATCTTGCACAGTAGAACATTCTCCCCCTGTGTAACGCTGAATCTGTTATGGGGGTTCACCCAACCCTCTGGAGCAGATTTGGAGGGGAATCACAGGGGGAGGAGAGGGGTGGGGTCCCACTACACTAATGCAACTATTTAGCTGAATACTGTCCTATATTATTTTGTTTGGGGGCAGGAGAAGGGACCAATACATATATATTCAAAGCCCCAGGTGTGACACATAGGTAGGCTGGTTATATTATCAGAGACAATTGTTAGCACCAGAAGCAAATGCCCACATGCAGTTCCTCAGTTTTGTGCATGGGAAGCTAGTAGGTCTAATCCTACAGGAATAGGAACGATTTTACTCAACTCAGGGAGACAGGCACCATTGTATTTCCTTAGACTGACTACCCTCAAATAGGGTACTAATATTTGTTTCCTGTAAAAAGAGTTCAGAGAATTTAGAGAAAATAAGAATCTTGCCTGGTATCCTCTTTCCCAGTAGATGGTGCCTAATGCTTTTAGGGGATTTGTCACATCTGTAGGAACAAATGCTTTATTTTTTAACTGGTTAGCCTTTTCCTTTATTTTCCTGGCACGTAAGCTGATTTCGTATCAGCTCCCTGAACTGTCTTTTGTTTGTATCCATGAAAAGAAGACCCCAAGGACCTTTGTAACTGTCATAGGAAAACATCAGACCTGCTGTGAAGAATGTCTTGCTGGCCCTGATTGATGGGGAAACACTGATAAAATGAAACTTGCTGGATTGGGGAGGACAGCCAGGCACAAATATAGGGGGGGGGGATGTCTGACTGGAAATGTTATGTGTTATGCTATATTATGTGTATTTCTTGAAAGCTTTTGAGTTTCAGAACCATTGTGGAAGGAATTCAAAGAAGACAATTAAGTAGGGCCTAGGATAGACTCACGTCTATTTCAACTTATTTTGCTGCACAGATACAGCCAGTCCAGCTGATAATAGGGATAAGAAGACAAGATCAAGGGTTGGTTTCACGATTCTGTGGCTTTTTATAAATGTGAAATCACAAGCTATTTGCTGACCTATCAAAATGTTAATCTGGTATGCTGCTGTCTGTAGCCTTGTTCTGTGGAGCCAAGGTGGGTAACACTGTAAAACAGATATTAACTTAAAGTCTAAAATACATTAAAATGTATTAAGTTAAAAGTAAGCCTGTATCAATGCCAGCCTGATTTATTTATTTTTTAAGTCTTGCTATGACACAGCATTTTTCGCTAGTCACAGAAGTGTAGATTTTACATTGTGAAAGCTTCAGCCAGCCAGTGTATCTGTACTTAATTTTATCATACTTTAGGGCTAATTTGAAGATTCTATTCTCATACACCCTCATGCTTCCTGCACTGAATATCTCAATTCTCTCTGTTTTGGGGCATTTGAAGAGAAGTAGCCAAAGAGCTGTCGTCAGGATATTTGTGAGCGTCTCTGCCTAGTCATTCTGCTGTCTGGGGGAAAGCCAATCAGTCTGAAATCCCTCAAGACTTACCTCTTTTCCTGCTTTAGCATGAGTGCTTCCAGTTATTAGCTTTGACCACAGGTCTAGAGACCTGGAGTTCAGTCTTATAACACCTTGCATGACTTGCCCAGATTGAAAGGATGGCAGTTTCCCTTCTGTCAAAAGGCTGAATTCCTCTTTCTGACTGGGACCACAGTCAAGATAAAGGCTGTATTTACCCACTCATTACTTTTGTGCAGCTGTTCTGAGCATTGCATTTATTGCTCCAGCTGAGTTATTGTGCACCAGAACTTTGTAATCATAGTCCATTATTCCAACCTGATCACCAATAGGGCCAGAGGTCTGGCATTCTGGCCACCAGCGGCTTGTGTATGTTTGTGTGCTCTATCTGTAAAATATTTTATGTCACAGGCCATCCATGACTGTGCATCAGAAAATACATCTGCCCCCTTGGCTAGTGTCTGGAAGATAAGAGTAGCCCACAAGAAGGTGGAGGATGGCTGTCATTGATAATGTATGAAATTGAAGAGGAGAGAATTTTCCAGCATCAATCTACTAGACTTCAAAAATGTGTTTGTTTGTAGAATTCACAGAGACTTCTATTATTAAGCTTCATGTAATGGTGTATATTCAGCTCATATGCAAAAATTCAAAAGAAGTGGGCTCCATAGTTACCTGCAATTCTATGCTTTTCCTTTGTATTTTTTTTTAATAACAGGGTGAAAGATTTCTAGGAGGATGGAAATACACATACTAAGCCACACAGCTTATTTGCTCTACTTGAGGCATTTGTTTATTTTATTTATTTGCCTGTCCTTCACCTGCAGGTCCCAGGATGACCAGAATTTAAAATTCAGTATTAAAAACAGTCAAAACAAATTGCAGTTGAAGGGCTAGGACGGGTCCTGAAAACACCTCAGGTATGAAAGGCCAGAGTAAAGAGGTGCATCTTCAACATTTGTTGAAACCTGTATAGCGGGGGTCAGCAACTTTTTTCAGCAGTGGGCCAGTCCACCGTCCCTCAGACCATGTGGTGGGCCAGACTATATTTTTTTTTTGGGGGGGGGGGATGAATGTATTCCTATACCCGACAAATAACCCAGAGATGTATTTTAAATAAAAGCACTCATTCTACTCATGTAAAAACACCAGACAGGCCCCACTAATAACCCAGAGATGCATTTTAAATAAAAGGACACATTCCTCTCATGTAAAAGCACGCTGATTCCTGGACCATCCGTGGGCCGGATTGAGAAGGTGATTGGGCCATATCCGGCCCACGGGCCTTAGGTTGCCTACCCCTGCTGTATAGTGAAGCTGTCAGGCGCATCCCTGTACTCAGCTGGTTGACTGACAACCTATGTCAGGCTTCTTCAACCTTGGCCCTCCAGATGTTTTTGGCCTACAACTCCCATGATCCCTAGCTAGCAGGACTAGTGTTCAGGGATGATGGGAATTGTAGTCTCAAATCATCTGTAGGGCTGAGGTTGAGGAAGCCTGACCTATGTTTTACATGCAGAAGTTTACAGGGTCAAGCTTTGGCATCTCGTAACTACAAGAATTTGGGGTACCAGCCTAGGGATGACATGGCCTAAGACCCTGGATTGCTGACAAAGGCAGCTCCATGTGTTCATGTATGATCTAGCAGGTGTGGCATAGAATGCACTTTGTCATATAAGATACTGGAAGGGGTAGGTGCATAATGAATGGGGATTTGGGTTTGAAGCCTGTCTTAGCTCAAGTAAAAGTGAACTGATCTGCATTGCAGGCACAGCTGTAGAGTGAATGGAGATAAAATTATTCTCCTTGGGAGATTGTGTACCCTCACAACAAGTGCTGATGCAATGATCCAAATGGGAAGACCCTGGGAAAAGTTGTTTGTGTTCTGGCGGCAGAAAAATATTCTATGTGATCATTTGTTCATGTGATTTCCACAGATTTATTATGAAACAATTATAGGAAACCATAGGGAAGATCTGATTGGAAGATTGATTATGGAACATTTATAGTTGCTTTAAATATTTTGGATTGGGAACAAAATGTGTTAAATAGAGAAAGATACCGGTAACTGGTGATTGTATATTATCTGTTTTAGTTCAATATAAAGAAAATGGAGAAAAATAATAAGGCAGCTTTGACATCTTGCCTCTGTAGAAACCCTCTTTATTAATTCACAATATTTGCCCTCTTTGGTAATATTAGAACACTAATTTCTTTGACGGTGGAGGATTGTTGCAATCCCAATGTGGCAGAAGTCTGTAGAACCGAATTATTTAGTGTTGTATCATCATCAGTATTTAACCTATCTCTCTTGAATTTCTGTTATTTGAACAGAAATACAGAAATCAGCCACACCATACTAGAGACATGTACATCACAATTATAGGGGAAATATTAGCTTTCCTGTTTACAGCTGTGGTTTTTACAAATTTGAATCTAACTCATAAACCATCTCGCAGCATATTTTCTGTGTTTTATCAGTCAATGCAGGAAAATACAGTAGGAACTGAAACACACGCTAATTGCATCATAGAGCTGTTGCTCCTGAAAGCCTGGCTCGTATTTTTCAAACGAACACCAAGCTTACTTTCTATTTTATCACACCACTCTTTATAACAATTCAGGTTCAGTGCCACAAGTGGAAGAAGAGTTAATAACATCCCTGATTCTGCCAGGAGCTTTTAGCTGTTCTCATGTGCCCCTTCTTAAAAAAAACACACCCTGCAGTACATATGCTTTCTACAGTACCTTACCCGGTAACCAGAGACACATAGCACCTGGCTGGTACATAAAACAAGAGACTCTGCGAAAGTAGGTCCTTCCAGTGAAGACAACAGCAAGGCTCCCAGAGATGGGAGACCAAAGGGCTATTTTAGCTGCCAAGGAAGGAGACTTGCCTATGCTGGAGCAGCTGCACATTGATGGTACTCTCGACCAGAACATCACTGACTGCTCGGGAGCAGGCCTGGTGCATCATGCGTCACGAGCAGGCAGGCTGGAGTGCCTCAAGTTCCTGGTACTGCAAGCAAAGCTTCCCGGGAATCAGAGAGCAAACAATGGGGCAACCCCAGCACATGATGCAGCAGCCATGGGCAACTTGGCTGAGCTGAAGTGGCTGATCAAAGATGGAGGCTACAGCATGCAGGTAAGGGGCCTGACAAACGGGGATCTAAACAGCGGGAGCAAGTTAGAACGCTGGTTGCAGCTAGACATTCAATAAGTTTTCCTTTCGGGCTCATTTAATTAAGGTAAGTTAGTAATGGCCATTAACGACAATAGGTCTACTCTGAGTAGGAGCAGCATTGAATACTACCCAGTGTTTTGACTGGGGTGGCAGAGAGTGCAGGCACCCCTTGTCTACAAACAACCCTTGCTGGACTACCAACAGCATTTAACTTTTCTTGTCCAAGGGAGACTGGTGTTTAGCAAGTCCTTTGTGGTGGGTGTTGTGTTTAAAGTGGGCTTGTTCATTGCCAAAAGTCTGAAGTGAGTTCAGTATATGCTCTCCATGGAGACACACATTATTATTATTATTATTATTATTATTATTATTATTAGGCTTACAGCATATAATGATACATAATAAAACATCAAAAATTCAAAACTTCCCGATACATGGCAGCAATTGTATCTCCCGCAGGATATTTGTCACTGAGTGCTGGATCACGAAGTGTTAATGGGAAAGGGCAAATTTTGACCCCATGGCAATGTCCCCCAAGTGCAGCTCTTTCCCTACTCCCACATGGAGAAAGCAAGCAAGTGTGCTGGGGACATCATTGGGGTGGAGCATTAACTTGCTCCCTGCCCCTCTTGCCCCAGCTATTTAAAATCAAGCTCCTTGTCTGTATAGCCGACTGAGTTATGGTTTTCTCTAACATTGGATTTTGGGGAATTGGCTTTTTGATTAACATGGTGCCACTTCAAGCTGCAGCATATGCTAGCAAAGGATGCAAATGAAAGTATAACACTGCAATAACGGTTAGAAAAGCTGGTGCTTGTCTTTCTAATAATAATTACTGCTTCCAGATGTCACTACGTAGGACCACTGTATTAAAATCCCATTCACTCATCCAAAGAATGCATGGAGGGGATCAGCAGGGCTGTGCCTGAGGGCTGCCTACACTCATTCAGGTGAAGGCATGCCATCAGTGCCACATCCTGTGGACATGGCCCCTCTCCCTCTTCTACTTGTTTAATGAACATGTGGACATAAATGAGTGAAAATAGAGGCAACGACCAATTCATGTGCATCCGATTGCACATGCATGCATGGTGCCAAACCCGGAAGTGACCCAAAAACATACCTGGAAGGGGTGGAACGCTTTACACAGGCCCCGCCAATGCGCATGGGGGTCCAGAACGTAACCCCTGCACAAAGTGAGCATTGCCTGTAGCTTAAAATCATTCTGGGTTCCTGGATCTTTTGATAGGCCAGCTGAGGCAGTTTTTGTTGGGATATCCTGATTACCTTCAGGATGAGGACATACAACACAAGTACGTACGTATAAAGACATAGCCTGATTTAGCTGCTTTACTTATTTATCAAGATTTCTATCCCACTTTTCCTCCCAGGGGCTCAAAGCGGCAGCATACATGGTTTCCCCTATTTTATCCTCACAACAACCCTGCGATGTTATTTAGGTCTGAGGTCACCCAGTGTGTTTCTTGACTAAGTGGGGATTTGAACCCTGGTCTCCCAGACCACAGACCAACACTCTAACCACTATGCTACATTGGCTCTTTAATGGTTCTGGCTAGAGGCAGGCTCACAAAAAGGCAATCATCTCATTACTTGTTCTCTAGTGAGACGCTGGGTTGAGAATAGATGGCTGAAGTCATGTTTCCTTTTGCCCCACCTATGGTTTTTTTTAAAAAAAAACAAAAGACATGCATTTGTACAGAACTATACTGGCCTTCTTCCATACAAACGATTTACATTGTTTCCAGGCCATATTCACACTAACACTTCCATTTTCCAAATCCTCAGTATACTTTCACTTCTGTTGTATTCTAACGAAATGGCTGATCATGAGTGCAGCAGCTTGCTAACGGAGAAACGTAAGAAGTTGCCCAAACTGAAACAGACTGGGAGTGATTCTTTCAGGCCAGAGGTCTTTCTCAACTCTTCCCAGAGATGACAGGGATTGAACCTGGGACCTTTTGCATGTAAATCCTATAAAGATGCAGGATCTCATCATCCTCCAAGTCCAACACACGGTGCATGGTCTCTGGGTCATGACGCACTATTGTTACTTAATACATTTATATAGTCCATCAATAAATATTCCACCGCATTAAGTTTGGTAAATGGGTATGTGGGCCTGTTTCAACATCCCCCAGAAGAGGCTGTTTCAGGTGGTCTCTGGGTCACAATTACAAAGCAGTCATGAGATGGATGTTAAGGAGTGAGAGTGGGTGGGGAAGAGTTAACCACTGCTCCTGAACTGTTTCTTCTCCTCTCCATAGGAGCAAGATGCTTCAGGGGCTTCTCCCCTCCACTTAGCTGCTCGCTTTGGACATCCAGAGGCCATTGAGTGGCTGGTCCAGGCAGGCTTTGACACTGCGATGAAGACAAGGGAAGGTGCCGTGCCAGCTCATTATGCCGCAGCTAAGGGTGATCTCACTTGCCTCAAACTGCTGGTTGCTGCAGACCACAGGTAGGTAAAAGCACAGCATACTGATATTCAGTATAATGCTATTGCAAGGCACTGTTTCCTCACTTGGAGCTGTCACTCAGGCCTGCACTATGCACATGCAATGCATGGGGACATTATTTTCTGTGTTTGCCCCAGTGCAGTTCTACATTTACCACCTCCTTCTGCCGCATGCAGTGATGTTCTCAAGTCAGAACTTGGAGGCAAAAGTCTAGGGTCCCACTCAGAGGAGGGCTCCCCAGCACAGCAGGGCTGGATAACCACATTTTGAAGTAATACCACACATAGTCATCTAAGGAACAAATGCACGCCAGTACAATCATTTACCAGAGTTGCTGTGCCTGCCTGTGTGGTTTAGAGAACACATACTGTTGATACAAAAATTATTCAGTGAAATGAAATCAGTGTAGCTGACCATGACGGCAGCACACCCCTCCTGGGCCATTCATGTGGCCAGGGCTGATGGGAGGTATAGTCCAGCAACCTCTGGGAAGGGCACAAAACTGATGGATTGCATGAAGAAAGTGCTCTGGGAGCTGAGTGTGTTTTTGCACGACTTCTACAATTGCAACTGTGTTTTCTGGTGCTGTTATTGTGCTGTGATCATGGAAGATGCTGTGACCAGGGGAAATGCTTTCCTGGGCAGAGCATACTGGTGTACTTGCTCTTTGTGCTGGACTTTCTTCCTGCAACAGTACACTGGGACAGCTTGTATGGAGGAAAAAGCAGCTCACAGCAACCATTTTCAGAGTTCTGAGAGTACATAGCTAAGTTAGCCTAGCAGCGTAGAGTTTTCCTTAGTGTTTTGTTTCCATACCACAGCATTTCCCAGATGCTCTGTGTTTGTTTGTTGACAGGACAGAAGGCAGGCGCTTAAGATCTTTGCTGAAGCGGATTGTGTTTCCAAAGGCAGACGCCTCATAACCATCTGCCTGAGTGCTTTTAATCTCTTCCCTCATCTACTACAGCCCAACATCTTTTCCTCCTTCTCTCCCTCCATATATATATTTTTTCTCATTCATTCTGCAAAGCCATGCAGAAGCTGTACAGTGCAAGAATGACAGATATGAAAGATCAGCAATGCAAGTTGTGGGAACATAGGGAGCTGTTATAAGGTGGTCCTTGTGACAGATTTTTACATGGCATCTGTGTGTGCAAATTTAATATACTTAGATACAAATCTAAACATAATTACTACAACGTACATAGATACACAATGCATCTCACTGTAGTGGGGAAGACGATGCTTTGTATGGAGACATGTCCCTGTGAGTCTGCTGTCCAGACGCTAGCAGCTGATGGGAAGCATCAAGTCCCCTTCTCCTACTCTCTCTTCTTATGGTTCTTTATCTTGGACCAGGGAATCTTCTCTCCTTGGTCAAGGACACATGGCCACCCTAGTCTTATATCAGGTCAGACTATTTGTCCATTTGGCCCAGTACTGTCTATTCTGACTACTCTCTAGGATCTCAGGCAAGAGAGGTATTTCCCATCACTTGCTTCTACCTGAGCAACTTCACTAGAGATTCCAGAGTTTGACATGGGGACCTTATGCACTCAAGCAGGTGCCTTCTTCTCTTGCCTAAAGCATCCAGAATTCAAAGAAGTCTATCTGGGAGCTCTTTTCATTCCCTTCTTTCAGTGGGATGTGACCCCACTCAGAGAAACAGGTTCCGTCTGAGGGGCATCTGGTTCTTTGTGTTTATCTACCACCTTTCCACAGTGAGCTGTGCCCAGTGCGGCCTACAGCAAACACCCACTTATTATCATATACAAAACATTGGTTGGTGAAGGTTGGGGGAGAAAACCGTTAACAAAATGTATCACTAAATTCAAAGAAGAGAAAGATCAACAATTCAGCAAACATAAAGTAAATTCAGTATCACAAAAGAAACTATCTAGACTTAAATGCTTAAGTACAAAGCAATGTGTTCTTGTTATGATTGAGGCTGTTGCTGCCCAGTCAATGTCTTTCTGATGTGCTTATCGTTTGGGTGGATTTTCCAATATATCTCTGATAGATATTCCCAAAGGGTCAGATTCCTAGTTTCCAGAAGGCTGTTGCCCCCTAGAGCCCTCGTGTGTTGTTACAATTCCCTCAAGCTCATCTTTCACACAGAGCCCCCAAAGGCTTGTTATCTGTTAGTATCACTAGACTCCCTCAGCTGTTTACTCTGCTTCCTCTTGGGGAAACATGAGGAGCAAAAATGCTGGGAAAGACAGAGCTAAGGGAGAGGAAAATGTAGAGCAACTCATCAAAGCACAGTTGAGGCAGGCTGTGGAGTGCACTAAAGCCATTGGGGTCAATATTTAAGATTGGCTTGTTTGCCCCAAAGGCTGAATACATTGTGAGAAACCTTTTTATACTCACTGTTAGGGATGGAGGAGAAATTAGATAGGCTAGTGTGTGTGTTAAAATGCATGTGTTAGTAAACATGACATACACAAATGCATGCTATTAGAGGAAATTGCTTTGCAAGAATGTGTAGATAGGCAAAATAGCATATAAAGATGTGTAGAAAAGGAGAAATGTGCCCTTGAATGCTGATGAATTTCCACGATGACTTTAACGAAAAATAAATTCGCAAACTAGTGTGAAATTTTTCAAGAAATGAATTTAAAATTGAAGTGGGGAGGGGAGGAGAAACTAAGAGAAACTGAAATTGACAAGAGTCACCTATCTCTACTCTCTCTGTGTGTCTTTTCCCTTTTACAGTAGCAATATATAAGGCTAGGCCCTTAATTAGGCAGAGGGAGGCAACTACCTTAGGCAGTTTATTATAGGCACCATGAAAGAGCAATAGTTTATTACTTATTTATTATTCTAGTATTTTTTTATTGCTAGGGAGGGGAGAGAGGCTTGTGGGATTTTCTACCTCAGGTGCAAGAATAACATGACAGGCCATGCACCTTGGTTTGTTGGTGGGGCATAGTTGATATTTGCTGCTGTGCCTCAGGCAGCAAAACGTCTTGGGCTGGCCCTGGTACTATGAAATATTGGCTACAGGAGACAGGTCAGAGGGAGGGAAGCTCACTGAGAGGTGATAGGAAGGCTGGCCTAGGCCATTATCACATGAACTCTAAGCATTTACCACCTTATTGTTGTTGCTGTGGTGGAGAAAGTGGTGAGGAAGCATTTATAATGAAGCATTCTGGCCAAGAGCAATTGTCCTTTGCATTAACAGCTATTGAAGTAAGAGCCACTTTGAAATCCTGGGTGCAAAAATGCCTTAAGAGTCAACAGCACACCTCTAGTCCAAAGAAGCTTTTTTAATGAATGCAGCCAGCAATCCTATATCCCCCAGACCTTATTCAGGAAGCAAGAGGAGAGTGATATAAAATAAACATGGTTGCCCTCTGCTGGTAATGGCAGTGACTGAAGTCCACTATAAAACCCCTAATGTGAACTGCTTCCAATCTGTTTCCTTCACTTCTTGCTTTTAAAGGGTTAAAATGTTTTAGTAAAAAAAAAAAAGTTTATCTACATGAATCTGAAAACTGTTATTTAGTTATTACAATTTATTCCACTTTTTTTCAAGAAGCTCAGGGCAGCAGACGTGGTTCTCTCCTCTCTTCCCCAGACAACCTAATTTTATTTTCACAATAAACTTGTAGGTAGGTTTGGTTTAGAAGGAATGACGGGCCCAAAGTCACCTGGTGAGTTTCATGATAGAGTGGAGATACGAACCTGGGTCTCCCTTTTCCAACATTAGCTGTTGCACTGCTCTAGTTCTTTATACACACGAGCGTTTTCACATTTAATTCAATATGCATTTTTTGTGTGCGCCATTTCCCCCGAGATACTAAGTCCTCTTGATTAATCATAGGATTCCAATTCAACAACAATTTTGCATTTTTTTGTCCCAAACCTCTATTTCTGCATTATAATAAAGTTACATTTTTGCTGCTACCCCCACCGTGCTGCAGCTCCTTCTGCTGCTATTTCTGTTATTGCTGCTGCTGCTGTCTCCATTTCCACTCCTTTATAACTTGTGTCATATTCCATGTACTATACCTGGTGCCAGGTACATTTCTCAGTGCTTTGGGGCTTTGTTGCATTTGGGAAGTTCTCTTTTTTAATAGAGCTTTTCAATTTTCCAATCCCCCATTTCCATCAGGTGCTCCCCTTTGCTTTCATGTTAGAGTATTTTCCCCAGTGTCTTCAATAAGTTATTTCCCCTGAAAAACGTCAAAATACAGGGAAAGTTCTGCTATAAGACATCTGGCTCCTCAAGCTCTGCCTTTCAAATACAGCTTTCAGCCTTGCTCTCAGATGCCCTCATCACCTGGGCTTTTGGCTTGTCACCTTTGACCTGGCAGAGAATCTGTGCCTCTGACAGCTTCATGATATATATAAATTCCACGTGTCACTCTGGGAATGTGCCTGTGTACATGCAAAAATACATTAAGTAAGGAACTATGTAAGTATCACACAGAGGCAATGAATTCCCAACCCCCATCCCTTCTAATATTGGCATATTTCCTCTCCTCCAACAGTTGCGTGAACAAGCAAACTCAGAGTGGAGCTACCCCGCTGTATCTTGCGTGCCAGGAGGGCCACCTGCACATCGTCCAGTTCCTGGTGAAGGACTGTGAGGCTGATGTGCACCTGAGAGCACATGATGGCATGACAGTGCTCCATGCAGCTGCCTGTAGTGGTCATTACGCTGTTGTCGTCTGGCTGGTAAACCTGTACTTTTATATTTTAGGTAGCGAGTGTCGTTTCTCGACAAGAATATGAATATGTTTCTCTGGATAACTGTGCTACTGAAGGCCCCTTCATAATTCCTTTTTATTGCACATTCATGATGTTTTCTGTCCCTTATGTTATTGGGACAGTCACACACAATCCCACTTTTTCCCTTTTCTTTAAAAAAATATATTCATTGATACTTGTCCAAAGATATACAAAAATTCATACCCATTGTGAACTATCTTTTTATAATGAAATAATATAAAAAAGAACAGAGGCAGAAAGAGTATAAGAAAGAAAAGGAAAAGAGACAGAGAAGAAAGATAAAAGACTTCTGATTCTCTGTCCTGCAGCTAAATATACCGTAGTATTCACTGATTAACGTCCAACCAGTCTGTCTTCCATAAACCAGTATTTTTTTCAATCTTCAAATCCAGATAAGCAAGAAACATTTACATTTTAGCAATGGGAGTATATTATTTGAATCAACCATGACATCATTTTGTCCACTATAGATTGTTCTGCAGTCATATGCCAGCCATGGAGCTCAATATTCCTTTTTTATCATTCATGTTCTTAAATGCTGCATTGTTAACTAATTTGATTGCCACTCATATCTTTAATAATCAGAAACTTCCAGAATACAGAGGTCTGCCACCAAAAGGTTTAATTGCCCTTGTACATCCTTCTGTATTTAATATAAAAGGTATGCAGTCTTAGTTTCATTAATTTCTAACACCCCTCATGTCAGGCACAATTCTGTGGTATGTATGGCATGCAGTGTATATAGAAAACAAATTGCAGAAATGGAGGGTGCTTCCACGCTATTTATCTGTTTGCAAATTCCCTCTGCTTTCTGTGCTAAAGTACCCAAGGCAGCTGTAGAAATAGGTGAATGAAAAAACAACAGCTCATCTTAAAAAAAACCATTTGGCTTTGATTCCTATGTAACCCTCCTTTCCCCCCCTTCATGTAGGTTACCTTCACTGATCTCGGCCTCACAGCTCAGGATGCAGAAGGAGCCACTGCACTCCATTTTGCTGCCAGAGAGGGACACACTGCAATTGTTGACAGACTCCTCCTTATGGGAGCTAACGTGGTGCTGGACCATTGGGGAGGAACCCCACTCCACGATGCAGCTGAGAATGGGCATCTCGAGGTATTTGGTGATACCATGTAGCGAGGGAAATGAGTATTGGATCAGAACTCAATTGATGGCACAGCCGTACTCACACGGTGTGTTCAGCGATGGTTGATCATGACGTGTGCGTGCCATCACTCCCCTCTCCTATGTGGCTGACAGGAGGATTTGAAATAATAATAGTAAAAAGACCTGGAACTGCGTTCTGGTGCGTTCCACCAGAAAAAAAAGCATTGCTTTCCCGAACATTTACTCTTCTCCCCCCACCTGCCTCCCAGGAAACCATCCGTGTGGTTACTTAACAGATTCAGAGTAGCCCACTCTTGGCTGTTTAAACAATCAGCTCATGCATCTTGTGTTTGTGTCAATCCAGCATCCATAGTGTTTAAACAGCATAGGGAGGATTTTTTAAATGGAAGCACAAAATGTACAAATGATGGAGTTCAATGGGAATAGATTTTTAAGCAATGTCAGCCTACCTTCTTTAGTTGATGCAAAAAGCTTACCTTGAATAATTATTGATTTATTTGACTGTTCCTTGACTGGCAAAAAAAAATAATGAAGAAAAAGCCCCTGTTGCATTCATGATTCCCTTATTTGCTATAAATTGGTTGTACTGATTAGGGTGATGGTGGTTGTTTATGCATTTATTTGCAGTGCTGTCAAACCCTGATCTCCCACCAAATAGATCCAGGCATCCATGACAGGGATGGTTACACTGCGCGAGACCTGGCAGAATACAATGGACACAGGCAGTGTGCATGTTACCTACAGGAAGCAGAGAAGCTGGTAATCTAAACATTATATTTTGATTATGTACAAGTCTTAGTGTTCATGTGAGTCACTGGAGACAGAGGCTTCTGTACTGTTTGCCCGGTGAGCTGGATATGTCACCACAAGGCAGAAGACCACCCCACGAGAAAGGTAAATTATCCAGGCTTCCATAATATTATGTATCCCTTGTTAAAAATCAAAGCAGAAACCTTCTCAAAACATTACTCTAAAAAAAAAAAAAAATGAGCAGTGTGAACATTTTCAGCTCATGGTCATTGAAAGCTGACTTCCACGAGTCATTAACATGCAGCAGGTCAGTGGACAAGCCAGGGCAGATGTTCCTGATGTTCTAGCTTGCTAGGAGCAAGAGGGTTTGTTTCTTTTCTTTGTTGCCTGGTGCAGTCTTCCGGTCCACTTGTTGAGTGGTGTTCTGAGCTACAAGCACTCATTGAAGCAGGTGGGCAGTGGAGGGGTGGGGAAATGGAGTATCCTGAATGAAGGTATAGCTAGTCGGCTGGCTGGAACACTGAGCAGGAGCAGTCTTGCTATGTAATTTTGCATAGCAGGCTCTGCTTGTTAGATATATTAGTCACTGGGTGACTAATTAGTCACTGAGCCTGTCCCCTCTGAATCCTTAGATCTGTTTGCCTCATACCCATTCAATCCACATAAATTTATCGCCCTATCTCAACAATTGCTGAGTGCCAGACAAATATTAGGAAGTTATGTCATTGGGCTTCCACAATCTCCGCTCTGAAACAAGTGGTTGGCTCCCTTCTGCAGCCCTGATGGAATTCATTCTGTGCTCCTCTTGCCTTTGCAGCTATTTTTGGCATGCTGTTGAGCAGAGTGGAAAATTTCCACCTATTTATGTCCCTAGCACGGGGCAACAAGTGGGCAAGCATGTTGAAGAGCCTCCTGGATTCCTCTGCCAGTGTGAGGACATGGATACTAGACAGCAATTAGCCAGCAACTGATGGTGAGATAAGAAGGGTCTGAAGGAGGAGCTCAGAGGCTGCTGAGTGAGAGCCTTCAGTAGGGCAGCGGCAAGTTTCCACGGCTGAGGCTCTTCAGCAGCAAGAGAGAAGCACCATGGGGCATCGGAATGGCACTGTGGCTAACTTGAGAAGCTGGCTCTGAAATCCTAATCAAGCTCTTAGGTTTCACCGAACAAAGCATAGTAAATCCTTGCCACAGCCTGAGATTTGGAATGGGAACTTTTGAAACCAGAACCTCTTCCCATCACTCAGTTTGCCATTAAAATATTAATGGGGGGAAAAAATCTATCCAGAACACTCTTTGGCGATGACTAATTAACTCAGTGCTGATGCCCACATGTGGGTCGGGGTTCTGGAGACACAAGGGCCTGTGGATCTCTCTTGCTCAAGCCTTATGGGCTGAGGGAGGGGTAAAGACTAAAACAACTTCAGTCATGGATGAGCGCAGTCAGTTCATGCTGTAATTCATAGGCGACAACTCCTAGAGGCCGAGGCAGTTTTGGGGGCCCTCATGTATTTTTTGAGGGGGCCCAGCTCCTCATGTTTGGAGGAGCCCCTTTGTTCCTCCTTTTGCACAAGCAATGACTAAGCCAGGAAGTCCCAAACTAACCATAGTTTCTTGTTGTCCAGGAAACAATGTTTACCAGCTCTGGAACATAAGATTCTGCTTTGTTCCAAAGCGGGTAAACCATAGTTTGTATAAAATGGAAATATATGGTTCATTACACATTTCCTCATTTAATTGCAAGCAGAGACTGAAGGCTCAGGCAAGAGACTTGTGCATCTCTTGGGTTAATAAACTAAGATATCATCATTGAAATACTGTTGCTAAATGTGCTAAATGTAAATATAGGTATGGAAGTACTTTCAAATTTCAATCTTCTCCATTTCTAGATTTTCCAATCTTAGTTCAATTCTCCACACTTCTGGATTTTTCTATGTTATTTCTACTACAGTGGTACCTCAGTTTAAGAACAGTTCTGTTTACAAACGATTCAGTTTACGAACTCTGCAAAACTGGAAATAGTATCCTGGTTTGCGAACTTTACCTTAGTCTAAGAACCAAGGAGTGCCTGGCGTGCTCTGGTCCATGGGGTCACGAAGAGTCGGACATGACTAAACGACTAAACAACAACAAAGAACGGAATCTGAACAGTAGAAGGGCACTTGCAGCAGGAGGGAAAATGTGCCTTGGTTTAAGACCGTTTCGGTTTAAGAACGGACTTCCGGAACAGATTAAGTTCATAAACCGAGGTACCACTGTAATATATTCATTTTCAATGCACGTGCTTTCTGAAAATATACATTTTTCTAAACATTGGTTGGAGGACTATATCACAAAATTTGGATAATTGTGAATTTTGAAGGATGGCTGTGTTTCTATTCTCATATTGTTTCAGAAAGTGAGAATCTGATAAATTTGATTTCAAATATGAACTGAACCATATTTCTCCTCCATCCCTTATGTGTACATAGCCAAAGTCGCATAATGTATAGAGTGTGTTAGGATGAAATTAACTATATTTCCCCACCAGCTGTGAGCATAAGATGGTGCCTGGCTAAGAGGCCGTTGGCTTTTTATGTGGTAGACATTTGCTGGTGTTCTGTTCTCTGCCTGTAATTAGCACCACTGTACATAGTTGCCTATGCTGAGAGAGGCTTTGTTCACTAACATCCTTGGTTAGAATTACATGTCCTTCTCAGCACCTTTGACACACATACTTTGATCCAATTTCCTCCTTGCTAGCACAACCTTTGTTCCTTCATGGGCCCGTTACTTCTTGCATTTGTGCAATGTCTTACAGTAAATGTTAGGGGAAACCTTTTGGGAGGCAGCTGCAAGAGGAGCAAAGTGTGCCAGCTCCTCTGTGACATCCTTAAGAACGCCTCCTTCTGGGGAAGCCATCTTTCTCAGCCATGCTCAGAGTTGGAAGGTTAACCCAAAGCACGCTCTTTATCAAATGGCCATCAAATTGTTACTGTTTTAATTTAGTGTTAATGTGACATTTTGCATTTTTACATTCCCCAAGAGTTTGAGATGGGCTTAACGCTAGCAGTAAAATCGGATTAATAGATCAAATGTTTAGGAAACGGAGAGAAGCATTATTTTGGAGTAACACTTGAAAACTTCATCCACTTGAAAACTGCTAGCTGGATGGGGGCAGTAATTATCTCCCTGAACTCTGCGAATAGCTCTGAGTTCATTAGTCTCATAGTTCATTATTTTATTCTAGCCCCGTACTTAAATTACACTTTTGTAATCTATCACTGCCAATCCATTATATCCATATATAATGTATGGAGGCTGATCTGATGAGAGAAGTTATTCATGTAAAGACCATACCACACAGGACATGGGCATTCCATGGTCAGATCTCTCAACTTTAAAAAAAAATTCATTGAGAGGGCTCCCATTTTGAACCAAGCGATGATGATGAAAAAGAAGGGAAGTTTAGCTCCTTTCTCTCTCTGCTATTCTTCTGAAATAACTACTCTGAACCTGCCATTAGCTCTGCAGCTTTAAAAAAAAACAGGCATGATATAAGTGCTCCTCTCACCCAACTGCACAGTTTATAGCAGCTTCAGGCTGGGGGGTAGCAATGTAAATGTACAAAATAGCATGAGGGGAAAGAAAAATCAAATACTCTCTCCACAGTGCTGCTGCTGTGATCAAAATTGCAGTGCTGTGTGACTCCTTTAAGGTTTATTTGCCTTTTTAACAAAAGTCATCACATGATTTATCTTAAGGCTTTGCAGAGGAATATGGGAGAATTCAGGAACTCATTTTCCTCAGGATGCCTGCGGAAACTGGAACAATTCAGGCAGCCTCTGGGCCTAAATATTTTCTTGACCCTGCTGACCTCTAGGGCTGGCTACCAACAGACTGACGGGCGCTCTCTCTCTCTCTCTCTCTCTCTCTCTCTCGCTCTCGCGCTCTCTCTCTCTCTCTCTCTGTGTGTGTGTGTGTGTGTGTGTTGGCTCCACTAAACCCAGCTGAGCACTCTCTTTCTATACAAAACTTATTCATTTAAGAAAATGAATG
Source organism: Podarcis erhardii (assembly GCF_964252035.2). NCBI lineage: Eukaryota > Metazoa > Chordata > Lepidosauria > Squamata > Lacertidae > Podarcis > Podarcis erhardii. The sequence goes on from NC_138509.1 coordinate 61,668,177, forward strand.
GAAAAGGAAGAAGGGCGCAGGCAGTTCAGTCTCCTGGTTACAGCTAAAGGTTCTAGACCCCTTGGGCTGCTTTGCCAGTTGCCACCTGATGCCCAGCCTTCAAATATTAATGCAATGCTAATTGTGACTCCCTGACCTCCACCCTTTCTCCTGCTGGCATTTGCCACACAATGCAGTTTCTGGCTGCCTCTAGACCGAGTGGGTTCTCCAGTTTCTCCTCCTTTTAAGAGTAGTTATTAATATTCCCTGGTTTGTTATGAAATTCTGATCTCCCTAAGGGCTGGATCTAATCTGAGCAGCGTTTGTTCATCTTTTCCCTTCCGTTCCAAATGGACCCCACAAAGGACAGGAGGTGAATAACTGGTATGTACCGGTACATCTTTGGAGCAGTTCCATAAATTTCTGCCTGTCATTTCTGCCTGGTGGATAATATGGGGGCCCCCTGGTGGCAGAGAAGAATTCAGGGCAGTGCGACCAGTTATGCCACACTGGGCTGCAGGGCATCACAACTATGACTTAGTGAATTCAGAAGAACGGAAGGGGGGCATGCCAGATTTTGGGCTCACACAGGGCACAGGAAATTTGTAAGACCAAAGTTGACCCCTGCTGGTTGTGGTAGAGTTGGGGGTTAGCACTTTGGGTGATGGTGTAACAATCTAAAATCTAGCCTTTGGGTGTCAATTCAAGAAATACAGAACAAACCTACAGCATGTTAATGTCTTGAACTCCAGCTGTGCTGTGCAATGTTTGTTTTTGACTGATTTTCTGAAATGCAGTGTCACTGATGGAATGTTTCAATATCGGAACACATGTTTCTGTTGATTTAGCTGAACATATCACTAATTTAATTCTAATGCCTTTTAATTCTTTTTATTCTAATGCCTTTAGAATTAAAGGCACACTTGTTTATATTTTTAAGAATTAAAAGTACTAGTGTTTTAGTGAAACAAGTAGAAATAGCATATTATCTCTCACCTCTTTTAGTGCCTTTATATTGAGGTCCTGGTGATATGCAAATATATGCCAGTCAAATGAACCAGTGGTTGTTAAAAGGCAGAGTATTATCAACTAAGCACCTTTGCTGGCGTGGTGTAGTGGTTAGAGTGCTGCATTAGGACCTGGGAGACGAGGGTTCAAATCCTCACTTGGCCATGAAGCTCACTGGGTGACCTTGGGCCCATCACTCTCTCTCGGCCTAACCTACCTCACAGGGTTGTTGTGAGAATAAAAATGGAGGGGGAAATAAGTGTGTATGCCATCTTGAGCTCTTTGGAGAAAAGGTGGAATATAAATGTAATAATAATAATAATAATAATGTAATATTTTTTAATTGGATGACAGCCCTTATGTTAACTAAATGCATAAGACTAATGCTAATACCAAGCTGTAAAGGGCAAATAGCACAACCATTCAATGGACACGGATACAATGGCAAACTTATACCGACACAGGTCACCCCTGACAACTGTACACAGTCCTCTAAAACAGATCCCCATACATATTGGACGACACAAGATTTACCCACCCGGGAAGAATGGCAGATGAAGTTGATGGACTACATGGAACTGGCGGAAATGACTGGCAGAATCGGAGACCAGGGAGAAGAGTCGGTGGAAGAAGACTGGAAAAAGTTTAAAGATTATTTACGGAAATACTGTAAAATTAATGAATGCTAGGAAAATGTTGGAATGAAGTTATATGGCTTTAGTAGAAATGTTATAAGGAATTAAGTATAAATAGATTAATAGAGTATTAAAGGGAAAAATAAGGTTAGAATGTGTTAAGATAATTATAGGATAGAAAACAGAGAAAGATGGAAAGGAATTGCTGAAACAGTTAACAGAAGTGGAATACAAAAAGGGAGGTGTGAGGAGGTCGCGGAAATAAGTGAATGAAAGATAAGATATTGAAATTATTTGATGTGTATTAAATTTTTTGTTTGTTTGGTTGGTTTTGTTAGTTTAAATGTGTTGGTGTTTTGTGGTGTTTTTGTGTTGTATTGTATTGTTCTTTTTTTTGTAGTGTTTAAATTGGGAAAGTAATAAATATTATTAAAAAAATAAAATAAAACAGACCCCCATACATACTCTCCCTGTGCCTAGTCACAAACCAGAGAGTGGACTGCAAACAGCAGAAAGTACTGTACAATTAAGCACAAATTTAGTGAATGACAGTATGGTAGATTGAATGATAGGATGCCAGCTAGCTTGTAGGCAGGAGCGCATCTTAGATGCAGTTTGGGATCAGGTTGTAAAGCCAATATATACCTTTCTATCTTAGTTTCTTTAACTGTACGGTTACTGCTTTGCATTTTTCTATCACACCATGTAACTGAGTCCTTCAGCCCTATGCTTTGCAATTCCTTTCAATGTTTATTCTTTTTCTTCTCATGACTTTTATTGTGCTCTTATTCAGAAAGCTGTGCATCCCATATTGTTCACTACCACCCCCGCCGTACAGCAATGTTTTTCCTCAGGATCATACAGAGCTACAAGGGAGTACTATGTGATGATTTGTTCTGCTATCCTCTACAATTCTTGATGCTCTGATTGACTAGAAGGGGAAACGGCAATACAGCCATGCAAATGTGCAAGAAGCTTTTGTATTTAGAACCTCCTGTATGCTTTCCATGGGGCTGATGTACTGATTCCTCTCTTATTATCTATAGTCCACAATGGATAACCAAACAAACCTCACTGTACACAGACATGCACTTAGAAGCTTGTGCGTGAACTAGTGATCTAGGCCTAGACATGAACCTGCTCATACGCAGTGTTCAACATTTGTTCTGCCAACTTTGTTTTTTTTTTTAATAATATTTTTATTAAGTTTATAAAATACAGAAAAAAAGAAAAAAAGATAGATATAGAAAATAAAGTAAAGAAGTTACAAATTTCCATAATCCTTTTTTTCAGCCAATCCAATGGACTTCCCCGCATCTTCCTAACCCTGCGTTCTCTGTGATACAAAACATCAGCAATTTGTTAGCTTATTTCAAAACTTATTGTATCTTTCATTTTATCATGTTATCTAATTTCCAAAATGTTGTAACCGACATCATCATGAAATAATGAAATAACTTTATTATGTTCAAGCTAAAACGTATAAGATGTCTGTTCTGCCAACTTTGGAGGGGTGCTTGGTGGGGGCACAGGAACAGGCTTCTTGGTACTGGCACCCAAATTGCGGGACTCCCTCCCAAAAAGGGGTTTGATTGCCTCCTCTTTTGAGCCTTGCAAGGGTGGCAAAGATTTTTTGATTCTACCATGCCTTTAAGCTGCTTGAACTTCCAAACATATTGCTCTGCTTTCCTTTGATCCACATCAGTGAGGCCAAGGAGTGGGTCTTGTCCTCTGAGCACCCCAGGACCTCCATACACACTGCCTGGGCTTGCACCCTGGAGGGGTCACTTTGGTGCTGCTAACACAGCAAAATCAATATGGGCGGCAGAGTTACCAATCTCTCACCCCTGGGGGCACACTCCATTGTCTCTCGAGACAGATGGACGCCAACAACAGAACAAACCAGGCCAGAGACAGAAAAAACGCTTTTAGTTTTCAAAGGTTACATCTCTAATCTTCCCTTGTGTATTTTTAGATCCAGCAGCCAATGAGACCTCTTCAATCAGATGTAAGTGCTGCATCAAATATGCAGAAAAAAGATACTAATAGCGCTCTTCATAGAGCACCTGGTGAGTAACGCCACCCAATTAACTTTCCTGTGAAAAATATAAAAACTGAGCATCCCTGAAATTCAGTAGAGTAGACTCTTTCACATGTTAAGTGACCTCAAAGCATTCATATAAAGCTTGAAACTTGACCTTCATAATAGGAGAACCTGCCTTTTACAGGGTTCCCAGTTGTGCAGAAAGAGCCTATGTGTATGCAGGAACCTCATTAGACCTTTTAAAGAAACATGGGGGTTGGTTGTGGAGACAGAGTGTTAGATACGGAGTGTTAGATATGTTCTCTGAACACCTGCAAAAGGCTAATGTGGAGGGGATGTTGTGGGAAAGCCAGTCAGTTTATGCCACAAAGCAGACTGTTTCTTCTCACAATTTGGGATAGGAGTGACTGTGTAGACCTACATCAGTATCCCATTTGCCACAGAGATGTTAGAGGAGGGGTTATTTATTTATAAGATTTCTTACCCACCCTCCACCATAAGTTCCCAGGGCAGGTTACAACTATAGAATATCCAATTATAAAATCAATGATAAAACACATAAAAATGGAGCAGAACAGGGGTCTCACAAAAAAAAAGGTGAGACCTTAACTGTCAGAGGCCAGGGTAAAGATGTGTATATTAGTAACCACTTCGAGTACACATGTATATATGAATAAACTCATGATCATCATCATCTCCAGCATGTGGCAAAAGCTGTACAATAAAGTGGCCAAAATGGTCTCCTCTGGATCTTGCTGAACTACATCTCCCATCATCCCTGACCATGCTGGGTGGCTCTGATGGGAGGTGGAGTCCATTCCAGAGATTAAAAAATACTTTGTTTGCTTGTGATTGAGAGTGTCCTTGAGAAAGATTAGTTTAAAATACATTGGATGAGATCTAATAAGATATACTGGATATCTCAAATAGCAACTTTCCGTGGAAGGTGGTTTCAATCATGTCAAGGGATGGACGATTCCCTGCAGTAACTCCTTTGCTCTTTAAAAACAACAGCGTGGGAGATCTTGTTAACAGATCTCCCACATCATGCCTAGTTTGCCCTTCATATTATGGGGGTAGGCAGGCATAATTGTGCAATGTTCCTTTGTTTACGTCCTTTGCTGGCATGACAAATACTGTTGTGTGGATGTCTACATAATTTGGAAGGAAATTAACCTGTTCTCAATGGTGCAGAACAGAAATGTCTTAAGCTTATCAGTGGTCAATTCAATCTTCTAGCTCTCAGTGTGGATTTTGGTGCATCACTGTAGGATTACACTATGTTTGTCTTTCTTCCAGCTTCAATGTCGTTCAGCATGGTGAAACCCACTGAATCAAACAAATCACTGATACCCGAGCTGAAGATCAATAAATCTCTGCAGAAGGCGAGAATCACCACATTGTTCTCAAGCTCTGTATGTTGTATGATAATCTACACCTCTTTGTCTCTCATCTGTTTTGTATTCGTAATCCCCATGATCTCTCCTGTGGTTCTCTTCCATCTAATTCCTTTGTTTTATTTTTCTTTCTCTTTTCCTGCTAGATTTAGCCATTTGGCTGACCTGCCTCCAAACACATCCTTTCAGAAGGGTTAAAAACAACCTACAAATGGAGATATATAACTTTATGTTCCACAACAGGGACAGGGAACCTGTTGACCCTCTGGATTTAGGTGGACTACAACTCCCATCGTATGTGGCCAGGCTGACTGGGGCTGATGGGAACTGGAGTCCAGCAACATCTGGAGGGCCACAGGTTCTCCAGCTTTGCTGTAGGTAGCCCTTCTGATAACGTTGGGCTTCCTGAGAAGATACGTGCCATAATGTTTTGAGGATCAATTGTGGTAGATTCATGAGCATCTGTTCTTCTTTAAACTCCTTAAAAGTTGCTAACAAGTTAGGTGTCCTCCACGCAGGGTGAGAAGAGAGAGACACCAGATGCTGCAGTACCAGGCAACCTGCTCTCAATGCTGGATGAGCTAGGAACATCGGACATTGATGCCTTGGTGCCTACTCATGATGAGCAAGGTTGTTCAATTCCAGAGTGGAAGCGGCAGGTGATGGTGAGGAAATTACAGGCGCAGCTGGCATCCGAAGAAGGGATGGGCAGGAAGGTACTGTATTGAGCCAATAGAAGGAAACTGTGTCACTGTACTGTCTTACCCGATTCATACGCTGGCCTCCGTTTTTATTGCAATTAGGTTGCCCTAAGAGCAGACGGGCAAATAATATACACATTGTGTATGTTTTGTAAATGTGCTCTGCTAAGATCTTGGAAATTTGGATTTCAAAGTAATTCCCAGCACTTCCTTTTGCATGACTCTGTTGCTCCCGGATCAATAAATAACCAGACAAGACAGTGAATGTAAATTTGGGATCAAATAGGCCACAACTTTATAGATTACAGATGTGAATGGTTTGGTTTGAAGGCACATAAAGCCACCACCATGCTTAGCAGGGTTGGGCCTGGTCAGTTCCTAGATGGGGGATTGTCCAGGAACAACATGTAGTATTGACATCAGGTATACACCTTCACTGTACTCTTTTTGGTGCCTGCTGTTTAGACAAGCCTACACAGATATGTAGAATGCTAATATGTATTTTAATCTGTTTTTATCATTGAATTTATTTATTTATTTGAATATTTTAAATAGCTGTTTTTAACTGCTTTTACATATATTTTTATTGCTTTATTTCTTTTTTAAAATAATAATAATAATAGTAGTAGTAGTAGTAGTTTTTGTAAACGACTCTGAGGTGGGGTTTTTTTGAATAGTCAAGCAGTATATAAATTTTATGCAATGAATAACTAAAATAAATAAATACGTTGCCTTGGATTCCATGATAGACAAAAGGCAGGTCACATTAGTAAGTAAGTAAGTAATAAGTAAGTAAGAAAGTAAGTAAGTAGTAAGTACATCTATATTCAATCACTCAGGCAGGTGGCTGACTTTACAGTTGTATATCCAAGGTATAAGTGTAGCTGATAGTAAATAGTTCTGTGACAAGATGAAATTCTTTGTTCTGACTGAGGCCAGGACTTGATGATCTGTTCCAGCCCTATATTTCTATGAATCTGTGATGTGCTCATCTGACTCTTCATTTTTGGCAGGCTGGGGAAAGGGGCCTGAAGTGATGTCTTTGAATTTAACTGATGGCAGTCTTTCTTTCTTTCTTCCCTGCTGCCCCCACCCATCTAGAACAAGGAAAGTTGCACACTGGAGATGGATGACTGGCAATATTCTCAGTCTTACAATGCCATCCTGGGCCCTTTTGGGGAATTACTCACTGAAGATGACCTGCTGTACTTAGAGAAGCAGATTGAGAAACTGCAGATGAAGAAGAAATGCCAGGAGTATGAGAGTGAGCTAGGACGCCTGACAGAGGAGCTGCAGACCGTTCTTCCTGCTCCTGTCGTCAATATCACAGTCAACCGTCAGTTTCTGCAACAGGGTTCAGAGGATGGCAGCCAGGAGCTCCCTGCCTGGTGCAGTCATGTGTCTGGACTGGTAAAAAGCATGTCCATGATGCTCACCAATGTCAATGGCATGAAAAAAGCAGCTAATGAGAAGCTGGCTCTAAGGGACTCCCATAAGTCAAGCAAGACCAAGTGTATTTCAGGTGGCACTGTCAAGAGAGAAATCCTGGAGTGTGGCGTCTCTGTCAGGAATCTGAGGGGCAATTTTGAAAAGCAGGATCTTTGGAGACAAGACAAAGCTTTTGAGCAGCGAGGGTTGAATGCCATGCCCTGGGAACAAGGGACAGCCAAGGAGTCATCCCCTCAAATGTTTCTAGGTACCTGTAAAAACAAGAAGCAATTGGTTTGTGAGGAACATGAGTTTGGAGACATGGAGAACGCCAGTGATTCTGGCATCAGCTGTGAGGGAGCCTCCTCTGTGAGTGGTTCTTGCGTCTCAACAGCAGAGTCTAGCAACCTCCGAAAAGAGCGCATTGTGCTTCTTTTTCTCAGTCACTGGAAGAAATCTGCCTATACGCCTTCCTTGAAACTCATGGCCAGAAGGACTCTTGACACCCAGCTGCCTGGAAAAATGGGACTGGTAGATGTGATGGCAGAGCTCAAGAAACAGCAGCCTCCAATGCAGAAGCCCTTGGTGGAAATGAACAAGCTTGGCCATTTAGTTCAACAGAGATACACTATCAAAAATCTGATCAGTCACTGGAAAGACATCATCTCCCTTGTACCATCTCGACAGATCAGGCGCCTCAATCACCGGCATGCAATCTACTCTCCAGAACAATTCCTGCCATATGTCAATGGTGAGCCTATTGACTACAATAGCTTAACTCTTGACCTGTTTATGCTCGGCTATTTCCACATCCTAGAGCTGGCCCTCTCTCCAGAAGAGCGTAAGGCTAGGCATCTCCTTTGCTTCGAAGTTTTTGACCACTTGGGTGGGCATCGGTGGGAAACAGTGCGGGCCTTCCACAAAGCAGTGATTGATGAGATTGCTGCAGGCAAAAGAAGCTGGAAAGACAGTTTTGAGGATATTAAGAAACAATTTTTTGGTAATAACAAGGACCCAGCTGTGAACATGGAAATCAAAACATCACCAGTGGAAACAAATCTGAAACCAGTACCCAAAACAAGGGTCCCAAACATCTCTCTGGAGGAGGGAGACTCTGCCCCTGGAAAATGCTTTGAACTAGACACCTTTAGCAATGATGAGATCTGCAGGTATATAAACAGGAGTTTTGCTTTCTGGAAAGAAAAAGAAGCAGAGATCTTTAGCTTAGAGGGATGAGGATCTTTACATTAACAGTCTTCATTTGTGAATAGGTGTCTATAAGATTCAGAGTGCACAGAGTGGCCTGTCAGCACTATGACATGGAATAGACAGACATTGACTGTTCATTTTGCAAATGGCTACAAATGCCTGCAAGATTAATTTGCAAAGGGGTAAACGACGAGTGATACAGATGAAGGGTCAAGTCTTCACTTCTTCTCCGTTGCTTCTTCCCTTTAAAAAAAGGAACAAGAAATGTCAGTGCTTCATTACATATGGCTTCCCTTGACACAAGCACCCTGAAAAGGGCAAAAAGACTATGCCCACTCTGATGTCAAGTTTAAAAAATAAATAAACAGAAGGAGAACTGAAAGAAAAAAGAGTGAAAAGCTTTCCTCCCACCAGAGCATTGCTGACAGGGCTTAGGAAGTGATGGGTTCTCTGCCATGAAATATTCACCTTGGGATTGCTTAGTTTGTATTCAGTGTGTCTTTGTAAGAGTTCAAAAAGAGATAATGAGTTTTCCAGACATTTCCATTATATCTATATTTATAAGTTACAAACAGTGTATCAGCAAAATGATCCAACCTGGGAAGGCCCCCAAGACTGTTTCTTTCACTGTTTCTCTTTTCATATCTTCAGAGGACTGACCAGAGATATCAACTGTTGTTATCCACTTTTGGCATGTATTTGAGTCTCTTTGGCATCCACTGCAATTAATCATTTACTGCTGAACCTGAAATGCACAGGTCTCATGTTCTACTACTTGCTTACTAGGCTTCATGGACTTAAAACACCTGAATGGATGTCCAAGTATAAATAATTTCATTTTGTAACTGTACATACATTTTCTATTTTAAATTAGATTGCGTGTTTAATAAAAACATTTCTCTCAGTAGAAACAAAAGGTACTTCCATCAAATTATTACTTAGAGAAATCACTAGGTTGTGTGTGTTCTTAAAAAAACGATCAGAAATAATGCAGGTTTTTTTTTTTTTTACTTGAGAATCTCCATCTAGAAACACAAAACTAGTGTCCGTTTCTTACAGAAGGAAATACAATGGGCTTGTTTAGGGACTGCATGAAACCACTCATAATATACATTCAATAATGATGGCAATGAGGTATTGCCTGCCCTTCACTCTTAAGGCCCCAGGGCAGGTTAGAACAATTTAAAATACAACACTAGAAATTGTTTTACAATGTACAATTTAAAATTTAAAATTATGAAATGTAGGGAACAAAATTTCTGTGCTTATCACTGCAGTAACAGTTGCTAAGGAAGAGACTGCTAAGGAAGAGATGGATCCAGTGCGCTGGGAATGGGCAAATAGAAGAGATCTTGGGTGCACAAAGCATCAGTCAGGCTGAGTCACCACGGAACCTCCATACATTTCCTTTTGCTTTCCCATTGCCACAGTCAGACCCTTAATTTATGGCGTGATGTGGGACAGTAAAAGTAGCTCACTCTTTACTGTAGGTGGAAATGCTACCCTCTGTGACTGTTGCCCTGGTTTATTTGTGGACATTCTTGGGAAAGCAGCAGGGCACTACATAGGCAACCCACTGCAAGCTCTAGAATAAGCTCACTGGACTATATTTAGCAGCCAACAGTGTGATTGGCAGAAAGGTTTACAGAATGAGAGTGAGTGCTTGAATCATCGTCACTGAATAAATGCGGGGATGAGGGACCTTTCTTTACATTGCTATCCTTTTGTACAGTTTCTAATTAAATAACAGGGCATGTGTTGAATCTATTTCTGGCAGTCCATGGCTCATAAGCTACCCCTCCGCTCCTCCTGAATTTTGCACTTTAGACTATTAGTTCAAAAAGGCATACATCTATAGTGCATTGGTCAGAACCATCGCACATTCTCAAGTGCTTTTGCATTTCTCCCAGCCTGCCAAACAGGGGTGTGTGAATGTGTGAATGGCTTCACCCCACACTGGCTCTGGCCTCTCTTACTGGAATGCAGGCCCTTTCAGGGGTCCAGGGAGGCCCAAATCACTTCCAGATTTTGATGCCTGTAGCAGCAGCAACGGCAGCGATGAAGACAGCAACACATGACAACAAACGAAAACAATATAAGGCACGAAAAAGAGTGAGTGGTTTATATAATCATACATTTTGAAAGGGCATGTTTGTAACCCAACCTTGTGCCATCTAAACCAATATATTTTTTCTTTTCTTTTCTTTTGACATTCTTAACTCTTAACTATGACTATGTATCCGCTAACAAAAGAATTATATCTTTTGCAAAACTGAATCTCCTGTTTGCTTTAATTTGCAGCTTTAAGTGAGGCAGTGTGTCACATTTTGATCCAATGCACACAAAAACAAGTTGTGAAACTTACCAGATGCCAAAAGAACCCCAGCAAGTGTCTAAATCTGAGGTCCCTTTGAACATGAGGCCCAAGCCCAGTGCCCCCCCCTGCCCCAATTGGCTCTGGGGGCATGCATCTCTTACCCACTGCTGCTGCTGGCCTCAGAGATAAAAAGATTGCCCCCAGCCCCCCCAGTCTGATTAGCTAACACGTGTCTGTCTCAGCCTACCCCCAACAACTAACTATGGTTGTCTGAGGCCATGGTTTTAAGTTGGTTTAGCTCCTTTTAACAGTGGTTTGCTGTTACACCTAAATCCAGTATCCTGGCTTAATCCTAATTTGCTGAGTCATTCCATCCCTGCTGCCCACCTGGCTACAGGGGCACAAGTAATGCCCCTGCTGGCAGTGGCGTAGCGTGGGTTGTCAGCACCCGGGGCAAGGCAAGTAATTTGCGCCCCCTAACCCGTGGATTTGCGCCCCCTAACCCGTGGATTTGCCCTAACCCCAGATGTTGCGCCCGGTGCGGCCGGCCCCCCCTGCACCCCCCACGCTACGCCACTGCCTGCTGGTCCTTTCTGGTCCCTCCAGAACAAGCTCCTTTTTTCCACCCACTTCCTCTTCACTGACAATGGCTGCGTCCACATGTCGTTTTATGTTAGAATCAATGGAGACTGGGTACTTGTTTTTTCTGTGGAATCAACACACAATGTAGATCTGTTGCATACTTTTTGCACCTGAAATGCACTTCTTGAGAAACTGATTTCATTCTGAAAATAAAAACTCGTTGCAGATTGATTCTGCATTATCCCCGCACCGTGCCTATTTGAAAACAGATGTAAGTGCACAATCTCTTGAGCAGCTTCATATCTGCTTCCAATGGGCACATGACATGCTTTCCTTCCAATGCCCTCGTCTTATCTCTTCGTTGGTGTGTTGCTTTAAGAGCAGGTGGCCTGGAGAGAATAACTGTCAACACACTTCCCAGCCCTCTCTGGCTGTAAGCCTCAGTCTAAATATATATATACATACAGAGAAACAAGCATTGGTTGCCTCCAGCCTACAACGGCCTTAAAAAAACACACCACCCAAACCAACTCAGGGTAACTGCCTCCTCCCAGGGTCAAGGCAAGCCATTCCCCAAGCATTATTCGAGCTCTGACTGTCTGGCTGGATGTAAGAGAAGTTAACAAGGTAAGAACCGGAGGCCAGACGGTTTTGATTTCTGGCAGGGCTGAATGGGACAACATGAGATGAGAGGGAACAAGCAAACTGGATTTGGGAAGGTGGAACTGTCAACTCAAAAATAGTGTACAGGCCATTAACATGAAGCACGAGGAGCTGCCTCAGTTATAAGCCATTATCTGCTAGGAAGCTAAGTATCAAACTTTTGCAGAGATCAAATACCAAGAAGTTCTTATCAATGCAGCACTGCTGAACAGCAAGCTACTGAGAGGCAAGTTTCCTGGATATCGGGAAGGAAAGGGGGTCAATATAACCACTAACTAAAATGAGAATATAACCACTAATATTATTACTGGGGATTTTATTATCGGTAGTGTTTTGCTACTTAATATGGCATAAGTCTGATATTCAATTACTTTCTAGGTCAGCACTGAGGACCTGGTAGAGTAGATTGGGAAGGCAGGAACAAATTTCCCCCACCAAATTTCATTGCTTATGAACTACAAACTGTTCCTTTATTAAGAATGACAACTGGAGTAAGACTGCTTACGATACTGTTTTGTCTCCACACATCATATATGGGACTGTGTGTGTCATGTTTCTGTGGAAGCTCATAAAAGCACCGAATTTGTTATTAGGGTCATAGGGGAAGGAAGCTTGATAGCAGAGCAATTGCTTTGCGTACAAAATGCCACAGGTTCAATGCCTGGCATGTCCAGGTAGGGCTGGGAAATCAGGAACCCTGGAGAATTGCTGCCAGCCCGTGTACACAATACTGAGCCAGATAGGCCCCATGGTAGAAGGCAGTTTCCTAGAAACAGAATTCAGCAGCCTTCTGGTAACTTTAGTTTTCATTAACACAACAGCCCACCATCACAATGAAGATGGGAATGAAAGTGTTTGGGCAAGGCTGGTAAAGCCTTAGATGCCATAGTGGGCTCCTGGAGGGGCTTTTGGTGGCCTTCCTTCCTCATAACTAGAAAAAGCAGGATAAATTATGCAAACTAATTTACAGAAACAAAGGTAGCTGTATTGGTCGGTAAGTACCTTTATTGGGAAGAACAAAAAAGTCACAAAAATGTGGCAAGCTTTCAATTACTCAGAATGCTTCATGAAGCAAGATGCAGCTTTCTCTGTTTTTGAGAACACCATTTAAGAAAGTGGAGTTTCAGAACAGAGAGATTTGAATAAGGTCCGTAGCTCATTCCTCGTTCTATGCAAGGAAAATGGACAAGTACTTTTGAGAGTCTGAAAGCTTTCAGGGGTGGGGGACATCAGTATAGATTTTTCCTTTGTTATCCCTGCAAGTTCCTTGTAGATACTTTGATCAGGACACACACATATGGCACTGTCATATTCAGTTGTTTGGGGGTACGGGGTTATATGCCTAGTGTTATTATTTGGACATACCAGGTCATAACAGTTTGCGCTTCCTTTCAAGGAGTTCCATTGATCCAAAAATGTCACTATGGAGATTTCACTTCAAGTCATGGTTGATGAAAAATATTTCCCATTTGAAGCACAAAACTTATTTGCTTCTTCTTTGCTTTCTGATTAGGACTAGGAAAAGTTTCTGTTCCATTGAAGTCATCTAAGGCCATTTCCCACGACAGGAGTGGAGCACCAGCATGGTGAGGAACATCGATGACTTCGATTTTTGCCTTCCATCCCACCCCCAGTCTATTCTGGAAGGACTTCAGACCCTTCGCTCCAATCCAAAACTCTCAGATGTCACCTTGATAGTTGAGGGACATGAATTCCCCTGCCACCGCAGTATCCTGGCCCTCTGCAGCCACTATTTCAATGCCATGTTTGCTGGTGACTTCTTGGAAAGCATTTCAGCTCGTGTAGAGATCAAAGAGGTGGATCCAGCCATTATGGAGACCTTGATTGACTTTGCTTACACAGGGAAGGTGACCATCAACCAAGGGAATGTGGAAGCCTTAATTCGGACATCCAACCAACTCCACTTCCCCGTCCTCCGGAAAGTCTGCAGTCGGTACCTGAGGCAGCAGATGGATGCGACCAACTGTTTGGGCATTTGTGAATTTGGGGAGCTGCATGGCTGCCCAGAAGTGTCATCCAAGGCCTGGTCATTTCTGCAGGAGAATTTTGAACTTGTGTCTCAACAAGAGGAGTTCCTGCAGCTCTCCAAAGAGAGGCTGGTTATCTACCTGTCCAACAACTTGCTCCAAGTACAAGAAGAGCAGAGTCTAGTTGAGGCTGTGCTGAGGTGGGTGAAGTATGAAAAGTCTGCGAGAGCCATGCACCTTCCAGAACTCCTTGATCTAGTGCATCTGGTTTCATTGCCAGATCAGTACCTGCAGAACCTCTTGTCATCAGAACCACTGATTCAAGAATCGGAGGCTTGCAAGACCATCATCACTAGACATCGTAGCACGGTCAGTTCTTGGAGGCACCACAGTACCCTGATTAAGCTCCAGTTTCAGCCCCAAAGCTAGAAAAGGGGTGCTGTGATCCAATAGCTATAGGTGTCCTTAACTGCAGTGCCTAGAATCTGTTCATCTTGGTATGCCAACTTCTTGTTTGAGATAAGTTTTCATTTCTTAATTAGCCTATGAACTGTCACCTTTGATTGGCAGTGGAAGAGTTCCTGACCTTTCCCCACTAGTTCCCCTCTTTCTTCTCCTCTCCCCGCCTGCCCATCCATCACTAAGTCCATTGACTCAGGAGGAGCAAGGGTGTATGTGCATGCAGTTTTCCTAGAGATGCCACTGTGAGGAGCAATGACTGACTTCTTGGTGTACGTGGATTATGGTTATGTCTTTCCCAAAGACAGTTATAATTGGATAATTACCAAAAAGGATAGTTTATTTAGATGAGCCTATCTGAATTAACGAGGGAATATGTGCCCCAAAGCCTGAATTTAAAGTGATCACAATTCCTGAGAAACACACTTTGTTCTAGCGCTTATATTTTAAGAAGGTTTAAAGTATGGTCCAAGTGTTCCTAAATCAGTGCATCCAAATTAGTCTAAACAACAGTGGGAAGTGGCAACAACCATCTGTGAGGAAAGCAGCTAGAAGTCCTTGCCATGGTCTAGCATTTGCAGTGAAGTATCCCAGAGTTTTATTTGGGAATTTTGCTTTACTGAATTACATCATACAAGGTCATTGTATAAAGTGTTGGAGAAAGGGGAGAGGTGTTGGGCTTCCAGAATCATTGGGGTTTTTTTTCCTTGTCTCAGTTGGAGAACAAGCCATTTGTCCAGCAGAGACTGAAGGCCCTTCCACAAAAGCTTGAGGAGGTTCTAGTGGTGGTGGGAGGCAGAGCTCTGGAAGAGAATGAAGAAGATGAACAGCAACCACTAATCTCCAGGAATTTTGCCTTTTATAACACCAAGACTAGTAAGTATCTGTCCCCAAACAATGCCAGAACTGCACACTCCAGCTCAGAGCATCTTTGCGACAGGGAGCAACTAGGCTCACGGTGCTAGGCACTGCAAGGGATGGCAACAACTGAACGGGTGTAGCGTTTAGAGGTAGGGGAAATAAAGTCTTCACCTTGGTACCTGTTGCTATCATCTTTATGAGTTGGCCTTTACAGGGTGGATCATGTTTGATGGTGCCACTCTGTAGTGTTTTGAGGAAATGCATGTTTCCAGACCCTTGGTGGTGGGTGGATGGAAAAGATGAGACCTGAATCCCTCAGAAACAAGACAGAGAACCAATTATGGCAGAATAACCAGAATATGAATACAGAGGGCCTAGTATACTACAGCTCCCATCAACCCCAGCAAGCACAACCAATGGTCAGGGGTGATGGAACCAGTATTGCAACAAAATCCAGAGGTCCTGCCAGTTATCTCATTGATTTTGTGTACACTCAGTCAGGTTGTTTTAGCTCTTAGCAAGCAGTTTGGTAGAATATTACACGTGCTGTTGTCTTTCTATCACAGCCCCCCCCCCCAAAAAAAACCCCACAATGAGCTGGAAGTTTAACTTCATTTGCTCCTTTCGCTTTCTCTTCCTTTACGGAATTCCTCTGGAATCAACAATAAAACCTCTCACCCTTCCTCCACAGAGTGGTTCCACTCTTTTATTGTTACTTATTTATCTGGTGATTATCCACTTCTTAGATTTGCCTTTATCTATTTGCTGTTAAGTGAAAAAGTTTGAAAAATATAGGTATATAAACATTTAACATTTAGACTTGCCAACTCAAAACACCTAACATTATCCAAACCCACTTTCTGTAGCAGAAACACTGGTGAGGGCAGAAGCAACCATGCCTTGGACTTCGACCTAGAATAATGCAGGCACCGACAAACAAGGATTTCAGTATGATGTAATGCTCTGTGCTCTTTTGGCGTTGGTGACTGCTGAGCAGCTGCATTCATCTCAGGCCAATGTTGACGTTGGAAGCTGTCGGGCAGGCCTGCAATTGCAGTGCATTGGGTAGAAAAACTAATTTGGAGAAGAGGACCTTTCTCATCGTTGGCATTATCTACGCAATATGATGCAATCGGAATGTATTCTGATAACACTGTGAACAATGAAGCAGATAATGTCCATAGATAATTACCTTCAAACACACGTAGGTTTGAATAGAACTGTTTCAATATGGAAAAGTTCCATGGAAAAGAAGTGCATTTGGTCTAATCATATCACTGTCATGGGTCATGGTCTTGATTTAAGGTAGTACTATGGAGTGATGGAACTCATAGGGGGCAAAGTCTCTTCACCCGAGAGTAGTAAAGAGTCTCAGAAAAACTAGAGCGCTTACTGGTTATACTGGTTACCTGGTTATAACACTTTGAGGGCCACTTACATATTTGGTTCTATTATTTCAGAAAGATGGAACGCTCTACCTGATTTTCCAGACTACAATAAATGGGGTTTTTCTGTGATTGCTCTAAATAATGATGTTTATGTCACAGGTAAGGATAGTGCTCTCTCCAAGTCTATGTTGTTACTAAGCCTTTGAACCTTTTTGGTGTGTTCCCATACTAAGACATTCTGCTGAGATCTTTGGAGGATGGATTTGGTTGTTTGGGGTGTGTTCTGGTCTAAAACAGATAATTTAAATCAGGGCAGCCAGATTGCATAGTTATCTAATAAAATGTAAACTGAACCACAATCCACCATTTTGAGTCATATTTTGCTCACTAATTCCACAAGATTTTCAAGAGAACCAGAACTCCTAGCAAAAATATCATGAGAGTGTTAAGCCGTAATAAACTATTAAGCCGTAATATTGAAGTGCTTTAAACTGGTACAAAAGTGGGTACTAGGACTCTGTGTGAGTATGATTGCTATTTCTGTTTTCAGGTGGCTCCAGAGGATCACGGAATGACACATGGTCAACAACTCAGTCCTGGTGCTTCTGCCTCAAGGATGGTGCCTGGAAGCCCATTGCACCAATGCTGAAGCCACGAACCAACCATGCCAGTGCTGTCCTCAACGGAGAGATCTATGCCATTGGTGGTAGGGAATGAGATCTGTAACGTGGGGGACTCTTGCTTTATGTGCATGGGAACAACAGGCACTAACAAGGATGAGGCCGGTTTAGTGTGGACAATATCATAACGTGCTCTCTGGCCATTCCAAGTCCCTATACTACAGCTTGAGCAGAAGAACCTGCCTTTGTAGGACTGAATTTCATACAGAAGGTTGTGTCTAATTCACTTATATTCAGAGGACTTGGCTTCTTAAGAGCCAGTGTGGTGTAGTGGTTAAGAGTAGACTTGTAATCTGGTGAACCGGGTTCGCTTCCCTGCTCCTCCACATGCAGCTGCTGGGTGACCTTGGGCCAGTCACACTTCTCTGAAGTCTCTCAGCCTCACTCACCTCACAGAGTGTTTGTTGTGGTGGAGGAAGGGAAAGGAGAATGTTCGCCGCTTTGAGACTCCTTTGGGTAGTGATAAAGCGGGATATCAAATCCAAACTACTCCTCCTCCTCTTCTTCTTCTTCTTCTTCTTCTTCAGTCAATCGATTTCATTGGTGTACTGTGACTATGATTTAGTTGGAGACACAACCCAGACCCTACATATTAGACTCGTGGGTTATTTTAGCACTAGTGTTGCTCAGTGCAAATATCTGTAGGTCTTGACTGTGCTCAAACCTCCTTTCCCCCCACTTCTCACATTGTCTGTAGGCACCGCGGTAGATGTTGTGGAGGTGGAATGTTATGATCCTTATAATGACAGCTGGTGCTTTGTGAGCCCTGCCTTGAAGTACGTCAGCAACTTCACCATCGCCGGGTGTCTTGGGAAGTTGTACCTCATTGGCTCTTGTGCTGTCAAATACAACGCATTAACCCTGCAGTGTTACAACCCTGCAATAGGTAAGAAGGAACAGAGGGGAACGTGTATGAATGGCTTTTCCAAAGCAGGCCATGGGCTCACAGAGCAGGCCAAGGCGGGTGGGGCTGGTGCAAAACCAGAATCCTTTCTATTCTGCAAACTTGGAAATGGGCCCTGTGTCAGGGGCTTTGCTAGGTACTTAAAAGACCTGGGGCATAGACCCATGTCACAGAGCTGCCTCTGCAAAAATCAAAATGGCTGAGGTCGGGTTTCACTGGCACTGTGCTTTGTAACATGTCCAGCCACCCTGTTTGCAGGGTGTGTGTGGTTGAAAATGGGGGGGGGGGGGCAGGAGATCCAGGGCCCAGGGCAAAAAGGAATAGGGGAGAAATTTGGTTCGGTTCATACTTAAAAGCAAACTTACTTTATTTGTACTTCCTGAAAAAATTTGCAAACCGAAACGCAACCATCTTTTGAAATTTGCACCTCTCTTAATTTCACAATGCAGTTCCCCAGCCAATAAATGTGCACGAAAATGCATTTATTAAGGTAAAATGGGCATAATAAAATACAAAAACACATTGAATTAGGCCAAATGTCTTGTAAAATGTGTATTAGATAAAATTGCATGAATATGTATATTTAAGGATAATTTCATACAAAAATCCTGATGATTTTTTATGGGGACTTTTTATATTTTAAAAAGTTCATACTGATGAGGAAATGTGATGAATCAAACTTAAGGTTGGAAAAAATGAGAGGAAATGAAAGAAAGTGAAATTGATGTGAAACTGAATTTGCCCATTCCTACTTTTGCCCATTGCCTCCCTTCCCATGCCCAGCAATGCCCCCCTGCCCTGGTTTAGTTCTAAATTTCTTGTGAAAATGTTTTTGTCATCATTAGTATTGAAACTGAAGCCATTACTTCCTACCACATGTCCTTAGAAGAATATACAAGACGTTCAAAATGCTTTTCATGATAAAGGGTGGGATGTGTGTTGAGGGACATAGTACTTTTCCCCTCCTTCTCATTGGATTAAATAAATATAAATCTGGCGTGTTGTTGATTTGCAGGAGAGGCCCTTTTGAGAACGCCATCACTTACAGAGGCATGAGGGATGTCTTTTGTGTTGCTTGCAGATTGTGAAATGCACCCCCTTCAGAGCTACGATAGTCCCCCACTCTTTCTGTTTCTAGAAACAGTGTCAAGAAGACACATAATTTTAATTTGACCTTTTAGATTGCTTTTAGTACCGCTGTTGCTTGCAATGTTTTAAATGAAGCTTTATTGTTTTAAGGTATTTATGATTATGATGTTGTTTTCATTGGTTTGGTTTGCTTAGTTTTATAGTTTTTAGTTTTGTTCTCCTTGCAGCTGAGCACCTCTACCTAAGTGCAGTGCTTTATTTTTCCATTTCTGAGGTAATGCCAACCATGTTTTCTCCCTCTTAAGGGTAAAGGTGTGCATTCACACACCCCTGTGAAGCGAGGCCTACATCTGCTGCCAGCCTGTGGTGATGACAGCCCCTGTGAATCGTTCTTTCCCCCATCCACAGAATAGCCCCATCTTTCCTTCTGTTTCTTGGCCATGCCAAAGTGTTGTGGAATGTGGGCAGCTCAGTTTTATGTATGCAAATATGAACGGTGGGTTTGCTGTTAATTGCCTGCGGCCCATTTGACCTGTTTGAACCCTGATGCTGCTTTGGCATGCCTTTTTATTTCAATTGGTCTTATGTCCCAAAAGCTAATTTATATGGGGTGGAGGGAGAAGTTGTTAATGGGGTGTGACTTCCTGCACTGGCTCGCAGCCCAGAGTATCTTCCGGCAGCTAATGCTAGACTTCATTAGTGTCTTTCTGCTGGAGACACAGCCTACTCCATTTCCTACTTCAGTTTCTGGAGTTGCTCCTAGTGCTCCTTGATCCAGCTGCCTATACTTAGATGTGCAAGTGATATATTTGCCATGTCTTTTAGAAAAACTCTCAGCTAGCATCAATTTGCTTCACGTAATCAGGGAAGGTATTTGGTACGATGTGACTCAGGTTTAGTTGCCTGTGGGGGCCATGTGGCAAACTGCAGGACCTTCCATTTTTGTCTCATGATGTTATGCTATATAGGAAGGACGTCATTCATCCGTTTGTCATGTCAGCTCCCACCCACAAGCCCATCTCAGGATGTTACACAGCAAACACTAATAGTGCTTTGGTATTCTTGATACCTTTGACACTTTTAAATGTGGCTTTTACTCATGGGCTCTTACACTGTTACCTGCCAGAAGACCTTTTATACTCCTTTGACTATTAACACAGAAGGGCTGTAGCTCAGTGGTAGGGCTTCTGCTATGCCTGCAGAAGACTCCAGGTTCAATCCCTGCCATCTTCAGGTAGGGGAATGCCCCCCTGCCAGAAACCCTTGAGGGCCACTGCCAGTCAGTGCATGCAATACTGAGCTAGTCGGACCAATGGTCTGACTCAGTAGAAACCCGGTTCCTGTGAACCTATGCAGACGTTGTTTTCCTGTGATTCTGTTGCTTCCTAGCCCAGTAAAGGCAGCGGTGATGACGGGAATGATGTGATTAGAAGTAGGACAAAGTGTGTTGAAAACTCACATAAACACACATGTCTATTGCAGCCAGGCTGAAATCAGGACAGGCTGCTTTCACTGACAAGGGTTTTACATGTAAACAATCCTGACCTTTGCAGGACTGATCTAGGGCAGTCTCTTGTGACAATCTGCCCCTGCTCCATTTCTTGTCCATCTTCCTTTTTAGCTCCCCCCCCCCCCGAGATTCATATGTCATTCTAATATAGAATGTTTTTAATATATAAAATTACTACTACTACTATTGTTATCTTCTAGATGTTTGGAGTGTAATTGCATCCCCTTTCATCCCAAAATACCTCTCTGCTCCTCGATGTGCCTCTCTGCATGGAGCCATCTACCTTATTGGCGACAACACAAAGAAAGTCTATGTGTATGATCCAGATGCTAATATATGGCAGAAGGTGGGTAAGGGAGTAATGTTCTTTCACTACTATGTTTCCAGGGAGGGTATGTGGCTGTAGCACCCATAGAAGTAAATACAGATTTCTGTGGCCTATAGGTTTGTTATGGGGAGGGGGCATTTTAAAATGCTGTATTTCTTTCCCCTGCTTTTTCCCCCTTGACACTTTTCCAGAATGCATAACACAAAGTAATATGTGAGCAATGCCTGAAGGATGAGTGTCCATGTTCCAGCATGGCAGGAAGCCTATTCCTTGAGTGAGGATACCCCTGGTAGCAAGCACAGCATGGCCTGTTCCTCCAGCCTGTTTGGCTTCAGTGAAGATGTGTGTAATGTTGTTGGAGGGTTGGTTTACGCAGCGTCATTCTCAAACCCTGCGGCAGCTGTTCGCATGGCGTCAGTGCTCAGCTGACTGTGTAGCGCCCACTCCAGTCCTCAGGACAGGTGCAAAGAATGCCCTGCCAGTCTCTCCATCTCCGTAGATCTATGAATAATGGTTAGTGCCGTCAGTTTCCGGCCTTCCATTGGTTATGCTCTTGACGGCGGCCTCTTTAACACTTTCATGGCAACATCTTGTCATCAAGCAGTTTCACAGCAAGCGTTTTGCCTGGTTGGACCCAAGAACTATTCCTCTGCCACTTCGCCCTGTGATCTTTTCATGGTGTTCTTCAGGAGAGGTTAATAGAAGTTAGGACAAACAAGAATATAGCCCAGCCTTGTTAACAGTGTAACTACATACAGTTGCGGGGGCGGGGGGAGACAGAGGATAAAGGAGAGGGGTGACTTTTACAATTCAAAGGACTACACCACTGGTGGCCAGTCTTTTCGGCAGGTGTAAGTTCGCAGCATAGCAGGGGCATTATAGTACACACGCAGCCTCCCTCTGTGCTTCATGACAGTTTAGCATCTTCTCTACCGAGCTGGGAAGCAGACAGCAATGTGGTATTAAAGAAATCAGCTGGCGTGCAGCCCTGACCTTGTGCCACAGGCTCAGGGGTCAGCCTGCCACAAACTCCTGCTGCATCCACCACTTCTGGCATATGCGCCCTACTAGATTGGACACCCATTGCTATGCCATATCAGGAATGGCATGTCTATACATGCCTAAACATAGGCAACGAGACAAGGTGAACTCAAGTATATGTAGCATTTCAGATTTGCTTAGCTTAGTAGACAGAAATAGGTAAATGTGTCAAAAATGTATAGTTAGAGTGTGCTTAAAATGCATATATTCAAGAAAATAGAAGGCATTCTATTAGGGGAAATTGCTTTGTAAAAAATGTGTGTATTAGGCAAATTTGCTTACAAAAATGTGAACATTACAAGAAAATTACACTAAAGTGCTGAAGAATTTCCATGATGTCTTAAAAAACATATCTGCAAACCAAATTTAAGAGTGGAAAAACAGAAACTGAAATCAATCAGTTCATCCATCTCTAATCCTGCAATACTATACACACTTACCTAGGAGTCAGTCCCACTGAATTTAATGGAACTTGCTTCAGGATAGACATGCATAGAATTGCACTGCTAATGTCTTCGGAATTAGAGCTCTTAACTGAATAACGTTGTTAATATACAAATAAATATATCCTGCATTCATGTAATTGTAGATATGTTACTCACTGCCATTGCAAAGAGCCTCATCCTCCAATCTGAGGATGGTTCACATGCTCCTCCATCACACACCTGTGTCTTGGCCTGTTCTCTGAAGTACGGGCTACTATAATCAAACTTTTTGCATCCCCTTGTAATAAGCAAGAGATGCAAAAAGGACCCCATTTGGACTTTTCTGCTGAACAAGGTATCTAAGGCTACTGTGTACCAAATCAAGTTTTTTTTACCTCTTATAGAAATACCCAGACAACACCTTAATAACTCTGCTAAGGAAAGGGTGAGAGACCCCCCCAAGTGGTTTGATGATATTAACTTGCACTATATATTTCAGCCACTGGATGGCAGCACAAACCCCCACCATATGATTCCATCAAGGAACTAGGTGCAAACTGTATGTTGCCAATCTGCTGTCTTGTTTACAGCGGTTTCTGCTGCGGTTGTTGTATATGATTTGCCACATAAACACAGATCCAAATCATGTCCACTCTGTTTGCAGGTGCAACAGCTTCACACCCTCCACGAAAACGGAGGGATGGTACCTCTTGGAGGTAAACTCTTTGTCACCGGAGGATACTGGAAGGGCATGGATGGTGACTATCAGGTGGAGATGGAAATTTATGACTGCACTAAGGATGTCTGGAGAAGGGAAGGAGCCCTCCCATGCTTATGGCTCTACCACAGCTCCTCTTCTATCTTCATGGATACTTCGAGGTGGAGGGAACCTTTCCTAGGAGACCATTTGTGAACAGAGGATGGAACAAGGCCTCACAGCACAGCAGCTCCTGCCACAAGTTCGGAAAAGGAACAGAGTTTTCAATATCACACTTGTACACTTCCTTTTGCCTTTTTTGTTCAGACCGTTTGAATGGTTCTATCCCCCCCCCCCCCCCCGCCCACTACAGCTCTTGTTGGGCTGAATCACCTTGCCCACATAATTAGGATGGATAACTTTGGTCACAGCACTAGCACGAAAGCACCAGTGCAGAACATGAAATGATAACCTGCCTTTATAAATTGCAAGAAGCGAGGGGTTAAAACAGAAAACCCTGCAATGGGCATATCATCAGAAACAAAAGACTGCGTTAACCTCTATGGTTAAACATAGTGCCAGGCTGCCTTGACAAGTGTCTACCAACATAATGTGTGAATTAGGAACTTACAGAACTTGGCCAAGAAAACTTGGCAATTTTAAAAACATTGTTCAGTGTCCGTTCTGGCACGATGCCGCAGCTGAGACCTGTGAGATTCCAGTGCACAGCACATGATGAGTATTATGCTAGAGAACCTGACTTCCCTGAGCAATGCTGCCCACAGTTAAGTGTGCATAAGTCCATTGATGTCATTGATTGCTTCACTCTTTTGGACTGTGGCCAGAGTCCGAAAGGGGCCAGATGTAACGTGAGCCAGCTTTAAATTAAAACTAGAAGTCTCTCAGTGCTAATTTGAGATCGTGGTGACTAAGATCGATGAGTGACATTAGTGACCCATTTATCACAAGTTTCTCTGGTTTCTCTGGAACTCTTATTTTTATATCTGTTTTTATTGCCCTAGGATTCTTTCTGCACTTCACGAGGCACATTTTCTGTTCAGTTTAAATATCTTACATGTGGACTGTATGAATTTTACCTGTAAAATGGAGACTCACCTCTTCCTGTTGATTTCTACAATTCATCAGTATGGTCAAGAAATCTGACAATAACTTCATCATCAATTATGTAGTCTTTTCTTTCTACTGTTGGTGCTTGATTAAGTAACTATTTTCTTTTAGGTAGGTTTTAAATGCTGGACAGTCACAGAAGCCCCCTTCCATCGTCATTATAGGAGTGTTTTATATGAATCATACGTATGTAGCTGACACAAAATGCAAAGGAGAATTCAGTATAATGTTGACAGGGGGGCAGGTGGCGCTGTGGGTTAAACCACAGAGCCTAGGACTTGCCGATCAGAAGGTCGGCGGTTTGAATCCCCGTGACGGGGTGAGCTCCCGTTGTTCGGTCCCTGCTCCTGCCAACCTAGCAGTTCGAAAGCACGTCAAAGTGCAAGTAGATAAATAGGTACCGCTCCAGCGGGAAGGTAAACGGTGTTTCTGTGCACTGCTCTGGTTCGCCAGAAGCGGCTTAGTCATGCTGGCCACATGACCCAGAAGTTGTACGCCGGCTCCCTTGGCCAATAAAGCGAGATGAGTGCCGCAACCTCAGAGTCGGTCACGACTGGACCTAATGGTCAGGGGTCCCTTTACCCTTTACCTTTTTATATCGTTGACAAAATTGAGATTGTGGGGTTGAGCACAGCAAGATGAAATTCAGTAAACACAAGAGTTCATTCTGGCTTGGCCAAGTGACAACTTAGGGAAAAAAGGGGACATTTCTATTTGTCCAGGTTAGCCTGGGGCAAAGCTTACTTCTATGAAAGCTTGTAAGGTAGCTCTTTACCTTGACTTATGAGATGTTTATGAAATTCTTACTTTGATTTATGCACAGAGCCCCTCCGAATGCTATGACTCATCAAATCCTAATAAAATAAAAATAATTAATAATAATAATCCCACATCAATATGACTGGTTTTACTATTTATGTAGGGTTGCCATACGTATGAGAATTCCTGAACATGTCCTACATGTTTTGGGTGTCCTACATGCCCACCCAGGAGGAATTTTACATTTTAAAACAAATGTCCTGGATTTGGGGTTTAAGTGTGGGTGGGTGACTCTGGCGCAGGTGACTGGGCTCTGCCATGGGTGGAGGGGCTATCAGAGAATTGCCTTTAAAAAGCTCAACAACTTTTTGTGTCTGCATTTTTACCTCTTGAAATATGGCAACCCTAATTTCTGTATTAAGTCTGACTTTTTCAGGGTGGATAACTACATTCTTTTAGGTGGTTTATCTTTCAAACAAACCTATGAGGTAGGCCTCTATCTTTGCTAGTTACAGGTGGAGCAATGTCTATTTATACCCCATCCCCCATATCCTCACTCTTTCATCAACCAAGCCAGGTGGGGTACAAATGATATAAGAATTGTTGTTATTATTATTAGCTGCAGGGTGTAAGTTTTCCCCAGTCTCCGATTGGCTTCCAAACAGCTGGAGCCTTTTGATAATATTTATTGGCAGCCACCTGCTAACAGCTGCCTCGCAACACCTGGCTGTGTTCTAACTGGAAGGGAGGAACAGCTGCTGAAGAATCTAGCAGGTGGAAAGGCGGGCTTGTCTTTCTCTTTCCTCCCGACGTCAAAGGACACCCAGTGGATGGGTAAGAAGACCTCTTGCTTTGCTCCACCCCACCCTGCTCCCTTATTTTGAAACTCAAAATGCCAGAAAGATTGAAATTATGTCCATAGTTGTGGTTGTTGTTGGCATCTGTCTGTCTCAAGAGATAATGGAGTTTGCCTCCCTTCCCTCTAGAAACCACCTTTTTGACCATTGGGCCCTCTGTTGGTCTCGTCCACCCCATCCTCCGGAGCCTGTCTTTGCATGCAGGAGAAATCCCTAACTCTGTGAGGGTTTGAGACCCATCAGCTACCCTTTCTTGGTTTAGTTGGCCAGTCAGAAGCTGTTTGCCAGGGTGTGGCTGCTGTTGCATGCTGACAGCTTCTAGGAGCCACAGGTAAGAGCTGAGTGCAGGGTGGAGGCCAAAGGTGGCCAAACTTGCACATGTTGGCACATCACTTGCTTTTAACTTGCTGAGATAGAAAACCAGGAGCATGAAAAGCTAGGGTAGTGGAGGAAGACATATAAGCTTCCTTGCTGATTTGGTTGCACATAATCTTCCTATAAAATCCTGTCTGGTGTTGTTGTTGTTATCATTTATCATTGCAGAATTATTTAATACTGTACAGTAATCTGTAAACTTGCATCCAGTTTATAAAAAAGAATCATTTTAAGAAGAAAAGTCCTGGGAAGTGCTCATTTTACACTGTAGTTATAATACCGAGCCATATATGTGTTTGTGTATGTACAGTATATGTATACTTTACTCACACCTCTGTTATACTGAATATCATTTTTGCTTGCAGTCAGCTGCCTTGGTGGCCTGAGATCAGGCAGGAAAGGCAGAATAGAAACATTTTAGATAATATGTACAAAAGCAAATTATTTGTAATCAATGCACAGGCTGCAGGGTGTGGCCTTCCAGATGTTGGACTCTACTCCCATTGGCCCTGGCCAGCATAGACAATAGTCAGGGATGATGGGAAGTGTAGTACAACAACATTCGGAGGACAACAGCTTTCCCACCCTTGTCTTACTGGGACAGGCACTTTCTGCCACACAATGGAGCACCAGTGTAAAAATGATTAGATGTGGCTGATGTAACAGAGTTTGCAGTTTTCCGGCAATAGAATACAAGTTATCAGGGAATCTGTATACATTGACAACCCTTCTACACTACATTTGTTTTCAGGAACAGATGGAGTTTTCATTCCCATGACTTCATCTGTGTGGTCCTTCCCTTCACGGAAAAGGAGAGCGAGAGCGAGAGAAACAGCTTGGTTGCATCACTCTGCTGGGAACAGGGGGCCAGGGCAATGACATGAGAGCTCAAGAATGAAGCACAGATTTCACACAAGCGTGGAGAGAAGAGTTGATTTCGTTTCTCCTCTCCCCCCTTCCCTTCTTCATGGTAGTTCTACATCTATATCCCGTCAGTAAATTCCCAGCATTTCACTTAAACCTGACCCTAAAAGAACGAGGAGCTGACATCCCAGGCAAAACAGTCCTGTGCATCCATCCTTTAGTTTAGAACACTCACCTAAGAATGGTAGGTAAATGTGGTGAAGTAGACGGAGCGCTAGACTTGGAAGTCCTGGCTGCAAATCCCCACTCAGCCAGAAATCTCACTGGTGACTGAGGTTTTTGAATGTATGGTCCCGTTCAAACATCACAGTAGCTGGGTTTGTACACGGCACAAAGCAGCGGAGGAATGACAAGGGTGCTGGGAGTTGTTTGGAGCACCTTAACAAATTACAGCTCCCAGAATCCTTTGGGGGAAGTCATGCAGCGGCAGTGCATACCATTTCGCTGCTTGAGGCAAAACAGGAAGTGCTGCCCTCTTCTGCACCACCTCGGCCACTCACCTGCCACTGCCAGCATTATCTCCCTGGAAATCTCACAAGACTTCTCACACTCTGTGTGATCTCATTAGATTTGGGCAAGACATCACAGGAAATTGGTGCCAATGCCAGCTCCATTTCTCCGCCAGTGGCAGGTGGGCGGGGCACCTGTGGGGGCACTGTCTCAGGGGCTTCTGCTGCCTGTGGGGGTTGCCTCACCCCACATCAGGGGTGGGTCTACCCTGAAGCCATGACTGTTTAAAGTGGTATTGTCATGCTTTGGTGCAAGTATGGCCTAAGCTATACTTAGAGCAGGCCCATTGAAATCAATGGTGCTTAAGTCCATTGTTTCAGTGGGTATTTCTCTTGAGTATGGCTCTTCAGAGGAGATCATGTTTCCATGAGCACTTGAACCAAAGCAGAAGATTCCTCCATAGACTTTCATCATTCCATTCTCTAGCTTGTGTTTTAGAGATGTCACTATATGTGCATTTATTGAAGGTCTAAATCAATTTGATCTGCTGGCAACTCTTTTGTTATCATTAATAGTTCTAATATATATATGTACCAGACATGGACAAAGAATTGTGATATAACCTCCCTTCTCCTCCACCCCTTTGGCCCCCCTCAGCATAATGAATTAGGGCTTTGTGTCATTCCACGCACATAAACAAAATTGCTTTGGTGATACCTGCAGAGAATTGTTCTTTTTTTTACTAGCCATTTTGCATTTGTGTTTAACTGAGACACAACCATACAACGTTCTTCTTGTTTAATATTCAGCAGAAATATATTTCCACAACAGCCTTGAAACTCAAAGCTCCTCCAGTTGACCTGTTTATTGAGCATTCAACCAGATTTGCTTGGCCAAACCTTATGTGGAGGTTAATCTGACTTCTGCTCCTCATTGAGCATTCATCCACAATTCACCCTTGTTTTGGCATGCAATCGAGTCCTTCCTGCAAAATAGCAACAGTCTGGGGGCGACCCTAAGAATCCTTCCTTCTAAATGCTGTGGGTATCAGAGCATTTTGGTTTTTGTGTGGTATGAAACTCCTCCATTCACTAGGCAACAAAAAGTTGTTGTTTCTTTAAGTGCTGCGAAAATGTGGTACCTCGCAAAGAGAGAGTGAAAGAACATGAAGCGTCAGCTGTTGCTTTTGCTGTTTTTATCATATTTTGCTGTTGCTGTTTTTATTGCTTTTATTTGCTGTTTTGTTTTTGTTGTTGTTTAGCTGTATTGCCTATATTCCCTCTATGGATTTTAAATGTTGGCCTATGATGTCTTGGGAATGGAGGCAAGATATGGGATATAAATATAATGATGATATGTGCACCATAAAATAATTTCACATGTACTGCCCCCCCCCAAATAGAATTTGAATAACAGGCCATTGTCAGCATTAGGGAACATAAAGATGTGGCGCCGGATGGGTACAAGTGTGTAGAGGAGGTATAGACCCATCCTCCAGAGTCCTTCAGGTAATGGGCTCCAATAATGAGAGCCAACATGGTGTAGTGGTTAGAGTGTTGGACTAGGACCTGGGAGAGCAGGGTTCAAATCCCTGATCTCTTTAGTCACAGTCTAACCTACCTCGCAAGGGTGTTGTGATTAAAAAATGGGGGCGGGGAGGAGAGCCATGTATGCCACCTTGAGCTCCTTGGAGAAAGGTGGGATATAAATGCACCAGCTAAATAAATGGAAGGACGAATCAAAATAATTAACATTATTAGAGAACATAAAAATGGAGGTGGCGCAGGATGGGAACACGTGTAGAACAGGTGCGGAACCTCTGGCTCTCCAGGTGTTGCCGAACTCCAATAATTAATCTGTATCTCCCCCAGCCTCTCCCTGAGCAGACACTTCCTATGGGAGAAATGGAAGAATTCCTGCTTCCTCCTCCCGCCCCCCGGCATTCGAATTACAAGGCGAGCTCCGCGAGCCTCCGGTTGTTGTAGTTGGCGATTGCTGCCCGTAGGTGGCCCTCTAAACCCTCGCCTAAAGTGGACAGAGGCGGCAACTTCTGTGAGGCGGGGAATTCAAGCTCTTTAAAGGAAGGGAAAGCAGCGGCGACCTTTAGAGGGGCGAGGGGGACGGAGGGGCAGCAGCCCGAGGCGTCTCGGAGAGGGCACTGGAGGGGGCGTTGCGAAGAGGGCGAGCCAGGTGCCCCCCAGGCAGCCAGAGCCGCCAGCCGAAAGAACCGAAGGACTTTGGCAGCCTTGATAGGAGAGTTTTGTCCAACAGAAGACCCAGGAAATTGCCCTGTGTCATTTGGTTGGAGCTTTTCAGTCGAAGGAAAAATAGTTCCCCGAGTCCCTTGACTTAAACCTTTCTAAATTGTAGGGGACCATCCCATGATATTTTTTCTGCCTCTCCAAAAAGAGGCAATTGATAAATCCATTGGAAACTCAGGGCCTTGACTTGGTGAGGTGTGTGGGTACCATAGTGTTTACTTTTCTTTTTATCTTTTTCTGTTATTATTATTTATTATTTAATTGAAGAAGCCTGACAGTCTTGACTGGGTCTGCCCTGAAAAAGTAAACAAGCCAGGCATTGCTGGGAAGAGCAGTGGATAATTTCTTCCTGCACTCCATTCTTCCTTTCTGGAATCCCCCCCCGGAATATCGACTGCTGCCCATCTGAAGGTCCACAGCTTCGTCTTTGCCCTGTTCTTCTTGAGGAGCTTTTGCCAAGGCCTAAATCCAGGAGTCTTGTCTCTATAGAAACTACCAGCGTGCTTGTGTGCCGGAAGATGGCTGGACCCCTCCTTTCCAGCTGTCCACTTCGATTACTAGCCATGGGGCTGCTAGCAATGACTTTTTGTGCCAGCTCTATGGAAACCGAAAAACATGGAAACAGAAGGAGCCAGGAGAAGAAATCCGGATGGAATGACTCTCTCACGGGACAAAAAACAAGCAGCCCTCCCTTGTCATCATCCAATGACCCGGTAAGGACAAATGCTACTCTCAGCTCACTATTTGGGGTGTCTTTAACCCATGCCTTAATTGAAGTAAACTTTCTCCTTTGAATTTAGCCTGCAAGGGCTAAAAATAGGGGTAGAGAACGGAGGAAAGAAAGTTGTGTGCAAGTAAGAAAGAGTAGGTTTTGCTTTGGAACGTCATGTAGGGGAATATTTGCACAGGCAAGTGTGAATGTATGTCTCCTTCTTTTGCAAATAGTCTACTCCTATGTGATCCTATGTGCAGGTAGTTACTTGGTAATAGTTCCTACCGAGCTCAGTGGAACTAGGTATGTATAGCCACAATCCATTTTACTTCTGTTTTATGTGTGTTGCCATTTCAATGTGGGTTAAAATACTTCTGTTTTAAAAAGTGGTGGCCCTAGTATGCCCACATGCTTATCTTTCACTGAGTAAAGGAAGAACACTTTGCCCATTTTCCAGCTAGTAGTAACACTTTGAAATACCACTCCTTTCTCTAGATTGTTCAGATGTACAGCTCAAGGGATAGCAACCTATATACTTGAGCAGAAAGGAGAGAGGGTGCTAACACTTTCCTAACTGCCCCCTCGTCCTGCAACATGGAGATGCTCCACTTTGACTGGTCTTAGTCTACAGCAGAGATGGGGAACCTGTGGCCTTTCATCTGTTGCTAGACTACAAGTCCCATCATCCTCTGACCATTGGATATGCTTACTGAGGAGCTAGAAGTCCAACAACATACGGAGAACTGCAAGTTATCTAGCCATCCTTGCACGGGTGCCAACTTGAATAATATACCCTTCAAAATCAATCACAAGGCGCAGCGTATACACACCATTTGAATGGCAATGCCCATCAACTTTGGGGGCCCTGGCCCCTCAAATATTTTATTAGGGGGCCGAAGAGACCTCGGCCCCTAGAAATTGGCTCCTATGCATCCTTGCTTCACAGCAATCGCAGTAGACCAACTATAGAAGATATGTGAATTCTTGGAATTACACTGAATTCTACTAGCAAAGAATGCAGCTGGCCAATCTACTGGCATTACAGGGGGTCAGACTAGATGAGCCTTGGAGTCCCTTCCAACTCTACAATTCTATGATTCAAAGATGTTTTGAAATGGAGCTATTTCCTCTGGTATGAGAGAAAGGCCCAAGACATCTGCACTTGTTAATATGGAAATCATATAGTCAAGCATGACAGCAGTATGCACTTCTTAACATGTTACCCAGACCCTCTCTGGCCATCTCCCAACCATTCCCTTTCCTAGGGAACTGATTAAATCAATTAAGCAGGGGCATTTGCAAAGACCGAGGGCATCTGCCAGCACAAAAACATCTGGCAAAGTATTCTTGCTGCAGAATAATGTAACATTCAGCTTTCTATAGGCAACTTCAGCAGTAAACCGAATCACGGCAAGTAAGGCAGATGATGGAGTGTGTGTATGGGTTTGTGTTGTAGGAGGGAGGGGGAGATCCTGTAGGATGCCCCTGCCCTGCCTACTTTCAGTGCATGAGGAAATGCGGCTGTAAAAGGTTCCCCTTCTCTGATGTTGGCTGAAGGAAGCACGACTGACACATGGATACAGCAGACCTTATGAAGATGCTGAGCAAAGATAATCCTCAACGTATGTTTTTGGGACAATGTGGGGGGTGTGTGTTTGTGTTCCTGGTTGTCTCTGCCTTTCACATGCCTTTTCTTTGACTTCTCATTACATAAAGGAAACTGCTGCAGGAAAGATTCGCAGGGATGAATCCCGGGCTGCTTGGATGCTTCTTATGAACAACGGGGTGAACAATAAAAAAAGAAGCAAAAATAAAGCCAA
The DNA here is from genome assembly GCF_964252035.2 of Podarcis erhardii. NCBI lineage: Eukaryota > Metazoa > Chordata > Lepidosauria > Squamata > Lacertidae > Podarcis > Podarcis erhardii. Next base: position 61,700,796 of record NC_138509.1, read on the forward strand.
AAAGTTCAAGGTAAGCAATATTAACAGTGTCCTCATCTTGACTCACTTGTCTTCAAAGTCTGTTCAGATAAGGGATTCTGAGACTCTTTTCATACTCTGTTTTCATGTCTGCTGTGCACTCACTGCGTTTCCAGCACAGCTCTTTAATCAGTGTTCACATGACATTATCCAAAATGGATATGTATAAAATATCACTGTTTTATGAGTTGTTTCTCAAACCAGGCTCATGCTGATTGAAATCTTAAGCTGTTCCTAATTCATCTCCAGTCAGGGTGTAAACACCTTTGCATGGGGGGAAACTACAGAAATGAATCTGACACTAATGAAACTGTGCTGATGTGTACAGTGGGTGAGGGGGGCGACTGTGGGTAACTCCCCCCCCCAAAAAATAACCCTTCACTGCACTGCACTGTAAGGTGGTAATGCAAACATGTCCTCAGATTGACATTCTGAGCCTTCCTAACTGTTGGAGCCTCCCTAAATTTAACCAAGACAATTTAAAGTCCACCCCCCCCTCAAGCAGTGGTTCATGGCTGCATGCACTTTAAGAGACACAGAGAAATTGCTGCACAGAAATGAAAACCTTGTGAAAGAAAGAATGCTCCCTCTAGCAATAGTGTTTTACCAAATCCCACTCATAGGATCTTCAGCATACAAATTCCTAGAGTATGGTCTGACAGGGATATGAGGAGTGTGTGGGAACAACATATACACCATCTTTGGTTCCATGAGAGAAGAAAGGCCGAATATAAATGTACAAGGTCTGTTGTGTTGCGTTGTGTTGTGCTGGTTAGAGTGTTGGACCAGGACCTGGGAAATGAGGGTTCAAATCCCCAGTTAGTCATTAGGTGACCTTGGGTCAGAAACTTGTCTTTCTACCTAGTGTACCCCACAGGGTTGTTTTGAGGATAAAACAGGAGAACCTATGTGCCGCCTTGAACACTCTGGAGGAAAGGTGGGATTAAAATGCAATAACAGTAAAATAAATAGAAGGTGAATATTTATTTCATGAATGGCTTGGGGAGAGGGAGTCATGTTGATGTTGATATGAGACGTATCTTCCCATGTGAACCTTTGCAAGTGAAAAGGACCTTTCTCTTCCCTCCTAGTACTGGAGCCCCTTTCAGGCAATTAAGTAAAGCATCTTGAAGCAAGAGCACATCAAACAATCAGAAGCAGCCTTTAGGAGCCCAGAGACTGAGAGTTGATGATAGCTAGACAGACAATAGGTTTGGTGGTTGATGTGAATAAATATGGATCTAAAATACTGTCCTCCATTTCTTTCGCTTCTAGTTTGGCATTCCAGGACCTCCTGGTCCACCAGGACCCCCTGGAGCCTTAATCACCCAGGAGGAGCTGCTGAGAGAATTCAGATTGCTGCTTAAAGGTATGGAGGTTGTTGCTCTCCAAGCAAACATACCTTGTTTGCCTTAGGCACAGAATAATGAATTGGGCCCTTAATAATAGGTGACATTATTTTATTTGACATTATTGTTGTCTTAATGTACCTGCTGGGTTTTGATGGAGACTTTACTTTCGGAGGTCTACTCTTGAGGACTAAGATACGCTTAAAATATGATATTAGATTCCAGCATTACAGGGGGTTGGACTAGATGACCCTTGTGGTCCCTGCCAACTCTACAATTCTATGATTCTCTGTTGTTGGGGTTATTTGCCCTGGCTTTGGATTTCTTTAAACCACAAACATGATTAAACTTGCAATTAAAACTGTGGCTGTTGGCAAGGTCAAGAATATTAATCCAATAAAAATAATTTATTATTTATACCCCACCCATCTGGCTGAGTTTCCCCAACCACTCTGGGTGGCTTCCAGTCGAGTGTTAAAAACAATAGAGCATTAAATATTATCCAAGATTGCAATATCCAAGTTAAAAAGGTATATTCTAAGAGGAGTGCAATCCATGCCACTTTTCTGCTGTTAGAATTCAGATTCAGTCAGTGTTTTGTGTGTGTGATGGTACGTATCACCAGTATAGATTACCAGCTCCCCTTCTTCTGCTGCCCATGGCAGCCATTATGCAAATTCCAAGTGGACCTTCTAGGATACTGGTTTTCATATACAGGAATTCCTCCAAGAATTCTGCTATTACACAGGCCTCTAAGACTTCAGTAACTTCAACCTTGCATCTTCTCCAGCCAAAGCTGGTAGGGAAACTCAGAGGTGAAGCGTGGGGGTGGGTGGGCAGGGGCCCATGGCCCTGGGCATACATGTCTGATAGGGCACAACCAGGCGCCCCCACTACAGGTTCCTGCGGGGAGGCAAGGGAAGCCAAGCCACATCCGCGCTGGGCCTTCGGAGCTGGGGCAGTGGTAGTAGTAGAAGAGGAGGAGTTTGGATTTGATATCCCGCCTTATCACTACCCGAAGGAGTCTCAAAGTGGCTAACATTCTCCTTTCCCTTCCTCCCCCACAACACACACTCTGTGAGGTGAGTGGGGCTGAGAGACTTCAAAGAAGTGTGACTGGACCAAGGTCACCCAGCAGCTGCATGTGGAGGAGCGGGGATGCCAGCCCGGTTCCCCAGATTACAAGACTACCGCTCTTAACCACTACACCACAGTGGCTCTCCTCCTCCTCATAGTGCCTCCTTCTCCTCATTGCCGGTATCCTGATGATCCCCCAGCCCCTGGGGAGGGAGGGTGTAGCATCTTGTGCTCCCCTTTGCTGCCCAACGACTCATCCCCTGGCCACGATGCTGCCTCAGCTCTTCTGGGGCTCCCTGGGGGCTGTGCCCTGGCCCACTGGTCATACTGCTTGTGAGTTACAGTCCACCATCTAGATTGCCCCCCCCCATTTCTCCACCCTTGCAATCCAATTGGATTCTGCCATAACATCATCATGCTCAGATTCACCACTAAGCAGAAGTCAATGAAGGGGAGCCGACCGAGGATGTCATGCACTAGACATTAAGGAGCAGGTGTGGCCTAGCAGTAGTCACGTTTTCCCTTCCCCACCCATGGATCTGAGCTACAGTCACCAGGATCCTAGCAAAGATTTCCACTCTTAAACTGTGGGATTTGTTACCACAAAGATGTAGTGATAGCCACCCATGGAGGTTGCTTTAAAAGGGCCTTAACTTCCATGAATTTGCCTAACAGTTATCACTAGCCATGATAGCTATGTACTACATCTGATGCTGGTGCCAAAAGTGTCTGTGAGTACTTGTTGAAAATCACATGGGAAGATTGCTGATCCTGCCTGTGAATTTCCCTTGGGCATCTAGCTGGCCACTGTGAGAACGGAATGTTGGACTTGTTGGAGCTCTGGTCTGATCCTGCAAACTCTTAAGTCCAGTATTTTTACTGCTCTAGAAACAGGTGAACATACATTCCAATGAGCCAGCTGTCCAAAATAATACAGATTCACAAAGTCTTGGGACTTCCAGTGTTAAGATGGCTATAGGCATATTGACTAGTGTGACCTTGTTGTGTTTGAAAGCAAGTAGGTGCAGGTTTGGACTTACAGAGAACATGAGTGGGCCCATGTAATGGGACTTTGTGTTTTGGCTGCTCAGGTGTAATCAGGGAAAGGGAAAGGATCAGTCAGAAAGCCTGTGACAACTGCCAAGAAGACGACGACGACAGGTCCAGAGAAGATAACTTTCTGGCCCAGATTAGTGGACCACTTCTAGAAAGCAGGGAGCATGGGCGAGTGCAAGCAGCTTTCCATTGTCGGACCCGGAGAAACATTTCAATTGAACGGCGGTCATTGCAAGAGCTTCAGTTCTATTACATAGTGAGTAGCTTGGTGTCATTTCTTCTTGCAAATGTCAGCAAAAGGGAAGGTAGTTTTTGCTTCAGTATCCCTAACAAGACAACCAACCCTATAAATCCTGTCTTAAAACTATCCCCAATCTCCTGATTTCTAAGGGTATTGGAGTGTGTTCTGCAACTGATGATCTAAATAATTGAAACCTGGTTTTCCAGAATTTAAGTTGTCCCTGGAAAAAATGTTTAGATACACAATAAAAACTCTGGAAGCTGCCACCATTGATGGAGAAACATCTGGGCACCAGGCTCTGAATTTGTTTGGCCAAGCTAGACATAGGTCCCCTGTTATAAAATATTGCCATATTTTGTTGTTCATCTCATAACTATGCATCCCTCTTAAGTATGTTCACAAGTGATCCATGTTCGGTCCCTTTTCCCTTTCTTGAAGGGCGTTCTTCAGCGCTCTACTTCCATGCACCACAGGGAAAGCTGGAACAATTTTCTCCTCCGCTTCATAATCCTGTTGTTGTTGTTGTTGTTGTTGTGCGTAGCCTAAAAAAGAAGAGATGTTCCACCGTGGCCTAGGGCTAAACCTTAACAATGGACAATACATAGCACCTTTCAGTGGATACTACATCTTCACTGCCACGTTGCATATTGGTAAGTGTTTAACTTAAAGCAATACCGTGTTGGGTTCTTCAAGATAGAAATGCTAAGCAACTTGGAGCTGGCAGTTAATTATCCCCACCCCACTCTCTTACCAATGTTTTTAAAGAAAAGTGCACATTCTACAAATAAGAATCTGGAAGCACTATGGAGTTTGATGTTATCAACTCCAGTTCTGTAAACATCTTGGGTAATAATGTAGCCCTGAATTCAAGAAGAAACGTAGCAGGGGAGGATTCTGTAAGCATCTTTAGTAATGACATAAAAAGTTGACTTTGCAGTGTAATGTTAGTGTTGGAATTTGCTTATCAGTTTCAAGTGGATGTCTGATTTCAGCTGAGCATTCTCTGGGGTAAGCTGAATAGCAGCATAAAGGTTGCATATTGAGCAGAGCAAAGTTCAGTGAAGCTCTGAACCTTGGGTAGGCCTTTTAGACACTGTCAGATAGCCTCCAGCTGCTGGGGTCAAGGATTGCAGCCCAGCAGCAAGCCTCCTCTGTCCTCTGGCCTGACTAGTTGCTGCCTTTTACAGTTCCAGAGATTCAGCTAAAGAAGAACCAGCCCCGCACCCGCGAACGCCTGCGCTTGCTGATCTGCGTTGAGTCCCTCTGCCGACAGAACATGTGAGTGTGTGGAGTAGAAATAGTATTGTTTAGGAAAGCAGCCAGCTAGAATTTCTTTCCGTTCCAATTCATTTCCACTCTGCTACATGCTCTTGCTTTCTGTTTTACCGTATGAAATTCATTTAATTTCAACTCTGTTGTAAGCTACCCTGAGAAGCCTATAAATGAGGAAATAGTAACTTCCTTCTTGACCTACCTTGAAGGCTGAATATACATAGATTTTCATATATATTCTTACTCTCCAAGAAAACTTATTGGGCTGGTTATGTGCTAAGCAACTAGTAACTGCCTGCAGAGGAGGTCTGAATCCAAACTATACCTGCAAGCTGACTTCAGAGGGGCTCACTGGATTACAATGAGCCTCTTTGAACTTTGACAGGTGTTAAGGTTGGTCCAGGGAAGGATGAAGGATCTGGCCGCACTCCTGAACTAGTCCAAATGATACACAGTGAACACTGATGAATGAGGATTCAGACCCACTCACCCACATCCAAACCTAACTCTTTCCAGTGCACCCACCATTCATCAATTAAAGTGGTGGATGGCCTACCCTGTTATTTTCTAGGATTGTTCATGTTGATGAAGTGTCTTTTGCTTTCAGTTCTCTGGAAACAGTGAGCAGGTTGGACAGAAACAATGAACATTTCACAATTTCAATCCATGGAATTCTATTCCTGCAGGTGAGTAAAATCTATGAAGAAAAGTTGTAAGATGTTGTCATAACCAGCAGTGCTTAGTGACACAAATCTGGCAAAACACCTGCATTTTGTTCTCTCTCCTGAATAAAAAATGCAGGCAACAGCTATTAAACACAGGCTTCCCTATAGCCGTTGAGTAACTGGAGGCCTTTTATCATGAAATTATAAAACAATTTGCTACAAGCAAAGTATGCAGCCTCTTTAAAAAGTAGGATAGGCAGCATTTGCAGATGACCTAGTTTTGACACTACAACAGCCAGAAACTAGTACAAAAAGAGTTTTGGAACTTATTGAAATATTTGGTCAGGTAGCAGGTTTTAAATTGAATAAACACAAGACAAAGGTGTTGGAAAAAAATCTTACGGTGGGGGAAAAAGATAGTTTTCAAAGGGAAACGGGTTTGGAAATTACTAAAAAGGTAAAATATCTGGGGGTGAACTTAACATCTAAGAATGTGAATCTATTTAAAGATATTTATGAGAAATGCTGGGCTGAAGTGAAGAAAGATTTCGATATATGGTCAAGATTGAGACTTTCCTTGTTAGGCCGAATTGCTGTAATTAAGATGAATGTATTGCCGAGATTGTTGTTTTTGTTCCAGACATTGCAAATTTTAGATAAGATGGACTGTTTCAAGAAGTGGCAGAAAGATATATCTAAATTTGTCTGGCAGGGCAAGAAACCCAGAATTAAATTTAAGATTTTGACTGATGCAAAGGATAGAGGGGGCTTTGCCCTGCCGGACTTAAAACTTTATTATGAAGCAGCAGCTTTTTGCTGGCTGAAACCATGGCTACTTCTTGAGAATACAGACATTCTGGACCTGGAAGGTTATGATAATAGCTTTGGTTGGCATGCATATTTATGGTATGACAAGGTAAAGGTACATAGAAATTTTAAAAATCATATTATTAGGAAAGCATTGTATAATGTATGGAATCGATACAAAGATTTGTTTGAAAGTAAAACCCCCAGGTGGCTGTCACCAATGGAAGCTAAGGCGGTAAAAAGATTGAACATGGATACAGACTGGCCAAAATATTGTGAAATTGTAGAATATGATGGTGAAAAGCTGAAACTACAGAGTTTTGAGAAATTGAAACCTAAAGTCCGAGACTGGTTACATTATTACCAGATTAATGAAACTTTTAAGCAGGACAGAAAACTAGGATTTCAGAAGGAGAGGTCAAAGTTAGAAACAGAATTGCTAGAACCCAATACTAAGAATTTGTCTAGAATGTATAATCTGCTGCTAAAATGGAACACACAAGATGAAATGGTTAAATCAGTCATGATTAAGTGGGCACAAGATATTGGTCATGATATTATGTTTGCTGACTGGGAGCAGTTATGGACCACAGGTATTAAATTTACGGCATGTAGTGCCCTGAAAGAGAACATAATGAAAATGATCTATAGGTGGTACATGACCCCAGTCAAGCTTGCAAAGATATATCATTTGCCCAATAACAATTGCTGGAAGTGTAATGAATGTGAAGGAACTTTTTATCACCTTTGGTGGACCTGCCCAAAGATTAAGGCCTACTGGGAAATGATCTATAATGAAATTAAGAAAATCCTTAAGTGGACATTTGTAAAGAAACCGGAGGCTTTTCTCTTGGGCATGGTCGGCCAATTGGTACCAAAGAAAGATAGGACCTTTTTTATGTACGCAACAACAGCAGCAAGAATCCTCTTGGCGAAGTATTGGAAGACTAAAGAACTACCTACTCTGGAAGAATGGCAGACCAAGGTGACTGAATTTATGGGACTGGCAGAGATGACCGGCAGAATCCGTGACCAGAAGAAAGAGACAGTGGAGGAGGACTGGAAAAAATTTAAAATCTATCTTAAAAATTGTTGTAAAATTTCGGAATGTTAAGATGTCAGGGGATTGGACACTAAGAATTACAGCTATAAATCGAAATTTATAAAGCAGAAACTCTTTTTAAAGAGAATTAAATATAAAAATGGGATGAAGAATTGCTAAAAATTTTGAAATTTGGATGCAGTGAAGGGGAGGTTTGGGGAAGTCGCATTATGTTTGTTTTGTTTTTTCTTTATGTTGTAAAATCAATAAAAATTATTATAAAAAAAAAAAAAAAAAAAAGTAGGATAGGCACTAGGTATATCTGAACAATCCTAGGGACGGCACCAATTTTGGCATAGAAACCTGTCTTGCTTTGCTTACCCACTTTTATCTTCTCTGTTCCAGGCTGGCCAGTATGCTTCAGTTTTTGTAGACAATGCAACAGGATCCACCCTCACTGTTCGAAGTGGGTCTGACTTTGGTGCTGTCCTCTTGGGCATTTGATTGGCCCACAGCCAACTATTCTGAAGGTGAACCCTTGCTTTTCATCAGCCCCTAAGCTACATTTCTCTCATTCAATCAAGTGCCTGGAGCTGGTAAGCACCAGAACAAAGCACTATAGCTGTTGATGCAAAGCTAGCAAACCTCCACTGCTGTTTACTGGTTAAGCATACCAAGGTGAAGAATTGGATTTGAGAAAAATGGCCCAGCATCTAGTAAAACTGATTAAAAGGATGCATCAAGTGTTAACGGGGTAGATGCAACTCAGCTAGAAGTTCCTCCTATTCCTGAATGTCTGTTGTTTGATTCTTAAAATTATGCAAACTGTTTGCAGTGGTTCTCAAAAACTAGGTTCTTCATGGAAGCATACATGCTGTTTTGTGCTCAACAGAAATGCCTTAGCAAAGGATTATATATTTTTTGGAATATCTTTTACTATCTCATTGGTTCATAGGTCTTCTAAGTTAAAAGTGCTAACTTTTGTTGATTCTCTGCCTGTCTGGTGACTTCCTCAACCACAAGCAGAATTTGCCTATTGCTTTGTGCTGCATGGTGCCCAATATCCATTGCTAACTTTCAATTAACGGTGGGTAGATTGGCTACCATATTTAGAGCAGGGTTTTAAAAAGAAAGAGATGGTAGGCTATTTATTGAGTCCACTGTTAGCCAGAGGCTTTCTATTGCCTTAGGTCAATTAGATTGCACTGTCCATTTAGCATGAAGCCCAACAGACAGAGTGCCCAGCTTTAGTGCCACGTATTTTGAACCTAACTACGTGACGAGGGAAGAGATGGTTATTTCCATTTCTTAGTAACTGTCCTAATTTTCTCTGAGGCTGTGTACACCCTAAAGTACGATATCCAAGAATTGCGAATGCAGCACCACCCTCTTCTATTATTGTAACCTTGGGCACGTAGGCAGACATTAGAACTGCTCCTGTGTGGTTTTTTTAAGTGTGTGGGATGAACACATACCCTTATCTATTTTAGCCTGAGAAGTTACTTGTGTAACAGGTTGCCCCAGCTGCTCTATTTTATATAATCAGTCCCTGCAAGTCATCGTGGAAATTTTCATAAGGGAGCACCACCTCTGCTTCAACAAGATTTGTTTCTTCGATAATTTCTTACAAGATCAGTTTAAATAGATCAGTTTAAAATAGGACAGTTCAGAATGCAGAAAGCCATGTTTCAGTTAGTACATAGTGCTGTGGAAAAACTGACTGCATCAAGAAATCTAGCAAGGCAAGAAGGAGTTCTTGATAGTTGAATCTTTCTACATGCAAGGATTAGTTTTAATATAGAGTAACACTGACAAGTAAGCTGCTCCCCTTGCCCTTCATTCCTTTTTCCTCTTGAAGAATAAGGAACAGGGAAAGTTTATTTCCCTCAAAGCCAAAACAATTCTTAAGAGGCAGAGCATACTGAAAAGAATTCTGGGCAGCCAAATATTAAGTTGTTAGGTTTTAGAAAACGCAAATTCTCAGTAAACTGTATACACCCACCCCTTTCCACTTTGGAAATGCCACACAGCCTGATAAGGCCAAGGTGGTGCCCTGCCCTGCAGCACAATCAGCATTAGCCTTCCCACTGAAGCTTCTATTATAAGCAGGTCTATTTATTGCACTATATTAAGAAATATATTTATGCACTTGCTGTTAAATGCATTTTATTTACTTAGAGAAGGAATATACAAAATAACCACGGCTGTAAGAGAAAAAGTGGTGTTTTTTCATAGACTTGCGATACAGAATAGTGCAGGAGGTTACACGTACCACACACCCTTAGTTTTAGAGCTGTTCTTGCATTCTCAGACGTCTGTTTATCTTTCGTTCTGATTGGCTGAGTGTATGTGCATGCACTGACACAAACTGTTGCACCATGGTGTACTTTCTGTAAATTATAATGGATTGGTTTCAAGACAGTTTCTAATTAAAAAATATATGCTTTCCCTTGTATTAATTGGCTTCTTTTGCTAAAGCAACTGCTATGAACTGTTTCAGACAACAGATCCACGATCACAGAGGACATCTGGTGACTGAACTCAAACATGCTCACCACTTGATTGAAAACATCAAGTGGCGACTTGCATAGGAGTGTGTGCCAGAGTTAGCTTATTCAAGGGCCAGTGACTCAGTGTAGAAGCCTCAAGTCATGTAGATGCAGTTATAAAGCAGCCTTAAAAACCTCCCAGAGTTCGTGTTTCATCTTTTGCAAACTGCAACCTTTTAAACTCATAATGACATAGCCCTTATTTGCTATGAAAAATATTAGACCCCTCCTCCCAAAAACGTCACATACAAGTCTCAGCATCACAAAAGTGTGGCTTACTTTTCTATCCCCATCTGATCACATAGCAGATGTAGATTCTACTACGAAGAGCCTGGTGTATTCCCATTTACTCAGGAGTGAGTATACTGGTACAAGTGTGCACAACCTTTACTTTCTATTGACAGATGACAACCAAGGTACATACTAGCTTTTGATACCTACCTTTTGCCAGCAGCAAGAGTATCCCCTCTAAAGAGGTGCAGAGAGCAATCCAGTGGGTTTTGGTGTGAGATCACAGCCCAAAAACTTTCCTGCATGATCCTCTTTTAGCAATTTCCATGCAAAATTTACAGCCGCTTTTTAAAACTCCAGATGGATTATTACAACTGCCTGAAAGGGAAATTCCTGAAAGGCAACTACGAATGCATAGTTAGTTCTCTCAAGCTGTACTGAACTGTTTTGAAATCTGGAGCATCTTTTCAATTAGCAATAATCGTGCCTCGGATTAACCTCATTGCCTACGATACTGCCACTGCGCAAAGCTGAAATCTGGAGCATCTTTTAACTCATGAAGGTCAATACATCATTTCCTTCCTCTGCTTAACCAGCACAAAATGCATGTATTTTGTGCTTAAGGTGCTGGAATACAAAAAACAAGGTGCCTTGTGCAATTCAAGCACTATGAGCATCAACTGTACATTATTTTATCTAAGAAGTTCACTTGGTGAATTAGACGGCCCCATTCCATCCAATTGTGATTCTATGAAACAATGAACCAACTTGAACAGTTAGAAAAAAACCCTTTTATTTACAAATAAGCATTTGGGGAGGAAACACAACCGAAACCCTACATACACACATACACACTCACAGGCACACTAACTTGTTCCATTAAATCCACTGCATGCTGCTAAGGACCTCACTTGCACCTATTCTCGGCATCACTGCTCAATCCGGACCACCACAACTGTGACGTTATCTGCAGAGCCTCGCTGCACAGCCTTGTTGGCCAGCCTGTTACAGGCTGCTTCATACCGCGCATCAGCAGCTGATTTGGCATCTCTCGTGGGAATCGTTTTGTCCTGTTGGGAAGCAGAATACACAAATGCGGGGTAGTTTCTTTTCACTTAATTTGCCGAGAGCACCTCAATGCCCATGTCTCTCATTCCCAGAGTAACTTCTAATTATTTACAATGTTTGTATATCATTCGTTCACAAAAAATCATCTGGGAAGTATAGCGACTTTTCAACACCCACAACCCCTGGTACACTATAAAGTACAAAAATAGGCATAAAGCTAGAAACACTTTTTTAAAAAGTATTGTAATAAAAGTAAAATCAGCAGCCTAGGATACAGTAGTGCCAAGTATCTATTAAGCACTAAAAATGTGGCTTTAGAACTAGAAAGCTGTGTGTGTGTGTAAATGTCTTCAGCTGGCTCTGAAAAGGCCACAACATAGACGTCAATGGAGTTTTTCTGGGGGGAAGGCATTCCATGGCTGGGAAGTCACCAGTGAAGGGGCTCTTTCCTTCACAGCGAACAACCTCATCTCATTTAAACAAAAACACTCAGGAAAGGGCCTCTACTAATTAGCTACCTGCACTGTCATCTGAAAGGAATGCTTTGGTGTTTTTAAACTTGCCACAAGCCCCCCGCCACCTGCTGCTATGGGGACAGAGGGACCATCTCTCTTCTGCCCCCTTCCCACCTGAAACAGCAACTAGACATATATTAAAGTTTACATGGTCCCTGCTTGGTTGAATCAGGGCACGCAACCCATCAAGTGGATGTTTTACATGCCAGCCAAAGAACAAGAGTGAGTGTAGTTCCTCTTCCACATTCCTTTCCTAACAAGCAGCCCTGTCTCTTCTCACTCAAGCCTATCTTCCCCTTACCTCCAAACAAGACATAATGAAGTTCACAGCTTCATCTGGTGAGAAGACTTTGAAGAGACCATCACAAGCCAAGAGGATAAACCTGGAAGAGCAATTAGTGATAAGTTTTAGGGGGGGGAATTAGGGCCTAGAAACAAAACAGAACACAAGGAGTGATTTAATGATCTATTCTATAGACACCCCACTTGTATTCTCTGCATTTGTGTACTTGTGTCAGGTTTTACCTGTCGTTGTGTGTAAGCTGGCAGCGCTTGACATCTGGCACAGAGATGACCCCAAAGCGCTTGTACTGCCCATCCCCAATGGAGCGAGAGACTTCCAGGACACCCAAGACACGTCCTTCCCTACAAAAGTGGGGAGAGAGAGAGCCTATTTCAGCATGCCAGTGGGTTTAATCCCCAAAGTTGTCAGGCTACAACAGGGATGGGGAACCTGTGGCCCTGCAGCTGTTGTTGCGAGCTCAATTCCCAGCAGTCCCACGCAGCATTGCCAACGTTCAGAGAGATATTCCAGCAGCACCTGGAGGACCAAGGGTTCCCCACTTCTGAGTATTTGGGTCCAAGGTGAGTCCAGTTTACTACAGACTCTAGCTAGATGCTTCACAAGTAGTCTACACAATTCCTTTTGCAACTTTACCATATAACTATAGAACTCAAGATAAAGCAATATGTTTTGATCCCAAATTGGCACTTGAATGTTAATTTGTTAATATGATCTGAACACCTGCCCTAGTTATGCATTCACTTAAAATTTGGTTGAACTTGTTCAGTATGGCACATTCCCATGTGCCCTTGCAGGACTTTTTCTGAGAAATTCAAGAAAAAAATCTTCATTAGGAGACCAAGTGGCAACATGAATGGGCCATGTGCAGGCTTTGCAAGAATAAGGAGCTACATTCAACCCTGTCATCTCCCTGTTCCCAGCCACTCTTTCAATGGATCTCAGGAAGCAAGAGCTGAGAAATATTTCTGCTTGAGAACCTGGAAAGCTATTGCCTTTCAGAGAGCAACAGCACTTGGCTCTAGGTACCACTGGCTGAACTAGTTAGAAGGCAGCTCCTTACACCACATGGCAACAGTATTTTCAAAGTCATAGCAGCACCTTTGTTTTTATCATGCAATGACTCAACAGCACCTTTGGTAAGAATCACTTAGTCTCATTAAGAAGAGAGTTTGACATCTGAACAGCTGGATTAAAGCTATCTGGCCAGGAGTTAAAGGGCCCTGTTTGCTCCCAAGGTCAGATGCATTGTCATTTTTACAGAGTCACATTCTTTATACACCCCGCCAATAAATACAGTACCAATTCATATTCACACTCTATATAGCTAGGAAAATACTAACTTATTTCAATTATTAACATTTATCCACATAGGTAGTTAAATGATGGCTTCTAACAAAATAAAAAAGTCAACTCACAAAGTCTACAGCTAACAGTTAATAAGAATTGTCCACAGTTCAAATGAGCATTTACATTGGGCGGCCAGAGGGGGAGGTTGCAGCTAAAAGCCCCAAATGTTGCTGAAGGGCTATTGGAGGAAGAGAAGAGAAACCTGTTACCTGACATTCCCTCCAGCCTTTTGGATCCTCATCCGCTCGTCGTATTGAGTTGGGTTATGTTCTTTACTGAGACTTAAGGCTGTATGTTTCTGACTTTCTTCATTGTAGCGACACAGAAGCGCCTGCACTGACAGAAGAACCCTCATGAGCAAGTACCAAGGATTGCAAGTCTCTGCTTGGGGCATTATAGGATACAACTTTCCACTAAGCAAACCCTTAAACAATTTCTAAGCAGTGTCACTCTACTGCATGCCTCCAGCCTCACATATAATAAAATAATAATAATAATAATAATAATAATAATAATAATAATAGTAGTAGTAGTAGTATATAACCCGCCCTTCCCGGTTCAGAAAACTGGGCTCAGGGCAGCTAGCAACAAATTTAAAACACAAAATGGCCAGGGCCTGAAATTGGTTTGAGCTGAGAACATCTTAAAAATTGATGGAAGACACCACCACTGAGTCTGTAACGCCATCTAGAGTTCACCAAGAAAATCCAACGGATCACAGAGCTGCTCCAAAGCACATTTCCTCCCAACAACTACACTTGGTGGACATATTGCAAGGTAATGACTGTGCTAAGGTACAGCTGCTCTAGCATTTTTTGGTGGAACTGAAAAGATTAGCGTCACTCATTAACAAGAAAAATGTACTGAAACTGGACCCACAACTTCTAGTGCTGCTTACCCTGCTGTCTCCAAGGTTGGCAATATACAAAGTATTATCAATCACCAGCACACAGGTTGCTGTGGAGCCATCCTTCCAGGCAGGTTTCCTGTGAGTACAAGAAAGTGGAAACAAAAAAGTGAGTTCAAGCAAGCTCCAAATTGTTCCAAGAGTCACACTGCACAACTATGGAGGCTGATAGCCCAATGCAAAAAAGAGGGGGAATTAATGGACTACTCACAAGTTTAAGAACACACCTGTGCTATAGCCCCCCTTGCATTTTGAAATGGTTGAGTTCACATGGAGGTGTGTACAATTGAGTATGTATACACCCACCCACAAAGACTCCTGCAATGGAAAATTAGTTATCAAATTATTACTATTTATTGCATTTATAGCCCACTTTTTTTTGCCAAGGTGCTCAAGGTGGCATAAATGGTTCACACCGCCTCAATTAATCCCAACAACCCCCCTGTGGGGTAGGTTTGGCTGAGAGACAGTGACCGGCCTAAGGTGAGTGGAAGTGTGTGGAGATCTGAATCCAGGTCCTAGTCTGACACTTTAACCACTATACTACACTGGCTTTGCAGGAGCAAAAGGGGGCGGGGTTATGAAGGTGGCTTTGTTTTATCGCTACTTGACAACTTTCTTTCTCATCTGTAGGGAACATCTGACAAGGGGAAACATGCAAACATCTTTTCTGAAGTAATACAGTCCCAAATACTCTTAACACAATGCCTATATCAGGCATAGGCAAACTCAGCCCTCCAGATGTTTTTGGCCTACAACTCCCATGATCCCTAGCTAACAGGACCAATTGTCAGGGATGATGGGAATTGTAGTCCCAAAACACCTGGAGGGCCGAGTTTGCCTATGTCTGGCCTATATACTTGGAAAGTTTACACTTACTGGCTGGAAGCCTGCTTGAGAAACTCCTCATCTGTGTATTTGAAGGTGTCCAGAAGGCATCTTCTTATTGTTTTCTCAACACTGGGCACATCTCCTGTTATGAACACAAAAGAAGTGATTAGCTACTTCCCTCAAAACATATTCTGTGCTAGACAAATCAAAATTCCTGCTCAGGATTACCTGAAATGTTGCTTACAGAATGCATGATGACTAAAATACTAATTTCCAGTGTCTGCTAAAAACATTCCTGTTTGTCCAAGCCTACCCAGATGCTTAGAAATGCTGGTGTGAACTTTAATCTGTTTTAGTATTTTAACTTCTTGTATGTTTTAAGATACTGAATCCCCCCCCCCCTGATTTTTTGGTTTTATCCTTTTGTAAACTTCTCTGAGGGTTGTTGTTGGTTTTTTCTTTACAATCAAGCGGTGTGTAAATTTTATGAAATAAATGAAAATCTGCAATTCAGATTAACCGTTCAGGGAGGGCACTTTGCAACTGGGATGTCCCTGCAAGGAAGGCTGTCTCCCTAGAGGCCACCCACCATCCTTCACTTGGCACAGGACAGGACTGCAGAAAAGGACTTCTGAAGGCAATGTCATAGTTTGGTTAAATATATATTAGAGAAGGCACTTCTTCAGATAGCCTGGCTCCAATTTGTTTAGGGCTTAAGCAGGACCCCAGGACTATGGTGTGAAGGGACACTGTGTTGAAGCTCAGCAGGCCTGGGTCTGTCCAACGCCTGAGAGAGAGGCCACCCTGCAGTCACATGTGTGCCAACTTGGCTTTCAAGGTGGAATAAAGGCAGGATACAATTTTAAGGAAAACAAATAATTGAAACCAGGAGTTTTAATTGGGTCCAGAAACAGATTGGGAACCAGTGGAGCTGATAAAAGTACTGGGCATTGTGTACCCAAACAAGCACAAAGTTAGTTTCTTCTGAGCAAGCCTCACCAAGCTACACTGCTTTAAAACTAGCGTTCAGGAAGCAGGAAACCCCAGAGAATGATACTGCACACACGCTGCACTCCCCAACCCCCATTTTTACCTTTAGGGAATTTTCTGATCAGGTTTTGATGCAGGTTCTGTGCTGCATACTTTGAAGCTCGAACTCCTCCGTGGCCATCAAAGACAGCAAAGTATGAGACACGGGTACTGTAAAGGAAGACAAGATTGACCCCACTCTCTGGAAGCGGCCAAGAAACTGACAATGTGCTGAACTCGCATCACTAGCGGATCTGCAAAAAGCACAACCTTCCCTCATCCATGTACCACAAGGATAGGCAATCTGGTGTTTAACAGACGCTGTTCGACTCCCAGCATCAGCCCCAGCCAGCATGGCCAGGGATTACCGGAGTTGTAGTCCATGAACATATGGAGAGCAACAGGGTCCTCATTCCTGACATGGATTGCCTACGTACAGGTTTCACATTTCTCTTTAAATTATGAATTTGTCAATGTGTGAAGCAGCCCCCAGTATCAACAAGGACCCAGATCCTAGGTTTTCCAATGCCACTGGTAGAATCTTAACAGTTACACAATTTGAGATCTTGCCTCTTTAGAAGAATACAGAATAAAAAGGATGGAAAGCATATATCTGACGTGCTCTTTTAGGATAACTTGGGCCCAATTTTCTGCTGTATCTCCCAGAATTACAACTGCGAGGAAAGGTGCATTGAGGTGTGAATGTGTGTGTTCAATAGGAACAGAAGAATCGCACCGAGTCATACCAACTGCCCATTTAGTCTAGCATTCTGTGCCCCCAATGACCAACCAAATGTTTTCTAGGAGCCCAGAAACAAGACCTAAGTGCAACAGCACTCTTATGCCAGTGTGACACTCAAAGGCATGCCATCTCCAACAACAGAGCTAATTTATTATATAGCTATTATGCCTAATAACCATTGCTAGCACAACACATTTCAAAAAGGAAAACACTATTTCCAGACACCAAATCAACTGGAAAGCAACTTTAAAATTATTGTCCACATATGGCAAACCAGGCTATCCAGGACAAAGTAGGACTAGGAGACACACACACACACACACACACACACACACACACACGTCAATTTGCTCATATGCAAATATAATACTCACATCTGAGAAGGGAGGGGGCTGCACTCGTCTGTGATATCATTCAGAATGACATGGGCATCCTGCATCTCTTCTCGTTCTCCCTTCCTCTCTGCCACGTAGCCCTTCAGACCAAGGATACCTGCAGAATCTAAAAAGAAAGCAAAAGATACACACAGGATTCAATCCTTGAGCTCTCTTTTGAGCCATTGTGCTTTAGACAGTATCATTCTGAAAACCTCTTGGTAACAAACTACATGTAAAGCTTTAACTAGACTACCAGACAGCAACATTATAGAATAGAACACACCAATTAAGAGTACACTAGCAATGCCAATAAAACAAAAGTCTGAAAGCACCATTCAAGGCAATGTAGGAACATTCCCAAGTTCTATTCACATTCATAAAGAATCTGCTGGCAGAATATATTCTAATAGGAAAAAGCTGTTCAACTGGGGTTAGAACCCACTGAATGTTCTTAATTTTTAAACCTTGTGGCATTACTGTGTTAGCCACCACAGCGCTAGACTGCACAGCTACAGCTTGATCAGGTGCACCAGAGAAGACGTCAACATGGTACACCTCTGGGATTTCTACAAATGCAGTTGATGTGAACAGAAGCAGATGTGACTCACGTCATGCCACTGTTGCCACATCACAATTCAGTTGGGAGATTGAAAGATGTTTTTGCTTCTACACTCTAGGTTAGCTTGGATAAGAAGCCTCCTACCCGAGGCAGACGAGGAAACAGATGGAGGCTGTATGGCATGGCAGCAGTTAGGCCATGTTGCAAAGAGCACCAAGAAAAAAAGCTCTCATGGCAGTGGATAAAGAGACATGGACACAGGCCTGTCTTCAGATCCTCGTTCATCTTATTAGGCAATTCTTGTTTTGAATTGTGCACAGCACCTTGTTATTGTGAGCCACACTGAGGACTCAGCTGCCTGAAAAGCAACCCAGAATTGTCAGGAAAAAGCTACCTCTACCAGCCTCTCTCACAAAGTTGTTCTGAGGAGGGAGGAACAGACACATACATTGTCCTTCGCTCCTTGGAGGAAACATGGCTTACCGATATAATACAGACACAATAGTGTCTGCAAGGAAACAAGAATACCCTTAAAAGAAGGAAACTCTGCAGAGGTGAGACATTTATTCATGAGCATCTTATACTCCTCCCCCTGCTCATTCCTAAAAATGATCACAACAGGAAACAATCTCACTTTTGCCCTAATTTAAGGCAGCAGTAGAATAGAAAATATGTGGCTTCAGAGTGTCTGAAAACCTTTACAAACTTTCTTTTCCACAAGTTCTTCACTCCCATTCTTCTCTCCCTCCGTGGATTTCCTCTTCTCTCCCTTCCCATGGCTCACAGGAAGAGAAACTTGCTCTGGCGGATGTGAAGCTGAGGAACAAAATGTTGGTCAGTTATTTTATTTATCCGAGTCATTTACTCAAGTGATACTGTGACAGAGTACACAATCCCTGACTGGCTGGGATTATACAGCCAGATGAGATGGGCCAAATTATGCTGTAACACTGGCTACACCACCCTTGATTTCCCCTTTATATAATCCTAGCTAGAGGAAGCTCTAGTATCAACAGCAATAAAAGATGGTACCAAAGCAGTTGCCAGCCAGGAAGTGAACAGCCAACACACAAGAGCTGAAGAGACAAAGAGGGTGTGGTGTGGAGGGAACAATCCACCTTCTTCAAACCACTACTTTTGAGCCTGAAAATGTTCACCTGTGACTATTTGATGAAGTCCTTCAGTTAACCAACTTCTGAAGCACTCAAGCATGTTTCATTCTCAGGTGTGATCCTATTACAGCAGTGCAATCAGCAGCAAGACAGAAATGTTGAGACTACTGCTCACCTGAGTTTCCGCTGCTGGCAGGTGGGAGGTCATCAAAAAGCAAAGAGCCTCCAGTTCCTAAAACACAAGGAAACGTGTCCAGAATCCAGGTCCCAGAGCAAACAGATTTCTCAGATAGTTTCATAAAGAACACACAATCTATAAAACAGCACTGCCTAGCTAAAATGTCTGTTCTACAGCAACCAGCCTTTGTATTATCAGCAATGTATCTGTAATCACTCTACCGGTAAACCTGAGTGCGATGTAGAAATGCTGCTTGTGTAGCAAGCCGAAGAACAAAAGTAAACAGGCATGTAGCTACACATTACAAATGCAGGCTTGGATGGTCAAGGCCCTGTGATACAGGAATGGCGCCCATGCTAAACCAAGAGACAGGGTTCAGCCAAGGGGTAAATCACAGTTGGGACATCAGCACAGCATCTTCCCAATCCTACAGGCACCTTGAGTCAGAGAACTCTCCCAGCCAGAAGCAGCATCTATATCCATCATTATTCACTTTTAAGTGCCAGTCAAAAATGTTCCCGTTTACTCAGGCATTTGGTTCTTAGTTGGGACCATATATGATGATACCCTACCCACATTTTGGGAAACTTCCAGGCCTCCAGGCATTACTGAACTAAAATGCCCACCATCTCTGGGCTCACAGAAGTTGTAGTTCAGCAACATCTGGATGATCAAAGGCCCTGCCCTGGTGTGTTGTGGTGTTCAAGCTTTTAGTGTGCCAGGGTAGGATTTGTTTTTTTCTATAATATTGCAGGATGAGCACTTTTGAGTAAATAGCTGTTTTATTCTTTTTTATGTTTTAACTTATGTATTTGTATGTGTGTTTTTTTAAAACAAAGTCACTTGGAGATATTTTACATAGCAAGCAATAAATGCACATTAATAAATAATAAACAAAACTTCTTGCCCACTTTGTGATGGAGTTTTGAAGTACATGTAGTAAGTTGGGGCTGGGACAAAGAGTACATATGGCTTGAAGAACTGCCATAAAGAAAAACATTAGTCAAGGAACAATGGTGTCCTGCTTTTCTCATTTCTCAAAGCAAGTTACATATACGCAGAGGATTAAGAGTGCCTGCTAGTCTTCCCCTGAGGCATAAGGAGGGCACATCACTACATAAGGGCCTAATGAACAATACAAAAGGAGAAAAAGGAGATGACCATGCTAGTCAGTGAAAGACATGATGTATACAAGAATCATACCAAAGTCAGTGCTGCTGACTGATGGAAGTTCATCAAAAAGCAAAATTCCTTTCTGCCCTTCTTTCCCTGAAAAAAAAAAGCAATAACAGACATCAATTAGAGAACATGTGACCACAAGGGACAGATTGACTTCTTCTTTCTTTCTAAAAAAAATAATCATTCAAAGTGTAAATCTCCTGGGGGCAGAATCAGTTGCTCCTCCTCCCTTCCTAGCAGCCAACAGTCAAAACAATACAGTACTGGAAAGTCACGGAAGCAGCAGCAGCAGCAGCAGCAGCAATTACAGTACCTCGGAAGCCGTTACCCATGTGTGTGTGTGTGTGTGAGTGCGCGCTAGGGCTTTCACCCAAGAAAAGGACGCGCGGGCGCGCATCCCGGTGTCAATACGCGACGCGTGCATCCGTGTACGAGTTCACACGCGCATGCGTGCTGCACCGTGTTTAGCAAAGCGGGGCTAATCCTGGGCATAAAATAACAACACAGCCCGTGCCTGCACCCACCTGGGGCCTCGGCCGCTCTTCGAAGGGACCATGGCTGCGCAGGTGGCCCCGAGTGCA
The DNA here is from genome assembly GCF_964252035.2 of Podarcis erhardii. NCBI lineage: Eukaryota > Metazoa > Chordata > Lepidosauria > Squamata > Lacertidae > Podarcis > Podarcis erhardii. The sequence goes on from NC_138509.1 coordinate 61,721,832, forward strand.
GGCGGCGCCTTCCCTTCCCCGCCAAGAAATGAGGCGAATTCAAGGCTCCGGGAAGGGAAGGAGGGCGGGCGGGCGGCCAAGCTCCAGCCCGGCTCCTGCGGCTCCCGGGGGCTGAGGCCGACAGCCGAAGGCTCCTTTCCCCCCAAGCGGACGGCGGAGTCCAGGCCCCGAAGGGCGCCCGGGGCGCTTACCTGCCGCCGCCTCCACAGCTGCCGAAGGGGCCGCCTCGGGAAGGTCCCCGAACAGATCCATCCAGCCTCGCACTCGGCGGCGGCCGGCCCGAGCCGCGGCGACCTCCTCTTCCTCCTCCTCCACTCGCAAAGGCCCACCTGGATGCCAATCACCGCCGTGAGGCGGAGCTCTCATTGGCTGCTCGCCTCCCTCGGCTAATCGCTCCTTTAGAGGGGCGTGGCTAAAGCACCCTCGCCAAAAAACAACCAAAAGAAACGCGGGCCTTTTCATAGGCCAGCCGCTCTGGAGGGCGGGACTAGAAGGTTGTAAGTCAGGTTCCGTTAATCCTATGGCTCAGGGATCAAGGAGGAGTTGGCGCCTGCCAATCTTCCTTAGGGGCGGGCCCGCCAGTTTTTCTTTCGAACGCTCTGATGACGCGCCGCGTTCTGCTACTTTGCTTCCCGGCAGTGAGATGCTTTTTGCAATAGCGGGAGGCGGAAAAATATTGACGGGGCACCAAGAGGACGAGGGTTCTGCGGGGCGGGGAATCTTGCCCCTCATGCTAGCTTTCTGAGAGAGACACGGCCGTGTAGGTCAAATTAATGATCCTCCACAGGTGTGCTTTGAAACAACTCCTCCCACCGCCGCTGGGATGGCTTGGTTACTTCTTTGTAACAATATGAAGCTGCCACTAGATGATGCCTGAGCAAGGCAAGAGGAAGTGTGGATGATATGAGACCTGATTTAAGGATAAAAAGCCAGTGTTGTGTTTTTTTGGGGGGGGGGTGGCGGCGGCGGCAAAGGCATAGCCGCTGGGATCAGTGCATAGCTGTCAACTTTTCCCCTTTTCTTGCGAGGAATCCTATTCGGAATAAGGGAATTTCCCTTTAAAAAAGGGAAACGTTGACAGCTATGGATCAGTGCCTAAAAAGCACGAGACAAGTGGGAAAGCGTGCTTCTAGGCATAGGACAAGGCAAGGAGAAGTGTATTCAAGCCCCCTCGTGGTGGGAGAACACAGGATGCAGAGTAAACTGGAATCTCAGCAACCTAATTGAGAAGGGGGGAAGCCCATTTTGGTTCTGAGCGATCGAGACTCAAAATCTTTGCTGATGAACTGGAATTCTCTCCCACAGAGATCGGTCAGTTGATTCCGATCTACCTTTTGCCCATCTTTGCTCTAGCCGGGCAGGTAGAGGCAAAATAAGACATTGCTACTGCACCTTTAGTAGTTGTGTAGAAGAGGGAATTGAAGTAGCTCTTGTATCACCTAGTTGGCCACTGTCAGAAAATAATGCTGAATAACATGGATCTTTGGTCTACTCTAACAGAGCCCTGTCCTCTTTTGCAACTCTCCACCTACCCTACATTAAGTGAATTATGGTTAGAAAAAATATTTGCTCGTTATGTCTTTCAGCTTATCCAGAGGTGCCATAGGCTGCAAGGAATGGTGTCCTGTGATGTTGGGTTGGAGGGGTATTTAATATTGACAAAGTGGTCCATAGGCTCAGTGGTAGAGCATGTGCTTTTATTTATTTATTATTAAATTTATTTCCTGCCCTTGCTTGCAGACCCTGAAAGATCTCAACTTAAAAAGCATGTTGAAAGAGGTAAGTATTCATCAGGCCACAACTGCTCTGATAACCCCCATGCTTTCTCTTCTCCTTTTGCCCTAGTTAGCGGTCTTTCCTTTCTTTCATCTCCCTGTCATCCTACATCTTCCAGGCTTGCTCTGACCCACATTGGGTCACATAGTACATAGCCAGGAACTAGGAGAGTCCACATTAATGGACTAGGAGAGACCACATTAATGTTAAGTGCCAGTTTTAAAGTTAGTAAAGGTAAAGGGACCATTAGTTCCAGTCCTAGCCGACTCTGGGGTTGCGGCGCTCATCTCGCTTTACTGGCCGAGGGAGCCAGCGTACAGCTTCCGGGTCATGTGGCCATCATGACTAAGCCGCTTCTGGCAAACCAGAGCAGTGCATGGAAACACCGTTTACCTTCCCGCCGGAGTGGTACCTATTTATCTACTTGCAGTTTGATGTGCTTTTGAACTGCTAGGTGGGCAGGAGCAGGGACTGAGCAACAGGAGCTCACCCCGTCGTAGGGATTCAAACCGCCGACCTTCTGATTGGCAAGCCCTAGGCTCTGTGGTTTAACCCACAGCGCCACCCGCATCCCTTAGTTTTAAAGTTACTTTGCCCCAATTTTTAACAATATAATATCATTCTTTCTCTCCCCCCCCCCCCTTTTAAGATGGTCTATATAATATATAGTGCTGCTTGTGCATTTGCTGACCATGGGTGAACAACACAATGGAAGTGTTCTAAATAAAACAAATTATTGTCTTAACTGCTTTGGAATGGCGAGTCATATGTTGTGTTAATAAGTTGTAAGCCATGTTGGAGATCATTGGACATCTTTAAAATAACACCAATGTGTAGAATATGACTCTTATAACTTCTGAAAACAATTTGAAGGTTTAAAAAAGTGTGTACCTTTGATAAAATTTGGTGGGGCTGCTCAGGGTAAGATAAAATTGTCTTCTGTGCATAAGAAGAGCACCTTTCTCACCTGGCATGTGGACTGCAGGGCATGGACACCAGCTGGCCATCAACGTTATAGACACAGAATATTTAAAGGAAAGCTCTCTCGTACAACTGGGAAAATAGTACTTTCCATATTTGTTTACTTCTGAATTGAAATTCCCTCCCCCCCAAAAAAAAGAATGCTTTGTTTTGATGAAACAATACAACATTTGGTTAAGAGAACAAGCCAGAGGTCAAGAACAGAGTGTCCACTATTTGCATAAATGCCACATTTATTTCTTTAACTGAACAATGCCTTAAGTGTACACAAACAGTTGAAGACCCTAATTTCCAACACTCAATAGCTTTAAGACATCAAGAAAACTAGACTCGATTACTTCAGTATTGTTATTTATACAGTGGTACAGGGTGTGCCCACAGCAATCACATATATACAAAGCAAGAGAAATGGTCTCCCAGCATTTGGAGATGATGTCACAGGAAGAACTCATTTGGACAAACTAGATAATGGAAGCACAGGCAAAATAAGATTAATAAAAAATAAAAAGTAACCACAACCTTCATTTTTATACAGTAAGTTCTTGATATTGAGTCACAGCTCATGAATGATAGTGATCCTCCCTACAGTTCATTGAACACACAACAGAAAGAAACAGTAAGAGCGTATTAGAGAGTTATACATCTTGTGTTGTCACTTTTGCATGTTACCATATGGATAAGCAATCGCCTCTTAGTCCCACAGTTATTAGCTAATTGTGCTGCTTTTACTTGTTTCTCTGCTTTCCTGTTGCTCCTTGATAATTTATAAGACTACTTATACTGGGCTCTGCTATCCCCCTACTGAAGGGCAGTTCAGAGAGCATTTGATATTTTAGGTGAGCTCATTCCCCAATAATTTATTGGAATGGGAAAGAGTTTTATGTGAACAAAATAACACTGGCTTTTACAGTTACTGAAGGCCAGTCTCTAACCAATATATAATCTATGGAATGGGATAAGTATGACATAATCTGAAATTATTTTTCTTGTATAACATTATTATCTCTCACCAGCCTCCACCTTGAGATAATTATGATATGGTTGTGTGAAACAGAGCAGAGATGGAAGTCCATCCTGTCAGTATTTTATGCTTCATTTAATAGGTTCCTTTTCCTGCAGGACTTTCCAAAATATGCTTTATTCAGAAATGCTGTTTCTTGCCCCCTAACAAAGGTCTAGATGATACTTGAAATTAAACAATTAATAAAAGGATCATTCAAAAATCTTTACATCTCAAATTAAGTAAAATGACAGTAAATCAGTGGAGACTCTTCTCAGATTGTCTGAAGAGTGGTTGATAACTACCGTATTTTTTGCTCTATAAGACGCACCAGACCACAGGACGCACCTAGTTTTTGGATGAAGAAAACAAGAAAAAAAATATTCTGAATCTCAGAAGCCAGAACATCAAGAGGGATCGCTGCGCACTGAAAGCAGCAATGCCTCTTGCTGTTCTGGCTTCTGGGATAGCTGCACAGCCTGCATTCACTCCATAAGACGCACACACATTTCCACTTACTTTTTAGGAGGGAAAAAGTGAGTCTTATAGAGCAAAAAATATGATATATCAATGTGGCTTGACATTTTGGCAATGGATAAAGCCATAACCAGCAGAAAATATACCAAACATAATGATATGCTGGGTTATCTAAATAACACTATGATGGACCATTAGATCTCTGTTCAATATTCCAACCAAAGTACTAAACAAACAAATCCTTTCAGGATATCCATGCTAGTTGGAGACTGGATCATCTCCATTAAGCTACTGTCAATTTGTTGAGTTCACAATTCTTTTTTTGTCATTGCATTTAAGCCCTGATTCAAACATTGCCTTTCATTTTTAGGGGCTTTGGGTCAAGCCTTTGATCCCTAACTCAAGTCAGTCATGTTGTCTGCAGGTTTGCTGGCCCCAGAAACATGGAACTCTTGAGCAAGGCCAGACTGTAGCCCAATATTCACACTGTCGGGAACATGGTCTTCAGGTTGGCTGACCTAAGCCATGCCTCTTATCAGTCTATCACTCCCCATAAAATGCAGCTCTTCCAAGCTCTACTTCTTCATTCACAAGGCAAGGTTACATATACATTTTTGCATCTCTTGATTGTATGGACAAGGAAGGTACTGACACAACTTCTTCATCCATTGCCACTAACATGATTAAATCTCTTGACAATTTGATATGGACATAAATGAAGTAAAATATTTTTAAAGTTGTGTTTTTGTATGAAAGATAAGTGTTGTGATCCTATATATGACTTCCTTGTTCTAGGACAGCCTTCAATCCTGTGCATAATTACTTGGGAGTAAGCCCCACTGAACACTGAAAGACTTACTTCCAAGAAACATGTTCAGGGCTGTACTTGTCCTGTTCTTTTTAAAAACAAGTTCAGATGATTTCTTCAACGTAGCCCAAGCTAGCTTTGAACTTATACCATGACAATCACTCAGGACATTTCAGAAAAATTCATTAGTTGGTTGCTGTCTGACTGCAAATTTTGTTGTTGAAAGGCTTCTACTAGATCAGACACTGATAAGAGAGTAATAATCACCACTGATTAGAAACTGAGAATCAGTTATGGATTTTAATTATATAATATTTAGACTTAGGCTGGGAAGTTAAAATGAATCAAAGTTGCCACCAAGGGTATTTAATTTTGCTGTTTATGCATAAAGGCAATGTAAACCATGGGGATTAACTACCACATATTGATTTGAATGGGCTGTAAAATAGGATCCTATATATAAAGAGTTAACAAGAGATTCTTAAAATCAGATATGAGTCATGCTTAATTGATTGGTGCCAAAAAACTATTATTTGTTTTACTTTGTCTTACCCAAATTTAAAATAAAATTGACTATTTGTTTTACCAGAAATAATTGCTTAAGATGCAGGTGTATTTTTGAAGCAGACTTTTAACATATCACTAGTTACAAGAGTGAAAAGAGGTCTCTTTTATAACACACTGTTCCAATCTTAAACAAGGGTCCTATCAGTCTTGCTACAAAAAGTAATCTATTTCAAACCTACTTTTCTCTTAAAAGAAAATGACAATGGGTATTTCTAGACAATCAGTTTTGAGTGTAATAAACATATAGTAGTTTTTCACTTATTCTGGGAAGCCCAGGGGTTGTCCCTTGCAGATGCACTTCTGCTGAGCAGATACTGTATTTCTCCCAAGTGTTCCCTAAATACTGTGAGAGTTTTTATTAAGTACCTTGGAAAATGCAATTCTTCTCTCAGATAGTGCAACTGTTACTATTTCAACTGCTGTGTAGGATGTGGTTGTGTGAGTGTCACAGGAACTTACTGAACACTGCCTGCAACAAGAATGGTGATAAAGTGGCCCAACCTGTTCATCCGATGCCATGAATAATTGTCGATGGGGAAAGGGTGAAGCAAATCCCCCTCCCACCATTCCTTTCTTGGGAAAACATGAACTCACCTCCAGCAAAACATCCCTATTAAGATTGAAGGTCAATTTCAATGTTACATGCAGATGCGTGTAGCATCCCACTAATAGATTGGGGAGGGGGTGTTGACTGTTTCTTTAAATGAAAAGCAACCTTGGGAGGTTGCTCATGGGAACAAATAATGTTAATGGAGAGGTCGTTTAATCCCTTCCCTACCAGCTATTCCTTCTGCTCAAAATGGGCATCTGGAAGAGGCTGTTTAGAGAAGAAAAAATACAATGGGAAAAATTCGGTACATGCTTCACCACAAGCCTCACTGCTATTCCTTCACTTCTAATCACAGTCTCCTGAAGCTAGTTTTCATTATATAAAGAAGATTGGGGGAATGTTATACATATTTGCATGTAACATGTAGTTCGGCCCTTAGTTGAACAAAACAAACATTGGCTAGGTGACTGAAAAGAAGAAGAAACCTGCTAGGCAGCAAGTGCAGTATTTGAAAGAAAACCAAGATAGGCTCACAGCAAAAGCTGACAGGGCCCTCTCCCATCACTACACTGACTCACTTCCACATCTTTTCTTTTAGCAGAAATGAGATGCAGCATAATGTATGTGCGTAGGTGGAAAAAAACAACACCACATGATAAACAGAATGTACATTTTTCAGTGAAGTAAATAGAAATAAATACTTTATAAATATAATCTCATCCTACTCTTTCTTGCTCTATCAAGTAAAATGTCAATAAGTTATGAATTAGCTGAACACAATCCTATCACTTTTATCTCCTTTGAGTAACATGTTTTTATAATGTTCACACTTTTACAGATTCCTTTCTCCTTAAATCAAACAGTTGCTTTAAAAATTAAATCCTTTTTATTTTTTAAAAAAGACTCTTGCTTTGTTAGTGGTCATATGTCACCTAGGTCACCCAATAAAGAGATGGGCGGAAGATCACATGTGCACAAAGATTCCAGGGTGTACCAGGCTTCTAAACTTACAACAGAAATGAATTTGGCCAATGAAACTGTAACTTGAGATGGATCGCTCTGTGGCGCAGGCATCTGGCGGGATGAATGACAGAAGAGATCCAAATTTAAAATGGGGACCCTCAAACAGCACCCATTATTTCACTTGGTTTGATGAGATGGGCTAAATTCTGGCTAAATTCTGGTTTGGGCTGTCCTCCGCCTAGACAGTTTGGACCTGTCAGAGAAACCAAGGAAGAAGAAAAATGAAAGGATAGGGAAAAGAAATAAAATAGAGGAATCTTCAGAATCCCAACCCATGTTCAAAGAGACAAAAAACAAACCCAGACTTCTCAGCTGAAGCCTCGAATGTTGCTCTTTTTCTAGATGGTGTTCTTCAACATTGGATCCTCTTATTGTTGGACTACAACTCCCATCATCCCTGACCACTGGCTAAGCTGTTTTGGAACGATGGGACTTGTAGTTCAACAACATCAGGACCCCCAAGGTTGAAGAATTCTGGTCGAGAGGGGTTTGGGATTTTAAGCTATTCAGTTACCTTATTGATCCAGCCAGGAGAGGATTAAATGCATACAGCCAATCATGCATATCCTTGTCGTTGCTTGCCTGCAACAGGATCCCACGATGTTCAGTGCACACTGCGAATGTGTTGGGGGTCTAAAACAGGGGTGTAAAGTTGCATGTGAGACTCAGTTGTAGAGGAGAAGCATACAAAGAGGCATATAGTAAAATACAATGAGTCCTATAAAACATACTTAAGACATCAAATCTGTTGTTGATTCATTGGTTTGTTTCTAGTAGACCAAAGTATTAGGTTGACACTAACTGCAATACCTGCAGAATGTGTTTCTAGCTGTCTTGACATGGCTTTGCACCCCCGCACGTTCAAGGGAGGAGACTCTGAAACCATCAGGTGCAATTGCCCTCAACAGACAGGCTAGATGTAGCTTGTTCAGAAACAGGTCTGGTTATGCCACTTAAGATTCTCTGGCTCTGCTGTCATTCCTTTCTCTGTACTTCACACTCTTCCTGGATTTTAGCCATTGCCATGGCCTCTTCTTTCCCTTACAGCCCAGTCTCCAATAAAGCACTAGCTGTGGACTCTCTGATTTTACCCAACCTATTAAGTTGTCCTTACTTTCAGCATCGCCTGCTGGTCTTCACTGTATTCCACCTGAGCTGATGAGAGATTGAGGACTGCTCTCTCCACAGAGTCCTTGTCGGTGTTGTAGATGTAGACATAGGGGCGTCTCACAACCACATAGCGCTTCACCCACCCATTTGTGTGGGGCTCCAGAAAGTGCAGGTAGCCTTTCCTGGAGACAATAGGGCTGTAGAGGAGACACATTGGCATCATGCTTTGTAACTGCATAAAAACTGCACCACACACATTGATTTCTAAAGATTCTTAGTACCATCAGAATTGTGCCTTTGCACAGTACCATCAGAATTGTGCCTTTGCATCAGAATTGTGCCTTTGCTCCTCCCTCTGCCCCAGAAGTTATACTCCTGTGGGTGCTCTTGACTTGTTTGCTTTGTTTCTCTTTTTCTGCATGGCGATCCCTATCATGTGGGGAGGTGCACATGTTCAGTGAGAAGGCACATGTGATGCCATTACTGGACTGTGCAGTTCAGAATAGAACATTATCCACTGATATTGCTCATCCTCCATATGATGTGGAATGTTACACCCCTGAGTTACATTCTAGTTTGGATGTTAATCTGAGCCAAAGAAGAACTCCTCCATTCCACAACCTGCCCTACCAGTGGCTGCTGCTGCTGTTTGGGCAGCAGCAAGGCGGAGAATATAATAATAATAATAATAATAATAATAATAATAATAATAATAATAATACCCCACCCATCTGGCTGGGTTTCCCCAGCCACTCTGGGAGGCTTCCAACAGAACACTAAAAACAGAATAAAACTTCAAACATTAAAAACTTCCCTAAACAGGGCTGCCTTCAGATGTCTTATAAAAGTCAGGTCATTGTTTTGTATTTCCTCCCCTTTCCCTCCAGGCCACCTGGTTCATTGGCATGGTCATGTTCCAGGTGACAGGAAGGGAGGAAGGGAGAGGGAAAGAAAAGGAGAAAGACACACCACCCTCTCCAAGCCACCCCTGCCAGAACGGCAGTAACAGCCACTATAAAAGGTATTAGGGAGCTCATAGGGAGAGAGTGGACACTGTCCCTCCCAAAGAAACAATGGGGTCCAATTTTAGTTCTTAACAAAACAAGCTATTTTTTGATCTATTGGAGGAATAGATTTGCTTGAAGGGTCTTGCCCAGAACCCATTTTCATTTCTTAGATATAGCTCTGCTAAATTCAAAAGGAATGCACTCCTGTTAATTATTGCATTCTTCACCATGCAACTGCTTCCCTCCCAAGGGAAGAGGCACAGAGGAAAAGAAATGTACCATGTACTTAGGTCGAGCCCTTCCATTTAGTCAAGAATAAGATCCTTTCCACAAAGCCCATAACTTTTACCTGACCCGGATCTCTTGAATATCAGGGACCAAAAGGCGCTGGGTCTCCTTTTCATCTTCAGGCCCACAGGTGGGGGATTTCTTTTGTTCTCCTTCAACTGTGGGCTCAAATTCAGGGCTTTCTGCCCTTGAAGAGAGCTGCAGAGTTCTGCAAAGGAAAAGCAGGTAGGTATTTAATTTCAGCTTTGGCCTCCATAAAAAAAAAGTTGACACAGCGTCTGAAACTGTGCTCATAAATGTGTCTGTAGACTGATCTGAAATTCTTAGCTTTGCCATCTTCCTCACCTGGCATCCGTGCCACTGTACCGTCCTTCAACCAATGATGGGCAGGTGGAGGAGGGGGTCAAGGTGGAGCCACCAAGGGCTGGCATGGAAGGGTCTCTTAGCAGAGTCACTGACATTTCAGATAGCTGTACACAAAAAGAATTAATCACTGGAGCTGCTTGCTTTACCGCAGGCCTCTCTAAACTAAGAAGTACAAGGTGAGGATGAGTATCAAAGTCAATTTCTATTAAAAGTTAATGTCTACTATTTTCAATGGGTATACTCTGGGTATGACTACTTTTGCATACAGCCCAATGAGCTATTGCGGTACCTATGCCTTTTATTTTCCCAAACGTGGCACTGTGGCAAAGGTTTCTAGGTGCATAGGAAGCTGCCTGATACAATTGATCCACCTAGCTCAGTATTGTTTACACTGACTGGTAGTGATTTCCCAGGGTTTCAGACGGGTCTCTTCTAGGTCTACCTAGAGATGCTGGGAGTGGAATATGAGATGTTATACATGCAAAGGATGAACTCTACCAGTAGAGGATGAACTCTACAGCCCTTCCCCTTCTGTTTGTATGTTCCCTTAGAAAGACATAGTCATGGGGTGCTTTTTCAACATGCACTTTTATTCCCAACAATTCTGTACTTAAAGAGTCAGCTCTTTGCACCTGTCTGTTCCTGGAAGAAAAGTGCCACAGCTAATTGGCCACTGTGGGTACAGTTTCACACCACCATTTCCATCAGTATTCACACATCTTTGTTGAGTGACAGGGCACCCCACGAAAGCACAGAGTTTCTCTTACCTTGCTCTCACTTGCGCTGACACAGACATGGCTGTGGGTGTACTCTCTGTTGAATGTGTGTGTAAGGAGGCGCAAGCACTGTAGAAAAGATGTTTGGGTGAGGGGTTGGAAGAGAGAGATTAAGAGATACAGGTTGTAATAAGAGGCTTGGCCCTGACCAGGACAGAATTACTGTAACTATTATACTAAGCATGCTGTAGAGCAGGAATAGTTAACCCTTTTTCCAGTCTGAGGACCACATTGATGGTCCACTACATCTCTAAGGGTGCATGTCAGCAATGGGCAGGGCCAGTGTACAGTATATACATGCATGCACACACTCACTCACTACATATACAGCACACATACAGAGTACACACACAGTCGACACACATACACATGCACCCTCACCATATATACTGCACACACAAAATCCACATCTTCATGTATCAATCTACTTAAACAGAGCTGGGCATCACAGTGCCGCGTTGTAACTAGTTGGATATAGATGAAGTGTGGGGATAGTGTTATTATATAGTTTAGCCATAAGGTGACACTGGATCTAGTTGGATCTGGATGGAGATGGGAATTTCCTGTTGCTGTTTTGTTCCTGTCATAGGGAGACCTTAAAGCCCTTGCCTAGCTTTGTAACCGGCATGTCCTCTAAGCCTCCCACGGCAGACAATATCGTTCATGTGAAAAATATAAACCAGCCCAGATAAATTTACGGCAAGACCACAATCTCCTCTGCTCAGAAATCTCATTTTCACTCCCTCCCTCAGCTCCTGCCCGCAGTCAGGGAAGACCATCTGTTTCATAAACAAAAGGCAATGCTGAGACCAGCAGTTTAGGCACTATGAGAATGCAGGTTCTAGTGATGCCATTCTCATGCCATGCCAAAGACAAAGATGTAACTGGCATGGTGTTGCCCCAGAATAACATATACCTTGACGGCAAGTTCTTTCTGCCTCTCACTGGGGGTGTCCAGTGGCAAATTCCTCCCCTCAGGGGTACCATCTGCTGAGATTGGAGAGGAGACACAAGATGTACTGCGGGAATCTGAGTCTTCACAGGAGCTTGAGGAAAGGGAATCGAGCCCCAAGCGCTGGGTTGTCTCTAATTTCTCACGCAGAAGCAGGTAATGCCTTGTTTTCTCAACCTGCGGAAATAAACCTCTGGCTAAGTAAGGTCACAGACATCTGCAGAGAGTCATCTCACACAGAGGTCAATCCACACACCTCATGTCTTCCCACCCTTCCCACCAACACGGACATGGATAAGGACCACTGGGCTTGAGTCTTACTTCTTGCAGGAGGCTCAGTTTCTCCAATTCCCACTGATGATCCAAGATGAGACTGTCGCTACGGGGCCGCCAGCCTGCCAGGTTCTCCTCGCCTCGCACATACGCCACAGATGTGTCAAGCACACGCCTTCGTCTTCTTTGCATGCCTGCAAAAGACAAAGTTGCAGGTTGCATTCAGCATTGCTCATGCCCAGTCTGCAAAGCATGTGGGCAATGTTTCTTTTAAAGCAGATTTCCCAACTGCACATCTTCCCCATCAAGGCACTCCACAATTAAAAAAGAAGAGAGAAATGAACATAAAGCAGACTGTACTAGTGGTAAAGCGGTTTCTACATAGGAGTCTGTAGTTCTTCTCTACTATACAATAACTAACAGAACAAATGCCTTTGCACAGATTTAAATCCTAATATGGTTGGCAAGGTCATTTTGACCAAGCTGTGCCCATCTGCTCTCATCAGGTAAAGATGCAACTTTGCAGGGGCCAATGATCAGTTGATTGTCTCTGCTTGCAAAGCGTTGTCACCTGGTGTTGTCATTGACAGGTGGGACAGCCCAACCTACCTGTTAAAAATGGCCTGTGAGGGTTGGGAAGGTAAGGGTCAAGTCCATTGGCTAGATCTGCACCCCTGTTTTAGGGGATCATATTGTTTAGGCATGCAGCCTTCCTCTGCCCCAAATCCTCAAAATGCAACCAGAGGAATGGTGCATTAATAGTTTTCACAACACTTAGTTTTCACAATACTTGCCCAAAAAGCATGATGTTTGGGCAGTTTTCAAGTTATGTTGCACTGACATTGCAGACAGATATGTTTCTGTGGATGTTTACGATTCAGGTGTTAAATGCAAAGGGCCACCCATATTCATTCAAGTAAAATAAATAAGTCTCATGGCAACAGTAAAATTGACTTTCCTAATGTTACATTCTTTTCCTCTTCGCACAACCCCAGCATCCCCTATGGGCCTGTCATGATGACAGTGCTAATTAGAACCATCAGAAAGTGAAGCCAAAACCAAAGAGAAATTTCTCACCTGGACTGCCAGCATCAGCCACCCGACAAAGGCTGAGTTCATATACCCCAGTTACACGGTTACTGCAAGGAAAAAGAGTGAAACATCAGAGCATAGTGTTGGAATAAATGACCTTCATGTGCAGGTGGCACATTAAATGTAATGGCCAAGGTAACATCAATTTTTTAAAAGGAATCCAGAGAGGATCCTGGAAATTACAGTCTAGTTGGCTTTACATCTGTCCTAAGAAAACTGGTAGAAAGTACAGTATTGTTAAAGAAGGAATAACCATATAAATATGAGAGAACAAACCTCGTTGAAGCGTAACCAGCATGGCTTCTGCAAGGTTAAGCCCTGTCACACTAGCAAAGGAAAGTATTTCTTTACACATCACAGTGTTAAATTGTTAAATTATGGCATTATCTCCCACAAGAGGCAGTGATGGCCACCAACTTGGATAGAATTAAAAGAGGATTAGACAAAGTCATGGAGGATAAACCTATCAGTGGCTACCAGCCACAATGGCTATTGCCTCCATGGTTGTGTAGGCAGTATGCTTCAAAATACTAGTTGCTTGGGAGACTGCTGTTGTGATTTAGTTCTGCTTGTGGTAATTCCACGGGCATCTAGTAGGTCACTGCGGGAACAGGAAGCTGGACTAGATGGGTCACTGAACTGACCTAGCAGGACTATTCTTATGTTCTTAACTAACAAACATTAGTTGGTAACCCCTATGTTTATATCTAGACTTATATGCATTCTTTCCAATAAATCAAAAGCTTTTCTTCTTTGAGGTATGCTCTTATTCTGCCAGCAGAAGGGGAAATGAGACTTCTTTACCTTTCTGAGGCTCGAAGGCTCCCACTTCCAAAAAGATTGCGGATGGATCGAGAAGCAGGGAGTTTGGCATCTCTGGAGTAGAAGACCATGCAGAAATCTTTGGTGATCACAGCTGGTTGGGTGCAGTTCTCCATCTAAAATAGGAGGATACTTGCTAGGTTTTTTTTAATTTTAAAAATGCTTTCCTGGGATGCTCTTGGCTGTTGGTACACAATGAAAGGCTCTCAGATGGTGTGAGTTTGCCTTCAAGAGCAAAATGATGTTCTGCAGCAGGTTTCCCAATGATGCCATGCGGCATCATAATCCATAGATGTTTATATCACTGCTATTTGGAGCTACTCTCATAAAACTACAGTCTTATATACACTTTCCTGTACATACAGCTACATGGAATCCTTGCTTTAGAAACCTGGCACCTAGCAGAGTACTAGTATCCCTTTTTTCTGTCTTTAGTTAAAAACAACAATGCATATCAGTTAGGTATACTACAGGCAGCAGCGCTTCATTGGTGTTACTCACTGCCTGCCTACCCATACTCTGCTCCAATAGCAAATGCCTAGGTAGGTATCATATATCATAGAGCTATCATCCAGCATGGCCCACTGTTATAATTTGGATTTGCTAATTTAAAAGATTTTTTTATAACAGCCTTCATTCTTTTTAGAATTTCAAGGCACTCTACATTCAGTTAGATCAAGCATAAAATACAACAATAAAATCATTGTTTTATTGCACTTCTTATGCCAAGAAATATAAGGTCAAATTACACATGATGGTGTCAGAAAGAAAACAAAATTCCCAGTAAAAAATAAAAAGCAGTCAATGAAGTCCGCAATCCTTAGCAGAAGACAGCCAGGTAGACAAGAGGTACATAACCCTTTCCCTTCAGGCTCCCTCTCCAAAATATATGTATCTTTCATCAGGGCTTTTTTCCAGCTAGAACTCGCTGGAACCCAGTTCTGGCACATCTTAGGTGGGCACCGTTGCCATTCTAAAATGAGGGAGGTTGTTATGTACTGACGTTCTCACCCTGGGCCAGCAGGGGGATACTGTAGATAGTTTTCACTCATGGCCACGTCAGTTATTTTAGGCGGGAAACCCTGGGTTGTTGTTGCTACAATGTTGACAGCCAGCTGCCTATAAAAGCAGGCCGGCTGAGCTGTTTGCTGTTCAGTTCTGCCCAGCTTACAAATAAAGAGCTGCTCTGGAGAAATCGCTGTGTCGTCTGCTATGTTCGCCCACAACTTATTAACAGAGGTGTTCATAATGAGTTCCATCACCTTTTCTTTCTTGAAAAATAGCACTGTCTTTCATCTGAATGACTAAAAATCAGCTGAGACCGGAAGAGATTTCAAGAAGAAAAATGGCCCGGATAAGTTTTAAGGGCCTCCCCCACACGCTCTGCAGCCCACCCACTGCAGCTGCATTTCATGTTACTTGCCACAAAAGCAATTATGGGAAATCATACATCATTTTATCATCACATTTAGAGCTGTACTGTATTTTAAAACAAGATGGTGATAATGCCCATCATTTATAGTTCTCCAAAAGTAAGGAAGTCTTGTGGTCTAATGGATAGAACAGGAATGGCCAGGTGTTGTTTGACTACTACTCCCATCGTCCCTGACCAATGGCAAAGCTGATGGGAGTTGTAGTCCTGCAACATCTGGAAGGCACCACACTGGCTGCCCCACAGATTGACTTGGATGAGGGAGATCCGAGTTTGAATGCTTGTTAAGCCATGAAGCTCATTGGATGATTTTGAGCAAGTCTCTGTAGGTCCATTTAGTCACTCTTCTATATGTACCTTAAATGCATGGAGGGAAGGACAAGACTGCTGCACATGCTGCCCTTGCTCCTGATGTTGTCCCACCTCTATACATTAGTCTGAAAGAGGGATCTATGTAGCTGTAACTGTGTGCATGTAGGCATTCTACATGACCTGGAACCCTGTGCAGTTTGAACCCTGCTCAATCAAATTGCATGGTACACCTACTCATGCATAGGAGGTGTGCACCCCATTAAGACCTTCCAACTAATACATGGGAGCAATTCATTAAGACATTCCAGCTCCTCCAAACAAACTTCATGTACACACAGAAACAACATCTGAATGGATTTTATCACTCAGGGTAAAATGCTGGGCTGGGGCTGATGTGAACTGTAATCCAAAACATCTGGAGAGCACCAGGTTGGCAAATGCTGATGTAAGGGCTTCTTGTATTGCTATGTTAGCCTAGTGTCTTCCAAAACCCCATATTAGTTTGAGAATCACAAGGAATTATGGGACTGCTTAAGACAGGGAGGGCTGGAGTAAATCAAGGTGGAAGCCCCTTTCTAAAACTCAGCTCTGTGTGGTCTCTTTATAGGAAATGACACTGATGGGTCTTGCCTCAATGTACGCCGAGAGGGTCATGTAGATTTTCTCTCTGTATGGGGTGACACGATTCAGCAGCAAAGAGTTGTGCATGGAGCTATCCCATGCCGCTTCAAACTGGTAAAACGTCCTGCAAAGAGACAGCAAGATGGTTGGTTAAAAATAAACACTACCATCAACCACCAAACTGTGACAATTGCATCAGCAGCAGTACGCAAACATGCACACACAGAGAGACATATTTGTGCTGAATGGATGCAGCCATCCTGGAGTGCTGTGGCTCAAAAACACCCCTTCATTATGAACAGCAATAGTGAAGGCATCTGTGGGAATCCTCAAGGGAAACTTCTGTGCTGTGAATTCATGGTTGTTGTTTTTAATACTGCATATGAGCAGAGGTGATTTGGGGTATGTTTTAAGGTTAAAATTTAAGCCATGAGATGATGGGGTGCCAGAAAGACATAGAAAGAGGGACACAGTAATAGAAAGAAAGTTGCATGCAGGTGGCATTCTCTCATCTAGAATTGGCAATAAACAAGTTTCAAGTTGTCTGTAAATATTATGGCTTAGCAGAAAAGTCACATGTTTCTGCTTACATTGCCATGGTAAAGCCAAATATCTGTTCCATACTTATCTTGGGGTGTAATTTAAACATGCCCTCTGAGAGTGAATGTGGGCAAGGGGAAAGGAAGCAAGAGTCAAGGGGAAAGATGAGGAAAGCAATACGAAAACAGAGAGCTTCTCTTGATCCCTGAAACAATTGGGTATTTTCAGATTTTGTCTAAAGCACTCCAGGGCCATATCTCTTCAGTCAAACATAGCACACAGACAATCTATCTTCCTTCCACAGGAAGGAGGTACTAATTTTCAGCAAGCATGTTCAGAAAAGAAAAGAGTGAGGATGCTCAGTGCTGCAGTCAGTTCCATCTCTCCAGAAGCATTTGGCATTGCAGACCTTAAAAGTTTGATATGTTCATAAAAGTGCTTTCAGTGAATTCTCTTTGAAGTTCATTTCCCACATACAGCTACAGTCACCAAAGCTCCAGAAGAAAACTGACTATTCCACCAATCTCTGATTTATAGGGAGTATTGTGACTCTGAATGATAGGGAGATATAATTCTCTCCAGACCTAACATACCCTAGCCTTTTCCTGTTTGGTTACTGATATCTCAGAACTACTTCTTGCTTTGTGAAATTAGGTACATAAGGTACCTGAGTTTAGTATGGGGAAAAGTGTGGTCTTTTAGCTGGCCCTATTAAAAAACACACCCAGATTGTCTTTTGAGAACAATAACTGAGATAGTCTACCAGTACTGTGACATACTATCCCACTGAGGAAGCCAGGGTTTCCAGAAAGATCACCACACATGAAATAGAGGTTCAGTTTTGCATAATGGAGGCACCAAAGCAGATGTAAGCTCTGATGACATGAATGTGGCCCTCCCAAGCCTCTCCCTCAGATTCTCAGGATTCTCCCCAGGCCACACACCCTCTTCTAGTTTCTTTGCCTTGCTGGAATGTTTATTTGAATGATGACAATTCCTTGTTTCCCTGGATGGAGGATGGAGAGATGGTCGTGCGGTGTTTGTGCATAGAACCCTCTGGCTTTCGTAGCCCATTGTAAAAGTCACAACCATGGTTTTGCCCACATCTGCCTTTGGCCCTGCCCGCCACCACTGGAATGCAGTCCCCAGAAGGCTGCTCATGAGCTAAAACAGATCTCATGCTGAAAATGGTTCTCCATCCTGGATATACAGACACCCAAACGTCACTCTCATCCCCTTTCAGTAGCCTTTCCCATTATGATGGCATTCCTTTGGTGGAACCTTTTTGGCTCAGCATTTTTGTGCCACTAAATGCCAGAAACTACATTCAAAAAGGTGACCAAAATACTGGGACTTTAATATGTGTCTGAGCATCCTCGTGATTCAAAAACATTTCCACATGGACATTCCACTTTCAAAGCTCACCAACACTCATATCAACATAGTCAGAAGTCTCTTTAAAAAAGAAGCCAAGTCTCCTCTTGGGAAGATTGTGCATTATAGTAGGTCCACCTCTCAGAAATAGTTGTTGACTCTTGTTAAAGAGGATCTGACTATTAGTTGATGATGCACAGTTTCTATCCCATTCTAAACATTGCATCTTGACACTGAGAGTCGCAGCATCTTGCCAAAACCAAACTGAAAGAGCTGAGATCAAGATCACGGAGACACAAGCCACGGGAGAACAGGTAACTCCAATAGGAAGGAAGGAAAAAGATTAGGAAAGGAAGAGGAAAAGGGAAGAGGAAACAAGGGAGAGGAGAAAGAGAAAAGAGAAGGAGGGAATAGATCAAGCAAGTGTGTGAGAGTAAAGTGAGGTAGAAATACCTAGTGTCATTTCCCAGTGAAATGCTATAAGTGGAAGGCAACCCAAGACAAACACATGTACACATACACACATACACAAAGAAATCAAAATGTCAGAAAGCATTGTTTATATGGTGCCCTGTGGAAAGCTACCCAGAGAGGCAGCTACATGGGGTAGATGGTGATTTGAACAGAGTGCAACCATAGATTGTTGTGAATTTGGTAAAGGTGGGCAACAAATGAAAAGCAAAAATACTATTGTCCCTTCACTCTGGGAGCTTCTAGACCAGCTGTTTGTTAAGCATTGATCCTGACACGTTTGCACAGAGGCTTTACAACATTGCCTGTTTATTGAGCATTAATCTTGATATGTTTGCATGGACGTTATACAATATTGCTAGCTAGTGGTTGTTATCCTGCACTTTCCAGGGCAATTTTCTTATCAGACCTTTTCTGGTGAGAAAAGTGACAGGATATTAGCACTAGAAACTGCAGGATAATAACCTCATCTTGTATAAGTGAACAGTCGATCTGGAAGTGCCCTCTCTTGGTAGAAGAGCATGGTCACAGAATGAAATTCAGAACATAGTTTTGCGTATTCAACACTCTCCTTTCACTTTTTAGTTGAATTTCTAATATCTGTGTCCATCCAGCTAGGCTCCCTTCCCCTGCATTAGGGGATCAAGGATCAAGACTGTTTTCAGTGGAGCGTAATTCTTATCAAGATTTTGATTCACAGTGTGAAAAATGGACTAAAATGACTTGAGCAAGGTAAAAGCAGAAAGGGGTTCTGGGTGAAATTCGCACAAACAATAGTTTTCAGCCCTCTTCCAAAGAAAACATGCCAAATACAAATGAATCACTGAAAACACATTGCTAAGCAAATATTGTATGTGGTGGGGGTGGGAAGGTGAGGTTGTGGGTTCCTTTTAAAAGAAGAACACAGAATTTTGCACTGTCAAGAACTTAATGGGAATGCCACTAGTATGACTTTCAAATCTAGAAGTTAAGATGAAGGAAGGCAATTCTGGGGGGCTAAGTGCATGGAATTCTGATTATGTCACTTCATTCATTGTATGTGATATTTGTACTGAGAACCTTGGGTGTTCATCCATTGCCCTAGACTCATTCACTCAACAATAAACTTCAACCCTACTCCATAGGTTATGGGCTTGTCTACACTGATACACTAGAAAAGAAGAAATGTGTATGTGTGTGCTCTTTAATTATTGGATCCTTTGACAACACCAGAAATATATATTACTAATACAATCACTTTCCTAAGCATCTGGTATTCAATTTGGAAAATTTAGAAATATATTATCAAGCAGAAGTTGCATATAAGCGAAGTTGCAATTTTTTCAACAGGCAATTTAGCTCACACATAAATACATTGCTAGTCAGATGGTAAGGATGAGAATAAAGCTTTAAATTCTATAATCTAGTCTAGAATTTACACTCAAGTATCCAAGGTAGTGAGTTAGGAAAATGTATTATCAAAAGTTTCTTCAATTGGTCATTTGCAGGTCACATTTTAGAGAAGTTATTGAATCAAAGCCAGTCTGAATTATATAGAGCTGTTATGGTGGATCTGGAAAGCTATGAGTATGAACTTGCACCTCAATCTCTTGAACAGCCTTACTGTAGTGCTACACAAAAACACCTCTGTGTTGAGCCAGCATAAGAATGGTAATAGAAGAGGGAGCATTCTCACTGCCAGCTTAACCCATGCTGCCAGCTACTGCTTTAAACAAGGGTGGTTCACTGCACAGGAGGGTTCCTCTAGCAATAGAGTAAGTTGCTTCGTAAGGCAATACAGGACTAGGACAATGTGGGGCATCTTTGCTGGTCCCTGGCAATCCATCCTCCTCAACTGGATTTGGGCCTGAAAGACCAAGGAAATTTGAGGGTACATGGAGAGCAAGTCGTAAGCAAGCACAATTTGTGACACTGCACAACATTGTCACTGATCATGGAGGCATGCTTGTGAAGACATCAGGCATCACTTCCTATTTCCCAGCTTTGTGAAACTGAAGCCAACATGAGATAACCTTCTGGTCTTAAACCAGCAAGGTTTAGGAATCATTGAATTAAAACATACTATACACTGAACTGTGATGAGCAATGGTGCTGCTAAATTGAAAAAGATCAACTTTTCTGGTCCAGATTACAGCATGCCCTGATAAACAAAGAGAAGGAGCAAGCAAGGTGTGCCATGCAAAGGTGCTATAGCAAGATATGGAATTCAAGATATAGCAATAAATACTGGTAAATATCAATTGTTGGAGGAAAATCAGCTGGTGTCTCAATTTACATAGAAGTGCTAAAAGTCTATCAGACCTGGGAAAAGTTCCTTCCCAACACCAAATACACACAACAACTGTCAAGTTCATCCCAAGGAGAACATTACCCAAGCTCACACACAAACCAATAATGGAACATAGTTCCACCAAGCTACCTGGAACAAGCAATAGAACACAGTGGATGAAACAAACAGAACTGCTGAAGAAGGAACTGAGCTCTGGAATGTTGTTACTAAGGCTAGGGTTGGGGATCAATTAAATCCACTTCCCATTTAAAGCTGAATTTATCAAATTCACACTTTCTCAAGCAGTATGAGAACCAATATATAGCCATCCTTTGAAATGCACATGCATCTCAATTTTGAGATGCCATTCTCCAACTAGCTAATGCTTACAACAATTCATTTACCTGCGGGTATAGGGTGGTATACAAATTTATTTATTTAATCAATGATGATGATGATATGCATAAAATGAATATATTCATGAAATTTATACATAAATGCATTATATTAGGAGAAATTGCTTGCAAAAGCCTTACATTAGTCAAAGCCGCATACAGAACTGTGCTTGTTAGGAAATATTGGCTAACTTTCATGTGGATTTTTAAAAAGAAAATTTGCAAATTGCTGCAGAAATCTTGGGACCCAAATTTAGGAATGGAAAAAATGAGAAGCTCAGAGAACTGAAGCTGACGGATACTTCCATTTCTATCCAAGACGGAAAGGCAGAATCTGAAGATTGAATCTATTTATTAGTTAACACTTATTGATATGTATTGTTATTTAACAATAGATAGACCCCTGCCTTAAGCATGGGCTGCCTAACTGCACATGTCTAATTTGGTTCTTAGGTATCTGCCAAACACTGACGGTCTCTGAGTTCTGGAAGTACATTTATTCCCTGGAGTTAAAGGCCAGGCTAGTGATAACAATGAATGACTGGATGGCATATCATTATTTATTGGACTGCTATACCTCTATAATGACTACCTGCACAAAATGGTGCCTGGCACCAATCAGAGAGCTCATTAAATAGGCCACATGTAAGCAATAAACCACATATTATTGCTTTGCAGCATCATTGTACAGTATACAAGGGTAGTACAGTGGCACCTTGGTTTAAGAACAGCTTAGTTTATTAACAACTTGGATTAAGAATACTGCAAACCAGGAAGTAGGTGTTTTGGTTTGTGAACTTTGCCTTGGAAGCAGAACATGTTCCACTTCTTGTTTGGTGTAAATTGAGTCCCCCACTGCTATGGGAAAGCACACCTTGGTTTAAGAACACTTTGGTTTAAGAACGGACTTCTGGAACAGACTGAATAGTTACTCCAGAGGAATCAGAGGACACTTAGCATAGTCCTGTTTATTCCATTTACTCCGTGAAATTTATTTCTTAGCCTATCTTTGTATCATCACCGGCAGACTGAATAGTTACTCCAGAGGAATCAGAGGACACTTAGCATAGTCCAGTTTATTCCATTTACTCCATGAAATTTATTTCTTAGCCTATCTACACTTCCCTGAAATGACAACTTTTGTACCAAACTTTCAGAAATAGAAGCTCAATAAGCATGTGCCTCAGCATAACCACAATCCCTAGAGACACCTCAGATCAATCAAATATCTGCAAATGACTTGCAATCAAGGTAAGCAAGAAAGGTCTCATTTTATTCCTATTCTGCCCATGCTGGACTATTGACTTCTGCAAATCCAAGGCAGCCAAGAACTACCGGTAAGTCCTGGGCTCTCAATAGAATTCATTCAGAAAAACCAGTAAACTAAAACAAACCTTGATATCCACAATCCCATTTTCTCAGCATTCTCTTCCTTGGCTCTAAATAGAAAGGGAAATCCCAAACACACCTTAGGGGAAGGAGGAAGTCTTCCAAAGTTAAGTACAGTTTTCAGATTGTATGTAAAGATTGTCCAACCTTGGATAATATTCTAAACGTCAACCATTCCCGCTGGCTTGGTTTGCATGCAGTGCTAGGCCAAACCATGGCTCAGTGTGAATGCACAAGTGTGCAAGCTTCTGGAGAGGAGGTTGCAGACACCTTGCTCTTCTTCCAGTCCTGCTGCACCTGTGAGTTAAGGTTTGGTTTAGTGTGTCATCTGAACCCAGACTCCTGGTTTGTCTCCTCCAGAACTGCAAACCAAGAACAAACCTTGGTTACAGCTCATGGAGTGTTCCAAACCACGAGCTAAGGTTTAGACAGCATGCTAAGTCAAACAATTGCTTGGCTCAACAGCAGTGCAGCAGCAGGACTGGAAGAGGAGCACATTTGTGCTAAACCACTGTTTGGCTTAGCATTACGTGCAAACCAATCATTGTAAAACTTGCAGACCATTTAATGCTTGAGTTTGTTCAGCTGCATTTTGCCAAACAGTTTTAACAGAAGCTGTTATCACAAGGCTCCTTTCCACAAAGCCTGTTAAACTAGGTTCTTTCCTCATCTCTCACACAGCAATGGCTCTCCTGCACCCCCTTCCCCTTCTTTTCATCACACCCAGCCCAGCTTCTCATGCAGCCTGCATCAGCACACAGCTATCCAAACTGCCTTCGTGCCAGAGCTGGGAGCAAGGGAAGGGGCTTCAGCATGGACAAGGGGTGGGGCAGCATAGTTTTGGCAGATGTCAGAAAAAATCACAACCGCAGCAAAACAGAAAGTAAAACCAGCCAAAAAAAGAACATAGATTTACAAGAATTTATTTTTTTAAAGAGAGCTGTTTTTTAAAAAAAAAATAAAGGAAGAAAGAAAGAAGAAAAGGAAACCAAACAAGGGGGTGGGGAGAGAGACCCAAGGAACAAAATGGAACAAAAAGCCCAATGATACAGAAGAGAAGGAGAAAGAAGCTGGTGTATTTGAGTGGGTGGAGGGAAGTTCCAACTGTAGCATTGGTGACCACAATGCTGACTTGGGTAGGGGCACCAGGGAGGAGGTCAAATAAATAAATAAATGGGGAGGGGAACAAATAATACCTAGGCATATCCGAATCAAGAAACTGCCTGCAAAAACACAAACAATCACATGGTTAGTGTGGGTTCAAATGGGTGGTAACAGCAGCAGCAGCAGTAGCAGCAGTTCCATAGTGCAGCTCCTCAAAAGCCCAAGCCCTATAAACAGCACCTCTCTCTGCCCACTGGCAAGCCACAAAAAGCTGCAGTAGAAAATAGCAAAGCATCCAATATCACAACCATTATGAGTGAGTGGAGTGAGTGAGTGAGTGTCCGACACTGACACCGAATATTGGGGCCTGAACTGGGGAGAACTGAGCAAATCCTGGTATAGTCATGAAGTCCAGTGGGTGCATCACTTTTTGCCTGCCTACCCAATTTCACAGTGGTCTTGTGAGCAAAGCCCAAGTATCCCACCTTGAATACAAATGTAGTAAGGAACAGGACTACCCTCTTGGTATTGAGATTTGAATCATGTGATGCCAGCCTCATTTATTGCACTAGGATTTACCTTGAGTTCTTGGAACATAACTGCATCAACCATCACCCAATAAAGTTATTAAGGCCCGAATGAGCCCCCGAGGCCATTCTGTCCATGTTAATTCATGCTTAACCACTACACATTGGGGGGCGGGGGTTAATGCCATAGCAACAAGGAGTTTCCAAGTTCTTCACTGCATTTATAAGAATGAAGGCAATGGAACCTTCTCTAGTCTCATAGAGGTTTCAGTGGCCGGGGGATAGAGGGAATGAGACCAAAATATATTGTTATTTGGTCTTTGGGAAGGCAGCTAGGTAACACACAATAGCAAAGCAGTGAGCAGAAGCAAAAGGTTCACATGATGGGTTAGATAGGTTCCCACCCTTCTCGCTTCAGCAACATCAAGACCCAAAGCAAGCCCCCAGAGCCCATGCAGAACTGAAGGGTGGGGACTCTGGAAGATGGTCCATTGTCTTCCTCAGTTGCTCTAGATTGTCCTCCTCCTCCTGCAAAATCTGGCCATCCTGCTAGCAAACTCTGAGGCATCAGCCAACAATTCAGTTATCATCCATGCAGGCAGCTGAGAATAATGCTCTTATGCCAGGCACAGATCCAGAGAGGAAGAACCAAAACATGAATGCTCTGTATATGTGATTCCTATCCCTCCCCAAGCAACCTGAAAGGTGGTTCATGACCCAGGATAAACCTTTTTATTGTTCTTGACACTTTTGAGTTTTAATTGCTTTCTTCAAAAAATGAATTTTAATGAGTTATGCTGCTTTGCCAGAGAAATTGATAAATGTTGTAAATGAAACAACCCAAACATGTCCTAAAGCATATGAATGCTTTGCTAGTTGATTTGAAAAGTCATTTTCAAGTATTCTGCTGAGAGTCTGAGTAAGAAAGAAGCAGAAAAATCCATTCCCAGAATATGCAGTACAGTGGGGTGGACAACATGTGACTTTCCAGTGTTGCTAGACTACAATTCCCATCAGCCCCAGCCAGCATGGCCAGTGACCAGGGAAGATGGGAGTTGTAATCCAGCAACACTGGAAGGGCCACTGGTCCCCCATCCCCACAGTAGAGATATCCAATCCAATATGCAGAATTACCTAAATGGACTGCACATCCAGGATGACTCAGTTATTTTACTGATCAATATCCACCATACAACTACAGAAAATCTTTAATGTCAGCTTTATTCAATGATCCTAGAACTTTTGCAGGTGGCTGGCATGCCAACAAGCTGGGCACTTGCAAACCAGGTTTGCTGTGTTTATCGCTAATAGCCAAATGTACTCACAAGATTGTTACGGGGGAGCAGCAACTGTTGAGCAAAACTAGGAATGATCACTTTGAACACTCATGATAGCAGTTACTTTTGCTGTGAGGTTCTTCCTATTTTGCTTGTGCATGCAGTGTCTATTGCTAAAGAAACTGCCATTTGGAAATACTTTTCCATAACTGCATCTCCTCCCTCTTAATCCGTGGAGCAGGTTTTTAGTAGCTACTGTTTCAGAGAGACACTGCTGTATGCTGGTTGGCCCTCCTTTCATTGATTTTTCTGGGTTGGGTTCACTTAATCAGCCCCATCACTGGAACCCCTGCACAATGACTTCTGCTTGTGCAACAGGCTTCCCCCCCTCCTCCCACATACAGTACCCCAAAATTGGCTCAAGGGGGTCAGCAAAATTTCCAGAACAGCACATGGGAGTGGGGGGCTTGTTCCGTATGGCAAGCTGCAATGTTTGTGCCGACAGAATGTTCATCATAGCACAACATGGAATTCCACTCCTTGGTTTTGTTATGTACTGAAGTTCTCACCCTGGGCCAGCAGGGGGATACTGTAGATAGTTATGCAAATAAGGGATTGAAAGTGACGTTCAGTGATTGGATAGTTTTAGAAAATTGTTACAGTTACATTGTACTGGAGCTCTATATAAGCAGGCTGACTGAACCCTTCAGTTCAGTTCTGTTCTGGCCTGTGAATAAAGAAGAGCTGTTTGAAGAATCGCTGTGTCTTCTGATACGTTCACCCACAACTTAACAGGTTTTTTAACATTTCACTTTATTTGTCATTTATATATTGCTTGCTTATTTGGAAGAGAAACTCCATTAGAGCTGAATACTAAAAAGAGTCTTTGCTCTTTTGTTAACATTAGGAAGTTCACATGCCAGTCTTCCTTGCAGTGTTGAAAAAATGGGTGAGGGGGTATAAGCTATGGGCTAGCCTTGCCTCCATGACTGACGTGAGCCACAGCTAAGCCTGATGAAATGCTTCCCCACCATCCAAACATTCAGACAGCACAGGAAAAGGGCAGAGCTAGCCTGTGTGGCCCCACAATCCCTTTCTCCCATTGTTTCAGCACTGGAGAGCAGGCTGTGTGAACCTCCCTACTGCATAACCTTTGACCTAGGGTAACTCACCTCAGACAATCTGTCTTCTCTTCCAGCATTTCTTCGGCAGCTTCTGTTTTTCACATCACATACTAACACCTTGCCTCGTCCGCAACCCCATTTTAATCGTTCACAGCTCAACTATACAAGCTCGTGATGAGTGGGGTTTTTTGCCAGAGGGTCAGGATAAATGATGTTATGTTAAATGTCCGAATGGAGATGAGTATTGAGGGACCAGCCTGGGATGCTTCAGTAAAAATGGAGTAGCCACACAACTACAGGAGACATGGAAAGGGATATTCCCCACCCACCACCCAAAAAAGTGAAAGAAACTGAGATTGGAAGCCGTGTTGCCTCTTGCCTGTTGTTCTCCTGACATAGTAGCGTGAGTACCCCATCCATGGAACCAAACTCAGTCCTTCATCTTATGAATTATAACTGTTACAATGCATTACCATCTTGGCTGTCTTAGTGCAGACCCAGGTCATTGAGCTTGAGCTTTCACAGCCGTCTCCTGCCATGAACCACCGTTCACAGGATGGGCAGCAACAGCAGCAGATATGTTCTATGCTTATGATAATATTTTATTTTCTTGCTAATTATACTGTTTTATTTAATGTGCATTTTATACTTGACCTCCTTTGTAATGTTTTGTTTTGAATTATTTAAGATAATTACATTATATTGCTTTGAATCTATACTTTATATTTGACTTTTTTCGGTAATGTTTTATTCTGGATTCTTTTATTTGATGTTTCAATGTGTTGTAAACCGCTTTGAGATATTTTTGTTTAAATATAAAATGATATAGAAATGGAATGGATGATAATAATAATAATAATAATAATAATAATAATAATAATAATAGGTAATGGTAAATGACCCTTGGTTAAGTCCAGTCAAAGGCAACTATGGGGTGCGGAGCTCATCTCGCTTCAGGCCAAGGGAGCTGGCGTTTATTCACAGACAGCTTTCCAGGTCATGTGGCCAGCATGACTAAACTGCTTCTGGCACAACAGGACACCGTGAACGCTGTTTACCTTCCCGCTGCAGCGGTACCTATTTATCTATTTGCACTGGTATGCTTTTGAATTGCTAGGTTGGCAGAAGCTGGGACAGAGCAACGGGAGCTCACCCTGTCACATGGATTAGAACCACCGACCTTCCGATCGGCAAGACCAAGAGGCTCAGTGGTTTAGACCACAGCGCCACCCGCGTCCCAGCATATTCTGAATTTGCCCTGGTGATAATGTGCTTGGTGCAAGCATTGCTATTCCAGCTCCAAGGAAGCAAAACATATCCAAGCAGCTGGTGCCAACTTTCAACAATCCTGTTCTATCTTTTCCCCAGAAAACCAGCTCTAAGTGCATGAATAAGGAGCAGTGATAGGCAATAATGTGATTTTTGCTAATGTATAAGGAAGAGCATACCACAGGCAAAGCCAAAAATTCTGTATGTATGGGGTAAGACCATTGATTATTGGTAGAGCACAATATTTGCACACAGAAAGTCCCAGATTCTATGTGTGGCCGTTTAAAATATTGGTTAGCATGTGGTAGGAGAGATCTCTGCCTCAAACCCTGAAGAGAAGCTGTCAGTCATAGTAAACAATTATGGGCTAAATGGACAAATAGTCTGAGCCTAGTACAAAGTAGCTTCTGATATGGTTCTAATTCACTGGACATTCAGTGATAAGGTGAGGGATGTTCATGGCCAAGGCCAAACAGGAAAAATTAGGCCTGTTTGGCTGGAATCTTTGTTACCAGCCTGGTAAAACTCTTCTCAATCAGAGGGATGCTTGGGGAAAATAATTTGGACAACTGTTGCTTTCCCTTTCTGCTACCTGGACACTGTAGTCTTGTTACTTAGCTAGCCTCAGCATGGCTTTAGCTCACTGGGTGTCCGTACTGCAGTAAAGGGGTGGGGCTTTCAGAGAAATGCCCCCCTCAATATATATTTAGGTACATACACTCCCTGAAAATCTACAGGGAGGTCATGTTTGCCTCAGGTTAAATGAGCAGAGCATGCTTTGTGGCCAGACTCACCGATCATCCTGGGAGGGGCGGATGTATCCTGATGACAGGATGTTCAGAGACAGAATGTTGGGGTCAATGAGGGATTCATCTCCTTCTGGGGTGTTCCGAATCCGACCTAAAAGCAGAAAACACCACATACACTTTATTCCCGAGGGAACTCAAACGCAGGTATATTTTTCAGCCTATCAATGAGGTGATCCTGTCAAGCAGTAGCTATTAAGAAAATCATATTGCTGTGACATTTTTGTTTCTCTCACTATACAGATCCATGCTGCCCTGGAACAAATAAGAGGCAGCAAGCCTACCACACCACTATAATTTGGAGACTTCTCAAAATCTGCCTGCATAAGCAACATAAATTCCCTCATATAGTAGCCTCGCAGCCCCTGAGGTTCTAGGGGCAGAATAGCTCCTCACAATATATAAATACCATTTTGAATGGTTTTCACTGCACCACATACCAGAAAAAGACACAGATCTCCAAAGTACAGACTGTCTACAAGTCAGTAAGAATGCTCAGGGGCCTACTTAGGGTCTCGGAGCACTGCTTTTGATGCTCAGCACATAGCATTTGTGTCTATAAA
Source organism: Podarcis erhardii (assembly GCF_964252035.2). NCBI lineage: Eukaryota > Metazoa > Chordata > Lepidosauria > Squamata > Lacertidae > Podarcis > Podarcis erhardii. Next base: position 61,751,173 of record NC_138509.1, read on the forward strand.
CCTCTCTGGAGTCAATGGGAGTAAGGGGCTGCTCGGTTCAGGCAACCATTTGGCCACAACAGGGGTGGAGAACCATTTTCAGACTCATTCCCTCATGGGGAACCTTCCAGGAGCCACATGCCATTGGTGGGTGGGGCTAGAGGCAAAAATTAGCAGAGCAATGGATGTGACTCTTACTCCTGTACTAGTGAAGGCTGGAGCTAGGGCACTGCCCCACTAACCTCCATCTGGCCTCATCTAACACCCACCTGCCTGACTTCTTACTTACAATCAGCCCAAGGAGTGGCACCAGCTATCGGCTTTCTACTCTTTAAGACTCAGGGCCGCCCTTGTAGAATTCGGCAGGGAGGAGAACAGAGACAAAACTAAAGTGAGTTGGTTCTGCCTGCCATTGGTTCTGTCTCTACTTCCTGTTGGCCTTCCTGCCTTCTGCCCTACCAGTTCCAATGGAAGTGAACCACCCTTGCCCTGTTCATTCCAGTCGCACAAAAGCCACGAGGTTTTCAGCCCTGCACACACAACATCCACACATCTTCACCCTCCATCTAGGCAAACCATCCGCATTATCACATCCAAGCCCATCACAAAGCCAGACCCATGAGACGACATGGCCCAGGGTGCATTTTGAGAAGCCCGGGAGGTCATTTTGCGCTCCTGGGCCTGAGACTCCACCCCCTTGGCTAGGAGATACATGAAAGGGTAGACACAAGCTTTACTTACCCACAACTAGTTCCCGCACTTCTTTCCAGCGAATGTGGCTCCCTGTCTCATGCACCAGGGTGACGGTGATCCTCCTCTGGATACCCTGTCATCCACCATGCCCAAAGAGAAAGGAGGCAGCGGTTATGAGAACTTCAGCTAAGCAATGAGCAGCAGTGGGTGGGTTTTGCCCTTTGCAAAAGGATATGTGCATGAACAGGGGCAAAACTATTGGCCAAGAGAGGGAGAAGGACATGGCTCCTACAGCAGGTTGCCTCTTATAAACTGGCCCCTAAATTAGGCAATCTACAGTGCTAGCCACATAGTTCCCACACCCTCTTCTTGACAAGTACTTTGCCAAGATAGGCAAATAAATACAGTTTGTCTTGAGGATAACCTCATTTAAAAGGGTCATTTGGGCACTGCTTTATTATGCGTATGAGCAAGATATACAGCAGGGGACTTCCTACAGCATATCAAAACTTTTGGCTGCTTTCAATTTTGATTCTGTGTTACTCCTCTTTTATTGCACTGTGCTGCATCATAGTTACTAAGGGGGAGGGTATATTTTGTTGCATATGTGCTGTTGTTTAACCTATAAGAAGAAAAGCAATAAAAATACCGTACTTTTTAAAAAAGAAAAGAAAAAGGAGGCAGCATTTTAAAGGAGGTAATATGCAGTGCAGAGCACAGCTGAACCTCTCCCGTTTCCTTTCCTGACAAAAGATTCTATGTACTGCTCAGCATGAAAAACAAATTTATGGCAAACCAGTAGAGTGAGAGCGTAAGGTGCAGCAGTGAGCAAGTGCTAACTCAGTCTCGTGGCTCCTACAAATGGAATGAAGAAGTTAACCAAGCTAGGAGCAAGGCCAGATAACAGTCCCATATCAGGACACAAAGTTCTAAACCCAACAAGTTTGATTGCCAAGATGGGACACACACCTAATTAGCAAGAATTAGTTTTGCAAAAATGTGTAGCCTACAGGTGCACACTCCATTGGGGTTGGTGCACCTGTTCTCACCAGGGGAGGCATCACATGGCTCTGGGAGATAACGCCAGAACCTCCTGCTCCTCTGAATCCTGTTTAGCCACCCCAGGCCATGGCTCTGAGCTCTCTCCAGTCTCTGGCAGCAGTTGAGATTATTGTTTGACAGGAGAGAGCTTTTTTCCTAACTGTCTTAGCATCCCCACCCCATTCCATCTCATGCACCTCATGTGTCTCATGTGTCTCCAGAGTCTGCCATTCCAGGTCTGTGCCCAAAGATGCTTAGTTAAACATGGCAGGAGGCTTGTATTTTTATCGGTGTTTCACTACCCACCTCCAGTAATTTTTGGATGTAGAACTGAACCTAACAAAAATATCATTACAGAAAAGAGCCAATGAGCTTGGATATTGGGGCAGAAAATACCTGGTGCAGAAGGAATGTTCCATGGCAGGGCATTCCTCCACGATGATCCACAACAGCAGGGATGTAGCTATAAAAGAAAGCTACAGTGAGACAGGATGTGGAATGTCAGCCCACAGCACCAAGTCCCCCAAACAGTGTAAGTGAAACACACTCTTAGAGATCCTTGCCTGTGTTGACCATGCTACCATGCCTGTATTTTTTGAACAAGTTCACTGAACATTGTATCTGCACCAAATGCATTCAGCCTGTATTATGGGATGCCCTGAGCCCGCATCCCATCAAAGGCCCCACATTGCAGACAGGGACGATTGCTACAGAACACACCACAGTGGTCCCCACAACTTCAGGGTCTATGCTAGGTTTATTTGCATCAGTCTATCCTTTGCCTTGTGGGAGAAGGGCAAAAGCAGATAAGAACCAGGGAAACACACAGAGAGAAGCTTTCAGACTGCTTCACAGTCACTCAGCAGGAGAGCATGCAGGATTAAGGCAGCAAACTGCTCTTGATCCTGCACAGACCACACCCAGGAAAAAGGGTATGATCATACTGTGTGGCATGTAGGGATGGTGGAGAATTTTGATGCAGTATGCATTTAAAGCTGAATCTATCAATTTTGCAATTTCTGAAACAATATGTGAACCAAAGCACAGCTAACCTTCAAAACCTGCATTTATCCAAATTTTGCAATGCAGTTCTCCCAAGCAATGTTTACAAAAATGTATACATTAAGGGAAGGGTGGCAGGGAAATGAAAATATTGGGGGGGGGGGGAATAACACGCAGAAATGCATTATACTGTATTAAGGGAAACTGACTGCAAAAATGTGTATATTAGTCAAAACTGCATACAAAAATGTATTTCTTAGGAGAAATTTTCACTAAGATGTCAGTGAATTTACATTAGGGTTATTTTGGTGGGAAGGAATTGCAAATTGCTGCAGAATGCAGAGAACTGAATTAAAGTTTGGAAAAATGAGAAACAGAGAGAACAAAAATTAAGATTATTCTATCCATAGTGGCATAAGGATACTCAGTTCAATTATTTGTGATGTACAGTAATTATTTGTGATATACAGTAATATATACTCTTATCTCATTAGGCAACTATTCACCCACAGCTTGACTTTTACATACAGGTTTTGTATCCCAAATTCTCTGTGGAATGCTTTGCAAATATATAGCTTGTTTCTAACTTGCAGCCTTTGGATCAATCCAGTAGGGCTCTTCTTATGCATGTGCACAACTCAGCAAAATAAAGAATGAGAGAACTAAATGAGCATGTTCCTAAGAAGTCTCCTAAATCATTCCTAAGACAAGTTTCAGGTAAGATGATCAAATTATGTCTCCTAGAAAAGAAAGCTATCCCCATCCCACTGATCCATTGACAAATACAGACACTTACTCGCCATTGGCCTCAAGCTCACAGATCTCAAAGAAAACCATCAGATCATACTTGCACTGGCAGGGGCCAATGCTGGGCCTTGTCATGGCACTCAATTTGGTTGCAGGCACTGCAAAGGAAAAAAAAATGGAATTAGAGGCCAAAGATAAGGGCAAACAAGCCCTATCTTCTCAGATTGTAGACTAGCTTCACAACTTGGGCTTGTCCACATTGGAGTTTACAGTATGTATGCAGCTGTTTGCATTCCTATTTGATTTATGTAGTCCACATGGTGTTACCCTTAAAGAACACCAATCTCAATGCTTCCCCCCTGCAAATTCAGGTTTACCTGAAATGGGGATGATCCAATAATTTATTTTTTTTGGGGGGGGGGGGAATCAGGCTCCAAACAATCGCACTTGGGATTTCAGAATATTTGTTTCAGGGTTTGGGTGTAGGTGGATCAATCATCATTTTCTGCTACTCCCCTTTTCACACCCGCTATTTTCTTAACGCTTTCATTTATTTTCATGCCCAACTATTTCTGAAGTACTCCTGAATGCAGGAGCATAGCCTTATCTATATTTTTTCTTTGGAACTCTCAAATTTGCACAAAATCACAAGCAAACCACATTAAAAACTTTATAGCATTTAATTGGCATAATAGAACCAACAAAGAAGAAGGTGGGGGCAAACACAAAAGGGAACTCCTATTGGTATGAACTGAAAATGCAGAGGTATAATTCAAATGGGGGGGTGGGTGGATTAACAGCTAAATAATGCTCAAATATGGACAAGCCCTACAGCACAGCAAGGGCAGGACAGTCAGTACCACCAACACTTACTATCTAAAATTTAGGGAGAGTAAATGGTAAGATCCATTAATATTTGAAGAAGGCTTTTGGACCCAGATATACAAAGAAGAAGATGGATGGGGCTCTGTAAGCAAATGCATAAGCACACACAAAACACATCTTTTCCTGCATTGAGATCAGCAGACCCACATATATGAAAACAAAGTCTTAGTTTGTTTTCATCAGCAATGCAGTCTCTCTGAATGACAAACAAGAACTGGGCTTAAAGATTTTCATGAAAGACACAAGACACACAAAGAAAGGGGGATGGCTAATGCTCACGGCATTGTTAAGTGGTGTAAAAGAAGAACCACGTAGGTAAATAAGCATATTATTAAGAGCTAGAGGCATTTCTTCTGGAGTGGATGTTTGGAAAATATTGTGGTCGGCTAGCATACATATAGACAGCAATTCTGCATGCCTGAACTTTGAGACATCCTGAGGAGATCTATTGTACCATGTCCTAGGACTCCAGAAATCAATCCCATTAGGCATCTCAAGTGGAACTTTTCATTTCCCTCTACTTGTGTTCCTCACTGGTGAAATTGCAAATGTCTCAAGTTAGGTATTCTGTCTTTGCTTTCACCCGCCCCCCAATACTATTCTGTAAGGTGCTGTGTACAGTTATGGATTTATATGCATTTATATCCCTATCCTTAAGCATTTTCAAATCTATTGGGAGTGGCCAAACATTGAGGACAGGTATGGGGAACATGGAGTACAACAGCATCAGGACAGCCACAATTCCCATTAGCCCTAGCCAACATCATGGGAGTTGTAGTCAAGAAACATCTGGAGGGCCACAGGTTTCCTCGCCCCTTATTTAAGAGAGGAATGAATGGCCCAACACCATCACTGAATCCCCTGAGCTGCACTAACAGCCCATAAATAAATCTAAGCACAAGACACACACACACACACACACAGAGAGAGAGAGAGAGAGAGAGAGAGAGCTCAGAAGAAAGAGGTAGCAGGAAATCACATAGAACACTGCACACAGCAGAATGGAATATCCCGTTGACTCAGGGATCAAAGTCATCCTGTGAGGGACTCACATATGTTGTGGATTCATTCAAGACACTATACAAACTAAACTTGGGAACAGAAAGCAATGCAATTACACTGCTTTATGTTGTCCCCTTTTTTCCTGTCCTCAGTAGTGCATTGGTGCCTTTCTCAGGAGCCCTCCAAGTCAAGATCCCTGAGTCTGGGCCTTCCAAAGCTTTGTCCAGGGACCAACCAGGCTTCTGAGCCTTTTTCACAACACAGTTCCCAAGTAAGAGGGATGGTGTGGTGCTGGAATCCTCCCCCTCTCTGATGAGGAAAGAGGAGGCTGTGCTGGCAGCATACAACATGTGTCCAGAGAATGTTTCCAGGAGCTGGCCAGCAAGCACGTTGGGTATCAGACCCTTAATCATCAGGAGGGATCTCTCTTGTTCTTCACCAGGGAAACAGAGAGGCAAACAGAGAGCACAATACAATATGAAACAATTATGCACAGAAACATGATGCAGCCTAAACAAAATACATAAGCAGCTCATCCAGTGCTTGCAAACCCCTATAGCCTTAAAATGTAGTGTGCCATTCAGAACCACAATGTGGAAGAATGAGGAAGCCAGCCAAGCATTTATCACGTTAGACAGATACTTAGAAGTGGGGGTGATACATACTGGTGACAGTAATGCTGTACGTGGATATCACCGTGTTATCAACAAACCATCTATAGTGATTAAAGAAAGGGATGACGCAGGCCTAGACAGCGTGCACACCATACATTTAAAGCACATGGCTTCCTCCAAACAATCATGGGAACTGTAGTTTACCCCTCATAGAGCTACAATTTCCAGCACCGTTAACAAATTAAGGTCCTAGGAATTTTTTTTGGGAGGGAGGGGAGTTCCTTTGTGCTTTAAGTGTACTCTAAATGTATGGTGCGTGCACAGCTCAAGTTTAGCCTCACTGCTAGAGAGAGCTGTGGAAAAGGCAACAACTTAGAAAATATTCAATTGCTGGAACAAAGCAGCATACAGCTTCTGAGCAAAAAAGAAGACCCCCCCCCCCACTTAAAATGGGGGGTATTCAATATGCCACAGCTATGGGGCATGCTCAGGTCACTTCACTGGCTCTGCTGAGAGACCTGCTCCATCACATTCTTTCATCCCTGGTAGCAGCCATTCCATGAGACTGCAGCTGCTTCTCCTATCCTTTTGCTTCCTACATTTCTATTTACAATCATGCTAAATGAAAAGCAATTTCTCTCCTACCTGGTTTGGATAATGGCATGACCCGAGGGAAATGACGCCGGGATGGTCTTAGGGGGCTGTAGAGAAAGAAACACTAATTTTAAAAAGGGAACACGGGGAGAAGAAATTAGAATATATCAACGTAGGCCCAATAGGAATTTGTGCTTGGTCAAATAATAGGACCTGAACATGAGCTGACAGGCTACTAAGCAGTTGCTCCAACTCTTTACCCACCCAAGAATCAGAAGTTGCAACCAAGACTTCAGCATTGATTTGTCTAGTCCAGCTGAGTGTCAGACTTGTACTCTGACCAGACCAAGACTTTTTCAGCTCTAACAATGTAAATGTAACAGCAGCATCTGCCCTTATACAATTCCCTGGCTTGGATGATATACCTGAGCATGCTTTAGTTGTTCTAACATACAACAAACTGCAAGGCAGTTCTAAAAATGCACCATCGATCCTTATCACTGAACACATGAACCTGATCAAAATAAGGCCAATGAAGAGAGCCCCAATGTCCTTACTGCTACAGCCACAAGCTTTTCGTATTATAAAATGGACGTAATCTGGGCTAAAGTAGGGCAAACCCCAAAGCCAGTGAGAGATTAATTCTATGACAATGGCAGTTGTTGTGGAGGTGACACTTACCTGAGGACATCCTTGCAGAGAGGTGGGAAAGGATGCTGCTGATAGTGTCCAAACACCTCAAAGACAATTGGCTGGCTCTTGATATACTCAATGAAAGATTTGGTGACCTCCACTGCAATCTGAGAGACAGGAAAGAAAAGAAGAAGAAAAGTCATTTGAAACAGAATATCTACAAGGTTCCATTCACTTATTTATTTCAGCAAATTTTAGGGTTAACATTGGTTACATGGCAAATGAAAGGCACTCAGTGCGACTACTGCTACTACGAAAATCCTTAGTAAAATTATAAACTAAAAGCGGTACTTGGGCACAGATTTTTATTACTTTATTTCACAGATTTATACATGAACTAGATGGCCATTGGTTGAATTCAGCAGGACTCTAGTCCTGTTTTTATGTTACGTTTGCCATAGACTGATCTGGTAAAGTCATGGCCTCTCAGTTCTCTAGCTGTGTGATGGTAATGATATTGACTTATGAGGGTGAACACAATAAAGATTGCAAAGCACTTTGCAAATTCCAAGTGTTTATACCAATGATAAAAAGAAGCAGCAGCAAGTACAGCATGCGACACAGGGCATGATGTGCTGGTGCAATGGTTGTGCCTCATCTTGAATACTTGTTTGCTGTTGCAGCACATAGAAGTATGCAATACAGATTATAGTTAACAAGCTATAATATGCCTATAATACAGCTTTCAGATTGAATGGCAATCATTGTTATTGATGGCTCTTTTTCATCCAGAAGGAGGTCACCAATTATGCACAAAATGAACAGCTTGCTTCATTCTTCGTATAAGGACGGCACCCTGACTCCAGAACAATGTATTTTTTCATATCCTTGTCAATCAGGCTGTTTCAAGTACTGTTGCCTGACATTAAAGGTGTCACCATTAATACCATCTCTATGGCAATCACAAATCTGCTCTACCAGAGGCTATTTCCACCCTGGACGCAGGCGCTGCCCATGGAGTTGTCAAAATGAAGCCTTCTCAGATTCTATACTTACGTTTTGTACATGATAGAAGCCAAGAGGTGGGCCTCGCCCAGTGTTCTTCAAGGGTTCTGTGGAGAAGGCCTCATCATGGCGGTGGATAAAGCTGTGAAGAAATACAAGTTTTATTGTTGTTGTTGTTATTAAATATATTTATCACAGGTATGTTCCATAGTTGCATATTGCTACACAGGCAGAAACCATTAAACACTAGCTCAGTTGAGGTCTGATGGTCACCACTGAGGCTTCCTATACTTTGAGTGCTACGTTCCTGTTGGGGGCACTCACATACTGAAAGGCCAGTAGGACAAGGACATGAGGGGGGGGGATAATCCTCAAAGGGTTCCTCACTCTATCATGCAGGGATCCCTCATAGTTATTTGCTGTCCTCCTCTTCTCCTGTAATAATTAATGGCTTCCACCAAAGGAAGGTCTGATATCTTTACTCTAACCTTCATCCTTTAGCCTTTTAAATGCTAAAACATTTTGGCTGTCAGGAATCAACTTCTGTCAATCTAGGTTCTCCCATCTGAAAAGAATGGGATAGCCACCGAAGGGCAAAGGGTGGAGAAACTACAATCTCCTAAGGTTATCTGAAATGGGTAAAGGGCAAAAAGAGAAGGAAAGACTGTAACTCACTTAAACTGGCAGAAGATGTCTGCATATTCTGCTGAGATGCTAGATGCCTGCAAAACTGTCACTCTGAAAGTGAAGATGCTGCCCAGCTTCAGGTGCTCAAGGGCTGCCTCTAAAGGCCCATCCACCACAGACTTCTCTGAACTGTCCAGGAGAAGATCCTCAGGGGTGGCTGGAGAAATAGAATATTAAAGTTATAAAGGACATTTCCTCATTGGTATAAAGCAGATGCTTCCTCATATCCTAAATGGTGCACACATCAAAGTGAGAGCAGAAGAAGGCGTCCTGGACACTGGAAGGAAAAAGCTTGCTTGTCCCATTGGTGGACTTTCTTGTACAAAATAGCACGGTGGGCACAACAGCTGAATTCTATGGCTTTGCCAGGTAAGGTTGGAATGACTCCTGCCTGAAACCCTGGAGAGCAGCTGCCAGCCAGTGTTTACAATATTGGGCTAGATGGCCAAAGATCTGACTTGGTAGAAAGCAGCCTCCTAGGTTGCTAATTCTCACAAGTGGAACTTTCAGTAACATGCTGTAGTGTCTATCATCTCCTAGTAGGAGCATTCCTGTCCATGTTTCCTGCTATCTGGCTAACTTTCCTCCAGGATAGCAAAAGCTGTAACAAGCTCAGTCAGAGCACTCTATTCTCTCACACCAGTTCTCTGTTTACTTTTCCTACTGGAACCTAATATTCTGAAGTTATTGAGCATACTAAGTCCTCATTGGACTGTTTGGGGAAAAAGGTTGTCTCTTTGTGTGTGTTTTTTAAAAAATGTACTTCTGTTAACATGAGGGTTTCCCTTAAAATGCTGATACCTCCCTACTGTTTCTCAGTAGCCTAGTTGGGCTCTGTGTTTGTCAGCATGCACCATTAGTGCATTAGTGTTAGTGGGAGTGATGCCAGGAAAAAGCATATCAAACGTAACAGAAACATGGCCACACAATACAATGTTTTTCCTCTCTCAGTCTGTACACACACTAGGTTTTGCTTCCAGACAACCTGTTTACTGTGCATTCATACTGATTTGTTTGGACAAAGTCTGCAAGGTTAGACCACACTCACTGTTTATTGAGCATTTATTCCGAGTGATACCGTGTAGTGTCAAGCAAATGTTATCCCACACTTTCCATGCATTTTCAGTCACTTTCCTCGCAAAAAGTCAGATTCCGAGGGGAAGCGGGTTTGTTGAGCAAGAGTGCCAAATGAACTTTAATTGTGCAACCTGAATGTCCTGGCATGTGACTGAATCCCACCCCAAAATAGCAATGGTCTGGAAGTGTCCTGGAAGCCTTATCTTTTTAAAAAACATTCTTCTTCTTTTTAAATCTCATTTGCTTCACTGTTTTCAACCACAAGAAAATATAGAGTGGCTGTTGATGTAGCTTTCCAATGCTCTTTATGAGGAGCTCCAAAAAGGGGCTCAAATCTTTGGCTTTTGCAGCTATGCACACAGTTCCTCAACCCCTTTCTGACCTAAAAACCCCCCTTCACCTGCACAGGTGTTGTTGTTGACTTCATCTGCAGATGGTCCTATGTCAGTTACTTGTCCCTGTCCCTCTACGATACGCAGCTCCTCCTGTGAAGTTCCAGAGCGGGACATTCCCACCACAGGACAGGACTCAGACTGGAACTATAAGGAAACAAAGGATAGGAAAAGAATACAAGATAAATGTATGATGGTTCTGGGTGGTGTCATTAGGTTTCCCTTGCAGTGGTGTATTTTGCTGTTCTCCTTTTAAAAATGTGAGGTTAGGGAAATGCAAAGTCAAGCTCAAGATGCAAGTGAAACCAGCTGATCTAAGAAGAGAGGAACTCCTGGGCTATGAAGTTCCATTATTAAATAACTTAAAAGAGTTCAGTAAGATGAGAACATATAGACTAACTTATCTCTTCTCAGCTGTTAGAATTTTATAAGCAAGAGAATAAACAGCCATAGTGCCATCTATTAAAAATAGCAGAACAAAATATGAGATTATACATCAATTGCCAAATTATCTTATTATATTATATTTAAGGATCAAACCTATAGGCAGGATATTTTCTTGTCTAAATTGATTAAGTTTGTAGAGAACTGTAGTTAATTGTAGGAGATGTTAATTCACAATGTTTTGAAATTTAGCAGTGCTGTTGGAGTTTCTTCTGTCCCTTATATTGTGTCTCTCCTTTTGTTCTCTGTTTTTGTATCATACTGTATTCTCTTATTCAGACAAGGTAGAAATAAAATATAAATATGATCAAGGAAGAGAGAGAGGAAAAAACTTGTACAGAGCTTTATATTTATCAATAATAATCTGATATAGTATTTGCTGCTAAATAGCAAACATTTCATAGAATCTGGGCTGAAATCTAAGACTTCAGAGGTTGCTAATGTTTCCATGTCACTCAGAAAAAACAAACCAGCCTGCTCTGTTTTCCATATGTTAATATATGTAAATTCATGTAAATTTAGGCCATCTTTTGCTTAGCTTTGGGTATAAATTACAAAGAACAGCAGGTATGGCATACAATTGAGCAGGGTAGTTTAAAACAGAAGAGACAACAAGCTTTGTTGTAACTCAGACTCTAAGTAGTCTCTAGAGACCAACATTACTTTGCCACACTACTGAGCCCTCTGAAACTTCTGAATCTGCACAGCAAATTGGTTAATTAATAACCATTTATAACCAGTTAGGTTTGGGTCCAAGTGCTGAGTGTGATCAACGATCTGGCATGATGCTCAGCTAGTTCTGTCTTTCATAGCATACCTTTTCAAAGTGCTGATCATCAAAGGAAATTTTGGCTGTTCCAGATTGCCGCACTCCTGAGCCATAATCTGGTGCTTCTTCATCAGCTGGAAACAGGAAGGCATCAAGAGGTTATAGTAAGGAAAAAGAAGCTCAGACTCCCCAACAGATTGAGAGCCATAGCCAGGAACTCTTAAGCTGCAGTCCTATATCCACTTCCTCATTGGACTCAGTGGGATTCCCTTCTCAGTAGAAATGCCTAGGATTGCACTTTTGCTCACTTATCTTTTCACATTTATATTTTCTTATGAGTACACTTTTATCCCACCTTTCCTACAAGCATCTCAAGAGGGCATGCAAGGTTCTCCCCCTCACATTAAATCCTCACAGTAATCCTGCGAGGTGTGTTCGGCTGAGAGACAATGAATAGCCCAAAGTCACCCAGAGAACTTCATGGCTGAGGAGGGATTTGAACCTGGGTCTCCCCATTCCTAGTACAACACTCTAATCCACAAGAAGGCGCTAGGGAACTGTACAGGGCAAATACAGTCAGCCACCAAGTGTGGTTGCATTTGGACTGGCATCACTCCACGTTTATTTTTGCATGTGGTAAATTTCTTCTATGAATACCATTATCCAACCACACTGTGAGGAAAGAAATATAAAAAGTGGGGATGGTTGGTTGTCTGGATGCACCTTGAATCATCCAAATGAATGAGGAAAGGTACCACTGGAAGTCAAACAGTAGATGGTCTAAGTTTCACTACATCAAGGAAGAGCAAATGCCTCTGCTAAAATTAAGCATGATGCTGAAAAATGTGGAAACAGAAAGCATAAATTAATCCATCTCTTTGCCATCAAAGTTACCATCTTTTGGACAAGCTGCTCTGTCCTTATTTTAGCCCAGCACAACTGTGACTGCACCTCCAGAGAAATGCAGTTGGCTTATAAGGCATTGCATTTTATTTCATTGACCGATGGCTCCCTGTGAAATTTTGCAGGATATGCTTAAATTGCTCTTTCCTTGTATGACAGAGACATGGGGTTGTGCATTTCTCCGTACGATGCTTTGAAATACACATGTTATGTAAACATTTAATTTAAAATATTTTATAGAGTAATAACAAACACCCAGTCTATACATGAACAGGATGCAGAGAAGGCACACCTACACAGTCCAGGAACAGTCTTTTGGGCATAGAACAACTATTTAAAACACAGAGTCACTTCTGTTATAGTTGCAAAGGTGTAGATGGTTATGTATGAATTCAGTAAAATCAATATATGCAGTAATATGACAGCATGAGCTGTGACATGCTGCAATGCAGAATAACCCTAGAAATCTTTGAAACAATGTGCCTATGTTTGTACTAATTATAGATAAAGATAGGATATACATTCATTCCTATAGATCAAGGTGAACCCAACTGGTGCAGAAATACAATGGACACTGAGGATTCATACCAGTGATTTCTGCACTTGAAAAACAGCATATCTAGCAGCAGTTCCCCACTCCCCCATATTTTTTGATGTTAACCATACTGCATGTCTGGGCTATGCATGGAAGAAGCTCACAGCATACTAGCTTGGGATATTACACTGCCCTGGTGTAATAAGGTAGAGATAGGCAACTGGATGGACTCAACCTGGTCCCTAGAAGCTTCTCAATTGGCCTGAATTCCAGGGACCTGTGTTATTATGTATCACCTACAAAGGCTGAAACACAGGGCTGCTGTATATTCTTCACTTGATGGCTGCATGCTTCACTGGATGACTGCAACTAGAAGTGGTGAGCTGTACCTATTTCTTGTTCTCTCAGAAAACAGGATCTTCAATCATTTTTAAGTCCACCTTCTATTAATCACTGTGATTAATTAATTGCTACTGCTCAGCTTTAAGGGAGTTTGACTGGATGATCATATATTTACACCTTATGAAATTCTGCACACTATCTTGGAAGGGCAATCATTGCCTCCAATGCAATTTATAAAATCATATAAAAAGAAAACAATATAAATGTTTAGAAGGCATTAGAGATCAAGTACCACAAAGAAAACTTATACATCAAATAAAATGCTCTTCAGTGGAGTCAGTTCACACATTCAGTTGTAACCCTTAAAATGCTGCCTAATCAAATTATGTATGAACTGGTCTTTGGTCAAAGGACTTGCCTTACCCACGGTGAATAGCAACAGGTGATTTGGCAGAGCCCTCCCCTTAGTACTAAACACTATGTACCTTAGTTAATAATTCCAACAAAAGGCAAAGGGCTCTTCTGCTCTCAAGCCCTTGTTAAAAATGAGCTGCTTGCCAGGAGAAGAGGGAATGGCTGTATAAATGCAAGTGCCTAGAACAGGCAAGTCCTCTAGCCTGATGCCCTCCAGATGTTTTGGGCTACAATTCACATCAGCCCCAGCCAGCATGGCCAATGGTCAAGGATGATGGGAGCTGTAGCCTAAAACATCTGGAGAACACCAGGTTGGAGATGGCCAGCCTCGGCTGTCCCTCCTTCTCCATCTCCAGCCACCTCTTACCTGAGATGGCCTGAACAGCCACGCGCAGGAACCCTTTCACTTCCCCCTTCTCGCTGACAATGGCGACGCGGTGCACCAGAGGTACAGGATACAGCAAGTTGCTGAGATACACAAAGGCTCTGGAAAGAAAAGTGACATAGGAGAGTGGTCACTGCGCCTCACGCACGAGCTTCTCCAAACATACTCCATAGCCGATGGTAGCTGGGACCACAGTTCACCGCTCACATCACAACATGGTGCTGCAAAGCAAAACTAAAGAAAGGCAGCCATGGCCAGCCGGACAGAGAGGGGGAATTCAGCGTGCTTAGAACAGAGTTCCTGTGCTGAGCAGTGAAGCGAAAGTGTAGTGAGTTAGTGAGCGCTAGCATAGCGTACCTCTCGTTCTGTCATCTCCCATGGCTGAAGGGAGGGGAGGGGGCGGTGCTGGTGCAAGAAGGAAACTAGGAAAAGGACCTCTGGCAGGAGAGACTAGACAACTAGTACCCTGGGTGCTGTAATTCGTCCAAGGTCCTGCTGCTGAGTAACAGTGGGGCAAAAGGGACAGAAAAGAGGACAAGCAAAGACAAAGAGGATTAGAGGTTTAAGGCAGGGAAAGCAGAGGGGTGGGGAAGAAAAGGGAAGGAAGGAAGGAGATAGGTTCCTTCTAGAGAGGAAAAACTCCCCAGGACTTGAGAGACACAAATTGTGCTGAATTTTAGGCCTGCTTCAAAGGAGCTGTCAACTAATCAGAGTTCCTTCGTAGAAAGGAAACATGCCTTTAATGCAGGGGAAGGAGACCTGTGGTATTCCAAGTGTTGTTGGGTTCCCATCAGCCCGTGGTAGCACAGTCAATAGTCAGCGATGGCAAGGAATTGGAATCTAGCAGTATCTGGAAGACTACAACCTTCCCACCTGTCATAAAGAGTATAATATGCTGCAGCCAGCTTCATTCCACCCACTAATCTTAGGGCACAGATGGTTCCCCAAGTACCTGTCTTCCTTGTAATAAACCCATGAACTGGGTGGGGCAGTATCCAATATCCTTGATATAAATAGAACCCCACCTTCCCCTCTCTTCCTGTCTCTACACATACACACTTACTTTGCTTGGGTTATTTCAGTTTGGAGAAGACATTTAATAAAAATTATAATCTATGGGGGATATTGAATCTTTGACATGAACCTGTGTAGCCTATGCTTAAATATTTACAGTGAAAGTTGTTTTTTGGGAGGGGAGTTTACTGCTGCTGCTGTACTGTTGCAACCAATGGCTGCTACCCAGGGTCATTATGGTCAAGTTGCAGGTAGTACTCAGTGTGAGATGCATGGAGCCAGATACCTGTGTCCCCTAGTGAGCTCTATTTCTCCACAACATCTGAATTGGGAGAGGCTATGCAGGCCCTAGATTAATGACTGGACTCAGTGGTGGGGTCAATACACTGAGCTTGAATCTGGGCAAGATAAAGGCTCTATGGGTGTGGTTCTGGAAAACTGGGAGGGGTTCTACTCCCTCTAAAGCAGTGGTGGCTAAACTTGGCCCTCCAGCTGTTTTGGGACTACAGTTCCCATCACCCCTGACCACTGGTCCTTATAGCTAGGGATGATGGGAGTTGTAGTCCAAAAACAGCTGGAGGGCAAAGTTTGGCCACCACTGCTCTAAAGGAACAGGTTCATAGTCAGGGGGTGCTCTTGGACCTAGCTAGCATTATCATTGGAGGCACAAGTGTCTTCGGTGGCCAGGAGTACCTACACCTGCTTTGGCTGGTAAGACAGCTTTGGTTGTTCTTGGACCGCAATAGCTTACACACAGTAGATCACACACTGTTAGTGTCAGTACCTGATTGCTGCAACATGCTTTATGCAGGGCTACCCCTGGGTTGGGTCTGGAAACTTTAGCTGGTACAGCATGTCAAATTCCTGGCAGGAGGGACTTTCCAACAGCATGTAACACCTGTGTTGCAGGAATTGCACTGGCTGTCTGTATGCTATCAGGTCAGCTTTATAATGTTAGTCCTAGTGAACAAAGCTCTAAACAATGTGGGGCCAGGGTACTTACTCCCTATAGGTTGGCTAGAGCCACTAGAAATTATCACTGAGATTGTCATAGGCTGAGCTTTTAGATGTGCCTTATTACCCATACTCAAATCCCTCTTTACTGAGAAAGGAGCACTCAGTGCAATAGCCCTTCCATTATGGAAGATCTCCCCAGCAGATGTGAGGCAGATATTATTATTATTTCAGCAAACATTCCAGTAATGTTAATTTTTATCTGATCACTTTTGCAATAATAGCAATATATGTTTATTTATATTGAATTTCATGTTGGTTTTAGTTTAGGCCAGTGTTCCCACCTGTGACAATAACATTGAACCTTGTTTCTGTCTTCTCTGATATTACCTATCCCTCCCAGTTACGTGTCTTCTTAAAGTTTGACAAGCATCCCTCAATGCCCTCATCCAAGTCTTTTGCGTGGACAGGCGGAGTCCCCAGATCCCGAGTGGTCCCCCCGTCATGTGGAATAACAACTCTAGACAACGTGCTATGGGATTAAATTGGCCACAACTTTATTAAATTTCAAATGTGGGTAGACCTTGGCTCAGGCATTGGGCGTTCTCCCTCCCTAGTCCCCAGCCGGGGACCTAGGGAGCATCAGGGTTATCCAGTGTGTGGGGGGGGGATGGGCCGGCTCTGGAGAACATATGTTCAAGCAGAGATAGCCGCCCCCGTTACGCCGCCGCAGGGGAGAGCAATGACGACCTTTCGGCGTACGGCCAAAGCCTCCCTTCAAAAACCCCTTTAACGGGGAACCCTGGTATCGCCGCCGCAAAGAGGAAGATGGACTAAAGGATTCCGCCCAAGGCCTGATACCGCCAAAGTTGTGACGTTTTGCTACGGGAAAGGCGAAACCTGCCAATGCAGGGAAATTCCTTTCCGGCCCTTTAACAGCGACCTTATCGTAGCAGCGCCCGCATACCTGTGGAGACAGGTTAACCTGCAAAACCTATGAAAAAAAAAAAAAAAGTTAACCTGCAAAAGAAGACATTAACTGAGAGTGGGTAGGGTGGGAGAAGCTCTGGAGCCAAGTGAGGATTAACAATTAAGATCCACCCTCTATTGTGTGGGCAGGTAATCCCTCCCCTTACCTGGCCTGGTTTCCCTGGCAACACTTCCCCCAGGTGGGATTGGACAACTCGCTGGGGTAGGCGGGGACCTCCAGGTATCCCACCTGGGGGAAGGCAAAGCCTATGCTGATGGGGCCACTCCAGATCCAGGGCTGCACGCGTCCACGCAAAAGGCGCCCCCCGTTTTAAGTGGGGAGCGGTCATTCTAAAACTTTTAAGCAGCACAGGACCTAGGACACAGTCCTCTGGCACTCCACTCAAAACTTCAGGTTTATGCTGAGCCATTAGTATTGTAAGCATTTGTTGGGTACAATTGCTCAACCAACTATGAATTCAGTTAGTAGCAGTATCATATCACTCAACCAACATTTTCTCATCTTGTCAACAAGATAAAATAGGAGACCTTTTCAAATTCTTTGCTGAAATTAAGATATATTGTCTTTGTTGTTCCCATGATCTACCAGACTAATAACTTTATTAAATAAACACATATTAAGAGATTAAGAAAGAACCTGTCCAAGATTAGAAATTTATAAACAGCCTTACAGTATTTATATTATTATAATAGTATACAATATGTTGTATTACTATAATTGTTCACGTCATGGGAATCAATTGGAAGTAACTAGTTAAAGGACTGGGAGCTGGTCACATTAACAGAAAGAAGGAATAAGTCCCACTGAGCCAGATGATACATGTCTCGGAACTTGTTGGTAGGGAATGATGGGCATTCTGGCATTGATTTGGGGTATATTAAGTCTCATATTTGATTCACTTCCCATTTAACTGTGAAAGAGAAATGCACCGGCCTCAATCTGGAAGCAATTCCATTCTCTTGGTGGCATGACTAGTAATGTCACCAATAAACGTGTTGGCATTTCTTCAACCAACATATATCATAGATGAACTTCAACAACTACATCCATAAATTTGTCAAGAAGGTTGCCGACACTGATAAACCTTTTAAACTGCTACTGAATTTTTGCTCTGCATTTTTTTTAACATAGGGAAGACATACATATGCACCAGGAACTAACATCAGGGATGCTTTCCCCTTGGTCTTAGCAAAATAATCAAAATTGAAATATATATATATACTGCAATCAGGCTTTTAACTATGAAAATGTTTTCCGCTAACATATGTGACAATTGTCATTGTTTCAAGCCATTCTCCTAAATCTGTGCTCATAAGAATAGTTTAAAAATGATCATATTACATCAGAATCAGTTTATAGTGTGACTCTGGGAAATGTGTGGATGAGCATGATTCTTAATATTTTGAAAAGTTCCTCTGCAGATTAACACTTTAACTTTAAATCTTGTGAACAAGTGACAGCTCACCTAATACTCACAAATAGGGGTCTGTGCTTGGAAGGAAGAACTGTTAAAAAGAAACCAGAAATTGCTTTCTTCAGACAAGAGAAATGACCGGTGTAATCTAAGTATGGACTTATTCTGCACAGCTCACATCCTTGATAAAATAGGTTATTATTTAATAGGAGTAGCCAACACGGTGCCCTTGAAATGCTGCTAGACTGCAACTACTATTACCCCTAACCACTGGCTATGCTGGCTGGAGGGCATCATGTTGGAAGTGGCTGCCAGTGAGTGGAGAAAAAGATGGCAACAACTAGACTTGTTTTAAGTTGGTTGAGTCACTGAAAAAAAGGACACAGCTGAATTTATCTGGGACATTCAGAATATGAATCCTATTGGCCTCAAGCCATTATTTATTTCACCTTCTCCTTTCTGTTTATCTCTCCTTCATCCCCAAATTCTGAACTCTTAGGAAGAGCATAGCACAGAATAGCATTATCCTGTAGCATTATGAATCTTACTAAGAAGAAAGTATCAGTTTATTCTTTGCTTTCTGTTTGAAGAGAAACCAACAACAGCTGTATTTGAGTTGGGATTTTTAGTTTGATTGATTTTACACAAGAGGCAAGTTTCCATGTATCCTTCCAGACAGCATCAATCAAGCAGCAGTAAATGGGCCTGCCCATAACATGGTTAAGAAATGCCTAGAGCTGGGGTTGGGAACTTGATCTGGCAGGTGGGTTGGTCACCTGTCAATCACCTGATGTCAGGTGACTTTTTTGCCTTGCACGTGTATTGCACAGTGCATTGAAAAGCACTTGGTAAGACCCAGTAATCAAAATGCCAGGTCTTGAGAAGTCCCTTTCAAAGTGCTGTTTTGTACAGAACAGCACTACCCAAATGGGATGGCCTGGTGGACTGAATCGGGCCTATGGGCCAGAGATTCCCCACACCTGGCCTAGAGAAAATCAATGTACCCACAAACTTCCTTGGAACTGCAAATCTCCTTGATGCTCAAAACCCATGGGCAGATATTCTGAAAGAATGCAGATAACATCACCTTCTCAAATCTAGTCTCTCTTTTATTCAGCATAATCTTCATCTTCTTCATATGAGGTCTGGAATGTCCTGTTTTGAAATTGGATGGCTAAGAGGAAGCAGGAGGCATACATCTGTTGAAGTGCTGTTATGGTCACAGCCAACAAGGGCCCATTATGAAACAGGCCTGAAACCCAGAAGAATGAAGGAACTGGCAAACTGGAGAGGTGGAGAGGCAGAAGCAGTAAGAAGAGAAAGGGGTCAAGTCAGGGACGTTGGGAGGAGACAAAGAGGTAGAGGGATTGATAAAGGAAGGCCGAAAGAGGCTGTGTGTCATTAAAAGAATAGAGTAGGATAGAGGCACTAACCACAAGATTGGTGAGGTGCAAAGATGGCATGCTCAGACCAAAGAAAAGCCTTTCAAAAGGAAGACAAAAGTGAAATAACCCCCAATTTTGCTAAAGCTTTGGAGATAGAGCCAGCAGCTAAAAAAATAATAATAATAATAAGGAAAAAGAAAAAAAATCAAAGACAAAGATCCAATCAAAGCACACTTCATGAGAAATGTGAACGGCACAGCTGCTGCATGGGGGGAGTCAATTTTGTCTGACTCAAAAGACCCCCCAAGAACAGTTCACAGGACTGGGGGAGAGGGTGTTCCCTCATTGAGCTATTTGGTAGTTTGGCCTGTTTGTTGATTTAAAATCTCAAATCCCCCAGAAAAAAAGGAAGAAGCCAGCTCTTTCGGTCTGAGACTGCAGGACTCTTCCCCAATCTCCCTCTCTGGCTTTTCTAGGCCCTTTTCCTCCCTTGCTGGCTCCCATTTTCCTGACTCCTACTTAAAAGTGAGGAAACTAAAGCTTAGGACCTCTTGCCCAAATATCAAGGAAAGATCCTTATGTTAATACAAAGTTAAATTAATCCTAGTATAAAGTGAGCAGCTTCTGAGGTGCAGGTTTATGAATGTGGGCCCGTGAAGGGCAGGCCTTTGAAGGTAAAATTATGAATATTTGGTTCTGCCTGAGCAAAACAGACAAGGATATTGCAAGGACCCCAGTAGGATCCTGCCCTCTCATTTGTACAGAGTATGCATCCATTGCCAGAACGTGGTTGCTTTTCTGCCTTTGTGAGAAAATTGAATAGTGTGATGAAGAATCGTATCTTTCTTAACAGCAAACTCAATTTGCAGTCCCAAAGGCACAAGGATGAAGCTTTTCGCTGCCAAATATGGAAATTAGAATTAACCATGTTTGCTTTCAATGAATAATTTCTCTCCAGTGCTTTTCTCTGCCAAATTGTAATGTAGCAGAAATAGCTTCACTCACTTACTAGGTGGACAACAAATGGCACTGGTTGGTAGGGTCATCCCAAATCATTATGGTGAAGGACAAGATGGCATCCCACTCCAGTTCAGCTGAATCTTACTTGAAGACTGGTAATGGGACAGAGTCCTCCAGAATAGGCTACATGGCATACACAGCTCTGTCCTTCAGCACCTGCTGCCTGAGGTAGCTGCTTCACTCTGCCTACTGGCAGGGCTGGCCCTGCTGGGTGGCCATACAAAAGCAACTGAATATACTTTCAAGCATATTCCAGAATTCGTTCCCAGAACTTTATTCACTACCCACTGCTCCTGTGTGCTGAAATCCTAGTTTCTATCCTTTGTCAAAGTTAAATACCCCAAATGCCAGTCTTCAGCATTTGCTGAGCAATGCAAACAAGATAAGTTTGCCTAGTTTCTAAGATAAGTTTGCCTAGTTTCTTAATGTTTTCAGCATTTATTTCCTGTTTCTATATTCTAGTCCAATCAACTATCCTTCTCTCTGGAATGATGCCCTAGCGTTCCTTTATTCTAGAGCTAAATCTTAGTTCCCTCCATGTCTCCTAGATCAGAATTATCAGGGAACTGCATTCAATGCACACTCCTCACATCATACTGTACAGGAGCAGACAATGAAACTAGAATATCCTCCTGTTTTTGAGACCATAGGTATAAAATACATTTTTAAAAAAACAGTCTTGAGAGAAGGCACATAATTGCAGAAGCTTTAGCTCTGCAGGCAGGTTCTGGACATTCACTTCTAAGTTGTTTTCTCACAGTATATCTGATTCCTCCTTAGGTATGCTCAGACCCTTACTTTTTTGTTTTGTTGGTTTTGCCCCCTCATTTCTGGAACTTGTTAGAGAGCTCACCTGTCCCTGAGTGCCTTAACATGGGAACAGTGTCAGAAAGCAGGTCTCTTATGCGAAAGAGCTAGTTCCTTCCCAGCATGCTCTCCTAAGACCTCACCAACCTTCCTACTAAACTGAACAGGGGGGAGCGGTCGTAAAATGGATCCTGGCCATCATACAGCGGGTACTCCGGAAAGATGTCTTCCTCCAGGTCATCCTCCTCCTCCTCCTTCCCCACGTGCTGCTCGTCAGCAGGCTCGGTGATGTCGGAGTCAGGGTTCGAGAAGGTGGGGGAGGGGGTGAGATCAGCCATGCGCTCGCTCATGCATGTGTTGAAAATAGGAGAGCTGTTGCAGCCAGAGATATCTGAACTAAGGTTAGTACAACAAGATAGGAGACAGGTTAACACCAGCTATTCCAAACACACAGAGAGATTCTAGGCTTGCTCTGCCTTTTCTTTTAGACCAAGCAGCAGTGTTAATAAGGAGGAGGGAAAGGAATGGAAAACCTCCCAGGCCAGATACATCTAACAAAGGAGCCACCAATGCCATCAGCTAAAAATGGTGAAGACCCAATAAATTTGATGCGAATTTCTCCAACGGTTCTCACCAAAACAACTATGGAGCTTGATAAGGTTCTTCTGACTCATTGGTATGGGAAGAAATTCCAGTGTGAATCCTGACAATGGAATATATAATACCTCAGATGTACCCAGATTTATTAAAATTCAATGGGAAACCCTTTCTGCCTGGCCCCCAACAATTCCCAGCTGGTGGCATCACATTTGTTTCTAACAGTTGCATGGGAAGCACATGATAACACACATTATATACTGGGCAGTATATAGGCAGATACACTCCAAATGACACACACAAATGTACAAATCCTACAGCAGGGTTTCTTAGCTGCATTCCATCCTACAAGCTATTTTTTTCTTCAGGTACAAGATCATATTACCTCCTCACAGCCAGCCAGAAGGATCTTCTGTATGGTAATACTGTACAGGTGGGTGGCCACAGTCCTCTATGGCATCTATTTGTAATGGTTCCCACCAATCCAGAGGTCACAATCTGCAAGCAGGGAATCCTGCTTGAAGGGCTACAATTTAAGACTTTAGAAGCTAAGGTGGTCCATCCTGGATCATGGAAAGACCAGGCTCTAAAAGCCTCTTTTGACCTTGCTGTAGGAAATTTCAGCCATCTGTGATGGTATTGAGAAAGAGAACATAACTTTGGACACCATGCACTGGACATCATGCGTAGCTTTGTGAAAGGGCTGTGTCAGCATATATGTGCGTGCATGTGCAGCTCACAGTAAAAGAGCTTCTGCACCAATATAAATGGGAAGACAACCCACTCCAGTACATAAATCTGGAGAGCAGAAAGCGATCCCTACAAAAAGGGCAAGATGCTGTGCAATTATCTTGTTGTGTGATCTAATCTCTACCCAACTGTGGAAGGAATGCTTGTGCAGCACAACATCAGTTCTTGGGCCATTTCCTTCCTTGGGTCTCTTCAGTTTGGCATATTTTGACAGATCAAAGCTCTCACCTGCCAACCAGCCTGAACCAAGGGAAGCGATCATAAAAGGGGTCTCCGCCTGTCACCACATTGTCACAGTCTTCTATAACACTAGAGGGCACTTCAGCCGCCCGGTCATACATCTCCCGCATCAGGTCCAACCTCTGCCTGCAATGGCAGAGAAAACAAATTAACTCACACAATGGTGGCTGAGTAAGCAATTCTCCACTGGGATACTTGCACCTAAGCCATTATCTTACCTGTGTGCCCTCAAAAGCTGGTGCTGAAACCTGCTCTGCTCACTAGAGGCACATTAATACATAGGAGAAATTCCCATCTCTCTTGGGACTGGCAAATAAAAAATGCTTCTCAAACAATAGTGGGAGCCTGTTTATACTGAATTTTGACCTTTTCACTCAAGCACTAGTGCATGCCCAGAGGAAGTGGATGCATGATTATTCTGGCATGTGCAAAAATCAGAATTTGTTCCAGGTGATGAACTTGTCAAAATGTAGACTGATCAGAGGCATGTCAAATGCAATCTAGCTTTGATACATGTCAAAAGGTTTCTATGAAATTTCTGCATATATAATCACATTGCATCAAATAGCAATGTAAGATAAGGTGGTCATCCTGCATTGCAGAGACTATAAGCTAAAATTTATCTTTTGACTTTACCTAGCTATTTCAGGTAGTATTGGGAAGGAGTATACTTTGGAAACCAGGCACAGGTTGTGTTATTTTGCTGACACATCCACAAAACTTAATTCCAATTTCCATACTCGACTCACCTTGCCAGATCATGGCATACTTGAATGCTTATGTATATAAGTCCTAAAATAACCTGTGAAGGCAACATTAACACGTTTATAGATATACAGTCGTACGTTGGTTTTCCAACAGCTTAGTTACTGAATGTTTTGGCTTCCAAACGCCGCAAACTCAGAAGTGGCTGTTCCGGTTTGCAAACTATTTTTGGAAGCCAAACAGTCCGACAGGGCTTCAGCGGCTTCTGATTGGCTGCAGGAGCTTCCAGCAGCCAATCAGAAGCTGCGCTTTGGTTTCTGAAAGTTTTGAAAGTTGAACGGACTTCCGGAATGGATTCTGTTCGACTTCCAAGGTACGACTGTATTTCCCTTTGTCAAGGGCACAACTGGCTTATTGTGAAATCAGAGGGCTCACTACCATGTCAGACAATAATCCTATATTTGGTATCACCTTCCTCCCAGATAATCAAAGTTCCTTGACTTTCTGTCAGCCACCTAGTTGCCCATGGTGCTATTAAAATATATTTGCTTACCTGAGTTTCTCCAGAGTCCAGTAATGGGTTGCTCCATTCTTCTGGTCCTGCACCTCCACTGCCACAATAGTCCTTGGGAAAGGACGTTTCTCACGGTCTTTGGCAGCATCCGGAGGAAGCAGGTCTGGAGGCAGAGGTGAGTACAGGGTGTCTGTAAGGAGCACAAACTGAAATTGAACCTGGAAGGGAAGGGAAAGGAAGGGAAGAGTCATTGTTGCTGGCTAGTACTTTCTCATGCACAGAGGTCACTACTCAGGGCACCCTCTTCTCTCACACCACATATAAATTATGATAGCAGGATCTTCACTCAGACAAGAACCCTCAAAACTTACTTGTTTTTATCCAGGTCACTTGCAGTTGCAGCCAGCTGGTCTGTGGTCACTCCATTTCATATCTTAAATAATTTAATAACAGCAGCAACCACCACTGCCTTTCAACGGTTATACAAGGATACTTTTTTGCTAATGGACCTGGGTGAAAATACTCTGGTAAAATGCTGCTTTTTCTTATTATTCCTCCCACTCCCAAGTTTTTTTTAAAGAGTAACTGCTAGTCAAACAACGTAATATTTCTCTTAACTTCAAGGCCCTGTGTCCCTCCTCTCATTTATATGTTGGTTATTTCAATAACCATAAAAATTCCCTTGTGGGATCAAACAAAAGTCCATTTAATTAGTTTGGTTTTAAATCACAGGTGGATGCTTTTGGACATTCACAAATCTGGCATGGCCTTTTCCTGTTCTCCAGAGTATCTGGTAATCAGAGATATTATCGGTTTGTACACTTAAGTTCAAAATAGCTGTCATGGCTATTTAATCAGGGCCAGCCACACCATTGGGCAGGGGGATGCTACTTCCTCCAGTGGTAGATGTGGGGGAGAGCACGGTGTTGAGGGTACAGTTGTAGGTGCCCAGTTCCATCTGGAATACTATTTCATCTGAAGAAACAGCAACAGAATGCGGAATAGACAATGCCAATCACCATCTGTCACTATGACAGAACCTGCTCACCTTCTTCTTCAGCTCCACACTGATGGCATTGGCCTCCTTCAAGAAAATGGCATTGCCCCACAGCTGGTCCCGAAGAGATGTAAACTGGTACCATTTCCACTTCCTGAAGGCCCAGAGCGCCTGCTCAAACTCTCGCTCTGTCCATTGTACTGGTGAGATAAACACTCCACATGGTCACTCTCTTCAAAGAGCAAGTCCTTG
This sequence comes from Podarcis erhardii, assembly GCF_964252035.2. NCBI lineage: Eukaryota > Metazoa > Chordata > Lepidosauria > Squamata > Lacertidae > Podarcis > Podarcis erhardii. The sequence goes on from NC_138509.1 coordinate 61,776,956, forward strand.
CTGACACCCCTTGATTATAGCTCACATTATCTTCTCCTCAAACAAACTGTCTACTGCAGGCTTCCTCAGACTCGGCCCTCCAGATATTTTTTGAGACTACAATTCCCATCATCCCTGACCAGTGGTCCTGCAAGCCAGGGATCATGGGAGTTGTAGGCCAAAAACATCTGGAGGGCTGAGTTTGAGGAAGCCTGGTCTACTGGCAGATGGGCAGAACAAAATCCTGGGTGCAATGGCCTTCAGACAGATCCCCCAATCTCTTTTAATACCTTGGGATACATTCTAGTATGCCGAGCTTGAAAAAATATACTCTAAGGACTGGTTTCAGCGAACCACATCCCCTAGCTAGTTAACTTCCCAGCAGCCCCCCTACAAAGGCCCCAAAGGGAACAAGAAGACATTATTGCAATGTGGTTGCTCAGCTTGTTTGCATGAGCCCAACTGCCATTTATTTTCATACCTACCTGAACCTCTAGTTCTGGAGCAGCTAGCACTGTACCCCACTTATGTTGTGAACTATAACTCCCATCATCTCTGACTACTGGTTGTGCAGGCTGAGGCTGATGGGACTTGTAGGGTGGAATTCAACATTGCGCTGATGGAACCATCTCCCCTCTCCTCCCCCTGTACACTGTTCTGGGGTTCTGCTAACTGTCCAGAGTGGATTTTAGAGGAAGGGGGAAATGGGGAGAGGAAAGAGGGGAAAACCCCATTGTACTTCCACTAGAGCACCAGATTGGCTGAATTCGGTGCCAAATCACCTGGAGAGCACTGGATTGGAGAAGAGTGTTCTAGCTCATATTTGATTTCCTGCGTCTGCTCTGACTAAACTTGCTTCTGACTGAATTTTTTTTACAAACACAGCTTGTTACATTATGCAATCACAGTCATTCAACAACATGACAAAACAGCAATCCTAACAGAGTAGTCCACTAAACAATGCAGTATTTATATTTATTTAGTTCTTGGAACTGGGTACAGCCAGACTGTAGCAGACCCCTGTCCTGGACAGCCACTTCTAATCAGTGTACTGTAGACATTATTCAGCTTGATGAGCCAAAGGCCTGAGTCAGTATAAGCAGCTTATCTGGAATGTATATGCCACATAATCAGGCTTCTATGTATGGGAATAGAGACCTAATACCAGTGCTTTTTTCCTTTTTTTTTTTAAAAAAAGGTGCCAGTACTCCCAATGAAGTTGTTACAGCAAGTGCCACACTTTTTAACAAGAAGAAGAGGTGCCGGTACTTTGTACCTTTGAGAACCCCCTGAAAAAAAGCACCGCCTAATCCTTTTCAATATATTTCTTCCATATAGTGAGTGAGCAGTTCAAAATAACAATATTTTGTTTGCATTTTATATTAGAATATAAGTAGCTGAATACAACTCACTGAATGATAGGTTTAATAGCTCTTTCTTTTCAATGAATTATTACCTTCATCCTCAGGTTCCTCCTCTTCCTCATTAGCCTCAGGATAATACCTTGAGTCCATCTGCTTCTGTAAAGCCTCCAGTTTACTCTCATAATCCTAAAAGAGCAAACAGATGAGCAGTTAATAATCCTATTGCCTGAGTTTTGATATTATGTGCTGAGTCCAGGTAAAACCAAGAAATTATTCCATTCCCGGATCAATACTTTCCATTTCCTTAGTAATCACCATTTCAGTTTAGTGGATTGTGAATTTTCCTGAGATACAGAATTATAAGAAACCATACCTACATAGATTATTCATAATCTTAAACAATGTGGGACATTAGATGGGGACTATTATGTGGAGTTCTTGACCTTTTACAAATGTGATTATATAAGAATCTGGCTTGCTGGGAAATGCAAATCCTAGTCATTATTTCTCTTGCACTTTAGGTGGTATAGCGCAGGGGTGGGCAGATAGATTTTATGTAGATAAAGCAGGGGTGTCTGACTTCCAACTGTTTGATAATGGAAACAACAAAATGACCCCCCCCCTCTAAATTATACTGTAGAAATGGGGGGCGGGGGGCAGGGCGGCACACACACAGACCGGGAATGGGTGTGTGTGAAAACTGTGAGCTCAATTCTCTCTAGTACTCAAAACAAATTCCTGAGCTCAGAATTCTTTAATTTAAGTAAACATTTTTTGCACTTGGCTCCAGTTGCTGCTTCTCAGGACACTACTAAAACACATACACACAGTAGATCCTGCAAGCCTAAAGTCTGCCCTGTGCTATATAGTGTCACATCCTGGAAATGATTGTGTCCCCTACCAATTACAGTGCAACTTGTCTGCTTTATGCTACTCTCGTAACATGTGCAAAAAGCAACCTGTTTATTACTTACAAGTCTTTGTTGCTCCAGAAGGTAATTGGCTTCTTCTCTTTCCTTCCGGTACTGATCTTCCAGTTCCTGAAGCCTACAGAGAAAAAGGAATGACAGAATGACCATGCAGTACTGAAAATTGCAGAGAACCATTACATTTCCTATTCCCCTGCCATGTTACCTTCTCCATATCCAACCCCTGCCCCCTCTTGTGTGTGTAAGTGTGAAGTTGCCTTATACTGACTTAGACCATTGGCAGCTAGTCCAGTATTGTCTCCTCTGACTTCAGGATTTTCTGGCAAAGGCCTTTCCTATCAGCTGCCAACTGGAGATGCAGGCATTGATTCTGGGACCTTCTCTACATTCTCTGCATGCAATGCATGTACTCTGTTACTGAGCTACCACCCTCTGAATTATGCAGCCCTGTCAATGAGCTCTTCTGCATTCTTCCTTCCACTCACCTCTGTTCCATCTCCTGCTTCATGTCAATGCCTTGTTTCTCCAACAGCTCTCTTTGGGCAAAAGCCCAGTCCACTGGTTCAGCTGGGGTCTCTGCACATGGAGTTCGCTCCCGCTCCTGGCGTGCCTGCTCAGGGTGGTTAAATCGAAATACATGGCTCTTTCCCATGATTATGCGATTTCCTGTGCAGAGAGGGGAGCATATTTACTAGAGGGGTAGAAATAGGATGGGATTCCAGTAACTGATCAACACATTGCTAAGATGATGAAATTATGTCCAACTGCAAAGCTTCTGTCCCATGTCCGATACAACTCACCTGTCCCTAATGACTTCAATACAAACCATGATCAACCACCAGCCCATTCGGGACAAAGAGGCCCTCTTTCAGAAAATTATTTCCATGAGCATTATTTTATCAGGGAGAACTTTCCAACCATAAGAACTGTTTGAAAGTGGAAGGGACTCATTCAGAAGGTAGTGGACTCTCCTTCATTGGAGATTTTTAAGCAGAGTTTGGATGGCCACCTGTCATCTCTAATTGAAATTTCTGTATTGCAGGGGGTTGGACTAGATGATGCTCAGGGTCCATTCCAACTGTACAATTCTGTGATTCTATGATGCCACAAGTCTATCCCTCCATGGTAGAGAGCTACCTGATTTTATGGAGTCTCTTACAACACTTTTCTCCTATTCCTGATTCCCTTCTACTGGAGAATGAACCTACCTGATCTTAAGATGCTGGGCTCTGTTACTTTCTTTCCATTGACATAGGTGTCTGCTCCCTCACAAGGTTCTAGAGTCACCACTGCTATGGAAAACGCACAAAGGGAATTGGGAGAGGACAGGGAATAAAACAATGTGTGAGAATTACAGAGAACAACCTTCCCCACAATCTTCTTACAAATACAATCAATAAGCTTACTGAGGGGGAACCAAAACCTCTGCATTAAACCTACATACAGAAAGCAAGGCAATGCCTTCATTCCAAAAAACATTTTTTTGTTAGATATGATACTTTAGACTTGAAGGTATCTGTTCATAATAACACATCAAGATATGGCCCAGAGGCTCCAAAGGAGCTATAGGGATAAGGTTGGACAAAAATATTTGCTGCTTGAGGCAAAGGATAATATTATGCTCATTCCCCCATAACATATACAAATGCAGGCTGGACTAGTGGTTGAATCTTACTTTAACACTCAATGGGACAGTGTCCTCTAATGCTGGGAAGGGGAACCTGTGACTCACAAGAAGATTTTGGACTCCAACTTCCATCAGCCTCAGTCACCATGGCCAATCAATTATTATGTGAGTTGTAGTCCACAGGTGCCCCGTCGTTGCTCTGTAGCAACCAAGGGCAACATATGTGAAAGGCTAGAATTCAGTCTTGTGGCAGGACTGTTGTGATTATTGCTAGAAGCCTGCAGAGGTCAAACTGAGCTGATACAACCGAGAAGCAAAGAGACAGCACTTCCCAATGCAGTTACTTTCCAAAGTGCTCCATTTTGAAAGGCAGGTAGGGAAGAAAGTGGTATTCTGCATACCCACTGGCAGCAATGGAGACAAATGACTTAGAGAAGCTCAGTTCTAACTAGGTAGAAAAGGAAGCCCAAGAATCGTGAGGCTCTCTGTATGGGGGTACCTTCACTGCCAGCCTTGGTGTCACTTCGGAATATGCAGTGCTCTTCTTTGATGAAGTGACCGCTGAGGACAATGTCCTGCCTCCTCTCAGCATCTTCTCGACCAACCCTGTTGGGGCAAAACACAGTTGCTGAGGTTTCCAAAACAGCAAAGCATTTTAGGTGCTTTCTGATTAATAACAGAGCTCCTTGGACCAACCCTATTAGGGTCCCAATGGACAGGAAAGCTAGAAGAATGCCTTTGCAGAAAGCATCACAAACACCCCAAGTCTTGTTTACCTGCAGTAGCTATTGGTTTGCTTCTAGTCACAATTCTAGACACAGGTTATATAGAAAGCCTTAAGCAGGCTGGGCCAAGTCTATCTTAGTGAGCACCGTCTTTCTTATGAACTACTGTGTCCACTAAAACCAACAGATTGGCCTGTTGGGGGATCTCACTTCTGCTCCATATCCATAAGAAGCAGGGCTGTTTTTGTAGTCTTGTTACAGCTCTGAAATGTCCTCTAGGCAATGACTCAGTCCAGATCTAGTAACACAAAAAGTTACTTAAGCATGAGTCCTTTACCAAAATGTGGGTGAGGTTCAAATACACATCCCACTGAAAGCAAATCTAGGCAGTATTTGCATTCAGATGCTTGTGTGATTTACACTCATAATTACTGTTCCAGCAAATTATATGTATATGGACTGCAGAAGCCTGCTTCCATACATGGATCTCCTTAGTCTAGCCTTCCCCAACCAGGCGCCCTCTAGATGTTTTAGGCTACAACTATCATCAGCCTTAACTGGTACATAGTCCAAAGTATCTGGAGGGCATCAGGCTGGAAGGCTGCCTTAGCTGAATGTATGTATGAAAGGAGAACTTGATCTGTGAAATCCTTTTAGCTTTGCCACTTTCTGGCTCCTAAATAGTTGGATTGTTTTGGATAATCCATCCTTTTGTTGTACATTTTTGTCATTGTATTTTTGTATATTTTTTGCTGTTTTCCCTCTTCTTCACTGCTAGATATGCATGCACAGACTTGGAGAGTAACTAAGTGTGTTTTACTACTTTTAGTATTTGTTAATGTTTTGTGCTGTACACTGCCTAGTGGGGGCTTTCTTTAGATGGAAAGGCAATGTAGAGATGTTATAAATAACCATGCACACATACAAAAAGGTACGATGTGCCAAATTCATTCTGTGACATCTCCAGTTGACATTTGAATGTAAAACTGCTGGTGAAAATCACATCAATGTCCATCTTCTCTGTTAATCCTGGCAAAGTTGTAATTGTTACTATCATTATTACCTGGTTATTCCATCCTTAATGTAATACAGAAGGCACTCGGACATGAGTGGGTCCTCATTTAGGTTGACCAGATGTGGTGTCTAAGAGAGACAAGAGAGAGGTAGAGCGGGGGGCGGGGAGAGATTAACACCATTTTCTTTCACAGGCCAAGGCCTAGCCTTGCTCTTCCGACAAGTCTGCCCTTTTTCAGAGTGACCTAAATGTGCCACAGCATTAATAGCCCAAGAAGTTTTGCTGCCCAAGGAAGGCAAATTCCACCCCCCCCCCACCCCACACACATATTCGACATATTCCACATATGTGTGTGGGACTGATGAATCTTACCTGAACACAGGTTGATAGACAGTGCCTGCCACCAAATTTAAGGGGAACAGGCTAGTTCAGCGGGTGCAGGGTAGGCCTGCCGCCACCACCGCCATGCCTCCACCCCCACTGCTCGCCCTTCCCAATCACTTACTGCTTGCCTGTGCTGCTCACCCTTGCCCCCCCTTCCCACTCACCCTCCCACCCAACTCGCCAGCGATCGTCAACAGAGTTGCACCAGAGTGATGAACCAGAAGCCGCTTTGGTGCGACTCTGCTGACAATTGCCAGAGTGAGTGTCTTTTGGTCAGGCACTCATGTCAGAGCGCCAGACCAAAAAAACCAGGACATTCCAGGACAGAAACAGAAGCCGGGACTGACTTTAAAATGGAACAGTTGGCAGGTCTGCTTGTGGCACCTTAAAGACTTAACACATTAAGATTCACTTCATCAGTATGATCCAATGGATGACATATGGGGACTCCTCCAATCACAACGTAGAACCTTTTCAGGCTGAGGGGTGCATGGAAAGTTGTTGGGGGCTATGTCCCAGCATTGGCAGGGGCCAGATCCATACACCCTTTACACACATTCACACACACACCTCCCATGAAAACATAGCCATATTTTAAATTCTCAGTAACTCAGTTCAAGTTGCACCTTCCATTTTCCTCACATTCTTGATTTATAGAGCTTATAAGAAGAGGGAAAGCTCTGCTACCTCCATTTTCTGTCCTGACTGTGCAAAAAGCAGAACGAACTCACTAATCTCTGCAAAATAATTCAATTAACATCAATGTATAACCAAACTGCAAGCCCCACCTTAATTACTCAAGGCCTCAAACTTCAACACGCATTTACATTCCAAAAATATTATGTATGCAGTCACAAAAAACACTGGCACTTTTCATATTTGCAAGGGCCAGAAGTCCACCTCTTTCAGACCCTCCAAGTGTCCCTATTTCCTAGGGACGTCCCTGATTTAGAGAAGCTGTCCCAGTTTCTGATTCAATCCCAGAATGTCCCGCTTTTCCTTATGATGTCCCTATTTTCATTGGAGAAATGTTAGAGGATATGGAGTTATCCAATCCCTTAGCCATCTGAGCCACCTTCCTGTACAGGGAAGGTTTTTTTTAATGTTTAATGTTTTATTATGTTTTTATATGTGTTGGAAGCTCGCAGAGTGGCTGGGGCAACCCAGTAAGATGTGTGGGGTATAAATAGTAAAATTATCATTATGGAATGAGACATCCCTATTTTCATTGAAGAAATGTTGGAGGGTATGCTCTCTAAGGTTTTTTCACTTCTGCTTGAGATTCTTGTATCAGATCTTTTTGCAGAGTAAGGAGCAGCAATTGCACAACATCAAAACTCTCCTCCTGCCCTGCTTTCAAGCATATAGCTACTTGTCTTAGGAAGTTTCTTTCCTTAAATTTCTATGACTCCTCTCCAAAATGGAAATAATGAGCCATTTTATCAAGCATTTTCCCACACAATACAAAGTGATATAAAAAATATTAATAAAAATGTGATTCATCCTACTGAAACAGCATGCTCACATTACCAAGTGTTCAGAAAAAAAGCACATTTTAATTTTAAAGGTCTCACTCTGCCATGTGCAAGGTCCTCATTTTGGGGGTTCAACAGATCAACATTATGTTAGATCAAATGACTTACAGAACATTACTGCCATTGCCATCATGGAATCCCTTCTTGGAAAGATATTAGCATTGCAACTATCACAGCAATCTGAACACCATGCAAAGTGGACCAGATACCATTTACTCATGCAAGGATTGGAATCCCACAAATAGCAAACATGCGTCCAAGCAGTTTTCCACTTGTCCTGTGCTTCAACTCCAGAAAACCTGCTCTTTAACACTAAATTGGGGGGGGGGGGAGAGAGAGAGACTGAAAACTCAACTGCCATTTGTTCCAATTTAGCGCTAAACTATGGGTTTTCCAGGGGGGAAGCAGATGGGCAAATGGAAGTGTGGATGAACCCCAAGTTTCAACAACTGTTCTCAGTATGAAATCATCATCTTCACTGAAAAGCTGTACCTATGCACTTTAAACACTGATCAATCAGTCAGAAGTAAGGCAGTGAAATGATTACAATCAGTTGATTGACAGACCTGCTTATAAGTATGAGCAGTTACTGGAGCAGGCACGCAGATGCAACCGCCATGGCTGAGCTCTGTTCTCCTGCCTCTAAGCAATCAACACCTGAGGCCTCTCTGGAGAGATGAGGCAGTATGATGCAGAGCTCTCTCCACTACTGAATTAGGCACCATGTAACGTAACATACTTTGCTTGTGACATGGGGCAGAGTCATGGGTGAACAAACAAGCTTATTACATCACCCTTTGTAATGATTTCAATTATGTAATTCATAGAAAACATGCTGAATGTTGCTGTGCCTTCCTTCTCCCTGAACTACTTCTAGTCACCGTGTACAGAATTCAGAATGTTTTCTTGGCACCAGACAGTACAAACCAATTGTCTGAAAAGGAATCACACAGATCACTCCAATACAACCCCTTAACAAGACCAACCTTCTTGGGGGAAAACACCCCTACACTCTCCAGGAAAACATCCTGGGGTTTAACTGGGGGTTTAACTGGGCGTGGCTACGTGACAAAGGAAGAAAGAAAAGGAAGAATTCAAATGCGCAATATGTCAAAATAAATCATTATCACAAACATATGAATCAAAGTGTTCTACTATAAACTGTTCTAGTAATCATATGTACATTTTGCTAGAGTGTTGAGTTCCCCACTCCTTGCTACCTTCTGAAATATGTTGTGCTATTGGACCTGTAATAATTTCACACATACCCAGGAGAACAGGGGTTGATAAACTGTATTAGAATCAGGACAAGGCTTCTTTTGGCTCTGCCTGAGCATAACTAATATGATGTAAGAAGACTAGTTCTAGACAGTTGGGTTATAGGGTTGTACAAACACCATTAGTTCTACATCTTGCCTCCCTATGCTGTTGGGTGGGGAAAGTGCTATCAAACAGTCCTCTTTTCGTGTTCACTGTACTGAAGAAAAACACCTTTAACATATCTATGTGTTTTAATAGCAAGAGACTTTGATTTAAAATATCAATCCATGAAGAGAGAATATGCATTCATAGAGTTTTTGGTCCTCCAGCAACTAGAGTGGACTGTTAGTGGGGATTAGACACATGCATAGAAGATGGGTCTATCAATGACTATTAACCATGAAGGCTAAATGGGACCCTCATGTTTGGAGGCAAGATGCCACTGACAACTGGTTGCTGAATATCTGTCATGCTCTCCTTGTGGGCTCCCTTGTGCCATCTTATTGGCCACTGAGTAGATGGATCTCTTCTTATGTTCTTATGAATAAGGGTGTACCCCCAAGACAGGCCTAATTCTGTTTCTTTCAAGCAGCCCAGTGGAAACAGAAACAAGCTGCTGCTGGATCTTCTAATAGAAATTTAATATGGGCTATTGCTAGATGAGTACTAATTGTGTAGCAGCAGCAGCAGCAGCAGACCATTCAGAAAGGGGGAAAACATTCATTCAAAATGCTAATGAAAACATCTATGCATCACCAAAGTCTCAGGTGGAGTTTTGTCTCTATATTTAATTGATATATATATATATATTTCGCCATTAGCAGATATCAAAATGCAATTGAGCACAGTGGAAGAGGCAGAAAAAGAATCCTACCTTTTTAGGTGAAAATACTCCCAGTGTACCACCATCTTCTCTCATAGCCACTCCCATTTCTGCAAGCAAAGCTTCCCTGGAAAACACCAAAGGATGCAACTAGAACTTAAACAACTCTGCCAAGGCCTGGATCTTGTAGCATTCAGAAAGAGACTGCACCATGCTCTCTAAACAAAATTGATGGTAACAGACGTAAATCATTAAAATGCTGGTCTTGGGGAAGTATTGATGTTGGGGAAGGATAAACAGGGGTGAGTGGAATAGTAGCAAAGGTAAGTGTTAACAGCAGGCTCTGAGGCACAGAAAGAGTCATGCTTTTAGAGGAAACATGTGATGAAATGAAAGATGAGCCCTTTTCACTGGGCTTTCTACTGAACTTGATGGGGCGGGGAGAGATTTCTTGCACTCCAACATGCACCATGCGTTTTTCAAAAAGTAACATATGAAATGGTTCTTCCTGGTCCAATAATTCTCAGCCTCTCAGGATCTCTAGTTATCATAAATGGGGAGTCTATGAGCTGAAACAGCCTCCATGTGGCAATTGCTCCTCATGATGACTTTAACAAGTGGCTCTCTGCCAATACATGGAGTGTTTCTCTGTTATACTGAGGCCATACTGCGATGAAACAAAATGTCAAACCACAAAGACTCAGGTGTGAACTTTTTATATGAATATACCACACCAGACGGATAGCTTGACTCCTACCTCTCCATACGAATTGCTTCTGTCCTGCGCAGCTTTTCTTCCCATGTTTCATTCAGCTCAGCAATGATCTTCTCAGTTTCCTGCAATGGGAAAGTTGAACATAAAAAATCGAACTAGGAATATATTGCCTGCAATGCATTATGTAGAGCTTATCAACCTTTCTCTAGGACAGGGATGGTAAATCTGTGGCCCTCCAGTTTTGCTGAACTAAAACTCCCATCATCCCCAATCAATGGCCATGCTGGCTGGGGTTGATGGGAGCTGGAGTCCAAGAACTTCTGGAGGGCTTCAGATTCCCTGTCCAGGATGCAACAATCAGAACAACTTTATTCCACGACTGGAATATGCACAGTGCACATTCACTTTTGACCTGATCATAGTTAAGAGGTGGCTTCAGATTCTTTCCAACATTATCTGAACAAGGTTATAATATTTAAAGGCAACACTGGAGACTAACAATTTTTGTCTCTGCTATGGTCTCTTTCTACCAAGTTTCCCACCATCAATAGCCCTGTAGTACAAATATGGCATGCATGATCTTGGCTCTTACCTTCAGTCTCTCAATGGCTTCTTCACTACCTGGAGCAAACATGATGCGTTCGTGGAGACTGGAGACCGAAGCAGCTCGGCTGGACAAGGCTGAGAGTGAGGAGGACGGGCTCATTCCTACCAAGGCATTGGTCACTGTGGAGAGATTGTCATGGCGTTGACTCATATCTGCCACTCTACGATTATCATTATTGTTCTCAAAGTCGGACATGTCTAAGGGGTTCGGGAGGGGAGAAAGAAGAGGGAAAGACACAAAGACAAGAAGGAAGGAAAAGATAGAGAAAAGAAATGCAGTTGGGAAATAGCAACATGATGCAATGAGGAGAAAGGTAGAAATTCAACGAAGAGATACACAGACAATAATGTGGGTATAGGTGCCAGGGCAGGAGCCTAACATCAGCTTATCTTAAGTCTCACTTTGCTCATGCCTGTGCCTTGGGGGAAATGGACAGCTTACTGAAGATCTTGTCTACAACCACTGTGAACCCCTTCTCCTCTAGCAACATAGGCAGGGGATAGAAAAATTCCTGGATAACATGTCCATTAAGGCCATGCAGGAGAAGATTTCAGGACAGATGGGATCTGGAGTTTAACAAAATCTGGAAGGTCATGGGATCCCTACCCCTGCAACACATGTTCTAGATATGTAATATAGACATCTGCTCTCAGATAAAGGTTGGATCTTTGGCTGGTGTCAAATGCTCCAAAGCTTCCTGTCATTCCACATCTGTTGCATCATTACTATTGATAAAAACCAGAAAAGGCCCCAAAATGAAGAGCATAGAATAAATAAACTTTTTGGGTCTAAAAGGAAAATTCAAACACTGTTGATACAGGTAAAATTAGTATCAGCGTTTTTTACATCCAAGGGTATTGCATGTTAACAACACATTAGTTTTATGAGGTTCATGTCCAAACTAAAACAAATAAATGTTTCCAGCAAAAGTTTAGTGTTTTAAGAGTTAGTGTTAGCATAATATTAATGAGCCCAAGAGCTTGAATTTAGAACCAAGTGTTCAACTTTCCATCTGTTTGTGAAGGTCAGAATGGAAGTGTTGCTTGAAAAAGCAGGACCATAGACACGGCATCTTCCCTATATGGCTCAAAATAGTCATTGAGTATCAGCCATTTCAGTCAAAACTCAAAGAAAAAAGGGAAAGTAGGAGGTTAGCTGTTGGGAATTCTCAAGGCATTTCTTGTTCATTCATCTAAATCAGGATAAGATGGCTGCTGTTTCAGTTTTTTTGGCATCATCTAAGATTAGGACAAAAGCTGTGCACATTCAGAGACTCTGAAATGAGTGACCTTCCTGCTCAAAGAAGTCCCCTTCTAATTTTTACCTTTTTACTGCATTTTAACAAGGAATAGGAAACTGAAAGAGTCCAGGGCGTGCATCTTTGTAATGCCAAAAAGGCCAAACATACCTGAGATGCATGAAATCCAGGAGAAAACTCTGAGAGTTTTACATGATGTAAATCTCATTTTCTGCTTCCCTAAACATTATAAACAACAATAACCAGGAACACCTTTCTCAGACTGTCCAGGTAAATCTTTTTGCAGCAATGTATAACGCTCTGGCCTTGCAATACAGTTGTCCTCTCCTCTGCACCTAAATTATCAGCCTCTGTTCAGAGGCCTAGCTAGCAGAGGCCTAGCATGGGGGGGTTGCTGTCGCCCCGGGCATGATTTTGGGGGGCGGAGTGCCCTCCTGCTGGTCATGATCTGTTGCATCCTTCTCAGGCACTCTCCAGCAGGATGAAGCCAAAGGAGAAGGAAACAGCTCAGGCGTCCTGCGAGCCCTGAGCTGATCACAAAAGGAGCGGGGTTGGTGCTTGCCTGTTGCCTCCTTCTCAGAGGCTCTCCACCTGGAGTCTGGAGGGCACCTGAGAAGGGTGAAACAGCTCAGGCATCCTGCAAGCTCAGTGCTGAGCATTGGAGAAGCAACGCGCCCCCTCTCCAATGCTGGGATCCAAGGCTGTGAGCTGGCCGCGCCTCCAAGCATTGGAGATACTGGAATGATCCAGGGCTGCGAGGGCACCCAGAAGGAACACGGCAGCTCAGGCACCCTGCAGGTCCCGTGCTGCATGCAAAAGCAATGTGGGATTGGCACACGGAGCTGCTTTGTCTCTCTGGTGAGGAGAACTCAGTTGCTTTGGTGGCACGCCCCATCTTCATGGCGTGGCGCTCTCTCTCTGGCCTGTGCCCACCAGCCCCGGGGCTCCACCGCCGCTGGCTAGCCAACACAGCCTGGCAACCAGGCACCACTCTCACACCATTACAAAACTTTGTCTGCTTCCCCCATCCCCCACCCTTACAAAATCTCTTTGAGTATGGAGAGCCAAGACTATGGCTCTTGAGTAAAGAGCAGAGTAAATATTGATGCACTATTTCCCAACGCTATGTTTTAGAAAAGGGCATTGGCAAACAGGTTGGTAACTCAGCATAATTGTTAAATTAGTAACAACATCAGAAATCCAGGTGTAATCAGGTGAGCAGCACTGTTAACTACTCTGATTTGGGTTGGATTTCTGGTTCAATAAACCCTATGTTCAATATGTTTAATAATATAAATAGATGTCTTGGGCTTTGTTCAGCAGATGGGCGGAGGGAAGGCAGAACCTGTGCAATCCGGGGGGGTGGGCAGGCCCAGTTGGGTTTTTAATGCATGGACACTGGGTGGTTTCTGAGAATATACAAGCCCTAGAAAATTTGGTTCGCCTGCCTGTGGTTTAAATGGGTGTTTTAGATCAGAGCGTAGGCTGCACTGCTCACAAACAAGGCACAGACTGCAGCGCCTTTTAACATGCCAGCAAAAGCCAGTTCATTCTGTCACACCCATCAGCCAATTAACTATTCCAGCAACATTCCTAACAGGTACAACCATACAATCAGCAGGAAGGCCAAATAGGATCACCAGTAACAACTGTGCCACCTGTGGCCTGAAGCAGATACCTTAGTTTCCTTCCTCCTTCCTCCTTCCCTCTCCCACCCAGAAGATATTCGTTAGACCCAGTCCCAGCAGAAGCAGAAGCAGCAACAGCAGCAAAAGCAGCAGGAAACACAGTTACAGCATAGAGAAAGGAAACCTCAAGAGCATAGACTGCCCAGAAGATTTTAGCAGGAAAAGTTTCCTGGATAATAAGATTGTGAAAGACAAAGTCAAGGTATGGTGAAGAGCTGCAGGACCTCCAACTAAGGATGCAGGGCAAAATGGCCTGGAGGAGGTATAGATTGTGAAGTTTATTTTGTCTATGGGTCCATGTGTCAGTCAAGCCCAGAAAAGATCTCATTCTCATTACAGGATTCTCAGGGTTTGGGATAGATCTTCTCCAGTTGTGAGGAGCAGTCTCACACTTGGGCCTCTTCATGGGAAGAAAGACCATTTCTATGGAACAAGGTTATAATTAGAGTGCAGGACTCAGCACAGCAATCTCTCATTGGTGCTGTTGAAAGCAGTGGGTGCCCATCAAGGTTATGTTTAACACGGTGACTGGATTATCGCTGATGCTTCTTTTTTCCCTCCTCCCTACAGGAGACTGTATGAATATCAGATTGGGGAGCTATGAAGGCAACCATGTTCCCAATAGCCTTGCTGAACTGTACTTGGGGAACTGTCTCCTTTCTCATGCTGTAGTTATGTTCCTTAGCTATGACTGAGCCTGTCAGAAGCAGAGAAGCACACAAAATATCAGCAATGGGGAATACACACATTTAGGTCCTCCTGGAACAGGATTGGCTAAGAGAGATAGGAGAAGGGTGCGGGGGGAAGACAAAGAAAACAAGAGTAGGTTTATCTCATAGGTATAAAGAAACAACACCTGAGGGCCTTTCCACATTACCAGAAACCTGGAATTTGTTCTTTTGTACAGTATGCCATGTATTTCTATAGTGCAGGATAGGAGTCAGACTGACTGCAAGGGGATAGTCTTCTGTCAAACTAGTTTAAATAGGAAGATGTGTAATCACCTTTTCAGGAGCACACAACATCCAAGCTAATATAGGGGTGTGGAAAATGAAACTAAAATGCTAACAAAATGGTGGTTTTCAGCAATGACACAGTCACCGTCCAATAAAGGAGACATGAAACTTATAAGCCCACCTTCTCTGCAGCACTTACTCGCTGTAGGTGGTAGATTACATCTTCCTAGCATCAAAATACTGCTGTTTGATTGCTGTGGGATAAAGAAACCAAAATCCCTACATCTCACAACAAATGTGCTATCTGGGAGAAAGACATCTGTATCCCCTGCATCAACTGAACTTTTTTATTGCTCAATTTATATTATTGGCAGGAAAGGCCCTGAGATGCATATCCTTCACGTCAAACTATTTCTCCCTCATTCACAGCGTAGGAAGCTACCACAGCAATATAATGTGGTGACACAATTCTCCCAAGTCAGACAGGAGGAGAACTGAAATACTGCTATGATCCTGTGCAGTGGTGTTTCCCCCTCCTAAAAAAAATGTTTAGGGGTACTCTCATTTTCCTACTCATATTGAAATACTGCCCCTCAATGAGGCCAAACTTAGATTCACAAAACGTTTAGGGGTATGCGTACCCCCAGAAAGAAAGCACTGATTCTATGACTGGGCCTGTAAAAAGCTATGGGTCATGTAGAGGGATATGCCTGAAACCAGGTGTGCAAAGACGGATAATACTTTTAGGGAATCAGGAGGAAACAATGGGGAAGGAAAAGATAAGCAAGTCCAGTAACAGAGCTGCCTTGGGGTGATTTTCCATATTACCTCCATCTGGCAGGTGTGACAACACAGTGAGCTATTCATTTGCAGTAGCTCCATACTTAGATTGAGCAATTGTCACCATGTGAGAGCACATCTTTTGTTCAACAGTTTGTAGTGACACAGCCATTGTATGCAATGACTTAGCTTCCACATGGTGGCTATAACATGTGACCTGACCCTTATACCTTCTTATTGTCACTTTGCAGTAGGGCAGGAGGACAGGAGGGCTATCAAGCAGAAAGGGAAACCACACAGAGGGTGGATCTTGTTCTATTCAAGGTGGGGATAAATGCCAGTCCCAGTCCAATGCGTAGAAATGTAACATACTGTCAATGATGTCTCCCAGGCCCTGGGCATACAGCAGGTCTCTCAGGCGAGCCACTTCATCCTTCAGTTCTCTGATCAGTTTGTTGTTAGGATCCTCATTAATGACGGCATTACATCTGATCTGCTTAGCTCGGTCAGCATACCTGTAGGAGCAAGATTCATTCTGGGTAAACTAGGAAGGGCTGCTGACAGTGCCATACTGTGTGGCTTCTATGGAAGCACACTGAGGTGAGCTTCCTCATTTCAGTCTCAGAAAACCCAGCTATTTTCCCTCCCAAACTCAGAAAATAGCTCAATTAATTCCAGTCCAATTCTGAGTTATACAAGACCTCGTTCCACACTCAGTTTTGGTAACCAAGGACACAGAGAGATCAATCCTTGGCACATCACCCTGGTGAGCCTCCAACCCCACACCCCTTCCATCTACCTACCTGCCCACCTGCCTCCATCACTACACACACACACACATGCCCCCAAGCTGGAGAAAAACATTCAGGGCCATGCCACTTTTTAATTTTATTTGCAGATTTGTAAATTGCTTCATAACCCAAAGTTACAAAAATGGTGTATAATAAAATAAGATAAAATACAAATACAAATGAAATATTTGAGGTAAGAACTGAAAACTGCCAATATTACTACTTCTACCAGGAAATACAAAATATGGTTACACCGCTAGTATAGTAGAGAGATACTGGAGGGCCCTGGATAGGGGAGCATACTGGGACTTTCCTGGCCTCTACTGCACTCTAAGAGAATTGCCAGCAGAGCTCTTTAGAGTGGTGAACCAGCTGGCCCAGACCTGGGTTGTATCACTAAAACAGACCAGTCACTAGTCTGCTGTGAGAGATTTGTGGACTACTTTGAGGGAAGAATCACTCAGATCCATGCTGAGCTTGATGCCACAATTGGTCTGGCTCCATTGGAGGTCCCCGGAGCACCATCGAATGACACCTTGTGGGATTGGTTTCAGTTGCTGCAGCCTAAGGATCTGGCCTCCTCAGACACATCAATAAAGCATCTTAGTCTGGCAGTCTGAATCGAGAGGGGCTGCTCACAAGTGAACAGGGATGTTTCATCCCTCTTATGCAGTCAAGCTGATAATAATAGCACAGTGAAATCCCTGAAGGACAACAATACGGACAAAGAAGTGGTGGAACCTCAGACTGTTCCTGTGGCAACAACATTAGTTATCAGCAAAGCATATTCAGTGCCTTCCATAGGAAGGAGCTCTGCTACACTATCAGCAAGGAACTGTGGGGATGTTATTAATGGTGGAAATAGATAGGATGTTAGGAGGAGAATATACATGGATACCTTCATTCAACATTATTTGCATAGCTCCTACAATAAAATCAAGCTGTTTTTTCACCATGTAAATTTTCTTCCTGCTTGATGTATCTGATCAGCATATCAGGGTGTATCAGCATGCTTTTCCAGGCTCCAAAAGGACATACTGTATTCACCACTGCTGTTATTGTGAAACTACTGTGGGTTAATCAAGTGATCAAAGTGGCAGTAAGTTAATATACGCTCAGTGCTTTTCTGTGGAAACAACTTGAAATTGTTGTGATATGAACATTATATGCAAACCTGCATTTCCAGACTTGAAGGATCCAGATTTTCCATTAATTATTTATTTTTTTACTTCATATTCCCAAAATAATCCACTGGGAAAAAAGAGTTCTTGTTTACTCAGTATCCAAACATGTTTTCTTCCTGGAACATCTTGAGAGTAGTCTCATACAAGCAACATAGTCTAATTTCAAAAGGGGAATCTTTTACCCTTTGGCCCCATTCAGAGTGTGAGAAAATTTGCATGGGACCTACCTTAAGGTGCTGAGAGTCTCATCATAGTTGATGTCAGCTGGACTGAGAGCAGCAACCATAGCAGTCCGAGAGTTACCACCTGCCCAGGAAATTAACAGAGAAAAACAGTGTCTGGTACAAATATAAAATTACATACCACATCTCTCCTTTGGTTCCCTTCCTTTCCTTTCTAACACTCTTCCTCTATATATAGTATTTCACTCTCATGTTCACCATATCATTTTGCTCACAAGGTATGAGCAAATAAAACTGCCCCAAGCACCATGATAGCCTCATCAGTCACCCAAACGTGGTGCAAGTTGGAGAAAAATTGGGTACTAGCAATGCACTATCCATGCTTGACCATATTGATGCAATGAAATTTCTGGCAATGGTGCTGCTTATTGGAGTGTTACCCACCCCTCCAATAGAAGGAGTCTTACAATAAACAACCTGCAGGGCCACTGCCAAGAAATCAGAGATTAAGGATAGATCTAAGATAAGTCATGAGAACAAAGTACCTAGATTTTCTCGGAGCAGCCAGGTAAGTACAGAATCCCGGTATGGAATAAAGTCTGTTTTTTTCTTCTTCTTATTCTACAGGGAGGACAGAACACAATTAAACATATACTTCTGATTCTGAAATTGTTTGCCAATCCAAGGAAGACAGAACATTAAGCATATATACACCCCTGTTCTTTGAATCCATGTACGTAGTACCCAGAATTCACTTGTTTCTTCTGAAATTCTGCATTTTGTTGCAGTTTCCCCAAAGCCAGTTTCACTCTGCATTCAGCACTGTTTGAGTGGTCAATCCCAGGTACACTCATATGCATTGGAACTGTTTCCTGGGGGTGGTCCGACATGACTGATGACGGGGGTGATATATCGTGAAGGAGCCCCCCACTTCCCACCCACCGCCTATCCTCAGCACAGAAGTAAGCCCCACTGAATCCATGGCAAGTGTGTTAGGATCTAGGTCATTTTATGGGGTGGAAGATAACAATGGGCTGGATCTGTCTCTTCTCGATCATTTTGATTTTATTTAAGGTTCCAACTACCAGGAGAAACAAAGCTGAGAACTTCAGGCAGGCACCATGGAACACATGGGGAAACACCTATGCCCCTCTTGCTAACACCACCCCTGCTCTCTGCACAAGAGCCCATTAGTTGCATCAGCTGCAGCTGACCAGAAAAAAATATGGTTGGCTTATTAAAAGGTTAGATGGAGTAGCCATGGAGTAGGGGGGCAGAACTGACCTGATTGGCCAGTTAAAAGTATTTCTATTGTTTTACTTGACCGGGGGGGGGGGGGGGCAACCTATGTCTCCAAGCTAGTTATGGAAGAGAACAAGGGAGATCAGCTCATTCCTATAACCCCCTCCAAAGCACAGGTATTATTTACCTTATTTGGTCCTGAATCCTGGGGGGAAAAACAAAGATCCTGATTAGAGTTGCATAAACATGTATTACCAAAATGGGTCAAATAAAAGAACAATTGGATTTGGGGACCAACTGAAATAAGAAAATGGGACCAACATCCTGACTCCTTACAAGCCAGATATAACACCCACATGCCCAGATGGAGAGCCTTTCCAACGCAATCCTAACCTAGTTCTGTGCAAATGGAAGGGGTCAGGATAAGGTACAGGGAACCCACTGACAACTTCCACTGGTGAGGAGAGCTCTGTACTCAGTGTGGCAGGAAACTACCAATAGCAGTTCTCTCTGGCCATCCGTAAAGTGTGGGAAAGCCCTGAGACAGAAAATTTTGGGGCAGGGCAATCCAAAGTCCTGAAGATATCCCAACCAATCCTGAGGCCTCTCTGCTGTGCCAGCCTCAAGCTGGTGTAACAAGAGACATATTCTGACCTAGTCAGCACAAGCAGCAGAGTTTGGGAAGCAGTGGTTGCTCCACCTTGATACTCCCCAACCTAGTCTTATGATTGCTCTGCCCATCACGGTTCAGAGGTAAGGTTCATAGAATTATAGTGGTGTGGAAGATAGGGTGCTAGACTTGACAAAATAAGGAGCATATGTCAGCCATACAAAGGTTTTCTCCCGCTAAGATCCAATCCTGTTCCTGTTTCTCCCGCTAAGATCCAATCCTGTTCTCTGGCGTTTTAATTTTTAAAGAGACAATTAACAAAAATGTCCTGTCTTTGTTTTGTTTTTCACATAACATTTTTGGACATTAGACTTAATTTTAGAAACTTAAATGTATTGGAAATTTCCTGTTTTGATTATCACATTCCCTCCCCCCACCACCCAAAAAGCACATAAGGAGACGGGGGCTAAAAAAAAAAAAAAAAAAGCCTAATTGCACATGCATATTTATCTTCCACAAACTGAAACACAGGGCATCTTCCATACTTTATTCCTCTTCTCTCAGGCCTTTGGCTAATTAAACAAGCTATGGCCTTTTAAACTGTAGAGGGGAGAATATTGCTTTTGTTTGTTACTATGGTATGCATTTTTGTGTTTTTATACTATAAACTGCCCTGTGATCCTCAGATGATAGTATAGAAATAATAATAATAATAATAATAATAATAATAATAATAATAATAATAATAAAGATTCATAGCTGCTCCAGGGACCAGGCTGAGCAATTCTAGTGAAGCATTGCAGAGTGTGTATTGAGAGTTGTAAACTCTGTATATAAACTCACAACTATCAATCCTTACCATCTCAGCCAGAGCAGAAATCACCTTCCCCAGCGTAGTGAGTGATTTATTGATGTTTGCTCCTTCCTGTAAGAACAAGACAATCCTTATTTGGAGCAACTAATTCCAACACAAACTTTTCACAAAGAAATTTCAACCGCTGAGGACATTCTGCTTCACACAACCATCAGGATTAAGAATTACTCCCTTGAGAGAGGCTTGGTGTACCCAATCCTACATACAATAAAGACACATGCATCCATTTCTAGTTTAATTTGGTCTCTTCTCTTACCTTCAGTCTTGTGCCTTTTGCTCCTGTGGAATCAGCTCGTTCACTCCCTGCAAGATCCACTAAGCTAATTTTGCTGACCTGAAATCAGAAAAACAGATGAGGAACTTGTTGCCTATGATATCTACCACCTGAACAAGAGGCCACCTAGGTACTGACATATGCCACTTTTGAGTCTGATGCAAGAAAGGCAGGAAAGAAATAGAACGCACGACCACGATGATGTTTCATAACAAGGCACAACAGTTTAGCAGCAAATGCTTTGTTCAAATGAAAGTGTTGGACTCATACCAACTCTTGCTTGGCATGACACTAGAAAGGGCCACATGCAGTCGAGATGTTGGAAGCTTTAAGAGTCTTATTCGGAAGGAAATCCTTCACTCCACTCATCGCACAAGTGCTGACAAGACAGGCTAAACTGAGAACTGTTTCTGTGTTTTTTCCAATGTTTTTAAAAATTAAAACTTGTTCATTTCCTTTCTGTCAATAACAAAACTCAAGGCAATGTACAATAAAACAACCAAGAAACCATAAAAACACAAGATGCTTGCCCAATTGGGCTCTCCATGATGACCACATTTGTCCCAACTCTGGCAGCAGTCCAGAGGATCCAGTATCCAGAGCATCCAGGCCCATTAAAGGTTCATAGGCCTTAAGGCTAATAACCATGATGGCTACATGGCACTTCCATAGTCAGAGCCAGCAGCAGAGGACTACTGCCATTAAGCTCTGCTGGTGGGCTTATTGGAAACATCTGGTTGCCGGGTTAGATTGACCTTTGTTATGATCCCACTCTTTTTACATTCCTAGTATCCATATATTTTGGTGGAAGTTCTGACAACACAAAGCTGGAGCATATTTTGATTATTATTTTTATTCCCAGACCCAAGCCTAAATCATTGGTGGATGCAGGGCTTTGCAAAGGAAATGTAAGGAAGATTAAAGAATAGCAGGTTCGTCTTCTAAGCAATCCCATCAAGCTATCCTCACCTCATTTTTTTGAATAATGATGATCTTTGCCCCCATTCCATTGAGTCATGTTGTTTAGCTAAAGAGCCAGCTGAGGTTAGAGGCTGAGTCATGGCTGTGTAGTTATAACAAGGAAGGTGGCAGGAGGCTGCACCCATTCCACCCCTAACCTCTTGTGCTGCTGGCAGGAACACCAACTTTTACTGGTCTGCCTACACTCACCTTCTCAGTGGTAATGTCAGTCTCTGCATCATGCCGTTTCTGGGTGAAGATAATGTTGAAGACGGCATGTGAGCGGCTGCTGGTTTCATTCATATTGGTGGCAGCCACCGTCCTGTTGAGCAAGAACAACAGTGAAGTGTTAAATTTCTATTTCTGCTTAAGTTGGGAATCCAAGTTTCACTTTCTACTTGCAAAGATCCAATGCTATAAGGAGGTCTTTCTCCAAGGTCTCAAAAGCCTCATTCAATTGGGAAGCAAGGCTGACAAGGCAGGAGTCCAGGCTGCAGGAGTCCAGGAATTAAGATTCTAAACAGTGCTCAAGTGCTTAAGCAATTCTTTAAAACAGGGATGGGAAACCTGTGAACCTCCCTTCAGCTGCAGCCATCATTGTCAATGGTCAGAGATTTATAGTAGTTGTAGTCCAATGACATCTGGAGGGCCACGGATTTGCTAGGGGGTCCTCATGTCCCAGTACCATCAACTGTCCCCTTAGGCAACCTCAGCTCCCCAATAACCCCCCTTGCCACAAAGACCTCTGGTGGAAAGAGCTCTGAATAACAATTATGTTCATGACTACATGGGAGAATGAGGTAGGCCTTCCTGAAGTTGTTGTTTTTTACCTGGCTTTGTTTCCAGAGTCCATTAGATCCTGGATGTCATTATAGGATGTGACAGCTAGTTTCGAGAGATCTTCGACGTATGGTCCAAGGAGTGGGTGCTCTCTCACCCTCAGGTTTCCTTTGTTCTTGGGGTTCAGGAGGTCACGCACACGCTCACAGTATATTTCCATGTAGCTCACCTGTGGGGCACAGTGTGCAGACAATGAGAATTATGCACTGAAAAAATGGATCTATTTGAACATAAGCACAGCTGCATAGGAGAGGGCACATCTTGTGGACACTACCTGATACACACATAGTGCAAGTTATCTCTTCAGAACACAATAAAACAAAACCCCTCTGACCTGAGCCTACAATATATTATTTCTAAACAGTGAGTTGGGGAGAAGTTATTTGGGAAGACCTCACAAAGAAAATCTATGAACAGATCAAAGGGGTTTAGGAACACAATTAAGCAGAATCCTGGGCACACTTATCTGAGAGTAAAGCCCATTGAACACAATGGGACATACTTCCAAATAATTAAGCACCTGATAGCTCTGTGTTCCACTGATAGCTCAAACTTTCTTTGGATTGCATTTTTTACCCAGTGCTCTCTTCACAAGCTTTTCAAACCCTGAAGACAGATGTGTAAAAAGAAATATGCACAGCAGATAGTGCTAACATAAACACTGGAAGCAGATTTTCAAAAGGGAGCTGCTTTGTGAGCAGAGTTGCATATTATTCATCCAATAAGGGGAGGAGGGAGCACAGCTGTGCAGGATCATCAGGTTAACACTGAAAGCTGACTAAAGGCTTGTCCACACTGCTGCTTATCCAAGCAGTTTTGCATTTGCCCCACCATTTCCCCCTGGAAAACCTGCTGCTTAGCACTAAATAGGAACAAACAGCAATCCACAGAAAACGCAACTGCCATTTGTTCCAATTCAGTGCTAAACTACGAGCTTTCCTGGGGAAAAGCAGCATGGCGAAAGGAAGTGTGGGTGAACCCTAAGGCAGTTGCTGCCCACTAAATTTGTACCTAAAAGTAAACACGGTGAACCCCTAGGGTGGAGAGATAAAAAGAAGAAGACAGGGCTGCTTCACCTAACAGTTGTGTAGAAAAGGGAATTTCGCATTAAAAAGCCATAGCTGCTGAAATCCTTTCTTCTAAACAACTATTAAAGGCCAGGAGTCTTGTCTTCTTTTTCACCTGGTCACCCAAGAATTTAGTAGAACACTCTTCTGTAACTTTTGTTGTTGTCAATTCATAATCCAATGACTTTGTGTTTCCACACGCCAATACGACTTTCATTCATGCTCAGAGTACCCATCCTATATTCCATCTTGCCCCAAAGGAAGTATGGACTATGACCAAGTACCAGTTCTTACCTCCACTGAGTATGACATGTTGTCATTTGTTGTGTCATTGATTCGAGAGAAAAGATCCTCACAAAGCTGCATAACATCAGAAGGAAAGAAAAAGAGCTGCATTTATCTATGACAATAGTACCATTTACCGTATTTTTCGCTCTATAACACGCACCTGACCATAACACGCACATCGTTTTTAGAGGAGGAAAACAAGGGAAAAAACATTCTGAATGAAACAGTGGATGTATCATTTTTGGGCTTCATGCTGTGGCCACAGACATGTGATCTGATGGTGAATTTGGGGTGACCCAATGCAAAAATCCTGAGAATTCCTGTGGATCCATGCTTTGTAACCACGTTTTTGCACCATTGCAGTCCCAGGCAACAGTGGGTGCGTGATTTTTTTGGTGCAGGCTGTAGCCATGGACATGCTATGTGATCTGATGGTGAATTTGGGGTGACCCAATGCAAAGATCCTGAGAATCCCTGTGGATCCATGGTTTGTAACCACGTTTTTGCACCATTGCAGCCCCAGGCAACAGTGGGTGCGTGATTTTTTTGGTGCAGGCTGTAGCCATGGACATGCTATGTGATCTGATGGTGAATTTGGGGTGACCCAATGCAAAGATCCTGAGGATCCATGTGGATCTATGCTTTGTAACCACATTTTAAGTGGGGAGCGAAGGAAAAACAAAGAAGGGACATGAGAGGGGTGTGCAGAGAAGCAGCTGGCTAAGAATGCAGGAGAGGGATTTAACGGGAGGGAGGAAAGAAAGGCAAAAGTTTCCCCCCACCCAAGCCAGCCATCTCTCTCTCTCTCTCTCTCTCTCTCTCTCTCTCCCCTTCCCCCCTCTCTCTCCCTTCCCCTCTCTCTCTCCCTCTCCCCCAGCAGCACCCGAGCACAGAGAGGAATTCCCCTCTGCTTGCCTGGAGGGGAGGGGCTTTCCCTGCTCTTTGTTCCGTTTCAGCAAACACAGCAACGAAACAGAGGAGGGTGGGCAGTAAGACCCTGAGGCAGAATGCAGGAAAGCAGCCGCTTCCTCTTTTCAGTTTTCCCTTCTCCGTGAAGCGCCACGATTTGATTTTTGCCTGATTTTTCGGCTCCAGGGACCACACATTCGCTCTATAACACGCACAGACATTTCCCCTTCCTTTTTAGGAGAAAAAATCTGCGTGTTATAGAGGGAAAAATACGGTACTTAGAATCTATCAATAATCTGGCAGCTGCCTAGATTTCTATCTAGATGTTTGTTGAACAAGAAAATCTACATCACTGGGATAGCTGGGATATAGCTAGGGTAGCTCCACATATAAGTTCATCCCTTCACTGAAACAAAGACAATTCTGGTAGCTTTGAGTAAATTTTCAGCTAAATCTCTTTTAAAGGTACAGGCTGCAGGCAGGTAAGCCCTGCTTGTCCAGCCAGTAGGCCTGAGCACCCTCTCATTTGCTCCTTCCTTCTAGGCTCTCTCCCCGCCAGTCGATGGTTTACTTCAGCCAACTGATGGACAGAGGTGTCAACAGAGGCCCTTAGCCTTGTGCTGCTTCGCAAAATAATGAAATGTATCCTCCCTCCAACACCCATGCTCTCTCTTTCCCTGTCGTCCCTCATGGTTTCCTGGGTTCCCTTATGGGTTGAATCAGTAGCCGCTGCCCTTCAGCTCAGTTATGGCCTCCCAGAGATATTATTGGTGTCCCCTTTAACTCACCTACCACTAGGTGGTACTACATCTTTCGATTTTCTCAATGAGCCCATGGACTTCCACCCTCTCTTTATTGCCGCTCAGCAACTTAACTGTTCCACACACTCCTTACCTTTCTTATAGTTATTCACTTTCCAAAGTCCGCCCCAAACACCCCTTTCTTGGACCTGCTTGTTAGTTTGTAGCTGCATTCTCTTGTTGTTATAGTTACCTGGGGGATTATGCCTTGTTGGTCCTTCTCCTGTCTGCCCATCATAGTGTAGGACTTGCCAGCCCCAGTCTGGCCATAGGCAAATATGCAGACATTATAACCTTCAAAAGCATGCTGCAGCATCTCTTCTCCAATGTCCCGGTACACTTGCTTTTGAGAAGCATAGTTGATGTCTTCAGGCTATTAAGAAAAAGATGAGGGATACTGAGAAAGCATCAAAAGAGAAAAGAAGAGAACTTTTCTCCCCTTTCCATGGCATGCTGTTCGTTTGTTTTTTAATCAAGAATTATTCTAAAAACATCTCAGAATTAATACGACCTCACGTTGGAACAGTTTGATCAGAATATTTTTTTGTGTGCTAGTACTTCTGAGCAATTATGGAAGCAAAAATAAGAACTCAGCATGGAATTTGGAGCCTTCCAGCAGAGGAGGATCTTCTCAAACGATTTCTTTCGAGGCTTAGAAGACATAATGCATAGCGCTATGTAGCCACTCTGAAAATGGCAACCCAAATTGCCCTGCAGAACTACGCAGCAAAGGGGCCTTGGGCATGAATTCCACTAAAGTGTACAGCATAATAATCATCCTATATTTGATCTATATTTAGTTGACCCACTGTTATGACATGGTGGGTCTCAGAAAGATTTCTATTGATGTTATATTAGTATTGTAACTGAAGTAATAACTGAGGCATTTGACTCCAGCTTACGTAATGTTGAACAGCACTATCCTGATGAATATCTCCAATGCCGCACTCAAAACTTCCCTGTCTTTTGGAGCATATATTAGGCAGATAAAATAAAAAGGCCCATAAACCCAGCTGTGCAAATACAGAGAGCAGCTGAGTCACAGTTTCCCCACTATTTGTCCATGAATTGCTTGTGATTACTCCTCAAAATTATTTCTTGTTCAAAAGCACTTACTGAATAATTGCCTTGAATTATTTTTAGACAAATATTTATTCAGGAGCATCTCACTATACAGTAACTTCAAAATCCAAGCCCAATGCTAAGCCAACTTAATAGTACAGTGGTACCTCTAGTTACGAACTTAATTCGTTCCGGAGGTCCGTTCTTAACCTGAAACTGTTCTTAACTAGAGGCATGCTTTCGCTAATGGGGCCTCTTGCTGCTGCTGTGCCGTCAGCACACGATTTCCGTTCTCATACTGGGGCAAAGTTCTCAACTCGAAGTAACTCTTCCAGGTTAGTGGAGTTTGTAACCTGAAGCGTTTGTAACCTGAGGCATTTGTAACTCGAGGTACCACTGTATGCAAAAGCAAATGCATCCCCAGTTGTAGTCTAGTGTCTACTTACTGTTGTGTGAGACCAATAGGAATAGTCGAAGCTGAAACTTTTTGGTGTCTCCTTGGGCTGCTTTGGGTTAATGATAGCTAAGAAGAAACAGAGAGGGGGAAACCATGATATGATATGAACCCTCGGCAACCAGCATTTCTACATTTCAATAGAAGAATTGTTACTTTGAGGCATCCAGGTCCCTAGAGCCATTCAATCGACTGATTTGGAGCACACGTTCCACTAGCACTCACTATCAGGCAGCTCGTACGCCACATGTCCCCACAGATGGATCCCCCAATAGGCCAGGCTACATCAGACAGAGTCCTGCCCCTCTTGAAACATGTGAACTAGTCAGCTACACACTGCAGGGCAGTGCCTTCAAGTACTAACTAGGCTTAAGAAATAGCTAGGGAAATACTCAAGCATAAAACTAGAGTCTCTTCTATCCTTGTACACCTAATATATTTGAGGAAGGGCCATATCTCAGTGGGAGAGCACATATTTTGCATGCAAAGGATCAGAGCAGCCGCTGTGAGCTGCCCAAGAGAGGAGGCCGGCCGCAGCAGCAGCCGTGGAGAGGCCATGGAGAGGCAATGGAAGCTCTCTTGTGGCTGCTGCCATACTCCTCCCTGAGCTCAGTGGGGGAAGCAATGGCGGGGGAAATATGGGCATTCCAGGATCAAATCAGAAGCTGGGATGAAGCCTATAGAGACATACATTCAACTATTATGTTCTTAAATTCTTCCATTCAGCGATATCCTCCCACAGAAGGCAGATATGTTGACTGCTGAGCCATTAAAGCCATCTACAGCTGCTATGAGTTCTTGGATGATTTCTAATTATCAGTTTGGTTTAGCAATGTAAATCATGACGCAGCCAATGCAGGTGGCTCTTCACATCCAAAGAGACCTTAGCATGATGTGATGCCACCCTGCGGGGACACGCACATAAATGACATAACTACAGAAATAAGGCTGACTTCCTGGGTCTTTAGGCTGCCCATTCAATGGGAAAGACCTATGGAACCAGTTCCATCCATTTGTCCTTCTTTTTTATCCCCCCCCCCTCTCTCTCTCTCACACACACACACACTCCTGATGTGGGATCAGATCACATGCATAAGCTCCCACTGCATAATATCCACAGCTCGATATAGTGTATTTATTTAGATTTTTTTTAATGTGGTGTTTTTCCAATGCATAAAACAGCTTACATGAAAATACAAGAAAACTTGCTTAAAACAACAATGCAAATTGGAGGGGGTGGGGACAATGATTTCATCCACTGAACATGATCATAAACAGCCTACAAATGAGTCAGCAGCCAAATGCTACTCAGCATAGTTGGGTTTCATGTCCCTTGGGGAATGCAGAGAGGGAAGGAAACAGCTCCTGACCTTGCAAGGGGGGCTATTTTTATTTAAATGGTTTCAGCAGAAGTTTCAAGAGCAGTTTACAAAAGCACGATAAAATACAAAGAAAGCATGAACAGCATACTTTAAAAATCATTAATACATTAGAATGCACATAAAAGCCTAGGGAAACAAATAAGGTTATTCCGCAACCTTGAGGCATTATCTTTTTGATTAGAAGCTTGTGGGTAGGAACATTGCAGGTCCCAGCCCAGCACACAAGCACCTGCATGCCAGCTGGGGGAGGGATGCATCACGTGACGTGTAACGTGACGCATCATGTGATGTGCCCCCGCAATGTGGGGGGCAAGTCAGCCTTTGGTAGGAACTCTGCATATTGTTTTCTACAGCTGTTCAATGTAGGCACTACATCATGTTATTGTTGTTGTTGTTGCATGTGCATTAGACTTTCAGTTTCAGTGTGTTGCTTCCTATCATACATAGGAAGGAGTGTTTGTACATCCATCTGCGGTAACAGTATGCCTCCATTTACAGCAACCAAGTGCTTCTCTTTGCTGGTATGCTATGCAGCAACAAAACAGGCCTAAAACATTCAATGCAGTGCTGGCCTGAGTAGAGAGACATGGAATGAGTGTATAGCAGAGCTTTGCCTTTGTAGCAAGCAGTGCTCTTAAGACCACAGAAGGGTCATTAACCATGAGTCTTGATGTAAGGGACTCAGAGGTAATTGATAAGCATAGCTGACAGCAAACATGGGAAGGTCAGTGGTTATGTGCACCAATTACTAGAGCTAGCTGCAGACACAGCTATGACGAGTCTCCCACACGTCAGAAACAGCAAGTGGCAGAGTGTCCTTAATGTGAGCCACTCACCCTTATTATTCAGCCAGAAAGCTATCATGACTCATATGTACAGCAACTAGCTAACCAGCCATCTAACACTTCCTTATGGACTATAGAGGGATGGCCCTTGAGTCAGAGAAGGCATGAGAGATGTCCGTCCCTCCCCAGCAACAATTCATTCCACTTTCTCCCAGAATGTCTGCATTTTAGGGTGCATAGAACTCAATGAGACTAGCTTCTAAGCAGGAACACATAAGACTGCACTCTTGATTTATTATTATTATTATTATTATTATTATTATTATTATTATTATTGGGTTGCATCCAGTGCTGTCATTCCATTTGCTCAGTGCAACTTCCCCATTCTCTCCTCTGCCCTGCAACTCACTGTGCATCCTCCGATTCTGCTCTAGAGGGTTGGGGATCCCTCAAAACTAGATTTGGCAGGATCTTGGGCAGAGGAGAGCAACAGGGAAGTCCCACTGTGCACAGTGTTGGATACAACCCTAATTTTTAGTTGAGTTTTGTTATTAATCAATGAAACAAAAACAAACTACTATAACCTCTGAATGGAAAATGAAAGGAGTGGGTAAGCATTCCTAGGTTGTGTTCATTTTCAGTTCACCGGGGTGTCATAAAATGCTTTTACATTCAGCTAGGGATAGAATTCAGTACAGGTTTGGCATCAGTTGGTGGGGTGGGGGTGAGGTGGCATTGCTCACCCAGCTTGCCAACATGGAGGCTGCTGCTGGTAAACATGAGGGAGAGGGATTAGGTGGAGGCAGAGGAGCCAGCTCCTGGAAGCCAAGGTCACTTCGGCCCCGCCAATAAAATATTTGAGGGGGCCACCCCTCCCAAGTTGCTGGGCATTGCCATTCAAATGGTGTGTATGTGCCACATCTTGTGATCAATTATACAGGGCAGGGCAGGGCCTCCCTCCCCCCCCCCATTTTATTCAAGTTGGCACCTCTGGGTGGAAGGGAGTTTGGTGTGGTGCGGGCACAATGGTGGAGCCAATCCAATGCTCCTGCCCCTACGCCCGTACCATGCCAGCTTCCTTGACATCTTGCCCATCGCCTTCTCAGATCTCTGCTTTGGGATGCCATGTGAACAAGGGCTCCCCCTACCCTGCTCAGCCCCACCAACTGCTGCTGCTTCCTGTATAGTTCAGTAAGTATAATACTGAACTCTTAGACACATGTATAATTTATATATATTCTGGAGTCCTTACTATCCATTTTATTCTGAATTTTAAAAATACATACATGTGTGGAAATACAGGCAACCACCCCACCCCCATTTACGCGGAGGTTATGTTCCAAGACAACATGCATTTAAGTGAAATTGCGTGTGTGTATTTGAAACACCACTGAAAACGCCTGAAAACACCCTGTACCACCACCACCCCACCCCTTTTTGATGTTTTTGTGATGTTTTGGGTCACTCCCAAGTTCGAAGTGATGCGTGTGTTGGGGTCACACACATATTGAACATTTGTAAATGAGGGGTTACCTGTACTATAGTTCTGAATCCATACATTTCTAAATTCTTAAAGACTTGCTTTTTTCCATAAATAGAAAAAACAACAACATGCTCTTCTTCTCTCTTTTTTTTTTTAATGCAGTGCTTAAAAAGAAACCTTATTGAGATTGACTTTCGGCAAAGGATAAAGTAAAGGTAAAGGTACCCCTGCCCGTACGGGCCAGTCTTGACAGACTCTGGGGTTGTGCGCCCATCTCACTCAAGAGGCCAGGGGCCAGCGCTGTCCGGAGACACTTCCGGGTCACGTGGCCAGCGTGACATCGCTGCTCTGGCGAGCCAGAGCTGCACACGGAAACGCCGTTTACCTTCCCGCTGGTAAGCGGTCCCTATTTATCTACTTGCACCCGGAGGTGCTTTCGAACTGCTAGGTTGGCAGGCGCTGGGACCGAGCAGCAGGAGTGCACCCTGCCGCAGGGATTCGAACCGCCGACCTTTCGATCGGCAAGTCCTAGGTGCTGAGGCTTTAACCCACAGCGCCACCTGCGTCGGCAAAGGATACAAACTTCTAAAGAGAGCGATAATTGCTTTTCACCCTCCCACGTTGCAGAGCTGTCATACAAATGTTTCACCACTCAGTACCAAACTCAGTATGGGATGGGTTGAGAATTTATGCCAAATTATCGTTATAACACTTTAACCCTGCAAACTGTCCCATGAACCAGAAGGGGTATCCTGTCCATTGCGGGCAATTTTGAAGTGACCACACTTTCAATTTTTAGGACACCGCTTCTGCTGCCAAGGAGGCGGCATTCCAGCATGCAGTGTTGCCATTTGTCTTCCTTGCTCCTGGGTGGAGAAGCCAAGAGAGCAGCAACTCTTGGAAGAGTGCCCCGACGCCCACCTTATTTGGTGAGAGCCAGGGAGCAGCAGCAGAAGTGAGGTGCAGTGGCTGGAGCCAGGAGGCAGCGATTCCCATTTTGCCTCAGGTGGCGAAATGGGATGGGTAATTGTGGCCAAGCTATCTAAATTCAAGTAAGGTCACAGCTGGCATAAAAGTTAAAGCTGATAAAAGGCACTTGAAGCCACAGAGAGGCTACCTAAGTCTTTAATTAATGATGGTGCAGGATAAATAAGCAGTTCCAGACTGCAAACTTGATGCTTTAGGGGGAGTCCAACCACATCTAGAACAGACTGGGCATTGTTTGGTTGATAAACCAAAAGTACCTCCATCTTGTCTGGATTGACATAAGTTTATTTATCTTCATCCAGTTTCTTGCTGCACCCAAGTACTGGTTCAGAACAGCCATTTAGTAAAGTGGTATGGAAAAGAAATAAAGATTCAATCCAGATAGACTGCATTGTAGCTTCCATAGCCACACTTCTACAGTACATTGTCAGGCACTAGAGAGACAGAGCTCATTTTTTTTTTGCTTTATTTTGTTGCCGTTGATGAATGGAGCATCAAGCAAAGTGCTTGGGTTGTAGGAACAATCATAGCTTATAGTGGCAGAACATATGGTTCCATGTTCAATCCATGGGAAATCTCCAATCAAACTGACTTCGATAACAGAACTGGAAAAGCAAAATAGGAATGGGTTTGGTACAAGGAAACCATTTCATTATAGGAGTCTGGATCAACTGGACTATACTTCTGATTGTTGTGTATTGAGTCAAAGGATTTTATATCTGTATTATTATTGTCTGTATTTGCATTAGGGTAAAGTAACTGCCTTTTGGTTCCAGAGGGTACAGCTACTATTGGTTCATTTAAGCTGCTGTATTTGGATCCTCTGTCTTATTGGTTGCCTCCAAAAGGCAGGACTGTGATTGCCTGATATTGTTCCCTCCAAAATGTATCCTTTCTAGCTAGTTCCCTGTCCCTATAAATGTAGCTCTCCCCTCCTCAAGTTTCAGTCTTGTTGCGTTAATAAAGAAGTGTTACTAGAGAACTGTCTCCAGCATACTATGTCAAGAGAGCTGAAATCACAAACCCCACGTCACAACAACTGGCGACGAAGGTGGGATCCGGAATGCTGAGGAGCGGTTAAACGCAGCCCTGCCCCAGAGTCCGGATTGTAGCTAAGAACAAGACTCACTGGTCGGCTGAGAAGACGACCCTGCCCACAGGACAATGGAGAGTCCAAGGGTATTGGAGCCCTTCCAGCCATCAGAGCCCCACACGTGGGAAGACTACGTCGAACGCTTCGAGTTCTTCGCAGTGGCTCAAGGGATCACCGATGCCAGCAAAAGAAGGGCCACATTCCTGAGCTACTGTGGGCCTGAGACCTTCAAGCTGGCCAAGGCATTGCTTGCCCCAGCGAAGCTAAGTGAGACATCTCTCAAAGATATTCTTGCCTGCCTAACAAGCCATTTAGCGCCTACTGAGACCAAGATGGCCCGGCGGATGGAGTTTCATAAGAGGCAGCAGCGTGCTGGGGAGTCTGTATCTGCATTTCTAGCTGAACTGCGGAAACTCGCTCAGCACTGTGACTTCCAAGATCTGGAAGAGACTCTCCTGGATCGGTTTGTCGGTGGTCTGAGCAGCAAGAAAGCCAGAAGACGCATCGTGGCTAAAGAAGAGGTTACCCTTGCTTCAGCCTTGAAGGAGGCTACCGCCACGGAGAATTATGAAAGAGAGGAGCTTGATGCCAGTCGCAGGGCCCCTAAGCCACAGATAGAAGTTGCGCATGCCATGGACGAGCTAGAGGCTACTCCGAGCCAGAGCCCAGTTCATGGGGTCGAGTCAGTGCGTCAGGCCTGCACAGTGCACAAAGATCACCGAGGCAGGTGCCCTGGTTGTGGCGGAAACCATGAGCGGAAGAGTTGTCGTTTCCGGGATGCTATGTGCCGGAAGTGCGGAAAGACAGGTCACATCGCCAGGGTCTGTAGATCGGCGGCGTTGGGAGCGACAGGAGCACCTAGACTGGAGCATCGCAGATCGGCCACAGCAAACCATGTTCTAAAGGACTGCAACTACGTAACGGAGATCAACGGGAGGGTCGTGCAGTTTCCAGCGCAAGGCAAGGCACACGTCAAGGTGAAGATTGAGGGTCAGCTGTGCGACATGGAGGTGGACTCCGGATCTGGATTCACTATCGTGTCGGACCAGACCGCGAGGACATTCTTCCCCAGGGGTAAGTTGCCCCCTCTGGAGCCCTTCCCGGCAACTTTGCAGTCATACTCAGCGGGCCGCATCCATGTCATGGGAATGTGTGCCGTGAGAGTACAGTTCCGGGACAAACAGGCGGTACTCAAACTGGTGATTGCGAAGGGCAGTCGCCCCAGTCTCTTGGGCACTGACTGGTTTCCCGCCCTGGGACTGAGTATATCAGGGCTTAATTCAATCCAAACCTGCCCCGAGATGAGCGAGGCATTATACAAAGAATTTGCTGGTCTCTTTAATGGAAAACTGGGTTGTTATAAAGGGCCCCCAGTTGACTTCGAATTGGACCCTGGGGTGGCCCCAATCCGACTCAAACCAAGGCGAGTGCCATTTGCACTGCAACCCAAGATCGAAGCAGAGCTGGATAAATTGGTCAAGCAGGGAGTTCTCTCACCCGTGGACTCCGCTAAGTGGGAGACTCCAATCGTCACGCCCCTTAAAGCAAATGGGGAAGTTAGGATCTGTGCTGATTACAAATGTACTATCAATAAGGCACTCAGGGGAAATTCATACCCCATTCCAGTCGTATCACATCTGTTGGCTAAACTGGCTGGGGGCAAGGTGTTCGCCAAACTTGACCTGGCACAAGCTTACCAACAGCTGCCAGTAACCCCACAATCAGCGGAAGCACAGACTATTGTCACACATAAAGGGGCGTTCAGAGTTAACAGATTACAATTTGGAGTTTGTGTGGCCCCAGGGATTTTTCAAGGGCTCATGGAACGCCTGTTAAGAGGTCTGCCGGGGGTCTTGCCATTTTTTGATGACGTTTTGATTGCTGGAAAAGACCCACAGGAACTGGTTGCGCGTGTCCGTGCAGTGTTGCTCAAGTTCAAGGAGGTGGGGTTGCAACTAAAAAAGGAAAAATGCAGTTTTGGGGTGCCAACTGTGGAATTCTTGGGGTTTAAAATTGATGCATCAGGCATCCACCCCACAGATGCTAAGGTTAAGGCCATCATCGAGGCACCACGACCACAGAACAAGACGGAGTTGCGGTCATTCCTGGGACTTATTAACTTTTATCATTCGTTCTTACCCCAGAAAGCTTCGGTAGCTGAACCATTACATAGACTGTTGCAGAAAAAGAATGTGTGGCGATGGGGGCAGGAGCAGCAGAAGGCTTTTGACTCCTTGCGAGGAATGCTGAGTAGCAAGAGCGTCCTTGCTCATTATGATGAATCGAAGCCGCTGGTCCTGGCATGTGATGCCTCTCAATACGGCCTGGGGGCGGTGCTGAGTCATAGGGAACCGGATGGGTCGGAAAAGCCCATCTCTTTCTATTCCCGTACGTTGTCGCCCACGGAGCGCAACTATGCTCAAATTGACAAAGAGGCGCTTGCAATTGTGGCAGGAATCAAAAAGTTCCATGATTATGTGTACGGTCGTCATTTCTCCATTGAAACGGACCACAAACCACTGTTGGGGTTGTTCAACCCGAACAAACAAACGCCACAAATTCTCTCCCCCAGAATGTTGCGTTGGTCTATATTCCTGAACAGGTTCCAGTACACCTTGACCCATGTGCCGGGGAAACGGTTGTGCCACGCTGATGCGCTGAGTCGATTGCCCCTTCCTGGCGGGAGCAATGAGGATCCTGCTCCAGCGGAGCACATAATGATGCTGGAAACACTTCCGGGGGCTCCTGTAACGGCTACTGATATTGCTGAGAAAACGAGGAAAGATGCTGTTCTCTCCCGTGTGCTCACTTGGGTGGGGAGGGGGTGGCCAGGTGGTCCGCATGAAGACAAATTCAGGCTTTATGCGACAAGGCAGCACGAGTTATCCATGCATAAGGGTTGTCTCCTGTGGGGAGATAGGGTGATCATCCCAGCACCACTGAGAAACAGGGTTCTTGAGACGCTTCACATGGGACACCCGGGAATGGTCAGGATGAAGTCGCTAGCCCGATGTTATGTGTGGTGGCCTGGAATGGACCAGAACATAGAGCAATGGGTACGAACATGCAAGGCATGCCAAGAAGTGCGGCCAGAAGTGGCCAGAGCACCAGTTCACTGGTGGGAGCAGTCCAGATCTCCCTGGAGCCGGCTGCACTTAGATTTTGCTGGGCCATTCCAGGGGAAGGTCTTTTTGGTTATCGTCGATGCATATTCCAAATGGTTAGAAGTGGCGATGGTCCCTAGCATGGCATCAGCTGCCGTAATCAAGGTGTTGAGGCAGCTGTTTGCAACCCACGGGTTACCTGAGACCATTGCATCAGATAATGGGGCAGCTTTTGTATCCCAAGAATTCAAGGCATTCTTGGCTGATAACTTCATAAGAGGGGTCACATCCGCGCCCTTTCACCCATCCTCCAATGGGCAGGCGGAGCGCATGGTAAGAACAGCCAAAGAATCCATTGCGCGCTTAATGGAGGGTAACTGGTCAGCTCGCATCGCACGAATGTTATTTTTGCAGCATGCGACGCCATGTACTGCGACGGGCAAGTCGCCAGCTGAGCTGCTCTTGGGTAGAAGATTGGTAACGGTGTTGGATTATGTCCACCCGGATAAAATGCCAAATCGTAATTCAAGAGCAAACCCCCAGGCTGAGACTGACACAACAAGGTATTTCGCCCCTGAAGATCTGGTCTGGGTGAGGAACTATTCACGAGGTTCGCGGTGGGTGGCTGGTGTGGTCACCCGGGCTAGTGGACCTGTGTCCTATTATGTGACCTTGGAAAATGGGCAAGTTTGGAAGAGACATATAGATCAGCTGAGGCGCCGGGCGCTCAGCAGGGAGGAGTCTGATAATTCATCCCTGGCTAACGATGCAGAGCTGCAAGACCAGAGTGAAAATGGCCCAGAGGTGCAAACACCAGGGGCTTCAGCAAATGAACCAGGGTCTGCTAGTCCTCAGGATAACGAGGTACAGGTAGGGGACCCTGAGATGTCTGGGACTCCATCTGTTCCTGACGAAACCCCTATAGCAGCCCCCCTACCACAGGTGACACCCAATCCAGAACCGGCAACACCTGTTGTCAGGAGATCAAGTAGAAGTTGTAGGACCCCACAGTACCTGAGAGATTACGTCTGCTGTGCTCACTAGGGGGGGAGGGGTGTTGTGTATTGAGTCAAAGGATTTTATATCTGTATTATTATTGTCTGTATTTGCATTAGGGTAAAGTAACTGCCTTTTGGTTCCAGAGGGTACAGCTACTATTGGTTCATTTAAGCTGCTGTATTTGGATCCTCTGTCTTATTGGTTGCCTCCAAAAGGCAGGACTGTGATTGCCTGATATTGTTCCCTCCAAAATGTATCCTTTCTAGCTAGTTCCCTGTCCCTATAAATGTAGCTCTCCCCTCCTCAAGTTTCAGTCTTGTTGCGTTAATAAAGAAGTGTTACTAGAGAACTGTCTCCAGCATATTATGTCAAGAGAGCTGAAATCACAAACCCCACGTCACAACACTGATGACCCTTCCAGACTTTTGATTCTAACCAAGCCAAAGAACAAGGATTTCACTTCAGTGTCATTTAAAATCCAAGTGAAACAAACATATACTTTTGAATTCTGTACCACACTTCTCCTCTGATGTGGAGAATGTTACCATGGCAATCCAAGAACTGAGACTGGCTTGCTCTGTCACTGTTCCTTAATTGTTTATTGCATTTTAAAATAAGAGACAGCAAACAGAGGAACAAACACAGAATAATGGCAAACCTTAAAATAGCAAATCTATAAGTTTAGGCGTCATTCAAATGACCTTTCAGAAGAAGAAGATGGTGCTAAGTGAAGAATTAGCAGGCAGCTGATGTGCCATGCAAATAAAAGAGGCTCAACTCTCCCAAGAGGAGGTTCTTTTATTGCAGAAGGGAATCAAAAAAAGTAAGTGACGCAGAGGAAGGCATGGAAGGGTGGCAACAAATTACAGCAAAAGATGGGAAAGACTGGGGTTGTGTATACATTAGTGGTTAAAAATGCAGCAGCATTGTTTTCCTCCACTGTGTGCTGAGATGCATTACATGTTGCTGTACACACCACACAGTGATAAAATATGGCACACAAGATATATAGGGAGAACAAAAGACTGCATCAAGGATATGTGGTGTTTGATGTGGAGAATTCAATGGAACTCTGATAAGAGGAAATGTTGCAGCAAGAATCAAAATAAATAAGGTGGGTATCTAGCAGCAACCTTAGTCATGGTGTGTGCTATTTGCTTACACACTGATCTTGTGTGTATTGCTTTTTTAATAAAAATAAAAATAAAAGAAACAAACAAACCTGGGCCAGTTAAGCTAACATGTATTTCCTATGAAGGAACAATGCATGAGATTTTCTAAAAGCTCCCAGGTGCACCATATTTAAATGCTTGAATCTATTCTAATGAGTCACTTAATTCTTTGCACATCTGCCCTGCAGGAAGTGGTTTTCTCACCCATGCAGTGGTGCTAGCAAATTAACTGTACCTATAACAGCATGTTGTTTGTACAGTAGTCCAGAGGGAATGAACCCCACACAACTATTTTCTGATGTCTTTATTCATCTTGGATCCTAAATTAATGATAAGCCTTCCTGCAAAGAGTGGTAGTTGCTAGGGAGACTGCCTAGGGATATAAAGTTGGTAGGTGTAGCCATCAAAAGCAAAGGCAGTGCAAGCCATGGAATAACTGAACAACATGCAAATCAATGCAGAAATAAACACAGAGCAAGCAGGGTGATGCCTTTGCAAGATCAAATGACTCTCAAAATGCCATTAGTGGGCTGCTCAGTTAAAACTCATTCCAGCCTTGAAAAACAAATTCATGACTTTACTTTTATTCTGACCAGTTTTTTGCTTAAGTGTTCAACATTCAGTATTATAGCCTGTTATTCCCCTACACTTTTAACAGCACAATTCTAGACATGTCTGCCCAATTGAGTTAACCGCAAGGAAAGTGGATGTAGAATTGGAGCCTAAACATATTTTTTAACACTTATCTCAGTATTTTTTACAACAGTTTTGTTAGACAGAGGAAGCTAAGAAGCAGAGACGCACCTGAGGCCATTGATTAGCATCATCCCAGGTAGGGAAAGCATAGCATAACAAAATGAATCATCTTACATTTTTGTGCGGGATTATTATTTGAATGCAAATATTAAAATATATTCACTTTATATTTGTTGTAGCACTGAGAACAAGAAGGGGACAAGGACTTCTAGACAGGGGGAGATGGCAACTTTTGAGAATCCTAGCAAGATAGACACGTCAAGTACAGGGAGAAGAAAGGCTGTGGTAAAAGGCCAATCTGCATCTTCCTAACTCTGATGCATAAACTATGCATCATAGTGTGTTCCTTTGTGTCACAGCTGATGCAATTCTGTTTTGCACAAATTGGTCCCTTAGTGACAGATTACATTCAACCTTTGCCCCATAAGCCTGCTGAGTACATGAACCCAGAAAAAGGCTTCATTCCCTTTGTAATTCAGAGGGCTGAAAATCATCTCCATACACAGCTAACAATGGGCATTTCATTTTTAAGAGAAATTTTTTAAACCAACAAAGCAGACAACGCCCCATCTCTTCATCAGAGGTTTTACAGCCAACGTCTCAAGACTCATATGTCTTTGTCTGTTGTGGCAGCCTCTTGAGATTCCACCTAGCCCTGCTCTACTTTAAGCAGGTCTATGGCAAATACACAAGCCTTTGCTATTAAATAATGCAGGGAGCTTTATGAATTTGCTTACACTTTTCTGATTTTGTGCACTGAATTCCATATATGCCAACTGTTTTATTGTGTAATGAATTTTTGCTTGTCCTGAGTCTTTTGTTCTCTTTCATTAATGACCCTCCCCTGCCCTGCCCCCTAAAAATCAAATGCTGCGGGGAAATATTTACAATTTTACAAGCCTTTATTGTTTTCTATTTTAGCTGAATTTTCTTCCTAAGCTAAAAAAAGCACCAAAACTGTTTAAGCTCTCCCTCTAGAACAGAGGATTACCAGTCTCCCTGGTTGCATTAGTTGCCCTCTGTTGCTCCTTCTCCAACTATACTATATCGTTTTAAAGATAGGGTGAGAGAAACTGAATACTGTGACTGAAAGAACACTACAGCTAGTTCCTTGTTAAAGCCATGCTAAAGGAGGCTTTATTATTATTATTATTATTATTATTATTATTATTATTATTATTATTATTATTATATCGCCCTTCAGGATCTCAGGGCGGGTCACAGTTAAAATAAAAGCAATACAATAACCCCCCTCCCACAAACAAATTTAAAAGGCTGTAGAATATTCATCAGCCTTATAAAACAAAAAAATACAAATTAACATACAACACTTAAGTACAATTTAAAACAACTCCACCCTGCTAAATAAACAACACCTAGCCAAGTTAAAAGCCCATCCCCATTAAAACCATAATTTTAGCACAAGGGGGCTGGTACTTGGTCCGCACCCTCATTCCACCCTTGAAGCACCTCCCCCAAAGAGATGACCCCCCTTTGGTGTCTCCCCTTCAGGGGTGGCCTCTCTGGGGGCAGGGGTGGCCCCCCAGGTCAGGCAGGCTTTATAGAGCTGTTCCAGCAACTGGTGCACACCTAGCTGGGGCAGCAGGTGTTTCAAATGCCTGCCAAGGGTACTGGTCCCTGCCCTACCCACACAGTTTCATCAAACACCAGCTCTCCATGCTTTTTAAAAAAAACCAAACAAAGAGATGAGTTTCAAAACCTTATTGTGGTGTGGCACGTGGGTTTGCAGTTCAAAGGGGTGAGGAATCAAGAACTCACCAGGGAATGCC
Source organism: Podarcis erhardii (assembly GCF_964252035.2). Lineage (NCBI taxonomy): Eukaryota > Metazoa > Chordata > Lepidosauria > Squamata > Lacertidae > Podarcis > Podarcis erhardii. Next base: position 61,817,689 of record NC_138509.1, read on the forward strand.
CAAACCCATGTGTGGTAAAGTAGCACGTTGAATCTCAGCCTTTTATTTGGATTTGAGCCTCAACTGTGAATGTGAATTATATAATGGAATAATGATCTTCAGTGTCTTGTTTTCAGTGCCTTCCATAATCATTTTCTTTTTAAAAAATATAAACTGGGCATTTGCCCCAACAAAGCTCAGAAGATAAGAGCTGGTATCTTTCCAAAGATTCATTTGAGCATCTGAATCACTGTACAGCTGAAGTTGAAAGACCACATACACAAAAAGGAGCACATGCACAGGATATTAGTATGAAGAAATCAAGAGAAGACGAACAGGACAAATTCAGAAATAGTCTCTGATTTATAATATTCCCAGAAATACCATTAAGGGTCTCAGCTGTTCTCCACAAAGCAGCCAGCAGTTCTGCTTGATTGAAGCAGTGGGAAACAGTACATTCATACAACAAATCAGCTAATTACCAAAATGTCAGCAATTGCGTGCTTTATGCAGATGGTCTCCAGCAGAGCTTCCCAGAGAGCTATTTCAAGATAGCCCATAACTCAGGGCTAACATAAAGCAAAAGACACACGCTTCTATATGCCAGTACCAAACAGCATATTTAAGCCGCAACAGTATCACTCCCCCTAATAGCGAAGTCAAATGGTGGGTACCAACAGGATTGTAGCAAAAATAGAATTCTTGGAAAACAAAATGGAGTATTAGCATACTTGGGGAAACCTCAAGGTTTGCCAAAATACAATTTATTTTAATGAAAGGGCTGAAAAATCTGAAATAAGCCGATGAGTACAAAGTATGCTCAGGATTTAGATTCTACATTATAGAGTGTCTGTTGGAAAAGAAAAATGGGAAATCAGGGGTGAGGAGTGGAATGTCATTCTTGGTGGGAACTACTAACTGGCCAATTGTTTCTATAAGCTAGAATAGCCCCAGTAATTAAGACCCATTGTCTCTGGATAGAGTCTATAAGATTTGAAAAGGATATCCAGGTGATAGTTACTTAAGGGTAGGATATAAAAGAGGGCTATTCCTTATTTGTATAAATGTATATATAATAAAAAGGGAAGGCTGTTGTCATACAACAGTTTGCTTTGTCACCAACAGGCAGTGCTGTGAACTACAGCATGATAGCAGCCTTCAGAAAATTGCTAGGGAGGATAAGAAGGGCAGTGAAGTGTGAGACAGAGGAGGGCAGCACAGGTGAGCCATGGAAGAACAATTGTAGGGGAAAGGGGAGTCATTTAGCAAGCTCTAAGGGGAGGTTTGGTTATCTCTAAGGAAAAGGGTGGGTTTGGCAAAGTGTATGGGAAGGAGGTTGGTGGGGGTGAGGATAGGTGAGGTTGGCAAGAGGAGTGAAGTGAGCAGGGGCCCAGCCTCTAGTATTTATATCATTTGTGTAGAAAGGGGAAATGCAGCAGGTGCCATTTTCCTCACATTTGTGTGACAAGTGGTGGTTGTCAAATTCTCTCTCTCTCTCTCTCTCTCTCTCTCTCTCTCTCACACACACACACACACACACACACTACATCCATAAGGCCCCTGTCTTCCTTTGCATCTGTTCACCCTACTTAGAGGTAGCATCTAGATGTCTTTGGCAGTGTGCTGCTTATTGGCCTGTGTCCTGTTACAAACATCTTTCAAGTCTTGAAGCAAATCCAGCACAGCTCACTAGTAATCAAAAGCTGCTTCTTTCTCCAGTTGTTGTTGTAAATGGCACTCTCACAAACCACCCATTGAAATAGAGTGTTTTTTTAGCATCTCTTCAAAAGCTAAATCATTAAACGTTGGAGGGGGTACCAGCATGTTTAGTATTTAAGCACATTGGAGAGCTTTAGTGCAGTGTTTCCCAACCGGTGTTCCGCGGCACACTAGTGTGCCGCGGGACGTCGGCTGGTGTGCCGTGGGAGGGAGGCGGGCGAGTCGGGCGGCGAGAGGCGGGGCGGCGGCGGCGGCGGCGAGCACACGCGGGGCGGGGAGCGAGCTCCCTCCCACATCCCATCGCCCCGTGCTCCGCGCTGGTGTCCGCAAGCCTTGCGCACCCGGGGGATCTCCCCCCGGGAGCGCAAGGCTTGCGGGCAGCAGCCTGCAGCGCGGAGCACGGGGCGCCCTCCGGAGGACGCCCTGTGCTCCGCGCTGGTGTCCGCAAGCCTTGCGCACCCGGGGGATCTCCCCCCGGGAGCGCAAGGCTTGCGGGCAGCAGCCTGCAGCGCGGAGCACGGGGCGCCCTCCGGAGGACGCCCCGTGCTCCACGCAGGTGTCCGCAAGCCTTGCGCACCCGGAGGATCTCCCCCCGGGAGCGCAAGGCTTGCGGGCAGCAGCCTGCAGCGCGGAGCACGGGGCGCCCTCCGGAGGACGCCCCGTGCTCCACGCAGGTGTCCGCAAGCCTTGCGCACCCGGGGGATCTCCCCCCGGGAGCGCAAGGCTTGCGGGCAGCAGCCTGCAGCGCGGAGCACGGGGCGCCCTCCAGAGGACGCCCCGTGCTCCACGCAGGTGTCCGCAAGCCTTGCGCACCCGGGGGATCTCTCCCCGGGAGCGCAAGGCTTGCGGGCGTCAGCTGGCAGCGCGGAGCACGGGGCGCCCTTCGGAGGACGCCCCGTGCTCCGCACTGGTGTCGGCCAGCCTTGCGCACCCGGGGGATCTCTCCCCGGGAGCGCAAGGCTTGCGGGCGTCAGCTGGCAGCGCGGAGCACGGGGCGCCCTTCGGAGGACGCCCCGTGCTCCACGCAGGTGTCCGCAAGCCTTGCGCACCCGGGGGATCTCCCCCCGGGAGCGCAAGGCTTGCGGGCGTCAGCTGGCAGCGCGGAGCACGGGGCGCCCTTCGGAGGCCACCCCGTGCTCCGCGCTGGTGTTGGCAAGTCTTGCGCACCGGGGGGATCTCCCCCCGGGAGCGCAAGGCTTGCGGGCAGCAGCCTGCAGCGCGGAGCACGGGGCGCCCTCCAGAGGACGCCCCGTGCTCCGCGCTGGTGTTGGCCAGCCTTGCGCACCCGGGGGATCTCCCCCAGGGAGCGCAAGGCTTGCGGGCGGCAGCTGGCAGCGCGGAGCACGGGGCGCCCTTCGGAGGACGCCCCGTGCTCCACGCAGGTGTCCGCAAGCCTTGCGCACCTGGGGGGCGCATGGGGCGCCCTGAAACAGAGGGTTCCCCATGCTGCGGACTGTAGCCTGCCGCCGGACGCGCGGGGCGCCCTGAAGCAGAGCGCCCCTCGCGCCAGGCAGACATGGGCCAGCCCCACAAGCTCGGGGGACAGCGGGGAGGCGCAGCACCGCCATCCCACTGTTCCCCGACCTGGTTTTTTTGGGGGGAAATAAAGGAAAAAAATTTTTCCTTTATTTCCCCCCTCAAAAAAGTAGGTGCGTCCTATGGGACGGAGCGTCCTATGGGACGAAAAATACGGTACTTACTATTTCATAATAAAGTAATTATAAAATACTTTCTTTGTGTTTATTTGATTCCTATTAAAGAGAGTTACTTTATATATAGTCAATATAGGCACAGAGTTAATTTTTTAAACATTTTCTAATGGTGGTGTGCCTCGAGATTTTTTTCATGAAACAAGTGTGCCTTTGCCCAAAAAAGGTTGGGAAACACTGCTTTAGTGAAGCAGATCCTAAATTAATGTGGATTATTTTGTGATTTCTTATTTAAAAAATGTAGCCTTATAGTGACATTTTTCTCCAAGTAATATAAAGAGGAAGTGAGACAGCCAAGTGAGCAGAGCCTCATTTTCCCACTTGGCTGTGTGCTCAGCTGTCCCCTTTGTTACTGAGCAGCATCACCCAATATTTCAGATATGAAGCCACTGGGGTAGTATCTCATAGAGACTGGCAAACAAGAAAATGTTACAGCTGTTGAAAGACGCTTAGGCATGTTCTCTGCAGCAAATCTACACATTCAAGAAAATAACAGGTGGATACAAACTAATGAACAGCTAATATAGAGACCCCTTCTAAAATTGGTGACAAGCCTATCATATATTTGCTCCCACTTTATTAGAATGACATTTTGCAACATGCAGTTATCTGGTAGCTGCAGTCTTTGATGCTGCTACAGTCACATGCTGGTAGAACCCCCTAAATAATGAAATGCTAAATGAATGTGGATTGTTTTGAGGATGTTAAAAACCAAATTTGAAAAGTATAGATTAGGGATAAGGATTTTATAACGTCCCTTCCCCCAAAGGAGCCCAGGGCAGCAATAAATAAGATAAAACTCACTCTCACTCTCTCTCACTCTCACTCTCTCTCTCTCTCCATATTTAAAACACCTTAAAAGACTGAGAAAAGCCTCAGTTTCACAAGTGTTTGATGGATGCAATAATGGAATACTGATTGGTATAGTTTTTGCAAAATATGCTGGGATTTAAGATATGTAAAATGAATCATGGGAAGAGAAGAAGGGAAGTCATTGATATCTTAAGGATGTAAAATGACTATTTGAAATTGTAAAACAGAAAATTTAATAATAATTGAGAGAGAGAGAGAGAGAGAGAGAGAGAGAGAGGTCTCAGCTTCAAAGCAGCTCCCTGTGAAAGGTCAAAGTTTGGCACCCCCGCACCTCTCGCCTTTCGTTTTGCTCAGTTCACTATGTCATAGTTGCGACACCCTGTGGCACCCAGTGCGATGGAACCAGTCGTGCTGCTTTAAATCTGCCTCTGTTTAAAAGTTTTATTGAAAGAGAAATCTATCTTCAGAAATGGCACCTATCTAATATCCAAGGGCAGGGAATTTCAAAGAGCAGGTGGCACAACACTAAAGGCCCAATTCCTACGTTGTGTAGAATGGTGATAACTGTAGGAGACCCTCACCTGAAGAGCACAGTCATCAATGGAACAAGTCCCATTATTCTTGACCATTGGCCATACTGACGGTAGTGGAACCCAACAACATCTGTTGGACCCTAGGTTCCCCATCTCCAACATAGAAACAGGTATTTAGAGTCAAGAAATTGAAAACACCAAGTGGTAAACAATCTTCTACTTACCAATGTGATGCATATATTCCATGAACTATCAAACCAGGCCAGTGATGTGGAAAAGGACATAATTGTTCTTGTTCTGAATTTCTTTAAAAGTTTATCTACCTGTGTAGTCTATTTGAATTCTTGTATATTTCAGATTGATGGATATTTGTGACATTGGACCATCACATAGCTACATTTTTCTTATTTGAGAAAAATATATTTTTAAAGGTTTCTGGCATGCACATTTTAAGACAGATGCACATATACTTTGGAAGTCAAGTATAATTCCCCAAACTACCACACATACCCCAAAATACCACATACTCTGCCCAGATTCATGCTAATACCCTTGTTGCAAACCTGCATACATCTAACTCTGGTTTGTTGTTCTTTTGTTTCCAATAGCTATAAATGCTGCAATACGTGTTTTAAGGAAAGATAGCAGTGGCTGATTTGGTGGGGGCCTGTAAATTAAATGTTCTTTTCACTCTGAGAGTAGAAGCACAAGGCACAAAGTGTATCTGATAAAAATCACAACGTATAACTGGCTTAGCGCTGCACATATTGTGACAAATTTGCTGTCCAGTGACTATGAATGGATGTGCTTTTGCCTTTAAGTAACTATAAATCGGAGTACAGAAATTTTGTTTTTGTTTTTTTAATGTATTTTTTATTAAAGATTTATTGGTTTACAAAAGTATGTGCAATGTCTCTTTTTTCAAGTTACATTTTCTACATGTCAGTTTCATTTGCTGAGACATTAGTGTTACATTAGGAAGAAAAGGGGGGAAGTGGTGGAAAGGGCCATGATGGGTGGGAGTGGGGTCAGGTGGCTATATTTGTATTTTACTTAATATATGCATGGGGTTTTGTGTCAGCATCATTTGTGCAGGTTCTCTTTGCTATTCGCTTGTGTTTCTTTGTTGTTGAGAGAAGTTGGGGTTGGCCTAGGCCAGGGGTCTGCAACCCGCGGCTCCGGAGCCGCATGTGGCTCTTTTACACCTTTGCCGCGGCTCCAGGGCGGATACTAGTGAGTGGAGGAGGCGCATTGTGCGCCCCGACACTCCCCACTGTGGCAGGTGCTGTACTGGCTGTGACGTCGCATGGGGGCGGTGCGTACATTAGTCACGCACCGTCCCAACATCACCTTCCCGCCTGCCCACCCGCTACATTGTAAGGGGCATGTACGCTGGTCACTGCATTGAAAGGGGGCATGTACGCTGGTCACTGTTTTGAAGGGGAGTGAAGAACACACACACACACAAAAAGGTAACTTGTTAATTTAACATTTATTTCTATGAGGAGGAGTAATTCTGAGGGGTCAAACAAAGAAATAATAAAAAAGTTATTTTTATAATGACGAGTTTTGCGGCTCCCAGTTTTTTTTTCTTCGGAAACGGGTCCAAGTGGCTCTTTTTGTCTTAAAGGTTGCAGACCCCTGGCCTAGGCTGTGGTTGCTTGTTTGTGATTGGCTGTGGTGAGCTTTGTTTTCATGTGTGATAGGGGTGGGTGGGTGTTTTTGAATCAGGTTAGCTATATTGATTTATATACTGTTGGTGGATTCTTGTCGTTGTCTTGTTGGGCTGTGTATGTGATAAAGGGGAGCCATACCGGGGTGAAGGCATCTTCCTCTATTTGTCCCCATGTCAGTTTCAGTTTATTGGTTAATTTTTCTAGTAAGGCTGTTTCCCATACTATTTTGGTACAGGTCTCTCCAGGGTCTGGTTAAGATGTTTCTGGCTGCTGAGAGTAGGTGAGTTATGAGTTCTTTGTGATGTGAGTGGGCATTATTGTCTTGGAAGATGTTTAGTAGGGCCAGTTCTGGGGTGATTTCTAATACTTGCTTAGTTATTTTACATTTGATAGAAACATTTTAAGGTGTCTTAGTGGCTACAGATGGTCTCCTAAATGGATAATTCACCTGCAGGATTGGATCTGGCAGACTGTGAGAAAGAGAGGGTGGTATGTAACTAAAAAGTGCACTAACACAAGGATTAGCACTAGTGCAGCAGGATTGTCTCCCCCTCCCCATGCATGCCCTATTCCATCCTCATATTTGCTCCCCAAAACAGATTGGGGGGTGGGAGGGGGGAAAGAGGAGGAAATTATTCTGCTGCACAAACTGAACATTCGTCTTAGCACACATTGCATACAACCCTGGGTAATTTTGAAAACACAGAACCAACTCAGGCATGGTGGGACCTTTATTTATTGTCCACCTCATTCACATACAAAGTGGAGTGGTGGTGGAAGATCTTAGTTTCACAATAAAAGGAGTGTGGGTGGAGAAATGCTGAACCAACTCCCATCCCGCACCTAACCTCCCCTTCAGTCCGACACTCCAGCCATTTTTCTCTGCTCAGTTAGAGGCAGAATTGAGAAAAGTAGCTGGAGCAACCAACTGCAAGAATGCTAATGTGCCTCTGGAAGTAAAGCAATGCTCCTTTTTTCCTCTCAGGGAAGGCACAGCATGCACCAGAAAGAGACTGCCCCATGTGTGGCTCTTAAAAGGAAAAAACAAAAACAAAAGATGGACTGGGGGATGAAGGAAATTAAGACTGATTCTTGAAGCTGTTTGAAAAGGCTGAATTGTGGTGTCCATTCCAGAAGTAACAGAGAAGAGTGAAGTTGCAGGGACACTGTGGTTGGTTGATGAGCTCTAGGGAGGGTGATTGTTCAATAGAAACAAAAGTGTGATGCTGGGAACCAACATTCTGCATCTGGAGCCAAGAGGCAGAGCAACAGGAATGCAAAAGTATTTACACTTTCCTTTTACTAGTTGAACCAGACCATAGAAATGGAAGCAGTGCTTTTTTCTAGAAAAATAGGTGCTGGTACACACCCTGAAGTTGTTATAGTAAGAGTCAGATGGACAGGGTATGTATGTATGTATGTATGTATGTATGTATGAATGAATGAATAGTAGTAATAGTAAGTACCACACTTTTTAACAACAACAAAAAGGTGCCGGTACTGCATACCTTTGAGTACCTCCTGGGGAGCACCGCTTGGAAGAAACTGTGGCTGTGAAGTATCCCACTTATTTGATGGATTTAAAGGGGCAGAACTAACTTCTGGATTGTTGTGACCTAGTCGCTCTATCCACAGTATCAAAAGAAAATACTTGTGGTCTGTGCTAGTGTGAGCCAACAACAATATTGGTCGGCTCCTTTTCCTGCTCACTGTGAAGAACACCTAGAATTCTGCTCACTACAGCAGTTGGGGAAGTTGGTAGGTGGAAAGACCAAAGGAGGAGCTCAGATAGGGGGAGAAATCGCAGTTGCCACATGTGCAGCTCAATCAGAAGTTTTTAAAAAGGCAGAGCAAATATCTGGATTGTCATGAGACAACCAAAACTGCATGTTCAGAGACGTGAAATGGACTCTGCATGTAAACAAATACAACAGTACAGAAGGAATTTGTGATGGGTTTGCATAAAGAAAGCAAGGGTTCCTTCTGCTGGGACAGGAACCTTGTGGTGTCATTCTGGAAGACGTTGCCTGCAAGACTTAGGTATTCCACAAAATACATGAAGATCCCCAAGTGGAGTCTACTTGAAACTCACCAACATGGGACAACAGTTTCTTCCATTTCCAGTAGGATTATTTTGCATGCCATAGACCTTTCTCTATTGTGGCCCATACTCAGTTACATCTCAGCTTAAAAACTTTGTAAATAACACTTTAGGGGACAGAGCAGCTCAAGTGCCCACTTGTCTATAGATGTGCACTCTTCACCACTTCAATGCATGTCCACTTTATGCTCAAGTTAAGCCATCAGTACACCAAGCCCCAACTCTTCAATGACATTTTCTGTCCCCATCCATGTTTCTTTATTTGCCTTCCTCAATAAAAAAATAAGAGGATTGAGCAATGTGTGACATTAAATCTGTTGTTTGTAAATATGTCAATGTTTGTTTGTTTAAAGTAGAACTGAAGTAGTGTCTGGGTGAAGAATCACAGCGCATGGGGATGCTTAACCTTTCTCCCACCCACGGGAAAGGGCAAGTTAGCCCTTCCATTCCCCGGCATGTTCCTGGAAAAAAACTGTCTCACCTCTGTGCTGAAAACAGCAAAGGGGGAAAATCTCTCATTGATTCCAATTAAGTGTAAGGTCCAGTTGTGGCTGACTCTGGGGTTGCAGCGCTCATCTCGTTTTATTGGCCGAGGGAGCTGGCGTACAGCTTCCGGGTCATGTGGCCAACATGACGAAGCTGCTTCTGGAGAACCAGAGCAGCGCACGAAAACGCCATTTACCTTCCCACCGAAGCGGTAATATAATAATAACAATTTATTATTTATACCCCACCCATCTGGCTGAGTTTCCCCAGCCACCTATTTATCTACTTGCACTTTGATGTGCTTTCAAACTGCTAGGTTGGCAGGAGCAGGGACCGAGCAACGGGAGCTCACCCCATTGTGGGGATTCGAACCACCGACCTTCTGGTTGGCAAGCCCTAGGCTCTGTGGTTTAACCCACAGCGCCACCTGCGTCCCCCTAATTAAGTGTACCGGTAGTTTGTTTCTTATCCCTATTTGTAGCATGGGGATATTTTTTTTTTCCAGGGTCCTGGTGGTGGAGGAAAATATTAATCCTCTCCCCTCAGCATGCTGTTGTCCTAATCTTGATCAGACTTCCTGCACTTGTTTTGTTTTGTTTTTGTCCTGGCACTTTCCCTTGGAAAACCCTCGTTTTCCCACTGAATTGGAGCAAATGGCAATCTGCAGAAAATCTGATTGTCATTTGCTCTGATTCAGTGGTTAAATATGGCTTTTCCCAGGGAAAGCACCGCGGGGTGGGAGTGGAATATTCTTGTAGCTTTAAAGCGTTGACCTGTGCCTCAAAACATGACACAAAAGAAATCTGGGTGAGCCCTTGGTGTATGTATGTATGGGTGGGTGTATACACACACACACACACACACACACACACACACACACACACACACCTTGAGGCATTTGACATCAAGTGTTGTTAGGCCTGAAGCAAACAGAACTGCTGAGCTGTTTGGAGTCCTTCAATTCAGTGAGACTCAAAAAGGGAAAAAAGGGAAAAGAACCAGCATTCATGTCCAGCTGAGGGGATTAGCTACTCATTTTGCTGCTTTGGTCTTCAATCACTGCTTTTGTCTTCTGGGCAATAGAAACCTCACTGTCAGCAGGTCTCTGGGTCATTGGCTCTGGGGTCACTGTAGGCTTCTATTAGCATGGAAACACCAACAGCAGCAGCACTGTTCAGAAAATAAGATATGCCCTTAAGAGGCTCATTGGGAGGGCAAGAACCTCGCATCTCCCCGGTTCCTTCCTACTTGCTGTTTTATATTTGAATGTCTGTAAGAGCAGAACAGCGCATCACAAATAAAACACAGGGCTCCTATTTCTCATGTTTTCCTCATAAGGCAAACGCAGGTGTAAGGGGGCACCTCTGGGGAGAACTGGAAAGGGATCAAAGTCTTAGTCAAGGTCATTGCTAGGCACTTAAAATACTCAGGGTGCAGGCCCATGACACAAATCTACATATACTTTATATGTAAAGATGCACATTTTCAACCAGCTTTCAGGGAGAATTCATTAAGGGCACGTTAATTAAGGTGGTGGGTGAAATCTCACCGGTACTGTGTATTGCAGTACACCCAGCTGCCCTGCTAACAAAGCTTTTTTTTTAATCAAAAAAGTTTTTAGAAGTAAAAAGGGCAAGAGTTGCTGGCCTTGGTGAAGAAGACCCACCACTCAGATCCCATGGGTAACACAATGGGTAACACAATGCCTTTCCACCACCAAGACACTTTTGCCGGCTGTTTGGTTCCAGATCTACATTTGTAAGATAAATGCAACTCCAGAACCATGGTGAAGATAAAGCGATTTAGGCTGCAATCCTAACCTCAACTTACCTCAGACAAAACCCCATTGGATTCAATAGACAGAAGTAGTTATGTGTATGTGTGAAATAGCTGGTGGGGGTGGGGGGAAGTCTTCTCCAGGTCCTTCGCTTTCTACAAGTGTTGATCCCCAGCCCTCTCCCCTTTAATTCCCATGTAGACAGCTCATGCAACTTAGCAATGCCCTCTAGGAGTACAAAGGAAAAGTTTTCCCCTTGGCAGCTTCTAGAATTCTGTGGAGGGAACATATGGGCTAGAGCCATGGTAAAGAAATGAAAAGACACAATTGTTTCTATCTAGTGGTTGGTGCATTGCTGAGATGATTCTCTTTTTTCAATATGTTGCTGGCCTACAATTCAGATGCTCACATAGCAATGTCAGATATTATGAGGGAAAGCAAATCCTCGGGGTAGACCTTGTCTGAAGCCTTCATAAGCAAAATTCTCTCTCTGTCCCCCTCCCCCCCCCCTCCAAAGTGTACTCCCAGGTAAGTGGAGTTAGAAATGCAACCTAAGTGTTTCTATGTTCTGTAATGCAATTGTAAAACCTCAGTGACTAGCAAGTACAATTGCATTATCTCTTCCACATTCTTTCCTGGATTATTGATCAGAAATGACAGAAGTAATGTGAGAGACACTCAAACCCACTCTGAAGTGTCTTGCAGAAAAATATGCAATGATTACTCACTTGTGGTGTTTCCTGTCATCTGTATGATACATTTGGAGTCCTTGCCCATTTCTCGGGAGTTGAAAGGACGCACCCGCACTGCCACCTTTACAGAAGCTCCTGCCATCCTGATGGTTTGAAGGTTTTACTCCTCTTGCTAGGATTGTACTCCTGAAAATGCCCTGAAGAAACAAGAAAGAGATGTTAGGAACGGCAACCTGGCCGATGAATTCTGCACCAAATAAGGTTTCGAAACCGTCTTCAGAGGCAGCCCCACGCATTGCAGTAATCTAACCTAGAGAGTGCCAGAGCCTAGACAACAGAAGTTAGGCTATCCTGGTCCAGATAGGGGCAAAGGTGATGGAAGTCTCTCCACATCACCAAGGCCACATGAGCCTCAAATGACAGCAATAGATCAAGAAGTACCCCAAGGTGCGTACCCAAACCTTCAGAATGAGTGTAACCCCATGAAAAGCAGGCCACCTCCCATACATCTGGTCTAGGAAACTGCCCACTAACAGTGCCTCAGTCTTATATGGACTGAGCTTCAGTTTGTTGGCTCTCATTCCATCCATTACTGACATATGATAACAGTTCAGAACATCTGCAGATGTTAAGGAGAAGGAGTGCTGTGTGTCATCAATATAGCTGACAATGTATTCCAAAGCTCCAGATGTCCCTACTTGCATGTAGATATTAAATAGCATTGGGGGGGGGAATGAACTCTAAGGAACCTCACATGGAATGCTCCACAGGGCTGAAGAACAATCCCTAAGAACCACCCTCTGGAAACAACCATCCAAGTAGGACCACTGGCGGAGGAAGAGGAGTAAGGGGGGAGCGTACCACCCCCGGCAGTGCAATCCTGGTGGGGTGCCATCGCTGCTGTTCCCCCCACCCGCGCTGGGCGCCACACCCCCACTGGCAGTGCACCACACCCCCAGGAAGCACGTCACGCCCCCAGGACATGCGCCAGCCCCGCCCCTACCTGCTCTCCGTCTCCCGGTGCTGGAGCATGAAGCTCTGCCACTGAGTAGGACTGGAACCACCACAAAGCAGTGCCACCCACTCCTAACTTGGAAAGCCACTCCAGAAGGATACCATGGTTGATGGTATGAAAAGCTGCTGGGAGGTCAAGGAGAATTAACAAGGGCACATTTCCCCTGTCTCTCTCCCAAGAGAGGTCATCATATAGGGTGACGAAAGAAGTTTCTGTGCCAAAACTGGGCCTAAACCCTGATTGCCTTCTTGGTTGTCAGAAGATCTTAACTGTGATATGCTCTTAACTCTTAGTTCGGCCTTTGGTCCTGCACCCTGATTGCCCTTGGGTCCTGGCTCCTAGCTCTCCTGACTCTCTCCAGGCTGTTGCCTGTATCCCAGCCCAGTCTTAGGTCCTGATCAAACTGGACCATCACTGTGGATTAATGCCATTTTTTCGGCATGGAAAATTTTGTAGGTTCTTATTTTTCGTAGGATTCATTGCCTTCTAAATTTGACAGGGTTTATCCCTGTTGGGTGCATGAGAGCTGATAAGAACCCTGCCCCAAGGAGACTGATGCATATTTGAAATATAGCTTGTAATTTTTGTCAACTGGAGAAGCAAAAGGCCCATCAGAAAGCACTGGTTAATCCTGGTGGATCAAATTAATTTAGCAAGGCTTACTTAAACAAGATTTTCCTTAATCTGTGGCACTATCTACTTTGCCACATGACCTTCCTTTTTCTGGAGAGAACCCGACCACCTGACAGCTGGCCATCTCCTTGCCTAAAATTCAAAAGGATTATTGACAAAGAAGGCAGCAGCTTTTGCTCTGCTTTCAGACAATGCAAGTAAAGAGACAGATAGTGCCCCCTGCCATGTATTTGTTTTATGGTAAGCTTTGAGAAAGACAGGCTGTGTGGGAATAACTGTCACATCACAAGACATCAGAACTAGTTCCCATGAGATGATGCCCTAGTAAAGTTGTACAGTATATGCAGGCCTGGATCTTTGACTTGATTTCTCCTCAAACTCATTGGTTACCCCCCAGCTTAAGGTGATGCCATCGTATTCCACAGTGAACAGAGGCTGCTCAAAGGGAAGGAGGACATTTTGGAAAATTCAAAACCAGTTTGAGTGGGATCTCCCCTCATGTTTCCTGCTTCCACTCTCCATAACTGGTATAAAATCACATCAGCCAGGCTTCAGTATACATCTGAGTAAGAGAGCTAAGCCTGCTGGACCCACCCTAGTTTATTTTCAGTATAAATAATTCAGTGAGCTAAGTGCAGTGCTCAGCTCAGCACAGTCACAGCCCTCAGCTACATCTAGGATTCTCTCCCTACTGGCGGAAGATACAAAGCACCAGAGAAACCACAGCGGAATTGAGAGGGAATGTCAGATGAAAACCCCCACCCCCGGCTGCCCTTTTTAGTGCTTTGGGGAAACCCAGCCAGATGGGCGGGGTACAAATAATAAATTATTATTATTATTATTACTTTTCTTCAGTGTGATCTGCCAACTGGAATATTTGCTCTGCAACAAACTTAATAGCTGCTCCAGATTTGCATAACTTTATTGTATTTCATTTCATTTTAGTCATTTTAATATTTGTTAAGAGAAACAATATTTCCTTTTTAAAGGGGTATGTTGTGATTTGTCAGGGAAATTCAGCATTCTAAGTTTCCTCATGTTATAGTTTATACATATATGTCCAAGTTAATTTCTATTTCTGTAATCTTGTTTTACATTTATATTCTTAAAAGCCTTGTTCTGCAATGGTCCAATGGCTAGATAAAAATAAATGAATCTGATCAGAATAGCTGCTGCTCTGTTCTATATAGTCACAGCCCTGCGATGTATAAACATCTACAATCGCTCACTTTTTATGAGGCATCCACACAACACCATCATTTATCCATTCTCATCTTGTATTTTCCTTGTGGTTCTTCCTTCTTTTCTCAGACCATGGAAACATCACTTCCAGACAACCCCTTTATTGAGCATTTGTCTTGATATGTTTGTGTAGAGGTTATACAATTTCCCAATAGTTGATTGCTATCCTTCAATTTCTAGTGCATTTTCCAATTACTTTCCTTCCTGCAAAAAGCAAATTTATTGTACCAGAGCACTTTAATTCTGCAAACCAGGATTTGCTGGTATGCCATTGAATTCCTTCCATAAAATAGTGACATTCTGGAAGTGACCAAAGCGTGGCTCCACACACACATACACACACACACACACACACACACACACACACACAAAATCACTCCACATACTGTACAATCAATGCTATTACCCCCATTGGTTAAATTGGCCCTACTGCTAAAACATTGAATATTTCAACTCAAAGGGACAATATTTTCATTATATTCACATGGGAGCACATTTTTCCTCCCTGTACTAATAAAACGGCTTTCTGCTACTACAGCTTAGGCTATATGTGAAAAATGAGTGCTGGAGCCACACACAGAATGCAGTTATTAAGTGATAGCCTCAAAACTGCCCCATCTAAACATCACACAATATTAAAACGATTGTCAGCAGTGTGCATGTCTGAAATTGTGAGAACTGGACGGAAATTAGGTTTTGCAGATGCAAGTCACCAAGCAGATATTAAAGATGAAGATAAGCAGTCAGTATCTGCCTTAGTTGTTTGTCTGTTCATTGCTCATTTCTGCTCATACCCAAGAGCTGTCTGAATGTCAGGAGCTGTGGAAATGGGCATATTGAATGAGAAGACTTAGATATTATGGTGGGAAAACACGTTTTCTAATCCCATATTTCCTTCCTAATGCTTGGCTAGGTGGGGTGGCAGGGATGGAGATTTACAGGGGAGAACTGGCAGGTGAACCAGAGCTCTCGACCTTTCTCTTGAACCCTCAATGGTTTTGTTCAGTCCACATTTTTAAGCAAACTGACCAGAATATCACTTCCCAAACTAATTCATGGATCAGAACAGTTATCCTTTGGCTTTAGCACTCCTCCACATTATGTAATATTATTTGGCTCAAGAAATGCACCACAACATTTATAGAAAAATGCATATTTTAGCCAAAATATATTTAAAACAATGAAAATATTTATGTGGTTTTTAAAGTAATCATTGCAGATTGATGTAGAAATGGAACAAAATGGAAATCATGAATGAACGTATGTGAAATAGATCAGAAATGGATTCCATGTCTACTCCTGCAAATGTCGCTCCCCTGGCACGCCATTTAAGAGCCCAACTGGGGTGGGCTGGAGTTACCATAGGGAAGGGAAAAGACACCCAGTTGATGACCTGGTTAGTGGGGTAGAAGTGGAAGGATCATTAGGCGCGAGTGATCATGCTCTTCTGAAGTTTACTATACAGCGGAAAGGAGCAGCCAAGCATACTAGGACTCAATTTCTTGACTTTAAGAAAGCCGACTTCATAAAACTTAGGGAAGTGCTGGGTGAGATCCCATGGACAGTAATACTAAAAGGAAAGGGAGTTCATGATGGCTGGGAGTTTGTTAAGAGGGAGATAGTAAAAGCACAACTTCAGGCAATACCAATGAGACGGAAACATGGAAGGTGCCTAAAGAAGCCAGGGTGGCTATCTAAAGAACTTTTAACTGAGTTAAGATTAAAAAAGGATGTGTACAAAAAATGGAAAAGGGGGGAAACCACCAAAGAGGAATTCAAACAAATAGCCAGCACGTGTAGACACAAAGTCAGAAAAGCTAAAGCACAGAATGAACTCAGGCTTGCTAGAGAGGTTAAAAGCAACAAAAAAGGCTTTTATGGGTATGTTCGTAGCAAAAGGAAGAACAAAGAAACAGTGCGGTCACTCAGAGGAGAAGATGGTGAAATGCAAACAGGGGACACAGAAAGGGCTGAACTCCTCAATGCCTTCTTTGCCTCAGTCTTCTCCGATAAAGAAAACAATGCCCGACCTGAAGAATTTGGAGCAAATGATTCAGCAGAGGAAACACAGCCCAGAATAACTAAGGAGATAGTACAAGAATACTTGGCTAGTTTAGATGTATTCAAGTCTCCAGGGCCAGAGGAACTGCATCCAAGAGTATTAAAAGAACTGGCAGATGTGATCTCAGAACCACTGGCAGTCATCTTTGAGAATTCCTGGAGAACAGGCGAAGTCCCGGCAGACTGGAGGAGGGCAAATGTTGTCCCTATTTTCAAAAAGGGGAAAAGAGAGGACCCAAATAATTACCGCCCAGTCAGTCTGACATCAATACCAGGGAAGATTCTGGAGCAGATCATTAAGCAAACAGTTTGTGAGCACCTAGAAAGGAATACTGTGATCACCAACAGTCAGCATGGATTTCTGAAAAATAAGTCGTGTCAGACTAACCTGATCTCGTTTTTCGACAGAATTACAAGCCTGGTAGATGAAGGGAACGCAGAGGATGTAGCCTACCTTGATTTCAGCAAGGCATTTGACAAGGTGCCCCATGATATTCTTGTAAAGAAGCTGGTAAAATGCGGTCTTGACTATGCTACCACTCAGTGGATTTGTAACTGGCTGACTGACCGAACCCAAAGGGTGCTCATCAATGGTTCCTCTTCATCCTGGAGAAGAGTGACTAGTGGGGTGCCACAGGGTTCTGTCTTGGGCCCGGTCTTATTCAACATCTTTATCAACGACTTGGATGATGGACTCAAGGGCATCCTGATCAAATTTGCAGATGACACCAAACTGGGAGGGGTGGCTAACACCCCAGAGGACAGGATCACACTTCAAAACGACCTTGACAGATTAGAGAACTGGGCCAAAACAAACAAGATGAATTTTAATAGGGAGAAATGTAAAGTATTGCACTTGGGCAAAAAAAATGAGAGGCACAAATACAAGATGGGTGACACGTGGCTTGAGAGCAGTACATGTGAAAAGGATCTAGGAGTCTTGGTTGACCACAAACTTGACATGAGCCAACAGTGTGACGCGGCAGCTAAAAAAGCCAATGCAATTCTGGGCTGCATCAATAGGAGTATAGCATCTAGATCAAGGGAAGTAATAGTGCCACTGTATTCTGCTCTGGTCAGACCTCACCTGGAGTACTGTGTCCAGTTCTGGGCACCACAGTTCAAGAAGGACACTGACAAACTGGAACATGTCCAGAGGAGGGCAACCAAAATGGTCAAAGGCCTGGAAACAAAGCCTTATGAGGAACGGCTAAGGGAGCTGGGCATGTTTAGCCTGGAGAAGAGGAGGTTATGGGGTGATATGATAGCCATGTTCAAATATATAAAAGGATGTAACATAGAGGAGGGAGAAAGGTTGTTTTCTGCTGCTCCAGAGAAGCGGACACGGAGCAATGGTTCCAAACTACAAGAAAAAAGATTCCACCTAAACATTAGGAAGAACTTCCTGACAGTAAGAGCTGTTCGACGGTGGAATTTGCTGCCAAGGAGTGTGGTGGAGTCTCCTTCTTTGGAGGTCTTTAAGCAGAGGCTTGACAACCATATGTCAGGAGTGCTCTGATGGTGTTTCCTGCTTGGCAGGGGGTTGGACTCAATGGCCCTTGTGGTCTCTTCCAACTCTATGATTCTATGATTCTATGACCCCTCTCTCCTACCTGCCAGTTCTTCCCTGCAAGTTGTCCAATCCCTGTGTTTGCATTACAGTGGTACCTTGGGTTACATACGCTTCAGGTTACATACTCCGCTAACCCAGAAATAGTACCTCAGGTTAAGAACTTTGCTTCAGGATGAGAACAGAAATCATGCTCCGGCAGCGCTGCAGCAGTGGGAGGCCCCATTAGCTAAAGTGGTGCTCCAGGTTAAAAACAGTTTCAGGTTAAGAACGGACCTCCGGAACAAATTAAGTACTTAACTCGAGGTACCACTGTACTGTAACAAATGCATATTTGCTCAAATAATGCATAGCTCTACCTGAAAAGACAGTTTGCTGCACTGCTGATTGTATGATTTGTGCTACACCAGAAATGCATGAGCTGAAGGAGTAAAGGAAGAAAGAGATGCAAAACTGCACACAATGTTCCTGGAGAGTACATCAACTGAACTGTGTTTTCTGCTAGGCTCACTAATCTCTTAGTGTGCCAAAATGGACAGGCAGAGACACCATAGTCCCCAGATGGCTTGTGGCTATTAAGAGTGCTTACTTTAACAGCCAGAAAACACCCCCATCTGTAAATGTCTCGAATGCTGCCTCTATATTGAAGATCCATGTATTTAGTTCTATCTTACATTTATGAGTTTCTTAAGAACACTCTCCCAAAACCCTTCATAATTTTCATATAATACATTTTCTTTAACTAATAGATTTTTACTAATATATTTATACTCTGCCTTTCTGAAAATAAAAAAAATCAACTAGGGGAGCTTACTTATATAATAAACTACAAAAACATGATAAGCAATCCCAAATTAGAATACTTTTAAAATGGTAGATGCCATATAAAAAGGAATTGGGGAGGCATGTTTAAATAAAGATGCTTTAGACTTGCTACAGCTTCTGCTTGAAAATAAAGGTTACCCTTATTAATTCACAAGAACGCGGCTTCCAGAATGCAGAACAGAAGCTGTGTGTTTCCCAGGAGAGCCAATGCAACAACAGCCTTTTTTAAAGGAACAGAATACTTCAAAATGGCGAAGAGAGTGGGTGAGGGAGGGGGCCAGACCTCATTAACAAGTCAAAGGCATCCGAGTCCAAGATACGTCAGCAACATTGCACTTACTGCATAGGAGCGATACTAATATACATCACACAGTGATCTGGCTCTGGTTTTAACGGATGGAATCCTACCTACAAATTGCAAACTCTTTCTCCAAGTGTGGATCCTTATGCAGCTATAATGGCATCATCAGTGGGCTTGGGGCAATCCTACGGTTTGCAAAAGTACCAAAAAAAAGGGGGGAGGGGAGACAAAAATAAAGATGAGGGGGACAGGAAAATACCCAGCAATAAATGAGCATACTTGGTAGGCACAGAATGCTGACTGTCAGGATAAATGCAACTGAAAACTAAGAGAAATGGAGTGTCCTAGAAAAGAGCATGGCTGGCTGGATGACTGGTACCCTGAATAGCAATACAGTGGTACCTTGGGTTACAGATGCTTCAGGTTACAGACTCCACTAACCCAGAAATAGTACCTTGGGTTAAGAACTTTGCAGCGGGAGGCCCCATTAGCTAAAGTGGTGCTTCAGGTTAAGAACAGTTTCAGGTTAAGAATGGACCTCCAGAACGAATTAAGTTCTTAACCCGAGGTACAGCTGTACTTCACACTCCAGCATTTTCTTGCCAATCCCACATGTCATTTATAAAACAGTTTACTGGAGCTATGTTTGTGCGAGGTGTTCTGTTGTTAGGCTTAATGAGACAGTGCTAGGAGTGCCTCTTGACTGAAGTAATTCTTCTAGAGACTAAGGTGACAATTTCTTGGTCTCACAGGGAATTTCATCCAACTTAGCCAATGTGCACTACAGTGCATCACCCTCTCAGTTCCAGCCCACTGAACATGACAACCAAACCTTGAGCGTTGGGAGCAGTTTGTTCCCTCATTCGCCAAACCAAAAACAGTAAATAGATACCATAAAAGTTCACCCTCCGCCTGAAATTCAAAACACAGAAAACAAAACTAACAAAGAAGCAGAGATGTTAAAAGAATACCCATGAAGGAGCCATAGTAATTAGTAATTAAGATAATCACATGCATTTCTAATAGGGCTGTCTCATTGTGCAGTTCCCAACACAGCAAAGCTGTTACTCTGCTAAAAAGGTTTTGGAGTGAGTGAAGCATTTTTGTCTGTGGTACAGAGCAGGCTTCTGAAGTATACCTAATCAACAGCCTGAATTTGCTGCCCTCTGGACTGCAGCCCCAAGATAGGATAGGTGGATATACGAGGTGCCTTCCCAAAACTTTCAGTTATTATTTTTAAAATGTAGTTTTCCAACCAACCAATGTTTACAAAAATGCATAAATCTGGTGAAAGAAAGTGCACATAAAATGAATATATAATTGAAAATAACATGCAAAAAATGCATTATATTAGAAGAAACTGCATACAGATCTGCATCCAAAATATGTTAATTAGAAGAAATTTGCACTAAAATACTGAAGAATTTTCATGAGGATATTTTAAAAATCCTCATATTGCTGCAGAAATGCAGAAAAGCAAATTTAAGAATGGAAGAATAAGAAACTGAGAAAACCAAAATTGAGAGATCCTTCCATCCCTACTCAGAAATAAGGCCCACAGTGGAGCTTATTTCCCATTAAGTGTGTTCAGGATTACAGTCAAACTCGCTTTAGCATATTAGACTACCTATATTTAGATTCTGATTCATTTTGCATTGAGTTGATAGCCCCCCCCACATAACATCTGTGGGCTGATAGGAGTTGTAATCCAACAACAGCTGGAGGGCCACAGGTTCCCCATCTCTGTCATATGCATTTGGCCTGCTCCCCACATAATTGCCACTATAATCCTGTTTGGAACCATTCAGAGTAGGTGAATTTGACTGTCAAATATTCTGCCATTGAGTGAAGTAATATTATAATTAAGAATTTCTAGAAGACAAAAGTTGCAACAGTAAAGTTGCATAACACCAATGCACTGCTGACATTTTGTGTCTCTATCTTAGAAAGGACTACAATGCATTTATGTCAGGCAGCAAAGAGTTGACTCCCATTTTGCCTTTGTTCTTCAAATGACACACATTTTACTTATTTACTTTAAATATTTATAAGCCTGCCTTCATGCAGCAAATTCTAGTTTCCTTGCTGGTTTGGAACTTCCTTAGTTTGTTGTACACATCCTGCTTCAGCAGTCATATATTCAAACAATCATATGCCCCCGTCTGAGGTGTTGTTTTTTTAAAAAAGTGGGGAAGGCAATTTTTGTTTTTAAGCTGAAAACCAGCTTTAGGTGTGCGATGATTAGGTGTCCCTGTTTGTGTCTTCCCTCCAGTCATCTTGATCAATAGTTATTCTCCTTTATATTCATTGTATTCTTTTAAATACTTCACAAAATTTTGCTTTTCATAAACTTTGCTCATCTATCAACTGTCTACAAGTTTGTTTGCTTTTATTTATTTAATTTCATTTATGAATTAATCATGTCCCATAAAGCATGTGAAAGCGATTTAACAATAAAGACAGTGACAATAATGACGTATACAATTTCAAGTCCAATACAGATGCAAACTAAGGTAAAAATCTCCACTTAAAAGGTTTGCTGAGAAAGGAAGGTCTTCAAAGGGCACTGAAAGGCAACAGAGGTCTCTGATATGTAATGAAAGCGAGTTCCAAAGACTAGGTACTGCCACATTGAAGGTCCAAGTTCTGCATGGTACAGACCAGATCTCCTGATGACCTTCTGCTGCAGGATGCAGTGGTCAGATGGTGAGATGATATTTTAGGTGTCCTGGCCCCAAGCTGTATAAGTACAACACTACCAGCCCCTTGAACTTTGCCCAGTAATTTGATGATGATATTCTGCCCTAGTGAGCAGTCAAGCAGCTACATTTTGTACTAGCTGCAGCTTCCAAACCAACCACAGGTCCAACGCTATATGGAGTGCATTGTGGTAATCCAATCTGGAGGTAAAAGTACATTTTACCAGCTTCAGCTGTTTCTTGTCTGGCATAGCCTGATTGCTGTTATCCCTGAACAGCAATCATGCTATGCCAGACAAGAAACAGCTGAAGCTGGTAAAAGGTACTTCTATCCACTGAGTTCACCTGGCCTCTAGACTACTAATATGCTCTTTCAGGGAGAATATGACTCCATTCAAAGTGGGCAACTGACCAATTATCTGGACTTGAGACCCACTCACCCACAGCACTTTCATCTTGTTGTGATTCAGACTCAGTTTGCTGGCCCTCAGCCAGCTCACCACCAAGTCCAGGCACTGGTCCAGGGTTTACATGGCCTATCTTGATACTTATGTTACAGAGAAACAGATATGTGTATATCACCAGCATACTGATTATACTTTGCCCCAAATCTCTTGCCAACTGATCTCAACAGCTTCATGTAGATGTTAAATAGCATAGGGGATAAGATGGTACCCTATGGCACCCCACAGCACAACGTACAGGGAGCAAAAAAACACCCAGTGCTATTCTGCGAAACCAACCCTGGAGACAGAATCAGAACCAATATAAAACATTGCCCGCAGAAGCCATCTCACCCAACCAGTTCAGATGGATACCATGGATTATGGTGTCAAAAGCAGCTGGGAGATTATTTAAGAATAACAGGGTTGCACTCCCCTTGTCCATCTCGCATTAAAGGCCACCCATCAACCAAGGCCGGTTCAGTCCCATCAATCCAGAATGAAATGGGTCAAGATTATTATTTGAGTATTTGCAACTGTCCCACTATGACTCTCTTGATTACCTTCCCTCAAAGCTATTTGTGACAAACTCAAGGGTCCAGTATGAGGGGTCCCCCCCCCAGAGGTGATTGGATCACCATCTCTTTGAAGACAGCCAGGACCACTCTCTTCTGCTAGGATACATTGACTACACTCTGAAGCCACCTTACCATACCTGGTCAGCAAGCTTTAATAAGAGAGGCAAGAGGAACACATGGTTGGGTACATCGTTGCAAGCAGTTTGTCCACATAATTAGGCCATATAAACTGAAACCTATGATTTCAAAGTAGATGCTGCACTGGAGAATGCCATGGGAGAATGCAGTAAATGTGGCATCAAGATAGCTATGGGGGTGAGCCACTTTACTCTCAAAGTGCCTTGCAAACAAATCATAGTGGGCTTCCAAATGGAGCAGGTATTAAAAAGCTTCAGGCAATACAAAACAACCCCTCTGCTACACAGGTACTTGAAGATGTGATGGAAGCAAAGGACATTCTTCACTGCCCTTACTGCTCCTCAATAGACACGATTCTTTGCAAAATGGCATATCTGGAACTGGACCCCATCAGTGACAAAGAGCCTTTTGTGCAGATAATCCTTTTGTTAATGCATTTCAAAATAGCACTTGCCTTTTCCTGCAACCATCTCACTTTGTTGACTCATTCAGATTATGAATCATTTTTACTCAGTGTTATATAGCTTATATCTTGCACCTTTAAAGACAGAGGAAGGACTTATACTTTAGTGCCACTTTGTATATCATGGTTACCACCTATGCCTAAGGCGGCCTGGATTCAAATCCCCACCATTGTCAGATCTTGGAGTCTCAAATTTCAGCAGGGCCCTGTACAATGCCAAAATTCAGTGCCCTAATGCCTCTAGCACTCCATTCTAAATCATAGTTGTGGAGCCCCCAATAGCACCCCTGAGGCTCTGTGACCAGTGCAAGTGATCCGGTCATGTCCCCTTAAATCTGCCTCTGTCCCCACTCAACCACAAAACCTACTGGGTGACCCTGGGCCAATCAGCATCTCTCCAGTGGTGGACTTTGGGCTTTAAAATTTCAGAGGCGCCTGAAATTCAGTGTGCCCCCTGCCTCTGGCTTTCCATTGTTCGTCAATGTTGAAGTGCCCCTCTCAGCTCATCACCCAGTTCAGGCGAACCAGTCAGGCTACCCTAAATCCACCTCTGATCTCTCAATCTAATATACCTCACAGGTTGCTAAATAAAGTCTAGAGTGAACAATGCATACTGCCCTGGACACTTTTGAGAAAGAATGGTATAATAATACATAATTGTAGTGTGTGTTTTTTAGGGCTAGGGAAAAACTCTCCCACTGGACCCTTGCTGCTAATGGGATAATGCAAGCTGGGCCATTCTTCTAAGAGAGTATAAGGCAGCATTTTACATTCTTACTGCTTTTTGCACTTTGTTCTGTTTTCATCTTTAAAGTAGCCTTTTGATTATTTTTATCTATTTTCTGTATTTCACTAGATTTAGATGCCTCTTGATTATAATAAAACCTCAAAGCAGGTTACAAAATATAATAAAGCAATAGAGTTATCAGTTTAAAAAACAGTTAAAAACAACTCTTTAAAACATTCAAACAATAATTAAATTCACTAATAAGCTAAAAGAAAAAGCACATGTCAACATTCTACAAATAGAGGAAATCAATGTGAGCTGAAGAGTTTGCATGGAAGAGACAAAGGAAGATAATTTGTGGGAAATGGAGCCAAGAGCTCACAAGAAGATAAAGGGTAACTATATAATAGCAGTTGTGAAAATATGATCTGCAAATGCAGTGATCCATACACCCCCTTACCCTTTGTCAGAATGAAGTTGGCTGAGAATTGAATATTCCGTAGTATCTTAGCTTTTACTCTGCCCTCCCACCATGTTGTCAGTGACCTTAGTCCTCCCCCACGAGCTATGAAATGGTAAATGGTAAACTATTCAGAGGATGTAGAAGACTGGGCCTGGCCTAGCTAGGTTTGCAAGGAGATATATCAAAAGAAACCCATAGCAAATAATAATGGCAAGTCATAGGAGTCACACTGTGACCAAAGCAAACTAAAGCTGAGCCAAAAGAAATGCTCTGAACTTCTGATTATTAAAAACTTCTGTGCCCGGTTTGCAATGGCAGATGTAGAAGGCAGGCCATAACCTTGTCAAAAGGCCAGTGTGGATGAACATGTGTTTGCATCATCCAGAAAACAAAAAAGCATGTGACCTGCTCCCTATTCTTTCACTTGAAGCTAAAAAAGGGCAGAAGTAAAAAAAAAAAGGGAGGGGTAAATGGTGATTATCTAGTTTTGGAAATTTTGGAGCGTAGCACTTCCTCTTCAGTGGTGCTGCAGGGCAGGACTTCAGGTACTCAGCAGAATGAACAGGAGGGCCCCCAAATGCAGCAGGCCTGGCTTTAACATTTTTAAGTACTGTAATGCAGAAGATTATCTAAAGAGGGCACCCCACCCACAAGACTACGAAGCCCAGAGCCCAAAATTATCTAATTGAACCACAGGTCCTGTTCCCTCCTTATATGAACTATTTCATGAGGCTTACAACCCTAAAACAGCCACCTCATCTCTTATTGATAGTGGCAAAACCTGGTTGTTGTTCTGTGCCCTAAAGGAACGAGCGTTGCAGCAAATTCATATTCCTTGAGGTGCTGTTTGCAACTGCCTGCCTAGAGGACTCGTGCTATGACATGCACAGATTCCTTCCACTTCTATTTCCAACTCTGAATTTATACTGCTGAAGTATAAAGGGTTCCTTTTCCTTAGCATACTTCATAGAAGACATGCTTTAGGCTGGGGATGGGGGAGAGATGTCTCTTGCTCAAAGCCCTTGGCACAATAGCATAAGTCATTATATTCAGCCATGTTGTCAGCAGGCATGTTGCTCCTAAGATGGCCTCAGTTGACTTCCAAGCAGGCCACACTAATAGCAGGGTCCCCTCCCTGCTTATAGTCATCACCTCTGCCATGTATTTAATGCCCGCAGGCCCTTTTGTCTTTTCAAGATCATTCAGGAAGATGCACTGTTTCTATCTGACACCCAAAAGCATTATGGTTCTGCCTGGGATTATAAGAGAACTAGTAAAGGACCTTGTGGTGCTCAAGGCAGGTGCTAGATTTAAGCATGGAGTCGGTGCCCATTTTTCACACCCTCTCCTTTACCCAAACAAACCCCCATCCAGGACATATTTAAGACCAGGGGATGCTATACTACAAGCCTATCCAGTGATACTACAGCAGTGTGGGCTCTAAACTCTATAAAATGGCTGACACCCAGATAGATTCTCCACCCACATCAGAGCAGTCCTATATATACACACACACCTAAAGTATTGTCCCTAGCTAACAGCTTCTTTCCCCTCAAATGTGACAGATGACAATGTACCCACCTTTGTTTTGCTGCAGCCAACATTGTTCCATCTTCATCAAAAAGGACTGCATTTTAATAAAGATATATGCCATGCCACGGGTTTCCAAGGTTCTCCACACACCCACACAGAAATTGGGAGCCATAGCATGTGCAGGAAATGGAGACAGTAACAGTAGCAAATGTTATTGCTACTGTTACCACAGACATTGTTCCTTCTCACCCTCCCGCCCTTGTCTCTCAAATGTGCTTTCATTAAAAGGATGCAGGGTTTGGTTCAAATCAAATAAGTGTGAATTATGGGGTGCTCAAAACATAGGTTATGCTGGCTGGCTGGCAAGCCCTCGCCCAGTCCCCATGACTCTGCATTCTTTCCATGGTCCCTGTGTCACAGCCATTGGCGCAGGGGCAGGTGGGGTGGGGTGGTGTTTATTAGCAATGCATTTCTGTTGCCTAGCTGGACATTTTTCAGAAGCTTGCAGATTGATTTGAAAGACAATAAGAGGGTCTTTCTTCTTTCTCACACAGCAACACAGACTGATCAAGGGGGAAAGGCATCTGCCCTCTCTATGATGGATTAGGAAAAATAAGCAAGTGGAGAAAGCACAGGAAACTAGTCAGGCATCACAATAAAACTGTGCCTGGTGGGTGTTTTTGTCTTTTGAGTCTGAGCAAATGGGTTATCATTGCAATCTAAACTGAATTTTATTGGAAACATCACATTTCCTAACATCATTTTCCAGTCTGACTGTTCTCTTACCTGCTACCATTACTGGCCATAACACCCCCTCATACTTCACACACACACACACACAGCGCTTTCCAACGGAAAGAAAAATAAAGAACAGAACCTGTGTTGTCACTTAAATCTTGCTCTTTCCTTAATAGCCTCACACATCCAAGGGACAGAAACAGTGGCCCGATGGTGGGGCCCATGATTGGACACACGCTGAGCGCCAGACACACACCCGTGATTGTTCCCCCAGAGAATTCAAAGCAGCATCGGCTGGAAACTGGTGCCCATTGTCCTTTCTTGAAACCCAGCCAGCCGCTAGGGAGGGGGAGAGATGCGCAACTACCAGCTGCATTCAAAGCAGAATGAATAGGACCTGCGAGAGGACCTGCAAGGGCTCCCGAGGCCTCTCTCCCGCGGATACGGGCCGCTAGAGGGCCAGTGCTGCAAAAGGCGAGGCAGCTCCAAGGGCGAGAGAGGAGGAGGAGGGGGGTACCAAGAGAAAAGGCGATGGAAGGCTGCGGGCTTACCTTTTGCGGGCTCAGAGGCTCCGTGCGGTCCGCCCTCGGTTGGGAAATGCCGGCACTGGCATTGGCGAGGCTCCGGGATGCGGCCCCTGCCTGCGCGCCCGCTTGCCCGATGGAACGAGATGCGAAGAGACGCGCCTGGCCGCCTCCCCGGGTTTGTGGTGCTGATGCTGCGCTCTCTGGGGATGCTCGATTCCTGCAGGTTCACTGCGCGCCCCGCCCCTCGGCCCTGTCAGCGCGCTGATTGGCTGGCGGAGCAGAGGAGCCTGTCGACCGCAGCCGCCAGAAGGGCGGGGCTGGCGCTCGGCTTCTGCCGCTGTTGATGCTGCCTCTCCGGAGGGAGGGAGGGAGGGAGGGAGGGAGCGAGGCGCGCCTGCTCTGGGCGCTCCAGAGGCCGCCGACCCGCTCACTGCGGAACACTGCGATGCGTGGCCCCGGGGGAAAGCCGGCAGAGGCAGCCGTCTTCGCCCTGGGCAGAGCACAAGCGCCTCCCCGCCCACCCCGGGTATGACTCCTCAAAGCAGCGAGCGAAAATGGAGACGGCAGGCATCCGTGCCAACCGCATCCATGCACTTGCTCTATCGCAGGAGATCTGACTCATCATCCCCAGCCTGCGCATCCACACAGGGCCAGACCAACGCGCTTTTGGTGCTCGAAAATTGCATTCCTCGCCGCCCCGCTGCACACACGCTAGCAAGGAAACGAAATCAGTGTTATGACAAAAACAAGCGAAGAGCGCCAGCCATATATATGGCTGTGTGTGTGTGTGTGTGTGTGTGTACACACACACACACACACACACACACACACACACACATATATATATATATATATATATATATGTGTGTGTGTGTGTGTGTGTGTGTGTACACACACACACACACACACACACACACGGCGTTTTTGGTCTTCATTGCTGCAAAGTGATCACATGTGAATATAGCAGGTGTGTAGCAGAATCAAGTAAACACAGCTGATCTCCTGCCACATTTGTGTGCTCAAATCTTTTTGCAGAGTTCACATTTCGAGATTGTATGGAATTAATATTGTATGCATTGGTGGCATCAGCCACAATACATTGATAACCTTTCAATTTTTCATATGATGATTCTGCAATGCCTCTGGTCTTCTTGGGATATATTTCATCTAGCCTTGACCAATTTGGTATTACGAACCAAATCATCATTGCAGTAGCAGCATAACGACGACGACAACAACAACAACAACAACCACAACAACCACAACAACCACAACCACAACCTACCCTTCAACCCCAAGGTTCTCAGGGCAGTTCACAACATTTCAGTAAAATACAAAATATCCAGCATTTTCTAAAAGGGAAAGGTTGGACCATCCATTAATCAAGCTCCTTAAAAGGAAGGAATTCAACAGTGAGCCTTCTATAAGATACACAGATGATTGTCATCTAGTGACAAAGCAGAAGCAGGTGTTTCCCACAGTAGCACTAACCCTCTGGAACCCTTGCCCCTGTAATCCAAGATGGGTCAACTGTGGCATGTTTTAGACCTTTTTTAAAAAAAATTGCTTGCATTTCCTGGCTTAATTTTTATATTGTACTGCTTAGTATTTTGTCTCCAGATTTTTATTCTGATATTGAAAGTGCGTGTTTTGTTTTATTGGAATTTTCACTTAATGATTTTAGGGTGTGATTTTGTTAAATCACAGATTGGAGGTTTTTATGTATTAAATGAACTATATACGTTGATGAAATAAATATTCCATTGACTGCTTTAATATATGGGTTTTTTAGTTTTGCTATATTGGTATTGGTTTCAGCCGTAGTGTGTACAGTGGTACCTCGGGTTAAGTACTTAATTCATTCCGGAGGTTCGTACTTAACCTGAAACTGTTCTTAACCTGAAGAACCACTTTAGCTAATGGGGCCTCCTGCTGCTGCTGTGCCGCCGGAGCACGATTTCTGTTCTCAACCTGAAGCAAAGTTCTTAACCTGAAGCACTATTTCTGGGTTAGTGGAGTATGTAACCTGAGATACCACTGTACATGCATTTTTAAATTGTAAACTGCTTTGTAAATTAAATTCGGCAAATACTGCATATGAATAAACAATACTGTATTCTGTGGATAATTGTTTACATTTTTGTTTTACTCTATTTTATGGACCTTGGGTTTTTAGTTCTGTTTTATAATTTGCCCAGGGCTCTCATAAGCAAAGCAGGGTGTTACCCAAGAACAACCCCCATACCAGTGTTAATCCTGGCCACGAGCCCAAACAAGATCTCTTAGCACTTTGGATAGAGTTCATAGATTAATTAGGTAAATTAAATCAACTAATGTTTATAGTTGAATAAACAGTGGGGGGCAATTTTAATTAGTGATCACTTATTTTGTTTGGTGTTACTACAAGTTAAGCAGTGTTGTGAGCTAAACCGTTTATCTTTTGTAGGGTTATTTTGTTTCTGTAATACTTTTTTTTTAAGTTGGCCCTTGCTTTAAACTGTATCTGAAAGCTGTTTATTTCTGTTTGGTTCAAAAATATTAGCAATAACTTTCAACATAAATAATCCACTTGATACAGGAAAAATGTATTTAAGTAACACCTGTTACTTTTTGTCCCAAACTCTTCATCACATCTAATTACTTAATTTTCCACTTTGCTTGCTTACTCTACCATTTCTGAATCTCAGACATTTCCCCAGTATTCTAAAAGTGAGGACTATATTGGTCCATATTGAAGCTTTTTGTTTGCTTGTTTTATCTCTGTCATCTAAAAAGTGTATCCACTTCTTGTCTTCGCTGCAGACCTAACTGCTTACGACGTGTGTATCTCCCTCAGCTGAAGCATGCATGTCACTATTTACAGCAAGGGCATATGAGGTTGGGCTTTGCATCTTTTTAGCTTTATCTCCAATTTTACTCAGGCTGGCATTTGCTAGTTAGAACACTGACCTTCCTGCCAGATGGAAATATTCATTTATACCAATAAGAAAAGAAGCTTACATCCAAGTTTCCTAGCTAGCAGATGTTGAAAACAGCATATGGGTCATCCCTTGGTCACACACTCTTCTCATATATTCTTTTTGAACGAAGTTACCGCATTTCAAAAGCAAACTACAAGGAGAAATTCTATACCTTATCTTGCTTTCTTGTAATATACAAAAAAAATTTAAAAAATTACTATCATTATCGATCCCATTAAAGGTACTGTGACCATGTAGGTTTTGAAGTTTTTCCTTATGGCTGCCTTTTAAAAAAATAAAATAATAATAAATATTATTGTTGTTTAAATTTATTACCTGCCCTTCATCCTAAGGTCCTAGTGCGAGTTACAACAATTAAAACACGTTAAAAGCAGTTAAAACAACTTATAACTAAATTAAAAGCAACTAATTTTTGCTTTAAAATAAATAAAAAAGGAGTAAGAATTAAATACTCCCAGAAGTTATATGTTTCTGAATATCAGTTGCTGGAAACCACAGAAAGGGAGAGTGTTGTTGTGCTCAGGCACTGCTTGCAGGCTTCCTATAGACATTTGGTTGACCACTGTGAAGGAAGAAAGCTGGACTACACATATATGCTAGTGCCAGCTTTTTCTGGTATAGCCTGAGATTTCATTGCTTCTATAGCCTCATGCATTTATCCTCAAAAAAATGAACCAACCAAAATGGTTTCTCTGGAAAGAAAGAATACAATTGATCTTTTTCTGAGGAAGCAGCTGAGTGAAGTCATCCGATAAGTGTATCTGTCAGGAAAAAGACTTCAGGGACATGGGGAAACCTGACTGACTTCACAGGAGAAAGCACATTTGTATCCTCTCATCACTAAAACATATCTCAAAACCTTTTATTTGTCAGTGGTGGCAGATTTAACATTTAGTTATGAGCTAATGAGTGGTGAGCTATTCAATTGGATGATGTGCATTGTCTGACTTTTGTGTCCTCTAAGCCTTCCATGACGTACATAATAATAATAATAATAATAAATTTTATTTATATCCCGCCCTCCCCAGCCGAAGCTGGGCTCAGGGCGGCTAACAACACTAAAACAGTACATTATAAAACATTATAAAAATGAATTAAAATCAAAATTGATGGCAACCATAAACTAAAGTTTTGTAAAGATTGCCAAAGGAGGGAGTCAGGCTGCGCCCTGACCAAAGGCCAGGTGGAACAGCTCTGTCTTGCAGGCCCTGCGGAAAGATGTCAAGTCCTGCAGGGCCCTTGTCTCTTGTGACAGAGCGTTCCACCAGGTTGGAGCCGCAGCCAAAAAAGCCCTGGCTCTAGTTGAGGCCAGCCTAACCTCTCTGAGGCCTGGGACCTTCAAGGTGTTTTTATTTGAAGATCATAAGTTCCTCTGTGGGGCATACCAGGAGAGGCGGTCCCGTAGGTACGAGGGCCCTAGGCCGTATAGGGCTTTGAAGGTTAAAAGCAGCACCTTAAACCTGATCCTGTACTCCACCGGGAGCCAGTGCAGCTGGTATAGCACCGGATGAATGTGATCTCTAAGCGAAGACCCCGTAAGGAGTCTCGCTGCGGCATTTTGCACCTGCTGGAGTTTCTGGGTCAGTCTCAAGGGCAGCCCCATGTTGAGCGAGTTACAATAATCCAGTCTGGAGGTGACCCTCACGTGGATCACAGTGGCTAGGTCAGGGCGAGAGAAGTAAGGAGCCAACTGCTTAGCTTGGCGGAGATGAAAAAATGCCGCCTTTGTTATAGCTGCAATCTGCGCCTCCATGGAGAGGGAGGTATCGAAGATTACACCCAAACTCTTAACGGACGGTGCTGGCACTAATTGCACCCCCGCAAGAGATGGGAGTTGCCCCCTCAGTCCCATGTCGTCCCGTCCCAGCCAGAGGACCTCTGTCTTCGAAGGATTTAACTTCAACCGGCTCCCACATAACCATCCAGCCACAGCCTCCAAGCATCTGATCAGTGTGTCTGGGGCCGAGTCTGGGTGGCCGCCCATCAACAGATAGAGTTGGGTGTCATCAGCATACTGATGGCAGCCCAGCCCAAAACTCCGGACAAGCTGGGCGAGGGGGCGCATAAAGATGTTAAAAAGCATCGGGGAGAGTATTGCATGCATTTATGAATCCACCCTAAATAATAAGTCTGCAGGCTCAGAGAAACTTGGGTTTAAAAAAGTATGGTCTGTCTCCAGTCAGTATACTCAGATAAGGATTTTATCTGATAACCCTTCCTACCCAGATCTTAACACTCAGGATCACTGCAGCACACTAGCCTTTTGAGAAGAAGCATTTGTGGATTCCCTTTTGTGTTCAGGGCTGCTCCGGTTTGCATCATGCACCTTCTTCCTTTATTACACCCCCTTCCCCTTATCTGGAAGAAGATTGTTTCCCTGCAGTTCACTAGTCCCAGCTGGAGCATTTCCTGTTTGACTCAAGCCCTGCTGGAATATATCCACTCCATTGCTCTGTTGTTATCTAATGCCTGTTTGGCAGGGTTGCAGAACTGCTGTTATGATGGCATGAAGGAGAGAAAAGGAAATTAATGTTTGTACTAAATTGGGTAGGATATTGGAGGTGTCTGCTTTCGAGAATTCATTACCAACATTTAGGATAACTACTTACACAAGAGCACCTTGGTTACAGCAGGACTCATCTCCATATTACTGTAAAATATTTGTCCCAGGACCCAGAAGCCACAGAGACAGCAATGGCTCATATAATCAGGCAGCCATGGTACATGGAAGCAAGCCATCCCTTATTACCAGCAGTAGGACATAACTTTAGCATTAATAAAGACCCTGGTGGAGCCACCCAAGCAATTTTTCCAGAATTTTCTATTCTGAAATGGATGGCTTATGCAGGGTTAAGGGATAAGTGCATTGTCAAATAAGGGGCACAGTTGCTCTATAATCAGTTGATTCCACAATCAAGCATTTTTAAAGTTGGAAGATACCTTGGAGGTCTTAGAGCCTACCCTCCTGCTCAGTTGCAGGAATTTTGCAACTACAAGATCCCTGAGAGGTAAACATGCAGCCTCTGCTTAAGTATCTCCAACAAGGGGTCTTAATTGCTTTCAGAGTGGGATGGGATAGCCTAGGCACAATGCTAGCCAGAATTTAAAGGGGATAGGCATTTTAAAGGCAAATGCAGTACAGGGTCTCCCACGGCAACTTTTCAAAATGAATTGGATAGATTTGGTTCAAATCCCATTTCAATTCTGAATTGTTACTGGATTGTTTTTATTGCTTGTTACTCTGTGCCACTTGCTTTGCTTAAGATCCCCCTGCAACTGCCACAGAGCAAACATCTGCTTGGTCCTTATGGACCAAATTGCCCATCATCATCATTATTTATGAACTACTAGTGAAGTCGCACTGGACAGCCAACGTTGTTGGCAAATTGCAATAAAATATTAAAAGTAGCGACATTCAGCTCAGTGGTGGCAACGCCACTGCCCACCTGTGTTTCTTGGCAGAGGCATATGAGCTTCTTTTTGCAAAACCCTCTTATTGTATTTTATTTTCGTAACACCTAAAATATTATAGACTGTGGACAGAAGAGATAGTCCATTGAACACTTAGTGATTGATTGGGGGGGGGTCATTCATGAAAGAAAAGTAACTTTCCATTTGCAAAAGATTAAGCAATTAATGATTAACCCCACCAGTTCCATCACTAACTTCCAAGGTCTCAAAGTAGGACATGGGAAATGTATTTACTGTATTTGTTTGATTAATTCATACCATTTGAGTTTTGGTCAAGACCAGGTCCTCAGCAATCTACTGTGAGGTTCAGAAAGTTTCTTTTCTTGTAACACTTCATGTCAGTGTTTGCCAGAAGGCAAGAGAGAAGGAACTGAATGAGAGCCAAGCAGGCAGCAATACTTAAGGGTTTGGATCCTTGTTGCCAATCTTAACATGTCTAAAAAATGCAATGCCACTCAGGCAGGTAAGTGAAGGGCCGCTGGGTAGAGGGAGCCTAAAATAATTTGATAAAGAGCCTCTGGATGGAAGATTGCATTTTGAATTAATAAAGGAAGCAATAACAAGTAAGGATGGATGAATATGTCAATTTTGTTTTCTCTCTTTTACTAATTCAGTTCTCCACATTTCTGCTGCAAACTGCAACAACTCATGAAAATCTGTCAGTATTTTAGTGTGTATTTCTTCTGAAACACAGATTTTTGAATGCAGTTTTGACTAATATATGCATTTTTGCAACTTATATTATCTAATATATTGCATTTTATTATAATTGCCCCTCTGGATAAAAGGCAGGATATAGATTTAATAAATATAACCTTTTTTTAAAAAAAGTTATTTTCCACCAATGTATGCATTTTTATGAACACTTTCCCCTAATATATGCATTTTGGTACACATTGCTTGGTCAGAAAACTCCATCACAACATTCAGAGAAGTGCGAATTTTGAAGGATAATTAAGTTTCAGTTCACATACTGGTTTAAGAAGAATAAATCAGGTAGTTTCTCACTCAAATGCAAACAAAATTGGATTTCCCTCCCATCCTTAATATCAAGCTAGCAAGAAAAAATATTAAACTGGGAGTAGGTTTGTTGTCTTGCCTTGTCATGGAGAATGCCTTCTAGTCAGCAGGACTCGTCTTCTGTGTTGTGTTCAGAGTGTCATTATAGAAGCATCTGTACACATGGAGGAAACTGAAGCAATTTCACAAGGGCCTAAAATCATGCTGAAAGGAAGAGAAAATGTGGTATCTTACTATGAGTTTATAACAGAAACAGTTGCAGAAGTTTGATTGGTTTGTTTTTGCTGAATTCTGCCTCTCTACTAATTTAAATTAAGGGCCAGCCAAAGTGGAAGTGGGTTCAGAGATTGTGACTGTAAGAAGCAACAGGGTCGTGCAGAATAATACCATTGGCCCAGCGGAGATTGTCATCTGTGATGGAAAGATAGCTGATGTTCTTCCAAAGAGAAACTGGGCCAGACCCAGTGGAGAAAAGGTATGAACTCATTTAACACTTTATCATTTGTGGATTTCTAGACTAGTGTTCAGGATCTGTTTCTAGCATGTTTCACAAATAAAACAGTAAAATTAAATAAAAATGCAATCCCATACAAAAGCAGCATAAAATACAAATAGAGGACCAAAATTCTTTTTAAAGCCTGGGAGAATAAACTATAACTGTGTAGGTGCTAGGCGTCTCCATGAGTATCCTGGCTCCCCGCATTTGAACTTGAATTGATATAATGGCTGAAAGTTTTGGAAATTTTATTAATGAAGTCAGTAAAGTGTCCCAACATGGGTCTACAGTTTACAAGCAGGTAACGCATCACAGAGGATGTGACTAGGATTAGCTAAATATTATTGTTATAGAAAGTCTTAACCATTGTATGTGGAAATGAACATGCAAATATATTTTATAAACAGGTTCAATTTCCAATATATTCTGAAGTATTTAAAATGTCAGCAGTACTGAAAGTTCAGCATTTAATAGCACTGACATTTTGAAGCACGGTTTTATATGCATAAACCTCCCAGAACGTTTCATTGTTAATCTGTGCTGATGAAAAATTCTAAGACAGCTCAAGGTTACACTGATCCCTTTCTTAACTGTGGTTCTAAATGAATAGCTACTGGTCTAAGGAGTAACACACAGCATCTTTCATATCTGTTACCTCTTTCCTACACATTACAGTTTTCACAGACGATGACAACAACATACAAGTGCAATTAGGGGGTCCTGTGTAGTATTGCACAGTGGTGGAGTAAGATGGAAGTGATTTCAATTAAAATCCCACTTTAGCCATGAATCTTAATGGGTGACTTTGGGCCATTCATAATCTCTCAAGCCCAGGGTCCGCTGCAAGACTCTTTGTGAAAATTTAACTGGAAGAAAACATGTATGCCACCCTGAGTTTCTTGGAAGAACAGTGGGATACAAATAATATAAATAGTAACATTAAAATTGTATTTATAAAAAAGAATAGAAAGAGACTGACCTGACTTGCAGGGACATGAGTCAGGAAAGCAATAAAAATATTGTCATGAAATGCAATATGAAATGTATATAAATCACAGAAGCAACAGCCAAGAAACAGCAAAATCCAACAAGCATAAAACAAAACCCAAAACAGATCAGGTATAAGACATGCTGGAATGTCTGAGCAAATAAAAAAAAAAGTATTCAGCTGGTGCTATAAAATGATGAAGATTGGTCCCAGGTAAGCTTCTTTGGAGAGGGCATTCTGTACATGAGACACCATTACTGAGAAAGCCCTCTCCCTAGTCGTTATCCTCTTAACCTGAGATGGTAAGGGAACCTGAAGAAGGGCCTCTTATGATGAATTATTTGTTCAGGCAGCATCATGCATTAGTAACCAACTTCAGATAACCAAGCCTCAAGCTATTTTATGAACGAGAAAGGAAAATATATTCTGGAGCATGGTATTAGGAGAGCTTTATGAGGGAGCTTGTGAAAGTGAACTATCCCAACACAAAACATCACATCCCTGGGGGCTAATTCTCCACTCAGTTACACTAGTTTCACGCCATCATGATTCCATTGACTTCACTGTAACTGAGTGGAGAGCTAGACCCTATGGTCATAATACCAGTGCGGAGCATTGAACCAAATTCACAGCGAATGCATTGGATAGGGGCCAGGGTAAAGTCTTCTCTTTTTTTTACGTGGTTTTCCTTCTGGGTTAAACTTTTAGTTGCCTGACCAGTGACCTTTAGCCAGTGCCTGTTGCTGATCACAGCACACTCCACATTACCTCGACTAATAATTAACGCAACTTGCTCTGTCTGTGAATTGTCCATGAGCTGCACATGAGATTCTCTCACTGCTTGGTTCATAGGGTAGATTTTGGCAGAAAAGCTATTGGTTCTCTTTCTGTCCATGTAAGTCATCTGTGTCAGATATGGCCAGTTGTGGAACATAAGAAGACCCTTAATGGAGCAGAACAAAGGACTATCAAAACCAGTATCCTGTTTTCAGGAAACCCACAAGCAGGATATGAGCGCAATAGCCATTTCTCATTACAGTAGTACCTCGGGTTACAGATGCTTCAGGTTACAGACTCTGCTAACCCAGAAATTGTACCTTGGGTTAAGAACTTTGCTTCAGGATGAGAGCAGAAATCACGTGGCGGCGGTGCGGTGGGAGCGGGAGGCCCCATTAGCTAAAGTGCTACCTCAGGTTAAGAACAGTTTCAGGTTAAGAACGGACCTCCAGAACGAATTAAGTTCTTAACGCGAGGTACCACTGTACTTTTACCCAGAAACTGGTTTCCTGACGCAAACTCCCTTTGCCCCTGGAGGTAGTGTGCAGTCATCACAATAAGCAGTAATTGATAGGCTACTCCTCCATTAATTTCTCTAATTCTCTTTTAAAGCTATCCAAGTTGGTGGCCATCACCACATCTTGCAGCAGGAAAGTCCATATTTTGGGAAATTCCATATGTACTGTGTTGAATTGCTACTACAAGATGAGACTACGGCTCTGCATGGCCTGCTACAGGGACCATTATGAATGAGAAATCTTTTTCTAGATACAGTACAACCTTAGCTGAACTTGGATGGCCATGTGGCAGTTATCCATGGTCTAGTAAACTACCAGCTAGACTATTGCAATGCATTATATGTGGGGCTGCCTTCAAAGATGATCCAGATTCTGCAGCTGACCCCAAAAAAGGCAAGAAGATTGTTAGTGCAGATTGGAAGATATCAGCATATTATGACACTGGCTGTCATCTTCACTGGCTTCCAGTCCATTTCCAGGCCCCAATCAATGTGCTGGTAGGAGGGACTGTGATAGTGATTTAAAAATGAAACGAAAAATGAAACAGAGAACAGTAGTATTTTAAAAAATTAATAGAAAATACTAGTGCAGTAAATACTAGATGTGGTCAATGTTTAGTAGATCCTTGTCCTTCCTTGTTACAGTCTGGACTCCAAAGATAGTGAATGCTCTTCTGAGAGAGAGTTTGGTTCCTGCTGCCCTTAGAAAGGTAGGAATTAGATCTCAACTGGAGGGGGAAACTAGATTGGAAACTTCTCCAAGCAGCCTCTCAACCTGAGTCAGTCTTGTTATTTCTGCCTCTGTCCCTTTAAATCTGAGGCCTCTTTTGTACATTAATGCAGGGTGAGCATTTTAAAAGAGGCCCCATAGATACAGAGTACACATGTTCCACAAGGCCTCTTTTAAAAAACACACCCTGTACAACCTAAATAAATGTTTGTGTCTTAAAGCATCTTAAGGGAATGAAAAATGACTGGAGATGAAAAGAGAGAGAAGCCTTCCTAATTAGGAATGTCATCAGATGCAACTTAACTTCTGAAAGTCAATGTATTTCCAAAAAGAAGGGAAAAGACAAAACAATGGCTATGCCTGAATTCATCCACTCGTGCAAAGCAGCTAATGAAGCATACTGTACTCATTCTTTAAGGAGCTGCAAGACTATTAATTGCTTCCAAGTAATTTGAATCTAACTTTCTCTTAGGAAATTTGAGAAATAGTTGAGCTCTCAATGCACATGCAAGGAAGATGAGTGTCTGATGAATAATGATTTGCGACAAAGATGCAAGTGTTTTATTTTGTGTGTGTTTTTTAAAAAATACAATTCCTGGCATGGTGGAATTATGACAGATCTCTTACTGGATGAGTGTTCTAATAAGATAGAGTGAGCAGGAAGCCTGGCAAGAAGTCCAAATGATCAAATCAATTATGAAGCGTTCTTAGAAATCTCAACTGTTGTGGGCCACAATCCAGCAGAGAATGAATGGTTTTAAGAGCTCTTTTAGTCTGCAATGGATTGTGGCTGTGAGTTTTTAAAGTGTTCCTCCAAGCTTTCTATAGCGTTCCAAAAAGCAAAATACTAAACGGTGTTTTGAATTAAAATCCAGAGTTTTTAACAAGGAACCTGTACAGGTTACAAGCATTCTATGGACCACACTCATGATGAAGACAACTTTAGAATATTCTGCAATTAACCTGCAATTAACCTTCTGCCTACAGATCTTAGATGTTGGAGACCTCGTGGTTATGCCTGGAATAATTGACCCTCATGTGCATATATATGAGCCTGGACAGCCAGCTGGTGAAGGATTTACATCTGTGACTCAGGCCGCAGCTGCAGGAGGCATCACCACTGTTGTTGACATGCCCTTGTACGTTTCCAGAGGGCTGGAGGGAGGGAATAAAGGGAGAGACTTTCCTATTTTAATGCAAAATTCACAATGAAATTTCCCAGGTCAACTCATATAAACTACAGTGTAAGAGTTTATATGTCTCTTCCTAATATGATCTAATCCCTCATCCCATTGTAGGCCCTTGGCTCAAATCCTAAGACTTTCCTGAGGGTCGCTTGACCCTCAGGAATTGCTTTCCAAGGGGTTCAGGATGAGTTGAGAACCTGTGTGTGTGATGTGTGTTTTTCCAAACAAGTTTTTAATAAACATTTCCCCAATAGGAGACTAAAGAGGTAAAGAAGCAAGAGGGAATTATGCATAACTGAGCATTCTTGTGCTTGCACTGCATCTGGTAAAGGCCACTGTCTTTGTTGCTTTTTATTTATTTTCTTGTATTATTGTTATTATTCTGCCTTCCTTCCCACATGGAAACCAAGCGGTTCTCTGTATCATCACATTAACTTTCTTTGCACACCCATGTGCTCTGGCTTGTCTTACAGATTCCTAACACCTGTAGATAAAGAACACTTTGGGTGGAAGGCAACAGCTGGAGTAGCTTCTGCAGGGCAGGATTTCTGAAACACCATATATAGTCCTGTAGTGTCACCTACTGGTCATATTCAGATATTGTAACCAAGGGTGAATTCCCATGCTCAATTTCCACACCAGAAATCCATGGTTGGTTGGGTGGTTTTCCTTTTTGAGGCCCCACCAAATGCCTAGACATAATTATACCGCATGAACAAAACACACACACACACACCAACAGCACTGAAAGTCAGTGTGGTGGTCGTAGTTACTGATTTATCTATCAAATGCATAGCCTGCCTTTCCTGATCATTTGAGGTGGTTCACTATAGGAGAAAAATACCAGACCTATCACTCCAGAATTGGAGATACTGATGTTCAAATCCCCACTCAGCCATTACACACACTGGGCAACACTGAGCCAGTGTCTGTCTCTCAGCCTCACCTACTTCACAGGTTGCTTGCTGAATGCTGGAATGTATAGTATTTTGAGCCCTTTGCTAAAAGAAAGCCATGATAGAAATATTATTTATTAAATCAATAAATAAACATTTATGCCTGGTGGAAGCTCATATGTGAATAGGGAAATCCATCATCTTTGGCATGTTAATGGGATCCAGTGGCAGAAATTCAAGTAGCTACCACAACCTAACAGAGGCAAATTTAAACTAAAGTAGTGTTTTTGTTGGAACCAGTTTGTTCACGGGTGGTACTGCTTTGGTTGAAGAATGAGGTCAGGATGTATTAAAGGTGTGTTACAGATTGGCAGCTAGACTGGGCTAGAAACGAGCACAGTTTAGTTGCCTTCTAGGTAGGAATGGTTCTACAATTAGGCAGAATGAGGCAACTGATTGTGTTTCTCATAAAAGGGCAGGGAGTGAGGAGACATGCTGAGATTTCTTGTTTCAGCTGCCATCTGCTCCCTGACTTTGATTATGGTGGTAGTGGTGGTGGAGGAGGAAGACAGGTATCATTTGCTGCTCTCAGGCAGCAAAATGTGCTGGGCCAGCCTTGTTTCCAAGTAACATCTTATTCTACTTCATCCCCTTAACTCAGGTACTGCAGTCCTCCAACCACAACCTTGTATGCCCTTGAGAAAAAGCTGCAGTCTGCCAAGGGAAAGTGCCATATTGATGTTGCATTTTGGGGTGGCATCATTCCTGGAAATCAGGTTTGTATCCAGCAATGAAATGGCATCAGCTCCCCTGTGTCTTATGTACTTTGGAAGGAGGGCCACGAAGGCAAGATAAATAGCGAGGGCTCCAGAAATGAAAGCGTTCCTTTAGATAGCATGATCCATTAAAAGTAAGAGGCTGCAAATGGATGGAGGATTCTGCCATGTTTTTAGTTATACTAGGGTTGCTATATTTCAAAAAGTGAAAATCTGGACAGAAACTTTTTTGAGCTCTTCAGCAATTTCCACCCGGACACGATTTCTGACGGCCGATTGCCAGCTATGTACAGAAAATTCCGTACATATGGCAACCCTAAGTTACACTGCACCCTGTGCAAGAGCTCTGGAAACAGTACAATACAGTACACAGTTTTGAAAATAAGAGATGTGGCTTGAAATAAATCACTTGGCTTGAAATCCCAGTTCTAATTCCATATGTGTATGAACGAATTGCAGCAAATTGTTGGAAGCGGGAAATGAACTCTGCTCATCCTCATACGGGTAGGTGAAAATTTAGATTCAGTTTGCATTTAAATTGAAAACTCAATTGTAGCTGAATATGTGCAGAAATTGCAAGAGAGCAGAACTTAATATGCAACTCAGCCATTCTTCTGCTTTCTTTGTATTATTAGCAAACTTTCCAAGTGCTTGTCCTTGTGCTATCTCTTAGGCTGAGCTCCTACCAATGCTGAAGGCTGGGGTTCCTGGATTTCAGTGCTTTCTAATGGCCACTGGTGTGGAGGACTTTTCCCATGTTTGTCTACATGATATACATGTGGCAATGAATGAACTGCAAGACACAGACTGTGTGCTCCTGGTAAGGAGCTGAGTTCCTACTCTTTTACTCGCTAGCACCTTTGACATTAAGTACCTGTTTTCCATTTCTCTTCTCTCTTCCAGTGAATTTCCAATCTGGATGGCAACATTTCACACTTTCTCTCCTTGGGCATTACTTATTTTTAATTTTTTTATGTATATTTTATTAGTGAATTGAAATATTGTACATACTTTTCCCCAGTAGGTTATTCAGGTACTATAAATGACACACAAAAAGATGAATGAAGATTAGTACAATAATTAAAAGAATTTACTAATATCCACGTATTAATAAAATTAAGCAATGCCCCTTCATAATAAAACATTAATTAATATTAAATATACAGAATTAAAATTTAATGGCGGTATATTAATTCATGATCTGCACATATTTTAAAGGTGTGAGAACAACTTCCCTATTTCCTTTCTTTTATTCTTATGTGTATAAGCTAATTCTTATTTTACATATTGAATTACCAAATCCCAACTTCTTGTAATCTGCTTATATTTTTTTCTATCTTTAATCGTTGTGGTTTTCACTTCTTTGGATTATTTATACCTGTACTTTCCACCTCAAAAGAGACACTTAAGGTGGCATACATTCTTCAGCAAACACAGAAAAATCCACTCTTGGAAAACTGGCATCCAGCAAAAGATTCAAGGGAGAAAAGAACCAGGACCCACTGCTATAGACTATATTAGCCTGAGTATCTGGATTCTAGGGCAATAAGCAGTTTCACTGTTAAATTAGAGCAACTCCCTTCCCAGCACTGAATACTAGAATGAAAAGGTGCTGTTATGATTTGATATATCACAATAGTGTTTTGTTTTTTAAAAAAACAGCAGGCAGTTTTCCCTGCTTTAAATTAAGCACTCTTGGTGACATTTAGCTTTCATAGGCTTGTCTGAAACCAGACCAGTGGGATGGGGTGGGGGTGAGAAGGAAGAAGATGTATTTTTAATCTTTGTTGGAAGCCGCCCAGAGTGGCTGGGGAAACCCAGCCAGATGGGCGGGGCACAAATAATAATTTGTTGTTGTTGTTGTTGTCACATTGTTATATCTTCCTGTAGAAATTTTTATATAAACCTTTCGCCCCTGTTTGGGACTCTCTACACAGTTCCATCCAGAACAGGAGCCAAGTCACTCCCTGCCTGTCCAAGAGGGTATGTATTATGCTAACCAGAACCTTTACTTTTACCCCACCAGATATGTCTGCCAGGAGACATGGGAGCATTTCCCCCCTTCATCACAGGACCCTGGTCATCCCTTTGTGTTCTTCTGAATGGAAGTGTTTGCTCGGCTTAGAACTTGTTTTGCACCAACAAAGAAATAGATAATGGAGACCATCAATAGGGCAAATAAAGGAGAGTAAATAAGAGAGGAGACAGCAAGGAGTCTGGAGCAGCCCTGGGCAGTGAACTGTCTGAAGAAAAATACCTGAAGATTTCAGAATGGCCTCCCTCTGATGACATAGGAGGGAGGGAGATTTCAGTTGCACAAGAAATGGGCACAATCTTTCTAGGATGTGAAGGGAGCTGGGAACCGTTCCCCTAAGGACCTTAAGTGCATTTTAATATACTAAAACACTAGAAATAATCTTGCTAGAACCCACTTAGTAGGGGCACCGGTATTAAATGTGTGCATCTTTATATTTTTCTCTCCCTTTCCCCAAACAGACACCATGGAGTACAGCACTTTCTTGGACACACGCCCTTATACCATGGAAGTGGAGGCCACCATCACCATTGCTGAACTGTGTCTCCAGTATAAGTGAGTGTTTCTTTCTGTTAAGCTGGAATGAGAGAGCAGGCTAAGGACATAAAAAAGCCCTGCCGTATTACACCAAAATCCCATCTAGTTCAGCATATTGTTCTCCCAATGGCCAACTAGATGCCTATGGGAAACCACAAGCAAGACCTGTGTGCAAAAGCTCTCTGCTGGCATGTGCTTCCCAGCAACTGGTATCATACTCCAACTGCTCCAAAAATACCGGGATCGTCACAAACACCCTTAAGCAACCACATCCTGAATTCCCAAGGGTCCTTCCCTTCAGTACTGGAAGTTCAGACCGTGCATCCCTCTAGGACATTTCTTAGATCTATGGCCCCACTTCCTGTTTATATGAAAACAAGATCCAGGTCACTTGAGGGCCCCTAATAAAGTTTTTCACTGTTTCCTTGCTCCTCAGTCGGTTGATCTCTCATAAAGAAACTGATGAGAGGGAGCTAAGCGGGCGAGGTCTTCCACAAGGTCACTGTCCACATGGTTGCGAGGGGTGCCAAGAGGTCACAAGTGCTGAAGAGCAGCTGTTACAGTCACTTGGCTCTGGTTTGCTTCGTTGAGCTGCTGCATCTGAGTCCCTGCCCCAGCTTCTGAGGAGAAGGCAGGGTGGGGGGCACTGATGTAG
This sequence comes from Podarcis erhardii, assembly GCF_964252035.2. Lineage (NCBI taxonomy): Eukaryota > Metazoa > Chordata > Lepidosauria > Squamata > Lacertidae > Podarcis > Podarcis erhardii. Next base: position 61,862,196 of record NC_138509.1, read on the forward strand.
AATATGTCCCTATTTTCATCTGATGAATGTTGGAGGGCATGTGGTATTCAGAGGCATACCACCTCCAACAATAATCATATGCTTTTAACTTTACAGGATACCATGCCACATCGTTAATCTCTCCTCTGCTCAAGCCTTGCCCATTATCAAGGATGCAAGACAGAAGGGAGCACCCATTACTGTAGAAACAGCACACCACTACCTCAGCCTGGCATCTGAATGCATTCCTCCAGGAGGCATCTACTACAAATGCTGCCCTCCTATCAGGGACAAGAACAACCAGGTAAGAGCTATGGGAAATGGAAGTGGTCCAATCAAATGGCAAAAAATAAAAAGATAAAATAAAGATAAAGTGATGGCAGAGAGAGGACATATGAAGTAAGATCTGAGTACTATTAAAAAGAAATGCTTGATAATGTCTGCAATAATTCAGTAAGAAGAATAAGACAGGAACTTTATATGATCAACAGACTCCACTCATGTTGAAATTATAGGTTGTTCTGGATGAACAAAGCATGACAGGTTATTAAAATGGCATTCAGAAAAGAGTGAGTACACATACATACACACATACACACAATCTTATGCAGTTGACTCCTATAGATAATACACAGATCCAAACGATTGTCTAGAGACATATCAATGCAATGTTCAACTACTTAAATCCATCATATACATTATGAGAAACAAAAAGACAATAAAAATAAATAAAATATGTTAAAATTGACAGTGCAAAGTGCATTTGTGTCACATCCAGACATGTTCAAAGAGATGGTAGTTTAGTGCTTAATGTAAGTTCATTGTTCTTGTTTAACGAACTCAGCTTAATAAACCATGCTTGAGCACAAGAATCAGACTATACACTACCTCCTTGTCCCTCTCATCTTCCCATGATGCTCTGGCTTCAGTGCCTCCATCATGGTTAATTTAAACCACAGTTTCCTGTTACATCTTAACTAGGAAACTATCATGTAATCTCGGACTACAAATACGAGGATAAGATGTTGGTTTTGCATTCTATTTGGTAAGTTGAGGTAAAACAGATGTAACTGGAATTTTTGGTTTAAAATAGCCATAATAAAAACACTGGATCCAAACAAGGGGGAGGGGAGGGCCAAACACATGGGTCTATTCTCAGTTTAATAAACTATGGTTTATTGGCCTTAATAATTGCCCCAAAGTACGAGGCAGGCCTTCCTAAAGAAATAAGGGCACTAGAAAGGGAAAATGTCAGTTCCTGCACAATACATAATACAAGTGAATTAAGTGTTATTGTGATTCTTTATTGGGCCAGGATGCAAAATCCAGGAGTGGAATCATTGCAAAGCAATCCTCCTGTTCCCAGTTCCTTAAAACATTCCAGAAGGCCTTGGTGGTGGTGAAGAAGAAGAATCAGCATGGCCAGAAGAATCAGCATGGCCACACTATCCTTATCTGTTTCTAAATGCGGATCTTTAGTCAAAGAAATTTCCTTTCCATGCCCATTCCTTCTTGCTTTTCCATTCTAAGGAGAGCTAACTTTCCGTAGCAGCTCTGTCACTGTTGCTTTGGATGGTCTATTTTCGAGTTGAAAGCTGATCCTGGAACTTTGGTACAAAGTGCATTACCTCTGTATGCATCAATAGATTAATGCAGGGGTCACCAACGTGTTGCTTGTGGGCACACATATGCCCACAGAGGCCGTTCCTGGTGCCTACGGGGTCCCCTTTCCCACTCCACTGAAATTAGTGTTGAAAAAAGCATGCTCCTGTCGCTAGTAGAACAGGTTGTGACATGTGCTTGGCTGTGGTGCCCACAGCTGTCCATCCAGTTTGCAAATGTGCCACTGGCCCCAAAAAGGGATGTGACCCTTCCTTGATCATTCCCTGGCTTCACCTTATTCAAGGAGAACTACAAAAGTATTTCCTTGGCATAAACTCTTCCTCTCATGTCTCCAGGAGCAGCTGTGGGCAGCTTTGGAAGTGGGAGAGATAGACATGGTTGTCTCAGCCCATACTCCTTGCTCCCGAGACTTGAAAGATTTGAACAATGGAGACTTCCTCAAGGCCCCAGCAGGGATTGCTTCACTACAGTTTGGTAATATGTTTATATACTATTTTATATATGCTGTTCTTTTTCTTATCCTCATCCAATGAGCATGTACTGCTAAGAATGGAAAGGATGATATCCTCATATCATGACTCAAGAATATACTACACTGACAGGCAGTATCTCTCCAGAATGTGGGGCCTCAGAGGTCTTTCCCATTACCTGCTAACTGGAGGTGTCTGGAATTAAAACAGTAACCTTCAGGATGCAAAGCATGTGATCCACCATTGAACTATGGCCCTTCCCAAAGAACGACCTGTCATCCTGTTGTTCCAGGTGCCCTTAGTGTCCTCAAGCTAAGCCAACCAATACCCCATTCAAAATGCCCCATTTCATTTAAATTACAAATACTTTAGTTTTTCACTATGTAAATTAAAGCAATTTGTTTTAAAAAGCATGTTCAATAAAGCAAAGACTGGATCCCAAGCATCGTTACCGGTACTTCAAAATAAGTTCAATTGAATGCATAATAATTTTCTTTTAGGTAGGTTATGACTTTCAGACAAAGACATCTTAATTGATCAGATCACTTTTCACAGAGTAGCCAATTCATTGATTAAATTTGCATATGTTTACATACAAAAATTCTGAAGAAAATAGCATGAATTTACTTCCCTGGTGCTCCCCCCCCCCATACAATCACACAATAGTGTGTGCGATTCAAAGTGTGTATGTTTGAATGAGTGTGAATGAATGTCAGTGAATGTGTTTATTGGTGACCCAACGTATTGCCACATGTGGCCCTTGCAGGAAAGGACTGCTCACCCCTGGTATAGAACTTTACCAAATGTTCAAGTCTCCTTTTTAAGTGGCATCAAGTGATATACTTTGAGAAGAAACCAGGGAAGAACAATCTTCTTAACAATAAATTCCTCTACTAATTGTGACTGGAAAATTCATAGGTCTCCCTCTCTTCTGGACTTGTGCAAAATCCAGAGGGTTCTCCTTCCATGACCTAGTGCAACTGATGTGCAAAAATCCTGCCATTCTGAGCAGGCTGGAAGACCGTAAAGGATCACTTGGCTCTGGGATGGATGCAGACCTAGTGATCTGGAATCCAGAAAAGAAGTTTGAGGTAAGGATGGGAGAGGATATAGGTCATTTTTAAAATTTTGTGAATCACCTTAGGAGTCTGATATAGAGCCAAAAACAGGATATAACAAATCTAATAAAATAAAGAGTTATAACAAACAAAGACCTTACAGAAAACAATAAAGTGACCTAATACCAAATGAATAATTAAATGTGCCAGTTTTATGAGACAGAAATCCAAAGTGTAGTTGTTGTTCTTTGAATTTCTTATCCTTACTTCACCATAATGTCCCAGGTAAGATAAAACAATATAAAATAAAATGTTAAAATCAGTTAAAACACTTCGGTGTTGAATGTTTCCAGTATAAAAAGGCATAGCAGAATGGCCTTTACAATGACCTTAGCAAGAGAGTAGTCTTGACACACTTAGGGTGTCAGCTGGGGCGTTATTTTTCTTAATTTGGATCAAAGATACATCAAAACACTTATTATGGCTATGGTTATTAGCTAGAGAGATACAAGATAGATATTGATTGTGGCGAACATCATGTGTATACCCCTTCCCAAGCCTGCGATGGTAGCTCACTGGGTGGAAGTGTGTATTCAAGTTCTGTTTTCACCCTGTGAAACTAAACTTTCTATGCTTTGAAATTTTTATAATTGATGATCTGGAAAGTGCCAGTTCTGATATTACCATTCTCTTTGATACAACACAGGGACAATAATATTAGGTTGTATACATTATCTTTAGTAAGCAACATTCCCCAAACTAATCTGTATTATAATTATTTTGTCTCCTTCTTTCTCTCTCAGGTGAATAAAAACATAATTCATCACAAGGATAAGGTATGGGAAGACTCATGTTTTCTGCATTCTCCCAGTGTTCCTATTACTACCCCCCGCCATCCCACCCTCAAAACACCTTACTGTAATTTACTGTATAATTCATTACATTTTTTGCCTCTGCTTAGGGCAGGCTTCACTGTTCAGCAAATGGGACATCCCAAGTGTCATTTCTGTGGTGGTAGAGGCTATAATGAACTGTATAATGAACTGACTGTAGTAATCTTCACCTCCATCTATCACTTTGCTTAGCAGGCAAAAACCAACAAGCAAAATACCACCAGGAGGGGTGAGCACAGCCGTCGGCTTTCAACATTCCTTGCCTTTTTGCAGCCTTGACATTTATGGGCTATTCAGTCTTTATCTTTTCCAGGTCAGAAGTTACTGGGTCAGAGGATCTGCCTCATACAAAGGACTGGCCCTAGTAGGCACCCAACAGGACACATGTCTATGCTGAAGGAGTCTAAATTATTTTCACATCTGGTATCTTAGATTATTTATTAGTTTCATGGCCCTAACCTCAAGCTCAGAGTCAGAGGAGGATGAGCTGGCTGAGGCCAGGACTGCTGCACCACCAGGTTCCCTGGAAGTGAACCTGAGGCTAGTGGAACCTACAGAACCTGAGCCAGAACCCTCACAGATGCCTTTCACCAAGTCCCATTTGCCTGAAGAGTCAAGTACTTCTTGCTCTACAGGCCTACCCAACAAAATTCACCAGGCCAGCAAGCCATAGAAGAGAAAAGAAGTGCTCCAGGTTAGGGAGTTGGCCCTTTAAGGATACCTACTCTTTGGGCATGGAGATAGAGCTTGAGAAAGGTAAACTGGATGGAGGGGTTCATAAGGCCTCAATTCACCTCTAATCTTTGTTGTTCACTTAGAGCTTTCTACACCGCTGCATCTGTTTTGCCTTGTGAATATCTGCTATGGACAGATCAGAACCACCATAAACAAAAACACATTTACCCAAAGACCTTTGATTCTGCATTCTGTTTATCCTTACTTTTCTCTCTCTCCCCGCTCCCTACTTTAGCTAACCCCATACTTGGGTTTCCAGCTTTATGGTGAAGTCTTTGCCACTCTTGTACGTGGCAGGCTGGTTTATCTGAATGGGAAATTTGCATCCAAGCCAGAAGGGGAGCTGCTTGTGACAGAGAGAAAGATGCCTACAAGAGTCTCATCACCCTACTACTAATGAGGAAGAGCGTATGACAAATGTACTAGCTAAACACAAATCTGGGCAAAAGAGAAGCTGGAAGAATAGAAGAGGAGAGTGGAATCTACACACATACAAAAAACGCTGTGAAAATGCTTTTTAAAAAAATGTTTTGAAAAATACATTAAATTTTGCACTGTCTCACTGTCACCATCTAGTGTCACATTTGTATATTGCACTTTACAACACATTTAAAATGTTTTATTTGCAGCTGTATATCTGAGTCCAAGGATGAGTAACATAAAGAATAAACTGCAATCACATAGTCTATTGTCTCAGTGAGAGCAGCTGCTACACTTTCTGAAATTTTCTATAACTGCTGAATAAATAAAATGAGGTCAACAGCTCCAGCTGATATGTAAAGGATATGCAACAATGGAACAGTAAAAAGTTATTGGAGCCACTCCCTCATACCTTATTGCTTTCCAGAAGTATAAATAAGGCTAATAAAAAATCAGGGTGATGGGGGAACAGGACAAAAGGTCTGGGTGATCTTGCAGCTCTTGAAGCTTCATCTCAAAGTGTTTATTTTGCAAATCATTGATCTGATTTTCAAATTTAATGTAACACAGTGCTCACTGTGAATCAAACAGCAATATGCCAAAGTGTGATGAGTTCTGAATAAGTATTCTTTCACTATGGCTATGACCTCAGAAATTAGATAAAGAGGCTTTCGATATAACTCTTTAATCAAAGTATGATCTATTGATTTCCTGATCAAAATATGATCAAAATGGAATGTCAAGTAAACGTGATTGAATTGTGCATTTTTCGATTCTTGCAGTTGCTCTAACCTTTAGAGCAAGGATGAGAAACTTGCAGTCCTCCAGATGTTGGACTATACCTTTTATCATTCCTGACCATCCTGGCTGAGTTTTATTGGAGTTGGGAGTTAAACTACCCCTGAATTAGAGGGTTACATATTTTAAGTCCTCTCTCAGACAAACTATACTAAATGCAAAACTAGGCACAGTGCTCTGCAACATCCATGAGGCTTTAAGACTGCCACTGAAAGCCAAGCAATCCTGAATAATTTATTTTTCTCCTATTTGACTTAATTTGAAAATCCATAGAAACAAAGTAATCACTTTGTCAAAACTAAAAGGCAGCATTTCCCTTTGACAGTGCTGTGCTAGAACATACATCCTGCCAGAGCATTTGGACCTTAGTGTTTATTAGCTGGCAAGGGCTCGTGGTACATATAAATGCTAAACAAAACATTAGAGGGCTTAATATCACAGAAATACAAGTTGTCCCAGTAAAAGGGCAGATTCTCAGAATGAAGTACAGTATATGGTCTGATACAAAGTGAGCTTCCTTGAAAATGCAAACGCTACAAAGGAAAATTGCGGAAAAGGGTAGAAGGGAAGTACCGTATTTTTTGCTCCATAACACTCACTTTTTTCCTCCTAGAAAGTAAGGGGAAATGTCTGTGCGTGTTATGGAGCGAATGCCTATGGATGGCGGGGGGATCTGCTGCAGTCGTGAGCAGAGGATCCATGGTTCCCCTTCCTTCCCTCCTCCGTGGCTCGCTTTGCTCGCTTTGAAACAGCAAAGCGGGAGAAGAGCCACTGAGTGGGGAGAAGAGAGGGACAGAGAGCCTGGTTACAAAGCACGGATCCACATGGATCCTCAGGATTTTTGCACTGGGTCACCCCAAATTCACCATCAGATCACATAGCATGTCCATGGCTACAGCTTGCACCAAAAAAATCACGCACCCACTGTTGCCTGGGGCCGCACTGGTGCAAAAACATGGTTACAAAGCATGGATCCACATGGATCCTCAGGATTTTTGCAATGGGCTACCCCAAACTCACTGTCAGATCACATGTCTATGGCCACAGCATGAACCACAAAAATCATACATCCACTGTTTCGTTTAGAATATTTTTTTTTTCTTGTTTTCCTCCTCTAAAAACTATGTGCGTGTTATGGTCGGGTGCGTGTTATAGAGCGAAAAATACGGTAATTCAGTCACTGAAACCAGAGAAACTGTTGCTATCTTCTGGTGGGATAATGGCATTCAGATGGTGCAATTGAAGATTATTGGTGCTCTTGTGAAACAAACCTTCCTCCAAACTTTATGCAAAAAGGAAAGTGATGAAGAAATGCGCTGGAAAGACAATTGTTTGATGCAACATTGTCTAATCTCCACTCAGACAAATCAGAATGAATGTTGAATAAATAGCTGGTGTTGTCTAACCTCCCTGCCATCTTTGTGAAAACCAAATCAGGGTGAATGTTCAATAAAACGGCTGTCTGGAGGTCCCATTGGCCCCAGTCCAATGCTCATCATAGCCAGTAGATATACTTGGTTTCATCACCTCAGTCTAGAAATAGGACTTTGCCTTGTAAAGGAATTTTACAGGGATTCTGGTGAAGCAGAAAGAATTCCACTTCTCTTCCTCTCCCCTCATTGTGCTGAGGTTGCTCAAGCTCAGCTACTATTTACACTAATTGCATTCATGAAGTTAATGTCTAGTCTGGCCCTCAGAAGTTCAAACTACTGTATTACAGAATTTGGCCAGTTCTGCCCCCTCCTGTCTGGTCACCATTGTTCTATTACTGGATTGAAGCTAGGGGGTGGGAGGTGGGGAGGTTGCTCAGCAATCATGAGAGCTCTGAAAACTGTAATATGGACTTGGCATGACACAAATGCATGCATCTCAGCTACATACATTTTTAAAGCACAAAAATAGTTGTGGTCTAACCATAGAGAAGTTGCTGCACTGCACATTGAAACTCTTTGTAGATTAAGTGAACCCATTAGGAAATAGGAAAGCAAGATAATGATATTTACAATGGACTATTGTCTACTGAAAGGGATGCGGGTGGCGCTGTGGGTTAAACCACAGAGCCTAGGACTTGCCGATCAGAAGGTTGGGGGTTCGAATCCCCGCAATGGGGTGAGCTCCCGTTGCTTGGTCCCTGCTCCTGCCAACCTAGCAGTTTGAAAGCACGTCAAAGTGCAAGTAGATAAATAGGTACCACTCCAGCAGGAAGGTAAACGGCGTTTCCGTGCGCTGCTCTGGTTCGCCAGAAGCGGCTTAGTCATGCTGGCCACATGACCCAGAAGCTGTACGCCGGCTCCCTCGGCCAATAAAGCAAGATGAGCACTGCAACCCCAGAGTTGGTCACGACTGGACCTAATGGTCAGGGGTCCCTTTACCTTTACTATTGTCTACTGACAGCTGAAGGTGCTCTACTGTGATCTTAAGGAACATGTGCAACTTACATTTTTATACTACTCAGCCCAGGGGAAAACAATTAGTGAAGTTGTAGCATCTGTCCCCAGACTACAAGACAGTCAGGACACAGTTGTGTGTAGTGAATTGTTGCTTGTCTCCTATTAATTGCCTTTTGCCACTTTCAGCTTTACCTGGTTACTTCAACGTTCAGAAGCAGTATACCTCTGTGTACCAGCTGCTCTTACAATATGTCTGCATGGTACTTATTTCAGTTATTAGATGCACTCACCTGCAGTTCCCATACATGTCAGGGACAGGCAGAATGCTGGCAAGTGTGTACAGGGAGAAGGGGGGCTGGTGTCTGACTCGGGAGAGGGGGCTAATGATTTGTGGGGAACTGTACCAGGCAGGAGGCAACAGTCGGAGGCAGAGGAAGCTTCAGAGCTGAAGGGTGGATCACAGGATGGGTTGGAGGGAAAAGAAGGAGCAAGTCAGGCAAAAAAAGGAACACAGAATAACACACAGGTCACCCTATTTCTTGCGGGGAGGGGGGATTACTTCAGTCAGGCTCTGCCAATAAGCAGGCAGGCACAGTTACTTGTTAACCCCATTATTAATCTAGAATTCACTGTTCCTGGCAAACAATAACCAGCGAGTGCTCAGCATACCAGTGTTAGACAACTACAATAAAGAATAAAGAATAAAACTTCAATTTTATATAGTTTCGGGGATTTCAGACAGAACCAAACATAATGGTCCAGTTGTCCAGTTTCTCTCCGTTCTGTGAGGGAAGCAACTTCTACAGAAGTTGAGACAGCATAGGAAGCTTCTCTGTGTTGCCCAAAGAACAAGGAAAATACGTCTCCTTCAGATCTTTGTTTACATGATATTTAACTTTCCAGCTTCTAACAGGTGTAGAATTCACAGGCAAGGAAGGCCAAAGGCATTAGAAAGCACAGAACTCACTGGGAGAAAACCAAGGAGTAAGTAAGTTGGAGGCTGTGTTCTAAAGATAAGCTCATATTCACAAGGAGCCTGGAGACCAATGACAGTCACTGGAAGATTTTTCAGAAGAGGAGAGAAACAAGAGGGAGGTGTGCTAGCATTTATCTGATCTAAGATCTGTTTGTTTTGCTCAACCCCAGCTTGCCATGTATTTAAGGTCAGGGGTGAGCAGTGTGTTCCCAGTGCTGCAAGCAGCAGGTTGGACTCCTGTTCGGCGGCCTCTGGTTTTAACTCAGTGTTGCCGCACCATGGCTTCTCAAAACCTATCTCTGCCACCTCCAGCACCTCTGCTACAGCCACTGTCTGTTCCAGACAGGTTATTGCTGGGCCCTGGGCCCTCCAATTGCCCTCCCCGGATTTTGTCTGCAGGCTGTCGACAGCTCATAGGACATGTCCACAAAGAGATGATCCAGGTAAGAAATAAAATCCTACCTAATTCCTTGTGTGCTCCTACTTCAGCTTCTACTTAATGCTTTTCCAGCTTTCAAGTATCACCCTGACTAATTATTCATTAGTCTATGGATTAATTTTTTTTAATCAAAAGTAATGTTCTTAACTAATACAATCCAGATTTATGGAAAATCATTATTATTTAGCCACAGAATTTCTTGATAACCAGAAGCATGATTTTCTTCCTCTGTGATGGGACTATTATTTCTGGTTATTTCCCCATTTTTAAGAACTTGATTCCACTGAGCTCATGAGAGTCTCAGGCTTTCCTCTGATCTAGATTCACTAAGCAAATATAAAACTTTGAAAACCCAACTCTTTAAATCTAGACAAACTTCTGCTATTTAGATCTCATGGTGCTTATTCCTCTGTATGTCAGTCAGGAAGACAGATATTCCTTTGAGATCCATTACCCAGAAAGGATTGCTAACTATTCATGGGAGTGATCTCAGGCTTAGTAGCAGGCAAATATATCACTAAATTGGAGGCATGTAATTTCTGTGTATAATCTGGCTAAGAGCCATGTTAAGAAATAGGGAGTTCCACGCTGACCTGCATTTTGAGGTCCCATGAGAGCAGACTTGTATACAGTATAAATACAGACACCTTCTGTGTTTATGATGCTTGAAATCTGCTCTATCAGAAAACCTACTTAATTCTCACCAGGGTGTGTGAGGCTTTAGGATTCAGCATTTCCACTTACACAGGAGCATGGCTGTTCATAAAGTGCGAGTAATCAATGTATTATATGATGCAAAGAAATAAAGAAGCAAGAGCAGGATCTCAACTGCGGCTGAGTAACTCTACTGTGGGAGTATTCTCTTCCGTAACAGCATTTTGGACTTTGTTCAGCCCTTTCCGGCTGTTGTCGTTTGTCCATCAAAGTGTATAGAAACTTTTAATGGGTGCCACACTGTTATCTCTTCCTCCTATGAATGCCACTGTGAGAATCCACAGACATAAATGCACTTGCACTGCCAGCCTTGGGAAAGTTTCTTTGAACACTGATTATCTTCTCTGTTGCCCTCAGATAATGGATGAGATCAAGCTTGGAATCCAGTATGCATTTCAGACACAGAACCCTCTCACATTGGCTGTCAGTGGCACTGGCCACTGTGCCATGGAAGCAGCCTTCTTGAACATGGTGGAGCAGGGAGACAAAGTGCTTATAGCTATGAATGGATTTTGGGGTGAACGTGCAACTGGCATTGCCAAAAGACTTGGTATGTTTTTTGGAACCTTTTCCTTCAAACCTAGCATTCCTTTATAGTATTATTTATTTCGTTTATTCATTGCTTACTGCATAAAATGTTTCAAAGTAACTTAAGAGTTGTAAAACCATACTGAATGCAAAATTTGCAACACCAACCACCACCACTCATGTAAGGGTGAGAATAATGTCTGTATAATATGAAATCCAGTGCAACAGGATGTATTGGGGCTACTGCAGTCTGCTGTGCAACCAAGCCACAAGAACCTTCTCTGCTACTGCGACTTGTACACCACTATGGGACTGTAGCTTAACACTAAGTTGAATTCCTCCCAATTTGTTTTTAATAATCAAACACTTCTTTCCTGCTCCAAGTTTAATCATCATATACTCTGGAGGTTCCCATTGAGCTTGAATGGACTTTGGCAAAGGTGCTGCTATGTACTTGTTAATACATGACCCATTTCAAACAGAAGCGCCTGTGGCTCTCTTAACATAACTTGTTGTGAACTGCTACCAAGTGAGAAGTAATTTGCTGTCTTCCCATCAGTCCACCAGGAATGGTACTCCACCCCTAAACCTAAAACTTGCATTCTCATGTGTTGGCTATTTTGATGGACTTTGTTGAGCTAAATCAGGGGTAGGGAACCTTTTTCACACCAAGGGTCTGATCAAGAGCTGATTCATTCCCTGCAGGTCAGTTTTGACAGATGGGCAGGACCATACACCTCTCAAATCACCTGACGTCATAATGCCGTCAAGTGAAAATGTCAAAGGAGCTCACTGTCATAACCACTCAGCTGAACCAACAATCCAGAGTCTTCAACCTGTGTCTAGATTGTAATTTCTCCTGGTCCAAACCACTTTTCAAATATAGTTTCAGGGTGCACTGAGGCATACTCAGTCCTTATTAGCCACAATAATGCACACGTCTCATTCCTTTTCAGGGATCAGCAAAATCCAAACTAGTCAAGTGAAGCCTCTAAAAGCTGCTTAGTCAGGCCCTCTTCTTTTAAATCCAAGGAAACTGAAACCCAGCGAAATTACACTCTATGAGTGATTTTGAGCCAGTCACTATCTGCCAGCCTAACCTACTTCAGAGGGTCATTGTGAGGATAAAATTGAAGTACCATTGAGGGACACCATGTACATCACTTTGAGCTCCTTGGCAGAAAGGTGGGATATAAATATAATAATAATAAATATAGAATGTTATATCCTACCTTCCCCTAGAAGGGCTTTATTATTATCTAATTGGAATGAATGTTGGTGCTTCCCAGGAGTCTTAGGAACAGTTTTGTCCTTTGCTTCTCCTTTAACAAAGTTCAAGTAACATTATTTGTAATCCATTACCTTTTTTAGGAGCAGACGTTCATCAGCTAGTAAAGGCCCCTGGAGAGTTTTTCACTCTAGAAGAAATAGAAAAGGTGAGTTATGTGAGCAAAGTAGCTGAAAGTAGCAGCAAAGAGCATGTTTATTGGGAGAGTTTGTATCCTGAAAGGCAGGATATTATATAGATAATTTAGATACATAAATACAGCTCTGAGTAAAACCTACAGTCTATGTCTTTCTTATGTAGATGGTTGGGACAACCAGTTCATAGCAATTTAGCCTCCCACCTACTAGGAGAATATTACTGTTCACCTACTCCTCCCCTGTTTTTAGTCTTGTCTGACTCTTTTCCCCCCCCTGTTGACTCTCCTAGGGTTTAGTGACACATGCTCCCTTTTTATTTTTCATCACACATGGAGAATCCTCCACTGGAGTGCTTCAGCCCCTGGATGGCCTTGGAGAACTCTGTCACAGGTCAGTGGGTCATGGAGGTCAAATACTTATTTGCCTCAGAAACAAAGGCCTCAAGGCTGCAGTCTAAGCTGCTTGATTTACCGTGGGCCCACCCATATCTCAGCTTAGTGTGGATTGTGAACCCCTTGTGCCTCCGTTAATTCCCCCTTGCCTATGTGGCATTCTCCTTCAACTACTGCTGTACCACACTTTCTTTTCCCTAAATCCAAAGATTCCCTATGCTTAGAAAATCTGAATAAGAGAGCTGTTATCAATTGCTTAAACCAAATGAAAGACACAAGGAGCTCCACATCTACTATATATTTTGGAAAGTTGTTTGTTTGTTCACTGTGCATTTGGACCTCTCTTAATATAGCATAACTAAGTTTTCTTCTTACTCAAACCTCAGTGTTTATTTGTTTGTTTGTTTAGAATTAATATTCAATCAACCACAGAAAAAGTACAAGCCTCCATCTTGCTCATTGTGAAACATGGTAACTGGTTGGATAAGGATACTAACATTTACTCTTACATTCTTGTGCACTTCCTGGATACTCACATCTGCCCAGAATGGAAAAGAGAGAGTAGCAGGGGAAGACCAATTGAGTGGGGAGAGAGAGAAACCCAGCCCAGATGCATTCCACCAAGCTCTGCCAACTGGCATCAATGGCTAACAGTGAAATAGCAATTAATATGACTTAAAAACAACAGAATGTGTGGTAGTGCACTTGCACACAGAGAAATCTGATCTAGATGACCTGTTTGCAAGTTAAGCCCTGCCTTCCACAGGATGCTAAATCTCTATTCTTTCCTTCCTCATTTTAGATATAATTGTTTACTACTGGTGGATGCTGTAGCATCACTGGGTGGAGCTCCAATTCTTATGGACCAGCAAGGTGAGCAAGATGTAACAATCTGTCATAGTAACACAAATGTTTACCATTGATGTAAAAATGGTTTGAGGTTCGTAATCAGAGTAACTTGCATCTTTCCTTCATCAAGGCAGAAGATAGATGTATATTTGCTAAGAGAAGAGGAATACAAAAGATAGCATAGGAGATGCTCTCTGGCCTTTGCCACATTCTAGAGGACAAGTAGGTAAATCTGAAACTAGTGTCCAAGCTTCTCCCTAAGTATATGAAAGCCTTCCCCAACTTGGTGTCCTGCAGATGTTCTGGATTACAACTCCCACCAGCAAGAAATGCATCCAAAACTTCTGGAGGTCACCAGGTTGGGGAAGTCATTTATGACATTAGTAATAAACAAACAAGTATCTTGCCTAACTTCTCAAATTTTCCTCCCATGGACTACTTGAAAATTGCCGAGGGTCTTGGCAGACCACTTAATAATTTTCATGCCTGTTATAGCAATTGTAATGCACTGTGTTAGGTGCTGTATGATTATTTGTGTTTTTACAGACATGCAATGGAAACTTGTGGTCCACAGGCCACCATTTGAGAACCACTGCTCTATACATATTGCACTTATATTGGCTTTACTATACATATTGCACTTATATTGGCTTTATTTCATTTTTAATTGCCACAACTTTCCACAAAGAATCCTGGTAGCACAGAACTGAACAGGATATCTGCCATAGTGAAGGAACACTTATTAACATTTTTTCTCCCCTGTTGAGCACACAGGAATTGACATCCTCTACTCAGGCTCCCAGAAAGTCTTAAATGCACCACCTGGGGCTTCACCCATTTCTTTCAGCCAGAGAGCAAGGTAAGCAAAAAAATATTTGTTTTGGGAAGATGTTTTGGGAACTGGATGTTAGGCAAGTCAATGCTTTATAGAAGACAGTCATTGAGATATGGGAAATGATAGGAGGCTCATTTCCCTCCTAAAGACACTGAGCTGGATCCAAAAATGGACTTCCATGTGCAGAAGGGGTCCTTAGCTAACCAAATAACTGTTTTATACCTTGTCAGTGTTGTGAGAGAAGACTGAAGCTCATCCAGAAATGCTCTTCAGCTTCTGCAACAGCTTGTTTATGCTCTACATAAACTACAAATTATAAAAAATGCCATGGTGTTTTCCTACCATTCCATTCTTTGGGTTCAACTCAGTGAACTAAGTGACACTCACATCTCACAGAATTCAACCTCTGTGCCTTCTTGCAAGCTCCAGGTTCAAGCACCTCATATTATCTACATTTTCCTGCTTGTTTCTAACAAAGGGGCTAAGTGAGGCTACATGGCACTGAAAATCCCACATGAATCAATTCCACTGGGCAATACTATTATATACATCCCAATCTCCCAACTGTGAGTGGTTTCCATGGAATGAAGGTCACTGGAGACTAATGGCATTTGTGATCTAAAGCTGAATTTGCATACACACAGGCTCAGCATGAGATGGAAAGTTCACAGCATTACTGCTCCAATAGTCTGCTCCTCTACTGGGTTTCTAATAGACTCCTCGATGCCAAAGTACTGGATTCTCATGGAGAGAAAATCAATACCTCTATGACTCTTCCAGGTTCTGTTCTGGCACTGCCACTCCATTGCTCTTTCTCACACACATTGGCACTGTTTAGTCTATGTGGAAAGTAAATATGTTGTTGGATTCCAACCCCCATCAACCTCAGCCATCATGACTAATGGTTAGGGATGATAGAAGCTGAAGTTCAACATCTGAAGAGCCAGTTTCCTCCCCCCACTTTACTGATGCTGAACTGTGAGGTTTACAGCAAGTACACCAGGGGTAGGAGGTACACAAAGAATGTGATTCACTGGTAGATTTCCTTCGGGTGACCAATATTTGCATTTCCATTTTGTCAGGAAGAAGATTTACAATAGGAAGACGAAACCAATCTCCTTTTATCTGGACATGGAGGAGCTGGCTCAATACTGGGGCTGCAACGATCAGCCAAGAAAGTGAGAGCTAATTCTATGGCTTCTCATTCTCCTCACTTTTAAAGTAGTTTCCTGGCCTCCAAAAATGGATTAGGCGCCGGACCATTATTGAGCAGCAGATCTGCACTACCATTCCTTCCCCCAATCTTTCTATCATACGGCTGGGAAAGCAGGTGGGGTAAGAGAAAAAGCTTTGAATGGAGATATGGCAGGGAACAGCTCATTCTCTCACATGCAACTCTTGCGGGGGGGGGGGGGAGAGCGACAGAGAGCACACTTGCTGCTTGCTTACAATGAGTGATTCAAAGCACAAAAACAAGCACTGGGCAGCACCTAGTTTGACATAGGCTGCAATTGAGAATATGGCAATCCTTCCTCGCTTCACTTTCCTGTCACTATTTTGTTTTGGCGTAGGGGAGGTGTTGATAGGTAGGATATATATTGTGAAGCAGTTTCTGATAGATTGGTCCATGCAAATTGAGCATCTCCCTTACATGTTGCATGTATCTTTGCAGGTATCATCATACTGCACCCATCAACACGTTTTTCTGTCTGCGAGAAGGCTTGGCAATTCTTGCAGAAAAGGTCAGTCAGTGTGGGAGACTGAAAGGCCTACAGGCTGAAGTAGTAGAGAAACAAAGGAAGATACTGAAATCAAGATATGTCTGCTGCTTAGTTAGGAATGGGCATATTAGAGTGGATCCAGATATACAACAATCATATTAGCCGTGACCCCATTAATAATAAACTTACAATGCATAAAAAGTCAATGTGTTCCTAAAAGGTGTAGTAGATTAATTTTTGTCCTGAATGTCCATCCAGGACTTCCCAAAGTATGTCTCCCCTATATGATTTTCTGGAAGCAATAATGGTTATAACACCTGTGAAATTATGGGGGGAAATGCTGCATAACGTATGAAGCACCTTAGTTCTTATAGAAGGAACTAATATAGAACCAGTATCACCTTTTCTTGACTGGAAGCAGAATGAGGACTACTGAAGGCTGATGCCTGCCTGATGCAATCCTAACCCTACTAACTTGAGCGTAAGCCCCATTTTATTCAACAGGACTCACTTCTGAATAGACATGGTTAGGTCTGCAGCCTTACTTTCTAAGCAAGCCCTTGGCTTAGAAAGGAGTATATTATTTGTGTGACGTGGACCCTAAGAAACAAATGAGTACCATACTAATTTTAGAGTTTTGCTAACTGGTCAGAACTGACAAAGCCAAACTCAATTACAAACCTATCATTTTTAAAGATGAAAGGGTAGTATCCAATTAAATAATTCTGCTAGCACATACACTTTTGGCTGCACAGCACAACTTCCTCTCCCTGCTCACCAAATAACATATTTAGGGGGCACATGAGAGAGAGGAAATTCCATTGCACAGTCAAAGGTACTTGTGATAGCAGAACTGTTTAGTTGGATACCACCCACTATGTCCATTCTAATATAATATGCCTGCTATGTAGAGATAGTTGCATTTGAATTAGTTTTATTTTCTACACATGAAAATAAAAGTGCATTTTGTATACAGGGGCTAGAAAATTCCTGGAAGCTTCACAAGGAGAACAGCCTGGACCTGTGTGCAGGGCTACAGAAGTTAGGCCTCCAACTTTTTGTGAAAGAACCGGTAGGATGCAAACCACAATAATTAGCTCCACATTCTGTGCTGAGTAATCACCATTAAGTGAACAAGAGAACTAAGTTGTATGTGTGCTGCTGCATTTTATAGGACCTGCATTGAGATGGATGGAGAAAGGAATAGACAATGACAGTAATTGCAGGCCTGTTGAATATTATATACCGAGGGTAGTGAGGTATGAGAAGGGAACCAGAGATAAGCCAGAGAGACTTTGTTCTAGCAACATTAGTCTATTAACTTAGGCTGGCTCTAAGGCAATAGTGTTTCCACAGCTGAATGTAGTTTGAAAGCACGATAGTTGATCATTTACTGCATGAGCATCTCACTTTTCAGTACCAATCAACATGTAATCAGAAATGATAGGGAGACCAAAATGTACAGGATGGAATGTGAAACATATATGAAGCCAACTTTTAACACTCAGAAACCATTCTCTCTAGCCTTGCACAGAATCAAGCTCACCACAGACAAATGGTCAGTGAGTGCAGATTCCTAGTGTGAGAAGGTCCCATGCAAGCAAGGAGAGAAATCATTAGGGTGAGGGCATTTCATCCAGATGGTGCAGCTTGCTAGAAATCCTGGGAAATTGAAGCATTTACATGCATTCAGAAATTACCTGGGTGCCTTTGACTCATTCTCTTTGTTTTTCAGGATGCAAGGCTTCCAACAGTCAACACTGTCTTTGTACCTGAGGGATATGACTGGAAGGAAATCACTGACTACATTATGAAAAGGCATGGGATTGAGATTTCAGGAGGCCTCGGTGCTTCAGCAGGCAAGGTAGATATTGTCTCGGGGCAGGAAATGAGAAATAAACTAAGGTGTTTGAAGACAGGACTGTCTGGTTTTCAACAAAAAGCAAAGCATTTTGTAAATATTTTATTTCTCCACAAACCTAGCTTTTACTACTTTAGCTTTGTGTGTGAAAGCAGATGAATATTCAAACATGTAATCCCCCACCCCTCTAGTGTCAATGGTGTGATTAAATAAATCAGTTATTTATACCTCTAATCAGAATTAACCTTATTTACATGGTTTCCATGCCATTGAGATGCTGAACTCAATCACTTTTTCATTTAGACTAAGATGAGGGCTGGGCCCTTCTAAGAGAATGAGTTGCAGAACACTTACTCGATTTTTTATATTATCTCATCACTAGGTTCTCCGAATAGGATTGATGGGCTATAACTCCACTAAATACAATGTTGACAGAGTCCTCCATGCTCTGGAAGATGCTCTCCAGCACTGTCTCAAGAACAAGCTATAAGACTTCACCCCATTGTTTTTTACACAGAAGATCCATAATAGTCAGTGACACTTAAGACATGCAAGGTATCAGAGGCACATTCCACATAAAGTGCTTTCCCTTTTCTTTATTCCATAATGTTCCTATACTTTACAATTCACAAGAGTAAACTTTGTTTCCACTGCATGCTATACTGCGCACACTTACTAGTGCTGTTATGCCCTTTGTATTTTTCTTCAACAAATGTGTGCTCCCATTGTGCAAGTTGTTATATGCTCAAACTCACACATATGTCTGGATGTATGTAAACAGAAGAGTCTCTGTAGTTTCTGCCTCTCATTTTGCTGTTGAATCATTGTGTGAAAAAGTCTTGAAAGGATAAGGAAAGAAACACAAAGGCTGGAACCAGATGCCAGTTTTCAGAAGAAAAGCCATAACTTACTGTGAAGTGCATGCACTTTCAGTCTCATCAAACAGCTCTTAAACTGTTTTTGAAGAGCTTAAAAAATGAGTACATATGTGCCTCTAGTGTCAATGGTGTGATTATACCACCTACCAATGTCTGAAAAGGCTACAACATGTACCTAGCCTACTGACAATAGAGGAAATTGGATGAAAGCTGGGAGGGGGGGAATCACCCCAAGATATGATTGCATGTTAGCTTTAGACCAAGTTTAAAACAGAAGACCTATCCCTAAGCTACCTGTACAAAGTACAAGATGATAAACATCAACTCTCCCACCCCATGCTGCTATTAAGAAGTTTGAATACACAACTGATGCCTAGTAGTCTAAGTCATTTACACCTTTGGGACTTTCCCATGAATGTTAAGCTATTGAAAACAAACCAGACACTGTTTGTGTTCTGACCTGAAGTGCACTTTAGAAGATAATTTTCTTCATTTCATGTTTTGCCAGTTCTGAATATAGAAAAGCAAAAGGAAGCTGTTCCTCCAAGAGACACTTAACTGCAAAAATTCATCTTCCCAGTCTAACACCTATTTTACTCAGAGGTACTATGCAAAGTAACTTCTTTCATGTTCATTTGCCTTGATATAAATGAAAAGCCTACATTTGTAGGTCAGGGAGGTGAAGAGCGCAGCAGTAGCTGCTCTTTCTGCATCTCACTCTTAGTCCTACTTACCGTAACTTAGCTGCTGCTAGCTCAACCCCTGGAAAAGATTTTCCTATGACTTCATCCTGATCAAGAACTATAATATGTCTCTCCTCCATTCATTCTACTTTGGATTATACCTGGTAACCAACTCTACACATGCAAAATGCATGTTTACAGAAGAGTGTGGTTGCATTTTTCTTATCTGTCCTACGAATCCAATTTCCATTCTATTCTAGGAGCACATTTCTTTATAGCAGGCATGCACATCACCACCTGGATCTGGAAGATAAGAAGGGCACTCCCTGCTGGATCAGATCACGGGTTCATTCTGTTGCCTACAGCAGCCAGCCAGATGCTTCAAGGAAACCATCAGCCAGGCATAAAGACATTAGCCTTCTCTCGTTTGTATGTCATGGTAAACCATAGTAAGTTTCTAATGAATGCAACTTTCTGTGTCATTTGCCTCCTCCCTGCTAGCCCATATAGCAGGTGGGAGAACTATTAACTCCCATCATCCCTGGCTATCTGTTCCAAGAGTTGACCTAGCACCTGGGGCCAAACGTTCCCCACACCTGAAAGATACCAGCTGTGATCCTTGGCTTGGTGCTATGACTGAATCAAGAACCCTAGTTTGTTTCATTCCAGATTGACTAGAGATAGTGGTTTGATGGGGTTGAATCAAAACTACAATCCCTGGTTCGGTCATAATACTAAGCCAGGGATAATGGTTCGTTCCCTCCATGTACTAGTAGGGAAACAAACAGCACAGAAAGGTGAATTCAGAGGAAACCTTTACCATTGTTTAGCTCCAATAGCAACTGGTATTCAGATTACTGCCATATCTGAAACTGGAGGTTCCATTTGCCTGCCATAGGTAGAACCCATTTGTTAGGTCTGTCCTCCCTCATATTATTAATTGCTTTCCAAAGGCAGGGAAATACACAAATATTCCTGCACCCTGCCTCATGACTCACTCCTAGCCTCACAGGGTTGTGAGGATAAAATGATGAGGACACCTACATACATCACCTTGAGCTCCTCGAGGAAAAGGTGAGATATAAATGCAATCAATCAATGCTTATAGTTTAGAAAATGGGAATTCTTACCATGAATTTTTGTTTGGGGATCCAGATGGAGAATATTCCTCTGATAAGGATGACATGCAGAGTCATACACTTCTCTGCCTCCTCTTTCAGGGGATAAGCCATCTCCCTCACCAAATCAAGTGGCAGAGCAGACAACCCCACACCCCTAAACAAATTCACTCAAATAGGCAATCAACAGAGAAAACATGAGAACAGGAAGGAAAGGATACCCCAGGCCAAGAAAATGCAACTAGTCAAATAAAGGTAAAGGTAAAGGTACCCCTGCCCGTACGGGCCAGTCTTGACAGACTCTAGGGTTGTGCGCTCATCTCACTCTAGAGGTCGGGAGCCAGCGCTGTCCGCAGACACTTCCGGGTCACGTGGCCAGCGTGACAAAGCTGCTCTGGCGAGCCAGCACCAGAGCAGCACACGGAAACGCCATTTACCTTCCCGCTCTAAAGCGGTACCCATTTATCTACTTGCACTTAAGGGTGCTTTCGAACTGCTAGGTGGGCAGGAGCTGGGACCGAACGACGGGAGCTCACCCTGCCGTGGGGATTCGAACTGCCGACCATGCGATCGGCAAGTCCTAGGCACTGAGGTTTTACCCACAGTGCCACCCGCGTCTCTCTAACTAGTCAAATAAGGGGCACCCAAACCCTAAAAAGCCCCAAAGACACACACAGAGACACTGATTTGGGACAACCAAAACGCCTTACTTCCAGCAAAGGAAGTGAGAGGAATGTCCTATCTCTAGACACAGCCCCCCCCCCTCAAGGCAGAAATGTTGGGGAGTCTAAATAAAAGTTCACCCCCAAAGACTCCTGTAGGAGAACAACTACTGACTGAGGAGTAATGACAGAAATAAAAGAGGGGGCAGCATGTGTCCTCAGACCAAAATAAATAGTGCCCACCCAACTTGCCTCTGCTGAGTGTTAAAGAAGGGGGTCAATGAGGCCAACAGCCCCCAAATGGAAGCAGACCCACTACAAAAACTAAGGGAACTGTCAAATACAGAGCAGAATGGAGCATAAAGGATGGCGGGTGGGTGTGGAGAAAACCCTGCTCCAAAATGGAACTCCCGCCTAGGCAATTTATCAAGGGACCCTCCTCACAGCTGCTCCACTTCCTCAAAATGTGTGGCTGAGGTTGCCAAAAATATGGGGACAATGGGTGATCTGGGTAGTGGGAATAGCTGAAATGCCCAACAAAAAAGGCAGGGGCCAAAACTGGGTGATCTAGCAGAGAATATGATTATCTGGAAAGCCCAGGCATATGGTGTAGGAGGCTGCAAAACAAACTCCCCCCCCCCCCAGCACTCACAGATATTGTGCAGTCAAAGCCTGTTTTAAAAATGCTGCTGCTACCTAATTTATTTGCAGGACATGCCAAAAACTCCAGAAGCTGCTTCACAGAAATGTGGCTAAGTGGACACTGTACAAAAACAAAAACAAAAAATCCTCTCACTCTGTAGCCTCCAATTATCCCAGAAGGGACTAGAGCTGGAAGGGGGAAAGTGGAAATGTGCCGAGGTAAAAATATAATCCAAACACTCAAAGCAAACCAGAAACACACTCACAACAACAGTAAAAAGAAAAATGAGAGGAGAGGTGGGTGAAAAAAGGCAGGAAACTGAGTAAAAAACACAGCCAAAGAAGTGGGAAGACAAGCCTCAATGACAGCCGATGAGGCCCAAATCTTCATGGAACACAGTCAGGATCAATTTGGGGAGGAAGATGGCGCCTCCTCCTGTACAGAAGGCAGAAGACTGTGTAGGACCCACCCTGTCAATATCAGGGGAAGAGGTCATTCCTATCAAAGGAACTGTTTACCATCTGGATCCAGCAAACATGCATTTTATTTGGGATTGCTACATGTCATTGTTTTATGTTGCTTTTTTAAATGTTTAATAGGCTTTTACATTTTGAATTCTTTTCAGTAAGATGCTGGTTCCTTATGCATGAAAAACAGAATAAAACTGAGAGATAAGAACTAAATTATTAGGAGAGAAGACTTAAAAGTGAACTTATGGTAGTGGGGCCAAGACTATTTTTTCTTTGAAAGGGTTTAGATTAATCTCCAGCAACCTAAGTGTATACTTGAAGACAAAAAAATACTGACCCTCAGGTCAGTTTCTCCACCATGCCCAGGATCTAGTCAGTTTCTTCAACTGGATCTCAGCCTCTGGAATGGACAGAACACCTCTTTCACTTTTGTACCCTGCTTTCAGGATACTATAGTTTGGACTATAGTTTGGACTATATATAGGGACGTGGGTGGCGCTGTGGTCTAAACCACAGAGCCTCTTGGGCTTGCTGGTCAGAAGGTCGGCGGTTCGAATCCCCACGACGGAGCGGTCCCTGCTCCTGCCAACCTACCAGTTTGAAAGCACGTCAAAATGCAAGTAGATAAATAGGTACCGCTCCGGCGGGAAGGTAAGCGGAGTTTCCGTGCGCTGCTCTGGTTTTCCAGAAGCGGCTTAGTCATCCTGGCCACATGACCCAGAAGCTGTACGCCAGCTCCCTCGGCCAGTAAAGCGAGATGAGCGCCACAACCCCAGAGTCATCTGCGGCTGGACTTACCTGTCAGGGGTCCTTTACCTTTGCCTTTTATATGTGTTCAGTCGAGTTGGAATAAATATAATGGCTCGAGCAGCCTGAGGTGTAAGTGGTGGACCAGAAATTTTTAGGGTCACTTCAAGTTCCTAAGATTCTTCATATAAAAATGTTTTCCTTAATAAAATGATTATTGGGTCTTGAATTATCATGCATATTCACAAAGCTTAGCTCATCTGTAAGTTTCGCAAAGCTGAAGAGAAACAGCTTGGATGTCTGTAAGAGGTAAATGGGGGGAATACACCAGAGAAGGTGTAGTATGGATCAGAATAGAACGAACAGTGCTTTTTTTCTTTAAAAATTGTTTAGGGGTACTCTCATTTTGACTCAAGAAAATCACCATTTTATAGTTCAAATAGGGAAAAGTAAATACACTAAATGGATAAAAGTACAAAGATTCACAAAATGTTTAGGAGTATGTGTACCCCTGCGTACCCCCCAGAAAAAAAGCACTGAGAACGAGTATGAACAGCTTTGCGACATGAATCAAACTTTGTTTTTTAACTCTGTTCTACATTACAGCACTCCCCAAGCATTCAAAGCATTTCACCACCCCAAATCATGAAGACATTTACACAATTGTGACTCCTAGTTTCTCAGCAACTATAAACAAAGCATTTAAAGTAAAAAGCAATAATTTTCACTCTGTGTGTCAACTTGTAGTTTTATGACCCCGAACATCATGACATTTAGAAGAATTTGAGATGAAGCTATTTATCCTTAGAATAGTTGTCTAAGAGACTAAGTGTATAGCTGAGTTTGACTGCCTTTCCTAAGACTGTAATCTTTCCTTCAAGTCAGGAAAAAAACCATATCAATAGGGCCAAGTCATTTTAAATATGTTCTCCAGTAAAAGGTCATTTTTTATTTACAGTGTTTTCTATTTGTACATATTTATAGCAACATCAAAAAAGTATTCACAATGCTTCACTGAGTGCAAAATGCCACTTCATTATCACCTACCATCCTAATATTTCACCCACCTTTCCCCAACATTACCCAGATTGTCTTAGCATAGTTTATATCCTTCTCGCACATATCGGGCCACACTATTAAAAAGCAACCTTCAAGTGTGAAGATGAAAATTTGCACATCTCAGCTGTATTCAACACAGTTTTAGGCATATCTATATTTCAAAGTAAATGGATATGCATATGAGTGATGGAGGCATGACAGCAATATCGGAAGTGCAGGTGTAATAATAATCCAGAGTGCAAAAGCAGCAGCCAGGCTAAGGGAGCCTTCCCTTCTTCCCACCCCTTTATTTCTAAGGAGTGGCTTTGGACAAACCCGACAAGGAAGTGATTTTTCTCAGTATTATTAAGGCTACAATCACGTTAATGACTTAAATAAGGCTTTATTTCTGAGGTACTAGTTGGCAGGTAGGGACACACCGTGCAGACCTGCAGAAGTCCAACCCCAACAAGCTTGTAGCAATGACACTGAGAAATGGCATCACTTACTACTATCCCTGAAATCACTATTACTTGCCTTTCAGGGTAAAGCAATACATTAAAGACTTATATAAAAATTCTGCTGTTGTTTTGTGGCCTCCTTTCAGTTTATTAACCTTCCCAGCCAGAAGCCCTAACTCTAACCTTTGCTTTGACTATAAATGCGATGTGCCTAGTTATTAATTATAAATAAAAGTTTGGGATGACCAAAGCTGGTGAGTGAAATGAGATTAGCCTCTGACTGGTTCTCTTGTCCCTTGACATGAACAACTTTGGACTGAGCCCACAGAAAACTTACTGGTGAACCAAGAGGCCTGAAAAAGATAGTAAGCATTTTTGCAGAATTGAAAACATCCTACTAATCATTTTGTACTTTTGCTGGAGGAAGCGTTTTGTCCCATCATCATGCACCTCTGGAAAAATAAAAAAGTAAAAAGATTTGGTGTCTGTTTTTCACCCAGATCTTCTGTGGGGTTGTCCTCTCACGTTCATCACTGCACGGTTTCAAACAGCAGCCGCCAGTTGTTGTTTTTTACTTTAATCAATCTACCATCACAGCTTCAAGTCATCTAAGAACAATGCAGAGCTTTTTTAACAAGTGTAATTTCTCGGAGGCAGCAATGGCACTGGCACGGGACTGTATTTTTCTTGCTGGGTAACCCAGCAGGTATGATTTCCACAAATTCAACCTTGGTATCAAGTGTACTTAAGGCTCCACCTTGGGTTCTCTGAATTTTGCTTTCCCAAGTCCAGGGAGCTGGCGCTAGTAACACACGGCAGTAGGAGGCTAGCGTTAGTCACATTACATGTGCTACCAGTCATCTAGATGTCACTTCATTTTGTTTCAAAAGAGGAAGTACAGGTACATTAAGCTGAGGTTTAACAAATGCATATATTTTACTTAAAAACATTCATCTGATCAAAATAAACTTCATGGGACAAAACTTTTTAAATAACATTTCAATTCAAATCGTATATAATTCTTTAAAGTTTTCATACAGCAAAGAATGGTTAACCCTTGAAAATCTGTAGAAAAAACACAAAAAGGAAAACAAAAGCTCTGAGGTATCACACCCACCCAGACACAGCCACAACTGGCTGTGGTATAAGCAGAAAATTGTAGGCCCAAAGGAAAAAAGATGACTGATTGTTCTAGTAGAGTTCAGGTAGCTCAGGAAAATAATCCCAGAAGAGTCCTCTGAGTAAAGGAACTACCTCAAAAAAAGTCCTCAAGTGCATTGGAGACCTGATCACTTAAACTGCTCCTGCCAAGCAGCTCCCTGCACCTGAGAGAAATGCAGCCCAAGGTGCCTTGTGCAAAAGATAAGGAATTAGGTGCGGCTATTTCCTGTAATTCCTTATTATATAGCTTTGAGAGTTGTACAGACAGTTCGACTTGTCTTTGATCATGCAAGGTACTGCTGGAGTGCTGTCTTTGCCCTGTAAGGAAAAACACTGTCAGCTACTGGGATGACAAAAGTATACTTATAAAATACAGGATCTTTAACAGTGTCGCTATGCAAATAGCCAACTGGAGTGGTGGAAAACTGAGTCAATGAAGTTTCTCACAAAATTAATCAACATTTCTTCTGAAATTCTCTAATGGCCTGTCCAAAAAATTATTTGTTTCCTTAAAAGTTTGTTTTGGACTGAAATCAACAACTATAAACCAAGAATCCCAACAGTATTTCAAGCAAGTGACTGCTCTAGGAATCCAACAATACTTCAGTTAAATATGATAAATAGAGGAATAATAGAAAGGGATACTTCCAATAAAGCAGGCTTTTAGATCGCCCTTTAATAATCTGCACTGCCCATTTGCAGTTTGTGGAGGCATAAAGACATGCCAGAAAGGTATATAAATTTCAGCCTTTGTTTGAAAGAGGAAAAGCCCAAATTCCCACAGAGAACTTGTCCTTGTAGGGTATGAAATCAAAGTTAAATCTTCTGTGATATTTCGGACCTGTTGATTAAACTATTTTTGAAAGACAAGGGGCAACTCTTAGGTTTGCAGGAAAAGTAAACAGTAACAATATCCCATTTACAAGAAGTGCATTTTCACTAATAGCTCTGCACAGTCAAGTCCAAGTATCTAATCTTATCTGCATAAGACCACTGCAATGAGTTTTAAAAGTTACCAAGCTCCATAAAATTTGGTTTTGGAATAGTTTTATACTTACTTATCACAAAGATTTGGATCTGCTGACTGACTCAATTTGTGTAGAATATCTACTATTCCAATATCTCTGAGTTTATCCTGACGGTCTTGGGAACCTAAGACAAAAACACTGCATATTGTTAATGATATGTTCCATGCAGTTTGTCAAGAACAACTAAAAAGTTGCAAGGAATGCAATACAATCCTATGCAAAGAATTCTTACAGCCAGAATACCACTTAGCTCCAGCTCCCACGTGCACACACAAAAATGCAGTATCTTATCCCATGTGTTCACTATGTGAATGAGGGTTAGGAGATGAGGACCTTCTTTAAAGTCACCATCAATGAGGCAAATCAGTACCAGAATGCAGGGCCTTCTAGTGGCAGCCCCTTATTTCTGAAACTCCCTTCCAAAGGAGATAAACCAGATCTGTGTCACTGGGCCAGCTAAGAGAATTGTACATTTTGCAGTTGCAGTTTACTGACTTTGAGAATTATAAACTTACAATATTATTAATTTCCATACACACTTGACAGTTGATTACAGTAAATGAAATAAGTGATCAACAGCTTCTTGGAGGAAGGTGTAATATAAAAAATTTAAGAAATAGAAATGCATTTTACTCTTCCAATAAACAATAGCTATTCCATGCTTCTAATTTAGGTATTTTTTTTCTAATCTCCAGTATTTGGCATATATGATCATTGCTGTTGTAATAATGAAGGATAATTATTGATAATTCCTATTTAACAAAAAAAAAAAATCAAGCCAATAATACTACAATGTCCAAATTCAACTATACAATAATTCTGTAGAAAGCATTTCCTATATTTAACTAATGTGTCTTATATGTGACTTAATGTGAACAATCCTAGCACAGATGTGGATCTCAATATTGTGTTGTATCTAACCCTGCATGAGTGGAGTTCCATCTTTGCAAAAGGACCTTCCCTTCCCTTCCTCTCCTCCTCGCTCTGCAGCACTGAGAAGAGGAAAGGGAAGTCTGCTCTGTGCACAACTGCAGCACTGGATACAATGCAATGGAACTACTTAGTGCTGCATATTCCTGTGAGCAGATTTATATCAGAAAGAATTTAGCTGCTGCAAATCAGCCTCTGCTTGTATGCAGCATTTGGTAGCCCTGATGAAAATCTTAACATGAATGGCTGCTTTTGCAACACTTCCATTTTCTGAAGACAGTGCAAATATGACTCCAGACTCAATATCTTGATTTCTTCACCTCAAGATGTTTCATGTTTCAGTCATAATTTAGCTACTGGCATTTCCACATTACTTTAATTTTCCCCCAGTCAGTATGTCTTCATAACTTCCCTTGGTATCAAGGGAAGGTGAATATGGTTGTTTAGTTTACCTTTCTTTTAGTCTACTCATCCCCATACTGAGATGAAAATGAATTCCACATGCTAAACAGCCTATCTTTGTTTCTTCTTACATAGGCTAAATTGGGGGCACCCCCCCCCCTGTGAAATTAAGAGTCTTTCAATGGGTTTCCCTACACCTCTGGAAGTAATATACAAGGTTTGAAAAACATTTTAGGGACAACACAGGTAAGTATATTTTACCTTCTTCTTCATTCCATATAAGATTAGATACACAAAACATGGCAGCCAGCTGAAGTTTAGCATTCGAATGACTCTAAATATGAACAGAAAGGGGTTTAGATATTAGAATTAAATGTTTAAAAATGTGTTGTTTCTCTCAAAATTACCACCCTTCAAGCAATCAGAAATAACATTCACAGCGTGAGGAGGGTACTACTGCCCTTCAAGAGGAGGGAAAACATTACTAAGAGGGTGCATCTTGTGCTCTGGAAAATTCTGCAGACAGCTGTTAAGTTCCTATTGTGCAACTAAATGAAAGCCACAAAGAAAATCAGTATTTCACTCTGAACTATTAAAAAGGTAGAAAACCCACCTTTTTAACTGAACATATGAAGCTGTCTTGTAGTATGTCAGACCCAGCTACCTGAATCACTATCTGAACTAGCAGCAGCTATCCAGTCTCAGATAGTGCTCTCAAGTCCTATCAGAGAGCCTTTTAAATGGGAGATGCCTTTATGTTAGATCACATACAGAAGGTAACACTGAGTTGTGGCCCCTACGCAAAGGATTTTGTATATGGCAGAAATGCCTGTTCAATGAAATTACATACCATGTAATATTTTATTTTTTGCAAGATGTCATCATTTGTCATAATAAGTTCTTTAGCTGTTGTTCCATCTGCTATGTTGGCAAGTATACATAACGTCTAGAGGGGGAAAGGGGAGGACAGAAATAAAAGGCATTGAAAAAGCAGTCAATTGTAAAGTTATAATGACAGTTTCAATAGTTACTTAACTGAGGCCACACAGTGTACCTAAAAGTAAAAAGTAAAAAGTAAAAGCACACTATTTTACACCTCCTCTAGAGATCCCTTGCCAGCCCCCACAATGGGTTCAGGATGAAAAGGGAGAGAGGGAACTTGCTCCCTGTCCCATTTGTCCCTTGCAACTATCATCAGGGCTTGCCTTAGGCCTCCCTCCTTCCTCACATCTCTCCCTATAGCTCTATAATTCACTGCAGGGTTTTGTTATTTTTACTAGGTTTATTAGCACACTGCTTTCTTTCTTAAATTCCTGCCCCAGCGAGCTAAGAGCGTCAACCTGCTTATTTCCTTTTGCTGTCTCAACATTTCCCTGGCAATATGTATGTCAGTTTTATAAATTTTGCCTGTGGGATATTTTTTTTCTTAAGAAGGATGAGGAACTCTTCAGAACCCTTAAATCTTCACCTGCAAGGTCCGCATATCAGGAA
This sequence comes from Podarcis erhardii, assembly GCF_964252035.2. NCBI lineage: Eukaryota > Metazoa > Chordata > Lepidosauria > Squamata > Lacertidae > Podarcis > Podarcis erhardii. The sequence continues at coordinate 61,892,014 of NC_138509.1, forward strand.
GTTACCAATAAGATTTGTGCAAACATCCTTAGAATGCTCACCAAATCCAGGTTTTCTAGACATAATATTTCTTTGTTCAACAAAGGTATACACCATCCTGCCTGTTATGTTATATATGTATGATCAATACAAACAATGCATACCTGTTCTTTGACTTCTACATTGTGCTCTCCTTCCAAAATGAGGGTCACTGCTTGCATGATTTGCTTCCCATGAGTACTTATTATCTGATCTATGTGCTGCCAAGTTTCAAAATATAGATTAGCAAATAACCAGTTTTTTAAAAGTCAGACAAATTACTTTTTTTTTTTTTTTACAAAAAACAAAACGCCATAACAGAGTTCTTATTGCACATGCACTTGAGGCTGGGCTTCCCTCGTGCTTGATCTGGAGGCTGCAGTTAGTGTATTTGGCAAGGATTGTCATAAGGAAATGTTAATAATGCTGGAAAACCACACCCCTCTACCGTCAAACAAATCCTACAAAGTACATTTAACAAATCAAAGGAATTAGAAACTTCTCCTAGAAACTGGATGAATTTAAAAGTGGGATCATTATACAGAACTGCTTTCTAGAAGCCGATGAGTTTTTTTAGGTTAAAGGAGATGACTTTAAAAGGGATATATAAAGGTGGTACACACAAAAAAATTATTCAGCAGACCCACTGAAATGATCATGACTAAGTAACAGCCATTAATTTCAACAAGTCTACTCTGAGTAAAGTTTAGTTGAATGCCACCCCTAAAGTCTAAGTAGCACTTCGTTTAAAGAATAAAATTTCTCACAATCGAATTAGTCAGATCTGGAGGTATTGGGTGGCATTCTAAGTATAGCCAAGGAGATCAATTCCTCAAGGCAAGCATTTCTGTTTTCCTGATGGAACAGCCTCCTCTCTTCTTCCCCCATGTGCTACTCTAGGGGTTCTCCTGACCCTCCAAGAACTAGGGGGTGGGGAGCAGGTGGAACCGAGGGAGGAAAAGCCCTGCTGTGCTAGTAGGACTCATTGTGCTGGCTCCTGCTAACACAAGTATTGGGTTGAATCCAGCTCATTGCTTATAAAGTTTTAAAACTAATCTGGATAATTTCATAAAGCGTAGCCTGTGGCAACTTTTATTCCCATACCTAAGAAGATTTTTTCTGTTTAACTACTGTACGTTTAAGATCCCTCTCAACACCAACGTTCCATGAAGGATCCAAGTGAGCAATAATCATGTGTAATTTGGTGTGTCGATTAAGATCATATACCAGTTCAACAACAATTTGTGCTATTTTTCAGCATTCTACCAATATTTCCACAGTCTCAACCATGGATCTGTAACAAGTCAAAGATTAAATTCCTTTGTATTTACAGCCTGATTCACGAAATACTGCATCTCGCAAGAATGATCCCTCTGTTTATGACTTTCAGCTGAGAAAGCTTTTACTCCACAAGGCTCAGAGGATGTGGTACTAGGGATTTAGGAAACACTTTGCTCTAGTCATTGCCATAGCTTTCTTTATATTGTAGGTTGATCAAGAACTATTCTCAAGCTGTGATGAAGGTGAGTGCTGTGACCTCACTCCAGTGCCAGGTGTATGTAACCATACAAGTGATATCAATTTAAAGGAACTGTCCACTTAATACTTTAAAAAAAAAATCAAAATGCTGTTTCATTATTTTACTTACTGGGCGAGTAGACAAAAGATTTCTAAGTAGTCCCAATGTCTTCATTAGTACATTTACATCAGAATCGGAGAGTAATTGGAATAATTGCTCTGTACTCAAGCCTCGTAAGATGTCTGCTTTGATCTTCTGTTCTGCTTGAAATGCCATATTCTAAAGACAATAGATAAAAAATAATCATCCCATTTTTTTCCACAAAAGGACACAATTTCATTACAAAGACTGTTGCAATCTGCTACATACATAGAAACAATTATAATGCACAAGGAATGTACAAGGAACAGCAAGCAAGTTTCTCCATATCCTTGAAAACATCCTAGGGCTCAACAAGACTTTTAGTTTAAGATTTTCCCACTGATCCCATTTTCAATATAATTGTGGTGTCATCTTGGGGAAAGGAAACAGGGTGCAGCCATAGCTATCGGATTAACATTAATTCTTACCATTAAAGCCCAAACTCCATTCACCCTCAAGGCAAGATTGTCGCTCTGGGTTAAACTACAGAGAAGTTCTATGGCTCCTGATTCTAAAATAGGCTATCAGGACAAAAACAAAACAAACAAAACCACAATCATTTTTTTATAACTCAGTTATAAATTTGCCATACATGCATATACAATTATGCTACTTTTAGGTGCCAATCCATAAAATGCACACTGGTATTTAAGTTGTTTACTTGCAGTTTGAAGATTTATCACACAGCTTAGAAATACAGTGGTACCTCAGGTTAAGAACTTAAATTTGTTCTGGAGGTCCGTTCTTAACCTGAAATTGTTCTTAACCTGACGTACCACTTTAGTTAATGGAGCCTCCCGCTGCCGCCATGCGATTTCTGTTCTCATCCTGAAGCAAAGTTCTTAACACAAGGTACTATTTCTGGGTTAGCAGAGTCTATAACCTGAAGCATCTGTAACCCGAGGTACCACTATGGGGTGATAACCAACTAAGTTGTGCTAAGAGTAGATCAATTAAAATAAATTTAAGTGACTTTAAGTTCATTTATTTTGATGGGCCTGTGAAGAGTATGGCTAATGATGGATATCACTCATGATATAAATGTAGCTGAAGCAGGTGGGTAGACTACCAGAGAACTGTTAGGATTCTTGCTTCGTGTTTGCAGTCATGGGATTGTTTTATCACATGACGGTGTATGTTTTCATTCCACAGCGTGGGAAGTGACGGAGACAAGATGTTTGGTTTACTGTGTTTCCGTGATGTGGGACTATTGTTCTTTGCTCTCTCTCTTTGCTGTCTGATGAGAAAGAGAAAGGAGCTAAGTCAGAATGCTCCAAATGTATTATATGTAAATAAAGTAATTAGCCAAAATGCTGTGCTGCTGAGTTTGTTACCCAGACTGCTAATACTCTGCTGGTTCCAAAGAATGCCAATGCCTCTTGACATCCGTCGCTGTGATGTTCGGTCTGGAGAAAGCTTTTGAAGCTCCTGAACAACCGACCAGGAGGGAGAGAACGTGCCAGTCGGGCACGTGTCTCTGCCAGGGTCCTACATGCGAGCAGTGCCATATCATCCATTAAATTATATTTAGCAGCATTAATCTAGGTGCTGAACAGCCTGGTAAATCAGGGCTTTGATAAAAAATACTTCTACAGTTGGAAATCAAAACTGGAAAGGACCACAAAGACTTCAAATCCCAAGAAAGAACTCTATCCACATCAGTCCAGTGCCTGTTGATTCAGGACACACTTTTTATGTCATAAAAAGTACATAACACCAATATATTTTTCTGGTTAAAAAAACCAAACCTCTTTGCTTGGAGAAAATTCCAAGAGAAGATTGCATAGAGTGGAAGATGCTACCACTAAGATTTCATCTGGAGCATTCTGTAAAACCTAAGGAGAGATGGAAGGAAAACAACACTATTATTATAGTGCAGAGTCTAGACCTGGTTGTGGGCTGCACCTCACCTGAAGCTGAAGATGGGGGACTTGCAAGTGCGTAGTTCCACTGTCCAAAATACAGGTAAGTTATCTGTTTTGGATAGGGCTGCACCTCACCTGAATATTCAGGTATGTTAGTCTGGGAATACTGTACTCCTTGATCTATTATTGTCATTGGAGGCTCAAATAGGCTTGGTGACCAGGATGTCTTTTTACTAGCTTTGGCTGATGACCATTATTATGACCATTCCTGGACAGGGATAGCTTGGCAGCAGCAGTCCATGCACTGGTAACCATGTGTTCTATGTGGGCCTGCCCTTACATTTGGTCTGAAAACTGCAGCTACCACAGAACGTGGCAGTGCCCTTGTGGCCAGGCCAGGGTTGACTTCCATCAACAAATTAATATCAGTTAAAAGACCTGAACTTGCTGCTAGCATGTTACTAGGTCAAATTTAAAGTTTTACTGCTAGTGTATAAAGCTTTAAACAACCTAGGACCAGCATTATCTGAGAGATCATTCCCACCCCCCCACCCCGCAATATACCTACCCCTTCACTGTGGTCATGCATTGAAGCCCTCCTTGTGGTGACACACGCACTGGAGGCTTATTCCATGATGGCAGTGTAGAAAAGCACTGTTTTATGGACCCCACTGCCAATTTGAGTTACACAGGCTCTGACATTATCCAGATTTCATCCAATGCAGAAAAGCTATTTCTATAGGCTTTCTCAGAAGGATGCTTTGATTTGCAGGCAGTCTCTGACTACTTTTTCAGAACAGTTTTACCTGGTTTTATATATTGCATTTTTATTGTTTTATAAGGTAAAGGTAAAGGGACCCCTGACCATTAGGTCCAGTCGTGACCGACTCTGGGGTTGCAGCGCTCATCTTGCTTTATTGGCCAAGGGAACCGGCGTACAGCTTCTGGGTCATGTGGCCAGCATGACTAAGCCGCTTCTGGCAAACGGAAATGCCATTTACCTTCCTGCCGGAGCGGTACCTATTTATCTACTTGCACTCTGACGTTCTTTCAAACTGCTAGGTTGGCAGGAGCAGGGACCGAGCAATGGGAGCTCACCCCGTTGCGGGGATTCAAACCGCTGACCTTTATTTCATAATATCCTAGTAAAGTACACTCCTGATTGTTCAGTGGCAATCAAGGCTTGCTGTCAGTGTCAATCAGTTGACAGTGAGCCCTTCTGAAGCTGTCAACTTATATAATAAAGAATAAACACAATTATTTTTCAAGCATACACATACCTTCATTAAAGGTTTCCATACAGCATGGTCTTGGAAACTAGTTCGGAGCTGCTGCACGGATCGTGACAAACTGTGCAAACATCTGCAAAAGAAAAAATGTAGCATTAATTACAAGGAAGCCTTTTCCAAGGTTCAGAGGATCCCTGTTCAATGGGGTGAGGACAGAGAGAACTTTTACCAGCAGTAACTCAGTTTTCAGAAGCCATTGCCACCCAATTTTCAGGAATTCCCCCTTCCTTTCACCCACTACAGCCAGGTCCCTCAACCCTTAAGAAAGGCTTTTTGAGTGGCAGACAGAGAGAAGAAAGGGCAAGAAAGTCCACTTCTTCCATACTATTTCAACAAGTTTAGTGCTGAAGCCAACCAACTTCCAAGGTAATTTTCATTCCTCAGATAACCTTGTGAGAAATGTTTACAGAAAAGGTAATAACGCAAAAATTACTGAGAATTATCTGAACATTAATTCATCTTGCTTTTCAAGCCATAGTTATTGTGGATTTGTAGTTTTAAGTGTTTTAAAATCAATGTATTTCCTAGCTAATGAAGTGAAAAATAGCAAGCCAAAGCACCCTGGATGTACCGTATTTTTCGCTCTATTGGACGCAGTTTTTCACCTCCAAAAATTGAGGGGAAATGTGTGTGCGTCCTATGGAGCGAATGCAGGCTTCTGCCATAGCCGCGCGCAACCCCTCCGGCAGGGAGAGGCTGCACGGGGCTATGGCTTCTTTAGCCCTGCGCAGCGTCTCCCGGCAAGGAGAGGCTGCACGGGGCTAAAGGGGAAGCCAAAGCAGCGAGCGGGATCCATCCCGCTCGCTGCCTTGCCTTCTTCCATAGCTGCGCGCAACCTCTCCGCAAGGAGAGGCTGCACGGGGCTATGGCTTCTTTAGCCCTGCACAGCGTCTCCTGGCAAGGAGAGGCTGCACGGGGCTAAAGGGGAAGCCAAAGCAGCGAGCGGGATCCATCCCGTTCGCTGCCTTGCCTTCTTCCATAGCTGCGCGCAACCTCTCCGCAAGGAGAGGCTGCACGGGGCTATGGCTTCTTTAGCCCTGCGCAGCGTCTCCTGGCAAGGAGAGGCTGCACGGGGCTAAAGGGGAAGCCAAAGCAGCGAGCGGGATCCATCCCGCTCGCTGCCTTGCCTTCTTCCATAGCTGCGCGCAACCTCTCCGGCAAGGAGAGGCTCCACGGGGCTATGGATTCTTTAGCCCTGCGCAGCCTCTCCCGGGAGGGAGCCAAAGCAGCGAGTGGGATCCATCCCGCTTGCTGCCTTGCCTTCTTCCATAGCTGTGCGCAACCTCTCCGGCAAGGAGAGGTTGTGTGCAGCCTGTACGCTGCTCTTTGGGGCTGGGGGGGGGAATATTTTTTTCCTTGATTTCCCCCCCTAAAAACTGGGTGCGCCCTATGGTCCGGTGCGCCCTATGTTGCGAAAAATACAGTAAGTCTACTCACATAAGGTAACTTCATACCTGACTGCAGCTAAGCGCACCTTGATGCTAGATTCAGACAAGCCATTCACAATCCGATCCATCATATTTTCAGTTTCAATTATCTGAGGGAAAAGTTATGAAATCAAATCAGTTAGCTGGAACATGTGGCAGTAGAATAATTCAATCTCCAAAACAGAACATGGCATCTAGTACATTTAGCTCAATATTCTAAATTCTACAGAGAACATATAAAAATGTTAACTGGAAAAAAAATGTTATTTCCCCAAAATAGAAATTTCTGATGGAAATGTTTCGCACCTGTACTATGACACTTAGTGATGCAGATTTACATTTTAATATGTATAATATTTTCACAATATTTTTGGAATATTTTCAGCCATCACCTTTTCTTTTTTTTAATAATATTTTCTATTAAGTTTACATTTTACCATAATCACAATCCATTAAATAATCTCATCACCAAAAACATTGCTCAAACTGAGCTTCGACTTCCCCCCACCCACTCTCTGGCTTTCATAAATATTCACTTACATCTTAGCATTTCTATAACCACCTATTTACCTTCTTTTTATCTTAATAAATTTTACCTTATTAATTGTAAACCAGCTCCCAATATTAACATTACAAAATATTTTAACTCAAACCTACAAACATTTTCAGATGTTTACAATGTTCTTTCATATATTGTATAAATTTACTCCAGTCCTTTCAGCCATCACCTTTTCATATGAAAAACTTCATGTTGCAAATAGCACGTTTGGACACAGGCTGCGACCATTTTGCATAGGCGTTCCATTCCTGGCTTCCATGAGCATCAGTGGAGCAGACATAAGTCCACCTTGCCCTGTTCCGCCCTCTTCCAGGTCCAAAAGGACCCGCAGGCTTGTGGTCAGGCATCAATTTGACGCGTGCAAAAAGGTCACCACTTAGACTATGTTTTCTTTGTGGCAAAGAATGTGGTAAAAAGGTAAAGGGACCCCTGACCATTAAGTCCAGTCGTGGCCGACTCTGGGGTTGTGGCACTCATCTCGCTTTTATTTGCCAAGGGAGCCGGTGTACAGCTTCCGGGTCATGTGGCCAGCATGACTAAGCCACTTCTGGTGAACCAGAGCAGCGCACAGAAACGCCGTTTACCTTCCTGCCGGAGCGGTACTTATTTATCTACTTGCACTTTGACGTGCTTTCGAACTGCTAGGTTGGCAGGAGCAGAGACCGAGCAATGGGAGCTCACCCTGTCGAGGGGATTCGAACCACCAACCTTCTGATCGGCAAGCCCTAGGCTCTGTGGTTTAACCCACAGCGCCACCTGTGTCCCTAAAGAATGTAGTAGGGTCTCCTAATTCACTTCCTTAAAGTCACATATCTATTTGTGTACAGAGTATTTCCCAGATAGTGAAAGAGTAATGTTCCATACCAGGGATGGTAACCTGTCCTATCCCCTCCACCTCCCCTTAAGGGCTGCACTGCCTCAGGGGGAAGTGATCCCAGGGCCACATACCAACAGTGGGTGAGACCAAAGTATGTAAGGATACACCCTACTTAATTACTTAAATACTTACTTACTTACTTACTTACTTACTTACTTACTTACTTACATTCATATACACCCACATACACACACACCTTTGTCTCCATTACTACACACTGAAAAAGCAGTGCCTCCCTCCCTCCTTAGGCAGCTGCATCACTGTTTCCTACTTATCAGCCAAGGGAGACTTTAGGGAGGGGAGATTTATGTCTCCTTTTCTCACAATGCATCCCTAACAATGCTGCTCAGCTAACTGGAGGGAAATAGCGCAGCGGCTGGAAAGAGGGAGCAATGCCTAGAAAGAGAGAGGCAGACCAGCTGGGAAGGCTTTGCAAGAAAGACATATCCCACAGGCAAAAGGTTCGCCACCACCTAGGAAAATGCAACACTTTCTTCACAATGCTCATTTGTTATTTTTTGCATGCTGTTTGAGTGTCAGAAGTTTCTGTAGATATTATTATATTAACCAGTAACAAGCGAGGCACACCAATGGAAATACTTTCCCTTCTTAGAGTGTACTCTCCCACCCCAACCTCACTGGATATGGTATGATTCCACATTCATACAACTTTTCAAGAGTGACAACAGCAGAATGGCTATCAGCTGCTAAGAATGGTGACTCTTATATATATCTAGACCCCTGCCCAATAATGATGCAGAAAGTTACGGAAAGGTAGAATAGCAAAGAAGGGTTTTTTTAATGTGTCTTGCGAAAGTGTCTGAAGGTCAAAAAAAATCTGGGGACTGACTAACTAAGGATGGAAAGCAAGTTCAGTAGAGTTTAAACAAGCAAGCAAAAGACCACCAACCTGTATCTCAGTGTACTAAGTCCTTTGCCAGGGACACACAATCACTGTACTTGTCTGGAAGGTCAGGGCAACTGCTTTGACTAGACTGTACCACTTCCTGTCTGCAAGCTATTGGTATTGGAAAATACATTCACGCCAAGACTCACCTTCTTTCTTATATCTTCATCATTTGCTCCAAGTGCAGCATAGAGCTTGAATGCAGCCTGGCGCAGTTCATGAGCATGCTTTAGGTCATGATCAAGCTATTAAAAAAATAATCAAATTCAAGTTATACTTAAATTGCAGTCTTTTGGCTGTTGATAGAACAGTGCCTATTTCCAATGTCTAAGTAACAAGAGCGTGAAATAAACCAAAGCCTTGGGCAATATACTTTTTAGGCCCCTTCCGCTACCACCTATTAGAGTCACATTTGCACCTGTCAATGTTTGCTGCATTTGTACCAGTGAATACTGTTCACAGTTTATACAGCTAGGACTATATTCTGTGTCTTGCCCCAAGTAGTACTCATTCTGTTTTGTTTAGTTATCCAGTTAGGATCTTACAAAGAACATACTAATTACAACACCAAACAACTCAGACAAAAAGGCATTTGATTACATCAACAAAGAAAACTGGGATATCTTATACCTCCTTGCATCTAATTATTAGCCAATCAATGAGAACTGAGTGCTTAGCTACTATATATTTTAATTTTTCACATACAATCTCCCCACATACTTTTGGGAAGTTTCCAAATTTATTGAAGACATACCCTTTTTATATCAGTGATGGCACTCACTGAACTTGGATATTTGAAGTAGTCAGCAAGCATTGCAATAAGGTGGTCAGTAATACTGGCAATTCTTTGTAGCTCAATATCTGCTTCAATCAAATAGGCAAGAGTTTCTGCTCCATCTACTCTCTCCTCTAGTAGCCTCTCCTTACTACACATCCGCGCCAAACATGGTAGTGTCTGGAAAGTACAAAAACTATGATTATTATTTTGAAGTAATTAATCTATACATGCTTTTGAAATTTGTTAGGTTTGTCATTTAGATCAACTTTCACGTAAAAAAGACATTTTCTAAGCATAGATCTTTGCAGAGATCTAGACAAGTCTCTGTACAAATGCAAAATTTAAAATAGCTACTGCCATTAGTGTTCCTGCACTATCAAAGTAACTTGTACAAACAATACAAATTTATATGCAGCTAGGAACCTGCAAAAAAATTAACTGTCTAATATCCACTTAGACTTGCCAAGGTTTACTTGATCTGCCGTACACAGCTTCATGATTTAAAGGCCAAATGACTTAGCACTAAGATGGAACAAAGTTATCCAAAAGCAAACTGGTCAATAATTCACTTATGGTAGTGGTCATAGGGACTGAAACAATCTACTTCCCCTGCAATAACTTTGAAAAATAAAGTGACACCAGAATGCATGGTAATCTCTCTCCTACAGGGAGCCTTCACAAAATCAAGACCAAGACAAGTACTAATCCTTAAATATTAACAGATACAAAACATGATTTATCTACTACGGGCTTGAATTTAACGACTGGGCTGCTAGCCACAGATGACTAGGCTGATGGAAGAAGGATGGATCTGTTCCAGCCATATTAGGAAGGAAAGCCCTTTCTTCTGTGAACACCACAAAACTGTGTGGAGTGGCAGAGAAAGAATACATCACTTCGCCCCTCCTTCACCCTTTTGCTTGGTACAAGTTTTTTCTTCTTCTTGCACAACCCTGCGCATTCCTGATCTAGTGAACAGAACCCAGAAAGGAACATATTTTTTGTTCTGGTACAGCAATGTAAGCGAAGTGCAGAGGAACAGGGGTATTGGTTCATGTTCTGGCACCATCCAGAATAGCTGCTGGAAGAGGGCTATAACCTACTCTCCATACAACATCAAATGCTTTTCAAATTGCCCTTTGTATCATTCAATCTACCCTAAATTCCTCAGTATGATCCCAAGGCTGCTCCATTCCCAGGATGGAGAGCATCTCACATAGGCAACGACTGTGCAGCAGAACCATCATCCAAGGCAGTGTACTCAGCATAGTGAACTAACTAACTTCTAAATCAACTTGACTTTAGTCAAAACCTGAGAAGCTGATAACGGTATGTTGTATGTTGTACTGATGATACATATGCAACTTTAAAAACAAAAACTAAAAAACCCTTCCGCTCCAAAAAACTCTTCACATAGAACACATTGCTGCAGTCCATACGGTTAACAAGGACAGGCCAACAGAGGTCAAGAGAAAAGAGGGTGTATATTTCATAACCATACTACCAAAAACTAGCAGCTGCTAATCACCACCAAGTAGCAACAGCTTTATTAGTGCTTCCTAAATTCCTAGGCGGGACCCTGGTGCAAAACACAATTTGTCTAAGTACAGCTATATGCTTAATCAACTTACCTTTAACACAATGCAGGTATCATCAGTGCGAATTGCTCCAGCTCTGCACATGTAAGTAAGGCTACAATGAAACATCAAAATGCTGATTAACTGACACATGTAGTATATACAGAGATTTTTTTAAAAAAATCATTAGAAGGCTTACATTAGAAGGCTTATAACAGGTCAGAGAATTTGTTCAGCTAGCCCATACAGTCTATTCTGACTACCAATGAGCCATCAGAGCTTTAGGCAGAGACAGCCCACTCCCATTACCCCCTTTAACTGTAGATGCCAGTTACTGAAGCTGGAACTTTCTTCATGTAAATCTTCTACTCTACCACTGAGCAAGAGCCCCTGTTGGTAGTGTCATAGTAGTGTGAGTGATCAAGTGGACACAACTACATAGTTTAACTATGCACTCTGTGAATAAGTACTTTGTTTTGTTGGTCCTGACTCTTTGCAACATTCAGCTTCACTAGATGTCCCCGAGTTCTAATGTTATGAGAGGGAGAAAAAATGCACCTGTGTGTGGATCCAGGAGCATTTCAGAGAAAGCTACCATCAGCATCCCACCTAGCAATCTAAAGTTCACTTCCTGGGCCTCATAACTACATTTGCCCATGTCATTGTGCCAACATGCACCAAGATTGCCAACTCCTTACCATGCTATCTAGACAACAAGCAACATCTGCAACCTTCACATTAGGTGGCCAATCTGCATGCCCAGGTATTTAATGCTGCTGTTGTGTGAGCAGAACATAATTCTGCTTGCAAAAGTAAGTCTTTCCCTTCCTCTCTTGCCCACCTTCAGCACTCCTTCACACCCTTATCTATTCCAGAGGCTTGGAGGATCCTCTTGAGCAGTCCCACAGTGAGAGTGGAATACAACCCTTTGATTTTGCTAATTTGCTGTATGGGTTGACATAGTTGTGTATTCATAATTTCTTGTGACAAGTAAATATGTGTAGCATTTAAAGCAGGCTTCCTCAACCTTGGCCCTCCAGATGTTTTTGGCCTACAACTCCCATGATCCCTAGCTAGCAGGACCAGTGGTCAGGGATGATGGGAATTGTAGTCTCAAAACATCTGGAGGGCTGAGGTTGAGGAAGCCGGATTTAAAGTGTTACTCCTTCTTGAGCATTATGAATATTACCATTTGGCTGATGTGAGCTGCATTTCAATAGGCTTATCTCTTTGTAACATCTTCACAAAAATCTGTGGTAATAGTTCTCCATCAACCAACACTGAAAATGAGAAAATGGAAGTGTCACGAATTAACTAAATTGTAATTACTTAGCAAAATTGCAATTACTTTGTGAATTTGTATATTGACAGCAAAGTGCTCAGCTCACCATTTACGAGAGTCAACGAGACCTGGGGGTTTTCAAAGGCTAGAACTGCAAAGCATTTCAGGGCTTGCATTCGAACCTGTATAAAAACACACATTTATAAATTTATGTTTTATGTAAGGTCAGTCAAAGCTACTATCACTTAAATATTTGTCAGAAGTCCACTGAAAATGTGGTGCAAATACGGAGGAAGTTCTTTAAAAAAGCTAGGAGGGTTAAGTGATTAGAGCCACAGTTCTCAAACTGGGAGGGAGCTCTGCCAAAACAGAATCTGAATGATCGCTAGAGCAGAAATCATCTTCTCCTTCACTCTGAAACTTTTATGCACTCCAGTTTGTGCAGAATAAGTGCTCACCCACGTCTTCCTGCTTCCTCCCCAATCAGTATAATGAGCGAGTCTCCTTTTTGCTGAACAAGAGTTAACACTGCCAGTCCCACGTTCTTCATTCTCCTCCCTTCCATTTGACATGCTGCAAGGGCCTGTCAATCAGCTTCTTCTTTGACTCTCTACCCTCCCTTGCATCATAATTGCATTTGATACTTGGGCAGTTACTTTCCCACATAATGTAAACAGGCTCAGTGCAGCCTAATTTGAGAAACGACCTTTTGCTACTTATAATGAGTCAAAATAAAATGCCCACAAGGTTTCTCACTGCCAATTAATATAAGGCTAAGCACACAGGGGATTTTCACTTTCCAGAGCTATCAGGAAACCCCCTTTTTAAGGAAGTGTAACTTTACGAGTCAACGTCTAAATGCATTGAACAGAACATATTTCTGATTAAAACTACAGGATGTTCCATTCCGAAAGAATGCAACAGAAGCCTTAATATTTGGAACTTGCAGAGTATTTGTATCCAGTGAATATTTATTATACAATTTGTAGCACAGGTCCTCACATCCTTTTACTCAATTTACAGATAAAATCAGAGTTGCCAATGAACTTTGTATAAAGCCGATTTGGCTGGTTCAAAAAGATAATAATAATAATAATAATAATAATAATAATAATAATAATAATTTATTATTTGTACCCCGCCCATCTGGCTGGGTTTCCCCAGCCACTCTGGGCGGCTTCCAACAGAGATGAAAATACACTAAAATGTCACATATTAAAAACTTCCCTGAACAGGGCTGCCTTCAGATGTCTTCTGAATGTCAGGTAGTTGTTTATCGCTTTGACATCTGATGGGAGGGCATTCCACAGGGCGGGCGCCACTACCGAGAAGGCCCTCTGCCTGGTTCCCTGTAACTTAGCCCCTCGCAGTGAGGGAACCGCCAGAAGGCCCTCGGAGCTGGACCTCAGTGTCCAGGCAGAACGATGGGGGAGGAGACGCTCCTTCAGATATACTGGACCGAGGCCATTTAGGGCTTTAAAGGTCAGCACCAACACTTTGAATTGTGCTCGGAAACGTACTGGGAGCCAATGTAGGTCTTTCAAGACCGGTGTTATATGGTCTCGGCGGCCGCTCCCAGTCACCAGTCTAGCTGCTGCATTCTGGATTAGTTGTAGTTTCCGGGTCACCTTCAAAGGTAGCCCCACATAGAGCGCATTGCAGTAGTCCAAGCGGGAGATAACCAGAGCATGTACCACTCTGGCGAGACAGTCTGCAGGCAGATAGGGTCTCAGCCTACGTACCAGATGGAGCTGGTAAACAGCTGCCCTGGATACAGATTTGACCTGTGCCTCCATGGACAGCTGTGAGTCCAAAATGACTCCCAGGCTGCGCACCTGGTCCTTCAGGGGCACAGTTACCCCATTCAGGACCAGGGAATCCTCCACACCTGCCCGCCTCCTGTCCCCCAAAAACAGTACTTCTGTCTTGTCAGGATTCAACCTCAATCTGTTAGCCGCCATCCATCCTCCAACCGCTTCCAGACACTCACACAGGACCTTCACCGCCTTCACTGGTTCTGATTTAAAAGAGAGGTAGAGCTGGGTATCATCTGCATACTGATGAACACCCAGCCCAAACCTCCTGATGATCCCTCCCAGCGGCTGCATGTAGATGTTGAAAAGCATGGGGGAGAGGACAGAACCCTGAGGCACCCCACAAGTGAGAGCCCAGGGGTCTGAACACTCATCCCCCACCACCACTTTCTGAACACGGCCCAGGAGGAAGGAGCGGAACCACTGTATGACAGTGCCCCCAGCTCCCAGCCCCTCAAGACGCTCCAGAAGGATGTCATGGTCGATGGTATCAAACGCCGCTGAGAGATCCAGCAGAACTAGGAAACAGCTCTCACCTTTGTCCCTAGCCCGCCGGAGATCATCAACCAGTGCGACCAAGGCAGTTTCAGTCATAGGAAGCTACTTTCTACTAAGTCCTTTATACTTCTACTAAGTCCTTTATACTTTCTACTAAGTCCTTTCTACTTGTCCATCTAGCCTAGTATTGGCAATTCTGACTGGGAGTGGCTCTTCAGGGTCTCAGGCCAGTCTTTTACTACACTTGCCACCAAAACAACCAAACTCTTCCAAGAGGCCTCTTCATCATAGCACGTCCCCAATAATATCTGACATGGACCAGGTTCCATGCTAGGAGAATGATCCAGAACTATTCTAGATGACATGGAATGTTTTCAAACATTACGAATGGTTATCTAAGTAATTAAGCTAATTTTTGCAGGTTAATTTTAAAACTGACCAGGGGAAGCAAATAAAGACCTTCCTAAAGAATGATGTGCTGGGAGATGCCAAATACAGAGTTCTCCCTGCACAGTCTCCCAAGCAGCATGAGGCGGGGATTTACTTTCAATCCCCTTCCTCCATTTCCCTAAATATTAAACATATACAGTGGTACCTCGGGTTACATATGCTTCAGGTTACATACGTTTCAGGTTACAGACTCTGCTAACCCAGAAATAGTACCTTGGGTTAAGAACTTTGCTTCAGGGTGAGAACAGAAATCATGCTCCGGTGGCACGGCAGCAGCAGGAGGCCCCATTAGCTAAAGTGGTGCTTCAGGTTAAGAACAGTTTCAGGTTAAGAACGGACCTCCGGAATGAATTAAGTACTTAACCCGAGGTACCACTGTACTTGAATTCAATAAAGTACAACTTTATTTTCTATGTTTCAGAAAGTTAACTTTAAGGAGGTCTAGTTTTCTTTTATTACTTCATGTTATGTACTAAGTAATCGTCTTGGGCCAAAGTTATTCACTGAAGGTAGAAATGACTCAACTCAGTATACACTTTGCTTTGAAGAATTTAATTGTTTGAATCTTTTCTTAATTCTGCCATTGGCCATTTCTGCCATATAATTAATTTGTAATTTGAAGTTTCAGGCACTAATTACCAGTGCCTGTTAAAACTATCCTCTCCCAAGGCACCTGATGGAATAAGGTGAGCTGGTTTGCCATGGTTTCTTTGTTGGTGATGTTCTGAGTAGTTCATCTTATTTTTGCTTTCTTTTTGGAGGTTGGCATCCTTTTCAATGTTACAAGGTTAATTGCTTATAACCATTTTAAACATTTCTACATTTTAAATTTGTTGCAAGTAGTTGGTATTAGGAGAATAACAAAACAATTAAGTAATTATTAAGCATGCTACTTCATGACAGGAATAATGTTGCCAGGAAGAAGCCATCAGAGATATTTCTTCAGCTTCACTTTCCTCTACCCATTTCCATTATGTTCCCTTCTACTCTCCCACTTTCTTCCTTTTTTACGCCTCTCAAGTATACAACAGAAGAGCCCTTTATAGGAAAATATGCTTTGTGATGTTTCCCCATATCTGTACACACACACTGCTAATAGTGAAACGCTTGCCGTCTCTTCTGTACCAAAACAGCAGCTTCTGTTGCACTTACTTCTTATCTCCAGCAATAATGCTGCATCAAGATTCAAACTAATGGCTTACTTTATAGAATAGAGGTTATATTAATGCCTTACTTTATAAGATGTAGAAGTTAACAGGTGAGCAATATTCTGCACTGCTCCATGGTTAAACAGGACTGTCTGATGGTCTGGACCCTATTAAAAAAGAAAAAAGCCATTGCTCCTTAAATGTAAAGGGAGAAGAAATAATTATTTACTGTACATAATGCATACTAAATTGAAAGGTTACTCATTTTCCAAGTTTATTATTCTTCATTCCAAGCTAAGAATAGACTGGATTTTTACAGCATCTTCCAAAATTGCTACCAAAAGAGTCAAGCTAAATTTTAAAGAAAGAATCCAGCAACTCCAGTAAGGGCTAAGATGCAGAGTTTTCTGTTGTGCTGCTTTTCCATATAAAGTAGCAGCCGATCTGAGGGGGGGCAGTGGGCCAGAACTGCAGGGAAATGTTTAACCCTCCACCAATATCCCAGGAAACTGCCCCCCCCAGCTGTAATTTGCTATGGAAAAGTAGCTACATGGCAGCTGGGTGGTGGTGGCAGCTTGCATTAGAAAAGCTGTGGTAACTGCTAATTTAAGATGAAAAAACCTGAGACACATACCCATAACGGCACATTTAATGCAATGTGCAGTTTAGCTGTAACAAATTTCGTTCAGCAAAATTGTGCTCTTTCTCATATTAGACTCAGAAAACATTTATTTTCTTTTTAATCAGGCACTATAAATTATTCAATTTTTGTATTTTTAAAATACATGCTTGAATCCAAAGTTGTCTCGAACAAAGTGCTGCCACTCTCACAAGACAGCCCTGCCAAATTCTTCCAGTTTTCCCTTCCATTGTAGGACACACACCCCCATTATCGATCCCATGCTACAGAGTGGCTTCAGGGGAGCACAAGGGGTGGAGGGGAAGGGAGCCAGAAAAGACAAGCTGTGCAAGTGGCCCTTCATTCTCTGGATCCAACCCATACACCAGACGTCACACGGTACAATGCCATGGATTACCACCTCCTGTGATGTTGAGGTACCTTGAACCCTAAGGTCTGATGCTGCAACAGAATCAGACCCTCAGCTTTCCGTTTATTGCAGGAATCAATTCTAGCTATAGTGGCTAGAAAGAAATTTTGATGGCATGGCATATCCTACAGCAGACACCACGATCTAGTGGTTTACTCTGAGTACATGAGATTTTGGGTGAGCAGAATAGCTTCTAGAACCCCACAGGCCATTTTCTTACTTGTATTTTAATATCCTGGTTTAGTAATTCAAGAATGTACAGACAGACTAGGAGTTGTAAACTGAAGAAGAGATCCAAAGTGCTTTGTAAGATGTGCATCTCAAACAGACAACTGATCATTCCAACTTCAATGACAATTAATTTTCATAACTCTTTTGTGTCTACTTTCTGATAATGCTTCCCCTCCCCCAAATGTAATGGTAACAATATAGAACAGGTGACGATCCTCCCATTTTTTGTGTCTAAAGTGGAAGCTCCCAGCCTTTAAAGCTGTGCACTTCTTGGGGATGACAGCTGGGCATCAGAGCCTAAAGAAATATTTCTCAAATACCAAACTGTGGTTGAACATGACGAACAGTAGGCAACTCTGCTGAAACCCTATTACTACTAAGCACTTTGCCCAGCAAAGTTTATCAGATCCTGGATGGGCTTGAACTGTTCAGAGAAAGGGGGGGGGTGTCTGGCAGTGGGTGCAATTTTTGGAGGAAATAGATGCAGAATACATGTCCATGTGTAGTCTTAGCAAGCTTCATGAAGTTAGTAAAGACAACTGTCAACTGGGGACACAAAATACTGCAAAAGAAAGCTAAATCCACAAGATGGAAAAAGGAACACAGATTGCAAGAACTTTGGGGGAATGTGAGAAAAGAAGGCCTTTGAGCTGACAGAGAAGCAGCAAGGAACAAGGACGGACAGGCATATATATACTGGGAATATTAAAGCATTTGTATCCCGCCTTTCCACTGAAAAATGCTTAAGAAGGTTCATAATTTGCAATTCCCCCCCCAAATGTCAGATAGTTTAATAAACCTATCCCCCCCCCCAATGAAAGGCACAGGCAATAATCATTCTTCTCACGTGTGTCTTACATCTAATATAGAATGGGAAGCCTGTAACAGAGTTTAAACTCTGCAGGAAATATCCTGCCACTTCGCCTACCAATTGACTTTTAAAAGCAGTATTCTTAAATAGGAAGACATGAAAAAAGGAAGAGTCAAAAGAAATCCCAATATATATGAGTATAATTAAAGTATAGTGTTGTCCATTTGTTGTTTTTATTCTACACCCTATGATATTTTACTTATCTGTGGCATTTTATATGTGCCTGTTTTGTTCATTTACAACTTTATTTTCAACCCATCCTTTTAATAATGGGTTCATGTATTTCCTTTCTCTCCCTCCCCTCAACAAGTCAGTGTTTTAGATATTGTAAAGATTATGAAAAAGTTCAAAAATATAAATTTATACAAAACAGTCAGATTTTAAAAAGCAGAAAATTGCATTTGAAAAACATGGGCAACTAGATGGCCTCAAACATACTAGTCATCTTTTCACCCAATTCGTTTTGTTGCAATAAATATCAGAAACCAAAAGATATGCAACTCCAATATGGTGGTGGTGGCTGCTTAAAAAGAAAAAAATGTTGTTTGGCTAGTTTATCTTTCCTGTCTCTATTCCTTCAACCTCATCCTAGAGCAGGCTTCCTCAACCTTAGCCCTCCAGATGTTTTTGGCCTACAACTTCCATGATCCCTAGCTAGCAGGACCAGTGGTCAGGGATGATGGGAATTGTAGTCTCAAAACATCTGGAGGGCCGAGGTTGAGGAAGCCCGTCCTAGAGTATCTTTTTAAACAGGTAGGTTGTAAGCCTATGGCTGGACTTCCACAAAGAAGCTTCGCCCTAACTATGTTTTTCCTTGATGATCACTTGTAATCGTGTAAGAATATTTTACACAATATGACTGAACATAAATTATAAAAGATATGCCTAGTCCAATTTTTTATGATGCAGATAAACAATTAGATTTCAGAAAGACAAGGTAAAATACCTATTCACCTCATCTGAAATCGAGGCCCTAATTATGCTACTTTAAACCAGGGGTCAGCAAACTTTTTCAGCAGGGGGCCAGTCCACTGGCCCTTAAACCTTGTGGGGGGGCTGGACTATATTTTTTGGGGGGGGGGTGAATGAATTCCTATGCCCCACAAATAAACCAAAGATACATTTTAAATAAATGGACACATTCTACTCATGTAAAAACACGCTGATTCCCAGACTGCCCATGGGCCGGATTTAGAAGGTGATTGGGCCGGATCCGGCCCCCAGGCCTTAGTTTGCCTACCCATGCTTGGCTGTAGTCAAATTAGACTAGTGCAGTGTTTCCACCAGTTTCCATCACATCCATTTTGCCACCCCACAACGATTGCCCCTCTCCCAACAAAAGGATTAAAACTTTAGAATAAGTTGAGGATGTTTGATTCCTCGGTTCTGCTTTGTGTTCAGAGTCTAATGGATTCTCATAATGGGATAAGGGAAGAGTTTCTTCCCTGGCCAGTTGACTACTGAACCCTCCCACCCCAATTCTGCTTTAATGTGCAATTAGGTTCAACTGACTGAGTCACCCAAAGTCATTTTCCGTAGAAACCTACAGAGTGATGTAAAGTTCTGCTCTATTTACAGTACATTGTGTGGGGAGTTGATAGCTGGAGAGTCTTGGCTTGAGGTTGACAATTTGAACTTTATGGCTATTTGTACTCTTCTGGTACTATGAACATCAACACCCATACTACAAAAACCGGCCCTACTTCATATACCACTCAACAGTGTTGTTTTTGCCACAATCCTCTCATAAGGCTGGTGGCTCCAAATCAGAGCAGCAAAACTTTTCTCTTACTATTAAAAAAATATGACTCGATTAGCCAATAAAATATATACACAAGATCTGGCTCAAGTAAAAATCTGACGTTATGCAACAAGTAACCAAGTTAACAGCTGTGAAGAATCTGGACTTTTAAGACAGACTTCAGCTACTACCACTGACAATTTGTTTAGATAAAATGCAATTAATATACCATTTTGAAGGAGGAAAAAAAACTTACATTGGCACATAGAAGTGGCTGAGGCGAGGATTTAAAGCCGCAGCTATGCCAGTGTCGGAGCTGAAGAACAGATATTAAAAGATATAAAATTAAAGTCAAGTATCATTTTCTCCTTTTTAACCTGCAACTTATCTGAGTACTGTGGGCCTAGCTCCCTTCCCCTACCACCCCGCCTCCCCACATGTTCTCTCAAATATTGATTTATAAACTGAATTTTGATCTTTATCAGATGGATCTATGTCCAGTATTTTATACAGTGGACCAATCTAGGCCCCTGTGTGCATTCAGGAACTACTACTGAATATACAAGACAGAAAAACATTTCTATAGAAAAAGAGTACATAAATTTCAAAAATCAGATATACACAGTGATTGAAAACTAGTGTAAAGGCTATGAAAGGGAGTAGGAAATTTAAAAAACACCTACTTTTAGCATAAAGTGTCTCGAATCGGGGATTAACAAAAGGTAGATTGGAATAAACTGGTAGATCTGTGGGTGAGGTACAGTGAGGGAGAATTTGTCCTCCTTATTCTACTGTTTGTATTAAAATTTGTTGTTATGTCACTTTGAGACTTTTGTTTGCATACAATGACAAACAAATAATAATACATTTCTCAAGAGATAAAAAAAGAAGACTTTTAAATAACAAAATTCTCTACAATGACTGGGTTAGCACTAATGGATTACTATATTTCAGCCTCAATGTTCTTCACTAGTAAAATACAAGTATAAATTGGTTGCCTTTGGTCAGGTTTTTGTGCAAACTCTATTGCTCAGTTTTAAAATCCTTTGTTAGTATCCCCAATCTGTAATTACTCAGGTGTAGATTTGCATGTGTAGTCTCCTGAAGGTTCAATAAGATAATTGGCATTGCTCTACAATTTTGCAATTGATTTCAAATGATTTCATGGTTTTAGTAAAAACATAAAAGACTCTATGCAGCATTAAGCTGTATAGCTGTAACTAGTTTACCCACTTCAGTCCCCAATTTGCAACATAGGGAAAATATTGACCTACCTTCCTACAATATTTCTATTGTAAGGCTTACAATGTAAATGACATTTGAATACTCTAAATGCTGAATAAATGTTATGCATTATTGCAGCACACCAACAGCTGCTTGAGACAGTCTGTCCAAATATACTGTCTTGAACTATTTCTGAAACTCTGGAGAGCACAGTTGCAGAATAAAAATGGAGGGGGGCGGGGCTTGATAAGCAGCAAGATACTAAAAACAGATAAGCTGACTTTCCCCATTATTCTAACAGTATTTCTGGAAACTTTAAAATGGTATATTGTAACTCTTGCAATTTTCTGTATGACCTCATCAATTCACTACTTTTTTGTTTGTTTGTGCTAAAATAATCTATGTGCCAAAACTTAAGATTTAGGGTGCTAAAATTGTATTTTGATCATTCTTATTCACACAGCATTCAAAATGTCACAAGAAATTATCTCATTTGCCAATGCTTTGGGTAAACATTTTAGGAAGCATTTTCTGTTCAATTAGCTCTGAACATCAACATACACATTGTTTATGAAAGTTATATTTGTGAAGCCAGATATTTCAGGAAGTAACCTCTATTCAACTGCCAGACAATATATGGAAAACTTGACCCTGGTAATTTGGGAGTAGAAATTCAGACTCATTTCTAATATGATACACATTCCTTGAAAAAAATACTTAATTCGTGTTCCAGTCAGACATCAGCTGCTACAGTTTATTTGCGCTCTGTAACCTTTGCATCTGTTTGAGCTATAATTGCACAAGACCCTGAACAGCAGGAGATTTTGTATCTGTCACACAAAACGGGCTGATACAGGCATGCAGAAATAGCAAGGGATAGTAATGTTCTACTTCCATGATACCACTTCAGACTGCAGCAGTGAAATCATGCATTTGAATGCTCCCTCCTTGCCTAGTTTTGTCACAACTGTGGATTTAGGATTGCCTCTTCCAAAATTAATCTGATTCTGAATGTATATGAAGAGGAACAGTGGCATAATTTGAGATTTCTGGATTGTCAAATCATCTGCTCCACATCAGACAATGCAATAATTTATCTTCAGTATCAAGCATGGACTTTTCAAAGCTTGGTGAGCTCCTCTGAGTTGCCCTAATCACAACCTGCGCTAGTTCTAGACACATGCGGGGCGTAGGAAATGGCAGGGTGAACAATAAGAGGAGGAGTTTGGATTTGATATCCCGCTTTATCACTACCCTAAGGAGTCTCAAAGCAGCTAACATTCTCCTTTCCCTTCCTCCCCCAGAACAAACACTCTGTGAGGTGAGTGAAGCTGAGAGACTTCAAAGAAGTGTGACTAGCCCAAGGTCACCCAGCAGCTGCATGTGGAGGAGCGGAGACCCGAACCCGGTTCACCAGATTACGAGTCCACTGCTCTTAATCCCACCACCACACTGGACACCTTTATAGGACAGAGATGGGAAAGAAAAGGACTCAAAGATAACAGCCCAAGTTTTAAACCAGGGTGGAGCAAGAATATAGCTATGCATGGTTGTGTCACTTTACTCAGAAACCTTGGGACAATGGCTACATCTGTCACACATTTGTAGGTGTCAAATGCTGGAGACACAGATGAGATGACACCTACAGAAGAGCAGACAGAGTAGGAACAACTCTCCAGAAAAGTATTTATATTGTTAAGATTTTGGACTGTGAAAATGAGGTTTGAAGCATGTACCACATAATTTCTGCAGATAATAACTGCCAATTTTCAGGCAGTCAATTTCTTAAAAAATAGACAGACAGACAGACGCAGAGAGAAGTTTGTAAACAGAAATAAAGCTATGGTTGGTTAAATCTGGAATATATAAAAGTTCTGAAATATTGTCCAAAATTTAACTGTTCTACAGAGCAAAAAATTAAGGAGTGGTTCATTCACGTTGTGCTGATTTGAGAGCTTTAGTGAGAAACCTTTATATACAGTCACCCTGAGAAAGGCTTATGCCTTGCTAATTTTTTAATGAAATGTGTATCTTAACTTGTATTTTCTCCTTTTATTTTGCTTTAAGAGCAACCCTGCTTAGGCCTGCAAGCAAATCAAAGAAAATATTCTACTACGTCTGGCCCACTGTTTCACTCACACACAGTTATCTTAACAAAACAGTATTTTTAAAGCCCACCAAAAGGGAATATTTGGTTTTACAGACCCCAGTAGAATGTTTCATGCTCCTTTCTTACTTTGCAGCAATGTGAGAAGATCTGACATATGTATTCTTGAGTATATCGAGACCTACTGAGCAGTGCCATGAGGTGGGGAATAACTGTAGCATCCTAAAAGAGTCAGGAGAGAAAGCTGAACATTACAACTAAAATTTTCAACACTAGCAAGCAGTTATTGTGTATACACTACATGCACTGGGTTATTCCCTTTTTCTATTGAGATTCACAAGGAAACAAACAGCTTGGAGCCTTATAATGGGATTTTTTATATATTCATAACTGACCATCTCTAAGCAGTGATTTTCGAAATCTATACAGCTGTGACATTGTTCAGAAGAAATCTAGCAATAGCAGAGAATACAGTAACAGTCTCAGAATACTGACATTTCAGCTCTGCTTATAACAGACTTATAGCCTTCAGCATAGCTAAAAAATGTCTGGAAACAGAATCTGTGAAGGTGGTAATAATAATAATAATAATAATAATAATAATAATAATAATAATACTTTATTATTTATACCCCGCCCATCTGGCTGAGTTTCCCCAGCCACTCTGGGTGGCTTCCAATCAAGTGTTAAAAACAATACAGCATTAAATATTAAAAACTTCCCTAAACAGGGCTGTCTTCAGATGTCTATTAAAGAGAAGTTTCAGATAGGTAGCCGTGTTGGTCTGCCATAGTCAAAACAAAACAAATTCCTTCCAGTAGCACCTTAAAGACCAACTAAGTCAGTTCTTGGTATGAGCTTTCGTGTGCATGCACACTTCTTCAGATACACTGAAACAGAAGTTTCCAGACCCTTCTATATAGTGAGAAGGTG